>NC_062556.1:32083931-34483931 GCF_016906955.1 Phacochoerus africanus | reverse complement strand
GAACAAAAGGATAAAGAGAGAGAGAGAAAGAGCAAGAAGAAGAAAAGAAGAATCAGGACAAGACCAGCACTCCAGAGAAGGATCTAGGAAAAAGGGAAGGAATCCACACTCTGGGAAGCCACTTAACTGACTGTAAGATTAGATGGGACACATGCAGAATGGAAAAACCACAAAGAAAATCACAGCAGCCAGAGGAGGGCAAGGCAGAGAGAGCCCCACAGACCATTGGTTCCACCACCTGTGGCACCATAGCTGAGACCCTTAGGTGGAGGCTGGGTGCTGAGATTTGGACTTTGGAGAATAAGAAAAATATAAACAAAATGAAGAAGTACATTAACCATTCCCAGTTAAAATAATAGGAGAATTTCCCTGAAGGAACAAACAATGAAACAGACCTCTGCAGTCTGACAGACATTGAATTGAAAAGGGCGTAAATGAAAACACTGAAGGAATTAAGAACAAATATCTATAGTAGCACAGATTACTTTAAAAAGGAACTAGAAACTATAATAAGGAGCTGAGAAAATAATAGAAAATTCATTTACAGAGACCAAAGCTGAGTTAAAGGCATTCAACAACAGAGTGAATAATGCAGAGGAATGAATAAGTGACTTGGAAGATAGAATAATGGAATTCACCCAATCAGGACAGCAGACAGAAAACCAAATAAAAAATTATGAAAGCAATATAAAAGATCTATTGGATAATATAAAGTAGGCCATTCTGCACATGCATAAAAGGGATTCCAGAAGTAAAAGAAAAAGAAAAGAGGATTGAAAATATATTTGAAGAAATTATGACTCAAAATTATCCAAAACACAACTATCCAGATACAAGAAACAGAAGGTCCCAAACAAGTTGAACCCAAACAGACTATACTGTGATACATTATAATAAAAATTGCAAAAGTTAAAGATAAGGAGTGGATTCTAAAGGCAGTAAGAGAAAAAAAAAAGAGTTAATTACAAGTTAATCCTCATAAGGCTATCAGGTGACTTCTCTACATAACATCTACAGGCCAGAAAAGAGTAGCATATTATATTCAAAGTTTTGAATTGGAAAATTTTGCAGAATAGAACACTACCAGCAAGATTATCATTCAAAATAAAAGGAGAAATAAAGATTTTCTCCAACAAACAAAAACTAAAAGAGTAGAGCAATACTAAACCCATTCTAAAAGAAATATTGGAAAGTCTCCTCCAAATAAGAAAGGAATAAGAAGATATAGGAAAATTGGAAAGTAATCACTTAAGTAAGCCAGTATACAGATTAAAAAGGAAAAAAAAATCTATTTATGAAAGTGATGGTAAACACAAGGGACAGCAAAAGAATAAACATGAAGATGTAAAAAAGGACATTAAAATGATAAAATGTGGTGAAGGAGAATAAGAAAATATAGACTGTTTTTTTTTTAAGAGTGTCTCTGAGCCTATATGACTTATCAGTGTAATGAAAGCAGATACAGGAAGGGGTTAACATACTTGAAAAAAAAATAGGGCAACTGCAAATTAAGACCAAACAGTCCATTCACAAAAACTAAAAAGAGGACACAGCATAAAATAAAAGGAAATCATCCAACCAAAAAATAAAGGAGCAAAGGAGAAACATAGAATCAATGGAAAATATGGTTTAAAATGGCAATAAATACATAATTTATAATACTTACCTTAAATGTTAATGGACTGAATGCTCTTATCAAAAGACTACAGTGGCAGACAGGAAAAAAAAAAAATCCTCCAAAATGCTGCTCACCTTAGGGCAAAGAATACATATAAATTGAAAGCGAGGGTATGGAAAAAGATATTTTGAGCAAATATAAATGATAGAAAAGTGGGGGTCACAATACTAATGTGAGACAAAATGGACTTTAAAATAAAAAACCATAAAGAAAGATAATATTTAATAATAAAAGGATAAATTCTGAAGGGCATATTATGCTTATCAATATTCATAGCACCCAAATACATACAACAAATACCAACAGATATAAAAATGATGGTAATACAATAATAGTAGGAGATGTTAACACCCCACTCATATCAAAGGACACGTCTTCTGGACATAAAATCAGTAAGGCAAAAGAGATCCTAAATGACACAATAGAACAGTTAGAATTCATTGATCAATATTTCTCCAAAGAAGATATGCAGATGCCCAACAGGCACATGAAAAAATGTTCAATACCACTAATTATTAAAGAAATGCAAAATCAATACTGCAATGAGAAGAAGTCTTTGTGAGGGCAGATCAAGATGGTGGAGGAGTGAGAGGTAGTGTTCACCTTCTCCCAAAAACACATGAAAAAAACACATCTACATGTAAAACGACTCACACAGAACATCAACTGAATCCTGGCAGAAGAACTTAAACCTCCAAAAAGGGCAAGAAACTCTTGACTGGGTAGAACAAAAGAAAAAAAGAGAGAGAAACGGAATCAGGATGGAACTAGCATTCCTTGGAGGAAACTGTGAAAGAGAAAAGTAATCCACATCCTGGGAATCCACTAAAGTGACAGGGGAGATCAGCCAAGACAGAGGGACCTCAAAGTCACTGAAAAAAGTGCAGGAGCTGGACTGAGAAAACCAAAGTAGAGTGAGAGCTGCACAGATCATCTGCACCACTGCCCCAGACACCACAACCTGAGACAATTGGATGGGGGCTGGGCACTGAGACTTAGGTTCTGGAGGTCAGTTCTGGGGAGAAGACTAGGGTTGGCTCTGTGGGGACAGCCCGAGGGGCTAAGGAGCACTGTGCCACAGGCAGGGGTACAGTGTGCCAGGGGCTGCGAAGTGGAATGCTATGGCAGAGGGAAACCAGGAGAAGGTCTGGGCCCACAGGAGAAGCAACATGCCATTGTTAGGGAGGGTGGGAGGAGGAGGAGCAGACTGACATAAGAATCTCCCTACATGTACACGTGTGGCCTGTGGGCTCTCAGAGGGTGGGGCGGCTCTGGAAGGCTACAGGTGGTGAGAAGCCACTTGCTCAGGCTTAGGTATACCTGACACTTATAGTGCAGGCTAGAGGTTGCCGGGAACCTCTTGTGTGGGCTAAGGGCAGCAGGGGGATAAGTGCAATGTGATGCCTCTTGTGTGATTACAGGCAACATGGATGGACTGAAGTGGTTATCTAGGAGACCAGAGGGAGGCATGACCTGTCACCACTGGAGGCCTGTGAGTGGGCTCCACCTGCAGCCCCAGTCACCTCAGGGGTCAGCAAAAAAAAAAAAAAAGGGCACTGCAACCAAGCACCACTCGATGTTGCTCTCACCCCCTGGGAACACACCTGCCCTGCAGTTGCCATTGCAAAATGCTCTGTGCAGTGCACAGATGCTAGATCACTGGCCTTTCCCCAGGTACTATAACTAGGAGCAGCGGGTGCAGCATGTCCTCTTTGGCCAAGCAAGACAGGGAGCTTCTTGTGTGGTTTGAAGTTGGTGGGGGTACACAGCACAGTTATCTCTGACTCCAGAGGTGGACATGGCCCACCTCTACTGTGGATCCCTGAACAAGAACCACTTGCAGCCCTACCACCTGAGAGGGCACCACAGAAGTGGACATAATGACTGAATACCACCTGTTGTTGCTCTTACTCCACTGGGAGCACACCACTCTGCTGCTGCCACTGCTAAACACCCTGGACAATGCCCAGACACTTGATCACTGTCCCTTCCCAGGAACCCACAATTAGGAACAGCTGATGCAGCACTTCCTGTGGGGGCTAAGCAAGACAAGGTGGTTCTTGCAGGGTCTAGAGGTGGTAGCGGCAAACCACCTGAGTTATCTCTGACTCCAGAGGTGAGCGTGGCCCTCCACCACTAGGGGTCCATGAACAGGCACCATTGAGGCCAGAATCACTTCAGGGGCACCAAGAAGGAGGACACTGATTGCACACCACCTGTTGTTGCTCTTGCACCCCAAGGAACACCCTGATGCTGCCACTGCCAAATGCTTTGGCCAGTGCCCACAGGTTTGATCTATATCACTTTCCAGGATCTTGCAACACCAGCCTGTTCAGCATCTCCTGTTAAATGAAGCTAAGTGAGGCAGGGTACTTCTCGCATGGTCTGCAGGTGTAGGGGCAAACTGACTCCAGAGGTGGGTGTGGCCTGCTACCAGTAGGATTCCCTGAACAGGTACCTCCTGTAGCCCCAATGACATCAGAGGAGGGCATTGCAATCAAACACTAACTACTATTGCTCTCACTCCACTGGGAACTCACACACCCTGCCACTGCCACTGACATTGCCAAATGCTCTGGGCACATTTTAAATATGCCTAGGCTCATTACCACTTCCCAGGACCCTACAAATAAGAATAACCTGCTCAATCTTCCTGCAGGTCCTTTCTGCTATTAAGAGCCCAATAACCAGTCACTGACTACTAGCCCAACCCATTGCCTCCTTCTCCCTGGAAACACACTCAACACCCTGGGGAAAACAACCTGCTCACACCAAAGAAAGAGTCAGCAAATATCCAAACTCCCACAACAAAATAAATAGTAACCCACAAATAAAATACAAATGGGTACCCTTGTATAGAAGAAGCTTCCAAAACTACACTATGGCTATCCTAATATCACAGACAAAGAAAAACATAAGCAAGATTAAGAAGGTCAGGAATAATTCACAGTTAAAAGAACAGAATTAACATGAAACAGCAAACAATGAAACAGACCTCTAGTCTAACTGACATTGAGTTCAACAGGGAGATAGTGAAAATACTGAAGGAATTAAGGCTTAATATCAAGGAATTAAGATGGAATATGAATAGTAATGCAGATTCCATTAGAAGGGAACTAGAAAATATAATGAGGAACATAGAAAAATAGGGAAATTCATTTCCAGAGATGCAAACTGAGCTAAAGGCACTAAAGAGCAGAATGAATAATGCAGAGGAATGAATTAGGGACTTGGAAGATAGAAAAATGGAAATCACCCAATCAGTACAGCAGACAGAAAACCAAATGACAAAAATGTGAAAGAAATATAAGAGACCTATGGAACAATATAAAGTGAGCCAATCTACACATAATAGGAATTCCATAAGAAGAAAAATAAAAAGGGATTGAAAATATATTTGAAGAAATTATGTCTGACAACTTTCCAAATCTAATGGAAACTGTTATCATACAGGAAGCGCAGAGGGCGCTAAACAAACTGAACACAAAGAGGCCCACACCAAGACATATTAACAAAAATGGCAAGTGTTAGAGATAAAGAGAGGATTCTAAAGGCAGCAAAAGAAAAAAAAGAAAAGAAAAAAAGCATTAATTATAAGGGAACTCCCGTAAGGCTAGCAACTAATTTCTCTACAGAAACTCTACAGGCCAGAGGAAGTAGCAAGACATATTTAAAGTTCTGAAAGGAAAAAATTTGCAGCTTGGAATATTCTATCCAGCAATAATGCAATTATAATAGAGGGGGAAATAAAGAATTTCTCCAACAAACCAAAGCTAAAAGAGTACAGCAATGCTAAACACATTCTGAAAGAGATACAGAATGAGCTTCCCTAAATTAAAAAAAAAAAAAGAATTAGAAAAAATTGGATGGAGGAAACCAAAATTGGAAATAAATCACTTAACTAAGCTAGCATACAGATCTAAAAGTGGAAACTAACAAACAAACAAAGATCAATGGTAAAAGTGAGGATAAACACAAGGAACAGTGAAAGACAAGAATGATGATGTTAAAGGACTTCAAAACCATGGAATGTGGAGAAGGAAAGTAAGAAAATCTAGACTTTTTAAAAAAATAATGTGTTTCAGTCTATATGACTATCAAACTAAAGCAAGCACATATAGGAAGGGGTTAACATACTTAAAAAACAGGGCAACCACAAATCAAAACCAAACATTACATTCAAAAAAACTAAAAAGATAAGTACATGAGCATAAAATACATGGAAGTCATCCAACCAAAAAAAAAAAAAAAAAAAAGAGAAGAGAAGGAAGAAAGGAGAAACAGAATCAATGGGAAAACGAGGTTTAACATGGCAGTAAATACATATGTATCAATAATTACCTTAAAATGTCAGTGGACTGAATGCTCCAATCAAAGGACACAGAGTGGCAGATTGGATAAAAAAGCAAAAATCTTCAATCTGCTGTCTACAACAGACTCACCTTAGATTGAAAGTAAGGGGCTGGAAAAAATATTTCATGCCAATGGACAAGACAAGTAAGCAGGACTTGCAATACTCATATCAGACAAAATAGACTTTAAAACGAAGGCCACAAAGGGAGACAAAGAAGGACACTATTTAATGGTTAAAGGATCTATTCAAGAAGAGGATATTACAATCGTCAATATATATGCCCCAATACAGGAGCACCCACATACCTACAACAAATACTAGCAGACATAAAAGGAGAACTTGATGGGAGTACAATCATAGTAGGAGGCTTAAACACCCCTTCACATCGATGGACAGATCCTCTAGACAGAAAATCAAAAAGGCCACAGAGATCATAAATCATGCAATAGAAAATTAGACTTAATTGACATTTTCAGGACATTACATCCAAAAAAATCAGAATATACATTCTTCTCAAGCGCACATGGAACATTCTCAAGGTCGATCACATACTGGGGCACAAAGCTAACCTCAATGAATTTAAGAGTATAGGAATTATTTCAAGTATCTTCTCTGACCACATCGCATGAAACTAGAAATCAATCACAGAAGAAGAAATGAGAGAAAATTAACTACATGGAGACTAAACAACATACTACTAAAAAAACCAATGAGTCAATGAGGAAATCAAGAGAGCAATTAAAAAATACCTCAAGACAAATGATCGTGAAGACAAAACCATTCAAAATCTATGGGATGCCACAAAAGCAGTACTTAGAGGGAAAATCATAGTGATACAGGCCTCTCTGAAAAAAAGAAAAAGCTCAGATCAACAACTTAACCTACCACCTAAATGAATTTGAAAAAGTAGAACAAATCAAACCTAAAGTCAGCAGAAGGAAGGAAATCATAAAAGATCAGTGAGGAAATCAATAAAATAGAGATTCAAAAAGCAATAGAAAAAAAATCAACAAAACCAAAAGATGATTCTTTGAAAAGGTAAATACGATTCACAAACCCTGGCCCGATGCACCAAGAGGGGAGGAAAAAAAAACCCAAATAAACAAAATAAGAAATGAAAAAGGGGAAATTATAAGAGACACTGCAGAAATACAAAAAAAAAAAAAAACCACAAGAGAATACTCTAAACAATTGCATGCCAACACATTTGACAACCTAGAAGAAGTGGACAAATGTAGAGACATACAGCCAGCCAAAAGTGAATAAAGAATAAATAGATGGAGTTCCATCCTGGCTCAGCAGTTAACAAACCCAATTAGCATCCATGAGGACGTCAGGTTCCATCCCTGGCCTCGCTCAGTGGATTAAGGATCCAGTGTTGCTGTGAGCTGTGGTGTAGGCCAGTGGCTACTGCTCCGATTGGATCCCTAACCTGGGGACATCCATATGCCATGGGTGAGGGCCGAAAAGACAAAAAAAAAAATGAAAAAAAGACGACGAAGAAGAGAAGAAGACATAGATCAACTGAACAGACCAGTCACTAAAAGTGAAATTGAGTATGTCATAAAAACACTCCCTACAAATAAATGTCCAGGACAAGACAGATTCACAGGTAAATTCTACCAACCATACAATGAGCAATTTATACCCATCCTCCTTAAAAAGGTTGAAGAAGAAGGAACACTCCCAAAGACAATCTATGATGCCACCATCACCCTAATACTGAGATCAGACAAAGACACCACCAAAAAAGAAAACTATAGGCCAAAACCATTGATGAATGTGGATGCATAAATTCTCAACGAAATTTTAGCCAACCAAATCCCACAACATATAAAGAAAATCATACAACATGACCAAGTGGGATTCATCCCAGGTGCACAAGGATGGCTCAATGTATGCATATTGATCAACATCATACACCACATTAACCAAAGAAAAGTCAAAAACCATATGATCATCTCAATAGATGCAGAAAAAGCATTTGGCAAAGTCCAACATCCATTCATGATCAAAACTCTTACCAAAGTGGGTATAGAGGGAACATTCCTTAACATAATCAAAGCCATTTATGACAGAGCCACAGCAAATATAATACTCAATGGAGAAAAGCTGAAAGCCTTCCCACTAAAATCTGGAACAAGACAAGAATACCAACTCTCACCACTGTTATTCCACGTAGTTTTGGAAATACTAGCCACAGCCATCAGACAAACAAAAGAAATAAAAGGTATCCAAATTGGAAGAGAAGAGGTAAAAATTGTCCCTGTATGCAGATGACATGATACTATACATAGAAAACCCTAAGGACTCAACCCAAGAACTACTGAACTGATCAACAAATTCAGCAAAGTAGCACGATACAAGATTAATTTTCAGAAATTGGTTGCATTTCTGAATGCCAACAATAAAATATTAGAGAAGAAATACAAAAATACAATGCTATTTAAAATTGCACCCCCAAAAATCAAATACCTGGAAATAAACCTGACGAAGGAGGTGAAAGATTTATATGCTGAGAACCAGAAAACATTAATCAAGGAAATTAAAGAGGATTCAATGAAGTGGAAAGCTATTCCATGCTCCTGGGTTGGAAAAACTAATATTGCAAAAATGGCCATACTACCCAGGCAATCTATGGATTCGATGCAATCCCTATCAAATTACCCATGAATATTTTTCACAGACCTAGAACAGCCAATCCAAAAATGTGTATAAACCACAAAAGCCTCAGATTTTCCAAAGCAATTTTGAGGACAAATAACCAAGCATGAGGCATAACTCTCCCAATCTTCAGGCAATATTACAAAGCCACAGTAATCAAGACAGTGTGGTACTGGTCTTTTCAGCAAGTGGTGCTTGGAAAACTGGATAGCTGCATGCAAATCAATGAAACTGGACACACCCTCACACCATGCACAAAAATAAACTCAAAATGGCTTAAGTACTTAAATGTTAGACAAAACACCCTCAAACTCATAGAAGAGAACATAGGCAAAACAATCTCTGATTACCAACCTTACAAATGTTTTCTTGGATCAGTCCTTTGAGGCATCGGTAATAAAAGCAAAAATAAACCAATGGGCCTGATCAAACTGGCAAGCTTTTGCACAGTAAAGTAAACCATAAAAAATACCAAAAAGACAACTTACAGAATGGGAGAAAATAGTTTCAATTGATGCAAGTGAGCAGGGATTAATCTCTAAAATATACAAACGGCTTACACAATTCAACAGCAAAAACACCAACAACCTGAATGAAGAGTGGGCAAAAGAGGTGAATATACATTTCTCCACAGAAGATATATAGATGGCCAAAAAGCACTTGAATAGTCAACATAACTGATTATTAGAGAAATGCAAATTCAAACTACTATGAAATACTACCTCACACCAGTCAGAATGGTCATCATTAATAAGTCCAAAAATAAACACTGGAAAGGGTGTGCAGAAAAGTGAACCCTTCTGCACTGTTGGTGGCAATGTAAATTGGTGCAAAAACTATGGAAAACAGTATGGAGGTACCTTAGAAAGCTATACATAGAACTTCATATGGACACAGCAACCCCACTCTTGGACATATATCCAGAAAAACTTTCCTTGAAGAAGACACATGATCTTGTATGTTCATTGCAACACTATTCACAATAGCCAAGATCTGGAGACAACCCAAATGTTCATTGACAGAGGACTGGATTAAGAAGTTGTGGTATATATACACAATGGAATAATACTCAGCCATAAAAAGAACAAAATAATGCCATTTGCAGCAACATGGATGGAGATAGACTCTCATACTAAGTGAAATAAATCAGAAAGAGAAAGCAAATTATCATATGATATCACTTATATCTGGAATCTAACATTCAGCATAAATGAACTTTTCCAGAGAAAAGTAAATCATGGACATGGAGAACAGACTTGTGGTTGCCAAGGGGGAGGGAGAGGGAGTGGGATGGATTGGGAATTTGGGGTTAATAGATGCAGACTATTGCCTTTGGAATGGATAAGCAATGAGATCCTGCTGTATATCACTGGGAACTGTATCTAGTCACTTATGATGGAGCATGATAATGTAAGAAAAATAGTGTATACATGTATGTGTGACTGGGTCACTTTGCTGTACAGTAGAAAATTGACAGAGCATTGCAAACCATCCATAATGGAAAAAATTAAAATCATTATAAAAAAACTGCAATGAGGTTCCACCTCACAGCAGTCAAAAATGGCCATCATTAATAAAACTACAAATAACAAATGCTGGAGAGGGTGCAGAGAAAAGGGAACCCTCCTAAACTGTACGGATGTAAATTGGTAAAATGAATATGGAAAACAGTATGGATTTTCCTCAGTAAACTAATATAGAACTATATATATGATCCAGTATTCCCACTGCTGGGCATATATCAGGACAAAAGTATAATTCAAAAAATCCATGCGCCTGTATGTTCTCAGCAGCACTATTCAGAATAACCAAGACATGAAAGTAACCTAAATGTCTATCATCAAATGCATGGATTAATGAGATGTTATATATATATATATATATATATATATATATATATATACACACACAATGGAATATTACTCAACCATAAAATAGAACAAAATAATGCCATTTGCAGCAACATGGATGAAACTAGTGATCACCACACTAAATGAAGTAAGTCAGGAAGAGAAAGACAAATACCATATCATATCACTGATGTGTCGACTCTAAAATATGACACAAAAGAAAATATCTACAAAACAGAAATAGACTCACAGGCATGGTCAATAGACTAGTGGTTGCCAAGGGGGAGGGAGTGGGATGGACTGGGAGTTTGGGGTTAATATATGTAAACTATTATGCTTAGAATGGAGAGGCAATGAGGTCCTACTATGTAGCATAAGGAACTATGTCCTGACTATTGGGATAGACCACGATGGAAGATAATATTAAAAAGAAATGTATACATAGTATGTCTGGGTTGCTTTGCTATATAGCAGAAATTGGTGTAACATTGTAAATCAACTATACTTTAATAATAAAAAAAAATCAATAACAAAGTGTATGTCTTGTGGCTAGCATAGAGTTGCTCTTTTTTAAATTCAGCCTGATAATCTCTGCCTCATTAGTTTCTAATAAATTAATTTTTATTAGATTATTACTGACATAGTTAAATTTAATGTCATTTTACTTTTTGTTTTCTTTATGTCTCCTAGTGTTCATCGCTCTATCATTGTTTTGTTACTTTATTTTCAGCTAAGTGAATATTTTATAGCACAGTATTTTAATTCTTTAATTATTTTTCCAAATATATTTATTTATTAGTAGCTATTTGAGGGGTTACCATGTACATTTTAATTTATCAGAGTCTACTTCATTGTATACTGACTTAATTTTAAGAAGATTAAGTCCTATCTAGAGCTGTTTCCTTCCCCCCCTTCATGCTATTATTGTTATACATATTTCATTTATGTATGTTGTAAAATCAATAATACAGTGTTATAAATATCACCCTATATAGTCTTTTAAAGAAGTTGAGGGAAAAAAGTATATATTTGTAGAGTTTGTTATATCATCTTTCTAATTTACTGTTTCTGGTTGTATTTTTTTTTCCTGTGAATTCAAGTTATTACCTGGTATCAATCCTTACTTACTTACTAACAGCTGCATGTTGTGGCCTGCTGCAGTTGAAAACATTCCATTTCTAAATGTTATAGGCCCCATGATGCAGCTATTTACACATTGTCTTATACAATTGCTTTTTAAATGAGGTAAGACCAAACAGGAGAAGAAATATGTACTTTTACTGGCTGTTAAATTTTTATTATTTATTTATTTTGATTATTAGTAAAGTATAGTGGATTTACAATGTTTCTTCAAGTTTTGTTGTAAAGCAAAGTGACCCAATCACACATATTTCCCTGTGCTCTACAGTCGGATCCCACTGTCCATCCATTCCAAATATAATAGTTTGCATCTAGAAAAACCCCCAAATACTCATCCATCCCACTCCCTCCACTTTCCCCTTGGGAACCCCAAGTCTGCTCTCCTTGGCCATGACCTGTTTCTATTTTTTTAATATATTTTATAATTAATTTTTGGAAATCATTTTGAATTTTTGTCGTGGATTTGAAGTAGAAATTTTCTTTCACATGAAGGGAACAGTTTTAATATTTCCTGTAAGTATGGCCTGCTAGCTATGAAATCTCTCAGTTTTTCAGTTAACTCAGAACTTATTTCATAATCAGTTTTGAAAGATTAGTTTGCTGGATATGAGTTGTGATTGACTTTGTATGTGGGTTTGTTTTTTACACTTTGAATGTTATCACATTCCCTTGTGGCCTCCACTGTTTCTGACAGTTAAACTTATTGGAATTCCTTTGTATGTAATTGGTACAAGAGATTGTAGGTTTCAGGAGTTCCTGTTGTGGCACACCGGAAGTGAATCTGACTAGGAACCATGAGGTTGTGGGTTTGATCCCTGGCCTTGCTCAGTGGGTTAAGGATGTGGTGTTGCCATGAGCTGTGGTGTAGGTCACAGATGTGGCTTGGATCTGATATTACTGTGGCTATGGAGTAGGCCAGCAGTTGTATCTCCGAATGGACTCCTAGCCTGAGAACCTCCACATTCTGTGGGTGCAGCCCTAAAAGGCATTAAAAAAATAAAGAAATTGTAGCTTTCAAGATTTTTGAAAGTTTTTGTCTTTTATTAATTTTACTCTGATGTATCTCAGTATGATTTATTTCCTTTTATCCTACTTGGAGTTATTTGATCTTCTTGGATGTGTAGAAGAAGGTTTTTCCTCAAATTTGGGAAGTAGTCACTATGTTTTCAATTTTTAAAAATTCTTTTCTCTCTCTCTCATCTCACTGCCAAAGTATAGCCTTGGGCCTGTGTCAGTCACCCAAGGACAGCAGTGTTTCATTAGCTATCTTGGGCTGCCCCTTTCCCTGCCTTTCTTGGTATCACATGAACTATTAGGTTTCACTGATTGCTAGCTCTTGCTCTATCGTTTTCCACAATGCCCTAGGATGTGACGTGACATATTAGGATCCAATTAAATTAAGGATCTTTTTCAGGGGTGTTTTCAAGGAAAGCTTTGAAATTTTTTATGGTTACAGGACAGCTCTTCTTTTGTTCTTTGCAGTATATTAATTGTTCTGTAGTTTAGCTTGTTATCTTAGATCTACCAGCTTCCTGTACATTGCTTAACAAATAAAGTCACTTCATTTGGGGAGAGGTTCAGAGCTCTTTTCCTTTTGCCAGACTCTCCCTCTGGGCTAAATTTCTACATTATGGCATCAGAGCCAAGATGTGCACAGTTACCTGCTTCTCTTGGAGTGGCACCCCTGCTTTAAGATCATGGAGCTGGGTGGAGGCAGAGGTTGCAAGCCTTTAACTTAACTTCTACTGTGTAGCATCCACCATACAAGCTAAGGCAAAGGTGAATTGCATCTTGGTATTCTTAATCTCATATGCTTGGGGTGGAACTTCCAACTTACAGAGAAAGGCTAAGTGGATAAAGGAAGCCCCTGAACTCATGAAGTGCCAGAAGGAAGAAATGAAAATTGCTGACAGCTGCTTCTCCTGGGGAGACAGCATAAACAGTGAGCTGGGAAAGAGGTAAGGAGCTCTGTATTCCTCATTCAACACAGCCATCCAGTGAGGAGCTTCCATTATACTGAGCTAGGGAGGTAGCATGTAGAGTGAGAGTGGTTGTAATTAGTCCCACATGGTTAATATTCTTCCTGAGATTTAGTACACTTTCGTGACTAAATGTTTCTACATGTGTTGCATGCCCATAGGTCTATATGAGAATCTAGATAACTGTTTAATTTTCATCATTTTATGATTGTTTTCCTGGGAAGAGTCCCTGGAGCTCCTCACAATGACTTTGAGAATGTAAGCTCTATTTCATGCTTTCCTTCCTTTACTCAATAATGACCAGATTCGTCTATACCAACTGAGGTGGTATGCAGTGTGCATTATTGCTATTGCATTACTTTACTTAATTTTGTGACTATATTATCACTATTTGTTCTCAATCTAATATTGATGACTTAAGTAATATAAGAAATGTTGCTATGAATATTATTGTAAATGTGTCTCCATGCATAACTCTGAGATTTCTCTAGGGTATTACTATAGCAACTGCAGGATTATATAGAGTGAAAATAACCAACTGCTATTACCTAACACCACATTGTTTTCAAAACATTCTTTCATTAGCAGTGTTTAAGAGAGGTCAGTGTGGATCTATATCACTGATATACTTTCATATTACATATAATTTAAATGTTTGCCTATATTTTTGATGTTTAATTTCCTGATTATTAATGAGATTGAAGGATTTTTTTAAATGTCTCTTGGTCATGTATATTTCCTACTTGTAATTTCTATATATGTTTTGTCCATTTTTCTGTTAGGTTATGTGTGTTTGTATTAGTGATTTGATAACTTTAAATAAATATTCTGGAAACTATTAACACTTTAATACTGAAATGCAGTTTTTGAAAAATCTGTAATTATTTGCTCTAAGTTTTTGGCTGGTCACTTCATTTATTATATATTGACAATTCATTTTAAATAAACAAGTAATTCATTTATTATATATTGATGTATACTATATTCATTGATTATATATTGATGAATAGATCTAAGTTTAATGTAATTAAATTAATTGTTTTCCCATGAGAGTTTGTGTCCTAACTACGATGCCAAACTGTAATTCCTCACCACAGGTAGTGAAGTGCTTTCCCCACTGTGCTCGTCAAAGGCAAAGCATCAAACTTAGGGTTCTTCCATCCTTCCCTACTCTGCTCCATCCACATTATTTCTGCATTCTTCACCACAGGCACTGTTTTGTCTGTACTGCATTTTCATTCTTAACCATGGTCAGAGCTTCAGCTGTAGTGCTCTTTCTTTCACTTTCCTCCATAGTGATTTTGGATCCTTCACCACACACTGTGCTCCATTCCCAACACCACTCTCCTTTTCTTCTTGTTCAGTATTTCATCCATAGTGTTTTTTCACTTTTTACCTCAGGCAGTCGTCCTCTGGAGTATGTCTGGTCTTGCTCATAGGCGGTGTTCCTTCCATAGTAGGAACACGCTTAGAATTTTCACCTAACCTCTTGTCTAATACTGAAACTCAGTTTTTGAAAAGCCCTTCTTCCAGTGTCACAAGTTACCCAAATTTTCTCTCCATTCAGGGCCTTTCCTTCTGTTATTTTTTCAGCTTCTTTCCTTTATTGTTTTATTCCTCATTTTCTCTGGTTTCAAATGTAATGATAATTATTATAAAATATCATTTTGATCCACAGTGTAAATTGTATCATCCACTTATATGTTTCCTTGTTATTCTATATTATTTCTATAAGGATATAGTTTGGCTTATTTTTATATCATTCAATACATTCTAATAAACTATGTGTTTCATGTGAATGATTTGGCCACAATAACAATTTTTTCAAGTGTTGAACAGTGCTGCAAAATAGATAATAAATGATAATTATTTTTAAAATGGATAGGCAAAGGAATGAAAGAATAAATAAGTACTGAATATTTTAATAATGTCTCCATATTTAACTTTGTTTAAGCAAGGCATTGTTTTTTAACAATTTCTTAACACTTTGAACTTATACTACCCAAATGTATTTTTCAATGATAATCTTTTGATATAGAGCTTAAGTGCTTTTGTTGATAATTACTTATATCACATCTTTTCTTAACTCCTTATGATTTCCCTATTTCTTTTTAAGATAGATCTGTATTTTGAATACATTTTCTTACTATTCTTATAACTATTGCAAAATTATAAATCTTTTCTCATTTCTAGTTATTGTACCCACATTGATTTTTTAATATTTTTTTAATTTATTTTTTATTGTTGTTTCCCCCAACACACTTTTTTTCCTACTGTACAGCATGGGGACCCAGTTACATATCCATGTATATATAATTTTTCCTCTGATTGCTGTGCTGCGTTGTAAGTATCTAAACACAGTTTTCAGTGCTACACAGCAGGATCTTATTGTAAATCCTTTCCATGAGCAATAGTTTGCATCCATTGACCCCAAGCTCCCAGTCCCTCTGAGTCCCTCCCCCTCCCCCCAAGTCCATGATTTTCTTTTCTGTGGAAAGATTCATTTGTGCTATATGTTAGATACCAGATATGAGTGATATCATATGGTATTTGTCTTTCTCTTTATGACATATTTTACTCAGTATGAGAGTCTCTAGTTCCATACATATTGCTGAAAGTGGCACTTTTTTCATTCTTTTTTATGGCAGAGAAGTATTCCACTGTGTATATATACCACTTCTTTCTAATCCAATCATCTATCAATGGACATTTGGGTTGTTTCCCTATCTTGGCTATTGTGAATAGAGCTGCAATGAACATGAGGGTGCATGTGTCTTTTTTAAGGAAAGTTGTGTCTGGATATATGCCCAAGAGTGAAATTGCCAGGTCATGTGGTAGTTCTATGTATAGATTTCAAAGATACCTCCATAGTGGGTGTACCAGCTTACATTCCCACCAACAGTGCGGAAGAGTTCCCTTTTCTCCACACCCTCTCCAGCACTTGTTACTTGTGGACTTATTAAAGATGGCCATTCTGACTGGTGTGAGGTGGTATCTCTTAGTCATTTTGATTTGCATTTCTCTAATAATCAGGGATGTTGAGCATTTTTTCATGTGCTTGTTGTCCATCTGTTCATCTTCCTTGAAAAAATGTCAATTCAGGTCTTTTGCTTATTTTTACATTAGGTTGTTGGTTTTTTGCTGTTGAGTTGTATAAGTTGCCTGTATATTCTAGAGATTAAGCACTTGTCCATTGCATCATTTGAAACTATTTTCTCCCATTCTGTAAGTTGTCTTTTTGTTTTCTTTTTGGTGTCCTTTGCTGTGCAAAAGCTTGTCAGTTTGTTTAGATCCCATTGGTTAATTTTTGCTTTTAATTCTGTTGCTTTGGGAGACTGACCTGAGAAAAAATTTGTAAAGTTCATGTCAGAGAATGGTTTGTCTATGTTCTGTTCCAGGAGTTTGATGGTATCCTGTCTTATATTTAAGTGTTTCAGCCATTTTGAATTTGTCTTGGTGCATGGTGTGAGGGTGTGTTCTAGTTTCATTGATTTGCATTCAGCTGTCCAGGTTTTCCAGCAATACTTGCTGAAAAGACTGTCTTTTTCCCATTTTATGTTCTTGCCTCCTTTGTCAAAGATTATTTGACCATAGGTGTCAGGGTTTATTTCTGCATTTGCTATCCTGTTCCATTGGTATGTCTGTCTTTTTTGGTACTAGTACCACACTGTATTGATTACTGTGGCTTTGTAATATTGCCTGAAGTCTGGAAGAGTTATGCCTCCTGCTTGGTTTCTGTTGCTCAGGATTGCTTTGGCAATTCTGGGTCTTTTGTGGTTCCATATAAATTTTTGTATTGTTTGTTCTAGTTTTGTGAAAAATGTCATGGGTAATTTGATAGGGATTGCATTGAATCTGTAGATTGCTTTGGGTAGTATGGCCATTTTTACAAGGTTAATTTTTCCAGTCCAGGAACATGGAATATCTTTCCATTTCTTTACATCCTCTTTAATTTCCTTGATTAATGTTTTATAGTTCTTAGCATATTAGTCCTTTGCCTCCTTGGTCAGATGTATTCCCAGGTATTTGATTTTTGGATGTGCAATTTTAAATGGTATTGCATTTCTATATTCCTTTTCTAACATTTCATTGTTAGTACAGAAATGTGACTGATTTCTGAATGTTAATCTTATATTCTGCTACTATGCTGAATTTGTTGATCAGTTCAAGCAGTTTTTGGGTTGAGTCCTTAGGGTTTTCTATGTATAGTATCATGTCATCTGCATACAGGGACAATTTTACCTCTTCTCTTCCTATTTGGATGCCTTTTACCTCTTTTGTTTGTCTAATTGCTGTGGCTAGGACTTCCAATACTATGTTGAATCGCAGTGGTGAGAGTGGGCATCCTTGTCTTGTTCCACATTTTAGTGGGAAGTCTTTCAGCTTTTCTCCAATGAGTATTATATTTTCTGTGGGTTTGTCATGAACGTCTTTGATTATGTTAAGGAATGTTCCCTCTATACCCACTTTGGTGAGAGTTTTGATCATGAATGGATGTTGGACTCTGTCAAATGTTTTTTCTGCATCTATGAGATGACCATGTGGTCTTTGACTTTTATTTTGTTAATGTGCCATATGACATCAATTGATTTGCATATGTTGAACCATCCTTGTGCATCTGGGATGAATCCCACCTGGTCATGGTGTATGATCTTTTTGATATGTTGTTGGATTCAGTTGGCTAAGATTTTGTTGAGAATTTTTGTATCTATATTCATCAAAGATATTGGCCAATAGTTTTCTTTTTTAGTGGTATCTTTGTCTGCTTTTGGAATTAGGGTGTTGGTGGCATCATAGAATGTCTTTGGGAGTGTTCCTTCTTCTTCAAGCTTTTGAAAAAGTTTAAGGAGGATGGGCACCAGTTCCTCTATGTATGTTTGGTAGAATTCTCCTGTGAAGCCATCTTGTCCTGGACGTTTACTAGTAGGGAGTGTTTTCATGATGTATTCAATTTCATTTCTAGTGATCAGTCTGTTCAGTTGGTCTATTTCTTCTTGATTCAGTTTTGGCAGTCTGTAAGACTCTAGAAAGTTGTCCATTTCTTCCATATTTTCAAATTTGTTGGCATAATTGTTCATAGTATTCTTGCATTTTTTTTTTGTATTTCTGCAGTATCAATTGTGATTTCTCCTTTTTCATTTCCAGTTTTTTTTATTTGGGTTCTTTCTCTACTCTTCTTAGTGAGTCTAGCTGGAGATTTGTCAATTTTCTTTACCTTTTCAAAGAACCAGCTCTTGATTTTATTGATTTTTCTATTGTCTTTTTAATCCCTATTTTATTGATTTCCTCCCTTCTGCTGACTTTAGGTCTTGTTTGTTTTTCAAATTCTTTTAGGTGGTGGGATAAGTTCTCGTTTTGAGATCTTTCTTCTTTTTTGGGGAAGGCCTGTATTACCATGAATTTCCCTCTGAGCCATGCTTTTGTGGCATCCCATAGATTTCAAGTGGATGTGTCTTCACGATCATTTGTCTTGAGGTATTTTTTAATTGCTTTCTTGATTTCCTCATTGACTCATTGGTTTTGTAGTAGCATGTTGTTTAGTCTCCATGTAATAGCTTTTTTCTCATTTCTTTTCTTGTGGTTGATTTCTAGTTTCATGCCATTGTGGTCAGAGAAGATACTTTAAATAATTTCTCTACTCTTAAATTCATTGAGGTTAGCTTTGTGCCCCAGTATGTGATCGACCCTTGAGAATGTTCCATGTGCGCTTGAGAAGAATGTATATTCTGATTTTTTTTTTGGATGTAATGTCCTGAAAATGTCAATTAAGTCTAACTTTTCTATTGCATGATTTATGATCTCTGTGGCCTTATTGGTTTTCTGTCTAGAGGATCTGTCCATCGATGTGAAGGGGTGTTTAAGTCTCCTACTATGATTGTACTCCCATCAATTTCTCCTTTTATGTCTGCTAGTATTTGTTGTAGGTATGTGGGTGCTCCTGTATTGGGGCATATATATTGAAGATTATAATATCCTCTTCTTGAATAGATCCTTTAACCATTAAATGGTGTCCTTCTTTGTCTTTCGTAATGGCCTTCATTTTAAGGTGTATTTTGTATGATATAAGTACCATAACTCCTGCTTTCCTGTTTTTTCCGTTGCCATGAAACATCTTTTCCCACCCCCTCACTTTCAATCTATATGTGTCTTTTGTCCTAAGGTGAGTTTGTTGTAGGCAGCAAATTGAAGGTTTTTCTTTTTTTATTCAATCTGCCACTCAGTGTCTTTTGATTGGAGCATTCAGTTCATTGACATTTAAGGTGATAGCTGATAGATGTTTATTTAGTGCCATTTTAACCCTCGTTTTACAGTTGGTTCCCTGATTCTCCATTCTTCCTTTCTTTTTTTGGTTGGATACTCTCCAATTATTTTATGCGTGAGTATTTTCTTTTCATTTTTTGTGAATGTAATGTTCAGTTTTGATTTGTTCTTGCTCTGTTTTTTTTTAAGTATGTTAGCCCCTTTCTATTACTGTGTGTTTATAGCCTGATAGTCCTATAGATTCAAGCACTTCATTACCATAATAAAATTAAAAAAAAGAATCTATTAATTTCCTTACTTCCCCTGCCCATGTTTTATGATTTTGATGTCTTTTTAATTTTTTTTATTTTAAACATTTTCGTGATTAGATCTGTATGCCTGCTTATTTAAGTGACTGCTCTCTGATTGTGTTTTCCTCCATCCTAGTTCTTCCTCTTTTTTTTTTTTAATTTATAGAAGCCCTTTCAGTATTTCTTTTAGAATTGGTTTTCTATTTCTGTTTTATTTTAGCTTTTTTTGTTGGAGAAATTTTATATTTCCCCTTCTATTCTAAATGATATTCCTGTTGGATAGAGTAGTCTATGTTGCATTTTTTTCCTTTCAGTGCTTTAAATACCTCTTGCCTTTACCTTCTGGCCTGTAGAGTTTCTGTAGAGAAATCAGCTGATAGCATTATGGGGGTGCCCTTATAAGTGACAATTTGCCTTTCTCTTGCTGCCTTTTGGATCCCCTCTTTATCACTAACTTTTGCCATTTTTATTTATTACAATATGTCTTGGTGTGGGTCTATTTTGGTTCAACTTGTTTGGGGCCCTCCATGCTTCTTGTATCTTGAAATCAGTATCCTTCAAATTTGGAAAATTTCCAGTTATAATTTCTTCAAATATATTTTCAATCCCCTTTTCTATTTCTTCTCCGTCTGGAATTCCTGTTATGCATATATTGGCCCACTTTGTATTATCCCATAGGTCTCTTATATTGCTCTCATGTTTTTTTTTTTCATTTAGTTTTCTGTCTGCTGCACTGCTTGGGTGATTTCCATTATTCTATCTTCCACATCACTAATTCATTCCTCTGCATTTTTCATTCTGGTTTTTACTGCTTTTAGCTACATTCGTATCTCTGCAAATGAATTTTCTATTTTTTCTTGGCTTCTTATATTTTCTAGTTCCTTTCTGAGGGAGTCAGCATTACTGTTCATATCTTCACTTAATTCCTTCAGTATTTTCACTATCTCCCTTTTAAACTTCAAGTCTGTCAGACTGCAGAAATCTGTTTCATTGTTGACTGCTTTAGGTGAGTTCTCCTGTAGCTTTAACTGGGAATGGTTTCTGAGCTTCTTCTTCTTGCTGGTGTTTTTATTTTTAGTGGTAGAAGTGCACTCCCTGTGGCTGGGCAGGGCTTTCCTGGGAACTCCTGGGCCATGGAGTTCTTTCTAAGGGCAGATGGTGCTGGGAAGCCTGCTCCGCAGAAGTGCAGCACTTCCCTAGGGCTGGTGGTGCTAACTGTTCACTCTGACACAAAGAAGCACTTCCCGTGGGCAGGTGGGACTGGCAGGTGTGCACCATGGTGTAGGTGCACTTCCCATGGCCAGGAAGGGCTTGTCCTGATGCTCCTGGCCCACAGAGCTCTTCCCAAGGGTGGACCGTGCTGGGAGGCTTGCTCCGAGGGAGTACAGCACTTCCCAAGGGCAGTCAGGGCCAGCTGGCTGGCTCTGAGGCAAAGGAGTGCTTCCCAAGGGTGTGCACACATTGAATTTTAAATCATTTTTGGTTTTTTCTTATTATAATCATCACCTTCACTGAAAATATTTCATATAAAATATTTAATGAATTTATATCACATTATAACAAATTTGGTTGTCTAAACTCATTTGGAAACAAAGAAGTTAGAACTTTGGTAAGCATTCAATTCAACACATAGAAGACATGTGAGAGTATATGTACATTAATTCTGGGAATAATTATGTTTTACAGACTGTGAAGAATAATAGTTGATCTAGTAATTCAGTTAATTGCAGGTCAGTTAACAAACTTCTACTGTTTTTCCTCTGAAGATATTTTATTCAGTAGACTATGGATACATTTTCAAGGCAGGAAAATATGTCATAAGTATTTATATAAATGTGGCAGCTTTTAACAGCCAATTCTGGATTTTTTCAGTGTTTATTAATAGTACATTAACACTATTATTAATAGTGTAGTAATAGTACATTAATAACAGAGAACTATCATTGTCTGATTTTTTTTGTGATTTTAGTCAAAATGCTGTTCATATCATTGAATCGTACATTCACATTACAAAATATAAAATGAAATTGAAATGAAATTATCTTTAAAAATAAAGAGTCTGTTTACCAAGTGATCAAAGTTACACATAATCATTAATAAGTCCTATTGATATCATATGCTTCCTGATAAGATGCAAAGAGAAGGATACTTTAGCTATTTGGTGTTCTTGACTAAAATACATAATGCCAGTGTAATAATGACAAAACATAAACCAAAAATAAATTGGTAGACATCTGAAAAAAATATCTGACCAGTGCTTTTCAATGTGTCAAAGTCATGGAGCACCAAACAGAAAAAAAAAAAAAAAAAAAAAAAAAAAACATACAACAGAACAAAAACCTGAAAAATGGCCAAAGATTTTAAGAGACTATGTCATGAAAACTAAATCTAAAGTAGTTTAGATTGGATATTGGTTGGATACTAGAGTAGAACAAAGACGTAATTTTTAGAAACTGGTGAACATTGAATGAACTCTAACATTTCCATAATAGTGTTGTACCAATGTTAATACCCTGGTTTGATTAAATGCACTATGGTTATGCAAGATGTTAACATTAGATGATGTTGTGAAGAATCCAGGGGCTCTCTCTTGTACTATCTTTGTAAATACAATAGAATTTCAAAATAAAAAGAAACTTAAAACATGTTTTGTTTGGAGTTCCCGTCGTGGCGCAGTAGTTAACAAATCCGACTAGGAACCATGAGGTTGAGGGTTCAATCCCTGACCTTGCTCAGTGGGTTAAAGATCCGGCATTGCCGTGAGCTGTAGTGTAGGTTGCAGACACAGCTCAGATCCCATGTTGCTGTGGCTCTGGCATAGGCCGGTGGCTACGGCTCTGATTAGACCCCTAGCCTGGGAAATTCCATATGCCACAGAAGCGGCCCTAGAAAAGGCAAAAAGACAAAAACAAAAAAAAATGTTTTGTTTTGTTTTTTCCTCTGCAAAGTTGTTATAACTATATAGCTTTTTAAGTCTATCATTTCCCATAAAAGACTAAATCTGATAATTGCTTATAAGGTATGAAATCAAAATCCATATCACCTGTGCTATTGTCTCAGTCTATTTATTTATATCATTTCCCAATGCTAATAATGCCCAATGAGGAAAATGACAAACTGATTCCTCATCTATTTTTGGTTAGCATTAAGTAAATCTAGGAAAAGTCTTAGAAGTTCTAACTTTATTTTACTTATGACTTAATTTTTCTAGAATTGTTCTACCCTGTTTAACCTATTGCCTACAGAGGATTATTTACTATTATTCAATGATCAGAGTCAGATACATTTATGCATTCAGATACAGAAGAGAAAACCCTGTGGAGTAGAATAGTCTGATTCATCTAATCTGTTTCCTGTGTTATCACACTGTTCAACATACAGGTGGATAAAGCAGTTGTACTTCAGCATAGTGAACAAAAACTCTGCAGTGAACTTGTTCACTCAGTTAAATTGTGAGACATCTTGTACTTTCAATTCTACAAATGTATAATGCAATATTATTTGGGATGACAAGTTACATGTTCAAATTAGTTGATGCTGATATCCATATCTTGGAATAACCAATCAATAAATGCAAACAAATACTTATAAATTTTGAGAAAAAGCCATCATAAATCTTGTCAGTAAATGAAAAATTTTGAATGAGTTATCTACATATCCAAAAAAGACACATTGATTAGTAAATTATATATGGACATATAATGAAATAACATACAAACATAAAAATTACCAATATATATTAGAACATTATCTTACATTTGTTACATGACAAATAAAGTTATGAATTACTACCTCAACTCTCTGAAATTACAAATAAAATTAAGCAAAATGAATCACAGTCTTTCTACTTCTTTATCTTGATATAACACTGAATTTATAGAATTTGACTTTTGATGTAAAAATTTGAATTAATTTTGAATAAAAAAATCCAGTTAAGTCCACAGACAATTTTTTTATATTTTAATTCTAATTATGAACAAATTTTATTATGTTGTTAGATTTATTTCTACTTTTTATATCTAGCCATTATGAAAAATAATTTCACTACATCATTTGGACATATTGAATAATCATAAATATGTTTACTTTCTATATAAGCAACAAGTAATTATTCATATAAAATTAAATATTGAAATTTCTGATTTAAGTTGATTCACACATGAACAAATTTAATTTATTATTAGATCTTTCCTCTTAAAATTATATTTTTTTTCCTACCTGAGTCATGGGCAAAGTGCATACTGCTTAATTTTAATTCACTCCCTCAAATAAATAATTTTCCTTTGCTCTGTGTTATTACTTATAAATCAAGCTTACTTTAGCAGACTTCGTGTGAGAAGCCCTGGTTAAGGTGAAAATAATTTGTTACCATGGAACCCCAGAAGTAAAAATAGCAACAAGTAATCTGGTGCATTTAGTCATCATTCCAAAGAGAAAGATTTCAAACAAAGTAGAATTAGAGTCAGGGATTTCACATCATTGTTTAAATCTCATTAAGGAATATTATTTCTGTTTCCCAAATTGAAATGCAGGTAAGTTTACATAAAATAAAATAGCAATGCTAATTAATACACATGATGCTGTAACCTGAGTAATTTCAGCAAAGATAATGACTAGGAAAATATATGTACTCATATACCATGTCTTTAAAATGTTTAAGATCTAATCATTTTTAATAAAATGTTAAAAATAATGATTGATTTTAAATATTGAAATTTAATATTGAAATTGCCAACTAGATAAAATTTAATTTATTTTTTGGCTTTTTATTTAATAATTTTAATTTTTTTGCATTGTAGTTAGTTTAGAGTGTTCTGTCAATTTTCTACTGTACAGCAAAGTGACCCAGTCACACATACATATATACATTTTTTTCTCACATTATCCTTCATCATACTCCATCATAAGTGACTAGATGCTATAGAGCAGGATCTCATTGCTTGTCCATTCCAAAGGCAATAGTCTGCATCTATTAACCCCAGATTCCCAGTCCATCCCATTCCCTCTCCCTTGGCAACCACAAGTCTGTTCTCAAGTTTAGTTTCTTTTCTGTGGAAAGGTTTATTTGTGCCATATATTAGATTCCAAATGTAAGTGATATCATATGGTATTTGCCTTTCTCTTTCTGACTCACTTCACTTAGTATGAGAGTCTCTAGTTTCATCCATGTTGTTGCAAATGGCATTATTTTGTTCGTTTTAATGCCTGAGTAGTATTCCATTGTGTAGGTAGGTATACAGTGAGACCAGGACTACACTGTCTTAATTACTGTAGCTTAGTAATACTGCCTGAAGATTGGCAGAGTTATGCTTCCCGCTTGGTTTTGGAGATTGTTTTGCCCATGTTCTCTTCTATGAGTTTGAGGGTGTTTTGTCTAACATTTAAGTACTTAAGCCATTTTGAGTTTATTTTTGTGCATGGTGTGAGGGTGTGTCCAGTTTCATTGATTTGCATGCAGCTATCCAGTTTTCCAAGCACCACTTGCTGAAAAGACCAGTACCACACTGTCTTGATTACTGTGGCTTTGTAATATTGCCTGAAGATTGGGAGAGTTATGCCTCATGCTTGGTTATTTGTCCTCAAAATTGCTTTGGAAAATCTGAGGCTTTTGTGGTTTATACACATTTTTGGATTGGCTGTTCTAGGTCTGTGAAAAATATTCATGGGTAATTTGATAGGGATTGCATCGAATCCATAGATTGCCTGGGTAGTATGGCCATTTTTGCAATATTAGTTTTTCCAACCCAGGAGCATGGAATAGCTTTCCACTTCATTGAATCCTCTTTAATTTCCTTGATTAATGTTTTCTGGTTCTCAGCATATAAATCTTTCACCTCCTTCGTCAGGTTTATTTCCAGGTATTTGATTTTTGGGGGTGCAATTTTAAATAGCATTGTATTTTTGTATTTCTTCTCTAATATTTTATTGTTGGCATTCAGAAATGCAACCAATTTCTGAAAATTAATCTTGTATCGTGCTACTTTGCTGAATTTGTTGATCAGTTCAGTAGTTCTTGGGTTGAGTCCTTAGGGTTTTCTATGTATAGTATCATGTCATCTGCATACAGGGACAATTTTTACCTCTTCTCTTCCAATTTGGATACCTTTTATTTCTTTTGTTTGTCTGATGGCTGTGGCTAGTATTTCCAAAACTACGTGGAATAACAGTGGTGAGAGTTGGTATTCTTGTCTTGTTCCAGATTTTAGTGGGAAGGCTTTCAGCTTTTCTCCATTGAGTATTATATTTGCTGTGGCTCTGTCATAAATGGCTTTGATTATGTTAAGGAATGTTCCCTCTATACCCACTTTGGTAAGAGTTTTGATCATGAATGGATGTTGGACTTTGCCAAATGCTTTTTCTGCATCTATTGAGATGATCATATGGTTTTTGACTTTTCTTTGGTTAATGTGGTGTATGATGTTGATCAATATGCATACATTGAGCCATCCTTGTGCACCTGGGATGAATCCCACTTGGTCATGTTGTATGATTTTCTTTATATGTTGTGGGATTTGGTTGGCTAAAATTTCGTTGAGAATTTATGCATCCACATTCATCAATGGTTTTGGCCTATAGTTTTCTTTTTGGTGGTGTCTTTGTCTGATCTCAGTATTAGGGTGATGGTGGCATCATAGATTGTCTTTGGGAGTGTTCCTTCTTCTTCAACCTTTTTAAGGAGGATGGGTATAAATTGCTCATTGTATGGTTGGTAGAATTTACCTGTGAATCTGTCTTGTCCTGGACATTTATTTGTAGGGAGTGTTTTTATGACATACTCAATTTCACTTTTAGTGACTGGTCTGTTCAGTTGATCTATGTCTTCTTCTCTTCTTCGTCGTCTTTTTTTCATTTTTTTTTTTGTCTTTTCGGCCCTCACCCATGGCATATGGATGTCCCCAGGTTAGGGATCCAATCGGAGCAGTAGCCACTGGCCTACACCACAGCTCACAGCAACACTGGATCCTTAATCCACTGAGCGAGGCCAGGGATGGAACCTGACGTCCTCATGGATGCTAATTGGGTTTGTTAACTGCTGAGCCAGGATGGAACTCCATCTATTTATTCTTTATTCACTTTTGGCTGGCTGTATGTCTCTACATTTGTCCACTTCTTCTAGGTTGTCAAATGTGTTGGCATGCAATTGTTTAGAGTATTCTCTTGTGGGTTTTTTTTTTTTTTTTGTATTTCAGCAGTGTCTCTTATAATTTCCCCTTTTTCATTTCTTATTTTGTTTATTTGGGTTTTTTTTTCCTCCCCTCTTGGTGCATCGGGCCAGGGTTTGTGAATCGTATTTACCTTTTCAAAGAATCATCTTTTGGTTTTGTTGATTTTTTTTCTATTGCTTTTTGAATCTCTATTTTATTGATTTCCTCACTGATCTTTTATGATTTCCTTCCTTCTGCTGACTTTAGGTTTGATTTGTTCTACTTTTTCAAATTCATTTAGGTGGTAGGTTAAGTTGTTGATCTGAGCTTTTTCTTTTTTTCAGAGAGGCCTGTATCACTATGATTTTCCCTCTAAGTACTGCTTTTGTGGCATCCCATAGATTTTGAATGGTTTTGTCTTCACGATCATTTGTCTTGAGGTATTTTTTAATTGCTCTCTTGATTTCCTCATTGACTCATTGGTTTTTTTAGTAGTATGTTGTTTAGTCTCCATGTAGTTAATTTTCTCTCATTTCTTCTTCTGTGATTGATTTCTAGTTTCATGCGATGTGGTCAGAGAAGATACTTGAAATAATTCCTATACTCTTAAATTCATTGAGGTTAGCTTTGTGCCCCAGTATGTGATCGACCCTTGAGAATGTTCCATGTGCGCTTGAGAAGAATGTATATTCTGATTTTTTTGGATGTAATGTCCTGAAAATGTCAATTAAGTCTAATTTTCTATTGCATGATTTATGATCTCTGTGGCCTTTTTGATTTTCTGTCTAGAGGATCTGTCCATCGATGTGAAGGGGTGTTTAAGCCTCCTACTATGATTGTACTCCCATCAAGTTCTCCTTTTATGTCTGCTAGTATTTGTTGTAGGTATGTGGGTGCTCCTGTATTGGGGCATATATATTGACGATTGTAATATCCTCTTCTTGAATAGATCCTTTAACCATTAAATAGTGTCCTTCTTTGTCTCCCTTTGTGGCCTTCGTTTTAAAGTCTATTTTGTCTGATATGAGTATTGCAAGTCCTGCTTACTTGTCTTGTCCATTGGCATGAAATATTTTTTCCAGCCCCTTACTTTCAATCTAAGGTGAGTCTGTTGTAGACAGCAGATTGAAGATTTTTGCTTTTTTATCCAATCTGCCACTCTGTGTCCTTTGATTGGAGCATTCAGTCCACTGACATTTAAGGTAATTATTGATACATATGTATTTACTGCCATGTTAAACCTCGTTTTCCCATTGATTCTGTTTCTCCTTTCTTCCTTCTCTTCTCTTTTTTTTTTTTTTTTTTTTTGGTTGGATGACTTCCATGTATTTTATGCTCATGTACTTTTCTTTTTAGTTTTTTTGAATGTAATGTTTGGTTTTGATTTGTGGTTGCCCTGTTTTTTTAAGTATGTTAACCCCTTCCTATATGTGCTTGCTTTAGTTTGATAGTCATATAGACTGAAACACATTATTTTTTTAAAAAGTCTAGATTTTCTTACTTTCCTTCTCCACATTCCATGGTTTTGAAGTCCTTTAACATCATCATTCTTGTCTTTCACTGTTCCTTGTGTTTATCCTCACTTTTACCATTGATCTTTGTTTGTTTGTTAGTTTCCACTTTTAGATCTGTATGCTAGCTTAGTTAAGTGATTTATTTCCAATTTTGGTTTCCTCCATCCAATTTTTTCTAATTCTTTTTTTTTTTTTAATTTAGGGAAGCTCATTCTGTATCTCTTTCAGAATGTGTTTAGCATTGCTGTACTCTTTTAGCTTTGGTTTGTTGGAGAAATTCTTTATTTCCCCCTCTATTATAATTGCATTATTGCTGGATAGAATATTCCAAGCTGCAAATTTTTTCCTTTCAGAACTTTAAATATGTCTTGCTACTTCCTCTGGCCTGTAGAGTTTCTGTAGAGAAATTAGTTACTAGCCTTACGGTAGTTCCCTTATAATTAATGCTTTTTTTCTTTTTTTTCTTTTGCTGCCTTTAGAATCCTCTCTTTATCTCTAACACTTGCCATTTTTGTTAATATGTCTTGGTGTGGGCCTCTTTGTGTTCAGTTTGTTTAGCGCCCTCTGCGCTTCCTGTATGATAACAGTTTCCATTAGATTTGGAAAGTTGTCAGACATAATTTCTTCAAATATATTTTCAATCCCTTTTTATTTTTCTTCTTATGGAATTCCTATTATGTGTAGATTGGCTCACTTTATATTGTTCCATAGGTCTCTTATATTTCTTTCACATTTTTGTCATTTGGTTTTCTGTCTGCTGTACTGATTGGGTGATTTCCATTTTTCTATCTTCCAAGTCCCTAATTCATTCCTCTGCATTATTCATTCTGCTCTTTAGTGCCTTTAGCTCAGTTTGCATGTATGGAGATTAATTTCCTAATTTTTATTTTTTCCTCATTATATCTTCCAGTTCCTTCCCAAAGTAATCTGCATTACTCTTCATATCCCATCTTAATTCCTTGATATTCAGCCAAATTACTTCAGTATTTTCCCTATCTCCCTTTTGAA
Source organism: Phacochoerus africanus (assembly GCF_016906955.1). NCBI lineage: Eukaryota > Metazoa > Chordata > Mammalia > Artiodactyla > Suidae > Phacochoerus > Phacochoerus africanus. The sequence goes on along the minus strand of NC_062556.1, from coordinate 34,454,048 downwards.
TTCAATGACTGCTAAACTGCATAAGCGCATAAGCCTGTCTCATTTTTTGCTGCTTCCTGTGAATTCTCCTGTTCTTTTAACTGTGAATTATTCCTGACCTTCTTAATCTTGCTTATGTTTTTCTTTTTCTGTGTGTTTAGGAAAGCCAAACTGTAATATTGGAGAGCTACTTCTATGCAAGAGCACGCCTTTGTATTTTGTGAGGGGTCACTATTTATTTTTGTCATGGAAGTTTGGATATTTGCTGTCTCTTTCTTTGGTGTGAGCAAGTTGTTATCCCCAGGTGCTGAGTGTCTTTCCAGGGAGAAGGAGGTAATGGGTGGGTCTAGTAGTAGGTGCCTCATTGCTGGACTCTTAAGAGCACCAACTACCTGTAGGATGGTGGTGCAGTCTCCCTCAACTGCATGGCCTTGAGAAATGGTAATGAGCCTTATGCAGAATTACAAAGTGTCCAGAGCACTTGGCAGTGGCAGAATCAGTGTGTGTGAGTTCCCAGCAGAGCAAGAGCAACAAGAAGTTTTGTTTGATCATAATGCCCTCCTTTGAGGTGTTTGGGACCACAAGTGGTACCTGTTGAGGAACTCTTAGTGGTAGTGGGCCCCACCCAACTCCAGAGTCAATGATAACTGTGGTGGTTTGCCCTGTCCAACTGTAGACCATGCAAGAAGAACCCTGTCCTGCTTAGCCCACACAGAAGGGGCTGCACTGGCTGCTCCTTGTTGCAGAATCCTAGGAAGTGACATGATCAAGCATGCGGGCACTGCCTGGAATATTTGGCAGTGGCAGCAGCATTATGGGTGTGTTCCCATGGGTGTGTTCCCATGGGTGTGAGAGCAGCAACAGATGGTGTTTGGTTGCCCTGCGCTCCTCTGTGGCACCCCTGAGGTTATTGGGACCACAAGTGGAGCTCTAGTGGTGGCAGGCCACTCCAACTCTGGAGTCAGTGGTAACTGTGGTGGTTTTCCCCTGCCACCTGTAGACCATGCAAGAAGCACCCCATCCCACTTAGCCCATGCAGGCTTCTCCTAGTTTCAGGGCCCTGGGAAGTGACAGTGATAAGGCATGTGTGCACTCTGCCTGGACTGTTTGGCAATGGCAACAGTAGGATGAGTGTGCTCCCAGGGGAGTGAGAGCAACAAGAGGTGGTGGTTGGTTTCTGCGCCCTCTTTTTTCCTTACCCTTGAGGTCATTGGAGCTGCAGGTGGAGCCCACTCACAGGCCCCCAGTGGTGGCAGGCAATGCTTTCCTCTGGCCTCTGAGCTGACCACCACAGTCCGTCCCTGCTGCCTGTAGATTACACAAGAGGCACCATGTCACACTTACCCTCCCATTGCCCTTAGCCCACACCAGAGGTGCCCAGCCACCTGTAGCCTGCACAAGAGACACCCGGTCTCCTGTAGCCTGAGCTAGTGGATTTTCACCAACTTTAGCCTGTGCCAAAGGCACCCCACCCTCTGAGACCCCACAGGTGTTCAGGGAGATTCCTATGGCAGTCTGCCCCTCCTTCCCTTACCTTCCCCAATAATGGTGCCTTGCTTCCCCTGTGGCCCAGACCTCCTCCTGCCTTCCCTCTGCTGTGGTGTTCCACTCCCCAGCTTGTAGCACACTGCTCCCCTGCCTGTGGTACAGTGCTCCTTAGCCCCACAGGCTTTCCCCACACAGCCAGCCATAGTCCTCTCCCCAGAACTGACCTCCAGAATGTGAGTCTCAGCACCCAGCACCCAGCCCCCACCTGAGCATCTCAGGCTGCGGTGTCCAGGGCAGTGGTGTAGATGATCTGTACAGCTCTCACTCTTCTTTGCCATTCTCAGTACAGCTGCTGCACTTCTCTCAGTAACTCTCCCTGTTGGCTAGGTGGCTTCCCAGGATGTGGATTCCTTTTCCCTTTCAAAGCTCCCTCTCAGGAATGCTAGTCCCATCCTGATTCCTTTTATCTCTATCTCTTTTTTTTTTGTTCTACGCAGTAGTCAAGAGTTTCTTGATCTTTTAGAAGGTTTAAATTCTTCTGCCAGTGTTCAGTAGATGTTATGTGTGAGTCATTTTACCAGTAGATGTGTTGTTTTGATGTGTTTGTGGGATAAGGTGAGTGCAACGTCTTACTCCTCTGTTATCTTGATCCTTCCCCCTAAATTATAGATTTTTTAATGGCTTATTTAAATCTATATGGCACAAGAAAATTTTCACAAGAACCCACAATATGCTATTATCCTTTTAAAATTAAAATAGAAAACTTTGAAGCTATACACTACTGTTTATTGGATAGTAAAATAATTAGGACCCAAATGTTAATCATCATCTCAAATCTATCAATCATGACCAGACAAACAAGTTAATGTTTAAAACTGTCAAGTAACATCTTGTGAGAAAAATTTATTTTCATATTAAAATATCATTTACCTAGAAATGAAAAATCCTCTCTTAAAAAAAGGAGTTTCCATTGTGTCTCAGTGGTAAGGAACCTGACTAGTATCAATGAGGATGCAGGTCCAATCCCTGGCCCTTGCTCAATGCGTTAAGGATCTGGCATTGCCTTGAGGTGCATTGTAAATCACAGATGCAGCTCAGATCTGGCATTGTTGTTGCTGTGATGTAAGCCTGCAGCTGCCTCATGGACAGCATATGGAATCTGCCAGACTAAGGGTCAAATTGGAGCTGTAGCTGCATGGACACTGAGAGACACAATAGGAAATCTAGCCTGGGAACTTCTGTTATTCCATGGATGCAGCCCTCAAAAATAATAATAAAAATGATAAAAAATTTTAAATAAAAAATATTTTTTCTGGAATTCCCATTCTGGCTCAGTGGTTAATGAATCCGACTAGGAACCATGAGGTTGTAGGTTCAATCCCTGGCCTTGCTCAGTGGGTTAAGGATCTGGTGTTGCCATGAGCTGTGATGTAGCCTGGCGACTACAGCTCCAATTAGACCCCTAGCCTGGGAACCTCCACTATGCCACAGTTGCAGCCCTAGAAAAGACCAAAAAAAAAAAATTCTGCATACTTCTATCACAATGTTCCTTGTCATTTATACTTCCTTATTTAGGGTTGTATTTCTATTTAGTTTTCAAAATTTCAATTTTTCCATTCATAAGAGTGTTTTTCTTTTTTTCCTGATTCAGAGTTGGAAATTTGAAATTACTCTGGAGAAATATTTTCCTAAGGAATTCCTTAATTATATACATAAAATTTTAAATATTTTAAATATTTTGGAAAAGTTGAAGCTTTTCATCTTAAAAAATGTATGGTTTTTTTGGCCATACCCATGGCATGTGAAATTTCCTAGGCCAGGGATCTTCACCACAGCAATAACAATGCAGGATTCTTAACCCAACAGGTCACAAGCAAGCTTCCTAAAAATATTTTAATCCTACTTTGACCTGCATTGAGAATTGCACAAAATTCCTCAAAAAAGTCAAATTTTCTCCAAAGTGACTGTTTATACTGCCACAGAAACTAGAGGGTATGTATATAGTTATTCTGCTAATAAATCACACAGGATACAGATAAACATGATATCACATGTTTATAATGGGTGTACTTGTTATTTTCCCATGAGCTATCTTCATGACTTTTTAATTGTAAAAACAGGGCATAAATTTGGAAATAGATAATGACTATAGTTGGTGACCTAAAATATGGAAACTGCCATTCTAAGGAGAGTATTACTGATTTGTTATGAAATAATAATTAATTGCCGTTTTTAGGTTTCTGTCAGGCCTATAGACAGTACTTTAATAATCTGTTTAGCTTTTTTATTTCTCATAAAGAAGCTCAAGCATTATTTGATTTTTAAATTTTCAATGTTAACTTTCTAATTTCACATATTTCCTTGGGAAATTGTGGAGAAAATTGGAAAAATTTCCACTCACCAAAGGATACAGGAGAATAAATAGAGAATAAATAAATTAAGAGAAAAAATAAGGGGAGGGGAAAAGTGGATAAGAAACAAGGAACACTGCAGGGGAAAAGAGAGAGAAGAGAACAGAATAGTAGTGATCATATATATTATAGGATAAAATTTGCTTCTCACTAGGACAATCTCTGATTTAAGGGGTTGTATTCTTTTTGTGAAATTTAAGTTATGGGATCACCTTCATGATGAATCAGGTTAATGAGTACATGCAGGCTAACACCTTCACAAGGATTTCTCTGTTCAGTTGTAAGAAATTATAGCAAGTTTATTAATGAAAATGATTAGGACATAATTTGAATTACCTGGTTGTGTGTCAGAATTACCTGGAGTGGTTAAAAATTATTGTAATAATTAAAAATATTTTTAATTCATAAAATAAAAAGCTTACAAAATGTATGAATGTTTTTAAACTCTGACCTTGTAATTAGATCTCTAATGTAAGAAAATATATCTGTATTTTTAATGAGATTCATAAGTTATCCATCAGCAACGCAATCACAAAACATTTTCTTGATCTATTTAATACAGGTATTCTATTTTAAAATTTTACTTATTTTATATATTACCATAACCAATCCGCTGAACTAAACAATTTTCTGGGCTGACATATCATGACATAAACCTCATTGAATCAATTTTGTGCTGTAGGTAATTCTGAGCCAAATGTAAACTTTTATCCATGTGGGTAGAAACTACTTGCTCCTTCATTTTTTACAGGCTCTAATTGAAAATTTCCCATGTAATTTGTTTGAAGGGTAGGACTTTGATGGTATTTATTTTGGTTTTATAGCTCAGCTCCCCAGGGTTATTTTAGAGGGAGCTGGGAATATGGATAGTTATAACCTGGAAATATCATTGCATATGTGAATTTATTTCTGCACCTTATGCCAAGTCTACTATTTAAATGCCAATTTGTTCACTGCTTTTGGTTGAATAAGTTTCTTTGATTAGAAGTCAGGTTAAAATAAATCCCTCAACTCATAGGCATTTATAAGAAGCATCCTTTTTTTCTAGGTCATTGCTTATTTTTCTTCAGATATTCACCTCTCTTTTGCACCAGCCAAATATGCTTGCCTCCAGGACTCATCTCTCCTAATTAAGAAGCTGAGTCAAAGAGAGAAAAGGAAGAGGGGTTGGTGCTCTTCACTGCAGTTTCTCTTCCACTCCCGATGATCCCTGTTTGTAAATCCTTCAAATTGCAGTCCAGCGAGCCTTGTAAAATATCTTCCACTTATTTATCAAAGCTTAAAGTATGTTCATGAAGGAAATCCATGGAGAACACTCTGTCTTTATCTCTTTTGTTCAAACTTTATTTTCTTTTGTGAATATTGTACAGAACTTGTCAAACAGTGATTAGGTCATTCTCTAGTTGGAATTTAAATGAAGTTTTCTTTGATATATATAGTAGCTCTTCCTCTGCCATTTATCTTGCAAGTTTTCTCTATCATTAAAGATTTGACGTCTGTAAATCTGTACAACTTGGATTAAATTAATCCAAGTTTTTGTTTTGTTTGTTTGTTTTGTGTGTGTGTTTCATTGTTTTTGATGCACCTGTGGAATACAGAAGTTCCTGGGCCAGGGATGGAACCGACATCACAGCAGTGACAAGAGCCACAGATGTGACAACAGTGGATCCTTAACCCACTGAACCACAAGGGAACTCCTGCTTATGTTTGTACACATGAGTCCATAACCACAGAAGGAGCCAAGAGTATTAAACAAGACAGATAAAAAGAGCACAGGTAGCTAATGACTCAATTGACGAATAACCATCCATACAGTTTTAAGAATCTAAATTTATTATATCAAAAAATACACATCTCTCTAGGTGTTTTATTACTACTATGGGCAATAGAAAAAAATGAGTTCATAGGCAGCTCTATATAATATTAAATATAAGAACTTTTAAATTATGTATATTTTATGAGAAATTACAAATTAGAAAAAAAGGCAAGATTTTCTCCTACTCAAAATAACTTAAAAAATAGTACTTTGTTCATGTAAAAATGCCCCTAGAAATATTATGTAGTTAATGAGATTATTCAAATCATTGTGGCGCCTAATTTAGATACAGTGGCACAGTATACTACTTTCCAGAATACTCAACATTCCTCTAAATAAGGACCTTGGAGCACAAAGTATTAAAGAATTTTTAAAATTTTCTTATTAGTTGAAAATAGGCGTTTATTAAGTACATAAGCTCTTTCTCTAGCAATTTCTGAAATAACTTTAAAAATGTTTTTGAGTCTGACATATTTAGAAGTGAAGAAATATCTTATTTCTTACTTAGAAAGCAGAGAACACAAATGTTCTGTTTACTCATTTAATATAGTTATACTATTTGAAAAAAAACCTGACTTTTATATGCAAACATAATCTATCTCTAGAACCATATAATCTGTATTGATGTGGCATTACATAGACCTCACTAAATCTTTTACTATAGGTAATTCTGATTAAATAAATTTCATATAATGCTTTAAAGACTGAAGAGGCAAATTTGACTTAATCATTCCAGGCATAGACACAAAGAGAAAAATTCAGAACTACCCAAATTTGAGCACTAGGCAGAAACATAGAAAGCCTCCAGAATTAAATGTGCGTCCATCTGGCCTAATTATACTTAATATTTTCTCACTTCTACGTTTTTATTCTTCAGAGAATTCTTCTAAGAGATCCAGTCCATATTAAACCATTCATAAGATGCTGTCATGCATTGAAAAACTAAAATACAGGTATTCAAGCTGTGGCACAACAGGTTAAGGATACAGCATTGTCTCTGGCAGTACAAGTTTGATCCCCAAGTCACTGCAGTGGGTTGAGGGTGTTGGGGTTGCCACAAATGTGGCATATGTTGTAGCTACCTGCAGCTTGGATTCAATACCTGGCCAGGGGACTTCCATATGCCATCAGTGCAAACAAACATTTGAGCAAAAACCTCACTAAAATACATAGAAACCCTCAATAAAAATTTATGTCTCATTCCCTGAGGGATTTTCTATGCCAATTTGTTAATTTATATTCAAATTTTAATTTATTTTTAATCAATTTTAATATAGTTTGAACTATTTTCTTTGTTCCAAACAATATTATGTGTCCGTGATAATTTTTATATAGCTTATGATTAAAGATTCAGCACATGGGTTTTCCCTTGCAGCGTGATCTGGCATTGTCACTACAGTGGCTCAAGTCTCTGCTGCAGTTCAAATTCTATCCCTGGCCTGGGACTTCCACATGCTGTGGACATGCAACACCCCCCCCCCAAAAAAATATGAGGCACATTTAAAACACTTGTCCTATCAAACAAAATCCGGTAAGTGTCACAGAAAGCTGTAAATATTGTCTCCTGGCTGAGATAATGTGAGAAGGTTTGTAGAGAAAGAAGACATATATTTGACTTTGAAGACATATATTTGAATTCTGTAAAAACTCAGATGGGAATAAAAAACATTTTCAGTAACACCTTTTTTTTTTTTTTTTGTCTTTTTTCCTTTTCTAGGGCCACTCCCATGGCATATGGAGGTTCCCAGGCTAGGGGTCCAATCACAGCCATAGCCGCTGGCCTACACCAGGGCCACAGCAATGCGGGATCCGAGCCGCATCTGCAGTCTACACCACAGCTCACTGAAACGCCGGATCCTTAACCCACTGAGCAAAGCCATGGACCAAACCCACAACCTCATGGTTCCTAGTCGGATTCGTTAACCACTGCACCACGACATGGACTCCAACACCTCTTTAAAAAAAAAAAAAAAAAAAAAAAGACATGATATGGGAAATTTAAACATCTCTTGAGGAAGAGAATGTAGTAGTAAATGAATAATCAATGAATAAATGAATGTAGTAGTAAACAAATAGTAAAAGTAGTAGGAAGAAAATGTAGCGGTAGTTTGGAGACACTGAACTTTTCTAAAGGGTTTTTACAGGAAAATACATATGTAAAGTAAATGTATTGGGAAATGGAATGGAAGAGAAGACACAAAGTTGTTTGGTTTTATTCATTTTTAATTGATGAATTGTTAATATTTAAGCTTCCATGCCAGTATTTTACTTTATTATTAAGTTGGCTCACTCAAAACTGGAACTTCAATGACAGTAGAACCTATTGCTACCAAGAGAATATTTCCCTAATTTTTACTACTCATTTTGAAATAACTTTTTACTGAAAAGCATTTCAAAATGGGTATCATAAAATCCAAAAAATTATGAGTGTATAGCTGAATGAACCTTTACCAAGTGAACACATCTGTTTAACCACAGCACAGATGAAGAAACAGAATATTTTCAAAACCCATTATGCTCCTTATTCTCCTTTAGTTGCTATATCCTCTGAGATGGTGATCAGTATTCTGACTTTTAGTATGATAAAATATTTTTTTTCTGTTTTTGAACCATTATACAAATGGAATCATAATGTGTACTACTCAGTATCGGACTACTTTAACTTAACAGTAGGCTTTTAATATTCATGTCATGTGTAACAAAAATGTTTACTGATGTTTAGTGAAGTTTTTTTTTTTTTTATACTATAGTTTGCCCTTGAACAACATGGGTTCAAACTATGATTGCTCACAAACACACTGATTTTTTTTCAAAAGTAAACACTGCCATACTACATGGTCTGAGGTTGGTTGAATCCTTGGAAGCAGAACCATGGACATAGAGGACCAACCATTAAGTTATATTCAGATTTTCAAGTGCATGAAGTGTTGATGTCCCTAACCTCCATGTTGTTCAAGAGTCAATTGTACTTTCCTTATTTTACTTATTTATTTATATATTTTTATTATTCAATGAATTTATTACATTTATAGTTGTACAATGATCATCACAATGCAATTTTTTAGGATTACCATCCCACAATCCCAGCGCATCCTCCATCCCCAAAACTGTCTCCTGTGGAGACCATGAGTTTTTCGAAGTCTGTGAGTCAGTATATGTTCTGCAAAGAAGTTCAGTCTGTCCTTTTTTTCATATTCCACGTCAGTGAAAGCTTTTGATGTTGGTGTAGCATTGTCTACTGACTTCACTTAGCATGATAGGTCCATCTAGGTTGCTAAGAATGCCGGTATTTCATTCCTTTTAATGGCTGAGTAATATTCCATTGTGTATATGTACCACATCTTCTGGATCCACTCCTCTGTCGATGGGCATTTAGGTTGTTTCCATGTCTTGGCTATTGCAAATAATGCTGCAATGAACATCAGAGTACATGTGTCTTTGCGAGTCACGGTTTTCTCTGGGTAGATGCCCAGGAGTGGGATTGCTGGATCAAATGGGAGTTCTATTTTTGGCTTTCTGAGGCCTCTCCATACTGTTTTCCACAGTGTGGTTGCACCAATTTACAATCCCATCAACAGTGTACTAGGGTTCCTTTTTCTCCACACCCTCTCCAGCACTTATTGTTTGTAGACTTTTGGATGATGGCCATTCTGGCTGGTGTAAGGTGGTACCTCGTAGGGGTTTTGATTTTCATTGCTCTAGTAATGAGTGATGTTGAACATCTTTTCATGTGTTTTTTGGCCATCTGTATGTCTTTTTTGGAGAATTGTCTGTTTAGATCCTCTTCCCATTTTTTGATGGGGTTGTTTCTTTTTTTGGTATGGAGCTGAAGAAGGTGTTTATAAATTTTGGAGATTAATCCCTTGTCTGTTGATTCATTTGCAAATATTTTCTCCCATTCTGTGGGTTGTCTTTTCATTTTGTTTAGGGTTTCCTTTGCTGCACAGAAACTTTAAAGTTTGATTAGGTCCCATTTGTTTATTTTTGTTTTTACTGTCATGACTCTAAGATGTGGCTCTGAGAAGATGTTGCTATCATTTATGTTGAGAGTGTTGGGCCTATGTTTTCCTCTAAGAGTTTGATAGTGTCTGGTCTTATATCTAGGTCTCTAATCCATTTTGAATTTATTTTTGTGTATGGTGTTAGGGAGTGTTCTAATTTCATTCTTTTCTAACAAACTAAAATTGTCCTTTACATTTGTTTTTACAAAGATGTTTTTCCTATATTATCTAATGATAAATTGCATCTACTAAGAGTATGATTTTTTCTATTCCTTTCTATCAGTCAAGATTTGATTAGATAAGTAGGCCACTAGAAGTGATTTCAAATAAGATTATTATTTTAATTTGACATTAAATAATTGTGGTAATTAAATAAATAGATCATGTAATTTTGTTGACTCAGAGTCTGGTGCAACACAAGGTAATGTCTGCATCAGCAGCACAGGAAGTTAAGAAGGAAGATGAATGGGAGGTAGAGAAAACTGAGGACAAACTGGAATACATGAAGAGAAGCTCCAACTTGCAAATATATATTTAAGCCCATTAGTATCACCTTATCTTGACTCCCAACTTCAATGATTTGAGTGGCCTACAGGAGAAAATGGTATTATTTCATTTTATCCAGTAGTCAGATAAGCAGAAAATAATTACCTAGAGGAAACTGCTCTAAGAATGTGAGCCAGTTGATTAATGAAAACATGCATGAGTTGCAATAGTACCTAAACTTATTCTGACTCGCCAGCATAAAAATGGCAGTTGTTTAATTTTCACTTTCCAAATAGTGTGTAGACTCCTCATGTAACCAACCTTAGACAAACAGCATATGAAGAAGGAAATTCTGTCCCAGATGAGCTATATTGACACAGAACAAATCCCAGTTGGCGTCCATACATACACAGCTACCCATAAATAACTTGCAAATAAAGACAGAAGCAAAAGTCTGATTCCATATAGCTTTGCTAATAAAACTGAAAACATTTTAACCATAAACTTGTACCTTATTTCTAAGCATCTCTCTCCTCAAAGTCATAGGCATCATGGTATAGTGAAGTAGAAAGGATGGAGGTATGGAGCAAGAGAGACACTTCATGACAGTAAATAAGACATAGCATTTAATTTCTATTGTGAGAATCTGCCCGCCCAGCTCAACCAAACAAACATCTAAGGTTTCTATCCACCCAAATTCTACATCCTCATTCCTAAAACCATGTATTTTACCAGTGGGGATTTCTTGACCAGAGAGCTATAAGAACTTTGTCTTTGCTCTAGGGCTACAGAACATGTTTCCCTGTTGTTATACTTTCTTCTGACTGAAGGAGAGTGAGTAAAACTCAAAGCACCATTTGAGGTTTTCTTTCCTTTCTTTTTTTCTTTCTTTGGCCGCATGCACTTTCAGCAGGCAGGAGTTCCTGGGCAAGTGTTTGAACCCACACCACAGCAGCAAGCCACTGCAGTGACAATGAACAGATCCTGCTGCACACAAGGGAAATTGGGGAATCTCTTTTCCATCCTACAGCTCACTATTCATCTTTTAAACATTCGTTAACAGGTAGAAAAGTGAGGGACCCTTACCACCACTCCCATTTACTCACCATTTGAATAAGAACATTTGCTAAAACATCCAATATAATTTTAGTATTCCCTACATTTTCATCCAAACACTCATTCTTTTTCATCGAGGAATCCACGTCTGTTAGCACTTCATCCTTATTGCCAAAACTCTCAGTACCTTGAAGAATCTGAAATTTGACTCTATTTGTAAGCTAACAAGTATGTCAGCCACAGTTTTACTAGGTCGAAGATAGAATAGTTATTAGTCACAGAAATATCAGTAATCAGAGTATAAGCATTTGCGCTCTTTCCCTGTGCTCCAATTTCCACAAAGCAATTCAAAGAGGCTTAGATATTGCTTGCACATGCTGCAGCTCATATTACAGTAGAAAAAAGAGAGTATAGGAGTCCCAAGCTTTTATAATGGCCTGTAGGCTGGACTATTCTTTGCCCATAAGGAAGATATTACCTTTATTATACTGGATTTTAAGCAAATTTTCCATTTTCTCCAGAGGAAGGTGCTGTTTTTATCTTCCAAGTCTCTGTTCTCTACAAACTGCCTTCAAAGTATAGGGTGGGGGAGTTCCAATTGGGGCACAGCAGAAATGAATATAACTAGGAACTATGAGGTTGTGGGTTAGATCCTTGGCCTCACTCAGTGGTTTAAGGATCTGGCATTGCCATGAGCTGTGGTATAGGTTGCAGATATGGCTGGGATCCTGTATCACTGTGGCTGTGGCATAGGCTGGCACCTGTAGCTACTATTCAACCCCTAGCCTAGAATCCTCCATATGCTGTGGGTGTGGCCATAAAGAGAGAAACACAACAATAACAACAACAATAACAACAACAACAAAGTTTAGGGTGGAATGAAGCAGTCAGTTATCTTGCTCAAAGATATGTAGAAATATAAGAGAGCCATGGAGAATTATCCCTCCTCTATTCACCTGAACTCCACTGAGATCACAGGTATAAACTGACAGGAAAGGAGGCAATAAATTAGGAAGATGGGCCATGGACATATGGGCCACCAGCCATGCAACCTACTTAGGACTTTAGGACCTATGCTAGCCCTTGTCTGTCTGATGTTGGGGTATTACTGTACACACATACACACAACCCTTAAAATTTAAAAGGTCACAGATCACCCAAATCATGTTGGAAGGATCAGAAAAAAATGGTAACTTTTGGCAGTATGGTTGAACATTCTTTCTCTGAGCCATGTGATTGAATAAGCGTTTTGTTTTGTTATGTTCCACTTTACCTGTTGTAGGAATTTTTATATTGTCCTAAGTCCTGTTCAAATCTTGAATCTTTTAGGGTTACTTGGTATATAGGTCAAAGCTGCTCAGCCATATGCGGTACATGTTGCCTCCAATATCCAAACAGTCCCACTAAGCAGTGTATCTCTTTTTTTATTTTCTAGCAGAATGAGGTGTCAGATGCAAAAATGTGTATTTTGAAGAAATTTATCTTCATGTCTTAACAACTGAACCCCAAGAAATTTAATCTAGTTGACAGACCCCTAAACTTTTAAAATATATTTCCTACTTTCTAGCATACATGTGTTTTAGTTTGTTAAAAAAAAGTTTTAATTGTTATTTCCCTAATACAATTTTTTTTTCCTATTGTACAGCATGGTGACCCAGTTACACATACATGTACACATTCTATTTTCTCACATTATCATGCTTCATCATAAGTAACTAGACATAGTTCCCAGGGCTACACAGCAGGATCTCATTTCTCATGTGTTTTATAATGGATTCATATTTGCTACTTTCTGCTACTAAGTCGAAAGAACAAGTTATAATCAATGTAATGGAAGATCACCATTTCCTGTAGGATGCAGAAGCAGTTAAGGATGTAGAGTTAAGCTAGCCCCAAGGGAGGACAGAGGGGTTATATTATTAGCCCTAGAAGTTGGAAGAAAATGGCACTGAGGATCTTCAACTAATAAATACAGAGAAAAAAAGCACATGTCAGATTAATGACATCTATCAGATCCCAGTACATGTGTTGCTTTGTTCCAGCAATTTAATCACAACTGAAAGAGTAACTATTAATTTGAAGAAAGATCCCATTAAGTTTATAATAATGCGCTGTTAGTATCTAAAATTCATCTGTATATTGTATGGGTGTGTAGTAGTAATCATGAAACCTTCATCTTTCAAGATTTTAATGGTGGCACTAATCTCTGCAATCCCTTCAGTAAGGTGGCATATATTTTGTTTTAATATTTTTGTAGTTGAGAAGAAGTTCTAATGGCTCCATTTGGCTAACTCTAACATCATATTTCTCACTTCATAGGTTAGGGAGCACATGTGGGTATTCTGTGAATTACTAAATATGTCTGTTCTATTAGGCATTCTGGACTGGCAATACCATCACAGAGAGGATTCATGGCCTATAGGGTTTACTGTGAGGAGGGCTCAAGACAAAACTTCATTCCTAATACAACCTCCTTAAGTCTCTAGTATGACTATAGACCATAATAGTATTTTGAGTCAGTTCAAATCAACATATACAGAAATATTCAAAATGTCTGATTATTTTCATTTGTCCAGTGTGTAGTTATCCTGGCAAATGGTCATATGTCCTTTGTAGAAGCCTGGGTAGGTAAATAGCAGAAAGTATCTGGCTATATTGCAGGATCCTTCCTCAAGCTGTACCATCACCCCCTTAATTCAAGGTATACTTGGGTTGTGAACTAGCTCTAGCCTGGAAATATTTGTGGACTGTAACTCATTATTGTGGTGACTCACATCAGATCTCTGTTCGTCATATCTAGAGATTTTCAGGTTATACAAATCAAGTAAGATTTTAGCAGTCCACCCATTTCAGTTTTGGGGACACTATAATCAGCTAAGGAATGCTGAGGATCTCTGACGGTCAGAACATTCTGGTCACAGTTTACTCCCTGCTACTCAGTATGGTAGGCAGGCTTATTACATTTTTTTGTTGAGTATGAGCCACTTCTTTGAATCCCCATAGCTTTTTTTGGTTAAATTTATCTTCTAGCCCTTAATTTATTCTGCATTTTCTCCTATTCTTTGTGTTTGACTATTATGCAGTATTAAAATAAATAGTTTGCCTGTATTCATACAAACACACATACATAAAAAATAGGATTGTTGAACTTTAAATTCAAAATGTACAATTTGTTAAGCTTAGAAGAATGTTTTTCACATAGTAGTTTCTCCTTACTATTTGTTAACTTGAATCCCTGCAAAATTATAAATGTCTTCGAAATGCAAATCAATTCTTCACAAATATTGTGATGGAAAATCAGCTCAACAGAGTTTAAGGGTAGAGGAAAATACACTGCTTCCTGTAACTAAACCATAGGAAGGACAAGCATATAACCTAGCCTTAAGTATATTGAGAATTATGATTCATATCACAATCCAGAATTTTGTCTCCACTGCTTGTTTTTATTTCTTTCTGAATGTTGGCTTAATTATCCTTGATTAGCTTTCTCATGTTGATCATTACTATGGCCTTTAGCATATATATTAGAATAATATATTTCCACTTCTCTCACTAAAGAGTATAAGCAGGGTCACATAAGGAAGGTGATAAAATAAATAGCCCATTCCTGTAATACGTTATTGTCACAGAATAGAGAATGTTCTTCCCAAGTATATTCTCTATAACTTAGAAAAACTAGATAGACAAAATAATAAGTACTTACTGATAAGAAAGGCTTAATACACATTTGTCTAAGAATTTAATCTATATCACTAAAATGAGGTTGAACAAATAAAGACATGTTCATGGAAATATATATAGGAATTGTAAATTAAATGCATGCATTCATATGTGTGTATGCATATATATGCATGTATATACATATATATGCATGTATATAGTTATATTTATATTTAGCAAGGAGAAAATCTTATATAAAGAAAATATAAAATGCTTTGAAAGGATGAAAATATTTGTTACCTCTGTTTTATTCAATTAACTAAGGAACAATCACCCAGCAAAATAAATGATCCAAATTTAAAGTCATAAATTTTAAATGCCATCTGTGTTTGTGTTACATCAGATGATTAAACTACCTTGGAAACTAAGTTGGGAAATTTCCCCATAATATCAAAAGACAGCATAGCTAGAATTCGTAAATTGACATTAAGCATGTGTATATACAGACATTATAGATAGATTGACGGTAGATAGAGAAAAAAGAATTTAAAGGGAAAAATAAATTATTACAAATGGCACTTGTAATAATTTACTATATGATTATTAGAGAAATGAGTAAATAAATATATTTTTAACCTAGGGGTACAGGTATGTATTCTATCCATCAATGTAACAAATCATGTTGGGTGTTAGAGCTTGAGTCTAGCAATCAATTCGAGCTGCCATGTTTCAATTGAATTAAAAAAAAATGTCTATGGGAGTTCCCGTCGTGGCGCAGTGGTTAACGAATCTGACTAGGAACCATGAGGTTGCGGGTTCGGTCCCTGCCCTTGCTCAGTGGGTTAACGATCTGGCGTTGCCTTGAGCTGAGGTGTAGGTCACAGACGCGGCTCGGATCCTGCGTTGCTGTGGCTCTGGCGTAGGCTGGTGGCTACAGCTCCGATTAGACCCCTAGCCTGGAAACCTTCATATGCCGTGGGAGCGGCCCAAGAAATAGCAAAAAGACAAAAAAAATTTAAAAAAAAAGTCTATGGTCTTAGGTCATTCTTCCTACTGATTACAGAACCATTTATCAGTGATCTGATGTACAAAATAATGAAACTGTCACGGACTGGTTGGATTCTGTCATTTTATACTTGGGTATATTTTTGCTCCAAATAACCAGGATCTATTCAAATGGAATATTTTAGATTTTTGTCAAAAAAAAAGATACAACATGTTAGTGAATATGTAATTAGAGAAAATTCAATTTATTCAAAGTGAAACTACTCACCTTTTCCTAAATGAAAATAATCTATATTTTATAGCTAAATCATACCACTCATATTAGTTATACAGTGAAAGAGAATGAATGAACAATTTTATGGTTTAGATGTATTTGTTGCTTTTCTCTCTGTTGAGATGTGCTTATAAGGCATCTTGTCTTGATCCATCACAGTCACAGAGTTGCCTTGTCTGTTATCATGGTTTTATGAAATTATATTCAACAGGAGAATGTGACAGCCTAGCGGTTAGGGCTGGACTACTTGCTAAATCCAAGGCCATGGTAATCGTGCCAAGCCAGCTCCCAGCCATCAGGGATCATTTCCTCAGGGAAATACAGATGTGTAAAATGTAACATAATATCATGAAAGTAGAATCAAAAGTACAGATGGTAGTTGAGTGAGGGGTGGATCTAGCATATAAGCTGGATTCACTTGAAGCATTTACCTTATCAAATAAAGCATATACCTAGCCAAAAAATTCATGAAGGATGATTTAATTCTGGAAATATTTGTGAGATCTGCTCAGATTGTGACAACTTCAATTATACTACTAAGTGAACAATTTCTGAAATAATTTCTTATGGCAGAATATTGTCTTTAAAAGATTTTTAAAGTATTAGTCATATCTCACATTCAATATTTTCAGATTTTCAGGGGCAGTAACTGCCACACACCTCTTTCCATCCACTATATACCACCTACTCAATAATAGTCTTAGTGTGGGTTTTAAGAAACACATAAGTGATTGGTCATAGAAATGGATTAAATAGTTAATAGTTAAGTGGAAAATAGACATGGATTACGAGGAGGAATACCTTCTTCAGACTACTACAATTCATACTATTAGGTGTCACCAGTTTCAGGAAATTATTTTCTCCTGAAATAGATTTAAAATGCAGTTTGTGGAATATATTATTTTTATCTCCCTCCTCCTTAAAAACTTACCTTTAGTAACTCTCTGACTTGCAACTGGAGATGATAACTTTCTCATTTTTTATGTGAAAATTAATGATAACAGTGATACTTTCTCTGAAAATTAATGATAACAGGGATACTCAGACATTCAGCCTTTATAAGCACTTGCACATTGACCTTCTCTGATTGTTTGGATTGCTACCTAGCTTCAGTGCTTCCTATTGAAGAGTAATTAGATTACCTCACACTCAGATATAGCAACCTCCTGGAAGCTAGCTAAGAATGATTTAAATATTCTCAAACTTTTTTGCACATAAGAAACACCTGGAAGCTTGTAACCACATAGTCTTCTCGGCCCCACCTCCAGAGTCCCTGATTCCATAGGTTCCCAGGTGATGTAAACATTGCTGGTCTGGATACCACATTTAGAGAAATATTCACTAGACATTAACAAACATTCTGAGAATATTTAAATATTGTGGTAGGCAGAATAATGGTCCCCAAAATATGTGCACACCCTAATCTCCTGGAGCTGTGGACATGTCACATTACGTGGCAGAAGACATTTATCAGAAGTCATTAAGATAAGGACCTAGAGGAAGGAAGATAACTCTGGTCACAAAGGTGAGCCCGATATAATGACATAGGTCTTTAAAAGTGGAAAACTTTCCCAGATGCATTAGACAGAAAGAAATGTGACTACAAAAGAACAGTCAGAGAGATGAAACTGTTTTGGTTTGTAAGAGGAAGGAAGGGCACCATGAGCCAAGGAAAATTGGCAGCCTCTAGAAAATGAAAAAGACAGATTTTCATAAAAAGCCTCTAGAAAGAAACTCAGCCTTACTGACACACTGAGTTTAGCTTACTGAGACACATGTTAGTTAGACTGACCAATAAAATTATAAAGTAATACATTCATCTTCTTAAACCAGAAAAAATAGAAAATGTATATAGTTATTGAAAAATCCTATGACCCTGAATTATACCTTCCTATCTGGTTTTTGCTGAACCTTCACATGCCACAAATATAAAATATAGATGCCCATGGCAACAAAATCCCTGAACTTGATATCAGCAAACCAGCATTTGAAATTTTATCTACTATTTACTATCTGCATTAATTTAGGTGAGTATATTTCTTCATTTAATTGACAAATATTTGAGACACTCCTATGCATATAGGTTGTTTTGGGACAGAAAAGAAAATCAGGCATTGCTGTTATCTTTAGATGACTTAAATGTTGAAAGCAGGGAAGGAAATCAAGACATAGAATAGTGTGAAATGATACATATATTGACATTTAGAATTGTGATATGAAAACCTAGAAGAAGAGTGTTTCAACTCAATGTTTCTGATTCCACTAATTTTTTCATGTAAAGCAATAGTTTTCACAAGGAAGGGGACTTAAATATTTATTGAGGTAGGATTAAAGCTGCCAGGTGTTTAGGTGGTCAATTAAGGCAATGAGTAATGGTCAAGTCTTTATTCACTAATTGCAATAGCAAGTGGCCAAAAAATAAAAATAAAATGCATGCCAGCTTCTCCCTGTTACATCCTTTTCTGAAGATTGCCATCAGTGAGGATCAGGGGATGTGCAGGGCAGACAAAGGAAATTGTCTTAGTGATGAAGAACCCTGGACAAAAGGCTATGGATATTTTATTGACCAGAGGACTGGGGAGGTGGAGGCAAAGGGCTAGGAGGGAGAAAGTACTGAGTCACTTTAGTTGGAGTCTCCATATAAAAACATCTAGGTGTTTCACCTAGACTTGAAGACTTGATGACTTCAACAGAGCCCTCACCCCTGTCCCCAGGAAAGACCTCCAAATGGTGGTATCTGAGCTAATGTAGATGAGTATTAGAGCATGGCTGGCCCTAGGTGGAAAGGAGCGGAATCCTTGAATACAACTTTCTCCAAAAGCTTCAATGCACTGGCTGTGCATTGTTTGCTGTGAGGACAGCAGCTCCCCCATGAGGCCTGTGGGGCATACATCCTTTGTTACTACCAGTGCTTAGGCCTTAAAGATCAGATAGGTCCTGTATGTATGGACCAGTGCTGTCCTAAAGAAATATCATGTGAGCCACTTGTATAATTTCAAATTTTATGCTAGCAACATTAAAAAATAGTAACAGATAAAATCAAGTGAATAACATAGTTTGTTTAAACCAATGTAGCCAAAATATTATTTCAAAGTATGTTCGATAATAAAAATTGTTAATGGGATTTTTTTTTAGACCCACACCCACAGCATATGGCATATGGAAATTACCAGACTATGGGTTGAATCAAAGCTATAGCCGCTGGCCTTACACCACAGCAACAGCAATGCCAGATCCAAGCTGCAGCCTTCACCACAGCTCATGGTAATGCCTGATCCTTAATCCACTGAACGGGGCCATCCTCATGGATACTAGTCGGGTTCTTTACCACTGAGCCATTACAGGAACTCCTGATGGGATATAATAAATACTTTTTTTTTTCCATGCTAAGTTTTCAGGCTCTGGTACCCATACACAGGTATAAAACCTATCCATTGGGTCCAGGCATATTTCAAGTGTGCCTTCATAGTCACATGTGACCACTGGTTATTATACTGGACAGTGAAGACCCCTTCTAATTATTTTGAAAAAAGGCAAAGGTGTAGTGCAAAATCATCCAATTCTGGTTTTCAGTTTCAGCTCCTTGAGTATTAGTCATGTGACCATAGGCAAAATTCTTACTTCCTTAAATTAAATATTCAAATTATCTGGTAAAGACTCATACACATATTTGGGACTCAAAATGCCTCAGTTCCCTTTACCTTAGAGTTCTTTTCTTTATACCAACTATCTCAATTGGAGAAATTCATTACAGGTTTTTTTTTTTTTTAATTTTTTGTCTTTTGTCTTTTTTTTAGGACCATACTGGAGGTTCCCAGGATAGGGGTAGAATCAGAGCTGTAGCTGCCAGCCACAGCAATGGGGGATCCAAGCAGTGTCTGCTACCTACACCACATTTCACAGCAATGCCAGATTCTTTACCCACTGAACAAGGCCAGGGATCGAACCCGCATACTCCTGGATACTTGTCAGTTTTGTTAAACATTAAGCCAGGTTGGGAACTCCCATTGGAGGGTTTTAATGAAATAAAATATATTACCATTTTGCTGGGTGTGAGGAAGAGTTAACCGTAGATCTGAAACTGCTATCTTTAGAAAGAACTGCCTTCAAGGTTGGCCCTTGGCTGCTGTCTTGATCTGTTTCTAACTGATTAAATGTAAATCACTGTGTGTAGAGTGTTTGTACAAATATGTGATATATGGTAACTACCTTTTTTCCTTCATTGAAGAAATCGGATTTTGGAAGATGGAGGAGAGGGTGCTTACCTGACCAGCCCACTAAAACAATGGGTGCTGAGTCTCTAGCAGGTTTCTCTGGGAAGAAACACCACACAGATTTTTACTGCATTTATTTCATTGCAGAAGAAAGGATCATACATTTAATTTGCTCCATCATAGGAAGAAGAGAGCATAAAGAATCCTATATATGTATTTCTACAGACACTGCCCATCCTGTATTTTTTTTCCTGTTAATCATATCACGTATCTTTTCTCTGTAATAAACCTTAGTTCTGAGTCCATGTAGTAAAATCACTAAATGTGAGGGTGATCTTAGGGAACTTTGAGACATTCTAAATAAAAAATAAATTGTTATTTGAGTTTAAATCTCTCTAATAAAATTATTTTCACTTAAGTAATGTATTAGGGCTTATAGGAAAGGCAAAATTCAATAGACAAAATTTCCATGTAGACAAATTCAGAAGATGGGGTTTAAGAGGAGCTTCTGGCAGTATTTCTGGAAGCCTTGAGAGCTCCCACCATGGACCTCCCACAAGAGATTTTGATTTGGTGCAATGTGTCCAAGACTATTCAAGTCCATGGCTAAGAAGGAAATCAAGCATTTTTCTCAGGACCCTGATACTGGCTTCATGATCTCGTATTAAAACAGTTGAACTCAAATCTTCACAATAAATTTATATGTAAAAACCTCATAAACGTAGCAGCAAATGTTACTGTGTTGAATATGGAGAACTGCCCTCAACAAATTGCTGACCTTGCCAAGGTGGGCATTTGTTGATGGGAACTGCCTAAAGCTAGAACTATGCATCCTAGTCTTTCACCCTTGTAGGACCAAATAACTAGTTATTAATAGAACATGAATGGAAGTGATGTGTCATTTCCAGGTTCAATTTTCTAAGAAGTAGATGTCTTCCACTGCCTTCTGCTTCGTCAGCTGGGTAAAAGAAGAAGATTCCAAGATCACAATGAATGGCAAAACTGAAAAACAGAAGGAGTCCATGGTTTGAATCATGTCACAGGACAATCAGCTGACCCAAAACATCCACACTGGCCATCAACATAAGCCATACCCATTCATTGCTTGAAGATTCAAAAGTTGTAAGGTTATTTATATACAATGGTTACTATAACACAAGAAAATCTCAGGATATAGAAAAATAACCACCTTTAAACACTCCCTCTACTTGACTTCAACATTCAAGGACACCTTGACAAAGTTTTAGTTCCAGGAGATCCTGTTACCTGTGGAGACATTAGTGCTTAGATAAGACAATACTGAGAACACTCTTTAGGGTAATCTTTTTTTTCTAAAGGGTGAAATGCTGTGGAGTTAGCCCAGATCAGAGCTACTTTTAAAAAATCCCAAGCCAAACAGGAATACACAAAATTTATTCTAAATTCTTTCATAAAATGTTAAGGGGGGTTTAAAACAGGTCCACTTCTGACTCAACAATCATCTCTCACCTAATGATTTTATATATGCAATGAATTATATATTTCAGTTGCCAATTTAACACAGTCATCTCTAGGTATCCTGGGGGGATTGGTTTCAGGACTTTCAGAAGATACCGAAATCCATGGGTGCTCAAGTCTCTTCTATAAAATGATGTATAATAACTGCATATTTATTTTATTTCCATATTTCTATAACAGGAATTTTAGTTATTTCTATGACTCTTTTGAAGAATTTGAAAAACAGAATGTATACTATATATTAAAAGTTTCAAGGACTTCCTGTCATGTCTCAGTGGTAATAAACCTGACCAGTACCATGAGGATGTAGGTTCAATCCTTAGCCTCGCTCAGTGGGTTAAATATCTGGTATTGTCATGATCTGTGGTGTAGGTCACAGATGTGGCTCAGATCTGGAATTGCTATGGCTGTGACTGTGGCCAGCAGCTACAGCTCTGATTAAAATCCTAGCCTGGGATCTTCTATATGCCATGGGTGTGGCCTTAAAAAGAAAAAAAAAGTTTCAATATATACTTAGTCTTTTCCGGTAACAAGTATTTTCTTTTAGATATCTGCTAATTAGTAGTACAATATTATTTACTAAATGTACCACTGTGATTTAAAATCAATATAAAAAATCATTGAATTACTAATAAGATACAGTCTGTTTCACTTTATTAAAAGCATACAGTTTAAATTTTGTATAGGCAACTAAGAATGTTAATATGAAATTATATATGATATAGGTGTTTTTTTGCCTTTTTTCTTTCTTTCTTTTTCCTTTTTTTTCCTTTATTTTTTTTTTTTTTATCTTTTTAGGGATGCCCATGCTGCATATGAAAGTTCACAGGATAGGGGTCAAATCAGAGCTGCGGCTGCTGCCTACACCACAGCCATAGCAACTCAGGATCCAAGCTGCAACTGTGACCTACACCACACCTCAAGGTAGCAACCAAAGCCAGATCCTTAACCCACTGAGTGAGGCCACGTATAGAATCTAAACTCTCATGGATAATAGTCAGGTTTGTAACCGGCTGAGCCACAAAAGGAATTCCAGATACAGGTGTTTCTTATTTCATAAGAAAATTTCTACTAGGTAAAATGATTTTTATCAGTTGAAACTTGCTTTAATTCCTATTAATGATGTTTTAGACAATATCACTGAATGATAAAAAAATTATCTTTCAAATAGACAAATTGGGTAATGGTCAGGCAGTCGACTCTTATTTTGTGAATGTGTAAATCTATAAAATTTCAGAATGGCATCCACTAGAATAATGTGAAATTTATCTACGACATAGTTGATATCATTCCAGATGCTTAAAAATGCCCCCTTTTTTTTCCCAAATATTCAAGATGGAATAAATAACCATTAATTTTTTTTATTTTCTCTATTTGAAACAAAGATAGAAAAATATTACAGCTTTTGGAAAATGTATTTTTTTTACATTTACTTTTCACTTTTGTAATAACAAAATGAGAAAGATAATACATGATTTAGAGTAGCAAAGATTGTGTGTTAGGAGATTCAAGTTTCAAGGATTATTTCTAGGTTGGAAGGTCCAAGAACTTCCAATTTTAAAAACAATATATTAAGATTTTTCTAGAAGTTATATGAAATATGCATTCTTAGTTTGTAAATAAAATCAAACTACCCTACTATGATTTATATTGCTCTGATACATTTGAATTGTTTTTTGTTTTAATTCAGAAACAACCTTCCAGAAATTTGATAACTGCTAGCAGTCAGTTTTATTCCATTTCATTACTAATCCTTCCACTTTATTTTAAATTACTACTATAATCCTTATTCAAACTCTGCTTTTCTCTTTGCATAACAAAATCAAGTTCTGAATTCCAAAATAAGTACCTATCAGGTCAGGGAGAAAAATTTGTGTGGCTTTATCATTTTTGATTTTTGGTACAGGCGTGAATCTAGAAATAGTTGATGAAACTGTATCGTGTGTACCTTAGGGCTCTTTTCATGAGTCATCATGATTTGGGATAATTTGTGCAGAAGAGCACAAAAAGTACTATGTGAAGATAACTGATCCATTATTGAACTTATTGTCACACTGCGTAACAGGGAAGCCTGGTTTTTGTGGCATGGATTCATTTTTTAAGGGTCAATTCACTCATTCTCCATTTAGAAAAGAATTTTTAAGTGTACATGTAAAATATTGATTTTTAAAATAGATATCCTTAAGCACTATTTTGAAATACCTAAGAAAATGCCATATTCACAAACCAGGTTAAACATGATATTAATATTTTACAGAAAAATACTCTAAGACTGACATAATGAAACCTACAGTAGTGAAAATATAGAGATAGTACCTAAATTGAGATGAATAAATCAGAAATAGGTGATGAATTAGAGAGGTAATGAATGAATTAATGATTAAGAATATGGATAGATGGTTTATTTAGTATCTTGCCAGTAAATAGGTGGCAGCATCTTAAAATGGCTTTTCTGAGCAAGCAAGAGACATCTGAGTAAAAAGGAAGAATTATCTCATTCCTCTTTAAATAATCCATTTTTTTTAATCTGAATTATTTTAATTTTTCTCCAGCTTTGAAAAAATGAAGAGAGGGCAGTTTAATTGGATGCAGACAACTAAAGAGAAGCTGCTTAAACTGTATGTAGCCTACTCATTCTCTCAGTGCACTTTACAAAGCAGTTGAGTTATTTTCCCCAGATGAAAACATAGCTCAGTAGACATGATATTATGTACCTCAACTAGACAACAGCTTACTGCTGACATGCATTCCACTTACTTTTATTTTTAAGGGGTAAGTAATTGAGTGGAGTTGTACCTCAAAGCAAAATGAACACAGAAGCAAATCCCATCCCCAAGCAGTCTTGATGATTTTAGAAAGATTCTTGGCAACCACATTATTGTGTACTAGGAGAAAACTTAATAGTTACTTTTGCCTATGTTGGAGTTTACTTCCTATCAGTTTATTTAAATCTAAAACTAATTCTTAGAATAAGAAAATTTTAATTAATATTGGCTAAATATTTCATCTCACTTGAAGAGAAAAAAGTTGAGATTAAAATGAAAATATTTAAAAGAAAAAAAGAATGAAATGTTCTTTGTGTGCAGATCTCACTATCCAGAAAATCATTATGTCTAATTTCTCAAATATAATAATGAATTCTTCACTAATAATGTTTGATTTGACTTCTGATTCCCTTCTCTTCAGGGTGAAAAAAAGTCACAGTAATAGAATTTGACGAAATACACTAACTAGTATTTTCTTTTTCTTCATCTTTCAAAACATGTTAAAGCAGAACTCTTTAAAATATACTAACACATTTTTGATAAAAAACTATTTATATTTATAAGTTGGTTAAGTGTGCTTCATGTATTATCCCTTGATTTGCTTATCCTAATTAATTAATTAATTAATTTTATTTTATTGAAGTATAGTTGATTTACAGTGTTGTGCTAATTTCTACGCTACAGTAGAGTGACTCAGTCACAAACACACACACACACACACACACACAGATTCCTTTCATATTTTTTCCATTATGGCTTATCACATTACATTGAATATAGTCCCCTGTGCCATAAAGCGGGACCTTGATGTTTATCTACACCATACATAATATTTACCTCTGCTAATCCCAGACTCCCAATCCTTTCCTCCCCCAACAGCTCCTTCCCTTTGGTAACCACAAGACTGTTCTATCTAAGTCTGTTTTTGTTTCATAGATATGTTGGTTTGTATCATGTTTGCTTATATTTTAAGCTACATTCCTAATATATTTATTCTTTGCAGTCATGACTACACCCAGATTTATTTTTCACATTTTATGTTCAAAGTCAAATATCACACTTTAAGAGTTCTTATTTAGCAAAATACCTTAGTAGGGTCACAGGTATTTTTCAGGAGCAAGTATTTATTGGACTAAGCAGCTAAGATTTCGATGCCTTGTGTATTACTTAACACGGGAGCAGAATTATCCTGATACTGTTTAATGTAGAAAGAGGAAAAATTTGATTTAACTTCTTGGCCATTGGTCCAAAATCAAATACTACTAAATGAAATGGTAGAGCCAGGAAGAAAACTCAGTACTAACTCTTGCTGTTCCAGATATTAGGAACTAGTCATTGAGACTAGTTCATCTAACAGAAAATGTATACTTTGCTCTACTTTTCAAGGCACAGAAAGAAAAAGTCCAGATTCTTAAGAAATAATGAAGTTAATATGTTAATCTTTACTACAGACAACCTGTTTAAAATTTCACTGTTTGCTATGGAAAATTTTACTCTTGTCCTAAATATATGTAAAATACTGTAGACAGCAAACAAACCATGTGCACTAATTCAAAACATTCATGAACATAAGAAAATATTTCACTCAAAAACTATTTGTGTATGTATATAGTCATGTATGTGTGGGAGGAAATAAACAATGGTTATAAAAGTTAATTTATAATCAATCAATAAATTAATTTAAAATACAATCTTTGTAAAACTTTGTCAGTGTGCTTCTTTATTGATATATATTGTTTTGCACTGTGCACTGATGTTACCTAAACAAAGTAAGAGATATAGAAGTTATACAAAATTTGTACACTTTCCCATTCTTAAGAACAGAACATGCCTTTAATAGGCATCCACATCGACATCCCTGCAATTTTAAGACAAGTAAGGGCATGCCACGCATGAATTCTAGTCTTCAACATGAAGTAATGTTGAAAGAAATTTCATTATACTGCTTTTGCAAGCCAGACCCATCACTGCTAATAAGTTTTTTTCAACCAAAACAGTATTTTTGTTTTACTTTGGATGCGTTGGATTTGTTATTGTGGCATCTTTGGAGGAGCTGGGGGAGAAGCCCTGTTCTTTCAGTGTTTATGGATGGTAACACTCTTTCATTCTCTTAAATCAGGCCACATTACCTGTCTGAATTTGAAAACATTTGCTTTTGTGACTGCTGTTTATTATTAAGGTAGTCACACACATGTGGAATAGACATTCAAAGGGAGAACAGAAAATAGGTGAATAGAAGAGTTGAGGACATTTGAGATGAAGAGTATGATGCAAGAGTGACTAGAATTCTGATGTACAAAGAAATTGCTAAATCAAAAAATGAAGGTTAAAGTTAGATTATAAAATATTTTAAATTATAATTAGATGATTGGGATGAATACTCGCTGTCAATAGAAATAAAAATGATCTTAAAGCATTAAACAATTTGATAAAGGTCTTGCTTTAGAAAATGAGTTTGTGCTGGAATGTAATGTTGATTAAAACAGGGAACATAAGAATAGTATGAGGAGCTCCTGTCGTGGCTCAGTGGAAACGAATTGGGCTAGGAAACATGAGGTTGTGTCTTCGATCCCTGGCCTCTCTCAGTGGGTTAAGGATCCAGCATTGCTGTGGGCAGCTATAGCTCCGATTAGACCCCTCACCTGGGAACCTCCATATGCCATGGGTGCAGCTGTAAAAATAAAAAGACAAAAAAAAAAAGAATAGTATGTAGAGATACAGTTATTAATGAAAATAAATATGACTATAGAAAATAGTTCTAATGATAGTTTGTCAAAAAAAGAAAGTAAAAAAAAGAAAAAGTAAATATGATAAGAACATGAATAAGATTATTAAATGTAATAAAGCAGACAGGATTAGATATTATTTTAAAATATGAATTTTGTTTTAAATGTGTTGACTATGATCTCACTATCTGACATCTGAGAAGAAATACCCAAAATACAGTCAAAAGTACAAAATTCATTATTTATTTATGTAATACCAAAAATAGCTATATAAAAATAGAGTGAATTAACAGGCCACTTTTACACACAGAATTACAGTCATGGATGTTCAAAAAAGATAGCAAGAAATCAATGAGATTATTTTTAAAAGAAAACATGAAAGTGATTTCAGATAGAATATCTACACAAAGAAGGATAGATAGATCTTAATTTTTTTCCTATTTCACAGACTGCAAATCTCCCAGATGGTAAATTTAAGACCATAACATATCCCAGAAAATACTTTTATGACCCACTGAAAAAATACATAAACCATAAAAATTATTATAAAAATAGTTCTTATAACAATCAGATCATATTAACTTGAAGAGCTCATACTCATCTTTACAACAAGGGCAGCTTGAAGAGTTAACCCACTCTGTGACCTAAAACTGTGGTTCCTAGATTTTCACTCAAAAATTCTTGAGATGGATTTTCCATCATGGCACAGCAGAAACAAATCTGACTGGGAACCATGAGGTTGCGGGTTCGATCCCTGGCCTCGCTCTGTGGGTTAAGCATCCAGCATTGCTGCGAGCTGTGGTATAATTCACAGACATGGCTCAGATCTGGCATTGCTGAGGCTCTGGTGTAGGCCGGTGGCAACAGCTCCAAGTAGACTCCCAGCCTGGGAACCTCCATATGCCATGGGTGCAGCCCTAAAAAACAAAAGACAAAAAAAAATTTCTTGCGATGTTTTAGAGATTATGGCTCAGAAAAATACACGTGCAACATTTTTGCATCTACTTTCTATGTTGTCTCTAAGTTTCCTGAAGCTTATTCACAGACCCAAGTTTTGGAATATCTGACTTAAGTTTCATATGCCATACACAAAGCCTATATTCTCTTTCCATTAAAAATCAAATTGCTAAACATCATCAACTCTGCTCATTTTTCTCAAACTTAACTCATTATTTTCAAACATTAAATTTTCAAAAAATCAGGAAAAGTTTGAGAAACTTAAATTTGAAAATAAATTTAATTTTTGGAATTCCCATTTCTATTTTGTCTAATACCCAACACCATGCCATTTATTGTTTAAAAGTAGCTAAACAACCTTTTAAAAAGGATAGTTTTTGAATATATTTTTCCAAAAATGACTACTTTTCAATTAAAAAAAGTCTTCATAGCTTTAATATAATAATACTCAAAAGAGCATTTCTTGGGCTTGCCCATTACATCAGTGAAGTGGTAGCACAAGAATTTCTACTGTTCAGTCCCCTCCTCCAAGATCCATTTGACTCATTCTCTGTATGAGAAAATACCTTCACAAGAGCCAAGGATTCCAACATCTGGGTAAAACACAGAACTAATACAAGATGCTAGGAGGATGGTAGGATGTATAGATTCACACAAACCCTCCACTTCTCTCCCAGGCCCTGCCAGCCCTGCCCAAAGAGAGAGAAATCTGACCTGCTGGGGAAATCCTGATGAGCTACACTGCAGCAGAGAGCCCTGGCTCCTTATGTCTGCTCTAGGTGTCCAGGAATAGAGGCCCTAGCTCAATGCAGTGCCTGCCAGGGGCCCCAAGTGTCTCTTTTACATTAAGATCCTAGAAACTCAGACCCCAGGACACCCCAGCACCTGTCCACTCCAACAGCTCCAGGAGGCTTCTACTACACTTCAGCCCCAGACTCACTCCAGCACTCATCACTACAGCCACTATTGGCAGATCCAGTGGCACCATGCTCACAGCACACTTACTTGCTCCAATGACCCTTTGTGGTCTTTGGGTCCTCCACACTAGGTTGCCAGGGGGGCTCCTGAGAATCCTGGTCCATCCCTTCAGCCCATCCCCTGGTGGCTCCAGTGGCCCAGGCAGCCCACTTGTCCCCAGGCAGCTCAGGAGACATCACAAGCTTCTGCAGCCTCAGGCAGATTTCATGGCAGAAAACTCCCAGAAAGTCTCCTCACATTGAAGCCTCAGCCTCACCTCGGTGCCTGCCATTGCTACAACTCCTGTGAACTGACCATGGAAGGGACTATATAATTAACAATACTATATTATATACTTGAAAGTAGTTAAAAGAGTGGATCTTAAAATTAATCGTGATAAAAAATGTTAATTGTGTGAGGGATTGGAGGTGTTAACTAACCTATATGATAATCATTTCACAACATATTCATTATCAAATCATCACTGTTCTATATCAGTAATATATCTATAAGGTAGAAAAATATTTTTTTAAAAATAATGAAATTAATGAAATTAATGGAGAATGTCCTTATTAATGTGCATACTAATTTGCATCTCTAACAACAATGTATATGGGGGCATCTGGAAATTTTTAATAATAAACATATTTATTATGAAACAATTAATTTTTATATCTGCTAATGAAGAATATAATTTGCCAAAAAGTGATAAGGTAGCAAATTTATTTTTCCTGTTTCATTATATTACTAAATATTTATACTTATATTTCAAAATACTAATCTTCCATGTCTACACTCTGTCTGAAGTCTCAGTTTACTTTTATTTAGTAATTGCTACTTACCCTTTACCCTTTTACTCAGACTTCTGTTACAACTGCCTCTCTTGGAATTCAAAACCATGATGTTAAGCTAAATACAAATTTAATTTTCTATTTATCTTTTTTAAAAATTTAAATTAACTAAAAATTAACATAAAATGTAATCATTAGCCTTATCCTGATTGTTGTGAAATATCATATTCTATTTTGTAAATCTGAAGCATTTCTGCCTAGGTTTGGTTTCTAAAATAAGGACACCTCAATTACATGATTCTGCTTTCCTTTCCTAATTTTCTTCTATTTTTATATACACCAATTTATACTTCAAATGAAAATATTTAACAATAAATTTTTATGACATTTTTAACTGAAGTTTAATTTACAATGTAGTGCTAGTTTCAAGTGTACATTAAAGTCATTTAGTTTTATATATATGTTAAATATATGTATGTATGTGCATATCTTTTCCATTATAGGGTATTTCAAAACATTGAGTGTAGTTTCTTGAGCTGTATAGTAGGTCCTTCTTGGTTATCTATTTTATATATAGTAGTGTGAATACGTTCATGCCAAATATTGAATTTATCTCCCTCCTTTCCCCTTTTGTAACAATTAAGTTTGTTTTCCATATGTATGAGTCTATTTCTATTTTGCAGATAAGTTCATTTGTATCACACACACACACACACACACACACACACACATGCACACATCTTCTTTATCCATTCATCTGTTCATGGACGTTTAGGTTGCTTTCACATATTTGCTGTTGTAAATAGTTTCGCTATGATCATTGGCATATGTATATTTTTGTATTAGTTTCCTCCAAATATATACCCAGGAATGAGATTGCAGGATTATACAACTCTATTTTTAGTTTTTTAAGGAACCTTCATACAGTACTCCATAGTGATTTGCACCAATTTGCATTCCCATCAATAGTGTAGTAGCATTCCTTTTCCCCCACCCCCTCTCAACATTTATTATTTGTAGATTTGTTTGATGATGACCATTTTGACTGGTGTGAGGTGACACCTCATTATAGTTTTGATTTGCCTTTCTCAAATAATTGGTAATATTATATCAATATTAAATATTGTGGGTTTTTTCCCCTGTAAGTTTAATTTAATATGAATTCATTATAACCTACAAAATGGGCAACATTTAAAATGAAAATACATGTAAGGATAACCTGACCCCCTTGCTGTACAGTGGGAAAATAAAAAAAAATTATTAAAAAAAATAAAACTAAACAAAACAAAACCAATACATAAATAAATAAATAAATAAAATGAAAATACAGCTGGGGGTGGCCTAGATACTGGTAGCTGAATGGGTGCAGTGAGACTTAATTAATCAATTAATTTTAGATTAATTATAAATTAAAAAATAAGTCCACACTAAAGAGAAATTGCAGGCATTCTGGTGTGGCACAGTGGAAGCAAATCAAACTAGATCCATGAGGATGTGGGTTCGATCCTTGGCCTTGCTCAGTGGACCAGGGATCTGGCTTTGCCATGAGCTGTAGTATAGCTTGACAGCTGTAGCTCCAATTCCACCCTCTAGCATGGGAACATCCATATGCCATGGGTACAGTCCTAAAAAGCATAAATAAATAAATAAATAAATAAATAAATAAATAAATAAATAAAATTTTTAAAAAGAGCAATTTCATGTTATTCTGTTCCCCATAAGTGCCATGCAGCCTCTTGAGAATGAAAAGATCAAGTTTGAAAATCTTTCCTGAAATACTGCTCTGGGAGTAATTTTCCCACATATTTAGGAACTGTGAGTAACTTTAATATCAGTCTTTTATTTCTGTTCCTGTCTTCCTCCACCCAATTCAATATAGCTTTAGGTTGTACTCTTGTTTCTAATGGACCCATTACTTCCTAATATCCTAGAATCTGTCTGATTTTTTTCATTTTCCTGCATTTAAAAACTGCAATTCTTTAATTGTACCTCATTTCTTCACTATGTCTGCATCTGTATTTTAACTCCAAACAACACTGAGGGACACTGAGCCAAGGTCACCTCACACACTTATACGACATATTTCCTTCTATAGTAAATTCAAATAACAAATAGGACTGGTGGTCATTGTAGGATCAAGTCACATAAGATGCTGCTCACTTGGTTTCTGTACATTCCCTGCCAAAAGTGCCCTGACTTATCCTTACCTTATGTACATGATTGCATCCCCCACCTAAGCTGAAACTCAATCAGTAACTACCTGTGGGATCCACCCAACTCCCAGCTAATGACTTTTCTAGCCCTTTGACCAGAATGACTTTAGTACACTGGGTCATCAACATGAAACAGCAGCCCTCTAAATGGTTGCTAACACAAAGAGCTGGGGAGGGACATGTTCAGCAGCCCCCATGGCAACCAAAAAGCCCTTCTCAGTCATGCCCCCTATAACTAACAGCCTCCTCCTCCCCTGAATAGCAAAGACTGCTGCTGTGTCCTACCTGCCGTTGGCCTTCGAAGATATGGGGTTGCTCTAGGACATTTTCCCCCTGACTACTTAAGATGTCCTGTCCAATAAATTGTTGACGTCTCTTTGGCTGAGTTCTTTCTTCAGTCTCATAGCTGAGCAGTTTCAAGGACTGTAGCCCAAGTCATGTACAAGATCGCCTTTATTTAAACAGTTTAAATGTTATAAATAAAACCTTGCCTCTGCTGACCTACTTTCCCATAGGATGGGTTTTCCAACTCTAAATACTAAATTTATGACACTTTAGTTTCTCTGAATTCCTGATTAGTCCAGAATTATTCATAGAATTCTCTATGCAAAAGGTCACTGCACTGTTTCTCTCTGGACTTGGACCAGATCATAATGATGGTCTACACAGGAAGTACCTCTTAATCCTAAGCAGAGAAGCTAACTTGGCACTTGCAGTTAATTGTTAATAAAAGTTTGGAGACACCAAGAAAATGACAAACTGAATCATCTCACTTAGAAATCATCCCTTGTTTATGTCTCTCTACCATTCCTATATGGTAAATTACACTGCATAAAAATTAAAAATGGAGCAAATGTTGACCATAATAATTTCATGTGAAGATCAAATATTAAACATTTTTAAAATTTTATATGAAATGAATCAAAGCCAGAGTAATATAACACTCTAAAGCTATTTTGTCTAATATGGTAGGCAATTTAAATATAAAATGTGAATTAATTAAAATCAAATAAAATTTAAAAATCATTCCTTTGGTGGCACTAGCCATATTTCAAGTGCTCAAGAGACACATGCATTTCCATCGTCACAGAAGTTGTATTGAGCTGTGTTACTAAAAGATAAAGAATTACATTCTAATTTAAATTTTACTTTATGATGGAAAATAATTTTCCATCTTTAAACACACAGAAATACCTTGGTTATGTATTTTCCCCAAAACTTGGAAGCCAGCATGAATGCTTCTGAATGATCAAGGACAGAGATAATTATTAGATTAATCAAGATAAACATGTGACAAAACCTGCTAATTTTGCATCAGTAAATTTCCACTTTTATGCAATATTTGATTTAACAGTGGTAAATTACCGCTCCCAGTGCACCTCTGCAAAAATTCTTATTTCCAAAATTGTAAATTATGAATCTTGTCTTTCCTTTATAAAAACATGGAGGAAAAACAAAAAATGGAACACCAAAATCAAATTGGCATGTCCAATTTGTCCATGAACAAATGTTTCATAATTACTAAGAGAAATGCAATTATTTTGTTGTAATGTTAATGTAAACATTTTTAAAAAGAGAAAATTTTAACAAAACTATTGAAACACTATAATTCTCCACAATAAAGCAAACAAATTGTTTTCCTCAATATCATTACACATGTATGTGTTACTATAAGTTTAAGTTATTAAATGGGGTATGGGACAGAGTTTTCCCTCTAAACCATATTTTCATGAAAAATTAGTAAGTTTTTAAGATAAATAAATTCGTATTTCTCCTTTCTATTGGTAATGAATAATTTTCACAAATTGTAGTTTTGTTTCTACTCCTTTCTTGTTTTTTTGTGTTTTTGTTTTTTCTTTTTGCCTTCTACTTTTAATTGCCTAAAGATTATATTACATTACAACTAGAATAAAACTAAAACTAAACAGTGCCAAAAATATCAATCATAGAACATCTGTAGAAACAAAATGATCTCTCTGGTATTTTCAAAATATATTTTCAAAATATATCATTATTCTTTATTAACATATATTACAAATGTGTTTTTTCTAAGTTAATATGATAAACTATTTAAAACAATGTAATGAAATTTAGTATTATTTCTAACAATTTTAAAACTATATATACAAATAAGGAAGGGTATAAGTGATCAAGGGGATGAATTATAATACATAAGTGGAAATCAATGTGAATAGAGATAGTTTAAATTAAATATGCTTCTTTCCACATGCCAATATATGATTACAAATTTGTGAGAGTCTCACAGTGTCAATAATTATGAAAGAATATAGAATATTGTCATTTATTCTTTAAACTAACTAATTTCATCACACTTAAAGATGTTTTCCAGACACCAGCATCTCTTCCACTCAAAACTTTAATTACTCAACAGGACTTCTTCCATTTATAAATATAACAATTTGTAGTTTTTAAAATATCTATATGTGGGCCATTCTTAGCAGAGTTCCAAATTTAATGCACTTACATCGATACTTAAATGGAAGACTTAAGATTTTGATTTTCAAATTAAGTAGTGATTAAATGGTGTTCAATCTTTTCAACATAGCCCACTTAGATTAGCTATTTGAAGCTCACAAAACAAATGATTATCACAAGTGAAAGTATAAAAGGCCTTTTTTGTGGTGGATATGATGCAATAAAATGCATATTTATTCATATATAAATAGCATCAGTGGCTTCTCTTTCTATGGACAATTTATGCTCCAGCTGTCTATTGAAGTGTTATTTATCCTTAATAGGTGGACAAGTACTTAGACTTGTGTTTTAATACTTAAATATATATGTAAAATTTGGATTTATTTCAGTTTATTATTCAAAAAGTGAAACAGGATAGTGCTTCCTTTATATGAAAAATACTCTTTGGAAGATACCTAACTTACTTGGTAAAATATGCTATTTTTAAGTATTTTTCTCATTTATATTCACTCAATTAGGAGATACCCTTATAAAATCATAAAAATGGTCCATCTTATTATCATTTTTATAGTTTACAAAAGAAATATAGAATGTCTTTTTAGCATTGCATGAGTTAATTGAGGAAAATACATATTAAATTGCTAGGTTAATATTGAAATTAATAATCTAGAAACAGATTATAACAATTTAAATCTAATAAAAATATGAATCATTATAAAAACAGAAGTCTGACCTGTCCCTAAATTTAAAAGTTTAATAGGCCAACAAGGCTAATATTAACTGAGGGCATATTGTGAGCTGTGTTAAGTACTTCCTTGTTTTAACTTGCAGGAAGTTTTCTCACTCATTTACAGAAAAAATACTGAAGCATAGCAAGTGCAAGCAAATTCTTTATCTTTTCATGTTTCTTCTTTTTTGTCTGCCCTCCTGTCCTATGGAGTTCCTGGGCCAGGGATCATATCCAAGCTACAGCTGCAACCTACACAGCAGCTATGGCAACACCAGAACCTTTTAACCCACTGTGCAGGGCTGGGGACCAAGATGGCATCCTGGCACTACAGAGATGCTACCAATCCTATTGCACCACAGTAGGAACTTCTAGAACTGTGTTTTTGACTTTGTATGTGCTGTGAGAAATTGCCTTCAAAACATGGAAACACAAACGTTGCTCTGGCTGAAGCTGAGTGAGCATCTTTCTAAGCCACTTCCCAGCAGGTACTCCCTGAGAGACATCCTAGGAAGTGTTTTTTTGTTGTTGTTATTTTTTGGTTTTGAGTCACAGTATAAATTACACCCAGAGCAGTTCAAGTGGAAAATTAATATCTTTGCAATTGCTGACACTATCTAAAATTGAGAGATCATACAGAATTGAAGAATGACAGAATGTTTGGTATTAGTCCCCTCTAAGAATTTTCATCAAAGATACTATCATTTCAATTGAAATATTTACATGATAAAATAAGTACATCTACTTCATATTTCTCCCTTATATTTTAAACAAATACATAATTGGAATACAACATCAAACTGGCTTCCAGAGGGTCAATAATGTTCAAATTATCATGCCATAAAAGCTTATTTTATCTTCAGGAACATTTACATAATTGTTAAAATTTTTAAAGTCTCTTGACAGTAATACTTTACAGCTATGCTTTCATGTACAAAGTGTTGCCAATAGTGCAATTTATCACTTCAATAAAGACATTTATTTCACTGTGATGGGTAAATATATCTGAATAGGCATCATTGAAAATTTTGCAAATAGAGCTATTTTGTATTTTTGGTGATATATTTAAAGCTTTGAATATGATCAAGAGGACTACAAAACTGGCTCAAGTAAAATGCATATAAAACTTGAAAAGAATGCTAAATTAGGAGGCATGATCTAAAATTAGAAAACTAGTCATAAATATAAGCTCATGGAAAACATAAAGTACCCAAAAATTGAATTAGATAATTGCCTGTGTAGATTGCATTCAGAAGTAGAGAGGAAAGATGCTAATACAGATATTGGCATTTAAAATAAAGAGGCATTTTCTTAAAATCTGGAACATTTCATCTAAATCAGTGAAGTAATGAAAGCTTAGAATGGATTCATAGCCAAAGCAGAATATGAATAACCTTCAGTATAATGGGCTTAAACACATCTTTTTTTCTATAAATATTGCTGGCATTTTTTCCTTGTCTATAAATTTTCATTTGATCCTGTCTATCATTCAGATATGGGCTGATAATAGTTACAAAATAACTTATTTAAGCAGGTTTTAGACAATTTCAGTTTAACTCTGTCACATCTTCAGAAGTGTAAAGAAAACACAGACATAGCATTTTTCACAAGGCACATTCTAATTTTTCACTAAACATAAAAATGTTGCATTTTCTTCATCATGCACAAAGACAATATTACTAAATAACATAGGATAACTCCAAATGTTCATATAATTTCTTTATACCCATGTACAATAGTATACAGTATCCTTAGAATTTTGTATTGGATTTTTAAAAAGTGGAGGAAAAATGTAAGAAAATCCATTACTTGGAGAAAGGATAATTTCATACATATTGTGAGGACAGAGAAATAAACTAAAGCCACATTTTGAGTAAAACAAAATGTCACTACTCTTAATTCTAGATATTTTGTTTATGAAGAATAAATCCCTACTTCAACTTTTAAAAGACTTCAATTTAAAATCTGGCTATTAAGTATGTATTCTCTCCCATTGTCCCCTTAAAATATTTATAATGAGTAGATAAAGGTTACAACATGCACTTACACAGATAATTAGAACAAAATTCAAGTGAAGATATTTCCCAGTTTATAGCCTTCCAATAATTTCCCACTGTACATAGACTAAATCCCAGCTTTAAATAGGCTGACAATGTCATTTAAAATTTTCTCCCCAATTCATCCTTGATTCTCATCATATAAAACCCTCTCCATCCTCTAGTCTGTAGCCCTTTCTCATTCCCAGTCCTTAGTATTCTGCCTAAGATTTCCTGATTTCCTATTCTTGCTTGACATTTTTCTTTTCTTTTCTTTTCTCTTTCCTTTTCTTTCTTTTTTTCTTTTTTACTTTCTTTTTTCTTCTTCTTCTTTTTTTTTTTGCATTTTGAGTCTCAGAATAATAGTTAACTTCTCAAGAGGCATTCTACAAACAGTTTTAGTTAAGTATATTTGATATTGCATTCTTTCTCTATTAAAAGACATTTATCCTGATTTGCTGTCATATTACAGGCTTTTGTGTTTTTTTCAAATGGTCCAGCCCTTCGTGACAATATGGCCTTAATTTTTCTTAGACCATAAAGCAATGTTAACTAGCACAGCATTTATTACTTTTTTAAATCACATTAACTGGAATATTTTTAAGTGAGGAAATTTCCCATAATAATCCTGATTTCTAACTTTAGTCAAACCCCAGAAAAATCTCACACTAGTAAAACATCCCTTCTCATAGAGTAGCAGCTATATCTATGAAGGAAAAGTGTTCAACCCATAATAGGTCCCCCACTCTTATATCTCTGAAATTGTTGACCTTACTTCTCTGTGGCCTCTTTATCTGAATAAAGACTTGCACTTCTCACCATTGGTTTATCCATTTATTGTTAGGGTGATTATGACCTGTCTTTTTAATCACTGTAACATTACATCTTATTCAATGACACATGCATGTAGTGGCTTGCAAGCATTCTGTAAATATGTATTCAGTGAACAAGTGAAAGATAAAATTAATATTATTCCATAATGTAAAAATAACTCTTCTAAATTCTAGGCTGGTAAAAATGGAATAAATACTTATGATTAAAATGTGCTATGCTAATAAAAACTAATAAAACTTTCCCTTCAGAAACTATTCATAATGATTACTGATCTCTTTCCCAGCTATACATTTCCTCTACCAGCTTTTTTCTTTCTAGAAAACAAAACCTTTCTTATCTATTATTTTAATTTAGTCTGTTTCTTTTTTTGAGATAAATATGATTCCTTTATCTTCTATATTTACTCCTATCAGTAATTCTCATCCTATATCCTAAAGCCTAAAAACCACAGAAATAAATATACAAAAGGCAAAGTG
Organism: Phacochoerus africanus; assembly: GCF_016906955.1. Taxonomy (NCBI): domain Eukaryota; kingdom Metazoa; phylum Chordata; class Mammalia; order Artiodactyla; family Suidae; genus Phacochoerus; species Phacochoerus africanus. The sequence goes on along the minus strand of NC_062556.1, from coordinate 34,415,243 downwards.
GCCACATTGTTAGAGGGATACAGTTCAGAGGATTTTATTTTTTATATACTCTACATCTTCACATTGTTAGGAAACTAGATTTCCTTTTTAAAAAAAAATAGATTGATGAGTTCCCTTCATGGCACATAAGAAACAAATCTGACTAGGAGCCATGAAGTGGCAAGTTCGATCCCTGGCCTTGCTCAGTGGGTTAAGGATCCGGCATTGCCATGAGCTGTAGTGTAGGTCACAGACATGGCTCGGGTCCCGAGTTGCTGTGGCTCTGGCATAAGCCGATGGCTACAGCTCCAGTGGGACCTCTAGCCTGGAAACTTCCATATGCTGTGGGTGAGGCCCTAAAAGCAAAAAAGAAAAAAATAAATACATTGAGTTCATCATGCGTAAAAACCTGTAAAACATGAAGAATTTGTTAGGAAATTTCCACCTAAATTACCCTACACTGCAATTTTGAGTAAATAGTTGCCCCCACAAAAATGGTACCAAGATCAACCCACAAGAGCTGCTTTTTCATAAAACCAACTTAGTCTGAAGATATCTATCTTCATTTAAGGATGATAAGATAGAAAAAAATTTCATACATGCAACAAATATTTGATTAACATCTACTAAGTGCCAGACATTGTCTTATGCATTTAGAGAGCAAAGGTGAAAGAGGAATTCCTGTTTTCTATTCTTATGAATATTAAACAAGAATACATACTTTATAAAAAATTACCCCTTAGCAAGAGATGTGAATAGCCATCATTCAGTCTCATTTCAGGAAGAACATCAGTGTGCACATGATTCTGAACGTAATTGAGATAGATGATCCAAAAACTACATAAATAAACTGGAATGAATATTAGAAGACAAAAATTATAAAATCAAGTATAAACACAGTTATCAGTAAAGGGATAAACATGAAAATGTAAAATATGACATCAAAAGACCAAAGGGGGAAAAGGAGTAAAAAATGCAGATGTTCTAAAATGTGTTTGAAATTAAAGGACTACATTTTTTAAAAAACTAATATAGTTCTACATCAATATATATAAACCCCATTGTAACCATAAATCAAAAATCTATAATAGATACACAAAAACAAGAGATAAATGAACGTACAGCATACAAATAAACATCAAATTACAGGTAAAGAAACTAAAAGAAAAAAGAACAGGGAAGACCTACAACATAACCAGGAAATAGGTAATAAAATGGCAATAACTCTTTACCTGTCATTAATTACTTAAATGTCAATGGACTAAATGCTCCAATCAAAAGTCATAGGATGCTAGTTCCCATTATAGCTCAGCAGTAATGAACCTGACTAGTGTCCATGAGTATGTGGGTTTGATCCCTGGCCTCACTCATTGGGTTGATGCTCTAGTGTTGCCATGAGGAAACCCAGCTTGCCAGGAGAGAGAGGCATGATACATTTCAAGTGATAAAAGGTGAAAACCTACAACCAAGAATACTCTACCCAGCAAGGTTATCATTCAGATTTGATGGAAAAATCAAAAGCTTTACAGATCAACAAAAGCTAAAAGAATACAGCACTACCAAATCATCTTTACAACAACTGCTAAAGGAACTTCTCTAAAAGAAAAAAAAAAAAAGGCCACAACTAGAAACAAGAAAATTACAAAATGAGAAAGTTCATCTGTAAAGGCTAAATACTGTAAAGGTAGGAAATTACCTGCACAAAATATGATATCCAAATCAGTAATCATGATAGGAGTAGGATAGAAATGCAGGATGGAAAGCCCAGAAATAATCCCACGTACCTATGGTCAATTAATCCATGACAAAGGAGACAAGAATATACGAATGGAGAAAAGACAGTTTCTTCCATAAGTAGTGTTGTAAAAACTGGAAAGCTGCATTTAAAGGAATGAAGTTAGAACATTCTCTAACACCATGCAAAAAGTAAACTCAAAATGGGTAAATACCTAAATGCAAGACCAGTTATTATAAAACATCTAGAGAAAAACAGGCAGGACACTCTTTGACATGAATCATAGCAATATCTTTTGGACACATCTCCTAAAGTAATAGAAATAAGAACAAATTTTTTTTTTAAAAATGGAACCCTAATTAAACTTAAAAGCCTTTCCCTGCAAAAGAGGCTATAAGTACAACTAAAAGACAATCTACAAAATGGTAGAAAATAGTTTCAAATGGTGTAACCAACAAGAAATTATTCTCCAAAATATGCAAAGAGCTCATACAACTCAATCACAAAAAAAAAAAAAAATCAAAAAATTGTCAAAAGATTTAAACAGACATTTCTCCAAAGAGGACATAGAGATGGACATAAAGAACATGAAAATATGATTAATATCACTAATTATTAGAGAAATTCAAATCAAAACTACAATGACTCACACCAGTCAGAATGGCTATCATCAAAATTCTACAAATAATAAATGCTGAGGAGGGTGAAAAGAAAAAGGAACACTCTTACACTTTTGGTAGCAATGTAAATTTGTACAGTTACTATGACAACATTATGGAGGTTCATTGAAAAACTAAAAATAACGCTACCATATGATACTCCAATCCCACTCCTTATCATACGTTTGGAGAAAACTATAATTTGAATAGATGCATGCACCCCAATGTTCATAGCAGCATAGTTTACAATAGCTAAAACACACAAGCAACCTAAATGTCCATCAACAGAGGAATGGATAAAGAAGAGGTGATACATGTATATAATGGAATATTACTCAGCCATAAAAAATAATGAAATAATGCCATTTGCAGCAACACAGATAGACCTATTAAGTGAAGTCAGATGGAGAAAGACACATATCATTGATAACAATTATATGTGGAATCTAAAAAATGATACACATGAACTTAACAGAAAGAGATTCACTGATATAGAAAACAAACTTATAATTACCAAAGTGGAAAGGGGGATGGGGATGAGAGATATTAGGAAGTTGGGATTAACACACTACTATATAAAAGGAGATAATCAACAAGGACCTACTATGTATGAGAGGGAAATATAGTCAATATTTTATAATAACCTACAAGGGAAAATAATCTGAAAAGTAATACATATAATGTAATATATGTTATATATGTTATATATATATATATATAAAATCACTGTACCATACGCCTGACACTAATACAATATAGCAAGTCAATTATATTTCAATTTTTTAAAAAATGAACAGGAAGATGCAAAAGGAACACAAAGATGTTATTCATGCCTTTCCCAATTTCTCCTGATGGTACCATCATACCTAATTATAGTTCAGTATCCAACAAGGAAATTGAAATCGGTACCATCTACAGCCCTTAATTAGATTTCACCAGTTTTACATGTACTCCTGTGTGTGTGTGTGTGTCTGTAGGTGTGTGTGTGTGCTTTTGTAACTACTACCACAATCAAGGTACAGATCCAGTCCCGCACCACAAAAGTCTCTCTCATGCTACCTTTCTTATTCATGCTCACTGTTACTTTCTGTCAGCCCAAACCCCTAATCATCACTGATCTCTGCTCCATCTCTCTAATTTTGTCATTTCAGGAATGCTATACAGATGGTGTCACAATATTTTGAGATTACCTTCTTTCACTCAACAGACTGTCCTGGAGATGCATCCAGAAAAAGTTCATTACTTTTTCTCCCTGAGTAGGACTCCATGGTATGACAGTATCACAGGCATTTTTTCCTTTCACTTACTCAAGAACATTTGGGTTATTTTCTGTTTGGAGCTGTTATGAATAAAGCTGCTATGAACATTCATGTACACATTTTTAAATGGATTTTTTTTCTTTTCTTTGGAATAAATGTTCAGAAATGCAATTGTTAGGTTCTATATCAAAAGTATGCTTAATTCTTAAGGAACCTAACAAAATGTTTTCCAGAGTGGCAGTGCTGTTTTATTACCCCCAATATGAGTACTCCATTCTCTTCATATCCACCTTAGCATTAGGGGTTAATTTTCTTTTTTTTTTTGGCTGCACACATGGCGTAGGAAAGTCCTGAGGCTGGGGATTAAACACTAGTCACATCAGTGACAATGATAAATCCTTTACACTTTGAGCCACCAGGAAACTCCTAGTCATCTTTTTTTTAATAAAAGTTCTAATAGTTATACAGTAATATCCATCATAGTTTTTGTTTGCATTTTCCTAATGACAAATGACATTGAACATCTTCTTATGCACGTAGTTGCTATCCAAATACCCTCTTTGATAAAAAAAAAAAAAAAACCACAAAGAAAAAACAAAGTCTATAATAGAAGAAAAAGAAGGTCACTATATAATGATAAAGGGATCGATAAAAGAAGATATCACTACTTTAATAAATATGCAACAAATACAGGCACATCTAAATATATAAAGCAAATATCAACAGACATAAAATGAGAGCTTGTGAATAGTACAATAATAGTAGGAGACATTAACTCCCTACTAAAATAAATGGATAGATCACCCAGAAGGAAATCAATAAATGTGTTCTTAAATGACACGACAGTACAGTTGCACTTAATAGACAACTTTAGGACATTATATCAAAAATAGCAGAATACACATCCTTTTAAAGTGAACGCAGAACATTCTCCAGGCTAGATCATGTGCTTGGCCACAAAACAAGTCTCGAAGAATTTAAAAGGTTGAAAATTATATACAGCATTTTTCTGACTGCAATGATATAAAACTAGAAATCAGTTACAGGGAGGAAAAAAAGGGGAAAAAAAACATAGAGACCAGACAACATGCTACTAAAGAACCAATGGGACGATGAAAAAAATAAAAGAGGAAATAAGAAAATATATTAAAACAAATTAAAATGGAAGCACAACTTCCCAAAATCTATGGGATGCAGCAAAAGTAGTTCTTAAGGAGAAGTTTATAGTGATACAGGTTCACCTCAAGAAACAAGAAACACCTTAAATGAACACCATAACCTTCCAACTAAAATAATTAAAAATAGAAGAATAAAGTCCAAAGTCAATATAAGGAAGGAAATAACAAATATCAGACATAAAATAAATAAAATAGGTATTGAAAAATCAACAGAAAATATCATTGAACAAGAGCTGGTTCTTTGAAAAGAAATGGATAAACCTTTAGCCAGACTCAGAAAAAAGAAAGGACTCAAATAAACAAATAATTAAAGAAGATAAATAATAACTGATACCACAGAGATACCAAAAAAAAGAGAGTACTATGAACAGTTATATACCACAAATTAGAAAACCTAGAAGAAATAGACAAATTTCTAGAAACATACAACCTGTCAAAACTGAATCAAGAAGAAATAGTCAATCTGAAGAGAACAGTTGCTGGTAGTGATATTGAATTTGTAATAACAGTATTTCCAGCAGCAAAAGTACATGATTGGATGTCTTCACTGGTGAACTGTACCAAACATACAAATAAAAGAGAATATCTATCCAAACTAATCTAAAAAATGTAAGAGATTGAAACATTCCCAAATTCATTCTACAAGGCCACCATTACCATGATCCAAAACCAGACAAAGACACCATACAAAAAGAAAATACAGGTCAATATCTATGATGAATATACATGTAAAAATCCCCCACAAAATATTAGAAAATGGAATATATATATATAAAGATTATACACCATGACTAAATGATATTTAGTCAAGGAATGCCAAAATGTTTCAATACCTGCAAATAAATCAGTGTGATACACCACATTAGCAAAAGAATACAAATAACACGATCATCTCAATAGATGCAACAAAAGCATTTGACAAAACTTAACATCTTTCATGTTTAAAAACTGTCATCAAAATTGGTATAGAAGGAGCATATCTCAACATAATAAACTCACGGCTAACATGATACTCAGTGGTGAAAAGCTGAAAGATTTTCCTCTACAAAAGGAAACAAACGGTGATGACACTCTCACCACTTCCATACAACATAATATTCAAATTCCTAACCAAAGAAATGACGAGAAGAATAAGAAGTCAAAAGAATCCAAATTGGGAAAGTAAGAAGTAAAATTATCACAGTTTGCAGATGACATGGTACTACATAGACATAACTAGAAATCCCTCCACCAAAAAACTGTTAGAACTATAATATTTATAGTAAAATTTCAGGACACTAGATTAATATACAGCAATCTGTTAGTTTTCTAAACTCTAATCATGCACAGTCATAAAGAGAAGCAAGACAACAATTTAATTTTAAATCACAACAAAAAGAATAAAATACCTAGGAATAAACATAACAAAAGAACTTTGAAAACTATAAACCATTTATGAAGGGATTTTAAAACAATACAAAGAAATGGAAAGATACCTTGTGTTCTTGTTCTGGAAGAATTAATGGTGCTAAAATATGCATACATCCAATCTATAGGTTTAATGTAATCCCTATCAAAGACCCATGACATTTTTCACGTAACTAGAAGAAACAATTATAAAATTCAAATGCAATCACAAGACTACACATTACCAAAGTAATATTAGGAAAAAAATAAGAAAGCTGGAGGTTATCACCGTCCCAGACTTCAGACTATACCATAAAGCAACAGCAATCAAAAACTGGTCACAGAATACAAACAAAATACCGGCACAAAAAGAGACGTAGATCAATGGAACAGAATAGAGTGCCCAGAAATAAACCCATGCATGTTTGATCAATTAATTTTTGACCAAGGAAGCAAAAATATACAATGGAGAAAAGAGAGTCTCTTCAATAAGTGGTGCTGGGAAAATTGGACAGCTGCATATAAAAGAGTAACACTGCAGTATAATGAATGACTAGCCAACAGAGACCTGCTGTATAGTACAAGGAATTCCACCCAATTTTCTGTGATAATCTACATGGGAAAAGTACCTGAAAAAGAATGAATCTGTGTGTAACTGAATCACTTTCTTGTACAGCATAATCACAAGATTTTAAATCAACTATACGTGAATAAAAACCTTAAAAATGAAAAAAAAGAACATTTCCCCACACCAGATACAAATATATACCCAAAACAGATTAAAGAATTAAAGGTAAGGCATGAAACCATACACTCCTAGAAGAAAATGTAGGTGGAACATTCTTTGTAACACATATAGCAGCAATGTGAATGGATCTAGAGAATATGACATTTAGTGAAAGTCACACATAGAAAGGCAAATACTTCGTTGTCACTTCTTTGGAGAATCTAAAAATTAAAATGAATTTATAAAACAAAACAGAAACAGACTTATAGAAAACTAGTGGTTACCAGTGGAAAGAGGAAGATGGCAGAGGTAAGATAAGAGTATGGGATAAAGACATACAAACTGCAATATATAAAACAAATAAGCAACAAAGACACATTGTACAGCACAAGCATTATGCTCATTATTTTGAAATAATTTTAAATAGATTATTAGCTATAAAACTGTTGAATCATTATGTTGTGCATCTAAAGCTAATACGTCAATAAAAAATAATTAATAAAAATTTAGATGATCGTTTTGGACATTCAGAGGAAGACACAAAGATTCTGGCATAAGAAAATGGTCAGAACAGGTGAAAAGACCTTGAGACAAGATGAATTTAAGATGTTTCATTTCAGAGTTATCATTGTGGCTCAGTGGAAATGAATCTGACCAGTATTTATGAGGATGTGGGTTTGCTCTCTGGCCTCACATAGTGGGTCGGGAATCTGATGTTGCTGTGAGCTCTGGTGTAGATTACATATGTGGGCTTGTATTGCAAGTGGCTATGGTGTAGGCCAGCAGCTGTAGCTCTGATTCAACCCCTAGGCTATAAACTTCCATATGCTGTGGGTGTGGCCATAAAAGGAAAAAAAAATGTTTTGTTTCAAGATGAGGTGACTAGAAATACCATTTTCTGAGATGGAGTTTATCATGAAAGAGGTGCTAGGCAAAAAAAAAATTGGCATTTTTTCATAAAATTTACGTGTTTAATAGATTTGGGGGTCAATATTTTAGCTTTCTAGTTGGAAATACGTATTTCTAAAGCTCAGAAGACAAATGTAAGTTGGAGATTATAAACTTAGTAATTCCTTATAAAACAAGCTTGGATAAATAGAAGAACTGATGTTGATTTCTCAAATTACTAATATTTCTAAATTACTACAATTTCTAAATTTATAAAATTTCTTCTCCTATTTCTAAAATAAGAATTTTTGTTTCTAAAATGTTGTTTTCCATACCAGACTACATTTCAAAATTTTCTACTAGTCAGGTGAATCACTATTATCCTGACTTTAGGTATCTCAGGAATCTTATTTCCCATAAGTCACTGCCTCTCTTTTTTCAACTTTTAATAAGAAACTTCCTATATTTCTACACTTTCTCTCTGTTGCATGCATGGCTTCTTGTCTGCCTTGATGCTTTCCTCTCAGTCTGGAATATATATACTGTATCCCTGCAAGCCATGATTAAACATTTAAATTGTAACTCAGATATTGTTCCTGCAGAAATATTTTCCTGAGCTTCTAGGTTAGGCCAAGGCCTGCTCATCAAAGTTCTAATACTATAATTAGTTTTCTCTTAGTATCTACCAAGTTATATTTATAGTACATAAATATGAGTTATAGATAATTAATTGTTTTTTTATCAGTAATTACTATTATGCCTGGTACATATAATATACTCAAATGCTTCTTAAATTTCACTGTGGAGATAACATGAGAAGGAAATCAGGGAAATGACAATCTTAAATGTCTATGGATACATTTCATTTTTTTATTTCTTTATTTTCTTTATTTTTATGGCTGTACCTGAGGCATATGGAAGTTCCTGAACTAGGGGTTGAATGGGACCTGAAGTTGCAGCCTACACCACCGCCATGGCAACAACAGATTGAGCTGCATCTGTGACCGATGCCACAGCTTGTGGCAACACTAGACACTCAACCCTCTGAGCTAGGCCAAGGATTGAACCTACATCATCTGAGAGATAGAAATGGGCTCTGAACCCACTGATCCACAACAGGTACTCCATCTGTGGATGCATTTTAGCCTATTATCACTTAATTCATATCCATTATGGAGAATTTGAAGTATACAGATAATCACAAAGAAGGAAGTGCAAACCACTTTTTAATCTTCCTCCCAGCAAAGACTATTAATAGTTCCAGTATGCAGGCATTTTTTCCCTTGAACATTTATGAACATATAAGTATTTTCAAATTCAGATAATATTTTTGCTTTAAAGTAGTTCTCTGATTCTTTAAATATCATAAATATAGTTCTACAAAATAAATTAAAACTAATATATTACACAAATATTGTATTTTATTTAAAATTTTGGACATTTTTTCATATTCTTTATCATTAAGAATTCCAGATAAACAACTTCAAAATTAAGCTTTTCCACATAACTGTGATGATTTAATAATAATAAATAATTGTCCAAATAGAATGCATATTTTAAGGCTTAATATATCATAAATACAGCTCACCTGAAAAGAAGTATTAATTCAGACTCTTTAAAGCACTGCATAAAAACCATATTTAAGTATTTCTGTCCTCTCCAAATATGGATACCATGGATTTTGTTTTATTTATTTTTTCCCTTACTGAAGGACAAAAATATGACCTCTAATAGCACCATTTTAATAATTATGTTGGTTTCTTGAGTAATGGAATATTTTAAATATTCTATTGCGTTTGAGAAGTGTATAAATTTTTAACCATTTTCTAACAACAGATTTTAAATTTTTACTTTTAGAATATGAATGTATGCAATAAGTATATTAACTTATTATTTTGGGCGTACTAACACTTTTTCAGCTTATTATTTGTTAGAAATGCATTTGTAAATGATTTTTATTTTTTCCATTATACTTAGTTTACAGTGTCTTGTCATTTTTCTACAGTACAGTGAGTTGACCCAGTCACACATACATATACACATTATTTTTTCACACATCATCTACCATGCTCCATCATAAGGGAGTAGATAGAGTTCCCAGTGATATACAGCAGGATCTCATTGCTTATCCATTCTAAAGGCAATAGTTTGCATCTATTAACCCCAGATTCCAAATCCATCCCACTCCCTCCCACTCTTCCTTGGCAACAAGTCTACTCTCCAAATCCCAGAGTTTCTTTTCTGTGGAAAAGTTTCATTTATGCTATATATTAGATGTCATATATAAATGAGATCATATGGTATTTGTCTTTCTCTTTCTGACTTCTGACTTCACTTAGTATGAGAGTCTATTTCCATCCACGTTGCTGCAAATGACATTATTTTGTTCTTCTTTATAGCTGAGTAGTATTCCATTGTGTATATATACCACATCTTCTTAATCCATTCATCTGTCAATGGAATTTAGGTTGTTTCCATGTCTTGGCTATTGTGAATAGTGCTGCAATGAACATATGGGTGCATGTATCTTTTTCAAGGAAAGTTTTCCCAATATATGCCCAATAGTGGGATTGCTGGGTCGTATGGCAGTTTTATATTTAGCTTTCTGAGGTACCTCCATATTGTTTTCCTTAATGGTTGTACCAATTTACATTCCCACCAACAGTGTAGGAGGATAGCCTTTTCTGCACACACTCTCTGGATTTGTTATTTGTGGACATATTAATGATGGACATTCTGACTGGTGTGAGGTGGTACCTCATAGTAGTTTTGATTTGTATTTCTCTAATTATCAGTTACGTTGAGCATTTTTTTTTTTTGATGTGCTTGTTGGCCGTCTGTATATCTTCCTTGAAGAAATGTCTATTCAGGTCTTTTGCCCATTTTTCAATTGGGTTGTTGGCTTTTTTGCTGTAGAGTTGTATAAGTTGTTTGCATATTTTAGAGATTAAGCCCTTGTCCATTGCATTATTCAAAACTATTTTCTCCCATTCTGTAGGTTGTCCTTTTTTTTTTTTATGGTTTCCTTTGCTGTGCAAAATCTTGTCAATTTGATTAGATCCAATTGGTTTATTTCTGCTTTTATTTCTGTTACCTTGGAAGACTGACCTAAGAAAACATTTGTGAAGTTGTTTTGCATATTTGGTGGTGTCTTGTATTATGTTTAAGTCTTTGAGCCATTTTGTGTTGATTTTTGTGTGTGGTGCGAGGATGTGTTTTGGCTTCATTGATTTACATGTGGCTGTCCAGTTTTCCAAGCACCACTTTCCTCTTTTGTCGAGGATTAATTGACCATAGGCATCTGGGTTTATTTCTGGGTTCTCTATTCTGCTCTATTTGTCTGTATGTTTGTTTCAGTACCAGTACTACATTGTCATGATTACTTTGGCTATGTGGTATTGCCTGAAGTCTGAGAGAATGATGTCTCCTGCTTGGTTTTTGTTCCATAGGATTTCTTTGGCAATTCTGGGTCTTTTATTGTTCCACATAAATTTTTGGATTGTTTGTGCTGGTTCTGTGAAAAATGTCATGGGTAATTTGATACGGCTCACATTGAATCTGTAGATTGCTTTGGGTAGTATGGCCATTTTTATGATATTAATTTTTCCAATTCAGGAACATAGAACGTCTTTCCATTTCTTTGAATCCTTTTTAATTTCTTTGATTAATGTTTTATCATTATCAGCATATAAGTCTTTCACTTCCATGGTCAGGTTTATTGCCCAGGTGTTTAATTTTTTGGGGTGCAATTTTAAAAGTTACTCTATTTTTGTATGCTTTTTCTAATATTTTGTATTTGGTATACAGAAATGCAACCAGTTTCTGAAAATTAATCTTGTACACTGCTATATTGCTATATTTGTTGATCAGTTTTAGAATTTTTTGTGTGGAGTACCTAGGGTTTCTATAGGTAGTATCATGTCATCTGCATAAGGGACAATTTTACCTCTTCTCTTCCAATTTGGATTCTTTTGATTTATTTTGTTTGTCTGATTGACGTGGCTATGACATCCCACAGTTTGTTGAATAAAAATGGGGAGAGAGGGCATGCTTGTCTTGTTCCAGATTTTAATGGGAAGGCTTTCACCCTTTCTCCATTTAGTATTATATTTGTTTTTATTATGAGTATTAAATAGCTTTGATTATGTTAAGGAATGTTCTCTCTATGCCCACTTTGGTAAGAGTTTTGATCATGAATGGATATTGGACTTTGTCAAATGTTTTTTCTGCATCTATTGAGATGACCATGTAGTTTTTGACTTTTCTTTTGTTAATGTGGTGTATGATGTTGATTAATTTGAATATGTGGACCATCCTTGTGAACCTGGGATGAATCTCACTTGGTTGTGGTGTTTGATCTTTTTTACATGTTGTTGGATTCGGTTGGCTAAAATTTTGTTGAGAATTTTTGCATCTGTATTCATCAAAGATATTGGCCTATAGTTTTCTTTTTTGGTGGTATCTTTGTCTGGTTTTGTTATTAGGGTGATGGTGGCTTCATAGAATGTCTTTGGGAGTGTTCCTTCTTCAATTTTTTTGGAATAGTTGAAGGGGGATGGGTATAACTTCCTATTTGTATGTTGGTAGAATTCTCCTGTGAAGCCATCTGGTCCTGGACTTTTATTTGTAGAAATTGTTTTAATTACATATTCAATTTCATTTCTAGTGACCTGTGTGTTCAGTTGATCTATTTCTCCTTGATTCACTTTTGGCTGGCTGTATGTCTCTAGAAAGTTGTCCATTTCTTCTATGTTGTCAACTTTGTTGGCATATAATTGTTCATAGTATTCTCTATTTTTTTTTATTTCTGAAGTATCCATTGAGATTTCTCCTTTTTCACTTCTTATTTTGTTTATTTGGGTTTTTTCTCTCCTCTCCTTCATAAGTCTGGCCAGAAAAATGAACTTTTAATGATTCAAAATGTCGAAGTCTCTGAGGAGCCTTACAACAGAGAATCGCATGTAAGTTTATATTTTCTTTAGTTCTATTTTGCTATTGGGAGGTCTTGATTTTTTGATTAACATAGATGATATTCCATGGAACTAGCACTTATAGCTTATGATATAATTTTATATATGTAAGCATTTTATATGTAAAATCTAGAAAATTTAAGAACACACTTAAAAATAATTATCAGAGAGATAGAATAAAATAAAGGAATCTCTAGCAATAAGCAGAGGAGAAAATTCCCAGCAAAATGTGTGGTCAAAAGCATAAAACACTGTAGATTTATAAGATAGAATGAAAATGGAATGAGGCTCTCTGGACTGGGATCTTATAGATTTCTCATTTTATATTCATTAACAATAAATTTTAAATAATTCTGAAGGTCTTTGATTAAAATGCTACTGGTAAAGACAAGTATAATAGAGATTTCAAGTCCACACAGATCTTTTTTTTTTTGTTTTTACTCAAAAATATGTATTAAAAATATATGAAATTTTCCCTGAGGAGGTCTTGATGACAGTGATAAATACTTTGCAGTATGAATAATTTTATACTTCTCCTGAAAAGAATGCTTTTCTATCCTCATCCACTATGACTTTTTTTTTCTCTTTAATTTTTTGGGTAGTTTCTTGGTGCTATATATTCCTTTGTTTGTAGAATGTAACTTAACCCAAGTGTTTAAGTGTTTGTATCAGTCATAGACCTCTTAAACTGTATATTTTAAAGAAAAAAATCAATTTAGTAGTGGAATAATAATCAAGAATTGTTCCTAAATTATTTTGCACTTTAGAAAGTTAATGTCGTTTTCTTAGTTAAGATGAAAATTGAATTAATCATATAAGCATAAAAATCTCAAAACATAAATTTGAAATAAATGGACATTCTAAAATATGTTTGTTTAGTTTCCATGTAAAATGATCATCAGATATTATAGTGCCACAGGAAAAGCTTATGGGTTCATTTGAAATTTAAATGTAGAAATTGGGGACTAGAAGCAACGGGAAACACAAACGCTTTCATGTTGGAGCAACATGGGGAAGGTTGTTAAAAGGCACCTGCTAGGTTTTTAATATTTCAAGATCTTTTTGTGTTGGTTTCTAATACACTTACACATAAATATTTCAGTGTATTTCAAGAACATGGGGCATTTAAAACTTTTTAATATGATCTTAAATCAGTGGAAATAATACCAAAGTCAATCTCAATATTTTCTGATTGATATTCTAAGAACAATAACAATCTCATTACTATAGGATACCATAGATATTCTATACCACAATATGTAAATATCCAAACCACTAGATACATGGTGATTAATGTGTGCACATGCATGTGTGTGTGTGTATGTTTACGTGCCTGAGAGACAAAAAGATAGAGATGGATGCAAATAGATATGGATGGTATTAAAAAGTAAGGGTTTTATGCCTATGTAAAACTTTATTTTATTGTTTAAAATATAAAAGAAATAGATTTCTCATAGTCACTTTCACAAAATTAAGTTTTAACTTATTTTCAGTAAATCTAAAGAAAAAATTGAGCATTAAAAATTGAATATACTGCAGTCTTATTCAAAAATATAACAGAGCATAGAAGGCAAATATATATCAATATATTTATCAATATATTTGTCTTCTGTTTTGATATATATGTCATATATATTATATATATATATCAAATACATATATATGAAACATATATATTCCATGCCCCTCTGATATATCAAGACAATTCCTCATTTCAATTTCTAAAACATTTTCTGTTTGCTCTAGAAGAATAGGACACTCTAGAATATAATGGCTTCCTACTATATTTTTTCACTTCCTGATTTGATTTTAATATTTATCTAATTAAAGAACAAATAATGATAAAAAGTCAAATTGTTAAAGAGTCTATAAGAGAAATAATGCTTTTCATTTCTTATTCTTTTCAGAGGCAGATTCTTTCAATTATTTTAGCTTTTTACACTTGATACGCATTTCCATATTTCTAAACAATATGATTACATTGATATTTCTTAATTTTTTAGTTGTCTATGTTATGCATTAACATATATCTTAAGCTATGTCGAGGTACATACTTTCAATTGTTTGGTCTCATTATTCAGCTTGAAATAACACTATCATGATTAGGTTCTAATTTCACTTTCCATTTTCTTCTTAGCTCCTACTTAATTATTCACAAATTTTATTCATAATTTTTCTATGAATTTATTATTATTAAATTATCACAACTATGTGGTGAAATTTAATTTTGAAACTGTTTACCCAGCATTCTTAATTATAATAAGATTAAATAAATCTGATGTCCAAAAACAAGTAACTGGTAAAATAAATTATGGCATAATATCACATTAGAATATGATATAGCTTTTGATAACTTTAGAAAAATATCTGTACTATAACAGGAAAGAAGGATTTTAGGTAAAAGTTACAGTATTAAGTTAACAATATTCTCCCATTCTCTTTCAACTAAGAAAAAAAACATATTTCATCTTATTTCTCCAAATTTTAACCAAAGTGTTTCATGCATACTTATTTGGACCACACAACCTGGGAAAGAAGAGAAGTCTAAAGGAAGTAGTTGAGGACACAATAAAGGGACACCTTTTTAGCTTTTACCCCTCACTTATTTGATATTTATAAATATCCAATCACCCCATACTTAGTCCTGGTGGTTTCTTTTCTTTTCTTTTCCTTTCTTTTCTTTTCCTTTCTTTTCTCTTCTTTTCTTTTCCTTTCTTTTCTTTACAGGGCCACAATCATGGCATATGGAAGTTTCCAGGCTAGGGGTTGAATCGGCCTAGGTAACACACCACAGCTCACGGCAATGTGGTACACAACAGCTCATGGCAATGCCAGATTGCCAGATCCTTAACCCACTGAAAGAAGTTAGGGATCAAATCTGCAACCACATGGTTCCTAGTTGGATTTGTTTTCACTGCTCCACAATAGAATCTCCCCTGGTGGTTTCTAGATAGAATCTTATGTGATTAAGAAGTGACTCCTCTTAGATGCAATGTGACAAGAGCCATTTGCTTTTGCTGTGGACCTTCCAGTGATGCTGGCTGCAGTTCTTCTGCCTGAGTGTCCCCAAACCAGCATGACCTTAGTACTACAGCCAACCAGTGCTGGGTCACCATGCTATCTTCAGTTGCTCCTAAAGTCACCACCATGCCCCAGACCCTTTGTTCTGTGTCCTTTTCCACAAAGCCCTTGGACAACAAGGGTTTATGTCATTTCCCAGATACTCTGTCCTCCATGGTTGCCACAGTGGTACTGCTAACTCACTGATCTAGATGGAACAATATTCATTGTCATCACAACAAATTCATTTTTCACTTTAGGCTTAAGCAGAAAAACTTCCTCTCTCCCTTTTCTGTATTTGGTCATTAAGTAGTAAATCAAATCCCAAATTTATTTTGCCTTGTTTCTCCTGTATTGTTCTATTGTTTAATTTAGTTTTTCTAAGACTGGATTTTTTTTTTAATGCTGCTCAATACATGGTGAGCTTTCACCACAAATATTGCTTTTTCTTAATTTTAGAGATCTTTTAATGATTATATTTTTATTATTATGTATTTTATTCTTTTTTTTCTAAATGTATTTTAGAACTGTTAGGGGCCTCGATTTAAAATTGTTGTCTTAAAATTTAACTTTCATATTCTGCATATGCTTATCTCTGTACTGATTTCTTCATCAAATATTCAATACTAACTTCTAAGTAACCAATTCTTTTATTTATTCTGCTTAGAATAGAAAACACAGCATGTAACTAAGTTTTATAAATCAATTAGTGTGAAACACACACGCACATACAATTTTTAATGGGTTAGTTTTCATGTCCATGTTTTATTTTTCTTTTTACAGCTGTACTTGAGAGACATGTATATTCCCCAGGCCAGGGGTTGAATCAGAACTGCAGATGTGGCCTACACCACAGCCATGGCAATACCAGCTATGAGCTGCATCTATGACCACTGCAGCTTATGGAAACACCAGATCCTTAACCCACTGAGTGAGGCCAGGAATTGAACCTACATCCTCACAGATACGATGCTGGCTCTTTAACCTGCTGAGCCACAACTGTAATTCACATGTTCTTATGTTCTTAATACATAATCCAATTTTAATAAATTATTGCTTTTTACAGATAGTAGTTTTTTTAATATTTTGTCTAGTGGTTTTCTTTATATATTGAGTATTTTAATAT
Organism: Phacochoerus africanus; assembly: GCF_016906955.1. Classification (NCBI taxonomy): domain Eukaryota; kingdom Metazoa; phylum Chordata; class Mammalia; order Artiodactyla; family Suidae; genus Phacochoerus; species Phacochoerus africanus. The sequence continues at coordinate 34,398,276 of NC_062556.1, read as the reverse complement.
ATATACTCATATATATTTAACATATTTTGTGGTTGTTCTGGTTTTGCCAGTCTATTTACCTCCTGATAATTAAAGAAAAGCCTTTTTAGTAATTATTTTCCTCATGCTTTTTGATTTATTAGATTTTAGGTTCACTATAATAAGAGGTTTTGTGTTTTTATCTTTTCTGTTCACCCTATTTTTTGTGGATCACTAAAATGTCTATCTAAGAATTGTTCTTAAAATGGTGGTTCAGGGCCCTTGCCTCAGAAGAAATTTAGATACCCTGAGACATAAACCAGATCCTAAAAGGGCAGCTTTCCCAACTCTTTACATCACTGCCAACATGCAGCATTACAACAATGGCGCCTCCTTAGTGTTATCAGTAAGCACTTTGCTCAGTCCTATTTCACAGGTGATACAGCTCCATCCAAGGCCCCGATTTTATGAAGTGAGTCTATCACAGGCCCCTCCCATGCATGTAAATCTTTTGGTCTCTATTATTCTGCACAATTTCTGCCTGTCTTTTTCTACTTGCAGTTTCCCAACTCATATATTTTCTTTTAATATAATCTGGGTTTACACCAAAAATAAATGAATGCTAATGTCCACCAAATGCTAGTGCAAGAATGTTCATGTTAGCTTTATTTGTAAAAGATAAAACCTGCAAAATGGGCTCTAGTATCAGTAGGAGAGTGTGATTTCCCTCATATCATTAATGCTCCTGACACTAGCTGGGTATCCTACAATTAAACTCAATTCTGATATTGTCTAACCAGAGAGTGTCAGATTCTGTAGGTTAAGGGTTTAGTCTTATTAGACTGTGTCCACCATTCCCCCAAACACACACATACATACACTTTGGATGCCAGTCACAAGCCCAGGTAGCTTTAAGCAACTTGCTATGAATCAGAGATCACACAACCCCTTCTCTGGTTCAATTCATTTGCTAGAGCAGTTCACAGAACTCAAGAAACTGTGTTTATTCAATATGATTACCAGTTTATTATACAAGGATATAACTCAGGGTCAACCAGACAAAAAGGAAAAAACAAAGATTCATAGGATAAGGTATGGGGTAGGAGTAAAATTCTTCCCTGCCCTCTCTAGGCATTTTGCTCTTCAAGAATCTCCACATGTTCACCAACCTGAAAGCTCTCAGAATCCTGTCCTTTGGTGTTTTAAGGAGAGTTTATTATACAGTCATGATTGATTATATCAGTGACCATTGGGACTGATTCAACCTCCAGGCCCACTCCCCTCCCTAGGCAGGGGGTACTAGGTGAGGGAGGGGAGATTGAAAGTTCTAATCCTTCAACCACACATTGGTTTCCCTGACAACTAGCCCCCATTCTAAGGTGAGGTCCAAAAGTTAAATCATTAATATGAGAAAAAAATATCTTTAAGACTCTCCACACTGGGGAAATTCTAAGGTTTTTAGGAGCTCTATGACAGAAAAAAAGGCTAAGACCAAATATATGTTTCTTATTATAAATCATAATATCATACCTGGAAACAACCTCCCTAAAAGAGCCATCAATTCTCAATTCAGTAACACTGTATGGCAGTTTTTAAAATTACACCATGCTTATATTATGTCTCACTTTCTATTTAATAAAAAATTTGAACAACATTCTTATTTTTTCAAAGAAACCAATATAATTATGATATAATTAGTCCCTCTGAAAAACTATTAAAATTTTAGGAAAATTAGAGAAATCAATTGCTTAGTTCCATTGTATTTGGGATTCAATAAAAAATTATTATTGAATTATAGAGAGGAGAATTGAAAGAATGATTATCCTAATCATTTGCTTACTCAATTTTTCTCTTTCTGTGGTCACATTTGTATAACTATGAATAACTTATTGGTTCTACTGTCATTAATGTAAAAGTCTCTATATTTATTATTAGTTTATTTACATGTGCTAGAAAAGACTATTTATCTATAAAATTGATAATAACAGTGGAAAAAAATAATAACCTACTTCACACAAGCAGTACTTTTTTGCACAGAGTAAATGCCTCATGTATTTGAGAAGTTTGCTACACATTATACAAATAGAAATTTTATGCTGACTTTATTTCTTTCTATTTTCTTTCTCTCTGCGAACTTGAAATCTAAGAGAATAACTTTATCTTCTCAATTACATTGTGTTTCTATATAAATTATTACAACTATGTTAAATATTGTGCTATAATGTTGATTTTATCTTTTTGACTTTCAGAATTGCCTTCAGTATTTGCTCATTATATAGAATATCACAAATATGGTACAAAATTACTTTTTTGTCAATAACTTCTTATAGAGGTTTGGTATGTAACTGTATCTGTATTAATCTAGAGTCTGTATAGTTAAATATGAAAAACAAATAATTTTCTCAATTATTTAGATGATTTTAATTTTAGATATTTGCTACAATCACCTGCATATTTGAATGTTATTGCTATTTCTGATAAAAGGAATGAGAAGATTTACTTGCATTTTTCAATGAAGAAAATAAGATAATGAGGTCAAAAAAATTCAATGTCTGAAAGGGTTCAGGCAATAAGAAGAATGCTGAGGAAAGGCCATTTTCTTTTTCCATGTTCCTTTAAGTATAATACTCAACACTCCACTCCCTCCTTCCCACAGTGGCATAACTTCTTTGTCACTATTATAAATCCTTTAAAAAACAAAAGAGTATAATTACTATGAGTGAGCTATATGCAATTTCTCAAGATAATTCCAGTGGAAATTCATTGATTAAAATTCAGTTCATCCCACTTAGTTATAGAATTTCAGCAGTAGTGATCCTCATACAAACACATGTTCCACTGAACTTTATATTGTGTAGAGCATCATGGAAGAAAACAGCAGATTTTGCAATTACACCAACATACGTGGGTAGCAATTCTCATCAACACCACCTGCATTCAGTGATATAGGAAAATAATTGTGTACATTTTATTCCATAGTAAATTACTTTAGAAAAAGGGCAAAGACATAATATTTCAGAAAAATCTTAATAATATTCATTTTTTGCTAATTCAGATTTGGTGACAGTTGGCTTGTCCCATGTCTTGATATTTATGTCTTTTTTAAGTTTCACTTTGTTATTTACAGGGTTAATTTATTGTGTAAATAAGTTTTCACTGGAAATAATTGCTACTTAAAATGAAACAAAATTAAAATAGCCGTTTTACAACACTCTTAAGATTTAAAGACACTCAAAGGCATATAATTGGAAAGATAATAAAGATATATTATTAACTCTCATTAACTTAGATTCACTCAGGACTTCTACAGAGGCATACTTAAAAAATAAAGTAGTTGTATATTTCAAGATAAGGTAATTAATTAAGATTAGGTTCAGCTACATATAAGAAAAAAAATAATTGCCTTAAAGAAGGGAAAGGCTTATTTAAACTCTCCTTGTTAAATATGTCTGAGAGTCGGGCAGTGTACAACTTGTAATGCAGCTCCAAATCCATTAGAGACCCAGGCTGCTTTCAATTCTCTGCTCTGTCAATTGAGTCCCAGCTTCTTCCCTTGTGATCCAAGGGAACTGCTACTCCTTCAATATCAGAGCCAATTCTAAGCCATGGAGTGACGGGAAGAAGAACACATCCTCTCTATTTATAGTGACATTTCTAAATCACCATATTTTCATCCAGGTTTTAGGTACACTGAAAATGATAAAGGATGTTGGAGTATGTATTTTTTTAATTTTTTATAGTAGTGAAATAATATAACTATTTTTAACAGCTTAGTAGGTCATGTAAACTATTATTCTATATCCAAATAGAAGGTTATTGTAATTGCAGAATATCCTAATGCTGAGGATTCTTTTTTTTTTTTCAATAAAGGAAACTTTTACCACTGAATCTTGGTAATCATAACTTGCATTTTTTAAAAAATGTTTTTGCTTAGGATTCAGAGAAAAAAAAAACATTATTTAGTTCCAGTTGCTATTCTGTATTTTATTATGTATCTGTGGGAGGGAGGCAGGAAGACAGTGGGAAGGATGCTCTTCTGTGTCAGACTTGGGAGTGTGCCCTGGTAGCAGCTCTCTTGCTACACCCTCTCTTGCTCTTTTTCACACCCTCTGTGCCTGGCATCTTTCTTCCACTATTCAGGTCCAAAACTCAATCTCTACCGGAGGCTAATCCCATGCCTCTTCAAATGAGGAAGTATTCAGTCCTCTTTATCTAACTGTGACATACCAAGTCTTTACCAGATAATAGTGGAGAGATTATTTTGCCCAGAATTTATAGAAAACAAGATGGAAGAGGAGAAACTAATCCAATGAGAGGTGAAGAGATGATGAAAGCTCTATCCATTTTCTTCATGAATTATTGAAAAATAAAACACTCAAAAATGTGTTGATTTTTCCCAAAAATCTACCCAATGTAATCACACAGGAAGAAATACATATTTTTCCTATTGAAAGTACTTTAACCCAATTCCAAAATGACTAGTGTGGCTTTCCTGTGTTTGGGAGCATTTGACTACTTACTGAGACTGATCTCAGACTTAAGAATGGCTGCATAGTCTGGACCATAGTGAGGACTAGCACCAATGTAAATAAATTCTCTTTGATCCTGTAATGTTCTCTCTGATACACAGAAAAAAAGTTGTATGATTTATTTTTCTTCAAAAATACTGTTTATTATGAAATATGATAATTCAAAATTTCTACTATTAGTTTGGAGGAAACTATTAAAGCAGCATTTTTTAAAAATAGTGTTATTTACTTATTAGCTAGAGTTGATAAGGTGTTTTTTTGGTTTGTTTGTTTTTTTTGCCTTTTTGCTTTTTCTAGGGCTGCTTCCCCCTGCATACGGAGGTTCCCAGGCTAGGGGTCTAATCGGAGCTGCAGCTGCGGGCCTATGCCAGAGGCACAGCAAGGCAGAATTTGAACCGCATCTGCGACCTACACCACAGCTCACGGCAACACCGGATTCTTAGCCCACTGAGCAAGACCAGGGATCAAACCCGCAACCTCATGGTTCCTAGTCGGATCTGTTAACCACTGAGCCACTACGGAAACTCCCAATAAGGTATTTTTAATGAGATAGTTCAAGGTTGAGACAAATCATGAAGTTCTCAAAGTGGACTTTCAATTACTCTCTATAAGTAAAGCTTGGTATAATCTTCCTGTACTTCTCTACTGTGCCATTCTATAGTTCATATTAGGGTTTTTTTTGTTTCTTTCTTTCTTTTTTTTTTTTTTTTTGCTTTTCAAGCCCTCACCTGTGGCATATGGAAATTCCTAGGCTAGGGGTCAAATCAGAGCTGCAGCTGCTGGCCTAAGCCACAGCCAAAGAAATATCAGATACAAGCCACATCTGTGACCTACACCACAGCTCATGGCAATGTTGGATCCTTAACCCGCTGAGCAGGGGAAGAGATCCAACCCACATCCTTCCGGATACTAGTCGGGTTCATAACCCACAGAGGAACAACAGGAACTCCCTAAAATTAGATTTTTTAAAAACTGATATTTTGGGGAGTTACCTTCATGGTGCAGCAGAAATAAATCTGACTAGAATCCATGAGAAAGTGGATTGATCCCTGACCTTGCTCAGTGGGTTAAGGATCCAGGGTTGCTATGAGCTGTGATGTAGTTCACAGAGGCAGCTTGGATCCTGCATTGCTGTGGCTGTGGTGTAGGCCAGCAGCTGTGGCTCCAATTTGACCCCTAGCTGGGAATTTCCATATGCTGCAGGTGCAGCCCTAAAAAGCAAAAAAGAAAAGAAAAAAAAATCCTGATATTTCAAAATTCTTTGTGAGCAACCGGGCTGCTGAATTTAGGCCTATGCTCTATTTTGTTCATTTCTTATAACCACATTGGTAAGCACCAAGAAATGGATTTTCATAATCTCCATTTAGAAATGTCATTTGCATCCCTTCAGGGTAATTTTAAGTACTGAGAAAAAGAAAAGATAAAGTCTTTTGTAAAACCCTGAACACAAATTAACTTATCATATTATATAAAGTCTTTGTAATATACTTAATATTACATTAAGACAGTAAACCTCCCACAACTTTAATTAATCTTCAAAAATGTGCATTTTCATATCAAAAATTTGAGGGTTTTGGTATTAGGAAGAAAATGTCTTATTAAAGATAATAAAATATAGTTGAAATAGCAAGTGCTATTTTAAACTCCAAATTAGGGAGTTCCCATCATGGCGCAGCAGAAACGAATCTGACTAGAAACTATGAGGTTGCAGGTTTGATCCCTGGCCTTGCTTAATGAGTTAAGGATCCAGCGTTGCCATAAGCTGTGGTGTAGGTTGCAGACACGGCTCAGATCTGGTGTTGCTGTGGCTCTGGTGTAGGCCAGCAGCAACAGCTCTGATTAGACTCCTAGCCTGCGAACCTCCATATGCCACAGGTGCAGCCCTAAAAGGATGAAAGACAAAAAAAAAAAAGAAAACCTCCAAATTAATTTTTTGTTGTTGTTCTTTTTGCTCAAAGGATCAAAAGTGCTCTATCATAAGATACCATATATGGATTTTATGGATAACTTTATGATGTGATGCAAAATCCATTAAATAATAAGTATGTAAATAAATAAAAATTAATTAAAAGTAAATCTCCAGGAAGTTCCCATTGTGGCTCAGTGATTATGAACCTGACTAGTATTTATGAGGATGTGGTTTCGATCCCCAGGTCCTTGAAGCGATATACAAAGGATCTAGCATTGCCTTGAGCTTGTGGTGTAGGTCACAGAAGCAGCTCAGATCCTGTGTTGCTGTGGCTGTGGTGTAAGCCAGCAAATCAGTAGCTCTGATTTGACCCCTAACCATGGAACTTCCATATGCTGCTGGTGTGGCCCTAAAAAAAAAAAGAAGAAAACTCCAAGGATAAATATATTTCATAGTTGATAAACTTAACTTCTATTTACTTAATATATTAATTATATCCCATTTTATCCCATTTTATTGTAAGTATTTCAGAAAGGAACAAAATATATAAGCCTGGAAAATAATTACTATAGCATTTCTCAAAGTATGATGTTGGTGTTTGTGGTTTTGACTATAACGTTCATTTCCCCTTTTCAGCAAAGGTATTTGAATATTTCTTTATAGAACATCCTTTTGTTGTGCAGAATTTTGCTGATTCAACTTTCAGAGTTGAGAGTGTGATTCAAAGTTAGCTTGTCACAGCCTAGTTACAGTGAATGGATTGTAGGTGGACATATGACCATATTTGTTGTACACTGGTATTTTTGCATTCAAAAAAGTAGTAAAATTTATTGTAAAAAACAGCAGTAGAGAAATCCAAGTAACAAAGTCTGGTTGTGATGTATAAGGTGGGCCAGGACAAGATTAAGTGGCAATACATATTTAAGAGTAGGTACAGGTGGGTTCACACTACCTTATAGATTGAATAATCTTAAAATGTACCCCATTGAGCCATATAAAAATATAGCATAACACTTTTTCCTTTAGCCTTCTACTCATGATACTTTAACTTGAAGCGATATACAAAAATACAGAAAACTTAAAGATATATTCGTACATGTTTTCTGGATACCTGTATTGTCGATTTTGTTCAAAGCATTTATTACAGTGGTGATATGAATCAAGCAGCAATAGGAATTTGCTGTCTCTACTGGAACTTTGACTCAATGACTTGAGGTTTCTTTTAGGAATAGAACAAAGCTGACTTTTATTTTAATGTAACAATTAAATATTTGTGGAATGATAAAATTCCTCTTTTTAATTATAAGATGTACACTTATTAGCATAAAGCAAAAAGCTTCACTGTGAAGCTTTTTGAATGGCCTACACTGATCTCATCCCAGGCTGAAAAAAGTAGACATTGGTCAACCTGGTCTAAGAATAGAAAACAAACATCATTTCCCTGGATTACAAAATTCAACCAAGTTGATTTTATTAAAGCTTTCATTAGCTTCATCGAGATATGTTGTAATCAAAACCACAGTCATGCATATCAAGGGAGAATGTCAGCTTAATGTGGAACATATTTTCTGCAAGTAATTTTTAACGAATACTTCATAGTTCAAATGCTTAATATTCATATACATTTTCTGTAAAACGTCTCTGTGTCTAATTATGGCTTAATTTATTTCTTGTTTAAATATATTATGATCAAAAGATCCACGCTTCTTTTTAAATATTCCAGAACATTTTTGGTTATTTTTACATTATTAGTTTTGTGATGGATCCAGCTTGTTCAAAGATCAACAAAATTTTAAATATAAAATTTAAGATATTATACTTTTAGAACTACACATGAAGTGATTGTTAACATTTTTCTTTTTCTTTTTTTTTTTTTTGCCTCACCAGCAGCATGTGGAAATTCTGGGGGCCAGAGATTAAACATACACTACAGCAGTAATAAGAGCCACAACACCAGATCCTTAAACCACTGAACCACCAGGGAACTCCTCTAACATCTTTATATGATACAATTATTTACTCTTCCCCAAAGTTTGTCTTTTTTTCACTGTAATTCTGTTTTATTAACTCTTATTATTTTATTGAAATCAATTAATGAATATTTACATAGTCCTTAATGTGTGATCTTCGGCGAGAGACAAAAATGATGAACCAGGATTATTCAATCTAATTTTCTTACAGTGCTGAGTGAAGACTGTGTTATTATGAGATATAAGACGCATATAGGAGAGATTAATCCTTTCTGGTGATATTAGGAAGATGTCACAGAGAAGCAAAGGCAGAATCACTTCTTTTTGACACTGAAATATGTTTAACTCATGTCCATTACATTCACTGAGTAATATTTGGCCATGTCTTCAAAAACCAGTAAAAGTTTTTTTTTCTGAATAATAATTCTATATCTAGAAGTTAATTTCTAGAAAAGTCATTGTATTCATAAGTGTGAAATTGCCTCATTGGGGATATTATTAACATAAGTTTTGATTTATAATGAATGTTATGGCCAAAAGAAGGCACATTACTCATCTATCAAAAGGGAACTATAGGAATCTATCTGTACCAGTATAAAATGGTATCCAACATACATTAATAAAAAAAGCTGATTGCCAAAGATTATGGTTATACTTATATGAGTAAGCATATACATAAGCACAAGAGGAATTTATAATAACTAAATAATTGTATTTTTGGTGTTGTAATTAGGGAAAATATTGCTTTGTACAACATTTTTAGTAATCTTTTTTAAAATTGATTTTTATTTTTTCCATTATAGTTTTTAGAGTGTTTTGTCAATTTTCTACTGTACAACAAAGTGACCCAGTCACACATACATATGTACATTTTTTTCTCACATTATCCTTCATCATACTCCATCATAAGTGACTAGATATGGTTCCTAGTGCTATATGGAGGATCTCATTGCTTGCCCATTCCAAAGGCAATAGTCTGCATCTATTAACCCCAGATTTCCAGTCCACCCCACTCCCTCCCCCTTGGCAACCACAAGTCTGTTCTCAAGTCCATGAGTTTCTTTTCTGTGGAAAGGTTTATTTGTGCTATATATTAGATTCCAAATGTAAGTGATATCATATGGTATTAGTCTTTCTCCTTCTGACTTACTTCACTTAGTATGAGAGTCTCTAATTCCATCCATGTTGCTGCAAATGGCATTATCTTGTCCTTTTTTATGGCTGAGTATTTTTTTAGTAATCTTCTTTTTTTTTTTTTTCTATTTTAGAGGATCACTCATGGTATATGTAGGTTCCCAGGCTAGGGTCAAATTGGAGCTACAGCTGCTGGCCTATGCCACAGCAATGTAGGATCTGCACTGCATCTGTGTCTTACACCACAGCTCATGTCAATGCCAGATTCTTAACCCACTGAGTAAGGCCAGGGATTGAACTCACATTCTCACAGATCATAGTCGGGTTTGTTAACCACTGAGCCACGAGGGTCACTCTTGTATTCTTTGAATATTTTAAGGTATGTATATTGCTTCTGGTATCATAAAACTATAAACGTCTTTAAAAAGAACTTTTCTATCTACCACCTATTTCTCTCTTTCTCCCTGCTGAAACTTAAATAATATTCCTATTCCTCCTTGGTTCTTTATCTCTGATTCCTTCTACAAACCAGACTTTCCCTTATTTAATCTCACATAAGTTTTCAAGAGAAATAAAAAAGAAATGAGAGGAGAGATGAGAAAAAGAGAAAATAAAAAAATCTTATTTTTCAATGTAAATTAAAATAAATTATTTTCAAGTCTTTATTTACTCCCTTGAACTATACTCTATAATTTTTTTACTTCTCCTGTCTTCTTGCTGACTTATTTTTTGCCTTTTGTTGGCTTTTTGGCAATAGCAAAAATATTTGATGTGTACCCAATATTCATTTCCATTCTTTTTACCTTCTAACTTTCTTTTTTTTTTCTTTGTTCATATATTCATAATTCCCCTTCATTCCTCAAGAGATATTTACTCCATACCTGACACAGAAGTAGATGCTGAATGGACTGAACAAATCAGAGTGGATCCATTTCCTACTTAATAATAAGATTAAGGGTGGCCATGTGTTGTTGTCCTATTCAATAAGATTTTAAAATAGACCTGAGGTCACAGATTTGAGTGATTCTATATATTTTACCTGTATGTGGTATGTGTTACCTGTAACTGCTGCTGTGCTTTGTAACCATAATAGAGTCACTCTGAGAATAGAGACAAAAATAAGGATAGTGAAGCCCAGGAGTACCTTGGTGGCTCCTTAGATCATGTGTTGTCACTGCTGTGGTGATGATTCAATCCCTGGCCTGGGAACTTCCTCATGATCTGGGCCAAAAAACAAACAAAATAGATAGTGAAGCATTAAGATGATAATAGTTTTAATTACAGAAAGAAATCTTGAAAATTGCCTTGAAGTTTTCGATCTTTGAGGTAATTCCTTTTTCTTGCTATTTAAGCCAATCGACCTGAAGTTTACAAATACTTATAGCCCAAACCATTCTAAAAAGAGAATGGCTATTTGCAGACTATCAGCTCTCCAAGTGGCCACACACAAAGCCACCACCTTTGGAATTGTAAACTCCAGATCTCTAATTTAGGCTTCCCTATGAAATATATATTAATTAATCACAATGCCTGCTAACTTTGTGTTGGTGACTGGTGTGTACATTTTTTTCACTGACTCACACACTATAAATGTTTGAACTATATGGCATGTGAATTGTCTCTCAATAAAGCTGTTAAAAGAGAAATAGTCAGTAAATATTGGATTTGAAGATTTACTTAATCTAATCTAACTCATTCTAACCCGACTCATTCCACCCCAGTTTTGAAACAGTACTTTTTCTTTTCATAAGCATACAAATTTGGACTTCCTTCTGTGGTGCAATGGAATGGGTGGCATGTCTGTAGCACCTGGTCATAGGTTGGATCCAAACCCACATAGTGGGTGAAAAGATTTGGTTTTGCCCAACTGTGGCATAGGTCAAAACTATGGCTTGGATATGATCCTTAGCCCAGGAACTCAATATACCATGGGGTGGCCAAAAAAGAAAAAGAAAAAAAAAATCTTAACTTGTCACAGACATATGCGAGCCAAGAAAAATGTAAAAGTGCTTGAATTCATATGCTTTCTTCCAGAGGGTAAGCAGAAAATTGGATAACAAGGTGCTGTAATTTTGACTTTCTGTTTATATTGTAAGAAGTTTAAGAAAATAGAAGTTTTGTTACAGAAATAAATTCAAAATTCATAAAGAAATGTTGTAAAAAAATTCACACAATAGGAATTACCGTTGTGGTGCAGTGGTTAACGAATCCGACTAGGAACTCACTGTGCAGGTTTGATCCCTGGCCTCACACAGTGGGTTAAGAATCCGGCATTGCCATGAGCTGTGGTGTAGGTCACAGACACGGCTCGGATCTGGTGTTGCTGTGGCTCTTGCATAGGCTGGTGGCTACAGCTCCAATTGGACCCCAAGCCTGGGAACCTCCATATGCTGTGGGAGTGGCCCAAGAAATGGCAAAAAAAAAGACAAAAAAAAGAAGGAAATTCACACAATGAATAAATAATAATAATAAATTAGTGCCATAAAGTTCCACAAACTCTGGAAAAAAAAATAAAGATGGGAAGAAATACACCAAATTTGAATCCCAACTTTGCAGCTTTCTGGCAAAACATTAACCATTCTGAGCTTTGCTTTTCTCTTTTATGAAAGAGAGGTTTTTATCATACGAAAGATTGTTTTGAAGATTAGAGATAATGTATACAAATGCCTGGCACATACTGAGTGAATGGTAGTACTTATTGTAAAAGCATATTGAGGCTCTACCATAGGTCCAACATACTATGCATATCATGAGAAAACCTGTTGCTGTCAGGATAGTTTATTATGTTGTAAAACCAACAATCTCAAAGTCTCAGAGGCTACAGGAAAGGAAAAAAAAAAGATTTATTTCTTACTAAATTTACATAACCATCACAGAGTTGGGGCTCAACTCTGTGTCATCCTTAACTCTAGGACCAATTTTAAAAGCTAGTATGACAAAAAATACTCTGAAAACATGGAGGAAGAAATATATGGTCAATTACACACAGATTCTTAGAATGTATATCTGGAGATGACGTGTGTTACTATTACTTCCATTTCACTGGTTAAAGCATTTAAACATGTGCATGTGGAGTTCCCATTCTGGCTCAGAGGTAATGAACCTGACTAGTATCCATGAAGATGCAGGTTCCGTCCCTGGCCTTGCTCAGGGTTAAGGATCCAGCATTGCTGTGGGCTGTGGTATAGGTTGCAGATGCAGCTCAGATCATGTGTTGCTGTGGCTGTGGCATAGGCCAGAGATGCAGCTCTGATTTGATCCCTAGCCTGTGAACTTCTATATGCCACAGGTGTGTCCCTAAAAAGCAAAAAATAAACAAAAAACCCAAAACAAAAACATGGGCATAGAATATGATTAAAAATAGAATATTTGTTAACAGTCTTAGTGATTATTGCATAATCTTATGAAGGAGATTATTCATTTATTTATTTTTATTTGCAACAATTGTTATGTGCATTTTATTGCCAGTCTGTTGTCAATGAAATCTATCTTCTATTCTTTAATCTCCAATCCAAGTCAGAGATTTAGAAAACATCTTAAATGTATCTTTCCTTTCATGTAGTTAGATTTTTAAACCAGCAAATAATGTTGATTCTACTTCATTAATATATTTTGTCTATTCATAGGTATTATTATATTGTGCTTAAAAACATGGATCCTAGAGTCAAACTTCCAGGGTTTAAATTTTGTCTTGGACACTTATTCACTGTGTACTAGCTGTGATATTCAGTTAATCACTTAACCTGTCTGAGCTCCACTACCTTCAAATGTAATATGGGGATTGATGGCCATCATATATATCATACAGGGTTGTTGCATAAATTAAAAGTGTTGATAAATGTAAAAATTCACAGCAGTGTATAGGACTTGAAGAGTACTCAGTAAACATCAGCTATGGTGGTGATTTATTTACTTTGTGATGTTCATCCTCACTTCAGTAGCTTTTGTGTCAGTTTAAGTTCTCACCATATCTCATCTGAATTACAGAACTACACAACCCCATCTCCTTTCTCAGTTACATTCAATCCATTCTCATGTTCTGAGAAGTTTCATCCAATTCTTTCTTTGATCAAGGACATTTCTCAGCAAAATCTGTTCACATAATTCTCAATATGGAATCTTTCCATGACTCTCATTGTCATTGACAGAAAATCTAAGCTCTAGATCAGCAGGCAAGGCTCTGCCAGTCTTCCATAGCTATCTTCCCTACTTTCTCATTTCCAGAATCTCTAGATTTTTGTAGAGACATTTGTAGATGTTATTCCTGATGACTAGAAAGCATTTCTCTCTTTTCCTTATGACTGACACACCATCTGTCTTTGAGAGTCAGCCTGGTTACCATTACTTCCAAGCATTCTTTCCCTCTCCAGGGCTCACTGGATACTTATGCTCTGCGAATACTTGAATCTTTAGCATATCATTTTTCCTGTGTTGTAAATATTTCTTCTGTATTGACTTTTTTCTTGTTGTTATTAGGATCCAAGCTATGTGGAGCTGGAAATTATAACTTTTATCTCTGTATGCATAGGACCTACAATATTGATGGGCACATGACAACCATTCAATAAATGTACTAAAAATATATATATATAAGTTATGCCTAACCCATTGTTTCTAGCTATCTGAAATCTACTAGCCTAAAATCTACCAAGAAAATTCGAACACCACAACACCAATCCAAGATAATCTTTCTTCCTTGGAAACCATTAAATCTGTTTAATTAAGTAAGCAATTAATTTAAATGTACTTAAACTTGTTTATTATATAAATTCATTAATTAAATTAGCTCGAGATATATTTATTGAACAGTAATATGTGTCAGAGCCTGATATAGGAAGTAAAGACACACATGAATAAAAATGACAAAAATATCTTGAAGCAATTTATGTTCTTAAATGTGGTTGCTGAAAATCTTTTGCCATTATCTGTTAGCTCCAATTTTCATGTCTTCCCAAGAATATTAAAATCACCAGATACTCAGAACTTTTTTTTCATATTTTGTAATCTCCAAAATGCTGATATGTTTCCTTTAATTTAAATGTTCTTTTTCTCTACCCTATTTCCTGTCTCTGCCTTTTCCTCACTTTTTCTCATTCTTCCTCAAAAGTATGCATATATTCAATTATATATAACTAAACTCTATAATTTCTCTCAAATTTCACATATATTTCAACTATTCCATTCTGCCTTTCAGACACTTGAGAATTTTGTATTTTGATACTGAGAAATTGGGAATAAGCACTGATAATAAGCATATAAAATTTCATCGTAGTAGTCTGTCTTCCCTAATCATGTTCTGCTTTCTCTTGAAATTTGACCTGATGAGGTACCATTGAGTCTAAAACTGATGACTCCTGTATCATAGATGCTGCTTAGGCATGGCAGAAAAAATAGGAAATGTGCTTACCTGAGTTTTTCCTATTGAGTCAAAAATGAAAATCAAGTATTAACTGGCTATCTCAAGATAGATTAATATTTAAATCTCAAAATTCATGAACAGCAACAAATATACACTTTTTCCATTTTGTTGGGGAGTGTGACAACCAAAAACAAGTTCTTCAGCTTGTTGATTTTAATTTAAATAATTGTTTAATATGAAGTTTATTAAGATTATCACTTTACAGTTTGTTTCTAATTACATTGTACTCTCTTAAATGTGTGTATGTGTTTGTGTTTGCATTGTATGACACTTACTTCCCTTTAAATAAATTATGAAAAACTATATTTCTTATTCCCAATTTAATGACCCCTAGATTATTTAATTTTTTGAAAGGAAAGATCACAATGAAGGGGCTGTTTTAAAGAACACTTTAATGGTTATATGACTAACCTTGAAATTGTTTAATAAATTACTTTGATCTCCCTGGGGAAGAAACTAGAATTTTAAAAAATATATAAAGTTATTTGGGGGCTACTTGACAAAAGGTGACTGGATTCTATTTTTGAAGTCAGGCAGGGTATATACAAATTCTAGAGTTATATTGAGATAACATTTCTTAAGTTTTTGGATTTCTTGTTTCTTAATGTTCTTATACTAAAAGCAACACAAATTGAATTATTGAAAGGAGTATTAGTATTCTGCAAGTAAAATGACATTACTTGAGGGTATTACACATTGGTACTAAAAAAAGTGAAGTTAAGAATAATTCCAGGGGTTCGCATCTTGGCTCAGTGGTTAACAAACCCTACTAGCATTCATGAGGATGTGGCTTTGATCCCTGGCCTCGCTCAGTGGGTCAAGGATTTGGTGTTGCCATGAGCTGTGGTGTAGGTTGAAGATGCTTGGATCCTGCATTGCTGTGGCTCTGGCATAGGCTGGCAACCACAGCTCTGGTTGGACCCCTAGCCTGGCAACCTCCATATGCCACAGGCGCATACCTGAAAAAGACCAAAAATAATAATAATAATAATTCCAATAATATAAATCATGCCAGACTACCCTAGGCAGTCCTGTACAATTTCATATAGTATCAGAAGCTCAAATATCAAAACAAAATAGGAATAATCGACTTGTTCCCTCAACAAAATCTAATATTTCTTAAAAAGCTACTAGTAAATGATAAAATGTGAGCAGTGATATTAGTAATATTTAAATAACTATTTTACTTCTCTTATTACATAACCTAACTGAATGGGGTATGGGATTAGAATTTTTGAAGAATTGCTCAAATATGTTTGAAATGGTATGTTGTAGAACCTGTATATAATGAGCAGTCATAGTCTCCTAATTTACCCAGGTAATTAAAAGCACTTAAATATTTTCTTATTCTTGGAATAAGTATCATTAGTGACAGAAGCTGAAAAAAAAAGTACTTTGTGATGAACTTTTTGATTATCTTTATTTTTTATTGCTCAATGAATTTATTACATTTATAGGTGTACAATGATCATCACAATCCTATTTTATATATTTCCATCCCACAACCCCAGTGCATCTTCTACCCCCAAAACTGTCTTCTGTGGAGACCATGAGTTTTTCGAAGCCTTGGAGTCAGTATCTGTTCTGCAAAGAAGTTCAGCCTGTCCTTTTTTCAGATTTCACACGTCAGTGAAAGCTTTTGATGTTGGTGTCGCATTGTCTACTGACTTCACTTAGCATGATAATTTATAGGTCCATCCAGGTTGCTAAGAATGCTGGTATTTCATTCCTTTTAATGGCTGAGTAATATTCCATTGTGTATATGTACCACATCTTCTGGATCCACTCCTCTGTCGATGGACATTTAGGTTGTTTCCATGTCTTGGCTATTGCAAATAATGCTGCAATGAACATCAGAGTACATGTGTCTTTGCGAGTCACGGTTTTCTCTGGATAGATGCCCAGGACTGGGATTGCTGGATCAAATGGGAGTTCTATTTTTGGTTTTCTGAGGCCTCTCCATACTGTTTTCCACAGTGTGGTTGCACCAATTTACAATCCCACCAACAGTGTACTAGGGTTCCTTTTTCTCCACACCCTCTCCAGCACTTATTGTTTGTAGACTTTTGGATGATGGCCATTCTGGCTGGTGTAAGGTGGTACCTCGTAGGGGTTTTGATTTTCATTGCTCTAGTAATGAGTGATGTTGAACATCTTTTCATGTGTTTTTTGGCCATCTGTATGTCTTTTTTGGAGAATTGTCTGTTTAGATCCTCTTCCCATTTTTTGATGGGGTTGTTTCCTTTTTTGGTATGGAGCTGAAGAAGGTGTTTATAAATATTGGAGATTAATCCCTTTTCTGTTGATTCATTTGCAAATATTTTCTCCCATTCTGTGGGTTGTCTTTTCATTTTGTTTAGGGTTTCCTTTGCTGCACAGAAACTTTAAAGTTTGATTAGGTCCCATTTGTTTATTTTTGTTTTTGTTGTCAGTACTCTGAGAGGTAGATCTGAGAAGATGTTGCTGTCATTTGTGTTGCAGAGGGTTGGGCCTACGTTTTCCTCTAAGAGTTTGATAGTGTCTGTTCTTCTATCTAGGTCTTTAATCCATTTTGAGTTTATTTTTGTGTATGGTGTTAGGGAGTGTTCTAATTTCATTCTTTTCCATGTGGCTGTCCAGTTTTCCTAGCACCATTTATCAAGCTTTCTTAGTCTAATATCTTGGCATTTTTGTTGACTTTCACTCAATAAATAAGCAAATATTTATGGAGTAGTATCAGGCACCATAAAAAGGTTCAGGAATCAGCAATAAAGTCTCTTTACTTGCAGACTTTACATTCTATGGAAGAGGAAAGACATTAAACAAATACACATGGTACATAGTGGTTGATTGTGAGTGCAGTGAAGAAAATGAAGGTTAAGAAAAGGGATTTTCATATTAAAATATCATATTTTTTCTATGATTAAGATTATATGTTCAATTTTTATGCAAGAAGCCATTCTTAGATTATGAAGATACTTTCTGAGGTATTTACAGGTAGTTGAAAGAAGAAAAACTAATGTCTATCAGCCTTCAATGAATGGAAATACCACTAGGTAAAATGACCTACGTGGTCAGGATGTCTCATGGTAAAAGAGGGATGACAGCTGTACTGTGAATAAAAATAGAATTTAAGTAAGTGTACACCATGAACAAACACCTGGGTTGAAATAGAATGTGCAAAGTATGGTGAAAGAGGGCATATTGTGAAGCAACTGGGTAGGATAGGGAAGTTTTGATTGGATTATAGAAATTTTAAATTATATCACATTAGATCTTCATTTATAATCTGTACTTACACTGTTACAAGTTGAATACTCTTATCTTTCTTCGAAAAGCTAAAGCCGAAGCAACAACAGGAGACTTCTGGACAAACCTTAATGTGTCCTGGGCCATGACTTTATTTTTGTTTAATTAAGAGAGAAAGCATACTCTGTAAAACACATGTGGGAAAAATAACCTAGTTTATAGCTTTGATTTTTTTCATTGCAATCATTCAGTATTTATTTAGTATATGTGACTTAAGAGAAATCTATACCAAAACCCAGGTGTATAATATCCTGAAGCAACAAACGTGAAACTCAGTCTAAATGAAAATGTTTTTATTATAAAAAAAGCCTTACAAGAGTTTCTCTAACTCAACTTTCTTAGACATAGTCAATGCTTTCCTAACTTTATTCTAAATTTTTTCCTATGTTAGTTGATATTCTTGTATAGGCTCTTATTCCTCTATCTGAAGAGATACATATGTACAATGATGTAATTTTTTAATGAAAATTGAAACACTAATATAGAAAACTAGTGAAACTGATTATTCCATATGGTTGAACTTACATGCCGTTCAAAGAGAGAATTGACCTCATTATTTAGCAGCTTATAGACAGTTCAATGAAAAAAAAAAGTGTACTATTTTGAGTCTTCATTTGCAAATGACAAATATTCAGATTTTATTTCTTGGCACTGATGTATACTCAAGTTGAAATCATTTTAGTCAAATAATTGTGGTTCTGGAAAATAGAATACGACTTGTAGAGTTAAACAGAACTCTTTGAAATTTCGCACAGGTCTAGACTAAACAGGGGAACTCATTATACAATAATGAATGACATGGTACTGCCTCCTACACTTGGAACACTTGCTTATTTTATAACATAATGAAATCTTAGTCACTTTTTAAATCTCAATGGAATGATAGATTTTAAAACTTTCAAAGCATGTGTTGATCATCACAGGTATGTGAAGTATGTTATTTTAATAAAGTGCTATTATCAACAAAAAAATCTTATATCACAACTTTTAAAATTTACATCACAAATTGAGAAACTTGATCCTTTCCTCATCAGTAGCAATGTATTGACTTACATATCAAAAAAGTCAAGTGCCACATTATACAAGCAGTAATAATGAAAAAAGTACCATCAAAGGAGAACTAATTATAATGGGGGAAATTTCAAATTGCCCACATCTCTGTAATCAGCAGTGTTAAGAAGTAACCAACACTCCTAGAAATATAATCAGCAGTGACATAAATACAGAAATGTAATCATCAGTGATAGAAATATGAAAACATTACCACCAGCAAGATAAGTTTGGAACAATCATGTAACCTTTTAATGAAGTGTTTCTACAATTTATATATATTTTAAGTCCATGAAGAGACTTGAAAAGCTGGCTGTCCAATTTACAAATAACTGTTAAATCCCCCAAATAATGATTGTTATCAAAATCCCATGATTCTGACTATTGAGATTGAAGATGATATTTGCAAATCCTCATAAAAGTTGTATTATCTTAGCCAAGTTATTAGTGTGATAAATCTTTCTCTTTTTATCTTTTTTTAATATGAAGAAAGGCCGCAGTCTTGTATCTCCATGTGACACCTGCATATCTCACCATTACATACAATTATCTTAGTCCTTGTAAGTGGCTCTTTTCTGAGTTCCAGCCAATGTTCAAAGTGAGTAACAGCTGGTAATTTTCAAATTTAATCCATTCAGCTGCTCACAACTTCTACAATAAACACTGTTAGCTCTTGATTACAACCATTTGTTGAAATATCTGAACAAAAGAAGGTAATTTTACTACTTGTCCCAAGAAATTATCTGTTAATTCTCATTGTATAAACATAATACTCACCTGATTTACATGTCCTTCTACCTGAAGAGATCATTAGGGTTTCTGCCTTGTGATAAACTGACACATGTGAACATTTTATGGAATTCAGGCATTCCATAAAAATATCTTTTGATAATGAGAGTGGACCCTATTAATAATTACATAAAGATATTAAGTGCAGCTTATAGATGAAATCCCTATATTCAAATTTCTACTTTTCAAAAATTATAAGACTTATAGAAAGAATTTAAGGAATGAAATGTTATTTTCAGTACAAGGACAGGACAGGATAGGACAGTACAGAGATAGGAAAAGCCATATCGTCGAAATTTGAAAAAGTTTTTCATGTCACACAGCTTTTAAGTACTTTAGGATTTGGAAGAAGTTTTCAAAAGCTACTTCACAATTCTCTACTCTTCATAGTTGAGGGATCTTTTAGATCTAGGAGCAGAATTTCATCTCAGAACTAGGCAAGTCTTCCTTCCTAGAAGCTGTTAAGACCAATGTTCCTGCCTCCTCTAAGGATGGTAAGGAAGTGGGTGAAAGGAGTGAGGCAAGGAGACCTGACTGGAATTTTCTGTACTGAGAGTCTATCATTAATAAAATAAGCTTAAAGTCATCTATTGTAATAGTATTTTTGTGATGAAAAAAGCACAGGTCTTTCTATAATTCGATGGTCACCAAATGGAACTAAACCATCATGTGTAGTTTCTTATTTATCTCATGCTCCCCTTTCATCATGCTTTCCTTAAAACTCATCCAATCCCCATTCTCGATTCTTATTTCTCAGAAAAAAATGAAAGAAGAAAAGCAAATCTCTCAGCCATCTACTCAAGAAAATTCATTTAAAATAGCATTATATGAAGATAAATAAAATAACAATCAATATCATCCTTATTATTAGCATTTGAGTGCCCCTGTTGCTCTCTTTGCATTTAGTTAATGATTGTAAAATTACTTTTGTAATTTTTTTCTATTGACATTATGAGCAGAATATTTTTTCCCTGTTTTGGGCACCCTGCAGCATATGGAGCTCCTAAGTCAGGCATCAGATCTTAGCCATAGATATGACCTAAGCTACAGCTGTGGCAAATTTGGATCCTTAACCCACTGTGCTGGGCTGGGGATCTAACCTCAACCCAGTGTTCCCAAGATGCTGCTAATTCTGTTGCACAACAGTGGGAACTCTGAGCAGAATTTTTTTAAAAAATTTGAATTCTCAACCTTTTACTATATTTTTTAAAACTTAAAAGGATGTTGTCTCTAGATGTTATTTATACCTTCTTGAAAGATAATGCAATTCTTTGGTAACATAATAAGAAAACTTATGGATGGAGTTCCTTTCCTGGTGCAGTGGAAATGAATCAGACTACTATCCAAGAGGATGGAAGTTCAATCCCTGGCCTTGCTCAGTGGGTCAGAGATCCAGCATTCCTGTGGTGTAGGTTGCAGACACAGCTCAGATCCTGCATTGCTGTGGCTGTGGTGTAGGCTGGCAGCTATAGCTCCTATTTGACCTCTAGCCTGGAAACTTCCATATGCTGTGAATGCAGCCCTAAAAGAAAAAAAGAAAAAAAAAAGAAAAAAGAAAAAACACTTATGGATGACTCAACGGTGTTGATTTAATTATATAATTGCTTAATCCTTCTGGGTGATTCCATTCCTTGTCCATTTCCTTATTATTTTAATCCTTTGTATCATACATTGATAATTAATGAGTGATGCTGAAATCATTTCTGCAATAAAAAATTGCCAAAATATTTCAAAATTTGCAAAAGATCAATTATTACAAATAATTAGAATTTCTTAATGAAGAAATACTCAAAATTACATTGGGTCCAATAAATCTTGATGACACAACAAGAAGTAAAGATGAAAGTTTGAGTTCAGCTGCTTGGAAAAGGCTCCTACCAACTGAGAATATATAACTGAATGTTAAAGACATAGCATTATGTATGACAGAGGACAGAAGCCATAAACACAAGCTCTAAATTTATGATCATTGCACAAAGTATAACTGGAGCTTCTCCTAGCATTTCCCAATTTACTAAAACATATATCTTATTTTTATTTTTACCTTTTTCTTTTGATTTTTAATTAATCTCTTTTTCTACTTAATCTCTTATGTGGTGGTTGTAGCATTTACCTTTTCATTCACAGGATGTAGAATACCAATGTTGCATTACTATAGAACTCAAAAGAATAGACATCAACTTAAATTCTAGACTAAAGGTTTATTTAGCAACTGGGTTTGAACTTAGATTGTCTTTAGTATGGGTGAGGTTAAATATTCTCAATCATTTCTGTGAGTGAAAGAGGAGTGGAGGTTAATATTAGTGAAGAATTATTTTCCTAAGAAGAATTTCCTGATTTGAGGGAAGTCATAGTCTTGATTAATCATGGATTTAATAGAGGATAATGGTGGAAAGTCACAGTTCCACCCAACTTCTGATTTATATTCCACATGACAAGGTGGTGGGAAGAGAAACATAGGAGGGGAATAAATATTCCAGGTAGGTAGAACAGCATTTGAAAGGAACTATAGAGCTTAGAACATTCAAAGAATTTAAAGAACATTAAAATGACTGAAGAGTCAAATTGTGTGAGTAGAGGTGGTAATAAGTAAGATTAAGGAAGTAATTGTGGGCTTTCTGATTTGCAATGTTTATTCTGAGCCCAAAGAATAGAAATAAGTACAATCAGCAGATATTTTGAAAATTGAAGTTAATTTACTTGGTGATTGACTGAATCTGAGAAAGTATCAGAAAATGAAATTAACGAGAATAATTTCCATATTTCTGAGTTGGTTGATTAGAATGTCGGTGCCATCACCTATAAAACGACTAAAGAAAGAGATTAGGGGACAAAGAGGATATATTCTCTTTTAGACATATTCAATTAGGTTTCCATTTGAAAACGTTCAAGTGAAGATGCTGAGCAAATGGCTGGCTATAAATATTTAGAAATCAGGAGAGAAATATAAACTCTACCTACTTATTTGAAAATAAACTTTAAGTAGATAGTAATTAATATCATGGGCATATAGCAATTCACATAGAATTCATATATGGATGGAGAAGAGAAGAAGGCAAAAACTAAAACAAAACTGAAAATCCATAAAGTAATAAATACCTAAAGGAGAGGTGAGAGTCTGGAAAAGAAAGATAAGAAAAATCAAGTAAGCCTGGTTTTGAAAAGGCAGTGGAAGATGATGTTTGTTGAAAGAGAGCATGACTAGGAGTGTTTTAAAATGTGAGGAAGTAAATTCAAATAACAGGCAGAATAGTGCCTATTGGATTTGACAAGAAGGAAGTCACTGGGGGGGGGGGGGAATTAGAAATTTCTAAGCAATTTTAATGGCTTGGTGGATCTGAAGAAGTAGAGGTAGAGAGAAATGTAGAAATTTTATTGATGTTGGAATGTGTTAAAAGTCAAATGACATTATAATAGCCTGGATAGGGCTAGTTTTTGTGGAGTTTTAACCATTTACAATTAATCAATTGGTCATGTGGATATATTTTTAAAAGTATATAAAATTAAAAATATAAAATGAGGCATAAGACTTTTGAAGAGGACTGTGTATGTGAAAGGCCCTGAACTTCATAGCTTTATGGTAACTTATGCTTTGATAATAGTTACATTATGCTGTGGAACAAAGGAGGGGTTCATAAGTCTAAAGATTGAAATTTGTTATCAAGATTTCCCCTTGTGTCTCAGTGGGTTAAAGACCTGACATTGCCATAAGCTGTGGCATAGGTTACAGATGCTACTCAGATCTGGTGTTGCTCTGGCTGCAGTGTAGGCCTGTAACTACAGCTCCAATTTGACTCCTAGTCCAGGAACATCATATGCCACAAGTGTGGCAGTAAAAAGAAAAAAAAGAGAGAGAGAAATGTGTTATCAGTACCAGCAGAAAAGGATGATTTCTTTACCTGCATTGGCTAGAAAGCAGATCCTGAAGCAAAGGATTAAATGCTATTTCTTTACTAGGGATTAAATTCCTAGGGAAGAAAAAGGAGAGAAAAGGGAAGTGAATCAGAGAAGGAAGGAAAATCAATAAAATATCTACTATTGGGCTGACCACTGTTTACCATTAAGCAAGCAGAACTCAAGGAGTCCCTCTGAGTCAACAAAGGGAGAAAAACTGATCCCAGTGGTCCCATAGGTCAAAGGTTCACCCCATAGAATGAACACCCTGATTGTGCAAGAAAGGTGCCCCTGATGTCTCAAGTCTCATCAGAAGCAACAAGTTCTGGGACATGATGTTCATGTGGTCAGGAATGGTTGTACCCATGGAAAGTGGCCAGAATTAAAAAAGTGATCAGCACAGTGTGCACTTGGCTTGGAACAAAGGGGCAAAAGACCTGGAGACAGGTAAGATCTAGAGGATCTAATGTGGTGGATGAAAGGGTCTGATACACAGAGATTAAACATATAGAAGAGTTTAGAATAATCAATAGAACATTTAAGGTATATAATCTAGGACAAAAATGAAAGAACACATTATAGACTCTACTGTACACTCTCCAAATCAAAGAGCCAGGATATAGTTATAAAGCCAAAAATGTTGAATTTGTATATCTGAATAATTGCCTTCATCTAGCTGTACCTAGCTGGACCTAGAGTTGATATCTGGACCTGCATCTATTTGCACAGGACTATATTTGGGATTGAGAAGAAAAGTAGAAGTCACAAGCACAAGTGTCTGTTTCATCTTACATCCTAATGTGTGGCAGAGTGTCTGGAATACAGTAGTTCCAACCAAAAAAATGGTTTTAGAAAAGGATAAGGTCAAACACAGCAGAAAACATATATAATTGACTTTTATAGTTACTTTCAATTTTGAAATGCAGAGAAATAATAAAACCTTCATATCGTTTTCTTAAAACATATCAAAAATGTTCCCATAGGCTCAATATATTATTGGTTGATATAATATAATCATTTGAAGGCAATAATGGAGAAATATGTCTATTCATTTACTACAACATCTGCTTCATATTTATAAAAATTTTAAATTTCTTTTACTCTTTCAAATTTGTGCTTTAGAAAAATGTCTTTATTTTGTGGAAGAACATCTAAAACTATAAAAATACTTTCAGTTGAGAAAAGAAAATCTGTTTCATTTTCCATTTGAAAATGAAATAAACCATTAGATGATATTATGGAAACTGGTATTGTATAGTCACTGAAAGTATAATTCATAGTTCAACATATCAGACATAAAATTTTAGATCACATTTTAAGATTTTCTTTTTTTTTTCTTTTTGGTTGCACTTGTGGCATGTGGAAGTTCCCAGACAAGGGATTAATCCTGCACCACAGCACTGACCCACAATAGTGACAACACTGGATCCTTAACCACCTAGGCCACCAGGGAACTCCTTAAGATTTTTTAATGTGGTCTTCCATTATACCTGTATACCCCATATTACCTTGTTATGCTTTTTTTCTCCCCTTTATTCATTTCATTAATAATGTCAGATGAACTCTAGTTTATAGGAAATAAATATGACCTAGTTGATAAATCCCATTTTTTTGGTTTTCCTTTGTTTTGATTTCATGTACTTATTCTCCTAGGTTTATTTCTCATGCAAATTTGGGGGCCCATAACATGAGTTTAGGCTTGAACCATAAGACTGTGTCTTCCAAATTCATGGTTTCTTCGCCAATGCAATTTTCTCATAGGCTTCTGAATCACTTCCAATCATTTCTGCAAGCTAGCATTGTGAAAAATTATTTTTTTCATTTTTTCTAAACTTTAAGCACTAAAGGCCACATAAAGAAAGCATGCTATGTACATAGGGCTGCTATAAGGGCAACCTAAACCATTTTTCTCACTTCATAGACAGTGTGCCTCAAAATAAAACCATCACAGACAAAGGGAAATTCAGGAAATTGAAGAAGGCTGACAAGAGGCCTGATGAAATTATTTTATCCACTGCCTTGCCTGAAGCCACAATAAGCATAGAGATAGAATAGTATAAGCCTTTGATTGTTTTTTATTTCAAATGGATTTATACACTTGCAAAACAAAAACAAAAACAAAAAACAAAAAACAAAATCTTAATGCAGGAATAAAACTATATTTCATCTTTATAGTTTCCATTTTGATTACAAATTCAGTAATACTTATTACCTTTATAATATGGCATTGATAAAAATAAAAACAGAATGTATTGACTGATTAGACATCCAATATCCTTCCTTTTTCTACTTTATAGTTTACACTGCTAATGATCAGCCATTTGAATGAAATAAAAATCATCCAAAGAGAAATAAGACACAAAGGAGTATTCTTCAGAAGAAAAGAGGAGTGGAAATTACCAAAATTTATAGGCAAATATTAATGACAGTATAGTTTATCATTAGAGAAAGTAATAAACTACATCAAGCAACTGAACATTTTTCCCATATTTGTTTGCATTTATCCTTACTGAATGCTTTCTTGAGTTACTTTGGGAATATATTATACAAGCTTTGAAATATGAGCAACATCATTGTGTAATAATTTTGCATGTGAAATATCAAACAATAGAAGTAGTTCTCCACTACGGGTGAGCCCTGTTTTCAACAGACATAGTAAGTATGTCACAGAAAAGGAGTATATTTTATCTTTCATGTAATTTACCGACATTAAAAATATTTCACATAACATAAAAATTAATAGAATTTAAGTGGTAAAGTTTTGTGTTCTAATTTAATATTTATAAGATATTACTAATTACCATCAAATTATATCAGTAAAATGTATGATTAAAAATTAATTTATGGTGAGAGATATGGCTCTCAAAAAATACACAAAATGTGGACATCCTTGAAAATTATGAGAAGGAAATGCATGGAGCAATAGAATTATTGAAGAAGTAATAAAATTATCATATTTTTCCTATAAAGAAAAAACATGGTATTTTATTGAAATTAAAAAAAATGCATAGCTCATTTAAATGAAATGAAAATTTATAATAGTGGTCAACAAATGTTCAGTCTGTGAAGAGAAAACAAAAGTTTTATTTATTTATTTATTTTAGCTCGGAAATCATGAGATTAATGGAAAATAAGAAAAATATCAAATAAGTTTGCAGGAGAAATTTTACTTACCTATTTTCAAAAATGTGTAAGTATTTAAGCCTTTTGCATCTTTAATTTTCAAATGCCAAATGTCTCATTATATAACTGTGATATCTAAAGATAATGTCAAAGAAGCAAAAAGGAGTGTAAGAATCATAAATTTAGGCTAACATTTGAAAATACTACCAGCTGCTCTCTTTTACAATGAAGTAAAAAAATAGCTCAAAGGCAAAACTGTAAATAATGTAATTTCAATCTTATTTTACAGATTGGAAAATACCTGCAATGAAATCCTTTAATGATTCTGCCCTTTTTCAAGCTGCCTTGCAGTATAATTAAAATTAGGCAACAATCCTAAAGGGAAATTTTGCATATTTTTTTGTCCTATTAAAAGGTATTATCATGCTTTATCATAGCGTTTTGGTAGTATTTTAACTGCTGTGAATTTTTAATTTTCTGTTGTTTAAATATTTATGCATATTTATATCCACACATACTATATATAAAACATGCATGCATGTATTTATCTTTTCAAAACTAACACATCACCACAAAATGTAAATGGTGCCATTCATACTTAGGTGTATTCCATTTGTTATTTAAAATTCAGAGAGAGGACAAGATGGCGGAGGAGTAGGGGGACACGCTCGCCCTCTCCCACAAACACAACAAAAAAAAGCACATCTACAGAATAAATGACTCGCACAGAACAGCAACCAATCGCTGGCAGAAGAACCTAAACTCCAATAACGGCAAGAAGTTCGTGACATTACGGGGCAGAACGGGAGAAAAGAGGAGTGAGAGAAGGTGAATCCGAGCGGGACGGGCGCTCCCGAAAGGGAACTGCGGAGGAGAAAGGGATACCGCACCCTGGAAAGTCACCTACATGGGGGAAAGATCAAATGAACCGGAGGAATCTCCAGATGCAGAGAAGAGTGTAGCAGTAAGTTGGAGTACGGAAAAGCCGATCAAGAACCAAACGGACCATCTGAACTACGGGCACAGTCACCAAAAACTGAGACGCCTGGGTGGGGGCTGGGCACCAAGTCCTCCGCTCCAGAGGTTAGTCCCCAGGCTGGGGGGGCAGGGCAGAGCAGAAACAGCTTGGGAGGTCTAGACACCCTTTGCCAGGGCAGAGACTGCCTGGGAGACTAGAAAACAAAGCTGTCACAGAGGAAGGGAGCAATACTCTAGGGGCGGGGAAGTGGAAAGCCGCATCAGAGGGAACGTGAGAAAAGAGCCTGGTCTGCGCCTGTGCTGGGGAGGGGAGAGAAGAAGGGGTGGGTCCCCATAGAATACCCCCCACGCCACAGCAAGCTTACACAACTGCTAGCTAGCTGAAAGCTGTGCTTCCCAGTGCATCCCCTCCCCCCACATGCTCTCACAGGACCTGGGGCTGCCTGCCATCCAGGAGGGCTGGCCTCAACAATTGCCTGAAGCCTACCACTGCAGGGGCTGTCCCTGCACAGGCCTGCTTGCCCTTTGGAGGGGCTACACTTCCGCAGAGTAGCACCAAACACCACCAGCCCCCAAGAAAAGGCCTGCAGGCCAGAAAAGCTAGAACAAGCCTAGCCAGGCAGTGAATACATCTGCCTAATTCCCAGATGGTTTTTCTGAGTCGGGCTGCCCCAGGGAGGAGCCTCTTTGGTTTCCAATGGCCCTGCTACCCGCCCTAGCCCCGAGGGGGTGCCCTAGTGGACCAGCTGCATAGGACTGCCAGCTCCAGGCAGGACCCCCTGCAGCCCAAAGCTGCAACAAGGTTGGCCAAGCCAGGAAAAGATCTCAGACGGTCTTTCTGAGTCGGGCTGCCACAGGGAGGAGCCTCTTCGGTTTCCAAAGGCCCTGCTACCCGCCCAAGCCCCTAGAGGGTTCCCCACTCCCACGGAATAGCTCCTCAGCACCACCAGCCCCCTAGAAGAGACCCTGCAGCCCAGAAAAGCTGCAATAAGCTTGGCCAGACTGTGAAAAGATTTGCCTACATTCTCAGGCCAGGCTTCTGAGTTGGGCTGCCCTAGGGAAGAGCCTCTTAAGTTCTCAGTGACCCAGATAGCTGCTCCAGCCCCCAGGGGGTGCTGCACTCCTGAGGAACAGCTGCCTAACACCACCAACCGCCTGCAAGAACCCCACAGCCTAAAAAAACACCAGAGCAAGCTCTGCATGACCAAGTGAAATCTGCTACCATCGTGGTGTGGACCTCCCAGTCCTGTCTGCCCTCAGGAAGTCCTCCTTTGCTTCAAAGAAACCCTGTTAGCCCCATCAACACTCCAGAAAAGCCACACTGCCTCAAAAAAGATGGACCAACAACGCCAGCCCTCAGGAAATATGCCACGGCAGTGACAAGGCAAACACTGCCCGATAATGGATAGTACAACTCCCTCAGGAGAAAGAAAACAACAAGCAAGATGAAGAAGCAGAGAAACCACCCCCAGTCAAACCAACAGGAGAACTCACCTAAAACAGTCAACAATGAAACAGATCTCTGCAGTCTGACAGACCTGGAGTTCAAAAGAGAAATAGTGAAAATACTGAACGAATTAAGAGAAGATAGGAACAGTAATGCAGATACCCTCAGAAAGGAACTAGAAAATATAAGGAGGAGCCAAGAAAAACTAGAATATTCATTTGCAGAGATGCAAACTGAACTAGGCGCAGTAAAAACCAGAATGAATAATGCAGAAGAATGAATTAGCAATGTGGAAGATAGAATAATGGAAATCACTCAATCCGGTCAACAGACAGAAAACTGAATCAAAAAACTGGAAAGCAATATAAGAGACCTATGGGATAATATAAAGCAGGCCAATCTACGCATAATAGGAATTCCAGAAGGAGTAGAAAAAGATAAGGGGATGGAAAATACACTTGAAGAAATTATCGCTGGAAACTTCCCAAATCTAAAGGATACTGGGTTCAAGATACAAGAAGCCCAGAGGGCCCCAAACAAACTGAACCCAAACAGACCCACAGCAAGACACATCATAATAAAAATGGCAAAAGTTAGTGATAAAGAGAGGATCCTAAAGGCAGCAAGAGAAAAGCAGAATGTTACCTACAAGGGAACCCCCATAAGAATATCAGCTGACTTCTCTACAGAAACACTACAGGCCAGGAGGGAATGGCAAGAGATATTGAAAGTGCTAAAAGGAAAAAATATGCAACCTAGAATACTCCATCCAGCAAGAATATCATTTAAAATACAAGGGGAAATAAAAATTTTTTCCAACAAACAAAAACTTAAAGAATACTGCAACACAAAACCCAGGTTAAAGGAAATATTGAAAAGGCTTCTCTAAACCAAAAAGAAAGGAAGGAAGGGAAGAAAAAAGAAAAGAAAAGAAAAAAAAAGAAGAAGAGGAAGAACTAGGACTGAGGAAACCGCAATCAGAGAGCAGTCACTCAAATAAGCCAGCATACAGATTTAATCATGAACAGGCCTCAAACAAAATAAAATTAAAAAGAAGAAAATAAAAAAGAGTCATCAAAACCATAACATGTGGGCAAGGGATGTTAGGAAGTAAATAACCCTTTCTGTTTGTTTGTATGTTTCTCTTCTTAATTTTAATATAGTAATGAAGTGTTGGAACTTACAGAACCATAAGGCTAAAACACACAATTATGGGAAGGAGTTAGCATACTTAAAAAACAGGGCAACCACAAGCCAAAACCAAATATTGCATTTGCAAAAAAAAAAAAAAATACACTAAAGCTGATAATAACAGGAGACCATCAAACCAAAAAAAAAGAAAGAAAGGAAGAATGGAGAACCATAGAATCAACTGGAACACGAGGTTCAAATGGCAATAAATAATCATCTATCAATTATCACCTTAAATGTCAATGGACTGAACGCCCCAATCAAAAGACACAGAGTGGCTGAGTGGATAAAAAGGCAAAAACCTTCAATATGCTGCCTACAAGAAACTCACCTTAGGACAAAAGATACATATAGATTGAAAGGGAAAGGGTGGGGAAAAATATTTCACGCCAATAGACATGACAGAAAAGCAGGAGTCGCAACACTCATATCAGACAAAATAGACTTTAAAACAAAAGACATAAAGAAAGACAAAGAAGGACACTACTTAATGATTAAGGGATCCATCCAAGGAGAGGATGTTACTATCGTCAACATATATGCCCCAAATACAGGAGCACCCAGATACATACAATAAATATTAACAGACATAAAGGGAGATATTGATGAGAATACAATCACAGTAGGAGACCTTAATACCCCCCTCACATCAATGGACAGATCCTCTAGACAGAAAACCAATAAAGCAACAGAGATCCTAAAGGAAACAATAGAAAAGATAGACTTCATTGATCTCTTCAGGACACTACATCCAAAAAAATCAGAATACACATTCTTCTCAAATGCACATGGAACATTCTCAAGAATCGACCACATATTGGGACACAAAGCTAATCTCAATAAATTTAGGAGCATAGAAATTATCTCAAGTATCTTCTCTGACCACAAGGCCATGAAATTAGAAATCAACCATGGGAAAAGGAAAGAGAAAAAACCTACTGCATGGAGATGAAACAACATGCTACTAAAAAACCAATGGGTCAGTGAGGAAATCAAGAAGGAAATTAAAAACTACCTTGAAACAAATGATAATGAAGACACAACTGCTCAAAATCTATGGGATGCTGCGAAAGCAGTGCTCAGAGGGAAATTTATAGCAATACAGGCCTTTCTCAAAAAAGAAGAAAGATCCCAAATGGACAACTTAACCCTCCACCTAAACGAATTAGAAAAAGAAGAACAAAAAAGACCTAAAGGCAGCAGAAGGAAGGAAATTATAAAGATCAAAGAAGAAATCAATAAAATAGAGACTCCAAAAACAATAGAGAAAATTAATAAAACCAAGAGCTGGTTCTTTGAAAAGGTGAACAAAATTGACAAACCCCTGGTCAGACTCACTAAAAAGAGGAGAGAAAGAACCCAAAGAACCAAAATTAGAAATGAAAAAGGAGAAATCACAATGGATACAGCAGAAATACACAAAACCATAAGAGAATACTATGAACAACTATATGGCAACCAATTTGACAATCTGGAAGAAATGGACAATTTTCTAGAATCTTACAGCCTGCCAAAACTGAATCAAGTAGAAACAGACCAACTGAACAGACCGATCACTAGAAATGAAATTGAAGAGGTCATAAAATTACTCCCTACAAATAAAAGTCCAGGACCAGATGGCTTCACAGGTGAATTCTATCAAACATATAAAGAGGAATTGGTGCCCATCCTCCTGAAACTCTTTCAAAAGGTTGAAGAAGAAGGAATACTCCCAAAGACATTCTATGATGCCACCATCACCCTCATTCCAAAACCAGACAGAGATACCACCAAAAAAGAAAACTATCGGCCAATATCATTGATGAATATAGATGCAAAAATTCTCAACAAAATCTTAGCCAACCGAATCCAACAACATATCAAAAAAATTATACACCATGACCAGGTTGGGCTCATCCCAGGTTCACAAGGATGGTTCAACATACGCAAATCAATCAGCATCATACACCACATTAACAAAAGAAAAGTCAAAAATCATATGATCATCTCAATAGACGCAGAAAAAGCATTTGACAAAGTCCAACATCCATGCATGATCAAGACCCTCGCCAAAGTGGGTATAGAGGGAACATTCCTGAACATAATCAAAGCCATTTATGACAAACCCACAGCAAATCTAATACTCAATGGGGAAAAACTGAAAGCCTTCTCACTCAAATCTGGAACAAGACAGGGATGCCCACTCTCACCACTGCTCTTCAATATAGTTTTGGAAGGCCTAGCCACAGCAATTAGACAAACAAAAGAAATAAATGGCATCCATATAGGAAGACAAGAGATCAAACTGTCACTGTCTGCAGATGACATGATACTATGTATAGAAAACCAAAAGGACTCAACCCCAAAACTACTTGAACTGATCAACAAATTCAGCAAAGTAGCAGGATACAAGATTAACATTCAGAAATCAGTCACATTTCTGTATACCAGCAATGAAATATTAGAAAAGGAATACAAAAGTACAATACCTTTTAAAATTGCACCTCACAAAATCAAATACCTCGGAATACACCTGACCAAGGAGGTAAAGGACTTGTATGCCGAGAACTATAAAACTTTAATCAAAGAAATCAAAGAAGATATAAAGAAATGGAAAGATATTCCATGTTCATGGATTGGAAAAATCAATATTGTAAAAATGGCCCTACTACCCAAAAGCAATCTACAGATTCAATGCAATCCCTATCCAATTACCCATGACATTTTTCACAGAACTAGAACAAACAATCCAAACATTTATATGGAACAACAGAAGACCCAGAATCACCAAAGCAATCCTGAGAAACAAAAACCAAGCAGGAGGCATAACTCTCCCAGACTTCAAGAAATATTACAAAGCCACAGTCATCAAAACAGCATAGAACTGGTATCAAAACAGAGAGAGAGACCAATGGAACAGAATAGAGAACCCGGAAATAAACCCTGACACCTATGGTCAATTCATCTTTGACAAGGGAGGCAAGAACATCAAATGGGAAAAAGAAAGTCTATTCAGCAAGCATGGCTGGGAAACCTGGATAGCTGCATGCAAAGCTATGAAACGAGAACACACCCTCACACCATGCACCAAAATAAACTCCAAATGGTTGAAAGAGTTAAATATACGACAGGACACCGTCAAACTCCTAGAAGAAAACATAGGCAAAACACTCTCTGACATCAACCTCATGAATATTTTCTCAGGTCAGTCTCCCAAAGCAATAGAAATTAGAGCAAAAATAAACCCATGGGACCTCATCAAACTGAAAAGCTTTGGCACAGCAAAGGAAACCCAAAAGAAAACAAAAAGACAACTTACAGAATGGGAGAAAATAGTTTCAAATGATGCAACCGACAAGGGCTTAATCTCTAGAATATATAAGCAATTTATACAACCCAACAGCAAAAAAGCCAATCAATCAATGGAAAAATGGGCAAAAGACCTGAATAGACATTTCTCCAAAGAAGAGATACAGATGGCCAGCAAACACATGAAAAAATGCTCAACATCGCTGGTTATAAGAGAAATGCAAATCAAAACTACCATGAGATATCACCTCACACCAGTCAGAATGGCCATCATTAATAAATCCCCAAATAACAAGTGCTGGAGGGGGTGTGGAGAAACGGGAACCCTCCCGCACTGTTGGTGGGAATGTAAACTGGTACAGCCACTATGGAGAACAGTTTGGAGATACCTTAGAAATCTATACATAGAACTTCCATATGACCCCGCAGTCCCACTCTTGGGCATCTATCCGGACAAAACTCTACTTAAAAGAGACACGTGCACCCGCATGTTCATTGCAGCCCTATTCACAATAGCCAAGACATGGAAACAACCCAAATGTCCATCGACAGATGATTTGATTCGGAAGAAGTGGTATATATACACAGTGGAATACTACTCAGCCATAAAAAAGAATGACATGATGCCATTTGCAGCAACATGGATGGAGCTAGAGAATCTCATACTGAGTGAAATGAGCCAGAAAGACAAAGACAAATACCATATGATCTCACTTATAGCTGGAATCTAATATCCAGCACAAATGAACATCCCCTCTGAAAAGAAAATCATGGACTTGGAGAAGAGACTTGTGGCTGCCTGATGGGAGGAGGAGGGAGTGGGAGGGATCGGGAGCTTGGGCTTATCAGACACAACTTAGAATAGATTTACAAGGAGATCCTGCTGAATAGCATTGAGAACTTTGTCTAGATACTCATGTTGCAACAGAAGAAAGGCTGGGGGAAAAATGTAATTGTAATGTATACATTTAAGGATAACCTGACCCCCTTGCTGTACAGTGGGAAAATAAAAAAATAAAATAAAAATAAAATAAAATTCAAAACCACAATATGAATCTAATATCAGAATTCCATAATAAACCAACATTTCTTCTAAGGTCTCTATATAAATTATCTTTAATAAGTGTAAATTAATGTCTAGGTTTTTTTTAGTGAAATATGGATGTTGTATTCTAGATCTTGGTTATTTGGAGAAAAAAAAAACTCAGCAAAATTAGCTTACTTGGGATTAAAATTTTTTTTTTGAATTTATAAATCATGATGTGAATATTTGAACTATTATCATGACATTGTGGGCATATCACTGTACATACATAAAAGGGAAAAAGAAAAAAAATTAACAAGTAGCTCAGAAAGCAGACAAGTTTCATTTAATAATAAATCCACTTCACCATGACTTTACAAAAGCAATTTAAATGTCAAATTTCTGACATCAAAATTGGTAAAAAGTAAATTGCATAGCACTAAACTGCAAAGAGGCATCCCAAATTTAGAACAGTAGGTTGCATATAATTAGGAAAGTGTTTGTGCTTCTAGATATAAAAGTCCATTCAGCATGAGGAAATAAAAACAATTTGGAAGTCCCCAATCTGATTGTACTCCTTAAAAACCCTTAAAACAGACATAAGGGCAACAGATAAAACAGGAATGCTCAGTTAGAAGAAGCATCCTTTTCACAGGCAAATCATTAGTGGAATTAATCAGAGAAAACTGTTATGTTTTGCCTTCCTTTATCCTTAAATATTTTGCCTCTGTTCCTTCCAAAAGAGTTGTAAAGGCTTAAGGCAGGGTCAAGTCAGACCTAAAACTTGCATACTCCATTCACTCACTAAAAAAATACTTCTGAAAATTAATATCCAGGTAGTATTTTAAGTTCTAGGGATACAAAATTGGAGAAGGAAGTAACTCTGCCTTCATGGTACTTAAATACTAGTGAGGGAGGCCGATGATGAATAAAAGTTTGAATTAATATATTATAAAATACCAATTCTGTGATGAAAAATAAAGCAGACCACTGATACAGAGTAGTTTTGAGATCTAACCAGGATCTTTTCTCCTGCCCATCATTTTTCCTTTGCATTCACATCTATTCCTGCCACTTCAAATGTCACCTAGATGCTTATGATGTATACCGCTATATATCAAAGCCAGACTTTTTTCCCTTAAACTTGAATATTTCTATGTTTACTGACTGTCTAGAGATATCTCACCCTCATCAAAAATAGAACTCAATATTTTCCTGCCTTCTGGCTCCTTTCACTGTCTTTGGAACAGCACCAACTTAAAGCCAGCTTCTAAAACTCAAAGCAAAGAGTCATCCATTTCTTTGGTTTTCAAACTCCTCTATACTCATATAGTCATACCTTAAGGATATGCTTCCTAAGGATATTTTGTATAGTTAGGTCACTGTCTCATCTACTCCATCTCTTATCTGATAGCATCATCCCTTTTGGTTTCCCTTCTTTAAATATGACCCACTCTCTCTTTCAGTGGTAGCTTTAGATTTCTTAGCTTAATTATACCCTACCAGGTGGGGTCAGGATGGTGGAGGAGAAAGTGTGGTGCTCACCTTCTCCCGAAAACACATCAAAAAACAAAATCTACATTTAGAACGATTTGCTCAGAACATCTACTGAACACTGGCATAAAACCTTAAACCTCCAAAAA
The DNA here is from genome assembly GCF_016906955.1 of Phacochoerus africanus. NCBI lineage: Eukaryota > Metazoa > Chordata > Mammalia > Artiodactyla > Suidae > Phacochoerus > Phacochoerus africanus. The sequence continues at coordinate 34,361,642 of NC_062556.1, read as the reverse complement.
GGACAAGAAACCCTCCACATAACTGTATAGAACAAAAGCGGGGGGGAGAGAAAGACAGAGAAAAAGAAAGGAATCAGGACTGGACTAGCACTCTTGAAAGGGACCTGTGAAAGAGGAAAGGAACCCACATCCTGGGAAGCCATCTAACTAACAGGGAAGTTAGCCAGGACAGTAGAAACTCAGTCTCAGAGAAAAGCACAGCAGCTGGACTAAGAAGAGCAAAGCAGAGACTGATGCACAGATAATCGGTACCACTTTCCCTGGACACCACGCCTTGAGACATTCGGGTGGGGACTGGGCACTGAGACTCAGGCTCAGGAGGTCAGTTCCAGGGAAAGGACTAGGGTTGGTTGTGTGGAGACAACCTGAGAGGCTAGTTGAGTGGTGCACCAGGGGCTGGGGAGCTGAGCACCACAGCCAAGGGAGCCTAGAAGGAGGTCTAGGCCCTCAGGAGAAGCAAGGCACCATTGTGGGAGAGGGTGAAAGGAGAAGGTTGGATGGGAATGCCTTCGCAAAATCTTTCTCTGCACATGAAAGGCCTCTCAGAGGGCAGGGTGACTCTAGTTCAGAATACAGGCAGTGAGGCATCTCTGTCATGGGTTAAGGGAAGTAGGGTGTCTCCTGGGAAGGCTAAGGGTGACAGGACACCTCTTGCATGCTCTGCAGGCAGCAGGGGCAAACAACCACAGTCATCTCAGACTCAGGCGTGTGCATGGCCTGCAACCACTAAGGGTCCATGAAAAGGAACCACCTGTAGCCCCAGCCACCTCAGAGTTCAGCACAAGGGAGGGCACTGCAACCAAGCACCACCTGTTGTTGCTTTCACTCACGTGGGAATGCACGTGTCCTGTTTCTGCTCCTACCAAATGCTCTGAGCACCACTTACAAGTGCCTGAGGGTCACTGCTATTTCCCAGGGCCCTGCAACTAGGACCAGCCTGTTCTACCTTCTCCTTGGCTCTTTCCACTTTCAAGGGCCCCAGCAACCATGCACTGGAAACTACTCCTGACAGTTGCCTCCATCTCCCTGGAAACACATGTAGCACCCTATAAAGGGGGAAAACAGCTTGTACACGAGGAGGAGACAGTAAGCATACAAACCAAAAGCAGCCCTCATTCCAAAAATAAATAGTAAGACTTCACAAAATACCCAGGGGCACTCTTGCATATAAATAGCCCTCAATGACTATAGTAGTAGTTTTCCCTAAACTCACAAAATTAGAAAAATATAAGCAAAATGAAGAAGCACAGGAAGCATTCCCAGTTAAAAGAAAAGGAAAAGTCCCCCAAAGGAGAAATGAATGAAACAGACCCCTGCAGTCCAATAGACACCACATTCAAAAATGAGATTGTGAAAGTACTGAAGGAATTAAGAGCAAAAATGAAGGAATTAGGAGCAGATATGAACAGTAATGCCAAATACTTTAGAAAGGAACTAGAAAATATAAAGAGGAGCCAAAAAATTAGGAAATTAATTTGCTGAGACCAAAGCTGAGTTAAAGGCATTGAAGAGCAGAATGAAAGAGGAATGAATAGATAGAATAATGGAAATCACACAATCTGGACATCAGACAGAAAACCAAATGAAAAACCATGAAAGCAATATAAGAGATCTATGGGATAACATAAAGCAGGCCAATCTACAAATAATAGGGATTCCAGAAGGAGAAGAAAAAGAAAAGGGGATTGAAATATATATTTAAATAAATCGTGGCTGAAATCTATCCAAAACTAAAGGAAACTGTTTTCAAGATACAGAACTGTTTTCAAGAGGTTGGTGTGGGCACAGACCCACACCAAGACATATTATTATAAAAATGGCAAAAGTTAAAGATCAAGAGAGAATTCTAAAGGTAGCAAGAGAAAAATGAAGAGGTCTCTCTGGAAACTAAGTATAGAACTACCATATGATCCAGCCATCCCATTCCTGGACATATATTTGGATAAAACTTTCATTCAAAAAATTGCATGCACCCCTATGATCATTATGTCATTATTCACAATAGTCAAGACATGTAAACTAAATAAATGTCCACTGACAGATGAATTGATCTAGAAGATGTGGTACATAAACACAATGAAATACTACTCAGCCATAAAAACCAAAGTAATGTCATTTGCAGCAACATGGATGGAACTGGATATTCTCATAATAAGTGAAGAAGTCAGAAAGAGAAACTGAGATACCATATGATATCACTTATGTGTGGAATTTAATATATGGCACAAAGGAACCTATCTTCAGAACAGAAATAAATTCATGGATATAGAGAACATATGTATGTTTTCCAAAGGGGAGGGGGAGGAGTATGATCGACTGGGAATTTGGGGTTAGTAGATGCAAACTGTTGCATTTGGAGTGTTTAAGCAATGAGATCTTGCTGTATAGGGAACTATATCTAATCACTTGTGATAGAACATGATGAAGGATAACGTGAGCAAAAAATGTATATGTTTGTATAACTGGGTCACTTTGCTGTACAACAGAAATTGACAGAATGTTGTAAATTAACTCTAATAAGAAATTTTAAAAAAATTATACCCTGCATGATCTGACCTCTATTTACCACCCCAACATTATTTTGCACTACCACATATATGAATAAAACAAAAGAGACTGTCTAAACTGTTTTTAATGTGCCTAGAGATTACAAGGAGGCAAGGAGAATAAATTAATTTAATAACAACACTATGGTGTAAAATATATGCTTGTGTTTTGGGAAACTACAATGAAAATTGTTTACTTTTAGAAATTATCTTACTAAAAACTAACTTAGCTAAAGAAATGTCATATAATCTGAAAGTTAAAATGTAGGACCTACAACAATTTATCTCAATACACCCTCATATAATATGATCTGATTATGATAAGCTATAATCTCATAGTTTAATTGAAACTTATGGAAAATAAAAAGCATTATCAGAAGTTAAATTCAATTGACCATAAGAAAGAATACATTGCCTGAAACTGCATCCTGATAATTTAAGACTTTACTGGGGAAATCCTCCTAATTCTTCAAGATGTAATTTAAAGCCTGTCTAAAAAAATGATGATTGTTTCATTTTTATTTTTTTCATCTCTTTATGTTTCCTTTTCAGCCGCACATGCAGTATATGGAAGTTCCTGGGTCAGGGATCCATTCCAAGCCAGAGCTGCGATGTATACCACAGCTTCAGCAATGCTGCCTCCTTAACCCCAGGCTGGGGATTGAACTGGCATCTCAACAGAGACAAGCTGCATCATTAACCCACTGCCCCACAGTGGGAATTCCTAAGATGATGACTGTTTTAAAACTGAATCAAATGTAGTCATTCCATCTTCTTATTGTATTTTACTTATACAAGGTATACTTTATTCTGCCTTATATTAAAATAGTTTTGTTGACAATATACTGCAAAAGTTGTATCTTCCTTATAGTCAGGAATATTTTTGTTTTCACTAAAATACAATCATACTCCATCTAATAAAGATTAGTTTTTTTATAATAGTATCTTATAGTATCTTACACTAATTTCTGTAGTCTTTTTTTTAGTTAAAATTATAAATCTACCAAAAAAAGTAACTCAATATGTGCCACAAAGTTTCTCTCTCAACTAATTCAGACTATGATTTATCATGAAGAAATGAGTGCTTAACATCACTTATTGTACACATATTCTTTATATAGATTAGATTTTACAAATATTTTAAGCCATTTTAAGTAAATATATACACACACATATATCACATATGTATTAGACATATATGTACCACTCATGTGTATAGGATGTTATACATACACACACATGTCCACATATAAATCAGAGACTATTTGTGAAATCCTTCATGGAAATAGACCTCAAAGGAAATTAAAAAATATGACTGAAGTCATATGTAATAAATTGATTAGGAGTTAATCATAAATACTGAGATGAGACTCAGAACATATTTTTTTAATTCCTAAAAGAACAAAACTTTTAATGACTTCAGTAGACAAACTTTTTCTGAGTTTACTCAAAATACTCTGATGTTATGGTAAGAAGCCATTTAAATTTAATACTTTTCATTCCACATCTTAATTTGAGAACAAACTAAAATTGTCACTGATCCTGATTTACTTCACACTTACGCACTCCCTCAATCATTTCAACTGAGTTGAACAGGATACTAAAGTAGGTTGGAAAATTTTTTTATAAGGATAGCTTAATTTTTTGGTCAATGAGGCATAATTTAGTAATAATGTTGCCTAGAATGGTCAGAGGGGCTAGATTATCTCTCCAAGTTCTATTCTACAATTTACAAGATGTTTTTCAGGAAAGAGTGGATTACAACATACAGGCTCTGGCCTTCTGTGAAGACCTCCCAGCTGAACACAGGCATGCCAGATTTATTGTATTATGCATCTATCACATTCTTGACCAACCTGATTAAAAGAACTTGACCTCAATGTAAATAATTATTAAATTATCATTAGATGCTAAAAATACAAAAATTAAAGAAATGTAAAATATCATCACCTAAGTGGAGGCTTTGGGAATTTTTATTAATGCTTTTGGAATACAAAATTGTGGCAGAACTTGAACCTCCATAATACTGCTTAAGTCACATGGGAATTTGGGCTACTTCTTTTAATATTTTTTTAATATTGAAGTATAGTTGATTTACAATATTATGCTAGTTTCAGGTGTACAGAAAATAATTTGTATATATAATGTACATATATCACGGACGCACACATATATATCTCCTAATTCCAAAAAAGTAGCAATGATCTTAAATGATTCTCTAGATATAGGCACTGAACACAACTTGCTTAAAGCAGGGTTTCTGGACCTTAGGAATATTAATATTTTGGATCAAATAATTTTTAAGGTAGGTTGCTTTGTACATTGTAGCATGTTTAGTAGCACCCTTGGCCTCTACCCACTAGATGTACCTCCACCCCGGGTTGTGATATCCACAACTGACATTGTCATATGTCTGTTTGAGGGTAAAACCACCTCCATTTACAAACCTCTAGTTTATATAAAATTTAAAATATGTTGCCTAATTAGTTTCAAGCAACTTTACGCTCTTGGTGAAGATAGAAATTCTTTTTTCTGACTTCCAAGATGTGAGGCTCTTTAGTCTGGTCCAGCATATCTTTTCAGCCTTACCTCTGAACATTTATTCATCATATTCTTTGCACTCAGTCTCATTGGGCCACCAGGGGGTTCTCATGAAACTATGAAATTTCATGTGTACATGTCTTCACCTTATTTTTTTAATGATTTTTATTTTGTCCATTATAGTGGGTTTAGAGTGTTCTGTCAATTTTCTACTGTACAGCAAAGTGACTCAGTCTCTCACACACACATATACATTCTTTTTCTCACATTATCCTCCATCATGTTCCATCACAAGTAACTATATGCCTTCACCTTATAATCATAGAAAACTCTTAGGCTCTTTAAGATTCAACTCCAAATGGTGTCACAAAAATAGAATTGGTATCCTATAGGCCATGAGGAACCACTGAAGGATTCTAAGCAGTGCAGTGACATGGTTTGGTTTGTGTTTTAAGAAAAATAATGGCATATGGAGTTCCTGGGCCAGGGATCAGATTTGAGCCACAGTAGCGACCTACACTGCAGCTATGGCACAGCAATGCTGGATCTTTTTAACCCACTGCAGCAGACTGGGGACTGAACCTGCATATCTTAATCTTAAATTACAAACTTTTAGAGTTATCCCTTTAAAAAGAAAACTAAGCTGGATATGCAACCTTTATTTTGCTTTTAATGCTACACACTACCAGATTTTTATTAATGTCCAAACTGATGTCTGATGAAAATACTAAGCACATTGTTACAAAGGAACATACACACAGAGGCACACGTGTAACTGACTGGTCTCTTAGGATAGAGAACGATAAAGAAATAGCTTGTGAGGTCAGCCTTCATTCAGAAAAGAATTTACAGAATTTCTACTGTGTCTGGGAAAGCCCTCTAGGAGCTAACAGACTAATAGTACTAACAGATACAAAATTATCTTCAAAACAATACAAGTTGTCTTATACCAGTGATTTCAATAATGTGGTTTGGGATCACAGAGTTGAGAGTGATTAATTTACCTTAAGAGCCAGACTTGGGGGCATTTGTTCTGGACCTTGAAGACTGAAGTCAAGGCAGAGTGTAAACACAGAATGCCCATTGTTAGTTGTTCATGCAAATGGCATCCAGTTCAGAGTAGCTGGGTGGTCTGGAGCCTCACTATTTGACCTATTGGTGGTAGGAAGAAAATGAAATGAAAACTGGAGGCACATTTAAAACTGCCTTATTGTGTACTTTCAAACTTATTCTGCAAGTAGTGAGAAAACGAGGAACCACTGATACATTCTGAATAGGAGAAATGTATTATCAAACATGAATAACATATCAACTTTCCCATGACAAACAACAATAGTAAAACAGACGAAGACCAAGGTGGAAGATAATTGCTTTGGTTGATAATCTACTCCCTTCATTAGATTCATATCAACATTTATAACAAGCATTTTGATATTATTTTCTTTACTCTTTGCCTGAGACTGCTTCTTCAAATTTCCTCTAACCCAAAATATGTTTTCTCCAGATTAAAGAAGTCAAGATTCCCATATTATTCCAATAAATGAACCCATTTATATGTCATTCTTATGTAAATGGACACTTTTGTCTTCTTTTCAAACTGATTCTATTTCATTGTGATCATTTCTTTTATAAATAATACTTTTTTACCTTCTCTTATTCTTAAACACTGTACTTTAAGCTAGAACTAGCATATGACCCAACAATCCCACTCTTGGGATATATCTTGGGATATATCCAGACAAAACTCTACTTAAAAAAGACACATGCACCCGCATGTTCATTGCAGCACTATTCACAATAGCCAAGACCCAATGTCCATTGATAGAGGATTGGATCAAGAAGATGTGGTATACATACATAATGGAATACTATTTGGCCACAAACAAGAACAAAATAATGCCATTTGCAGCAACATGGATGAGTGCAGTAAGTCGGAAAGAGAAAGACAAATACCATATGATATCACTTATATCTGGAATCTAATATACAGCACAAAGGAAATTTCCCGCAAAAAAGAAAATCATAGACTTGGAGAATAGATTTGTGGTTGCCAAGGGGGAAGAAAAGGGAGTGAGAGGGACTGGGAGCTTGAGGTAAATAGATGCAGAATGTTGCCTTTGGGATGGATTAGCAATGGGATCCTGCTGTGTAGCCCCGGGAACTCTGTTTAGTGTTATGTGAAAGAGGTTTTAGACACTTATTTCTATGAGGAGCCTTAAATTTATCTAACTAGAATTTTATTTTTTTATTTTTTTATTTTGTGGCCACACCTGTGGCATATGGAAGTGCCCAGTTTAGGGGTGAAATCAGAGCTGCAGCTGCTGACCATAGCCACAGCAATGTGGGATCTGAGCCATGTCTATGACCTATACCACAGCTCACAGCAATGCTGGATTCTTAATCCACTGAGCAAGGTCAGGGATCAAACCCACATACTAATGGATACTAGTCAAGTTCACTACTGCTGCACCAAAACACCAACCCCCAAAATTACTATATGTTTGATGCAAGGATGCTTCACCCTCACAGTACTATCGCTCAAGCAGTAAATGTTTGATAGTTGTCAAACAAGACAAATTTTTAGGATGATAGGTTTAAATCATTGAAAAATTTTCTGTGCCAAAATTGAAAATAATCACCTTTTCTAAAATGAGAATACAGCCAAGATTTCCTCCCTTTCTTAATGAAATATATATAAAACTTAGTCATTCTTATTTATTTGCATATCCTTTTCCAAAATAAATACTCAAGTTAACTGCATTGATGTATGAAAACTTGAGGAATTTATTTAGGGTTTAATTAATTGTTAAATTTTCACTTTAAAAAAAACTCCACCCTATGTATTGATTTTTAAACCTTTAGTGAAAACCAAAAATGTCCATGATGCTGAACATTAGGAATTTGGAATGCAGTTATGAGTGTGAGTATATAGGTGATACGAATTGTGAATATAGTGATAGTTTTTACGTTAACATACCTGTCTCTGGAAACATTGATCCAAGTAATGAAAAAGGCCATTGTTTTCACATAAACCATAGAAATAACCTCTGTCTGCAAGGAACCTTATTATTTAAAAAGAGATAAAAGCAATAATGTTTAAAAATTACATATTGAGTAATATAGTAAGAAAATATCAAGAGTAAATATAATTCTCCATATGAGTAAAATATACACTTTAATAATAGGTTTAAGTTAGTGTAGCAGACATCATTTTCCATTGCTTTTACTAAATTACTGTCTTCCTATTAAATAAATATCTCTCCCTCTTTCCTTTTATCCTGGATCCTCCCCTCAAGCAAGATAGGAAAGGTGTAATCTTTCAAGCAAGGAATGTCTATGTTCACATAAAAAAGACATCTTAGCAACTAGGCCACTCACAACACTGAGTACCCTGTTCAATACCTTAATAAGGAGCAGATAAATAAATTGCCCTAGGAATTCCCATCATGTCTCAGCAGCTAACAAAACCCACTAGTATCCATGAGACATAGGTTCGATTCCTGGCTTTGCTAAGTGGGTTAAGCATCCAGCGTTGTAGGTTGCACATGTGGCTCAGATCCATGTTGCTGCGGCTGTGGCCTAGGGCAGCAGCTACAGCTCTGATTCCGCCCCTAGCCTGGGAACCTACACGTGTCATGGGTGTGGCCCTAAAAAAAAAAGACCAAAAAAAAAGGAATTGCCCCCATGATGAAAATATACTAAAAAATCTCTTTGAAATCGTAAATGGCAACTACAGTAAGCAACCATGACATCTTAATGTACTGGACAAAGTGACCTGGATTTGTTTAAAAATCTCAGAATTACTGATTATACTGAAAGAAAAAAAAATTAAAATATGTATCTGACCTAGAGAATGTAGGAGAACTCATATTAAATCTTTTTTGCAATATGCTACTTAGTATAATTATTTTATATTCCTTAGAGTCTAATGGATCATCACAGGCACATATGGTTTTATTAACTAAAGAACTAAAAATACATCCTACGTTATACTGACAAATGTCAAATTTGTCAAAATTTATAAACATTATATATATAATAATACTATATAATTTTTCCTATTATATACATACTCAATTATGCTTATTTATAAATATCTTTAAGTATGAAGAGCTACCGTTTCATATATATTTATGCACATCCATAGAAATATTGTTATAGGAATTAGTCATGTTGTAAACTCCATTGCAATGGTTAGATGTAAAATCAGATCTGCCAGATATTTGACAATATGATCAGGAGTCCAGTGTATACCTCTTCAATAAAGTAAATAAAAATACAGAAAATCTATGGAAGTCTAAAGTTTTATGATAAAAACATGGTCTTCATTTAAGCAAAGAAAGCTGTAACATGATTCTTAGTAAGTATGAGGAATAAATGTAAAATGATCCCAAATGTTAATGGCATTGCATTATATGTCTTTCATAGTCCATGGTTCTAAGTTAAACAAAGATTACATAAGCATAATACATCAATGATTTTTTAAATTTGTTTTTACCTATTAAACCAACCTTACTTCTGCAAATTATATAATGAAACATAGATAAGCTAATTGATCAAAATTAGATATTTTATGATATTTCTTAAAAGATCCCAAGAGTAAGAACTAATATAACCAAAATACAACTAACAAAAGTCTGGGAATGGAGGTTGAGAGAAAATTACAAGTGGTATGTTCACAGTTCCTTATTTACTTATGTCTTTTAGAAGAGCAGTTAACAAAGTTAGATGTTCTTAAGGTTTTGGTGATATCTATCAGAAAATTTTATGAACACTAAAGGCTAAATATGCTTACTTCTGAGAAGTGGTAAAAGTATGAGAAAGGAATGAGACAAGAAACTTTTACCCTACATTTTTTGTCCCGGAGCATGGATCTGCAATCAGAATGACTTGGTACAAACATTTTTATTTTTTTGTCTTTTTGCTATTTCTTGGGCCGCTCCCGCAGCAATATGGAGGTTCCCAGGCTAGGGGTCGAATCGGAGCTGTAGCCACCGGCCTATGCTAGAGCCACAGCAACGCGGGATCAGAGCCGCGTCTGCGACCTACACCACAGCTCACGGCAACACTGGATCGTTAACCCACTCAGCAAGGCCAGGGATGGAACCCGCAACCTCACGGTTCCTATTCGGATTCATTAACTACTGCGCCACGATGGGAACTCCAGGTTCAAAAATTTATTTTCACTCTTTATTTCAGTTTCTTCTTCCGCAAACTGGAAAATTAATAGTACCTCTGCTGTAGGAATTTTGTCAGAACTTAACCAATTATTATTTTTAAAGTGGTTAAAATAGTGCCTGCCATTAAGCAATCACTAAAAAAATAATGCAAGGAGTTCCCATCATAGCTCAGTGGTTAATGAACACGACTAGTATGCGGGTTTAATACCTGGCCTTGCTCAGTGGGTTAACAATCTGGTGTAGCCATCAACTGTGGTGTAGGTCGCAGACAGGGCTCAGATCCCAAGCTGCTGCGGCTGTGGCATAGGCCAGCAGCTGCAGCTCTAATTCAGCCCCTAGCCTGGGAAACTCCATATGCTGTGAGTTCAGACCTAAAAAGACAAAATAATAATAAATAAATAAATAAATAAATAAACAAACAAACAAATAAATAAAGCACATCATAATAACACATGATTTAAATTTAAAAACTGCATCATTTAAAACTATTTTCCAAAGGGGAGGGGGAGGGAGTGGGATAGAGTTGGATTTTGGTGTTAATAGATGCAAACTATTGCTTTGGAAATGGATAAGCACTGAGATCATGCTGTACAGCACTGGGAACTATATCTAGTCACTTATGATAGAGCATGATAATGTGAGAAAAAAGAATGTATACATGTATGTGCGAATGGTCAACTTGATGTACAGTAAAAAATTAACAGAACACTGTATACCAGATATAATGGAAAAATAAAAATAATTAAAAAATAAAAAATAATACAAAAAAAACCCTATTTTCTTCCATTTTGTAGGTTGTCTTTTTTTTTTGTCTTTTTGCCATTTCTTGGGCCACTCCCGCGGCATATGGAGGTTCCCAGGCTAGGGGTCTAATCAGAACTGCAGCTGCCAGCCTACGCCAGAACCACAGCAACGAGTGATCCACCACAGCTCACAGCAACGCCGGATCGTTAACCCACTGAGCAAGGGCAGGGACCGAACCCACAACCTCATGGTTCCTAGTCAGATTCGTTAACCACCACGCCACTATGGGAACTCCCTTTTTTTTTTTTTAATGGTTTCCTTTGCTGTGCAAAACCATGCCAGTTTGATTAGGTTCCATTGGTTTATTTTTGCTTTTATTTCTATTGCTTTGGGAGACTGACCTAAGCAAATATTTTTAAGGTTGATGTCAGAGAATGTTCTGTCTATGTTCTTTTCTAGGGTTTTCATTGTGTCTTGTCTTATGTTTAAGTCATTAAGCCATTTTGAGTTTATTTCTGTTCATATACAGACAACATATACAACTCACAAGCAAAAAAACCAACAACCCAACTGAAAAATGGGCAAAAGGCCTGAATAGACGTTTCTTCGAAGAAGATATATAGATGGACAACAAGCACATGAAAAAATTCTCAACATCACTAATTATTAGATAAATGGGAATAAAAACCACTGTGAGGTACCCTTCACATCCATCAGAATGGCCATCCTTATTAAGCCACCGATAAATGCTGAAGAGGATATGGAGAAAAGAGAACCCTCCTACACTGTTGGTGGGAATGTAAATTGGTACAACCACTATGGAAAACAGTATGGAGGTACCTCAGAAAACTAAATATAGAACTAACATATGACCCAGCAATCCCACTCTTGGGAATATATCCAGAAAAAACTTTCCTTGAAATATACACACACACCTGTATGTTCATTGCAGCACTCTTCGCAATACCCAAGACATGGAAACAACCTAAATATCCACCAACAGATGAATGGATTAAGAAAATGTGGCATATATACACAATGGAATACTACTCAGCCATAAAAAATAATAATGCCATTTGTAAGAACATGGATGGAACTAGAGACTCTCCTACTAAGTGAAGTAAGTCAAAAAGAGAAAGACAAATACCATATGATATCACTTATATTTGGAATCTAATATATGGCACAAATGAAACTTTCTGCAGAAAAGAAATGCATGGACTTAGAGAATAGACCTGTGGTTACCAAAAGGTAGGGGGAGGGAGTGGGATGGACTGGGAATCTGGGGGTAATAGAAGCAAAATATTGCATTTGGAGTGGATAAGCAGTGAGATCCTGCTCTATAGCACAGGAACTATATCTAGTCACTTGTGATGGAGCATGATGGAGGATAATGTGAGAAAAAGAATGTGTGTGTATACATACATATATATATATATTTTTTGATGGGGTTGCTTTGCTGTACAGTGCAAAATTGGCAGAACACTGTAAACCAATTATATGGAAAAATTAAAATCATTAAAAAATGAAAAAAGCATCAAAAAATAAATAAATAAATTTAAAAATTGCAGTTATTAAGGCAAACCTATCCACAGCATGATTAATTCAAATACTATTTTTGAATTTTAATACTATTTCCAATTTATGCATTACAAATATCTAAATTTATAAACATATTTTTTCTTAGATAAGTTCTTAGAAATATATTTAGGTTTTGAAGGACTTACTTTATGGGAAGGAAATACTGTATAGAATAGTCTTTGGCACCATGTATAATATAATTTTCAACACTGAAGCCAAAATTAGCGGAAATTGCAGAATTTTCTGAAATTAGTAGAGGTAATTTCACTAGAAAATTAAAAATGTTTTTACATTGTTTTAGTTCTAATCATTCAATATGTCAAATAATAATGCTTACCTACATTTCTTATGGCTTAAGAAATTGAAGGTTTCACCATGTAACATGCAAAGGAAGCTTTTTGAATCTTGAGCTCTAAATCTTAATCTAGACCAAACTTCAATTTAATGCCTCAACTAATCAATGTGTGTCTTCAAATCCTTATCTGGAAAAGGAAGAAAAATAAAGAAAATCATCTCAACGTCACTGTTTTACTCAATCTTTGATTATTATTTAATGCACGATCCTCTCAATGGTTCTCATCCTGTAGTATTTCAGAATAATTATCTGTGAAATATGGCATTTCTAACTTTAAAAAAGTTGTATTATAGTTCATTTGTAAGTCACACAATATAAAGGTCAGAAAAGACCTTAGAGACCATCAACTTTCCATTCCATTATTTGTGTAAACCCTTCTGGAACATCCTCATCACTGACAGATGGTCATTCATCCTTTGGCTAAAAATGTCAAGTGATCACAAGTTCAGTAATTTAGAGGCAGTCTATTTTGCATCTGGACAGATGGAGTCTCTAATAAAGTTTACTTCTGTTAAACTCTTTCCCTACAATTGTGCATTCCTTCTATAACTATTCATTTAATACTAGGTATGTAAAATACATAAAAATCACAGAACATACAGTCTAATAGAAAAGACATAGAATAACCAAGAAATAGGACAAACATATTGAGATAAGAACAGAGAAAAAACAGAAATCACTGTTAATGTCTTTGCTGGGAAGACTGACATCTTCCAGAGTCTCACCAAAAAAAAAAAAAAATGCTGAAGACAGACATACTATTGCCTAAACTGAGAGAGGGGAGGTAAGCAAAGGTTAAGAAGTGTAGGAAAGGAGGATGTCAGAGGCCAGAGTAAGAAAAATGGAAAGTGTAGATTCTGAAGAAGGAGGCAAAGAGTTATGTTCAAGAAACGGAAAGAGGAGAAGGTGACTGAAGCAAAGGAAATGAGAGGTAGAAAAGGGTCGGCACATCTAGAGCTCTAAAGGTCTTACCTCCTAAATTCTATACTACTTCCTCCCTAAAGTGGCACATTTATACCCTGTACATTACAATGTACTTGAGTGGTTACCCTCTCCATTTATCACCTCTCAGCTGAACAAGTATTTCCAATGCCATCTACTATTCTTCACACTGCCCAGAAACTTCACTATTCCGACAGGATTTCTCAACTCTCAAAACTGTAAATTTTGGTTTGTAATAACTCTTTAGAAATGTGTTTCCAGAACCAATTGAAATATTATACTTTTCACCACACTATCATTAAATAATGATTTGAGCTGCTATTGATATTGTTGTGATCATACAGTTCACATCCAAACCTGGTTATATTTGAGGATCAAAGATAGTGAATGTGAAGATAGCAAATGTAAACCAGTTCTCTTCTGAGAAGACTAGGGCTTATAGTCACCCTAACTACAGCTCATCTTCCATTGTGCATCTGAGATAATTGGGCCCACAGGTCATGTCTGTTCACAGACCCCTAGTGGTGGCAGGCCATGCCCACTTCTGAAGTCTGAAATGGCTGCAGGGTGGTTTTCCCCTGCAGCCTGTATCCCACACAAGAGGTGTGGGATACAGGTATTTGACTTCTAGCATTGACAGGTATTATATGGGATGCCCAGTTAAATGTGGAGGTCAGAGAGACAGCAGAAAATGTTTTAGTCCCATGCAATATTTGGGACATACTTATACTAAAAATAATCCATTGTCTATCTGCTCTTCATATTCAACTGGAGGCTCTGTATTTTTATTTGCTAAATCTGGCAAGCTTTTCTGAACCTATAGCACTCTCAGTAGACAACAAAACCTTTCCACTTACTATGGATCCAATGATGACTACATCTACGTCTATCATGGTGTAGAAAAGATTATTATATTTCAACCTTTCATAAATCATAAGATTTTATAATGTTTTTATAAAGAACAGGAAAAAAAAAACCACAAACAGGAGGAGGGATCGAGATATTAACGGAGTAAGATATGGCTTTCACCTTTTCCCACAAACATATCAAAAAAAAATTTACATGTAGAATGATTTGAACAGAATATCTGCTGAATGCTGGAAGAGGACCTTAAATCTTCACAAAAGGCAAGAAACCCTCCACATAACTGGGAGAGAGAGAAAATAAAAAAAAAGAAAGGAATTAAGACATGACCAGCAGTCCTGAGAAGGAACTGTGAAAGAGTAAATGAATCTGGGAGGCCATCTAACTGACAGGTAGATCAACATAAGATTGAGAAGGAACCTCAAAGCCCTGGAGAAAAGTACAGCAGCAACAATGAGGAGGACAAAGCAGAGAGAGAGCCACACCTACCTTTGGTACAACTGCCCCTGGACACTACAGCCAGATTTGCTTGGGCAGGGGCTGGAGACTAAGACTCAGGCTCTGAAGGTTAGTTCCCAGGAAAGGACTAGTGTTGGCTGTGTGGTGACAGCCTGAGGGACTAGGGAGTGGTGTGCCATGGACTGGGGAGTAGAGTACCACAGTTTAGGGAGCAAGGGAGGATGCCTGGGCATGATGAAGAAGCAAGGTGCCATTGTTAGGGAGGGTGAGAGGAGGAGGGCTGAGACTGCCACAGGAATATCTTTATGCATGTGTGGGGTCTGGGGTGGCAGGACACATCTTACACAGGCTATGGGCAGTGGACCACCTCTTGTGTGGGATACAGGCTGCAGGGGCAAACCACCCTGCAGCCATTTCAGACTTCAGAAGTGGGCATGGCCTGCCACCACTAGGGGTCTGTGAACAGACATGACCTGTGGGCCCAATTATCTCAGAGGATGCCTCAGAACAGGGCATGTCAACCAAGTGCAACCTATTGTTGCTCTCACTCCCCTGGTAACGCATACACCCTGCTGCTACTACTGCTAAATGCTCTGGGCACCACCTACCTTCCCAAAGATCCCTGTCACTTCTGAGGGCCCAGAAATTAGTAGCAGCCTGTGACATCTCCCTGTGGGTCCTCACTATTGCCAAAGACCCAGCAATGAGACACTGGCTGTTAGACCTGCCTATTGTCCCCATCTTCCTGGTAGGACCACACAAACCTTACAACTGCATGCTCTCTATCAATGGTATAACAGCCAGCATATACTGAGGAAAGAAACAGCAAGAATCCAACCCAATAGCAGCCTTCATGCAAAAAAAAAAAAAAAAAAGAAAGAAAAGAAAGCCTACACAAACTACTCACATATAAATAGCCCTCCAAAATAAAGAAAATAAAAATAAATAAATAAATAAATAAATAAATAAATATTCCTCCAAGATTATGGTAGTGGTTTTCACTAAACTCACAGAATAAGAAAAACTGAATAAAAATGAAGAGGCTCAGGAACCACTACCAGTTAAAAAAAAAGGAGGCAAATTCCACTGAAGGAGAAAACAAGGAAAGAGACCACTGCAGTTTAAGACTGAGTTCAGGAGTTCCCATCGTGGCACAGTGGTTAACGAATCCGTCTAGGAACCATGAGCTTGCGAGTTCAATCCCTGGCCTTGCTCAGTGGATTAACGATCCAGCGTTGCCGTGAGCTGTGGTGTAGATCACATATGTGGCTCGGATCCCGCGTTGCTGTGGCTCTGGCGTAGGCTGGCAGCTACAGCTCCGATTCGACCCCTAGCCTGGGAACCTCCTTATGCCGCGGTAGCAGCCCAAGAAATGGCAAAAATACAAAAAGAAAAAAAAAACTGAGTTCAAAAAAGTGATAGTGACAATTCTGAAGGAATTAAAAGGAGATATGAAAGAAGAATTAAGAGTGGATATCAATAATAATGCAGCTTACTTTAGAAAGGAACTAGAAAATATAAGGAGGAGCCAAGAAAAATTAGAAAATTATTTTGCCAAGGCCAAAGCTGAAAGGCATTGAAGAGCAGAATGAATAATGCAGAGGAATAAATGAATGATTTGGAAGATAGGATAATGGAAATCACCCAATGTGAACAGCAGACAGAAAGAAAAATGGAAAAAAAAAGAAACATGAAAGCAATCTGAGAAATCTATAGCATAATATAAAGAAGGCCAAACTATACATAATAGTGATTCCAGAAAGAGAAGAAAAAGGGGAATTAAAAATATATTTGAGTAAATTATGGGTAAAATCTATCCAAAACTAAAGTAAACAGATATCAAGTTACAGAAAGCACAGAGGGCTGCAAACAAATGGAACCAAAACAGACCCACACCAAGACATATTAGAGTAAAAATGCCAAAAGTTAAAGATACAGAGAGGTTTCTGAAGTAAGCAGGAAAAAATAATTAGTTCTAAGGGACCCTCCATAATGCTACCAGCTGATTTCTCTACAGAAACACTGCAGGCCAGAAAAGAGTGGCAACATAAATTGAAAGCTGAAAACGGGGAAAATTTTCAGCCTAGAACACTCTAACCAGGAGTAACATAATTTAAAATAGAAGGAGAAATAAAAATTTTTTCAAATAAATAAAACTAAAAGAATACAGCAATACTAAACCTATTCTGAAAGAAATATTGAAAGGTCTCCTCTAAATAGGAAAGAAATAAGAAGGTATAGGATAGATGAAACCACAGTTGGAAAGTAATCACTTAAATAAGCCAGAATAGAGATGTAAAAGGAAAAAAAAAGTGTAAAAGTGACTATAAACACAAGGAACAGCAAAAGAACGTAAAATGTGGGGAAGGAAAGTAAGAAAATCTAGACTCTTTTTTTTAGAACGTATTTGAGCCTATATAACTATCAGGGTAAAGCAAGCAGATATAGGAAGTGGTTAACATACTTGAAAAACAGGGTAAACACAAATCAAAACCAAACACATTCATAAAAACTAAAAAGAAGGGGACACAAGCATAAAATAAAATGAAATATTCAACAAAAAACATAAAGAAACAAAGGAGAAACATGGAACCAACTGGAAATCGAGGCTTAAAATGGTAATAAATGCATATTTATCAATAATTAACTTAAATGTCAATTGACTGAATGTCCCAATCAAAAGGCATATTGTGGAAGACTGAATATAAAAACAAGAGCTTTCAATATGCTACCTATGAGAGACTCATCCAAGGGCCAGGGACATAAAAATTTAAAGTGAGGGGATGGAAAATATATTTCATGGGAATGAAATAGATATGGGAGTTGCAGTATTCATATCAGACAAAATACACTTTAAAACAAAAGCCATAAAGAAAGACAGGGAAAGTCACTATTTAATGATGGATCAATTCAAGAAGAGGATGTAAAAATTATTAATAAACATTTCCTATTATAGGAGTACCTATATACATACAAAACATATTAACATTCATAAAAATAGAAACTGACGGGAATACAAAAATACTAGGGGATTTTGACATACAACTCACATCAATGGACAGATCTCTTGATAGAAAATCAATAAGGCAACAAAGATCCTAAAAGACACAATAGAAAAGTTAGACTTAATATATATTTTCAGGACATTATATCCAAAAAAATCATAATATACATTCTTATCAAGTTCACATGGATAATTCTCAAGGACTGGCAACTTACTGGGGCACAAAACTAACCTCAGAAAATTTAACAGTATAGAAATTATTTCAAATATCTCCTCTGACCACAATGGCATGAAACTAGAAATCAACCACGGGAAAAGTAAAGAGAAAAAAACTGACTACATGGAGACTAAACAGCATGATATTAAAAAACCAAGGGGTCAACAAGAAAATCAAAAGGGAAATTAAAATATACCTCCAACCCAGCAATCCCAATCTTGGGCATATATCCAGACAAAACTTTCCTTAAAAAAGACACATGCACCTGCATGTTCATTGCAGCACTATTCACAATAGCCAAGACATGGAAACAACTCAAATGTCCATTGACAGACGATTGGATTAGGAAGATGTGGTACATATACACAATGGAATACTACTCCGCCATAAAAAAGAACGGCATAATACCATTTGCAGCAACATGGATGGAACTAGAGAATCTCATACTGAGTGAAATAAGTCAGAGAAAGACAAACACTATATGAAAGCACTTATAACTGGAATCTAATATACAGCACAAATGAATGTTTCCACGGGGGAAAAAAAAAAATCATAGACTTGGAGAACAGACTTTCGGCTGCCCAGGGGGAGAGGAAGGGAGTGGGAGGGATTGGGAGCTTGGGGTTAACAGATGCAAACTATTGCTCTTGGAATGGATTTACAATGAGATCCTGCTGTGTAGCATTGAGAACTATGTCTAGATACTTACACCGCAACACAACAATGGGAGGAAAAAGTATGTATACATGTATGTGTAACTTGGTGTCCATGCTGTACAGCAGAAAAATAAATAAATAAACAAACATATGAATAATAAAATTAATATTAAATATATATATATATATATATATATATGCACCTCCAGACAAATGAAAACACAACTATTCAAAATCTCTGGGATACTGCAAACGCAGTTCTTAGAGGGAAATTTATAGTGAGACAGGTGTTCCACTGAAAAGCAGAAAAATTTTAAATCAACATCTCAACCTACCACCTAAAAGAATTAGTAAAAGAACAAATAAAACCTAAAATCAACAGTAGGAAAGAAATCATAAAGATCAGATAGAATATCAATAAAACTGATTTTGAAAGCAATAGAAAAAAATCAATATAACCAAGAGCTTGTTCTTTGAAAAGGTAAACAAAATCAACAAACCTCTGGCTATAATCACCAAGAAGAGAGAAAGAACATCCTCCCCAAAAAAAAACAAACTAAGAAATGAAAAGGGAGAAATATCAATGGATAATACAGAAATGGAAAAAACCATAAGAGAATGCTATGAACAATTATATGCTAACAAATTTGACACCCTAGAAAAAATGCACAACGTTCTAGAGACATAAAACCAACGAAACTGAGTCAAAACATATAGATCAATTGAATGCACTGTGATCTAGAAATGAAATTGAATATGTAATAAAAAGCACTCCCCACAAAAGAAAGTCCAGGACTGGATGTCTTCACAGGAGAATTCTACCAAACATATAAAGAAAAAAATATAAAAGTCAAAAATCATATGATCATCTCAATAGACACAGAAAAAGCATTTGACAAAGTCCAACATCCATTCATGATCAAGACCCTCGCCAGAGTGGGTATAAAGGGAACATTCCTGAACATAATAAAAGCCATTTATGATAAACCCACAGCAAATATAATACTCAATGGGGAAAAACTGAAAGCCTTCTCACTCAAATCTGGAACAAGACAGGGATGCCCACTCTCACCACTGCTCTTCAACATCGTTTTGGAAGGCCTAGCCACAGCAATTAGACAAACAAAAGAAATAAAAGGCATCCATATAGGAAGAGAAGAGATCAAACTGTCACTGTCTGCAGATGACATGATACCATACATAGAAAATCCTAAGGACTCATCCTGCATGTTCATTGCAGCACTATTCACAATAGCCAGGACATGAAAACAACCCAGATGTCCATCGACAGATGATTGGATTCGGAAGATGTGGTATGTATACACAATAGAATACTACTCAGCCATAATAGAAGAATGACATGATGCCATTTGCAGCAACATGGATGGAACTAGAGAATCTCATACTGAGTGGAATGAGCCAGAAAGACAAAGACAAATACCATATGCTATCTCTTATAACTGAAATCTAATATCCAGCACAAACGAATATCTCCACAGAAAAGAAAATCAGGGACTTGGAAAATAGACTTGTGGCTGCCCGATGGGAGAGGGAGGGAGTGGGAGGGATCAGGAGCTTGGGGTTATCAGACACAACTTAGAATAGATTTACAAGGAGATCCTGCTGAGTAGCGTTGAGAACTATGTCTAGATACTCATATTGCAACAAAACAAAAGGTGGGGGGAAAATGTATACTCGTAAGGATAACTTGATCCCCTTGCTGTATAGTGGAAAAAAATAATAAAATAAATCAATAAATTAATAAATAAAAGACATACTTATATATAACCTTCTGAAACTTTTCCAAAAGATGATTGAAGAAGGAACACTGGCAAAGACATTCTATGTAGTCAGCATCACCCTAATACCAAAACCAAAGATATTATCAAAAAAGAAATTATAGGCCAGTATCTTTGATGAATATAGACACAAAAATTCTCAACAAAATTTTAGCCTATTGAATCCAACAACATATATAAAAGATCATATATCACAATCAAGTAGAATTCATCCAAAGTTCACAAGGATGATTCAACATATGAAAGTCGATCAATTTCAGAGTTCCAATTGTGGTGCAGTGGCTAACAAATCTGACTAGGATCCATGAGGTTGCAGGTTCTATCCCTGGTCTTGCTCAGTGGGTTAAGGATCCAGCATTGCCGTGAACTCTGGTGTAGGTCGCAGACGTGGCTCCGATCCCTTTGTTCTGTGGCTCTGGTGTGAGCTGGTGGCTACATCTCCGATCAGACCCCTAGCATAGGAACTCCATATGCCCTAGAAAAGTGGCCCTAGAAAAGGCAAAAAGACAAAAAAAAAAAGAAAGAAAGAAAGCCAATCAATTTCATGGATATAGAGGAAACATACAAAATAATTAAAGCCATTTATGACAACCCCACAGCCAATATAATACTCAATGGAGAAAAGCTGAAAGCCTTCCCATTAAAATCTGGAACAAGACAAGAATGCCAACTCTCACCCATTTTATTCAACATAGTATTGGAGGTCTTAGCCATAGCAATCAGAAAAACAAAAGAAATAAACAATATCCAAGCTGGAAGGGAAAAGGTAAAATTGTTACTCTATGCAGATGACATGGTACTATACATAAAAATCCCCAAGGACTCCATAGAAAAACTACTGGAACTGATTCAGCACAGTGGCAGGATACCAGATTAATATTCAGAAATCAGTTTCATTTCTGTATACTAAAAATGAAATATTAGGAAAGGAATATAAAAATAAAATATCTTTTAAAATCACACCAAAAAAAACCTTAAATACATAGGACTAAAACTGACCAAGTAGGTGAAAGTCTTATATACTAAGAAATATAAAACTTTAATCAAGGATATTAAAGAAGATTCAAAAAAATGGATAGATGTTTCATGCTCTGGATTGGAAGAATATTGTTAAAAATGGCCATACTACCCAAAGAAATTTATACATTCAATGCAATCCCTATCGAATTACCCATGACATTTTTCACAGAACTAGAACAAAAAAAACAGAAATTTATGTGGTACAAGACCAGAATTGCCAAAGCAACCCTGAAGAAAAAAAATCAAACAAACAAGCAGGAGGCATAACTCTCCCAAACTTCAGACAATATTACAAAGCTCTAGTAATCAAGACTATTTGGTACTGGTAAGAAACTGACACACAGACCAACAGAACAGAAGCGAGAACCCAGAAATAAATCCAGACACCTATAGTCAATTAATCTTCAACAAAGGAGGCAAAAATATAAAATGGCAAAAAGACGGTCTCTTTGGCAAGAGGTGCTGAGAAAATAGGATAGCTGAATGTAAACCAATGAAACTAGAACACACCCTCACACCATGCACAAACATAAACTCAAAATGGCTTAAAGGCTTAAACATAAGACACCATCGAACTCCTAGAAGACAACATAGGCAAAACATCTGATATCAACCATACAGATATTTTCTTAGGTCAGCTTCCCAAGACAATAGAAATAAAAACAAAAATAAGCCAGTAAGACCTAATCAAACTTAGAAGTTTTTAACAGTGAAGGAAACCATAAAAAAAAAAAAAAGACAACCTAGGGAATGGGAGAAAATAGTTTAAAATGATGCAACTGACAAGGGCTTAATCTCCAAAATATACAAATAACTCATATAACTCAATAGCAAAAATAAATAAATAAATAAAATAACAACCCAATGGAAAAACAGGAAAAAGACCTGGATAGACACTTCTACAAAGATATACAGATGGCCAACAGGCACATGAAGAAAAGCTCAATATCACTAATTATTAGAGAAATCAATTCAAAACTACAATGAGGTACCACCTCACACTGGTCAGAATGGCCATCATTAACAAGTCAATAATAACACTTGCTATAGAGGGTGTGGAGAAATAGTACCCTCATTCACTATTGGTGGGAATGTAAATTTGTACAACCACTATGGAAAACAGTATGGAGGTATCTCAGAAAACTAAATACGGAATAACCATATGATCCATCAATGCTACTCCTGGGCATATATCTGGACAAAATTTTCATTCAAAATATATATGCACCCTTATATTCACTGCAACACTCTTCACAATAGCCGATACATGGAAACAATCTAAATGTCCATTGACAGATGAATGAATTAAGAAGATGTGGTACACGATGGAATACTACTCAGCCATAAAAAAGAATGACATAATGCCATTTGCAGCAACATGGATGGAACTAGAGACTCTCATACAGGTGAAGTAAGTCAGAATGAGAAAGACAATTACCATACAATATCACTTATATCTGGAATCTAATATATGGCACAGATGAATCTTTCCACAGACAAGAAACTCTGGGGTGGACTTGGAGAGTAGACTTGTGGTTGCCAAGGGCAGGGGAGTGGGATGGAATGGGAGTCTGGGGCCAATAGATGCAAACTACTGCATTTGGAGCAGATAAGCAATGAGATCCTGCTGTATAGCACAGAGAACTATGTCTAGTCACTTGTGATGGAGCATGATGGAGGACAATGTGATAAAAATAATATGTATATATGTGTGTGTATATATATATATACATACATATATATGTAACTATATATATATAAAAATAATATGTATATATGTGTGTATATATATATATATACACATATATATGTAACTATATCTATCTATCTATCTATATATGACTGGGTCATTTTGCAGTACAGTAGAAAGTGACAGAACACTAAATCAACTACAATGGAAAAATTAAAAATCATAAATAAGTAAATAAATAAAAGATCTCAGCTTAGTCACTGTAGTCAATAGTGATGCCACTTACTGAGAAAAAAAGGAATCAGAGGAATAGTGTTTTTCAGTAATAGGTAAAGAAAAGAGGAGGTAGAGTAGCACCTGGGCAGCTAGGCTAAATCTGAACATTGTTTTGGGAGGTTTCTTGGTTCGTTTTTAGGGTTGTTTTTGGCCATGCCTGTGGCATGCAGAAGTTCCTGGACAGTGGATCTAACCTGTGCCACAGTAGCCACAGCACACGGCAGTGACAATCCCAGTGGAGTATGATATTGGAAGAACACCAGTTTCCTGTAGGTGTTTGACTATTTTTACTTTCTCCACTGCCAAAATGAAGGTTTGTGAAATGAATATACACAATGATAAGTGATGCAAGTTTGTCCACACAACTTCTTTAGATCAATACAGCTCATTCTCATTTCTCAGAGTAATGTTCTCGCTATTCTGAGACAGTTCTCCCTCCTTAATAGGTGTGATGGTTTCTCAGATTGTGAAACAGAAGTGGATTGACGAGAATGTCGGTGAGAAGGTTGATATTTCCTGATGTTTCTTTTCTTTAAAATATGTTTAAAAAGATAAGGAAACATTCATATATTCCCCCAATGCTTTGCCACAAATAGGCAATAAATGGCTTTGACTGCTCAATATGTATTATAATAGTAAATAAGGGGAAATTCTTGCTAAAGAGAAATGCAACTTCATTTCTTTTTGGCATATAAAGTAAGTTTTGTTTCTCATCTATGGTTTAAAAATTCTGCTGTGAAAACTGCAGGGGTATAATTTTTAGAAATTTAAAATAGAAAGTTTTACATTAATGTAGCTGAAATAAAATAAACCATAAACATTAATTAAAATAATAAGATAATCAACAAATTAATATTGTTTAATCAATTCTGGCTTACATGCATAATTGATTTTCCAAAACATAACAAAATAATTTTGCTCAATAATCTGATTGCGTATTTATTTTTTCACTTAATAAAATTATTTATCTATATTTTATAATTACTTTGAGTCAATCACTGATATTTTTCATAATATTTGAGCTTTGAACATTATTATTGAGGCATTTTTTCTACTATGAAAATGTAACTATCATATCGAGATTATAAACTATTTATGATTGACTGTAACATAATATTTTGATTTACATCACACATGCTTTTACTACTTTCAAATTCCTCCTTTACTTTTAACAGCAGTCATAATAGGAATGTACCACATTCCCCAGGTATTTCAATAATACTAAATAGAGCCTATCCATTCCACATTCCAAAATTCCAGCAGTCCTTGGCTATATATCGTCAATTAATACAGATTAACTCTTCCTTCTGTAATTAGAATTGAAAGTGATGAAGTCATCTAGAGAATTTAACAAAGGGGCGTTAGGACCACATCCTTGACTTGGTTTTATATTTTACTCTCTGCACCTTATTTTGAAATTTTTTGCCAGGTGAGGTTAGAGATGAGAAAAAGTTTTAGTTTCCAAACCAGTGTTTGCAAACTGGAGGATTCTTTCCTCAGCCCTTTTTATTACAGAATAGCATTATTCACAAGTAAAGGCAGTAATAGCTCACAATTTGAGTATCTGCCTGAGCTACCATCTTACCCAACTGGGGAAGCTCTTCATGTCCATTTACTGTATTACCTTACAAATTACAAATGCTTCAACATTTCACAGGGTGATCAATTCATTCTGATTTGCCTGGGACTTTCCCAGTTTTAGTAATGAAAATTCCATATTCCAAGAGGCCACCCAGTTCCAGGCAAACTGTAATAGCTGGGCACCCTACATAACAGGTAACACAGTTTGCAAATTTTTGAGCACCCAATTCCTTATATCTCATAACAGTTTTCTTACCTACCACTCTACTACTTCCCAATCCTAAAACCAATAATATATATATGACTATTTATAAATGTATATTTATACATATAAACACAAATATATATTTATATATAATTTCAAAATCCCACTTAGTACCAATTTCTGTATTCAATATAAAAAGGCATCTCCAAACTCAGTGGCCTAAATTAACAATTTATTATTTCTCACATGCCTGAGTGGTTAACTGATCAAAGGAAGGATCATCTTGAGGCAGTTCTGTTTGCCATGCTTCTCATCCTCCTTGGACCGGTGAAGTAGTCTTGGTTAATTATATTCACAGCAATGACTGCAACCTGAAAAGCCCAAATATACACAGTTCAAACTTCTGCTTTCATTGTATCTACTAATATTTCATTTGCCAAAAAAAAAAAATGATCAAAGTCAACAAGCAGGGAAATATAATGTACCTTTAATGGGAGGAAAGGTTTGGAAGACCACAGTAGCAAGTAGATTACACTACATCCCAGGTATTCATTGTTATTATGACATCTATATTTAGATGTTTGTTGCTTATGAGGTTCAAGTTCTCTTAAAAAATAACTTCATACTATTTAATGAGGTCAAGCTATCCAACATTCAAGATTATGTTTATATTGCCAGAATGCTGTCAGGATAAAAAGAACATACACAAATTCTACCAATTTACTAACCATCTTAGAAGAAGAAGAGATGCAACCATAGAAGTCAAACAGAGTGGAGAAAAAAATGTGGATGGTGTTATAATCATGGTAATCAAGAATGCCAGGAGCATGAAAAGAAGAGGGGGTTGAAAAAAGAACCAATTGATAGTTACCTATCCTGTGCAACTGGTGACTTTTTAAACTATTTTTTGCTACCAAAGAACTTAGTCTTTCTGCTAAGTTTATTATGTCTAGAGGGTTTTTTTTTTTTTTTAGTTCTCTAGTTCCTATTTTTTCCATAAGTTATTCATTGTCCTACCAAGTCTTTTTAAAAATTAACTATAGATATTTCTTATCATAAAAGTAGTTTATGGTCACTATGGAAAATAAAAATCCTTAATATGATGCAGCATCTTCTTATATTACTTTTGCTATGCGTATTTGCCATAAATAACCCAAATAGTATGTAAAATTGAAGATCTTTAACTTTATTCTATGCAAAAATTATTTCTACTCCAATTACCCCTTCATTTTATAGCTTACAGGCAGGCATGTTTATACGCATAGCTTCCATCTCAAATCCTTGTACCAAACAGGCTTTCTTTTTCTACTGTTTTACTGAACTGAAATGGGATCAGCTTTTCCTGAATCATATGTTCTCTAACATTTATTAGAGAAGGGTTCATTAAAAAAAATTGTAACATACAACTCTATGCAAACTAAATGCAAAATACAGTACAAAAATGCAAAACCAATTTGACTGTTACTAGGGCTTCTTTCCTGGCTTGGCTGTATCTAAAGCACTTTAATTTATTATTGGGCATCTTTTGAAAGAAGTAATGTGCTACTTCCCCCAGGCCACACTTGACCACAGCCACAATGATTTCCTGCCAAACTGCTTTTGTTAAGGTCTAAAAATAGATTTGGGAAGATTATCATTTTAAGGTCTCTTACTCTGGCTGTTCTGATATGAGCTAGAGCCATTGTGAAAAAGATTTGCCCAACTTTCAGGCTGAGTTTGTGAGGGCACTTGATATCTGAGCCAGAAGAGTAGAGACTCACAATGGGGATTTACTAGGGGTGAAAAGGCCGGTATGTGCCTTTTTAAAAAAAGCAGTCTTTTCAGCCTTGTGATTAGAAAAACTTCCTTCTGAAGTCTGGCAATACGTTGACTTCAAATCCTAGTTTATGGAGAAAGGAGATATTTTCCCTTAATTCTGTTATCTTCTTAGACGTGCTAGTTAGATGATGGAAAAATTTATTCTAGGGAGGCTAATACAGTGGTATTTTGAGCAAAAAAAAAATCATCAAATTATTTAGTGTTTTTAGTCATTTGGTTTTCATTTCCCTTAAATAACTCAAATTGTATTTACACAATTGACAAAATTCCCATAACAAACAGTAGAAATTCCTGAATTTTCCAGTCCACAAACTACTCCCCACAGGCAAAAACTTTCAATTTTTCCAACTTATTTCCTGAGCATTTACTTCAGTTTTTAAAATAATGTACTATGCTACTTCTCCTTAATTTATTGATCTGTAAATTTTTTAAAGATATTTTATGGTGCTAGATGAACATGTAGCCGTCTCAAAGTTATCAACCTCACTTTACTCAAATTGATAAATAGTATTTACATTATTTTTAATTTTTTATTTAGTAGATTTACAATGTTCTGTCAATTTCTGCTGTACAGCAAAGTGACCCAGTCATATATATATATACACACACACATATATATATGCACTACATTATTTTTTTTACATTATCTCCCATCATGTTCCATCACAAGTAATTACATATAGTTCCCTGTGCTATATGGCAGGATCTATAGTTTAAACACTCCAAATGCAATAGTTTGCATCTGCTAACCCGAAATTCCCAAGCCATCCCATTCCCTCTCCTCCCCCTTGGCAGCCATAAATCTGTTCTTCATGTCCATGAGTTTGCTTCTTTTCCATAGGTAAATTCATTTATGCCATATTTTAGATTCCAGACACGTGATATGTTATTTATCTTTCTCTTTCTGACTTACCTCACTTAGTATGAAAATCTCAAGTTCCATCCATGTTGATGCAAATGGCATATCCACTTTGGTAAGAGTTTTTATTATGAATGGTTGCTGGTTTTTGTCAAATGCTTTTTTTTGCATTTATTGAGATGATCATGTGGGTTTTGACCTTTCTTTTGTTAATGTGGTATATGAAATTGATTGATTTTCTTATGTTGAACCATCCTTGTGAACTTGAGATGAATACCAATTGGTTGTGGTGTGTGATCTTTTTTGTATGTTGTTGGATTCAATAGGCTAAAATTTTGTTGAGAATTTTTGTTTCTATATTCATCAAAGATAGTGGCCTATAATTCTCTTTTTTGATAGTATCTTTGTTTGGTTTGGGTATTAAGATGATGCTGGCTACAAAGAATGCCTTTGGGAGTGTCCCTTCTTCAATCTTTTAGAAAAGTTTCAGAAGAATGTGTATAAGTTCTTTGTATGTTCAATAGAATTATCCTATGAAGCCATCTGGCCTTGGAATTCTGTTTGTAGGGAATGTTTTTATTACATATTCAGTCATTTCTAGTGATCTGTCTGTTCAAATGATCTATTTCTTCCTGATTCAGTTTTCACAGGCTGTAAGTCTCCAGAAAGTTGTCCATTTCTACTTGGTTGTCAAATTTGTTAGCATAAAATTGTTCATAGCATACTCTTATGTTTTTTCTATTTCTGCATTATCCATTGAAATTTCTCCCTTTTCATTTCTTAGTTTGTTTATTTATGTTCTTTAGCTCTTCTTGGTGACTGTAGCCAGAGTTTTGTTGATTTTGTTTACCCTTTCAAAGAACAAGCTCTTGGTTATATTGATTTTTTCTATTGCTATTGAATCTGTTTTATTGGTTCTCTCTGATTTTTATGATTTCCTTTCTCTGCTTACCTTGGATTTTGTTTGTTCTTCCTTTTTTAATTGTTTTAGGTGGTAGGTTGTGATGTTGATTTGAGATTTTTTTTTTCCTTTTCTGCTGAAGGGTTGTATCGCTATGAACTTTCCTCTAAGAATGGCTTTTATGGCATCCCATTAATTTTTAATGTTTGTGTTGCCATTATCATTTGTCTGGATGTATACTTTAATCTCCCCTTTGATTTCCTCATTGAACCATTGCTTTTTTAATATCATGTTGTTTAGTCTCCGTGTAGTCACTTTTTTGTCATTATTTTTCCTGTGGTTGATTTCTAGTTTAATGCCATTGTTGTCAGAAAAGTTACTTGAAATAATTTCCATTTGTTGGGATTAGTTTTGTGCCCCAGTACTTGGTCAATCTTTCAGAATGTCCCATGTGCACTTGAAAATAATGTATATTCTGATCTTTTTTGGATGTAATGTCCTGAAAATATCCATTAAGTCTAGTTTTCTATTGTGTCATTTATTATTTCTGTTGTCTTATTGATTTTCTATCTAGAGGATCTGTCCTTTGATGTTAAAATCTCCTACTATTATTATATCCCCAGATTTTATCTTCCATGTGTGTTAGTATTTGTTGTATGTATTTGGATGCTCCCATAAAAGGCATATTGATGATTGTACTATTCTCTTCTTGAATGTATCCTTTTATCATTAAACATTGTCCTTCTTTGTCTTCATTTTGGCTTTTGTTTTAAAGTCTGTTTTTTTTTTTATTACTCAAATGAATTTATCACAACTGTAGTTGTATAATGATCATAACAATCTGATTTCACAGGATTTCCATCCCACAGCCCAAACACATCCCCCCACCCCCCAAACTGTCTCCTCCGGAGACCATAAGTTTTTCAATGTCTGTGAGGCAGCATCTATTCACAAAGTTCAGTCTTTCCTTTTTTCAGATTTCACACGTCAGTGAAAGCATTGGATGTTGGTGTCTCATTGTGTGGCTGACTTCACTTAGCATGATAGTTTCTAGGCCCATCCATGTTGCAAAAAATGCTAGTATTTCGTTCTTTTTAATGGCTGAGTAATATCCCATTGTATATATGTACCACATCTTCTTGGTCCACTCCTCTGTCGATGGACATTTAGGTTGTTTCCATGTCTTGGCTATTGTAAATAGTGCTGCAATGAACATTGGAGTACGTGTGTCTTTGCGAGTCACGATTTTCTCTGGGTAGATGTCCAGGAGTGGGATAGCTGGATCAAATGGGAGTTCTATGTTTAGTTTTCTGAGGCATCTCCATACTGCTTTCCACAGTGTGGTTGCACCAATTTACAATCCCACCAACAGTGTACTAGGGTTCCTTTTTCTCCACACCCTCTCCAGCACTTATTGTTTGTAGACTTTTGGATGATGGCCATTCTGGCAGGTGTAAGGTGGTACCTCAGAGTGGTTTTGAGTTGCATTTCTCTAATCACGAGTGATGTTGAACATCCTTTCATGTGTTTCTCCGCCATCTGTATGTCTGTTTAGATCTTCTGTCCATTTTCTGATAGGCTTGTTTCTTTTTTTGGTATGGAGCTGAAGAAGGTGTTTATAAATTTTGGAGATTAATCCCTTGTCAGTTGATTCACTTGCAAAGATTTTCTCCCATTCTATGGGTTGTCTTTTTGTGTTGTTTAGGGTTTCCTTTGCTGTGCAGAAACTTTGAAGTTTGATTAGGTCCCATTTGTTTATTTTTGTTTTTGTTGTCAGTACTCTGAGAGGTGGATCTGAGAAGATGTTGCTGCCGTTTACATCAGTGAGTGTTTGGCCTAAGTTTTCCTCTAAGAGTTTGATAGTGTCTGGTCTTCTATCTAGGTCTTTAATCCATTTGGAGTTTATTTTTGTGTATGGTGTTAAAGTTTGTTTTGTCTGATATGAGTAGTGCAACTCCCACTTTCCTGTCTTTTCCATTCACATGAAATATCTTTTCCCATACCGTCACTTTAAATTTTTATGCCACTGGCCCTTAGATGAGTCTCTTGTAGGTAGCATATTGGAGGCTCTTGTTTTGTTGTTTTTTTTTATCCAGTCTTCCACCCTCTCTTTAGATTGGAACATTCAGTCCATTGTCATTTAAGGTAATTATTGGTAAATATTCATTTATTGCCATTTAAGCCTTGTTTTCCAATTGATTCCATGTTTCTCCTTTGTTTATGTTTTTTGATTGAATGATTTTCTTTTATTTTATGCCTGTGTCCTCTTCTTTTTAGTTTTTGTGAATGTGTGGTTTGGTTTTGATTTGCGTTTGCCTATTTTTCAAGTACATTAACCCCTTCCTACATATGCTTGCTTTAGCCTGATAGGTTCAAACACTTTCTAAGAAAAAGGAATCTAGATTTTCTTACTTTCCTTCCCCACATTTTATGATTTTGAAATCCTTTTTTTAAATCTTCATATTTGTTCATTTTGTTCTTCCTTGTGTTTATCGTCACTTTAAAATAGGTTTTTTTTTGTCTTTTGTTTTTTGGGTTTTTTTTTTTTTTAGGTCTATAAACTGGCTTTTTAAGTGATTGCTTTCCAATTGTGATTTCCTCAATCCTATTTCTCCTTACTTCTTTTTTATTTACAGGAACCTTTTCATTATTTCTTTTAGAATGGGCTTAATATTGCTTTACTCTTTCAGTTTTGTTGTTGTTGTTGTTGAAGTAATTATTTATTTCTATTTATTTATTTCTTCTATTTTAAATGGTATTCTTGCTAGGTAGAATATTCTATCTTTGTAAGTTTTTCCCTTTTATAAATTCGAGTTTATCTTACCACTCTCTTCTGGCTTGTATCATTTCTGTAGAGAAATCAGATGATAGACTTATTGGAGTTCCCTTAAAATTAACTTTTTTTTCTCTTGCTGCCTTTAGAATTCACTCTTTAACTTTTGCCATTTTTATTATAATATGTCTTGGTGTGGGTCTGTTTGGATTCAACTTGTTTGGGTCCCTCTGTACTTCCTATATCTTGACATCTGATTCCTTTAGATTTGGAAATAGTTTAACTGTAGTTTCTTCAAATATATTTTCAATCCCCTTTTCTTTTTCTTCTCCTTCTGGAAAAGCATAATTTGGCCTGCTTTATATTGTTCTGTGAGTCTCTTATATTGCTGTCATTTTTTTTTATTTGGTTTTTCTCTCTGCTCTCCTGATTGAATGATTTCCATTTTTCTATCTTCTAAATCACTAATTCATTCCTCTGCATTATTCATTCTGTTCTTCTGTACCTTTAACTCAGGCTGCATCTCTGCAAAATAATTTTCTAATTTTCTGAGCTCCTCCTTATTTTTTCTAGTTCCATTCCAAAGTTATCTGCATTACAGTTCATATCTGCTCTTAATTCCTTCATATTCAGTCTTAATTCCTTCAGTATTTTTGCTATCTCCTTTTTGAACTTGGTGTCTATTAGACTGTGGAGGTTTGTTTCATTATTTGCTGCCTCTGGTGAATTCTTCTGTTCTTTTAACTGGGAATGAATGGTTCCTGTGCTTTTTCTTTTTGCTTATGTTCTTCTTCTGTGAGTTTAGGGAAAACCACTACTGTAATCTTAGAGGGCTATTTACATGCAAGAGTGCCCCTGTTTATTTTATGAAGGCTAACTATTTATTTGTGGTATTAGGGCTGCTTTAGGGTCTCTTTCCTCAGTGTGTGCAGCTCTTATCCCCTTAATTTGTTGCTGCATTTGTTTCCAGGGAGATGGAGGCAATGGGCAGGGCTAGTTGCCAGTTCCTGGTTGGTGGGCTCTTAACAATGGCAAGGAGCTGTGTGGAGGTGACACAATCTACTCCTAGTTGCAGGGCTCTGGGAAGAGGCAGTGATCCTCGGTCATGTGTAGGAATCCCCCAGAGTATTTGGCAGTGGCAGCGACTTGGCATGTGCATTCCCAGGGGAGTGAGATCCATAACAGTTGGTGCTAGGTTGCAGTGCCCTCCTTTGCTGACCTCTGAAGTGACTGGGGCCACAAGTTGTATCTGTTCAAGGACCCCTAGTAGTGGCAGGCCTCACCACCTCTGTTGTCTTAGATGACTGCCATGGTTTCCCCCCACCACCTGTAGACCCTGCAAGAGGTGTTGTGCCATGCTTAGCCCATGCAGAAGGTGCCCTGCTACCCTTTGTCCATGTGAGAAGTTCCCAGCCACCTGTAGCCCACACAAGAGACATCGCTTTGCCTGTTGCCCACACAAATGGTGCCTCACCACCCATAGCCTGCTGCATAGGTGCCCTGGCCTTTGAGAGTCCACATGTGCACAGGGAAAGATATTCCCATGGTGGTCCACCCCTCCTCTTCTCACCCTTCCTAACAATGTCACCTTGCTTTTCCTGTGTGCCTAGACCTCCTCACAGGTTCCCTTGGCTATGACACTCCACTTCCTACCTGTGATGTACCATCCCCTAAGCCCCTTAGTCTGCTCCACACAGCCAATCATAGTCCTCTCCAGAAAACTGACCTCCGGGGTTTGAGCCTCAGCACCCAGCCTTTGTCTGAGCATCCCAGGCTGTGATGTCTAGCGGCAATGTTATCAATGGCCTGTGTGGGAATCTCTGCTTTGCCCTCCTCAGTCCAGCTACTGTACTTTTATTCTGAGATGTTGAGGTCCCCCTGTTTTGGCTGATCTCCCTGTCAGTTATATGGATTCCAGGATGTGGGTCCCTTGCCTTTTTTGCATCCTCTCTCAGGATTGCTAGGCCTATCCTAATTCCTTTCTTTCTCTCTTTCTCTCTTTTTTATTTCTTGTGTTCTACCAAGTTATGTGGAGTGTTTCTTGCCATTTTTGGTGGTTTAAGGTCTTCTGCCAGCATTCAGTAGATTTTCTGTACAAATCATTCTACATGTGGATTTCTATTTTTTTTATGTGTTTGTGGGAGAAAGTGAGAGCCACGTCTTACTCCTCTGGCATGTTGATCACTCCTCAAGTATTTACACTATTATGATGACTATGTAAATATTGTTTAGTGCCATGGAGTAGTCTATGGTTACTCTTTATTTTTCTTTTTTTCCCCTTCATTAATAATTTATATGTTGTTTTATTTATATGGCTGATGATTACAGTGATATTTTCAATGAAACATGCCTCTCTTTTCCTTGCTTTTTGCAGTGTTACTTAGTTATTTCTGCCATTAAAAAGTAGGGACTATTTTCCTGCCCCTTTAATCTGGGCTGGACTTTGAGTTGTTTTGATTAATGTAGAATGAAAAAAGATGATACTGTTCTACTTCCTAGATGAAGTATTTTTTTGATCTCTGGGAACCATGAGAAAACATGATGTAAAATAACCCAGATGAAAGACCACAAGGAAAGAAATGCCAAGCTATCCCATCTGCCCCAGGCATTAAAGACTTTACATCCAAATGCAAAGACATAAGTATGACCATTTACAACCAGCAGAATTTCTGTAGAATCCTGAGAAATAACACTCTATTGCTGTTCCACGTAAATTTTCATTCCACAGAAATGGAGTAGAGATACACAGAAAACATAGAATAACCTTGTAACATAGTACTCAATGGAAAAAAAAATAAGCAGAGATATATCACTCATCAATATTTCCACAGTTAAATTGATGTATTCAAATCAATACCTATTTTGAATAATTATGATACGCACATAGTTATACATATGGATGCAAGTAATATATAACCAATATATAACAAACCATGTGTGCTTTCATATGATGGGAGAAGAAATTAAGTACAGCATAGGGATAAAAGGAAATAAAAAATTTAGGCGTGAGATCATGCAAGGACCAATGATAATAAAGGCCATGAAATGAGGAGTATGATAAAGTCATCTGCCTGCCCTGGAGTATGATGAATTCCAATCTCTGCCCTTGAGGTATACTCTCCCCTACAACACCTACCACATCCGCAACTTACCACAGTTAGACTCATTAACTCAAAAAATCTTCAGTAATTCTCAACCACTATTATTGCTTTAAAGCTCCCCAGACTATGCTAAAGTGACAGACAATCACAGTTGATAACCATTAATCTGATAATATTAAGGTTATTTTCTAAATTATATTGTATGTGTTTATTAACTTAGTCTATTTGATTATTTGTTTTTCTGGACTTCTGAAATCTTCTACTTCCAATCTGCTCTCCTCTGTAGATTTACAGCCCATGATGAGATTTCTTGTTGCTACTGTCTTCAATCAGTTATATCATTTCCTGCACTCAGCATTTTCTCTTAATTGTTTTACCAACTTTTGCGGAGTACATTCTTCAGTATCTTAGCAGTAAAGCATGCATGAGAGATAAATTTCATGAATTTTTTCATGTTTTTAAATGTCTTACTTTGCTTGTACACCGACTTCATTGTTTTAGTGGAAATGAATTGATGAGTTGAAAATTGATCTGTGTTTTTTGGCTCCCATTTTTTCCTATTATGTATAAGAAATTTTCTTCTTTATTTTTTTTTTAAACTTCCACATCTACTGCTATCAACCCAGATCCAGGAGCTTTTTGATTTTACCATTTAGTAATTAGGTGGGTCTTGTCTTAATTCCCACATATGTGCATGAAGACTTTTAATCATTAATTATTGTTGTCTGGACTAAGGTACTGTTGTCAAAGAACATACTCTGTGATTTGAATTACCTGAAAATTTTTGAGACCTGATTTATGGGGCACCACATGGTTAATAATTAAAATTGTGTCATTGCACTTAAAATAATATATATTCTCCAGTTGCTTGGGTAGCATATTCTCTACATGCCATTCGGTAAAATTTGTTAATGGGTTTCTTAGATCCTCTATATATGTATTAATTTTTTGGCTTGTTTTACTAATAACTAATAGACATGAGTTTAAATAGAGGTTTAAATAGTCCTAAAAACTCTGAAAAAAACACACAAAAGACTCCAAAGTAGCTAAAGCAATCCTAAGCAAGAAGACCAAAACTGGAAGCATTATACTTCCTGATTTCAAACTATGTTACAAAGCTATTGTAATAAAAACTTTATGGTACTGGCATAAAAACTGATCAATGGAACAGAGTAGACAGCCCAAAATAAACTCATGAAAATAAGTCAGGGAGTTCCCATTGTGGTGCAGTGGAAATGAATCCAACTGGGAACCATGAGGTTGTGGGTTCGATCCCTGGCCTCGAACAGTGGTTTAAGGATCCAATGTTGCTGTGAGCTATGGTATAGGTTGCAGATGTGGCTCAGATCTGGCATTGCTGTGGTTGTGCCATGAGTGTGGCCCTAAAAAGGACAAAAGGCAAAAAAAAGAAAAACAAAAAAGAAAGTAAGTCAACTAATTTTCTTTTCTTTTGTTTTCTTTGTGTATGTGTGTGTCTTTTTCTAGGGCCACACCTGTGGCATATGGAGATTCCCAGGTTAGGAGTTCAATTGGGGCTATAACCTCTGGCCTACACCAGGGTCACAGCAATGTGGGAACCAAGCCGTGTCTGTGACCTACACCACAGCTCATGGCAACTCTGGATCCTTAACCCACTGAGCAAGGCCAGGGATTGAACCTGCAACCTCATGGTTCCTAGTCGGATTCATTAACCACTGAGCCACTATGGAAACTCCTCTTTTGTTTTATTTTTAGGGCCACACCTGTGGCATATGTAAATTCCTGGGCTGAATGTTGAAATAGAGGAGCAGTTGGCCCTCACCACAGGTATAGCAATGCCAGATTCAAACCACATCTGTGACCTACACTGCAGCTTGCAACAATGCTGAATCCTTAACACACTGAGACCAGGGATCAAACCTGCATTTTCATGGACACTATGTCAGGTTCTTAACCAAATAAGTACAAAGGAAACTCTATGACAAGTAATTTTCAACAGTGGCATTAAAAGTAGACAATGGGGTAAGGATAGCCTCTTCAATAAATGGTGCTGGAAAACCAGGATAGCTACATTCAAAATAATTTGGACCCTTAACTTGCAGTATACATAATAATTAACTCAAAATAGACTAAAGATTTAAATGTAAGACCTGAAACTATAAATCTCCTGGGAGAAAACTAAAGGGAAAAATCTCTTGGCAATGATTTTTGGATCTGCATAGGCAAACCAAAAGCACAGGCAAAAAAAAAGCAAAACAAAACAAACAAGTGGGACTATTTCAAACTAAAAAGCTTCTGTACAATAAAATAAATAATCAACAAAATAAAAAGGCAACCTAGAGAACTGGAGAAAATATTTCAAACCATATATCCTACAAGCTGTTAATATTCAAAATATAGAAGGAACACTTACAACTCAACAACAACAACAACAAAAAAAGAAAAAACAGAAATAATATGATTTAAAAATGGGCAAAAGACCCAAGTAAACGATCTTCCAAAAAAGACATCCAAATGGCTAACATATTTGAAAAGACGGTAAACAACACTAACCATTGGGAAATGGAAATCAAAACAGTGAGTCACACCACCTTACAACTTTCAGAATACTGTGGCACTATCACTGGCTCTGGTTGTAGCTGTGCTGCAGGATCAGCTCTTGGCCAGGAATTTCACATGCTGTTGGAACAGCCAAAAATAAAAAATAAAAATACATCATGTAAGCTGGGAACATTAAATATACATATTTTATAAAATAAACACTTCCAGCTCTGTGAGGTGGTAAGTTATATACCTCATTTAGGGAAGTCTTCCAATCTGGGCCAGATACTTGGTGTTCCATAAGAGAAAAATCTTGTGGATTAGATCAACGCATATACCTCCCACTGCTTGGTCAGAGCCTCTTGTTCACTTCTATTCTTGAAATTAATGGTAAAACTTGATAAAGGATGTGAGTTTGATCTGTAATGGCTCATCTGGACTTCAATGTACATTCACTGCTTAAGTCTAACTTGAATCAAAATCTTTGCTTTCCTACTTAATAAATAATGAGTTAAAACAATGAAAGATTTTATTCTCTGTCAATTTATGTGATATTTCTATACTTATTTTTATTTTTTAATTTAATTTTTTAATTATTTCCCCAATACAATTTCTTTTTCTACTGCACAGCATGGTGACCCAGTTACACATACATGTACACATTCTATTTTCTCACATTATCATGCTCCATCATAAGTGACCAGACATAGTTCCAGTGCCACGTAGCAGGATTTCTCATTGCTTATTTTAATTCTCTATTTTATAATCAAAAGAGTTTGTTTGCTTATTTATTTGGTAGTTTTATACAATTACTATTTGGGTTTTTTTTTCTTCCATATGTTTACCTCATTGTTTTTCCTTTTCATTCCTTCTTACTCCCAAAGTAGTACATTTTGGGATCACTTTTCTTTACACTGGTATATATATTTATAATTTTCTTTAATGTAGTTTTCTCAGCAGTGAAATGTATGTTTATGTTTGCTTGAAAATGTATGTTTTGAAAATAATTTTGAAATACATAATTAATTCAGCATAGTATTCCAGGTAATGAATTTTTTTTTAAAAATCAAAGTTCTCACTCACTGTTTTCTGTATTATTATATCACAGAAGATAGTAATAGAGATATAATAAATTTGGGAGTATCTTTTTTCTTTTTTTCTTCTTTTATTATGGCCACAGCTGTTAATATGGAAGTTCCCAGGCTAAGAGTAGAATCAGAGCTGCAGCTGCCAGCCACAGCCACAGCAATGCTGGATCAGAGCCACATCTGCAGCCTATGCCACACCTTGCAGCAAGGCTAGATCCTTAACCCACTAAGTGAGGCTAAGGTTTGAACCCACATCCTCTGGAATGGACACTATGTCAGTCCCTAACCCATGGAACCACAAGGGAAACTCCTCATTGTATCTTTTATGTCTCATTTTCTATTCTATATGTACATATTTTTATCTATTATTCAATAATTTTGCTCAACAAATCTCATTTAATTGTATATAATCTATAGGAGTTTGCTTTTTGGTTTTTGGTTTTTTATTTTCAAGGCCACACCTGTAACATATGGAAGTTCCTAGGCTAGGGGTTGAATCAGAGCTGCAGTGGCCTGCCTATGCCACAGTTATAGCAACACTTGGATCTGAACCACATCTACAACCTATGCCACAGCTTGTGGCAACGCTGGATGCTTAACCCGCTGAGCAAGGGCAGGAATTGAACCTGCATCCTCATGGATATTAGGGAGGTTCTTATCCTACTGAGCCACAATGGGAGCTCCAAATCTATAGTTTTTAATTTAAATTGTATTTTTCCATTTTTAGAATATCTATTTGGTTACTTTCCAAACTGGTATATCACTTTTTATAGTTCTTTAATCTCTGTAATCTAAAAATCTGAATAACTCATAGTTTATATATGACAAGTTTGTTATCTCATATTTTTGGCCATGCCCTCACAGAACGCAGAAGTTCCTGAACCAGAGATTGAGCCAAGCCACAGCACTGACAATGTTGGATCCTTAACTGCTAGGCCACCAGGGAACTCTCATTATCTCATGTTTTGTACTATGGCTTATTTTATCTGTGTTTTACTGGTTTTCATTCATTGTTTCTTATTTTCTTTTATGTCTAGTTATTTTAATCTGTAGTTTAGGCATTGTGTAAATATTATTCTGTGGGATGATTTGAAGCCTAAATTGGCAGAACTTTTTCCCAGAGAGAAGTTTCATGCTTCAGTTGGAATCATTTTGGGGCACTAAATATTCAGGAGATATTGAATCCAACAATAACATGATTTTTACTGGACCACTGAGGTGACGGAAGACTAGATTGCAATTTTTGTGAGGTCCTGATAATTCCACTTATTATTAACAGAAAGTTGTAGCCAATCAGGAAGGTTTTAGACTCTGTATCTTATGCAAACATCTGAATATTAGCTCTTATTTTTCCCTTGATGCTGCCAAAATCACGGCTCTGTTTCACAGCTGTTTGCTCTATCTAGTCAAATGTCCACAAGGTAACAGCAGCTTATAGTGCTGTTTTAAATAGCTGGGTGCTTACATTTTCCTAGAATTTGGATGGATTAATACTAATAGAATTTCTATTGCTTTTTTTTTTTTTTCAAAAATAATGACTATATGGCTTATAGAAAATTTTTATAAAGAGAAATATAAAACATTGATGTCATGTAATTAGAACTTGATTTTTTTCTTGGTAGTTTGTGACTGATAAAACTATATTGTTTCTGTATTAAATAAAGTAAAATATAAGAATATGCTAATGGTAATAAATGGTGACAAGATTCCCTATTTACAAGTCATTTTAAACACAGAAAAGCCAAATGATCCTGAATAGATAGTCACTACTAATTCAGTTTTAAAAATGAACAAATTAACAGCTTGCTTGCTAATAACTGAGACTAAATAGAAAATTGGGTCTAAATGTTTCTACACAGCAAATTTATATTTGTGAAAAATTGTCAATATCCATAGGTATATAATCCTTTCCTTAAAAAAAAAAATTTCCCTGGGGGGAAATATAACACGAAGAATTAACAACAAGATAAATTCACTATTTTACCAAATGGAGTTAAATAGCATACTCAGGTGGCTTTATCTGTCTCCTCTCCACCTCCCTTTCACCTCCTGCCTTGCCAATCACCAGCATTTCAGGTATTTAGAAGTATGGTTATTCGGTGATGTTGGTAGTAAAGGAATTTGTAATGTATACCCCAACTTTCACTTTTCATCAGTCTGATTTTTTGGTTAGGCAAAAGTTGAGTATGTGAAATCAGCCAACCAATTAACTTGTCAAGAACCAATTTGTTACTGGTAAAACTGTGCTTATCATAATAGAGAAGAGTTTCACATTTATTTTAAAAGATTTATCATAATTAGAAAATCTTCATTCTTTACTTTGTCTTAAAATAAATTTCTTAAGGGACATTAACCTCTGAAACTCTGTCTTGCAGTATTATATATCCATGAGATATTTTCATGTCACAACTGTACCTTTCTTTATATCTATCCTCATTTGTTTTATAATTTTTTTCCATGCCAAAATTTTAGAAGCAAAAACCAATCACTCTTATGGTACAGTTGAGAATTATTATAGGGGAGGAGATGCATAAAAGTAGTTTTAGATGTGTAAAGGGAGTAAGCTTACAACTTTCCCAATGATTTATCAATTAAAGTATTGCACCCTAGTGCCCTATAATCTACATTTTTTTTATTCTGTTATGAAGATAAACTAATTAACTTCAATATTTATCAGGTTAATATTGAAAAAGAGTAAATCATATTCAGTACAGCAATGTTGCAGTAATTTGTGTTATGATGAGACAGAAATAAGAATTAAAATGTCCTTAAGGCAAAATCTATAAATTAATTAAAAACACAATTTCACAAACAGACTAATTGGAATGATAGAAAATGGCTTTAATAGTTTAAGTTATTCTAAATGATCTTATATTTTATAAATAGATTTAGTAGTTTTTATTATATTAAAAATGCATAACATAAAATTTGCCACTTTGACCATTTCTAAGTAAGCTTTCAGTAGTAGTAAGTATATTCACATTATTGCACAACCCATTTTAGGAATGTGTTCATTTTCCAAAACTTAAACTCTATACCCATTAAAAAATAACTACCTTTCTCTCTCTCCCAAGTAAAATACATATATAAATGAAGAAAATCTTTAAAATAAGGCACAGTGACATTGGCTCTGACCTATGCAGGATGCTTTCCTCACTTCTTTTTTCTCAACAGAATCCAAATTTACCTCAAATAGTCTCTCCCTTGCCAACCTCAGGATGAATACACACCAATGATGAAATCCTTATTCCCAGTGATTGTGTCAAGCCATTTAGGCTAATAACCTTATTACTTTCTCTTATTAATTATTATTGCTATTTAGCAGTAAGCATGTGTACTGATTTTACTAAACAGACTCTAAGGAAGAATTTATAATCTAAATCTGGTAAAATCACTTATTTTCCCATCTCTTTAATTAAACTTAAAGAAACAGGCTATCTTAATTGCTACTGGAAACCACATTATAACTGGCCAGCATTTTCAATATATAGAATGAATGTCTTATCCATCCACTTTGCAAAATAAAAACTTACAAATTAAAAGTCATCCTAGAGGGAGTTCCCTTCGTGGTGCAGTGGTTAATGAATCCGACTAGGAACCATGAGGTTGTGGGCTCCATCCCTGGCCTTGCTCAGTGGGTTAACGATCCGGCGTTGCTGTGAGCTGTGGTGTAGGTTGCAGAAGCGGTTCGGATCCCGCATTGCTGTGGCTCTGGTGTAGGCGTGTCGCTACAGCTCTGAGTAGACCCCTAGCCTGGGAACCTCCATATGCCCCGAGAGTGGCCCAAGAAACGGCAAAAAAAAAAAAAGTCACCCTAGAATCCAGATTCATTCACTGCTATTTTATTTTCTTTCACTGAAAAGAATCAGGTATAATACAGAATCACATAAGCAAATACAGGAAATGGCCTAGAGCCTATGCAAAATACTTATGCAAAACTATCAGCTTTAGGTTATAAGTAGTAAACTGTTAAATTGCTACATTCACAACTCTAAGACATCAGCAAGAAAATTGACGAGGTAAAAACGGAAAGCTCTCTGAACATTCATACCTCTCCTCTTGCTGCTAACATGGAGGATTTGCTGCCTGCAGCCCATTGGCCTGGTATAGTGACTGGATGACACAGAAGAATACCGGTCTTTGGAAGGCCTACCCCTTTCTCTCAGATGTTGTGTTCCTGGGCAGGTGATAGAATCTTCCTGAGAAAATACAACTTCTGGAAGGCAAAAAAAAAAAAAGCCAACTTCAGCTTTTGAGCTATAGCACAGGGTCAGTAAGAGCTTACTTT
This sequence comes from Phacochoerus africanus, assembly GCF_016906955.1. Lineage (NCBI taxonomy): Eukaryota > Metazoa > Chordata > Mammalia > Artiodactyla > Suidae > Phacochoerus > Phacochoerus africanus. The sequence goes on along the minus strand of NC_062556.1, from coordinate 34,318,634 downwards.
CACAACGCTTAAATATTCATGAATCTCCAATAGTTGCAGGCAATGGGGAAACTAAGCTGGCCAAGAGAGGAATAGTGTCCCTGTGTTAATGTGATAAGAAATGGTATGAAATTCTTATGGTATTAAGCATTTCAACTGTATCATATTAGTACTGTATCATAAACTTTACCTTTCCCCAGCACAATACAGAAATCATTGTTATGTTAAGACTTTCTTCCCAAGAAATAATTGGAAAAAGTGCTAATGGGATAGGAGATCTAAAATGCACGGTGATTTCAACTCTTTTCTTTTTTAAAAAATGCTTTCCCAAATCAAAATATCTGAAAACTTTTGATTTACACTGTCTTTCTGGAAATAAGAAAATATTCTTTTGAAAAACTTTTATTACTCCTTTTATAATCTTTTGTCAGAAATGTGACAGGTATGCGCAGCTATGTATTTGCAGTTTATGTGTGTGTGTGTATAACTTCACATATGTAAAAGTCTATATGGGATCTTAGTGTAAAGGTAGGTGTGTATTGGAGTTTATAGAACTGATGGTAATTATAGAATTAGGACTGAAAAGAGCCTATAAAGTCATGCAAATATTGACCTTTAATGCTTCCAAAGTGACTTGTGAAGGAATCTGCATGTCAATATGTAGTATAGAACTCCTGTTTTGTTCTTTAGAAAAACTGACAGATTTTAAAATAAAATTCTTTAGTAAATCAATATTTAATAACCATAAGCAAAATTGTCTAAAATGTTTTGTCCATTAAATGGTTCGGCTATCTCATTTCAACATACAAAATAAAAGGAATTACTTTTCTATTTATTTCTTTAATTTTGGAGGAATATAAATTATGTTTACTCAGAATTTGGAGACCTAGGTGAAATTTTGAACATACCTTTCCTGTTTAGAAAAACAATGTAATTTAATTACTTAGTGACTGCCTTAGTCGAGATTATAGAACTCAGGAGTTTCCCTGTGGCTCAGATGGTTAAGTATCTAGCATTGTCTCTATAGTGGTTTGGGTAGCTCTTACGGTACAGATTGGAATTCAGTGTTTTCCATTAAGTTTTGTCTATATCTTAGCTAAACTGTCTGCATATTTTGGCATTGTTTTTATGCTTTTATCTTTGGTGTCAGTTTTAGAGTACTGCTAGTAGTAGACACAAGACATGTTTTACTAACTAAATATTGACCTGGATATTATAATCTCCTGGAGCTGAAGCCTAAGTCCAATTTAATCTTTGAGCAGCTTGCCTGGACATATTAAACACACAAATTGCAAAGCTGTTTAGTAGATTTCTATATTAAATAATTCTGGAAATTATAGTTGATTTTAAAAGGTGAAATATTTTATTTTAAAAGGTTAATATTGATATAGTTTAAATAATTTTCTGCTTTTCAAAAAAGAAATCTCAGGTTTGCAAATCATCAAAACATTAAAATGGATGATATTCTTAATTTTCAGTTGATTTGTATTTATTAAATATACTTTATTCAATATTGTATACAATGCATATCTTCATTATTTACTATTTGGAACATTTTCTACGTTATTTGTATCTGAATCAAGTTTCCAATTAAGCAGTGAATAATGGGGAGAATTAGAGCAATGAGAAGGAAATACCTTTTCTTGGGGATTTGGAAAAAAAGTAGGAATCCAGAAAAACAGGAACAAAGAAAAGAAAAAAAGAAAAAGAAAGAAGAAAGAAAGAAGAAAGAGAGGAGGAAGGGAGAAAGGGAAGGGAAACAAAGGAGAATGAAAGCTCTGATTCTGATATATACACAGTTAGCTCATAAACATCAGGCTTCACCTGAGCAATGTATTAAAAGTTCACTCCCTCAGGGTACTTCCCAAAGACTGAGGATTAGTGTTAAGTTAAGAACTAAGAAATAAAAGACAAGTTCCAAATTCAAGAAGATCCTGTTTTGCACACTGCCAAAATTAAAGTCAGAACAACAGGAAAGGATTCCAAGGATATCTAGTCTAACTTCCTCAATACACAAATGGATAATTAAATCCTAAGACACTGTTTAGGTCAGTTCAAGCTGCTATAATGAAATACTGTAGACTAGGTGGCTTTAAACAACAGACATTTAAATTTCATGTTTCTGGAGTCAGAAGTCCAAGATCAAGGTGCCAGCATGACCACGTTCTTGGAGAGGGCTCTTTTTCTGATTAATGTCTCCACTTGACTTTTCCTTGGGTTGTGCATGCAGAGAGAATGATCCCGTGTCTCCTCTTTTTATAAGAGCACTAACCCTATCATAAGAGACCCACTCTCAAGACCTCATTTAACCATAATGGCCTTCCAAAGGCCCAACCTTCAAATACCATCACACTGGAGGTTGAGTTTCAAAATATGAATTTGGGGGAGACATAAGTATTCAGTAAATAGTGAACACTGAGTGGTTTGCTCAAAGTCACACTGCTAATTGGTAGCAGAAGAAGACCTTGGCTTAGATATTCTGAAAATTGTTCTGATGTCATTTGCCCTGAAAGATGACCCAATTCCTATTACTCAAAGGGTTTAAAAAGAAGGGAAAGGAGTTCCCGTGGTGGCTCAGCTGTAACGATCCTGACTAGTATATATGAGGACATGAGTTTGATTCCTGGCCTCACTCAGTGGGTTGAGGATATGGTGTTGCCATGACTCGCAGTGCAGGTTGCAGAGGCTTGGATCTGGCATTGCTGTGGCTGTGGCATAGGACGTCGGGTACAGCTCCATTTTGAACCCCTAGCCTGGGAACTTCCATATGCCACAGGTGCAGCCTTAACAAGACAAAATAAATAAATACATAAATACATAAATTTATTTTAAAAAAGCCAAATAAATACTTTATCAGGGGAATCTCTCAAATCCATTGTTTCTCAGAATTATGATTCAGCTTTATTCTATCAGGCTTCCTTTAAGGCATTTCTCCATCAATGTTTCCATCTTCAGTATATTTCTCTCTATATTCTATAAACATATTTCCTCCTTTAATTCCAATTATCCCATTCAATTACATCCCTAGCACAATTCTTTTTACTGTCAAATGTTTAGGAAATTATTCTCCATTAATAGTCTGCCGTATTTCTCCTCTACTCTTCCACATACTGCTGCATTTGCTTTTGTTCATCACACTTTTCAAGACTTTCAGAGCAAAATCATTTATTAGGTGAGGGCAAATATTATTCCTAGTGACAGGAGATTTTATGTATATTACTTAATTTATCCATCTAAAATAACCTAAGGAGGTATTTTCTGTTTGTACAGTGGGTTAAGGATCTGATGTTGTCACTGCAGTGGCTTGGGTCACTGCTGTGGTATGGGTTTGATCCCTGACCCAGGAACTTCCACATGATGTAAATGTGGCTAAAAAGAAAATATAAAAATAAAACAGGATTATTTATATTTCAGATGCAAAAAAACTGATATTGAAATATGAAGCAACTTTCCAATTATTGTTCCAAATTTTGTCTAACTATACAGATTATTGCTGCCTGTCATCATTGACTTTTAAATTCCTTTGTAAACTTACTTTCAAGTTACATTAAACATTTTCCCATAATTTTCCAAAATTTAATTGATTTCTCATTCTAATACACCGAACTTCCCCTTACTCACTGTTAAATCTAGTGACCTCTTTTTAAATCTTGATTTCTAATTAATTTCCACTTGATTAATTTGTTTGGAGCATTATCAATTCTCCATCTATTAGGTACAGAGGGGCATTTAAGCATATGAGCTGAAGTCAGAGAGACTGAGGTTTGAGCCTTATTTCTATCATTTGCTAGATAAGCAAATTTAAATATTTTCTGCTTCATTCATTTCACTTGTAAAATTAAGAACATAACTATGACTTCATAAGCCTGTGGGGAGGATGACATGAAATAAAGTATGTAAAGAGCTCAGCACAATGTCTAAGACCTAAGTGCTCTGCTAACGTTACCCTTCATTTCCTACTGAAATGTCCACTTCCTTTGTCTTCACTCTCCAGGCTTTAAATCCTTTCCTCTCTAATTTCTCTCCCTCAGTCACTTATTGCTGTCTCTTGATTATTATAATACGTATTTCTGCCTTTGCCTCTTTTCTTTCCACTAACAATTATCCCTAGATGATTTTTCCAAGTCCATCATTTCACCCTCCACATCTAAGCTGATTTTTTAAAAATGTAATTACATTTCTTACTCTTATCTGTTACCAGAAATTAACCTTGTATCTCTAATTATTCTTACAATTCTTTCCCAATAAAGGAATATGACACAAAAAAGCTCAACAGATTACTTGTCACCTTTCCCCCATCAAAATATGTCCCCATTTATCAAAAATAGAATGGTCATGCAGAAATTTTCTCAATTCCTTACCAGTTACAACCATAAGTATTAATATGGAAGACACAGTCTTCATATCTTGGTTTTCTCTTCTGCTATTAACCCATCTCTACTTTTCTAATTCATGGCCTCAAAATATCACCCTCACTGGGCAACTTGTCCTTCCCAAAGTGGTTTGTTTTACTATTCCTGCAAGTCTTTAACCATGCTGTTTACTCCACCTCTGTTCCTATCTAGTAAATTTCTTTGTAATATTCTTAACTTTTAAATGCCCTCTTTTATTTTCCTTCATAAATTCTCCAGGATTTAATGGATTTTTTTTATGTGTTTCCATTAACACATTGCAAGTGCTTCTCAAATGACATGGTATTAAAATCATTCTGATGTCCCTCTGCTTTCAGAAAAGAAGTCTACATATTATTCACTTTTGTATACAGCTAGATCTCAAAGGGGTTTACCACCAAGTAATTGAATATTAATTTATCCCCCAGTTGTAATATTTTTCCTTTGGGAAGAAAATAATTCACTCTCAAAGTTTCTTATAATATGCTTTCCAAGGGAAAAACTGGCAAAAGGTTGAAAGTCATTCTATAAAAGCATGTGTTTTCTGTAATTACTTGTTAATGCCTACAACATATAATGCTTAATACAAAAAAAAAGAATATGTCAGGTATAAATAAACTTTGAATAAAAACAATACATTAAATCACATTCCACTTAAGAGCTAGACAAAACCGCAATTCTTTTATATTTAAATTTTATTGGAGTATAGTCAACTTTAAAAATTGTGTTAATTTCAGGCATGCAACAGTTTTACATACACATATATCCATTCCTTTTCAGATTCTTTTCCCATATAAATTACTACAGTACTAAGTAAATTACCTCTGTGCTATACAGTAGGTCCTCCTTACCTGCCTATTTTATGTATAGTAGTGTGTATATGTTAATCCTAACCCCATAATTTATCCCCCCACAACACACATTTCCTCTTTGGTAAACATAAGTTTAGTTTTGAAATCTTTGAGTTTGTTTTTATTTTATAAGTTTTATTGTATCATTTCTATTAGATTGCACATATTAGTGAACTCAAATGATATTTGTTTTCCTCTGTCTGATCTACTTTACTTAGTCTGACAATTCCTAGGTCCATCCATGCAGGTGCAAATGGCATTATTTCATGAATCTGATGACTAATATTCCATTGTATATCTGTACCACATCTTTTTTATCCAGTCCTCTGTTGATGGACATTTTGGTTGCTTCTGTGCCTTGACTATTATAAATAGTATTTCAATGAACACTGGGTGCATGGATCCTTTTGAATTACAGCAAAACTACTGTTCTTAAATCCATCTTTATTCCTTCCCTATGCCATCCCCTGGCTTCCTCTTAAATGTAACTGCTGGTTTGAATTGCATGTTCATAATTTCCTTTTTTTCTAAAAATATATAGCTCTTTTACATATGTAAGTATCTTTAAACAGTGCTAAGTTGTTTTCCAAAAAGAGGGATCAGTTGATCTACTGGCAGCAGACCAGCAGTTTATGAGAATTCCTACTTATTCACGTGTTCAACATATTTGGTTTTGTTAGTCTTCTTAATTTTGTTTATCAAATATAAACATGCCTCAATAAGTATTAATTTTAATATATCTTATTATTAATAAAATTATACTTCTATTTCCTTTATCCCTTTGATTAAACCAAAAACCAATATGTTCTGCCTGTTGCTTCTTACTATCCAAGTGGTTTTCCAACAAAGGACTAGGGTTTGGGCAAAATCTGGTGGGAATAGTTTGGCCAAATAATGCCAAAGGCTATGAGAAATTAAGCATCAACTGTCCTTTAACTAGTGAAATATAGGGAGAAAGGAGTAGATTTAAAAAACAAATTTATTCTATTTTTCACTGTTGTCCATTTAAATCATAAGAAGTGTTACATAGACTCTTAAACTCAGAGATAAGATAAGAAATGAAAGTCAGAGCTTACCCAATCCAACATACTTGTAAATAAATGTAAAAATTATAGCACATAAGAAATTCAAATGATCTGATCAAGAACATAAACATTGTTAGAGAGAATCAAAGTTAAATTTCAAAGTTAAATTTTATCTTCTTCCTATTCAGGCTTCAATGACATCTTCTAGGATTCTATGTCAGCCTAAACTGAGAATAGATTACGACACACTCAAAGAAAGAAGAATAGAAATCTGTGAGCAGATAGAGATAAATTTCAATATGATATTAATGTTTTAGATCTATTTTAACTATTGTTATGCATTCATTGTTACTGATAAATGTGGAAAGTCCTCCTACTGTAGAGCATTGCTTCGGAACAAGTGATAATTTGTCTGAAGGAATGTAGAAATAGCAGATATTAGAATAAATATTTTAAAAAAACAGACCCCTAGATCTGCTATTAAACATTATTTTGTGGAGTTCCCATCGTGGCTCAGCGGTTAATGAATCCAACTAGGATCCATGAGAAAGTGGGTTGGATCTCTGGCCTCTCTCAGTGGGTTAAGGATCGGGCATTGCCATGAGCTGTGGTTTAGTTTGCAGACACGGCTCAGATCCTGAGTTTCTGCAGTTCTGGCGTAGGCCAGTGGCTACAGCTCCAATCTGACTCTAGCCTGGGAACCCCCAAATGCCCCACAGGTGCGCAGGTGTGGCCCTAAAAAGCCAAAAATAGAAAAAAAATTTTGTCACAAAACGTACAAGCTTATAATGATAGCATAGTGATGCAGTCGTGTATATTACAATCACATAGACCTCAGATGAAGGAAGTATTTCTTCTCTGAGATCACTAAAATGACATTGTAGTATGTGTAATACGAATGTGAGAAGTCATTTGAGCTTTCTAAAGTCACAGCTAAATGCGTCACAATGTCAAATTAATTGGTGCCTAATTCATTATATGCCTCTGTAAGTTTACTTTCGTATTGTTTTTAACACTGTTGTGGTTTATTCAGTGAAATCTAAGGCATTTGTGGCAGGCATCTACATGTTTAATTATAAAAAGAATTACAATATCCAAAATTTATCATAATTGTAATTAAAGGAAAGATAAAAGATTAATATGTAGCATTGTAAGATAATAGTATATGGACTTAACTTATCCTACCTACCTAGTCATTATTTAGATACCTAGCAGCATGATCTTCATTTCTCTAAGCCTAGTTCCACTTATATGAAATGAGAAGTTTATAAAATGAATTGGAACCTAAGGCATCTACTACTCTAAATGTGTATAAATCTAATAGGTAACTCTAACTTACAAATTGTATGAGCCAATCAAATCTGAGTTTACTTAAATTATATTTTGTATTATTAAAGAGTTTTATTAAACTCTTACATTATTGTCAGGGGGTTCAATATTTTTTCTTAGAGTAAAATAAAATAGTTGGTTAAAATGCATTAAAATTTAATGCAAATCAAAAGAAAAACAACAATCTGTAGCCCCTCCCCCCCCACACACATAGAAAACAACAACAGAACCTTCAGCATCCTAATTTACTCATTTCATTGTTCCATATACCTTTTCTAGCAGGCTCACACACATTTGTAACCTTAAGTATATCTGAAATTCCTTTGGCAATAAAATGGCTTTCTTTCCCCAGTAAGCACTCTTTGGAATGAGTTTAACACACCAGAGAGCATTTCTATCAATTCCCACAAGAAATTCAGCATCTTCTTTAAGACTTTATGATCCTCATATTATTTGTTATTGAGCAGGCAATAGCAAAAAGATCTGAAATCTAATGTGTATTTTAGGTTTTTTTTATTTTCCCTGACTAGAATAAAGGTATGGATAGGAAAATCAAACTTCTGCATTTATAGCTTTTGCAGTGTGTATGTAAATTATAACATAGAAAACCTAAAATCCATCTGCTATTTACTTAGAACACTAGACAGAGGATTGGTTCATGCTTAGAGTAACTAAAACACTTATTTTGTTTTGTTTTTATAGGCTTAAGGGAAAAAAAATTTTTTTTCTATAGCCCCAGGGTATGTGTAGAATGTCCTGAATGCTTTTTCTTCCTTCTTGACTAGTAACCTTATAAAGTAACACTTGTAATGTAACATTTATTTATTTATTCTCTGAAGAGAATAAGCAAGACACATTCCTTTAAAAAAATCAAGTAAGCCAGACAGACATTGGAACAGTTATTGCTGTTTGTTGCAAATATCATATATATTTATGTGTTAATAAATATGTACATATTTATTATATATATATATATGATATTTATATGTATACTATTTACCGAGAACATCATCAATAACTATACCCATGGATATGTATTAGATGAGAGCAAAGCTATGATTTTTTAAGTCATTTCTTTATTAGTATTGAATGCAACAGTGATTTGGAATAAATAATTACAAAATCAATTATCGAGTTTATAATTTGGATTGAGAAATAGAGTTCAACTAACAATAGTAACTAACAATACCTAACAGTACTGATAATAATACTGCTGTTAGGAGTGCTGGCTTTGGAGCCAGTTTGTCCAGACTTGAATTCCAGTTCTGCTATTTCCAGCTATTGGACCTATTCCTGTCTCCTTCCTAAGCATAAGAGAGGACTATGTTTCTCCATCTCTTATGGATAGGCAAGAGATGTGATGAGTTTTGGCCAATGAAGTATTGTCAGAAAAAAATGTCCATACAGGATTGGCATGAGTTCTCCACATCTGCTCCTTCCCACTATAATGACCCTGAGATAAGGGACGGGATGGAGGAGTCCCAAACAACAGAACCTCCATCAACCTCGTCCCTGAGTAAAGTACATGGAGATCAGCAATGCACATATGATTATATTCTAGCAAAAAATAAATTTCAGTTGTGCTAAATTGCTGAAGGGTTGGAGTTTTTGTTACTGCAGTATAATCCTGCCTAATACGGCTTGTACACTCACTGTGTCTGAGTTTCCTTACATATAACTAGGATAATAACAGCGTCTATTTATTTTTAGAGTTGTCAGGAAGACTTTATTGAATCAAGAGACCAATACAGTTTTAATTCCTATTAAAGTAGTAGCATATATACTTTCTCATTTCACAGATTCTAAGTTCTAAAATATTCCACTTGCCATAAAGCCCAAATTTAGCCAGCAGTGAGTTCACCTTTCTGCAATGCCCACAATCACCAATTCAAAAACTATCAAATCCTGCTTTAATACAATATAACCCTACTAGACTGTATTTTTGTCATGTGAAATATTTGGATGTTGACAGAAACACTCAACATGAGCAAATATGATACCGTTGATTTTTAAAAACAATACTTTTTTTTATTATTCAGAAGGAAATATTACCTAGGTAAAAGGAAGAAGTCGGGGAAAGTAGAGAGAGACAATAGTGGAGAGTACAAAAGATTACTGCAGGATTCTCCTGAAATGCCCTGATTATAGCTTTATCTATCAAAATTTGGAATTGAAGATCACTTAAATTCATCTCCAACCCTAGGAGTGAAATAAGAATGTTCTTTCGTGCTTCAGAAATTTAAGCTTTTTATAGACATGTTTTTACTTAATCGGCATGACATCAGAAAAAGGTATTATTTCCTATACTTTGTAGATAAGAAAAGTATACTGTAGACTGAGGAATAATAAAAGAAAATCACTCCTTACCCAAAGGCATTTACTCTGTGGGGAAAGCAACTCTAAGATCTTCATTTCCATTCGGTTGCTCATTTATTGCTCTCTCTCATGGTTTAAACTAGAGCCAAAAATGAAAAGAACTGTTACTGAAAGCAAAAAAAAAAAAAAAAAAAAAAGGAAGGATTTTCCCTAGAGGAGCAAAGTATTTTTATATTATTGTCATTTTTCTGAACTCTAGTGAAAAATTTTTTGACCAAGAAAGAAAGAAGTGTATTAGCAGATCTCACTGGATCAACTGTCTCTAGATGCCAGAAGGTTCATCCAGCAGAGATGAAAATGAGAGTATGACCTCTTCAACTTATTTAATTTGGAGAAAAAGAGTATCATATTTCTTCAGTAAAGTAAGCCATATCACATTTTAACTCTGGCTAAAGAAATATTAACTAAATTGTTTATGCTCATATTAGAGAACTACAGTAAAAGAATATTTATGTTAATACATGTTATTATATCCATTAAAAATAATAAATACAGCTATGGAAAACCCTGTATAAATAGAATTTCCTGCATCTAGAAATTTAACATCTACACTGCTACTGAAACAAAAACATTTTATAATATTTAATAAATAATTAAAATCTGGAGTTCCCGTCGTGGCGCAGTGGTTAACGAATCCGACTAGGAACCATGAGGTTGCGGGTTCCATCCCTGCCCTTGCTCAGTGGGTTAACGATCCGGCGTTGCCCTGAGCTGTGGTGTAGGTTGCAGGCGCGGCTCGGATCCCGCGTTGCTGTGGCTCTGGCGTAGGCTGGTGGCTACAGCTCCGATTCAACCCCTAGCCTGGGAATCTCCATATGCCGCGGGAGCGACCCAAGAAATAGCAACAACAACAACAACAGACAAAAGACAAAAGACAAAAAAAAATAATTTAAAATCTAAGAGATCAGTGCTTTCAGACATTTAAAAATTATTAATTGAATATTAACTATCTGTTCAGTCTGTGTTAACCATTATCCATAAAAATTTTGTTATTTAGTTAGAGAAATACAAGTCAAGATAAAGCAAAAAATTAAGAAATTTACCTATTTGACAGAAAAATTTACTCTCCTACAACCAATGTACAATAAACTTTATAAAAAAAGAAAAAATTATCAATTCTCTCCCAAAAATGAAAAACATGAAAGAAAATTTCCTTTTTCCAAAAGTTTTACTTTTCCAGTAAAGACAATAATAAATGCTATCTGGGTCTATCATATTGGAAATAAAGACACCTTAACTGGTAATGATATCAATGTAGGGAAATGAGTACCCTAATATACTGCGAAGATTATTGAAAATTACTCAAAAATTCTTCAGGTATATTTATTAATTCTTAATATATATTAATTTATTATAAAATGAGATGTGCATTATATGAATATATTATTAATATAATAATATTTTCAGACATTAATATATTTTAATTATATGGAGACATAATATTCTATGCCAGGAAACTTTAAAACTTTACACTGCATCTAAACACATATTTGATGTTTAGAACTTATGCTAAATAATCATGAATGTTTACAAAGATATGGATAAAGAATGTTTCAATAAAAAATATTTATATGAAATTTTGAAGTATTAAAAATGTTTATATACACCTAGCAAACCTATAGGAGTGATTTCCATTCTGTCCAAAAATGATATAGAAAAATATGCAAAGAGAGACATGCAAAATGTTATTACTAAATATAAATGAAATGATTTGAAAATCTCAAATTCAGTACAACTCATAGAAATCAAAATTGATATAGATGAAGCCACCAAAAAAGTGGAATAAAGAAAGTCAGACACCCTGGACTATAAAGAATAAGCATGTTCTAAAAAACTTAGCAGACAATGTGGAAATTTTTAACTGAAGAAAAATGTATTGGCAAATAGGGATAATTATACAGTGTGCTGGAAATAAAAAGACCTGTGGTCTAACTTGAGTAAAAATGAATGATGGGAAGGAGAAAGAAAGGAGAGAATGGAATTAATACTTTAAAATTTTTACAGCTAGCACTTGTTGAACCTTATTCTCTGTAAGGACTGTGATAGATGTTTCAAATGCACTCTCTTATTTAAGTACTTGCCACTAGTAGGTAAGTACCCTTAATCCTATTTTGCAGGGCAAAGTATAGGAGAATTCTGGAGGCATCCTGGCTAATATCCTATCTCAACTCCTCCACTGCTGGCCATGTCACCTGGAGCAAATTACAGAGCTCCTTTATGCTCCCTATTATAATAACTATAGTAACAGTACCTAGCTCATACGATTGTTATGAAGACTAAATATTTAATATAGGCAATGCTCTTATGACAGTGCCTGGCCAATTGCAAGCACTGAAAATTTTAAGGTATTTTTATTAAATGGAAATATTGTCTTCAAGATTCTAATCAAGTTCAAGCTAAAACCCTAGTAACCTGAAAAATGGTCTGTTGACCACAAAGCCGAGGCTCTGTGCGATCCCCTTGTCCATAAATACGGGCTACAGTGAAGTACTTCCACAATCAAGAAAAATGCCCTCTATCCTAATTTGATACACGATCACAGCAGAAGCATAAAAGTGCTCCTCAGTGATAGAAGAGTACTCAGTTGTCAGTGTTCTCCTTCTTGAGAAAGGTACCTATATTTTTAAAGAAAGCATGTGTTTATCAGCAGAGAGACAAACCAGCTTTGGAAACAAACAAGCAAACAAACAAAAAAAGCATTCCTGAGGAAGTGTGCATGGAAGCACTGAGCAGTGGACAGGATTGAAGCCAAATATCTCTGGGAATTCCATTCCCACTGGCTGGACAGTCCTAGACTTAGCCTGTTGTAGATAAACATTTATTCATTTTACAGTTTGATTCTCTTGGTTCTTTTGCTTCCTACTTAGACCTGTTTTCAGAAAAGAATGCAGTGACCAAGCCACAAGAGTATGAAAGTCTCTGTAACATTTATATTTTCATTTCACATTGATTTTTCTGTACCAATCTTGTAAATACAGTTACTTTAAGTTGGCCTTATATTTCATTGTATTTTAAGAGTCAAAGAGTGTTCTGTCAATGCCCAGGGACAAATAGGTTGTTTGGGGGGGAGACTGAAACACCTGGTCAGGTTAAGTCAATAAATGTATTTTAAAATATCTGAGATTTAAAACCTGAGATTTAAAAATACTCTATCTTCCCTTCTTTCTCAAATTAGATTTTTCAGCCTCTGGGACTGTGTAAGACCAGTATATTCAGGAAAATAGTGCCTGAATTAAAAGTTAATACCTGTAAGGCTTTAAATTATGGTTGTGTGATTTTGGATAATGTATATTAAGCTTTAAGTTTAATTTTCCCATTTTTAAACTGGAAATAGTAATACCTACCAGATGGGGCTGTTGTAAGAATTTATATACAATACACATATACATACACATGTGTGTGTGTGTACAATATGTGTATTTATATGTATATATAAATGAATTTATGTACAAATATATCTTAGTCCAGTGAATGCTCAAAAACCGGTAGTTATTATTTTCTCACCACTCTAATACAACACTCAGAGGCCTCTTTTAAGGTAGGCAGGTGACTCTTCTCAGGCAACAGTGTTCTGCAATGTTATGTGATTTCTTCAAACTTGGACATCTGCTCTGCTCTACAAATAGTCGGTCCTCTATGTATTAAAATGGTGAAAACAAAACTATGCACCTCAGTTCTGGCTTCCTCCAATAGAGGCAATAGTAGTTATTAGCTTTATAATACTTATGAACTACCTTTCTGTAGTTAATATAAGTGTGGACATTTCTGTTTTGTGCTAGAAACATTGTCAACATGTTAGATTTCTTGACCAGCCATTTTTAAGAAAGAGCAAGTATCCTTAGGAGGGGACTTTTCCTTAGGAGAAAGGCATTTTCAGTTTCAGATGACTTCTCCAGTGATGGGAAACTTTTTGGACATGTAGAATTTGAGGACTTTAGTAAGGCTAAATTTAGAAATAAGTGACTAGAATTATATTGAAAGGACTCCCCATTGGGTGAGTAGAAGGAAATAAGACACCTTTGGAAGAACCTACAATAAAAAGTGAGAAAAAGGTATTTAGCAAAGATAAGATAGGTCAGAGATAAAAGGTAAATACACATTTATAATTTCACAGTCAGGGAAAGTGGACAATGAAAATGTAAAATCAAGGAAAGTGGATCATAATCATTCAACAGTAACAACAAAACTAAGTGTCTAGCACCTTCTATGTTGTTTCTACTATCCTTCAGTGTCTGGTAACTTCTAAGGAATATGTTATTTACTTGCCAAAACCTGTTGGAGGAGAACTATAAAGGTGATTCAAGATTTCCATTTTTTTTTTGATTAATGGTAAATACGAGTGAAAACCTGTCTTTTTGCCAGAAAATGTCACTGCTGCTTTGAATATGCTATTAAGGAGGTTAACCTTAGGCTGCAGTGTATCACCTCAGAGAACCTTTTGCAATGACTGATTCAGAGGTTCCCTGCCTAATGTAGAAGAGCTTCTCGTACATATTACATAGATATGTGGAGATGGCACCTGGAATCAATCTTGATCCATAAATCCCACAGAAATGCTAAAATATTCACGCTCACAGCTAGCAAGGACACCTGAGGTTTCTCAGCTTTACGACTAGTGGAGGTTGTGTGTAAAATGCCTTTTACAATCATTACTGAATAGTTTAACAAGCTCTGGCAGGACTTTAATACATTCAGGGGATTTTGAAAAAGAGGTATGGGAATATGGAAGTAGCAGTACCTGCATTTTAATGTCATTTCTTTTCTAGTAAAGCATACCATATACATATGCACATTTAGAATAAGGAAATTTGCTTTTGTAGAGATTATATGTCATGCTTACAACATATTCAAAAATTTTTAATCCTTTTTATTCAGAGTACCATACAAATATTTGCATCTCACATGAATCTCTCAATCTCTTTTCCTTTCTAGCTTTCTTTCCTCTTTTGTCTATGTGAGTGTTAAATTGATCAAAGTCTAAATTATGTGTAATGACAAATAATATCTTATCTACATTTGTTTGAATTATTTTATATCCTAAAAGATCATATGAATATTTCAAATAAAGTTAGTAATACAATTTTGACACACTAAAAGCCAATTACTATTAGTGAAGTTCCACTTAAATTAAGTTAGTGAGGAATTCATTTATTCATAAAGAGAAGCAACCCACAAAATACTATAACTGTTATTACTGGTTCTAAATAAAGTTTATATCAACTTGACCAGATTTAAACATTATTTATAATTGAGTTGATAGGCCTTTAGGATATTAACATTTCTTCCAGAAGAAGCTTACAAGATTCATCAAATAAAATTTTTATTGCCATATAATTCCAAATCATTAATGAAAATTTCTTTCTTTTCATTATTTTTTGATAATCAAAATAAGAAAAAAGGAAAATATTTGTTATTTCATAAATATGACTTATTGCATTTCATTTAATAATTATTTAATTTTTCCACACCCGTGGCACATGGGAGCTAGGGTTGAATCAGAATTACAGCTGCTGGCCTATGCCACGGCCACAGCAATGCGGGATCCGAGCCATGTCTGCGACTTACACTACAGCTCACAGCCATGCCAGATCCCCAACCCACTGAGTGAGGTCAGGGATCAAACCCACATCCTCATGGATACTAGTCAGATGCACTTAAAGTGAGCCACAGCAGGAACTCCAACATTGCTATGTTTTGAATGATTCTTTTGCTGTCAGGTTCTGCACATTGTTTCTTATGCTCACATATTCAATACTCAGTGCTTACCTCAGTGAATATTAGATTATCCCCAATGCCCAGAGGAAAGATTCACCAAATTCAAGTAAACTGCCTACTTTTTCCCCATTTAATCCTAACTGGGCCACTTGTTGTGGCCCAGACAACCTACCAGCCTCTGAGGCTCAGATTCTTCATCTTTAAAATGGGATAATTAGGGAGTTCCCGTCGTGGCGCAGTGGTTAACGAATCCGACAAGGAACCATGAGGTTGCGGGTTCGGTCCCTGCCCTTGCTCAGTGGGTTGACCATCCGCGTTGCTGTGAGCTGTGGTGTAGGTTGCAGACGCGGCTCGGATCCTGCGTTGCTGTGGCTCTGGCGTAGGCCGGTGGCTATGGCTCCGATGAGACCCCTAGCCTGGGAACCTCCACATGCCGTGGAAGCGGCCCAGGGAAATATCAAAAAGATGAAAAAAATTAAAATAATAAAATAAAATAAAATGGGATAATTAACTTGCAGCATCTTTGTGAAGATTAGAGATAATGCTCACCTTGCACCTGGCAAAAATTAGGTGCTCAATGCTTGGTAGCTGTCAGCAGTACAGGAATACCTAAGTTTAACAATCTGTACTCTCTTCCTAAAAAGATACCCAGAAAGAAGGTAGCAATCATAGGTCTACTACTATGAAAATGCTGACTTTTTATGTCATTGACAGAGGCTTTTATTGACGCTACAGTACTAATTCAGTGATGGCTGAGATCAGACAAGTCATGTGATTTTTAACAATCCCATCTTAAATTCAAAGAATCAGTTTAAAAAGAAATTTTATAAAGTCAGGCAAAAGATCTGTTGATCTGCGTAAAAATATTACTAGAGCACAAGTTTTCATTAAGCTTTCCCAATGTAACATTTCAGTCTTTGAGAGCAAAGAATAGATATATGAAGGATACAGGGCACAGGATCAGTGCCCTAAAATGAAATTTCAAATGATTTCTTTCCTTCCATGGATTCTTTTTTTTTTTTTGTCCCTGACCTAATTTCTATGCTAATTTATAGGGTTTACAATTGCTTTATTCTCTGCACAGCCTATACCTCTCCCTGCTTTCAAGTCTCCCAGGAACTGACTCGAGGGAACAAGCCATATATATGCCATCAATAAACTGCATTCAGTTAACTGTTCATTATTCAGCTGCTGCTGATCCACTTTATGGATTTTCCATGCCCTTCATTTAGTCTCTTCCTCAATCCTACTACCTTTCTTTTGATGATTTCACTGCTCATTATCACCTCTACCAGAAGTGAGAAGGAAGAATGTAAAATTTAAATGAGTCGAAATGACTTTTAAAATTTATTTTGAGGATAAGGAAAGAAAGTTGAAAATGTGAGCTAAAATTAGGCCTGGAGTTTTCTGATGACTTCACCCAGCTATACTTACCCCTGTTAAAGTGATGCTAATTGAATTCTGAAAATAAAAGGACAGTTTAACCCTATTATATTCCTTCCTCTTGGAATACAGGGAGAAAGAGGAGACATGTGGAATCTATTTACACAAAGTTTTCTAAAACAAAAAAAAAAGTACTAGTCAGGATAGACAAATGCTTAATAAAAGTTACATTTATAGGTTGCACAATACTGTGGTAAATATTTTAGAATACAAGTTTGCATTATAGCAAATTAGCTCATTTGCATCCTTTTCATGCAAGTAATGTAAATGTATGTTTATTTTCTTTACTAATTATCTAGCTTGTTTAGCCAAAGAACCAATGTGTTGATGTTTTTATAGTCTCACAATTAATTTCTGAATTGTGTAGAGAAAATGCAATAGAATTTTTTGAAGTTTATCTGATATACTACAGCAATAATTTATTCAAATTAGTACTGTTTTTGAATATTATTTATAAATTTGAAAAATTAATAAAATAAAATAAAGTAGCAATGTTTAAGAGAAAGGCTTTGGGAAATAATAGATAGTAAAAAAAAAAAAAATGCTGTTTTTCTAAGTTATCCTCTACTATTGGAGAAAATTCTGAGGCCAAAATCTACTACTGCTTTAAGCAAAAGGAGTATTTTGAGGATTTGCATTAGCTATGGGCCATCTCTCTTTCTCTCAACTAATATGTAAAATGAAGACTAACTAGGTGATATATAAAATTATTTAGAATCTTGCAATAGTTTCAAATACACATATACATAAATATATACTAAATATATTTTAAATCTACAATTTTTGAGAAGCTCTAAGCTAGCCAAACAAAGGAGTTTATGTCTCTGTATAAGTATGTGCTTAGGAAACAGTAATTGACTAAGAAGTTTTTACTTCAAAAAGGTCTCATATAAAAAATCTATGCCTACAATAATGGTTTTCTTATTACAGGTGAACGATAAATATTTGTTGACTTGAAATACACTTAAATGTTTATACGCTCCAGATCCGTCCATCCAAGTGAGAATGGTGGACCAGAGTAGAAAGATCATGTGCTTTGGAGGCCACTTATTGGGGTTCAGTCACCATAGATACAAATGTGTAATCTATGGCTGTAAAATTGATATAATGATAATTATATGATAAAATGGTTATGAGGATTAAGTAAATAAACATGTGAAGGCCCTAGTAGAATATTCAAAACATAACTGACACTAAATAAAGATTTTATTATTTATCAAATATTATATTGGTTTTACAAATGGAATCATCCCTCAATGTTGTTTATTGGATAGGAAAAAAAATATATATATATATATATATTTATAAATACATAATATCCTTATATCTATAAATTATATATATGGGAATATATTCTTTCAAATATTTGTATTGTTCATAAATATATCTTTAATTATATATTATAACATTTATATATGTCCTATATATTATACTATTCACATTTATATATACACACATTATGTAATATATACATTATATATATGCACACACATATTTTAAGACATCTAAAGGGACTGCTAATTTCATGTATTAACAGGCAAAAATAAAATAATCTTAAAATAAGGTCAGATGCTATTATAACATTTATATATGTCCTATATATTATACTATTCACATTTATATATACACACATTATGTAATATATACATTATATATATGCACACACATATTTAAGACATCTAAAGGGACTGCTAATTTCATGTATTAACAGGCAAAAATAAAATAATCTTAAAATAAGGTCAGATGCTATTATAACATTTATATATGTCCTATATATTATACTATTCACATTTATATATACACACATTATGTAATATATACATTATATATATGCACACACATATTTTAAGACATCTAAAGGGACTGCTAATTTCATGTATTAACAGGCAAAAATAAAATAATCTTAAAATAAGGTCAGATGCTTAATTTGTATTTATTTATAATCTTGAATTTACCAGAACATTTATAGGACCAGATATTGTTCAAAATAAGTTTAAATGTCTGGGTATATATTAATCACATGAAACATTGTGGATATCATACTGTTATTAAAATACTTTAAATGGTAATATCAGAGTTAATGGATAAATAAAAATAAAAGTTACTTGTAAAGCACAATACTTCAAAATTTTAAAAGTTTTAAGATATGTTTTGCTAAATATACAAAATTTGCTAGACACTTGCATGTTCCCAGCTTTATAAAGAGGTAAACTACAAGGAGAGAAGGCTTATGATAAATGAAAATTATTATTAACTTTCAGTGATATAATGTAGTAAATAATGATCAAATTACCCTGTGTATCTTTATACAGTGTCTATTAAAGGCAGATTTTAAGTAAGTAATTTCCATCATATATGTATGTAGTGTGTATGGGTATTTTTATAGGAAATTGAAACAGAGAGGTATGGCGACTTTTCTAAAATCACAATAATTTAGCAAAACTGAGAGAAGTTCATCTGAATCCCCTGGCTCAGCTCAGTGTACTGTCTAGTGATTCAAGTTTTTTTTCTTGTCTATAGGTAAAAATAAGCTTGGGAGGCTTATAATCTAGCTATTCTTCTAGACTGATTTTTTTTTTTTTTTTTTTTACAAAACACCTGGGAAGCAGGCCCAGAGCAATTGAGACATCTGAGAAGTTCATGAGTATTATTTTCAAGGGCCTAATAGCAGAGAAGCTCTCTAAGTCATCTTTAGAAAGAAATATGTGACACCAGATGACAGGTCACAGAGCTGGCATCACAAGGAACAGGAGTTTGGGAACTCTTTCACAGCACCCAGTAAGAAGGAAAAGCAGGAGAAAAAAAGGGCATTTGGTCTTTTTTTTCTTTTTTTTTCTTTTTTTTTAAGCCCAATTACAATGTAAACCTGCATGACATCTCTGTTTAAATTTTCAAAGAGGAACGATAATAACGAGTAGGTCAGTTAACAATTTGGAATGTGACATGTAAAGTATTATACCAAATAGTGCTGGCCTTAATGAACTTCCACGCGGGGCCTTTGCAGTCACCACAGTTACATAGAGCAAAGGAGGCTATTATAGTCCTTCTAAACATTATCTCCAGGATGTTTAATTCTGGAGCTTCAATTTACATTATAGTTCATATGCTTTTAAGAAACACTATAGGAACATTATTGCTGCATTCATAGATTTAATTTCTTGCCAACTTAATGAAGGGAAAAAGGAGTAATAACTCTTTCCATACAGAGCAGCTGGATGAAATGGCCAGAAGCCAAAATTCTGTTGGGATGGAGTATGGGCACACTTGAAAATGATGCATCCACAGCAAAGTAGAGAAAGAAGGAGCCAAAGAGTCCAGGGAAAACTGCAGTTGAGAAAACAATTACAAAGAGGGGCTGTCACTTCAATTGGATTGTCTTCATAAATGATAGCTCCTGTGTAGTGTCCTTGTAAACAAAGGACAAACTAAAGAAGGAAATTCCTATATTTTCACCAAAAGAGAAGGTGATCGATCTTAACAATTTGCAAAGTGCATGAGCTATAAGGGGGTATAGAGTCTACCACTGTTATCTGTATAAATTAATTCAAATAATTATCAGTCTGGCCTGTATGTATTCAGACCATGGATGAATTGCCTAATTCTGGCCATGTGCTCCAAACTTCCAGAAGCTGCGGGTACTACATGAGGACATAAACATATTTCAGAAGCAAATTGGTACTGACTTTTGAAGTCGGATATGTTTCAGCTACACATCCCAAGGTAATTATTTGCCAATTATGGTAAAAGTTCAGTTGTTGGCCACAGGAGCAGCTGGAGAAGCAAGGAAAGCCACAGCACACTTTCCTGGGTCTTTTTTACCAGCTGTGTGATGGTCTTACACCTACATGTACATGTTCCTGTGTGTGTTTACCACTTAATCAGCATTCCAATTTCACTCTAAAGAGCTTAAAGGAACTAACTATACACACCAGATTTATATCATGGGGGTTTTGTTTGTGAAGCTCATGTATAGCCCCATTTCTGCAATAGGAAGCTGTTACACACACTAGGTGTTTTGTTTTGTTTTGTTTTGTTTTTTGTCTTTTTGCCATTTTCTTGGGCCGCTCTGGAGGCATATGGAGGTTTCCAGGCTAGGGGTCGAATCGGAGCTGTAGCCACCAGCCTACGCCAGAGCCACAGCAACGCTGGATCCGAGCCCGTCTGCAACCTACACTGCAGCTCACGGCAATGCCGGATCATTAACCCACTGAGCAAGGCCAGGGATGGAACCCGCAACCTCATGGTTCCTAGTCGGGTTCGTTAACCACTGCGCCACGACAGGAACTCCCACACTAGGTGTTTTGACGTAATGTGTTAATATTTAGGACAATGGGTCCCTGGGATTAGTAGGGATGAGGAGAAAATCAGAAGGATCAGAAGCAAACCAATTAGCTCAGCTAAGCGATTTATACTCGAGCTACCTTACAATAGAAGAAGAAAATTAAAGTGGTTCCTATGGAAAGAATAGAGATATCGGATCCTTCTCTGACCCAAAAGGAAAATTTTCTGTTCCGTTCAATCATTACTTACTCAGTTAGGAGGGTGTTATGATCAGCGCTGTGCACAAGATATATGAAACCTAGTGATGAAGAAAAACATCTACTCAGGGAAAGGCCAATGGTCTTTTCCATTATGTAACATGGCACCCTACAGACCAAAAAGTGTTTCAAAGACTTAATGCACTGGAGTCTCTCACCAGCCCTGCTTTTTCTATAAATGAGGAAACATCATACAGCTATTTAGTGTCAGAGCCAGAGGGCTCTCTAAGCATTTTGCACCACACACCTCCAGGATTCCTTTCAAAAGGACTACTTTTCCCAGTACTCATTTTAAGAAAATAAATATTTTTAAAAAATGAAATGCTCAGGTATAAATTGAACAGGACATGTACAGAATCTGTGTGCTAAAATTTACAAAATAATGATGGAAAAAAAATCAAAGACCTAAGTGGAGAGATACTCTTAAGTCTTCCTGCCTTTTATCACCATTTTTTTTCCTATTTGCCTCTGCCTTCACTTAGAGGTGAAGAGGGCACGAGGGGGAGACATCAGGGGCATCTATCTGTGCCATGTTTGTATTTTCATCCTTGACAATTTATATTAAATTCCACCAATCTCATTCTCCCCATTCTAAACCATTTGTGAGCTCACAATTGGTACTGACAGCCTTTTCTAGTTAATGTTTCTGGAACTCAATAATTCAACAAATACTTATTGGCATCCATCAGGAAATGCCACTTGATGCTGTTGGTACAAAGAAAGACACAATACCTTTCATAAAAGACCAGAAATATTTTTTTTAAAGATCCAGTAGCATTAATGCGTATGGAATGGATTGTCAGAGGGCACCTGCTATATACCATAGGGGACTCCACTCAATATTCTGTGATAACTGTATGGGAAAAGAATCTGAAAAAGGATGGTTACATGTGTATGTGTATGACTGAATCACTTTGTTCTACAGCAGAAATTATAACATTGCAAATCAACTATTCTTCAGTAAAATCTTAAGAAATGAAAAAAAAGTAATAACTTGAAAAGTAGCCAGTTTTTTTTTGTTGTTGTTGTGTTTTTTGCTTTTGTTTTTTTTCCCCTGCCCTCCCCTTCAGTGAGTGCCCTCAAAAAAAAAAAAAAAAGAAAAAAAGAAAAAGAAAGAAAAATCACCCTTTAGAGAAATGTGAAACTACTTGCAGGCAGAATCACCTGTGTTACCAAGCAATTGCTTCCAATCTGGCTCTTGGCTCTTCGCCTTAGCCAGAAGCCAGGGCTAAAGCCAGGGTGCCTTTAAAGACCACCAGGTAGACATCCCAGAGACACTTGTGTCTACATAGGAAACTGGCAGAAGCGAACAGCGGAAGCTTCCAAATTAAAGAATGTCGAAACCTTCACCAAATTCATGTATTTGCATTTCCTCTTCAGACCTCCTTACAAAGAGTTTGAAATTCCTTCCTTCCGCAAAGAAAGCGGATTTTCTTTCTCAGAGGAAACAGTGCTGGATCCAAATTTTTCCGAAGAACGGGTGGCAAACGGGGCAGCTAGGAATCGCGCCTGTGATTGCTCTGTAGCGCCGACTTCCTTTCTCTATTTCGATATAAATGCAGGCTTATTTATTTATTCTCCCTCTCACGCTCGCAACCTGTGGACTAGAAGCCTGACTGGTGCGGCTGGCAGGGAGGCCCGTGGGCACGCGCTGTGGAGCCCGACCTTGTGGCACCTCGTCGCAGTCTTCAGAGGGAAGTCCCCATTCCGGCTCCTCCGGCGGGGTCTGGACTTACCCGGGTCCGGGGGAGGAAACCATGACCGCCTTCCCTGGTGCCCCCTTGCCTTTCTGCCCCGCTGGAGCTGCTGTCCTTAATTGACGAGCTAGTGACTATTGGCTGAAGTTCCCCAGCGATTTGCATGCTCAGAGAGGGAGTGTCTTCTGCCGCCCTCCGGTCAGGAGCGCGCCGACTGCAGCCTCCCTGGGAATGCGCGGCGGAGGGGATGTGCACAGCTCGCGGGCCCTGGCAGTGAGCTGGAGCACGGCGACCTGGCACCCGCGCCTGGATATGGGGCATCCAAGTCGTCCCAGGAGCAGCACCAGCCACAGAAACCTGCCGGTAAGGCTTGGGATCCAGGAGCCCCACGACCCGGATAACTTGCAGTACTGTGGGGCAGTTCCCGCTCCTTGCTGGCTTTTTAAACATTTTACCTTAATCCAAATTTCATGGAAACGTTGGGGGGGAGGGAAAAGGAGTTAGGGATAATATGCCTTCATTCTAGCAAGGAATTGGCAAGTCCTTGGGTCCTGAGAAGAAGTTTCTGAAGCAGAAACCAAAGCAGATGAAATGGAGGGGGCTGGGGGTATGCTCAACTGGCTTTAAGATAAAGGGGTTCAGAGATTGTTTACTGCGGCCAGCGTCTGACTACATCTGTCTACTGCAACTGACAAATTGTTTTTGCATAATCATTTTCCACGTTTACTTCTCTTTCCCTAAGGGAGGGTGGTTAGTGAGAGCTTGGTAGAGAGTGGAGATTCAAATCCTTTCGATTTGATTTTAGATAGGCGCTAAAATGAAAAACCAATTCTTCAGAACTAAAACGTTTATTTAAAGGAGGTAGGGAGTCCAAGAGGGTAGTGTTATTGTGTTTTCTATGTTGCTATCATTATTAATATTTTAAATCAGTTTCATAGCAAGGGGTGTAACAGTTCGCGTTCTGTGGACCTTAGTGGTAGAAACATTTCAATGGGAAATAAAGTGCCTACCCCTCAGTCCTCCCTCCCCCACGACCTACCCTGTCGCGTTGCGCAGTCCCCTCCACTCCGGCGGGTACTTCCAGGGCTGCTTTAAGGTTTAGGATTTCTAATGTTAACCGAGTGAGGTAGTGATGTACAGCCAAGCAGCGGGGGGTTGGGGGCTTAGAGCGGTGAAAGTGAACAGAAAAATTAAGTTTTGGAAATAGTGTTTCCCCATAGAGCTCTCCTTTGCTGCAAATTTCCTCTTCACCTCTTTCGTTGGCCTCTGGGGAAGGGATGGGGCCAGAATGACCCCGCGGCACGGGTTTCTGACTCCAAGCTCTGTGTTTCCGCGTATAACAAGCCTTCTCCCCTCCCTACTGCCCCCGCCCCGTTCAGCATCTGCTTCTGTTTTTCCTCTTCGTGGGACCCTTCAACTGCCTGGCGAGTTACAGTCGAGCCACAGAGCTTCTGTACAGCCTGAACGAGGGACTGCCCGCGGGTGTGCTCATCGGCAGTCTGGCGGAGGACCTGAGGCTGGTGCCCCGTGCGGGAAAGCAGGACCCGAAGTCGCAGCTGCCAGAGCACAGCGGCGCCGCGGAGCAGAATCTCCCGCTTTCCTTCAGCCTGGCATCCCAGGGACTGAGTGGACAGTACGTGACTCTAGACAACCGCTCCGGGGAGCTGCACACTTCTGCCCAGGAGATTGATCGGGAGGCCCTCTGTCTTGAAGGAGGTGGAGGGGCTGCCTGGGGTGGCAGCATTTCCATCTCCTCTTCGCCTTCTGCTGACTCTTGCCTTTTGCTTCTGGATGTACTGGTCCTGCCTCAGGAATACTTTAGATTTGTGAAGGTGAAAATCGCTATCCGGGACGTCAATGACAATGCCCCGCAGTTCCCTGTTTCCCAAATATCAGTTTGGGTTCCAGAAAATGCACCTGTAAACACCCGGCTGGCCATAGAGCACCCTGCCATGGACCCAGATATAGGCACTAATGGAGTTCAGACCTACCGCTTACTGGACTACCATCGTATGTTCACCCTAGACGTAGAGGAGAATGAGAATGGGGAGCGCACCCCCTACCTAATTGTCATGGGACTGTTGGACAGGGAGACCCAGGATCAGTATGTAAGTATCATCATAGCTGAGGATGGTGGGTCTCCACCACTGTTGGGAAGCGCCACCCTCACCATTGGCATAAGTGATATTAATGACAATTGCCCTCTCTTCACGGACTCGCAAATCAATGTCACTGTGTATGGGAATGCTACAGTGGGCACACCAATTGCAGCTGTCCAGGCTGTGGATAGAGACTTGGGAAACAATGCTGAGATCACCTACTCCTATAGCCAGAAAGTTCCACAAGCATCCAAAGATTTATTCCATCTGGATGAAACCACTGGAGTCATTAAACTTTTCAGTAAGATTGGAGGGAGTGTTCTGCAAACACACAAGCTCACCATCCTTGCCAATGGGCCAGGATGCATCCCTGCTGTGATCACTGCCCTGGTGACTATTATCAAAGTCATTTTCAGACCACCTGAAATTGTTCCCCGTTATATAGCAAATGAGATAGATGGTATTGTTTACCTGAAAGAACTGGAACCTGTTAACACCCCGATTGCATTCTTTACTATAAGAGATCCAGAAGGGAAATATAAGGTGAACTGCTACCTAGATGGTGAAGGACCATTTAGGTTATCACCCTACAAACCATACAGTAATGAATATTTGCTAGAAACCACAAAAACAATGGATTATGAGCTCCAGCAGTTCTATGAAATAGCTGTAGTAGCCTGGAACTCTGAGGGATTTCATGTCAAAAAAACGATTAAAGTGCAACTTTTAGATGACAATGATAACGCTCCTATTTTCCTTCAACCTTTGGTAGAATTAACCATTGAAGAGAACAATGCACCCAATGCCGTTTTGGCTAAGCTAGATGCTACAGATGCTGACAGTGGAGAGAGAGGCCAAGTTTCATATTTTCTGGGACCTGATGCTCCAGCATATTTTTCCTTAGACAGTGTCACAGGAATTCTGACAGTTTCTACTCAGCTGGACCGAGAAGAGAAAGAAAAGTATAGGTACACGGTCAGAGCAGTTGACTCTGGGAAACCTCCCAAGGAGTCGGTAGCCACTGTGGCTATCACAGTTTTGGATAAAAATGACAACAGCCCTAGGTTCATCAACAAGGACTTCAGCTTCTTTGTGCCGGAAAACTTCCCAGGATACGGTGAAATTGGAGTGATTAGTGTAACAGATGCTGATGCTGGGCAAAATGGATGGGTCGCCCTGTCTGTGGTAAACCAGAGTGATATTTTTGTCATAGACACAGGAAAGGGCATGCTGAGAGCTAAAGTCTCTTTGGACAGAGAGCAGCAAAGCTCCTATACTTTGTGGGTTGAAGCTGTTGATGGGGGTGAGCCACCCCTCTCCTCTACTGCGAAAATCACAATTCTCCTTCTAGATATCAATGACAACCCTCCTCTTGTCTTATTTCCTCAGTCTAACATGTCTTACCTGTTGGTACTACCCTCGACTCTCCCTGGCTCCCCAGTTACAGAGGTCTATGCAGTTGACAAAGACACAGGCATGAATGCTGTCATAGCTTACAGCATCATAGGGCGAAGAGGTCCTAGGCCTGAGTCCTTTAGGATTGACCCTAAAACTGGCAACATTACTTTGGAGGAGGCGTTGCTGCAGACAGATTATGGGCTCCATCGTTTACTGGTGAAAGTGAGCGATCATGGTTATCCCGAACCCCTTCATTCCACAGTCATGGTGAACCTATTTGTTAATGACACTGTCAGTAATGAGAGCTACATTGAGAGTCTTTTAAAAAAGGAACCAGAAATCAATATAGAGGAGAAGGAACCACAGATCTCAATAGAACCAACTCACAGGAGATTTGAATCTGTGTCTTGTATGCCCACCCTAGTAGCTCTGTCGGTAATAAGCTTGGGTTCTATCACGCTTGTAACAGGCATGGGCATATATATCTGTTTAAGGAGAGGGAAAAAGCATCACAGGGAGGAGGAAAATTTGGAAGTACAAATTCCATTAAAAGGAAAAATTGACTTGCATATGAGAGAAAGGAAACCAATGGATATTTCTAATATTTGATATTTTACTGTGAAATAAGAGATGTTTTAATTGACTTTGGGGAATCTCCATCACCCAAACAAGATTGTAGATGGCAAGTCCAATGAAGAACAACTAATTTATAACTTGTACCATATTGTAAATATCTGTTTACAAGTTTTTAAATTCAAAATCAGAGGTTATAAAATGTGTACAGCCTTTTTTTAATGAAAATTAGTACTAACAGCTGTGGAACTTTATTAAAAAAAAAAAAGCTTGGACGTGATTTGCATCTGCTTTCACTCACCAAGCAGATGATTGTTAAAACCTGGGAGTAAGGTAAGAAAATGGTACAATGCATTTTTTGTCTAAGTCCTTTTACCACAAGAGGGCATTGGCTTCTCCTTTGCAGGGAACTCTTTTGAGGTATTGTACATGACAGTTGTACATGAAATTAATGAAAGAGTATATTTTAAATATATTGTTTTTACATTTATCAAAGATGAAATTAAAGTAAATGGATTTTCACCCCATTTAAATGTATGATAAGAAAGAAAATAAATGCATTTGTAAACAGAATGTTTATTACCTCACATGCACATCATGTATAATTTGAAAGAGAAGACAATGCAAAGAAGCGCAATTCCTTTTTAGCAAGGATAAAAACTTTGACGTGTTAAAAATCTGACCTGCTGAAGAGTATTTCACTTTCTGTGTACTCCAGTTGCATTCTGTTTGCTTTATCATTGCACTTGCTATTACAGAGGAAAAAAAAAAGTATATATATATATATATTCTTTCTCACAGAAAATGTAACTAGAAATTGTGTCACAAAAAATAGCCAGAGGCAAAGATATGTTTCAATCTTTAGTTGCTACATAGGTGCATTCCCAACTTCTTAGTAGTACTTTATATGTGGGTTATGTATTAGATTCTTATATGCTTAAACTCATCCATTACATAAGGAAAGAAAACTTATATAAAACATAATTATCCTAGAAACTGGTGGATGCTATTGGTCGTCTTAGCTGGACTTTTCATATGAAAGTTTTATTTATCTTTTTTGTTGTTGTTTAGGTTTGTTGATGACTGTTTCTGGCTTACTTTCTTTGCCTTTGGATTAGGTCCAAGAGTTTATTTGTAAGCCCAGCAGCAGATTTCTTTGATAATTTAGCTGTTACTGAACCCTTTGCAGTGAAGCAAGCTGGCTCGTCAGTGATTGATCACCTTCACTTCATTGTGTGAGCTGGAAATTTTATTTTATATGGCAGCTATAGCAGAATTATCTATGTAAACAAAGAATAAGTGCTAGCTTAAAATGGATCACTCTGCTTTTCAGCATCATGTGTCTGTACTGTACCAAAAGTGTTTATATGTCTGCAAATTAAAGGTATATATTTTCATAATTTCTTTCTCATTTTTACCATTTTATATTTGAACATGGGCTTGTTCATTCACTGAAGTGCCTGTTAATGGCAAGCATTTGCTTTTAGAGGTAAATGTGGGTAAACTGTAAATATTCTGTTATGCTAAAGTTTATATCAAACTAATTCATTACTCAAACATTGGGCAAACTATTAAATATGTGTGTAGATATAAACATATATATAATAGAGAGTATGCCTATGTGTTTGATAAAAGTTCATATGAAAATTTATAACCATGCATGTTTACATGCATATTAACTTATTGATGACTTAGAATCAATTATAAACACTCATTTTACTACATACTTGTAGACAGTTCTCTATTAACTGTGTTACAAATGCTTTCAACAAATTTTAAAATAAATACATTGCAAAAAATAATCGAATACAAAAACCCAAGAGTTTTTGAATATGTATTAACTCACTTTTCTTGTTTGCTTCAATATGACAATTTAAAATAAAACAATAAGTATATGAGGCAGTAGTGTTGGTTACAAAAAAGAAATATATTTTTATCGGAAATTACTTTTGTATGAGAGACACCTGAGCTAAGAAACTAAGATGATTTTACCCCCAAAACTTTTCATTCATAATTGATACAAAGTGGTAAAGGAAACCATCCTCCACTAGTTATTTTTATATCTTATTTCTCTCTTTTAAAGGAAGGAACTAGTATGTGAAACAAGTAGCACCATTTTAAAAAAAAAGTCCTCCACAAATGTAAAGATTTAATCATCAGTATAAATAACAAAATATTTTATTCTTTTCTGACTTAGAAGAAGATTCATGAGTCTGTGCTTATGGACTTCATCTCTGGCATGAAAATGCCTGTAACATTAACAAAAGGCATATTTCCGAATAACTTCCTGTGCCAGGATTTCCTTTACAAAAGCTTCTCTTTCACATTAAAAACATTTATAACAAGGAAAGTTAAAGTAAATTAAGCTCAAAGATAAAAGCCCCTTTTTACTAACACCTTGTGCTAGAACAGTTGCCAAAATGTATGCTAATCATGTCAATGTTGTTGGTGGAGCTGGCACAAAAATAAATGTTCCATTCATTAAAACCCCTAATATCCATTTAACGGTTTGAGAACCAGTGAGTCCTTTTTGCCCAATTTAATGAAGAAGAGATTGCTCTGATCTTCACACTGCCAAATCCATTCTTATGTGATAGAGAAAACTGTTCATTAATTTGGATTGGGAAGTTTAAAACAACATAGCAATTTCAGCTACAAGGGAAAAAACAATTTAAGTTTCTGGACTCTTCAGATTTCCTGACCCTATCAAAAAAATTTTTTTTTTCTTGGCAACTTCCATTAATGGTAGTTAAAAAGAAAAGGAAAAAAAGTAATTCTTCTTTTAAAATAATTTTGTAGTATTGGTGTATTAAAAGTAAAATCCAAGTCCTTTATTTTTGGGAGTTCTCTGAATATGTTTTATGAAAACACCAAGCATAAACTTGCCAATGAAATAACATCACTGAAGCAATATTAGGGATGGTGTGTAAAGTGGACTTGATTGCAATAATCTCTCTCATTAGGATTCTAATTTGTGCTCCCCTACCTTGTCTCAATTGACAGCTGTAAAAAGAGAAGTTATGCATCCTTTCCTGAGCTTATGGAGACTCAGGTTCCAATCTCTCCTGGGTGATGTGAGGACTCTTGAGGTCCTGAACTTTGGCAGACAATGAAAAATGAAATGAAGGGATAGCTCAGCATATGGTGCTCTTCAACTTGACTGGGCAGCCTCAGCTCACAGAGGCCAGAGACCTAGATACCTGGAGATTGTCTTCACTCTAAGGTAGATTTGTGCACAGCAATAAGCAGTCAATTACTTCCAAATACTATTTTATTAATCTGTGAAATTTCTGCCTAGCAATTCACTTTTATAGTGTGAGTCATTGACATATTAAATATTTATTGAAAGGAAGATTATTGACAGTTATACAAATAGACTCAATTAAAAAAAATCAATCAGTTAAAAAAATTGGTAATTCCTGAGAAAAAAGCTCCACCATAATAACATTTTCTAGTTATTTCTAGTTCTGGTAAGAAAAAAATCATATATTTTTCAGATGATATGTACATACACATACAGTGTATAACCATTTTTAAAATGTCAGTCATTCTAGGTAATTTTTCTTAAAATAGTAGTACTTTTTTTCTTTGCTAAAACCCTAAACATGAATATTCCTTTAAGGGTATAAAACAAAATTAAATAAACTTTAAGGCTTAACCCACTAATTTCAAGAAGTAAGTGAAGGAGAAATCAGTCATTCATTGCATACATATTTATTTTGGTACTCTTAATTACCATGTATTTAACGGAGAACAAGACAGAGTCCCTTGATGACTTTAGATTACAGTGTGGAAGATCTACAAAAACACCTTCAATCTCAAAACATTTTATGGGATAAATGCCTATTCCCAGGTTGCCAAGTGAACAGGGCCTGACCCAACTTTGTGAAGTCTTGGAGAAAGCCCCCTAAAGGAGGCAGTTTCTAATGTGGGCCCTCTTGGAGAAGATGATGTCTAATTTGAATATAAAAAAGAATTTATCTGGAGGAAACCAGGCAGAAGGAGAGAGAAAGGTATTTGAGTAGGAGAGAATAATGAGCAAGGCACACCTGTGCAGGTGAGCATGTCATGACTAAAGAAGCAAATACTACCATCCTTGGCTGGAGGGATGAAGGGAAGGAGAGATATTATTAACAATGATCTTGAAGATGTACATGTGCTGCACATAATGAAGGGACTCAAAGCATACATGGAGATTTCTATTTTACCCCAAAGACTGATGAGAATTTTAAGGATTTTCACCAGGGTATGTGCATTGTAAAAATATCGCTTTAGCCATGTGTGGAGCTTGTGCTGAAGAAGATTCTGGAGACTGGCTAGAAGGAGTAGCAAAAATTTAAGTGAAAGATGGGGCCTCAAACCAGGCAATATTAAAGAGACATATTACATTAGGAAATACACTAGGTAAATAATTTATAGTTGATAAAGAAATGTGTGATACCAATAGAAATTAATCCACATGTTAATTAATTCACATATCAGAAAGTTCCTAAATTTCATAATTTGCTTTCAAGCCTATTTTACAAATTTCAAAAGGATACAGAACTCATTTACTAACATTAAATCAGCAATGTATTCATAACCCTCTTTCTAATTGCGGGTTTTACAACACAGATGGAATTATAAAGAAACTAATTTACTCAGTTTATTTCATGTTTATGTCTGTCACTTCCATTCAATTTAACAAATATTACTGTGTGCCCATGTGGTCGATTTTGCAACATGAGGTTGACCTCAGCAAGAATATTTTATCCAAGGCATTTGTAATATTTTTCTTGCAGTTGCAGAAGAATCATATTGAAAAATTAAGACAATAAAATGTCAAGTGGACTATGTAAGTTGTAAATACAATTTCAAGTGTTGTATGCATACCAAGAAAAAAATAATGACTGTTGCAGGCAATTTTGGACAAGATCCAGGAAATATGAGCAGGTTAAATAGGTAATTAGGGCCAAGAAGTGCACATGCCTTCAAGTTTAACATCCACTTTTGTTTTTTTATTTCTAATTTTACTGATTTGAGCCCCCTTTCTTTTTTTTTTATTGATGAGTCTGTCTAAGCATTTATCAATTTTTTTGATCTTTTCAAAAACCACATTTTAGTTTAATTGATCTCTTCTATCATTTTATTCATTTCTATTTCATTTATTTCTGCTCTGATCATTATGATTTCTACGGCCATATCACCCTGAATTTGCCCAATCTCATCTAACAACACTTTGAATGAAAGAAGTCATTTAACATATTTTATGGCTGAATTTATTTTGTGTAAATGAAGAATTAAATAGTACATAGTACCCACTGTTGGAAATTTCAAGGTCAGGCTAAATAAACATGTAGTAGATGTACAATCAGCATTGTATTAGTCCTAGCTTCAAGAAAAGTCATTTGTCCTCCCTTCCAAAAATACTGCCCCTCCTAAGCCTCATCTGTACGGAAAGTATTAACTTATTCTATCTCACAATATAATTTTGAAAATCAAATAATTTATGCAAAATATTTCACACATAAATAAATGTTCCACAAATATTAGCTTTCATTATTGCTGTTGGAATTAAACAGGGTGATTTGAGGTTGTCTTAGCAATGTCTTTTCACTCATTCTTCCATCAAATTCATCCAACTGTTATTTTTATTACACAAAAAAAAAATCCATAAAATTGCCAGTGTTTTAAAGGCTTATATGCTCAACACATTCTAATATATTTATCATCATTATTCACATCTCATCTCAACTTTTTTTCCTCAATGAGTTTATAGGCCCTTTCTCATTTGGAAATCTAATGAGGGCCAGGAATATTATCTAAATTCTCAGACAATGGAACATTACATATGATTTAGTCCTAACCCCTCATTTTATAGTTGAAAAAACTAAGATAGACTATCAAAAAAAATTTTGATGTTTAAGAGGATCAAAAGAGAAAACAAACAAGTGTGAATATAAAAAATAATCACAATCTTACTGAAAATAGCAGAGTTACTTTTCCTTCAAATATTTCCCTTAAAACACAGGTTTGTTTTGTTTTGTTTTTTTTCTTTTTTTGGCTGCACTCGGGGCATGTGGAAATTCTCAGTGTGGGATCAAACCCATGCACAGCTGCAGCAATGCCAGATCCTTTAACTGCTGTGCCACGTGGGAACTTCCTTCAAATATTTCCCTTAGAAGACACTTTAAATTTACCTTCAGTGGAAAGTTAATCAAAGTAATACTTATGAGGACAATATATTAAATGCTAAAAATTCTATGAGATGAAATCTCATCTAAAATTGATGTCAATCAAAATGAATTATTAAAATGAATTAATGTGACATATATCTTCCTTTCATGTACTTGGAGAAAAAAAATAGATGCAATTTTTAAAATAAAGATACTTATACCTCATAAAGGGAAAAATATAAAAAACTAAAATTTTGTATTTGACAAATACAATAATTATAAGAATAAGAAAAGCTAAAACTTTAAGAGATCAAGAATAGATGAGAATAATTAAGGAAAATTTTATGTGTCTTACAGAAAAATGAACCTGACTAGTATCCATGAGGACACAGGTTCAATCCTTGGCCTCACTGGGTGGGTTAAGGAGCACAGTGTTGCTGTGGCTGTGGTGTAGGCTGGTGGTTACAACTCTGATTAAACCCCTAGCCTGGGAACTTCCATATGCTGTGAGTGTGGCCCTAAAAACAGACAGAAAAAGAAATGAAAGGAATAAACTTGACTTTTGATGTTGGGATAAATGTTTATTTATGCAAAATTCATGTATATATTGGCTATGGCAAAGTCAGGTTCAAGTGTGGATATAATATATATGATTAATTTGAGAATGAAAATGACCAGGCCTGTGTAAATGAATGTTAACCCAGAATGACTGAATGTTCAGAAAACACTAAATCACAAAATTTACAACCTTGAAGGAATTTTGGGTTATTGTTCTTCTCCTTATATTATGAGGAACGATATCTTGAAGTATCAACATAGAAAAACTATTACATCAACTATTTATTTACTAAAAATATTTATCATTAATCTATACCTCTTACAAGCAAGACATTTGGCTAGGCACAAGGGTAAGATTTTTCCATCTTCAAAAAAGATCATTCTCAAGTTTGGGAAGACTAAGGTAAACCATTCATAATGGATGAATACGGTCTTCCTCCCATTTACGCTTCTTATGCTTCCTGCCTCCATATGAGAGAGAAACAAGGATTGTAAAGGCAAATGAAAGGGCTGCTTAGCTATTGATACTACATAGTGCAAGCTAATAAGGAGAATATCAAAGTTATTAGAAGAATATAATCATTACAATGTACGTGAATCACAAAATAGGGACTGAATATTTCCTGTTGATAGAATTGGCAAATTTAAGGACTTTTATAGCATTTTTTTTGTCTCTTTTGCTATTTTTTGGGCCGCTCCCGTGGCATATGGAGGTTCCCAGCCTAGGGGTCGAATCGGAGCTGTAGCCACCGGCCTACGCCAGAGCCACAGCAGCGCGGGATCCAAGCCACGTCTGCAACCTACACCACAGCTCATGGCAACGCCGGATCCTTAACCCACTCATCAAGGGCAGGGATGGAACCCGCAACCTCATGGTTCCTAGTCGGATTCGTTAACCACTGCGCCACGACGGAACTCCGCATTTTTTTTTTTTTCACTCATTTTGAAAATCAGAATTCTCTATAACTCTCAAGTACAACTTCAACATAAATGACTAAAGAAATAAATGCACTGGGCATTGTGAACCAGCTATTCCTTCAGAAATATCATGCCTTTGCTTTTCAAATAATTAAAATGTAATTATGCTATTCATTGACTCTACATATGTACCCTGCAGTAGCCTTGCCACTATATGTCAAAGATAGCACTGATTTCTGTTTTGCAAATATATCATTTCAAATTCATAGTTTTGTGTTAATAAGCCTTCCTAAGGTGCTTTCTTGGCAACACGAGGATTTGATTTAATGGGGTGTAAAATGTACTTTGGGGATTGTTATGTAAATCTTTCAAATAATATATTGTAATAGTATTTTCCAAAGTTATGAAATCTGGTGAAATGTATGATGAGAGGACATTTTAATGTTAATGTATAAAAATTACTGTACATACATTCTGAATCTTCCATTTCATTATGAAGAAAAATATACTCCAGAGAAGTTAACCCTAGAAGTTTCAGAGGAAAAAAGGTAGAGTAAAACAGGCAAAGGAAGAAAAATAACAATAGTAATTTAAAAATTCTTTAAAATATATTTTTTTCCTTTTTCAAAATGTCATCTACCCAACATTCTCCTCACCCCCTCAATGCCTTATTAAATTAGGGAATTAGTCTCTTTCATATTTTTGTCATTAAATTATAAAATCATAAACATTTTCAAAGTCAAATGAATGTGGATGATGCTAACCTGTAAACCAGGTGCTGAAAAATACTATTGCTTTATTTTGAGACAGCTTTCTATTTCTGGTCCTTTCAATCATTTTTCAGCAGTAAAATGTTCCATTTGATTTACAGATTATCTTGTAAGTAGCAGTTAAATTCACTGCAAGGAGAAGAATTTCAATAACAGGTATTTAACTTATCCTTAAAAATACATCGAATCATCTAAGCATTCAAATTTAGCAAATCCTAATATTCTGCATATGTTTGATTTCTACATCTAGTTCTACAAAGAATTTTTTCTGCAAAAAGCTGCATAAAGCATATTATTTCCCAGTCTCATTTACAAATGTACTTAGCAGTTAAATCAGATTTCTGTGAAGAACTGAGACTAAGTTGTCTTATAAGATTCTTTGAAATAAGAGATTTAATATAAATTAAGTAAATCAAATTAATTCCTTTTTTGTGCTTTATGAATGACTCAGGACACATTGTTTGAAGTGTCAAGCCAAGCCAACATTCCCAGTCAAATCATTTGGTGAGGAATATCAATTAGCTCAATTGAAGATGATTTCAAAAAGACCTCGGTAGTGAAAGTACTTATCAGAAAAGAAGGGTAAGATATCTTTGAAAACATGCAAAACATCTGTCTCAAGGAACCAGGAAGAATCTTAAAACATCAATGTTTTATTCCCCTTTTAATCCTCCTTGCTCACACTCATTCCTGTTGGTTTTTCATAAGAGAACCTCAATATCCTCAGAATCCATTTATGTTTCAATGGTAGGTACACTAATTCCCCCAAAATATCCATGCCTTAATGCACGGAACCTAGGAATATCGTTATATTATGTGGCAAAAGGGGCCTTGCAAATGTGTTGATGTTACTGACCTTAACATTGAGAGATACCCCGCCTAACACACAGTCAGCAAGGAATGAGCTTGGAAGTGGATCCAAGCTCATTGGATCCATCCACTGATCTTCCAGAAAGCAAAAGCTGTTCCTGCTGACACCTTGATTTCTTCATTGCAAACCACAGAGAGGGCTAACTGAGCCATTCTGTATGCAGGCTTCTGACTACAGGAATGAAAGCTAGTAAATGGGTATTATTTTAGGCTTCTAAAATATATATATATTTGTGACAATATATTAAAGCAGTAATAAAAAGAATCCTGAAAAATATATTACACATCTATTACAGGCAAAGTTTTGTTGACTCATTATAACAAAATATAATTTAGGAATAACTTTTATAATACATGTTTTAATTTTTCTTTATAAATAAGACTAAGTACATTAGAATAATCATCATATATATATATATATATAAAAGGAAAATAGGAGTTCCCGTCGTGGCACAGTGGTTAACGAATCTGACTAGGAACCATGAGGTTGCAGGTTCGATCCCTGCCCTTGCTCAGTGGGTTAACGATCCGGCGTTGCCATGAGCTGTGGTGTAGGCTGCAGACGCGGCTCGGATCCCGCGTTGCTGTGGCTCTGGCGTAGGCCGGTGGCTACAGCTCCGATTCAACCCCTAGCCTGGGAACCTCCATATGCAGCGGGAGCGGCCCAAGAAATAGCAACAACAATAACAACAAAAGACAAATAAATAAATAAATAAATAAATAAACATAAAAGGAAAATAAAACCAGGTATGTATGATGAGCCTATTGTGTGATTCTGCAAGTTAGAGTCTATTCATTTTACTTTTACTAAGTCACAGAAATAAACAGAAAACCAGAGGTGTTTTTATTTCCATGAAAGACACTCTCAGTTGACTAGATCTGGAATGAATAATGCTGAATTGATGAATTCATCTCAGACCCAATTTTGGATGAGATGAACTGAATGATACTTATAATTGAGATACTCTGGGTGGATATGCTGTGATTGCATATGTAAAAGATTTCTCTGATGAAAAAACATGCATGTTAAAATGTATCTTTTTGTTGTTGCAAACAAGATAGCCTTTCTAATGGATGAGTCTCTTCAATCAATGGATCATTTGAGGTGTTGAATAATCTCTAATTCTCTGAAAATAAGCACTTCTGGGAGTTCCTTTTTAAATAATTTTTATTTCACTTCTCTACTAATTCTACTTCCTATTCAAAAGCTGCTTCTATCTATCCATTGAATTCACAGTAGAAGATGAAGTTTATTAAAATCTTTAATTTAGTATGCACTTATTTTTTATTGGGCATTTACTATTGGCATATACAATACATAATACACAGGACTACATTATAAAAAACACTGTACTGGTAAAATTGTTTCGCAAGTGCTGGCAAATTTTTTGGATTCATATCAGAACTCCTGCAACTGAAAGCCTTAAATACAAAGTCATTTTTCCTTCATCTTGCAAAAAGACATGTTTCATTCTTAAATACGTACATTTCTCTTTCACTTTTGTATGCCAGTCATTTTTGATGATTGTAGGATTTTATTCTAAATTCTCATTTAAGACAAAAATGGGAATACTCATTCAAATAAATTTAAAAATCCAAACAGGAAAAACATATTCCAAGAATGAAATTTTCACATGGTTAGTAAAGAAAGAATTGGGGTGAAGAGACAGGGCATCCAAAGTGATCATTTAGAAAGCATTTTACAAAGAAATTGGGATGATCACTATAGAACTAGATATTTCATTTCTAAATGTTGCTGAGTCTAAGCTACACTTTCACAAAAATACCTTGTTTTCCCATCATTTGTCTTATCACTCACTCACTAGGTTGTGGAGTAATTTGTACTCAGGTTATTCACTTATGAAACACATTTAGAATATGAGAAACTACAAAACTGGAATCTCACGTAGAGGTGATGAGCGTGGCTCTTTCTTCTCCTACCAGAGATTTAGTTATTGGTTAAACATGAGCCAAGTATTGAGATGGTATTTCCTGAAGACCTTGAAGATCAGCATTTCCAGGAACATATCCCAGCAGCCCCTCTCATGCTTGGGTTGGGATGGGAGCTTTTCCAAATTTGTCATAAAATCCTGCAACATTTGAGAGCCTCTTCTCTGAATGTGTTTTAAGCAGTCTCTGTTGATGTGGAACATAATGCCTCCACTATGGTACCTATGCCATACCCACTATAAATGGGTTAGGAAACCACTGTTCAGAAAAGGGCAGGCAGCTAGCTGAAGAACCCTTACAGTCCTGAGAAAGTGACACATCTTGTTCAGAGCCTTGCCACTCACAGTGTGGCCTGCAGATCAACAGCAGCAGCTGTTGCAAAGTTAGACATGAAGAATCTAGGCCCCACCCTAGATCTATTAATCTACAACTGATATTTAATAAGATCTCTGGTTGATTTGAATGTACATTAAAGATTGCTAAAGTATGTTTAGCTCATTGGCTCTCAAGTTTATCTCTATGTTGAGTTTGAAAAAATAGTAAATGATACCTGGGTCTTACACCTCAATTTTTTTTATTTAATTCATGTAGCATGCCAGATGGGAGTTAGGGTTTTTTAAAAAGCTCCCTAGCAGCTTTTGAATGTGCATAAACTTCAAGCATCATCGGGTTAGATGTAATTTGCCATTTTTACTTGGGATTCTAACATCCAGTCTATTTGGGATTTATTTCACCAATCGTATCCCCTCTCAAACTACTACAAAAGAGGACCATATTTCCAACATTTCCCAAAGACTAAACTTACAAATTAGCGTGAATCAGACCTTTTTTCATTGCTATTGTCATCAGAACATTACCATTATCACCAAAAGTAGACAGAATAACCAGAATAGTAACTATCATGTCTGCTTTTACCTTCTGGAAATTTTAGTCTAGGATAATTCCTAGAATATAACCCTGATGAGCACAGCAAGTTTGTTTTTCTTTCTTTGTTTTTGTTTATTTGTTTGTTTTTGAAAGTTGTATTTCTATGACCTAGAACAATGACTGGTACACAATGAGACTCAGTAAGATACTTGCGGAATAAACGAAAGAATACATACTTGAATGGCAGGTAGCCTTAACACAAAAATCAGAGTAGTTATGTACTTAAGAAGAAAGTCATTGTATCTTAATTTTAAAAGGCAAAGTTGGGGACTTCTCTTCTGGCACACAGGGTTAAGGACGCCTCATTGTCTCTGCAGTGGCTTGGGCTGCTACTGTGGTACATGTTTGATCCCTGGCCTGGGAACCTCTACATACCATGAGTGCAGCAAATTAAAAAAAAAAAAAAAAAAAGATTTATTTAAAAACTGCAAAGTTGCAGACTTGGAGGTGAGCCTGAAAGTAGCGATCTGACAAGTGTTTGCACTTAGAACAGGTATGATCTTCCCCATCATCTTACATACCCTATGTTCTGGTTCATGCTTAGGAGGGAAAATGGGGAGGAGTGGGTAGCAGAAGTATCCTGTATGGCTACTGAGTTAAAAGATATAACTATTTAGAAGGTCTTCCTTTCTAGAGGGTGTAAGTATTGTTTCAATAAACAATGTGAGAGGTATCTAGTAAAGAGGAAGAAGAGGAGAAAAATATACAAAGGGTATTCTAGGCAAGAAAATATGAAGTAAACAAAAATGAGATTATTAGTCATTTTAATTGTTAGGAATGAAAGATGTGCTGATGAGAATCTCACTACTTATCCTCAGATTTTATGTGACTGAAAAGAAACAGGGAAATCCTGCCTGGCTTGATTAAAAGTGAAAAAGGGCAGGCAACATCCAGCAAGGTAAAGGAAATGTATTTACATCCTGCATCGTCCAACTCCTGTTGTTAAATAAAACCTTGAGGAAACTTCATGAATATCTATAAGCCACATTTTCCCCAAATGCACCCAGGGGCATGATACTGGGTTTGTTCTGGGCTTACAGATAATGCATGTAAGGTGGCAAACACTGTGCTTTGTACATAGGAGTAAGTAATACAAATGTTAGTTCCCTTTTCACTTCACCTTTGCCTGCCCCAACTTATTTAAAGAAAGACACATCAAGGGCATAGAACTCTCCAGGGCCAACTCTTGTACATTTAGAACCTAGCACTTAAAGTTTATTGTTGACCATGATATCTATGTCTTTGATATCTTTAAATAATAAAGATGATGGACATTATTTTTGTTTTCAATTTATTTGAGTGGGAGTTGTTGTGGGAAACCCATGAAGATGTAAAAATTGATGCATAAATTAATTTTTAAAATTCCCCATTAAGCATCTAGTATGCAGCATGTACAGAGGTACTTAAAAATGTGCAGTTGGAACAATTTTCTGGTGCTCAGAGTTTAAAGACTCTGAAAATAAAACTGTAATTTAATGGAATAAATGTCTTAATAGGGGATGAATAAAGCTAAGACAATAAATTCAAGTATTTGGTTTGTAGTATTTTGTACACAGCTGGTTTTAATTTCAAAATTATTAATAATATCAAAGCTGAGTGTGTGTCCTCATATAGTGTTAGAGCAGAACAAACAAGAAGGGCAAGCTGAAAGATTGGGGGAGTTTGGGCTAGAAGCATCATCTGTTCTCTAGTTCACAGACTTTTTCCTCTCTTTTCCCTGCCTCCTGCTTCCTAATTACATCCAAATGGTTCTCACATTTGTTTTTCTGGCCCTTCCATCTGACTCCTGATGCCAGTAATATATGCCATCTTCATTTGGCTTCTTGCTTTCTAATTTGTACTGCAAACCTATTGGGTTTTTTGTTTTTTGTTTTTTGTTTTTGTTTTTGTTTTTTTGTAAAAATGTAGGGTTTGTCATTCTCTCTCTCCTTCTTCTTGAAGTGGATACACAGATTATTTTATAATTAGACATGAAAACATAAGATAGTAAATGTGCTGATCAACCAACTCTGCCAACTTTACCAACCAAACCATGTAAGGAAACAGAAGACACCTATAGATAGAGCTTGCTTTGTGAAAATATACACAAAGAAATATCTTCCGATAGAATTTAAAAATACATAATTTCAGGGAGTCTATGCTGCTGGAAAATTAAAGCAGTAGATTGCTGATGGAAGCAAAAAACTGGAAAATTTTTACTGGAGGCATGTTGGCCAATATGTATATATTTAAAATTGTGCATTATTTTTTTCCTTTGCACTGCCTCTTCTAAAAATATAAACTAAAAAAACAGTTTCAAATGAGCACTCTTATTGCTGAGTTTAAAAGAAGTGGAAAAAACCCTACATTCACATAACTATGTAGTTGACTAAAAAAATTGGTTAAATAAACAGAAACATAGTACAGGCAATAGAGTATATGTCTGTATCATCACACACTCCATAGCATTTTTTATTTCCATGAATTATCCCTATAATTACTACAGTTATCCTGTTTTTTTCTCACATACTAATTTACTGCACTCCTGACAAAGTCTCCTCATTTATTCAGAGCAGGGTTTCTTAAACTAATATATACATAACTGAAATATTGATAAAAATAGAAATAAAGAGGGATAGGGTAGTGGCAGACATATCAATAAATTTGCATTCATGCATAAGAGATTGGTCATGAAATAAATACACACTTTGTGATTCAGGAATAGGAGGATGAGCACTTAGCTCACCACTGCTGGTGGCTATTTTAATTTCTCTGTAGTAAGAGCCTACCTGAGGATCAGGCTAACTCAGAAGAAAGAAGAGAAGAGAGGGATATGAGGGATGCAAAGGGAAGGGAGAAAGAAAGAAAGGGAGGGGAGAAAAACAAAGCAGAGAACTGATGGTGTCTTTTAAATCCTCTGATCCATCTGTTCTTGAAAGAAGCCACAGATTTTCCATTGTGTGAACAATAAATCCAATCTGCTGTTTTTGTTCCTCCAAATTGTTTTGTACTGTCATCCTGGTACTTTTATTATTTAAAGTCTTTTGACTAATAATTCATTGGAATAACTGCCTGTGGATCTCTAACCCCACACTCCATGATATGTATGTCTTTGTGTTTTGCACTACTGGTCTCTCTACTCAGATGCTCTTTCTTCCCTGTCCACTTGGACAGTATCTCCAATCATTAAGTTTTTAATAAATATATTTAATTATTTATTTATTTTTATTAAAGTGTCTATGATTTACAAAGCTGTGCCAATTTCTGCTATGTGGCATAGTGACCCAGTCAAACATACATACATTCTTTTTCTCGTCTATTCCACCATGTTCTATCCTAAGAGACTGGATATAGTTCCTTGTGCTATACAGTAGGACCTCATTGCTATCTATTCTATATGTATTAGTTTGCATCTACTAACCCCAGACTCCCAGTTCATCCTACTTCCTCTCCTCTTCCCCCACTTAGCAACCACAAGTCTGTTCCTATGTCTGTGAGTCTGTTTCTGTTTTATATATAGGTTCATTTGTGTCATATTTACAACTGTCATTGCTTCTGGAAAGCCTGCCCTCCAGAGTTACCTTTTTTCTGCTCCTGGGGCATTTTGCACATTCCTATTTCACAGCAATGCACTGAAAATTCTTGTGGGTTGTAACTATCCTTCTGTATAATTTTTTATTAGCAAAATATAAGTTACTCAATGGAATGAATTTTAAAGGAAAAGAGAAAAAATGGAAAATTATTTCCAAGTCAGATCAGAGACACATTCAATATTGGGCTTTTTAGGCCAATCATGCAGGTTCCTAATGATGAGTAAGATTTTGAATCTTTCAATATTTCCCTTTGCACTTTTGTCTGTCAATTTACATTACTTGGGATGGATAGTCTGTCTCCAACATGTTTAATGTCCTTATTTTTACTAGGAAATTAATAAGGCAAAATATTTCTCATTAGCTTCCCTGTTTCCCAGAGTTTTCTAGGTCATCTTAAATTATTAATAACTGGAGTTCCCGTCGTGGCGCAGTGGTGAACGAATCCGACTAGGAACCATGAGGTTGCGGGTTCGATCCCTGCCCTTGCTCAGTGGGTTAAGGATCTGGCGTTGCCATGAGCTGTGGTGTAGGTTGCAGACTCGGCTTGGATCCCGCGCTGCTGTGGCTCTGGCGTAGGCCGGTGGCTACAGCTCCGATTCGACCCCTAGGCTGGGAACCTCCATATGCCGCGGGAGCGGCCCAAGAAATAGCAACAATAACAACAAAAAAAAGACAAAAGACAAAAAAAAATATTAATAACTTCAGATGCCGTAGCCTGTGCTATCAAGAAGGCCATGGAAATCTATAATTTTAAGTGAAAAATAAGATGTAAATATCCGTGAAATAGTGAATATGAGAATATAATTGATTCACCTTATTTTCTGTACCAATATACAGATTTCTGAGTCAGAAGCCCTCAATTCAAAACCTGTCTTTGCCACTGGATATCTATGTTTGTGATTTTGACCAATTAATTTTCAGAATACCAGTTTCTTGCTCAGAAAATGTTCATAATACTATTAGTTTGAAAAAAATATTAAAGGAAAAGAAGTAAATAAAAATGATTTGTATATTCTAAAATACCAGAGTGATACAGCAGCGCAGACGTCACAGTGGCCTTGATCAGAGTTTAGTGGAGTTGTGGGGGTAAAAGCAAGTTGCAGTAAAATTTAGAGTTAATGGATGGTAAATAAGGGAAGAAAATTTCTGTCAAGACCTTTGACTTTGAGAGACAGAAAAGATTTGGGGCAAAATTGAGAGGGATGAATGGTTAGAGGAGGTTTTCTTTTCTCCTGCTTCTTGTAAAGAATATTGGATGTAATGGAATCAATAAGAAAGAAGATTCGAAGGGAGAAAATAAAGAAGAATCAATAGCTCAAGTCAAAGATAATCCAGCAGAGCATGTTATCCAAAGAAGAGATAGGTATAGTGGCTGGAGGCAGGATGACATATGCTTCATTGTAATGAGAAAGACACTGAAGATGCAATCGCAGATGGGCGAAGTCGTGGAGTTGTTTGGAGAAATTTAAGGGAGTAATTACCTATTCCCTCTGTGAAGTAGAAAGAAGTAGAATGGTGAAAGAATCTCTTGAGAATTAAGGGGAGATGGGAAAATCAAATTTGTGGACAATGGAGGTGTTTGAACTA
Organism: Phacochoerus africanus; assembly: GCF_016906955.1. Lineage (NCBI taxonomy): Eukaryota > Metazoa > Chordata > Mammalia > Artiodactyla > Suidae > Phacochoerus > Phacochoerus africanus. Next base: position 34,273,913 of record NC_062556.1, on the reverse strand, counting down.
TCTGCTTTCCAAGAAAGAGAAAAGAAACCATTTATGGAAAGGATACTAATACTTTGAACATGAATTTGATGACTGAGTGTGATCTTCTGAATCACTGCTCATATGCATGCATGCAGGCATGGGGAATGGAGACATAAGGATCTCAACACTGAGATTTTGCCAGAAGCAAATGAAAATAAAACAGGGTAAAGGAGATAAAGGTACCAGACAGAGGATCGTTGAAGTGAATGAAATATTAAAATTTTGGGATGCTTAAAAAAAAAAAATTCCTGGAGTTCCCCTTGTGGTGTAGTGGTTAACGAATCTGACTAGGAACCATGAGGTTGCGGGTTCGATCCCTGGCCTTGCTCAGTTGGTTAAAGATCTGGTGCTGCCATGAGCTGTGGTGTAGGTTGCAGACACAGCTCGGATCCCACGTTGCTGTGACCCTGGTGTAGGCCGGAGGCTACAGCTCTGATTAGACTCCTAGCCCGGGAACCTCCATACGTGGTGGATGAAGCCCTAGAAAAGACAGAAAAAAAAAAAATCCAATGAAAGGGAGTTGCTATGGGGAAATTACAGGATTCTATAGATTAAAACTATATAAGGTGGAGGAATCAATTTATTTAAATTAAAAGAGAGGGTTAGAAAGTTACGATCAAGGATTTCCCATTGTGGATCAGTGGTTAATGAATCCAACTAGGAACTATGAGGTTGCGGGTTTGATCCCTGGCCTCGCTCAGTGGGTTAAGGATCCGGTGTTGCCATCAGCTGTGATGTAAGTCGCAGATGGGGCTAGGATCTCACGTTGCTATGGCTGTGGGGTAGGCCAGTGGCTACAGCTCCAATTAGACCCCAAGCCTGGGAACCTCCATATGCCAAGGTTGTGGCACTAGAAAAGACAAAAAAAAAAAAAGAAAAGAAAAAAAGAAAGTTATGATCAAACAAAACAATTTATTATTTTGGAAGTAGAGTAGTTCTGGCTGACCAAAGGGTCAGTCCTTTGGAAATGGGGGAAAGTGACCATGGGGGAGGGAGGTTTTAACATTTGAGGTGAGATGGGAACTGGGAGTGGACACACAGTAATGAAATACTAGAGTATTGTCTGAATTAATTACATGGACTGTAAAGTAGCCCAAGAGTGGAAGGACCCCAGGAAGTTGTAAAGATTATGAGGAATATGCCATATTCTCAGTGAATAAGCAGGAAGGATGAGGATCTTTGAGATTAATAGTGACAAAGAAAAGTATAACAGAATGTAAATATTTCATTTTCAAGCACTATTGGTGGTATGAAACGCAACATTTTCTTTTCTTCTTTTTCTTTTTCTTTTTTTACAGCCGCACCCGTGGCATATGATAGTTCCCAGGCTAGGGGCTGGCCTATGCCACAGCCACAGCAACGCCAGATCCAAGCTGCAACTGAAACCTACACCACAGGTCGTGGCAACGCCGGATCCTTAACCACTGAATGAAGCCAGGGATCAAACCTGCAAAGTCATGGTTCCTAATCAGATTTGTTTCTGTTGAGACATGATGGGAACTCCCAACATTTTCTTTTGATTTCCCACCATTCCTTAACATTATTTACTCCCTGTTTCCAAATGAAAAATCGCACATTCCTCACAACTTCTCTAGTAAACCATAAATTCTTTTTTTTTTAATTAAAATAAAAAATATTTTGGTGTTCTCACTGTGGTGCAGTGGGGAAAGGACCCCACTGCTGCAGCTGGGTCACTGCAGAGGTATGTGGGTTTGATTACCTGCTCTGCACAGTGGGTTAAAGGATCCAGTGTTGCCACAGCTGTTGCATTGCCACAGCTGCGGCTCAGATTCAGTCCCCCGCCCTGGAATGTCCCTGTGACATGGAAGGCCATAAAGTTTTAAAAAAGCATCTTTTATCAACTCCAAACACCAAAACACTATTTCAAAACAAAATCCTTTTTCATTAATCTCAGTCTCAACTCTTCTCTATCCTTAAAGTGAATGGGCATTTAAATGGAATTCCCATTGTGGCTCAGTCAGGTAAATGGAATTCCTGTTGTGGCTCAGCAGGTTAAGAACCCCACTAATATCCATGAGGATGTGGCTTTGATCCCTGGCCTCATTCAGTGGGTTAAACATCTGGCATTGCAGCCAGCTGTGGTATAGACTGCAGACATGGCTCGAATCTGCTGTGGCTGTGGCTGTGGTGTAGGCTGGCAGATGCAGCTCTAATTCTACTCTTAGCCTGTGAACTTCCATATGCCACAGGTGTGGCACTAAAAAAAATTAAAATAAGTAAATAAAATAAAGTCATGTAAATAGTTTTACTTAAATTATTTGAAAATTCTCACTTTTGTTTTCACAGTTTGAAAAGTGATATCAACTATCTCATTACATAATTGTCCACTTTAAAACTGTATTATATGAATGCCTGAATCTTTAAGTAGCAGGAGTTTCCCTCCCACATTGGGAGGATGACAGGGGTTCCCAGCATCGTGGTGTAGAGGACACTGCATCTCCTGACCCTGAGTCACATGAGGTAGAGGAAAATGGAGAATTAGCTGGGCTTTAGGGCAGCAGTGCTCTCTAGAAAAAGGCATGTTTCTCCTTGGTTTAGAAAATGAAATAAAGAGTCAAGAAAAATGTGAAGATGTTAATTGGATGTGGTAGAATAATAATCTGAGACATTAAATGTAGAATATTTATTCTGCTACTCCACGATCACTAAATGTAGGTCTCAGGATTGCCATCCGCTGTAGAGAAAAAAGATTAAGTCAGGAAGAAAAAACAATACATTTTCCCTTTCTAGGTGCAAAAGTCTAGGTTTCAGATGTGAAGCAGAAATTCCACATATACTAGCCAAAAAATCTCTTCTTGGAAATCTCTGAACTAGAAAACACTCAGAATCTGTACAGAAAGAGATTCTTGGAAAGGAAAGACGATCTGTTAAAAGTAATTTGTGTGGCATAGGGCAGGGGTATGTCAATTCACTGCCCCCACTTCCCATTCCCAAATCCACCTTCAAGTTTGGAAGCCAAAAGGGGGCATCAGCTGTGCCTACACGTGAGTTCAACAAGGCAGAAACAGAAACTTGGTGCTGAAGAGGTGGAATTTTGTTATGGCCATGTGTAACATATAAAGGCTTGTGATGCTCAGAGATCGCCCATGTTGTCTGAGTCTCTGGAGTAAGGTGGTATCTGAAAGTTATTTTATTCTCCAAATAAGGGAGAGAAGTTAACTTAGAGAAAGCTCTTGGGCCTGTCATGAGATGGTTCGCCCAGTATGGTCTGGACCATCCTGGCTGGAAAACTTGTGAAGGTACAGCTCAAGTATTAGTGGGTTGTTGGCACCAAAAGGCAAAATAAAAAAAACTAATTATATTCTTGTGCCCATGAATAAGACTTCAGATGTTTCATATTCTGGAGAATCTGGAGATTTGTGTCTCTACAGTGACCCTCTAGCAACAAGTGTGCCTGGCAGAACTCATAATTTAAGTAACTCCTTTGTGGAATGGCAAAGAGAAAACCTCAGAAGTACATTTATATCTTAACATGATTGAATTATTGTATGGAGTAGAATAAACTTTTAAATAAAAGTCAAATCTACGAAAATGCAGTTACATTTTTACACACTTGAGTATATAAATAGCAAAACATATACCTACAACAAACAGAATATATTTTTGGGTTATGCATGTTAAAAAAAAAAAAAAACAAGAAGAGATAGAAGTGGGAAACTGGTTCACAAGTAAGCACAATATGGGTGGAATCGATGTTTGAAAAAGCAAATCTCTTATATGTAGAACAGGGATACTGAGTGGTGGATTTAAGGTTAAATAAAGTAACTTCTGATAGCCTCATAAAATTGGAAACTTGGGAGAAAAAGATGCTACTCAGGACACTTAGGGTTTACTTGCAGGTTAATTTAAGTAACTAATCTGTACATATTTTTACTCTGGTCCCTCTGAAAGTTACTAATTATGCTTTGGCTGAATTCAAAACATTAAGGAAGGGGATGAAAGCTCAAGATCATAGTTATTTAATTTTAAATGTCATAGACGATCCAGAGGTTGATCCTAGAAGTGGTAGTAAAATATTTCCTGCATTCTAAGATGCAAAATTTTGCACATATATCATCTCTGAAATAGAAATAGATTTTACCCTTGGAATTGGTGTTGTTTTTATTGTCTTAGATTTGCATATTTAAGCAAAGGGTTTCAGTAAAATATGGTATGTATTAAACTAATTTTCATTGAAGAAACCAGTTTCATATTTGGTTTCCTCTCTATTGAAATGAAAAAGTGAATAAGCCTTGACTCTTACATTCAAATCATCTATGATCTACTACTGAGACACAATTGAACAGAACATATTTGTAAAAGGCTGTATGTGGCTTGCAAAGTTATTGTAAGTCAAAGAAAACTCATTCACAAGGCCCTGACTGCATTAAAATCTTATTTCTAAGAAGTGGAATAAGATACGCCTAGAGACTAATTTTTACTATGAATACACATTTCACATAAAATATTGTAGAACTTTAGAGACGTTTTTTAAAAGTTAGCATAAAATGACAAAATAGTGTTAACATTTTTACATGTTCATGAACTTACATGAACTGTAATGATACAATAAAATTTAATAACTGTTTTTATATTTTGAATTATCAATTTAATTATCATAAAATTATTTTAAAAATCCAGATTTTTATGTCTAATTTCAAAAGATTTTTTTTCTTTTTAACAGCAAAGAAAGGCATTTAGAATTGTAGAAATTCATCGGATAATGTTAGGTGGCTTGGTGGAATAGTCTTTGAAATTAAGGACTTCAGTGACTCAGGGGTAAATTTTTTTTTACCCTAAAGAATCTCCAAAGGTTTTTTTTGTTTGGTTGGTTACTTTTTTTGTTTGTTTGTTTGTTTGTTTTACCTTTAACTAGAAAACTAAACTAGTGTCTACCTTCATATTAAAATCTTTAAAAACTCATTGTAGCTCAGGTTTGACATTAATTTCACAGATCTTATATTTATAAACCTGGCAATTTTGAAAGTTATTTCTAAAGGATCTTTGAGAAGAGACTGGTTCCATTCACAAACTTAGAAGAAAGGCATTAAATTCTACAAGAGTATGAGATGATTTTCTTTTACCATGTTAAAAAAGTAACCTCACATTTCCAACATAATGTCTATTTTAAAGAATAAATATTTTGAATATTAGAAAACAAGTTTGGCATCATATTTTTTTGATAGTTTTGATTTTCCTTAAGTACGACTTTGGATTATTTTTAGGCATGTTAATTATTATTCTGTACTTAGATTCATAAGTGAAATCAAATATGATAGATATTAATTTATTTAATGTATTTTTGTTTCCCTATTCTTTTAAATTTTCATAAGTTCAGCAATATGCTAAAATCATGAAATAAGATGTTCCATATTTCTGATTCTTTGGAACAATTACGAAGGATTGACTTTAGAAAAGGTTGAGTGGAATCATCTCGTACTGCTGTTCAAGGGGCTGTGGAAAAAATCTAGATGGCCAATGTCAGCTATCTAGGAGTCACCTGTCTCCCAAGAACAGGTCTGTCTTTGTGTCCCACCAGCTAAGCCATTGTACTAAAGCAGCCTGGTGAAGTACAGCCTTGGCACAAACATAGTGATGGATTTCAGAGCACAGGGCCTGAAACTTGTTCAATTATATTCTTGGTAGAAAAAAAAAAAAAGAAGAAGAAAATATTGACACAACATAAGCACTATAAAATCTAAAACAAAATGAAGTAAAATGAAATAAAAATGTGCAAATGGTTCCTAGAACCACCCCCTAGACAGTCTGTTTACAATGTCTTCATTCACATGGAAAACAGACCTCACAATGTTTTCAATTTACAACTTTAAATCTAAATGAAGGAAGGCAGTATCTCTGAATCACCAGACCTGGTTGCCACATGTATTTTAATAGCAGCATGTTTTTGTAGGAATATTCTTCCTGTCGTTCATGTTTTTCTTGAGGAATTCTATGCCTGTTTAGTATTACAGCAATGTGAAAGGTATGCTCTATTCTGTAAGAGACTGATGTGATTCTCTCACAAAGCCTTTCTCAGTAGGTCTTCATCCTGGATTAAAAGAGAATTTTATACAGAAGATTCATCCCTCACAGTAGAGGTTCACCAGTGTCAGATGACAGTTGGCGATCTGGCATCCATTTGAGCCAGGCATAGAGAAAGGACTGGCTCAGATTTATAGCATCTGATACCACTCTGACACAAGTGGGCCCGAAGTGGGGAGTCTTTTGATAAATACAGTTTGTCTTCACCTCCACAATAGTCTCTTCAGGACTTGTCACTTTCTTTGTAATTGACTTTAGAAAACTAAGGTGATCATGCATTTCTTTACCGGTTTCTAGCATATAGGACACGCAATCTATAATCTCTTAAGATTTTGTCTTTTCATGAGTGTTAACGTTTCTTTATCGAAGATCACTTGAAATGTGCCTGTAATAATTTTATAATTGCCATACATTAAATAAATGACATGAAGTCTAGATTAAAATATTGCTCCTTCATGCCTTTTTATTCATCAAAATAAATAATTTTCTAATATTACATGAAACAGAGCTGGTGCCTTTTATTAAACTATTATTAAATGATGCTTAATATTTAATAACATCTCTTTGGAAATCTAGATTTTAATTATTTTAATATCTGTCACACTCACTCCTCAGGGTGACTGGTCATTTATTTTAGTCCTTAATAAAATAATCTGGCACTGAAATTAGAAGAGAGGTAGGAGATTGAAGTTTTAAATAATAAATACAATTTCAGGCAAGTGTTTATCTGGCAATTTTAATATAAAAATGCGAGCATATTTTCCTGAAAAAAAGGAAAAGGAAAATTTTTCAAAGAGGCAGTAATTTCATTCAAAGTAAGAATTTATTCACTTCTATTAAGAAGCCTTTCAGTATGCTATGACCCCACAGTAGAATAACTGGACTATATTATAACATTTTGATAATTTAGAATATTTATTCTCTGAAACGTTTTTTGCTTCTTCATATTTGGGTTTATTTGTAATAGCTATAGAACAAGTACATTTAAAATAATACCTCCAAATAATTATATGCCACAGTCTTATATCAGGTGCTTATATCATGGAGCTGCATTCAGTTACTATCCTACCAATAATCTAGATAATTTATAATAAATCTAACTTCAATCTCTTTAAATCATTTTCAGTATCTTATTTTTTTGGATGGTCCCATTTTGTAATAATTTCTGAAACTGTGACATTTCAGTTTTGTTCCTTTCTACTTGGTACCATGACAACAAACTTGAGGCTTATTTCTTCATCCTTAGAATTGCTTTTAAAAAATCCAAGTCAATCTCAGAACAAACACAGGTTGTTTTTTTTCTCAAGCTTTGCTGAGGTATAGTTGACTTAAAACATTGCGTAAGTTTAAGGGGTACAACATGATGATTTGATATCCATATATATTGTGAGACGATTACCACAAAATGCTAGTTAATGTATTTATCACTTCACATGATTACCTACTTTTTGGTAGTGAGAATATTTAAGGTCTACTCACCTAGCAACTTGGAGTCATAGTACAGTATTTTTAACTATACTCATCATTCTGTACATTAGGACGCCCGAATTTAGTTATCTTTTAACTGAAAGTTTTTACACTTTGACCAGCATCTCCCCGTTTTCCACCTCAGCCCCCATCAACAACCATTCTACACTGTAGTTCTATGAATTGCTTTTTTTTTTCATTCCACATATAAGTGATAACATACAGTATTTGACTTTCTAACATATTTCACTTAGCACAATGCTCTCAAGGTTCATACACGTTGAAGCAAAGTCAAGATTTCCCTTTTTTATGACTAAATAAATATTCCACTGTGTGTTTGTGTATTCTATTTTCTTTATTCATTCATCTACTGATGGACACTTTGTTTCCATGTCTTGGCTAATGTGGATACTGTGGAATATGGTGATGCAGATTGTCTCTTCAAGACAGTGATTTTTTTCCTTTTGATATATACTCTGAAATGGGATTTCTAGATAGCTTCATAGTTTTATTTTATTTTTTTGAGGAATCTTAATGTTGTTTCTATAATAGCTGTATCAATTACACTCCCATCAACAGTGTCAAATCTTTCATTTTTCATCATATTTTCACTATTTTTTATCTCTCTTCTCTTTCATAGCAGCCATTTTAACAGATGTGAGGTCATATTTCATTGTGGTTTTGATTTGCTTTTCCCTGATAATTGGTTATGTTGAGCATCTCTTCATGTATTTATGGGTATTTGTGTATCTTCTTTGGAAAATGTCTAATTAAAACATTGCCCATTTTAAAAATTGAATTAAAATTTCCTAATGCTATTTCATTCAATTAAAAATTTATATTTAGTTGTATTTTCCTATTGAGTTATATGAGTTTCATACATGTTTTGAATATTAACTTCCTATGCTATATATGGTTTGCAAACGTTTTCTCCCATTCTTTAGGTTGCTTTTTCATTTTGTTGATCATTTCCTTTGCTGTGTGAATGATTTTTTTTAGTTTGATATTGTCCCCTCGTTTATTTTTGCTTTTGTTTGCTGTGTTTCTGTGTCATATCCAAAATACTGTTGCCAAGACTAATGCCAAACTACTTTTTCCTTATGTTTTCCTAAGATTTTTACAGTTTCTATTCATATTTGTATCTTCAATCATTTTAAATGTAATATTTTTATGAGCAGTATAAATAGGGTTCCATTTCATTCCTTTGTATGTGAATATCCAGTTATTCCATCATCATTTATCATAGAAACTATCCTTTCCTTTGTCAAAATTAGTTGACTGAATATGCAAGGGCTTATTTCTGAGCTCCCAATTCTGTTCTATTGGTCTATGTGTCTGTTGAAATGCCAGTAGAGTTTTAATTATTACAGCTTTGTAATATATTTTTAAATCAGAAAGTGTCATGCTTCCAGTTACGTTCTTCATTTCAAAGATTGCTTTGGTTAGTCAGGGTCTTTGTGGTTACATAATGGATTTTAGGATTATTGTTTATATTTCTGTAAAAGTTGCTATTAGAATTTTGATAGGAATTTTGTTGAATCTAGAGATGGCTTTGGGCAGTATGGACATTTTAGCAATATTCATTCTTCCTACCTGTGAACTTGTGCTATTTTTTTCATTTTAATTGGTCTTCAATTTCTTTCATCAATGTCTTATAATTTTTAGTGTACAGATCTTTCACCTTTTTGGTTAAATTTATCCCTGAGTATTTTATTGATTTTGATGTTATTGTAAATAGCATTGTTTTATATTTATTTCAGATACTTTGCTGTTAGAAATGTGAATGATTTTTATAAGTTTTATATGTTTGTTATATTCTAAAATAACTTTCAATAAAAATTCATTTATTACTTCTAAGAGTTTTTGGTGGACTCTTTTGGTGGAATTACATACATTTTACTAAAAGTTAGAAACATATAAATTGCTATATGTTTAGACTTCTGATACGTACTTCCATTTCCTGAGAGAAGGTGAGATAGTTTATTTAACCTGAATAAGAAATGAATGAAATATGAATTTCTTTGGTTTAGAGCATGTCTACGTAGATCAGAATTCTTCTCCAGAGGGGGAAAAATAATTTGCTAAATAATGTTTTATCTAAGATTAGAAAAGGATCACTCACGAAGCCCTATTAAATATCCTCTTTCTCTTACAGTACTTTACTATACAGTAGATTACATTATACTTACCAATAAATTTATTAAATACTTTGGGAAGGCCACAGGTAACATGTTTCAATGGATATCACTTGTGTCAACTCTCCACAAATATGGAAGATATTTTGTAAGAAGAAAATTACATATGGCATATACATGATTTTTTTGTGATATAAATGAAATAGGAAGAACTTCAGGAATGGAAAGCACAAGACACACTTAGAGAGTTTTTATATATTTTTGCATTAATATGTCTTCTGAATACAATCAGAGTATTGCCTTTCCACTAAAAGCACTATGTAGCCTTCCCACTGAAGTGCCTATACGAATACAGAAAATGGTCAAAGTGTATAATACCAAAAGGTAAATATAAGGACAACTAAATACCAAAAAAATGGGGTCCACAATCCATTAATAGAAGATGGATAGAACTGAATTTAAACATAAATAAATGAAAGAATCTGTATCATGGAAAAAAAATAGTTTTGGACACATGAAATGGAGGCTACCTTAAATTTTAGTGGGAAAATATTGCATACTTCTACAATGTTTATTATTGAACTCAAGAGGAAAAAGTTGATCCCACTGAAGAAACTGGGCAATTGTTCCCCTATTCCAAAATGATAACTGCTGATAGTATCATTTGTATTAGAGAATTAATCCCTCACAGCCAGTATACCACTATCTTTCTACATTCTTTTCTGAAGAAAAATCCCCCAAAATATACACAGTTGTCCTCTTTTTGTGCCTTCCATTGTCCAAGAGACTCTTCTCATCACATATCTAACTTAGTATCTTACATGACCTCACACTTGTTGAACATGCCTTCTTTTGAAAACTCTTCTCTTGACATCTATGACATCATTGTTTCGGATATGTTTCTAACATTTTTTTTTCCTTTTTCAGGTGTGCCCACAGCATTTGGAAGTTCCCAGGCCAGGGATCAAATCTGAGCTGCAGCTGTACCTATACCACAGCTGAGGCAACACTGGATCCTTAACCCACTGCACCTGGGATTGAATCCATACTACCACAGACACAACACTGGATCCTTAACCCACGTGCCACAGCAGGAACTGCTACTAACTTCTTGATCACTCATTTTTAACTAACATTTACCAGCAATTTTTCTCTAATGATCTCTATATTAAATTTTAAGGAAAATGAAATTTAAGTTAAGAGACTATCTTACGTTACATTATGTTAACACCAGGTTGTCTAGGTGACTAAATGTAAACACCATCTTTTTAAGTATTATGTGTTTCCTCCTTTCATGTGTGATATATTCCTTAATTCTTCCTTTTATTCAACCATTGTTGTAGGGACAAGAAATAGAAATTTTAAAAAATAAATAAGATAATAAAGAAAATTATTCTGGGATAGAAGATATGATGTATGGCATGAGGAAATCACAAATGCTAAAAAAAAAAAGATGTTAACTGGGAGTAAAGAGAAATATTGCAGAAGTAATTGTTGTTACTCATGAAACATGAGTTAAAAGAGCTGGTAATAAGAAAATAATTTTTGTGTTCTATTAGAAGGATTAAAAGGTTAAAGACTGAGGGCCTTATGAACTCAGATTATCTGAGGAAATAACTTATATGAGGTGAAAGGTGAATAGAATAGAATGAGATTTTTAAAGGGCTGCAATTGCTAGATGAACAGGGAATATGTAGGTCATAGTAAGACTTTAATTTTTATTATAAACATGGCGAGAAGCAGTAACAGTATTTAAGCAAAAGATTAATAGGTTTGATGCCATTAACTACACTGTAAAGACAGAACTTGTGCAATATTTGGGGAATTGAGAAAGCAAGACGTATTTTGAATGCGTTGAAATTAAAATGCTTTCAAAACAACCAAGAAAATCTGACTGAAGTATATGATCACATCTAGATTTCACAGAAGAGATCAGGGCTGTATATAAATCTGATATATATATATATATATATATATATATATATATATATAACATGTACATATATATATATACATCCTTTTAAATAATTTTTAAATCCATAGTAAAAATATTAACTCATTTTTTTGTCTTTTTTTTTTTTTTTTAGGGCCACACCTACAGCATATGAAAGTTGCCAGGCTAGGGGTTAAATTGAAGCTGTAGCTGCCAGCCTATACTACAGCCAAGGCAATGCCAGATCCAAGCCATGTCTGTGACCTATACCACAGCTCATGGCAACACTGGATCCTTAACCCACTGAGCAAGGCCAGCGATTGAACCTGCATCCTCATGGATATTAGTTGGTTTCATTACCACTGAGCTAGGAAAAAAGTCTAAGAGCAGAACGTTAGATTCACCACACATCAAGATCTGGAAGAAAAGTGGGAGCAAAGAGAGGAGACTGATATGGATAAAGTGTCCACTGAAGTAGAAGAAAAATCATAAATAAATGGAATAAATGCTGTTCTGAAAATCAAATGTTTAAAGTATTTCCAAAACTAGGCAGGTAAAAAAAGAGAAATGGTTAAAACTTGCTAGGATGTTGATCACTACATTGGCAAACTGAAACATTTTGAGCCATAAAAAGGACTATGTAAGTGGAGTGGTAGAGATGAAAGCTTACTTTGAAAGATAATAGATATATAAGCAAAAATAAATTTGAAAAACAGTTTATAACTGATTTTCCAGAGAATCCATTCCAATGACAGAAGAGGAATTTTTGAAGGGAAAAACAATGTAGAGAGTCTGAGTAAAATAACAGATGTAAAATTTTAGATAGAGAAAAAAGCTGGAAAAAAAAAATTAAAAAGCTGAAAAATAATCAAGTGAATCAGCAAACCTGGGAAAACAGAAAAGTCAGCTGACTATGGAAAAATTCTCTAACACTTCATGCACCAAATAATACCAGGTATTTTTGAAAGTGGTTTAATAGGTTGGATTGACAAGAGAAATATTGGTTGAAATAATATATAAAAGACAGGAGTTCCCATCATGGCTCAGTGATAACAAACCTTTCTATGAGGACTTGGGTTTGATCCCTGGCCTCACTCAGTGGGTTAAAGATCCAGCATTGCCATGAACTCTAGTGCAAGTCACAGTGTGGCTTGAATGCCATGTTTCTGTAGCTGTGGCATAGGCTAGCAGCTACAGCTTCCACTTGACCCCTAGCCTGGGAACTTCCACCTGCCATGGGTGCAGCCATAAAAAAAGAAAAAAAACAAAAACATGTTTGTATATTGTTTTGTTTTTTTTTATATTTATATATAAGACGAATCAGTCCCCAAATTCCTTCCATGTTTCTGTCCAGCTAGAAGACTACTGCTCCAACACAGAAGACTAAGATTACTTTTCAGTAGGGTTGAACAAGAGCAATTATGAAATAGGAATCATATGACACTGTAAGAATAGAAGTACTCTATTGAAACAGGGAAGATTAAGTGAAAAACAAATCCTGAATGTTAAAACCCCAAGCCCCTTTTCTCTATTGAAACCTAGAGCACCAGAATGAAGTTTAATAATATGATGTTGGCCTAAACTATGTGGATAGCAGTTTGAGAGATAAGTGGTTAGCAAGATTTCCTGAGGGAAAGAAGTCAGAAATCCATTATTGGTCTAAACAAATACAAGAATAAAGCTGCTACTTGCTGAGATAGGAAAGATAATGTAGAAAGAAAATGTTTTGGAGGAGTGTGAAATAAGGAGTTGAGCATTGGAGATAAAGTTTTAAATGTTGGCAGCTGGAATACATGAGCACTAGAAATTTGCATGAAACCCATTAGTATACAGATAGTATTAAAAGCCCTGGAACTGGCTGTGCTTACCTAGTAATTTTCTACACACAAAGTTGCAGGCACTTAACCTCAGACTTTCCAATGCAGAGATCAGGAAGAAGGAGACACCAACAAAGGACCCTGAGGAGGCCATAGGAAATGAGGTTGTGGATAGAAAATAAAGGATGCATTTTTACTTCTCTTGAGTGTTTATTTTTTTCGTAAATAAGAGATCAGGGTGAGGCTAAAGTGAGGAATATAGAGGCAATGTTGTTAGAAGAGGAGGTGATATATAATGTTTTGATAAGGGAATTTTAATGTATTTATAAAAATAGAGTTCACATACCACATATCATTCAGCTATTTTAAGCGTATAATTTGATTATTCTTAGTAATTTCACAATCATCATCACAATCAAATTTAGAATCTTTTCATCACCTCACAAGGAAACGCTAGCCTATTTTACTCCCTCCCACTTCCAGCCTAAGGCAAATACTAATCTACTTTCTGTTTCTATGGATTCACTATTTATCTGTTCTGTATGTTTCGTTAAAATGAAATTATGTAATATGTGGTCTTTTATGACAGGTTTCTTTGATTTATTATATTTTAAATTTTCCTCCGTACCGTAGAATGTACCTACTTCATTCATTTTCATGGTGCAATAAATGGCATTATTTTGTTATTTTTTATGGCTGAGTAGTATTCCATTGTGTATATATACCACTTCTTCCTAATCCAATCATCTGTTGATGGACATTTGAGTTGTTTCCATGTCTTGGCTATTGCAAATAGTGCTGCAATGAACATGTGGGTGAATGTGTCTTTTTCAAGGAAAGTTTTGTCTGGATATATGCCCAAGAGTGGGATTGCTAGGTCATATGGTATTTCTATGTATAGTTTTCTAAGGTACCTCTATACTGTTCTCCATAGTGGTTGTACCAGCTTACATTCCCACCAACAGTGCAGGAGGGCTCCCGTTTCTCCACACCCTCTTCAGCATTTGTTATTTGTGGACTTATTAATGATGGCCATTCTGACTGGTATGAGGTGATATCTCATGATAGTTTTGATTTGCATTTCCCTACTAATCAGGGATGTTGAGCATTTTTTCATGTGCTTGTTGGCCATCTGTACATCTTCCTTGGGGAAATGTCTATTCAGGTCTTTTCCCCATTTTTCAATTGGGTTGTTGGGTTTTCTGCTGTTGAGTTGTATAAGTTGTTTGTATATTTTATAGATTAAGCCCTTGTCAGTTGCATCATTTGAAACTATTTTCTTCTACTTTGCCTGTTTTTTAATTGAGTTTTTGTGTTTTGTTTACTGGATTGCAGAGGTTCTTTATGTATTCTGAATACAAATCCTTTATCAGATACACAATTCACAATAATTTTCCACCATTTTGTTGGTTGTTTTTTTCATTTTCTTGATTGTGTCCTTTGAAACAAAATGGTCTCTCTCTCTCTCTTTTTTTTTTTTTTTTTTTAGGGCTGCACACGTGGAATGTGGATTTCCCAGTTCGGTACAATCAGAGCTACAGCTGCCGGCCTACACCACAGCCACAGCAATGCCAGCCAGATCTGAGCCACTTCTGTGAAGGACACCACAGCTCACAGCAACACTGGATCCTTAACCCACTGAGTGAGGCGAAGGATCGAACCCACAACCTCATGGTTCCTAGCCGGATACGTTACTGCTGTGCCAGAACAGGAACACAATTTTGATAAAGTCTGAATTTCATCTATTTTTTTTTTCCTTTGTCACTTTTGATTTTGGGGCCATATCTAAGAAAATTGTACTTAATCCAAAGTCACAGAGATTTATTACCATATTTTCTTCTAAGAGTTTATAATTCTAGCTTTTATATTTTGCTCTATGATGTCTTCTGAGTAAGTTTTCATAGGTGGTGTGAGGAAGAGGTTCAACTTCATTCTTTTGCCTATGTACATTCTCTAGCAAAGCCAGTTCCAAGCTGCATCTGCAACCCACACCACAGCTCACGGCAACACTGGATCCTTAACCCACTGAGTGAGGCCAGGAATTGAACCTGCAACCTCATGGTTCCTAGTTGGATTTGTTAACCACTGCCCCATGAAGGGAACTCCTGCATAAGATTTTAGAGTCATGAATTTAAAGAGCATGGTAAAGTGTTTTATTCCATTTAATTTGCCTATGTAGGAAGTATTATAAAACTGTACTAAATACAGTTAGATGAAATGAACAATGGAAATTATGAAAAAATGTCAAAAGACTATTTTAAAAATGTGAAGATCTCAAAACTATGAAGCATTTTTAAAAACTTGTTTTCTCTCTTAACTACTTGTGCAATTTTCTACGAATAGTAATTCAAGCCCAGATCAAATAATCATTTTATTTTGATGATTGAGTCCTTGAGAATAAAACCCAAACATTTATCACTAATTGACAACATTTTACAAAGTGGTCACCTGTCAGTGGGCATTGTATAAATGTATATTTAATGAATAATGATAAATGAATTGTGAGTTTGCCAGGATAGATTAAGTAAAATTGTACTTGTATGCTTCTTACTCAAATGATATGCTTAGGCATTATTCATTTAAATAGTCGAACATTGGTCCTTAACACTCTGCACAACAGAATCATTTGAGGAGATTTTGGTGTTTTCTCTTTTTTTTTTTTGAAATACCAAAGCCCAGCCATTTGACTCAACTGGTCTGGTATGGCATCGATGCTCTGGAGTGCTTTAAAAACTACCAGGGTGTTTCTAATATGGAGCAAATGTTGAGAAAAATAAATTTTAACTTCTGTAAAATACAATGATTTTGATTAAAGTATAATTAATATTGATATTAAAAACTATCTTAATCCCAAATAGTAACCATGTTTCGTTACACAAAAGTGTAAAATTTATTCTACAAAAATTAAATCTGTTGAATGGACATGATATAATGCCAGATGTATGAAAGGAAATCAACACATTTTATTTTCATAGAATCTTTTTTTCCTACTTGCTGTGCTTTAATAATATGCATTCAAATGTACAAAGCGTTTAATGTGATAGTTAAAATCATCCAAAGATACTGCTCCTTTCACACTCATTTCTTTCAAAATGTCATGTAGTAATAAAAAGATCATACTCCCAATGGACTATTAGTTTTGAGGGAAATCAAATTCTTTTATGAATTTGAAGCCCTGATTTCCAGAAAATCAAATGCTTATGGTTCCTGAAGTCCATCCACTTAAAGATCCTCTCTAAATCCAAGGACTCTGATTAAGGAATTGTAACTGGAAGAAATTATGAGTTTATGATAAGACAATAAAGCCCATCTTCTAAATTCTCAACATGTTACATAAGTAGTTAATAACAGTGACATTGAATTTTAATTACAAAAAATACTTTTGTATTTCATTACTGTTCTTGGCAAAGTTCTTACCTCAGCAGTAGGGTTTGATATCAATATTCTCTCTAAAGAGAAGGGGATAAGTAAAAAATATTTGGGTCAGGCCTGGGGCAATCTAGATGTCCCTAATTGCTGCCTCCTTCCCACAAGAATTTCTAAAATATTGCCTTGGAAATCTAATATGCTGCATGAGCAGTAAAAGTCACCATTTATCAGATTATTCAGAAAAACCTTCATAAAGTTTAGAAAACATCTAATTTTAGAAGGTAAATTTTGTGGATTACTGGTTAATCACTAAACTTGAAATATCAAATATTTTTCATACTACTTATACTACTTCTAGTTTTAGAAGAATTCTATTTGATTACCACACTATTTTCTGGCTTATCTATAAATATTTTCTATTCTTGCTGTATCCAATTTAAGTTAAAAACCCATGGGCTATATAAAATCTTAAATCTGTACTGACATTTCTATAATCACATAACTTGATAAAGTAGCAATTACCTTCCTCTATGGAATTAGATCAAAAAGTAGAAATACACCTTATTTCATTCATACTATATGAAAAGTACATTATTATATTTTCCCTCCTGTTGTACTGCTTCTTGTAATTTTTATATCATTTTGACAACCCTGTGATAGTCCCATTAAGGAAAAGGATGTCAGATCAGAGATAAGATAAACAAATGTTAAGATGTCTTTTTATTTCTCCTATAGTCTTTTTTTTACTAGCTTCATTATGCAATTTTGTCAAATTTTATATGATAGAAAAAACTCATGTGAACTGATAACACCAGTAACATTACAAGTATTTTGCAATACTGGAAAATAGATGATACAATATGGAGAACAAGAAGAAAGATGATACTCATGGAGAACAAGAACTTGCCTCTGTTTTGTTGTTTGTTTTTTATATCCAATTTCTTCCTGATGATCATAATTGTGTATAATTATTCCTATATTAATTTCATTATTACAGGGTTTCATCTAATTTTATCAAACCAAGTGGATGGGGTAAATTTGTTGGATATATAGAAGGTGTCAATTCCCCAGATTAGTTTGTAGTATTTACTGATTTCTATGGTGTAAATTCTCCCACTGTGTCTAATTTCAAGCTCCCAACATGGCATCACTGATCTCAAGTTGGTAAAATATGGTCACAGTAGGCTCAAGAAAGTCAACCTGAGTTTTTTCCATACTAGTTGATAGATACATCAGACTGGATTAGGAACTGATGTAATGTGGACGTGCAAGCCATTGCTCCTACTACTAACTACTAACTACAATATACCTCTTTCTACATAGAGGACATTTATTATGACTTACCTATGCATGGCAATGAAATTGAAGAGATGAAAATCATGCAAAGTGTATCTATGATGACAATTAAGCTAGAAATGAATGACAAAAGATAATTAGAAAATGTGTTTGAAAATTATTGGGTAACTCATTGATTAAAGAAAAATCATGATGTACATTTAAAAAGAAATATTTTTACTGAATATCAATGAAAATAATATATGTTAAGACATGTAGGATACAACTTTTATAGGGAGATATATACCTTTAATTATATATATTGAAAACAAGAATATTGAGGGATATCCCTGGTGGCTCAGTGGGTTATGGATCTGGTATTGTCACAGCTATGGCTCCATTTACTGCTGTGGCACAGGCTCGATCCCTGGCCTGAGGAGTTACCCATGCTGGGGATGCAGCCAAAAAAATGAGAATGTTAATAATCAATAAGCTAAGCATGTATCATAAGAAATCAATATAAAGGAGGGAATATTGAGTTAAATAATATAATAAGTAATAAAGATAGAAGGGGATAATAAAATAGAAAATAAATAAAATAGAAGAAGATATGCAAAACTAAAGTCATTAACAAGTTGTTTGGGGAGAGATGACTAAAGAGAAAAATGCACATGTGATTTGAATAAAAGAGAATTTGAGAGCTTGTGTTATTGTATACAATTTTAACATTCCTCTATGCCTCATTGATAAAAAGGTTTCACCAAGCAAATTGCTTGGTCAATGAAATATAATGAAAGTGTCATGTGCTACCTGAGCAAAAACTTTAATCCATGAAGTGTACCTACTGTGTTCTGTTTTCCATTTGGCATGAGCCAAACAATGTCCTCAAAGGGGCTTCTTTATCAACTTAGGTCCCAGAATGTAGCACCTATGGAGGAGAGGCACAACCAACTCAAGATAATGAGTATCACAAATAAAAATATTCTTTTGTCATTGTAAGTCACTGGGTTTCTTTTTTCTTCTCCTTTTTCCTTTTCCTTTTCAATTTTATTCCTTTCCTTTCCTTTCATTTGTTTTACTAAAGGACAGCATGGTAATTTATAATAAACTGACTGATATGAAGATTAAAGAAATGAACACTAATTCAGAAATGTACTAATTAGAATCATGAGGTGATATTAAGCACCACCTGAATGCATGAATTTAAAAATACTAAAATATGGAAGGACCTCACAATGCAATATTAATTCAGAAACACAAAAGAATATATGCTGACAGAATATTTTTATGTAAAATACCAAAAAAATAGGAAAAACTGAACTAGATTGTTTACAGACACAGTACACTAAGTCAACAAAAATTCTGTTAAACTTTAAAAAAAGCAAAGCAATTCTAGATTCTGAGGTTCAATCATTTATAGGTCCCTCAAAGACCCAAGTTGAAGAACTCAGTTTGAAGATTCCTGGAGGAAATTACTAGATTATTATAAGGCAATAAGTTCATCTTCTAAAACAAATTCTCATCCCATAGCATAATAAAAGAATATAGAATTTTCAACAGTAATAGTGAATTTCAATTGTAAAAAGAACAATTAACACTGTTACTTTCTTGGCAAAGTTCTTACTTAGACAGTAAGGGTTAGCTGTTACTCTCATTAAAAAGGGGATGATACTAAGTGAAGTAAGTAAGAAAGACAAAGACAAATACCACATGATATCACTTATATCTGATATTTAATAAATGGCACAAATGAACCTTTCTACAGAAAAGAAACAAACTCATGGACTTGGAGAACAAACTTGTAGTTGCCAAGAGAGGGGGGAGGCAGTGGGATGGACTGGAAGTTTGAGGCTAGTAGATGCAAACATTTGGAATGGATAAGCAATGAGACCTGCTGTATAGCATAGAGAACTATACCTAGTCACTTGTAATGGAACATGATGGAAGATAATGTGACAAAAAAATGCATATGTGTGTGTGACTGAGTCAATTTGCTGTATAACAGAAATTGGCAGAACATTGTAAATCAACTATAATAGAAACAATAAAAATCCTACCAAAATAAATAAATGAAAATTTGAAAAAGGAGACCAAAGGTAAAAATGTTTGGGTCATGCCAAGGGCAATCCAAATACCCTTAATTTCTGTCTTTCTCCCACAATATCTCTAAAATACCATCTTGGGAATCATCAAAACAGTAAAACCTATCATTTATCAGATTACTCAGAAAAAAACTACATAAAATTTGAAAATATATAGTTTTAGTAGTTTCCTTTTGTGAATTATTGGTTTACTACTAAACTAGAAATGACGTGAACATAATGCCCGAAATATGTATTTCTGTAGATTTTCTTTATTCTCTGGCTACATTTTTATAATATACAGTACCAAATATATAAGAATTAAAATTAAGTGGTTCTATAGTTTTCTATTCTGGTGCAATGGGACTGGCAGCATCTCTGCAGCTTCAGGACAGAGGTTCAATCCCCAGCCTGGCACAGTGGGTTAAAGGATCCAGTGTTACCACAGCTGGAAGCAAGCTTGGATCTAATCCCTGGCTCAGCAACTCTACACGCCATAGGGTGGCCAAAAAAAGTAAAAAAAAAAAAAAAAATGCGCTTCTCAAATGAGGCTTGTTTTCTTATTCCTTTTTTTCCCCCTCTAATTCCATATTGTATCATAATAATTACAGTTCCAGAGAAATACTAGCTAACTTTGAGGCATTTAAACTCCTTTGAGAATATGAAACTATATACTATCTTTCCAGAAAATTTTTCAAGGAATAATTGACATAAATGTCAAACTAGTGTTTACTACTGAGAATAGTGATTAAGAGATGATGTCAGGTGAGTTCTGTGGTATTGGCAAATAAACATAAAGGACATAAAAATAAAATTTAAAAGATGGAAAAAGAAGAAAATAAAATTAAAAAGTCCTTTTTCTCAAGGCCCAAATATAGGGAGAATTTCTATTACCTTTTACTTATTAAGGAAAAACATAAATGTGCGAATGACCTGCAAGACACAAAGACAAATAATGTGTCCTGTACCCCTATGAGTCATCAGTCCCTAGGAAACCCCAAAATAGGCCACGTATATTTAGCTTGTTTATACTTAACAGACTTTCTCTGAAGCACAGAACTGTAATTAACTTTTCCCACATCCTACTGTGGTAGAATACAACTGGTCCTGTGGAGAAGAAATCTCAAATAAAATATGAAATAGTGAGTTTGCAAGCATTATATGATTAGAATAGAATAGCTGTGTACTGGCAAAAATTTACTTTGTATATCACACAATATGGGCTAGCATTGAGCCCCATTTCCCAGTAAAATGTACTCATGACAGTGAAAAACTTCCTTTAAACTATCCCTGAATCTGCACTCATAGCCAAGATCAAACTTTTGGAGTATCTGCAAGAGGAAGAAGGGAGACAATGGGTTGTGGCATTCATCAACTATTCTGATTCTCATTTGTTTCAAATGCTATCATTTGGAGAATTTACAATGCTTATTTATGAATTTAGTGAAAATTGCCTTTGGTGAGTCCAAGTAATCTCACCAGTCCTTAAAACTGGAACATTCTCTGCTATCCTACCTTATCCAGATTCACAAATTATCTAAGAATTATGAAAGAAACATAAAAGCTTAATTAATTAAAATGAAGAAACAAGCAAATAAATAATAAAAGAAAAATGTCAACAATAATAATGAAAATAAAAACAAACCATATATAAGAAAGAGACCATAATAAATATAGAAACTACTATGGAAAATTTTGTGAATATACCTTTGCAAACTTGAAACAGACCATTCTGTTCACAGCAAAAGACAGAACAGAAAACTAAAAATGAAACCAGAGGAGTTCCCATTGAGGCACAGTGGAAATGAATCCGACTAGGAACCATGAGGTTGCGGGTTCAATCCACGGCCTCACTCAGTGGGTTAAGGACCAGGCATTGCCATGAGCTGTGGTGTAGGTCACAGACACGGCTTGGATCTGGCATTGCTGTGGCTCTGACGTAGGCCGGTGGCTTCAGTTCTGATTAGATGCCTAGCCTGGGAACCTCCATATGCCATGGCCCTAAAAAGGACAAAAGACAAAAAATAAATAAATAAATAAACCAAAAAACTAGAAATAGGAAAAATATTTTAAATATGACAAAGTCTTTATATTGCTAATAAAAAAAGAAACACTGAAAAGAAAGAGATAAACATAACTCAGATAACCACAGGAAAAAGATAGTATTTTCTTTTGTTTTCACTTTACCTGTATTGCATTTAAACTTTTAACACTTTGAAGAGTATTTCATTGGGACTGAAACAAAAGATCTGTTTGATATTAAGTTAATCTGAGGATATATTATTTCTTCTGAAAATCTCGATGCTATCAAAAATGAAATAGTGTGAAGTGTTAAACCAGGAGTCAGAAAGCACTTTGTTAGATTAAAAAGTATTAGAATAAAAAGGCTTTGGTTCAAATTATGTTTTAGCATGTATTGTCTGTATTATCTTGAGAAAATAACAATATTTTTGAGATTCACTTCCTTCTCCAAATGGAAATGATACATTTCAAATGATGAAAAATGTACCACTATTGTCTATATCATTCAGAAAGTACAGCAATTTTATTCCTAAGAAGCCATCAAGTATAAAATCCATGGTTATTTCAGAGATGATAAAATTTTGAAATTGTAAAATCCATAAAATATCATAATACAAACAAGGCAAGAATAAACATGAGGCAATATACGTTAAAATAGTTTATAAATTAAATCAATATCATATTAGGTCTATGTCTATAATTTCAATCTATACCTTAATGGGTTTTTCTTTAGTTTGCTTCATATGTGGACATTATGTCTCCCCACAGAAATTATAAAACATTTCATAAAACATAACTTTTAGTACTGCTATAATGCCTAGCATAAATTTCTAATAACTAGGTATCATTTGTTCATTTTTAGATTTTGTGGACAAAGTTGAAAGGGCTACAGTATTTTCCTAAACCTTACTATTTTAATATCATGTATCAATAAGAAAACAAAAAAATACCTACCCAATTTGACATTCAATTGAGGAATTGTGAATGAACATTCACTATGTAATGCTACTAATATTTATTTCTACCTTGTATTTGTTTTAGAGAAAATATATTGCACACTTTACTGTTGAGAAAAAAATCTCCCATGGGTTTCATATATTTCTGCTCATCTAGGAAAGTGAGGGACTAGTGACCTTTCTTTGG
The DNA here is from genome assembly GCF_016906955.1 of Phacochoerus africanus. Classification (NCBI taxonomy): domain Eukaryota; kingdom Metazoa; phylum Chordata; class Mammalia; order Artiodactyla; family Suidae; genus Phacochoerus; species Phacochoerus africanus. The sequence continues at coordinate 34,250,608 of NC_062556.1, read as the reverse complement.
TTCACATTATCTTTTAAGGATAATGAAACAACCACCACAAAAAAGGTCTTAGCAAAGAACATGAAAAGACGAGCTTGCCTGCAGCCTTGGAAGATCAAGAAAATGGCCCTCCAGAGCAAAGGTAACATACATGCTTGCCATTCAGTGTGTCTCCTCTCAGGGCAAAGGATAGGCATATTTTGGCTTCCCTAAGTTCAGGGTTGCTCTCCTATAATGTGACTATTATGTGCACGTGTCATCTATCTCTCTTACTGTTTCTTTATGGGAATTGGAACTTCAGAAAGTGATACAAAATTTTAATACTCTGTATCCTGATATTTCTCTCAGCAATAAATTGTTCTTCATCTCTGACCCAAAAGTCTTGTGTCACCAGCCAACAAAGTATGACAGACTAGTTTGTTAGCATGCAGTAGGGTAAAATTTTTGGATTTTCACAGTTGCTGAAATTTTAATTCCCTTTTTTCACAATGAATGTGATAATTTATGATAATGCGTTATTCTTATAATGTTTTCAGGATTCTTCTTTCTACAACAAGAAAACTTTTATCCCCAATTGATGTGAAAATATAATATCTCAACAACAAAGAGATTTGCACCTAAATTAGGCAATTAAAACCATAGCTTGGGAAGATAAGGCTCCAAACAGATGTTTGAAGTTTCACCTGTAAAACTTATTAAGAAAAGGGTTTACAATATACTTGCAATAATTAAACTTTAATTATGCCAAGAACAAGGTTTATTCCAAAGGAAGTCTAAGAATCCATTATAATCCTGAGAAAATATGAATTTGGGATGAGGCCATTATCAATATGCCAAGATAACAAAGCAGAAAAAAATAGCAACACTAAGAATAACATGGCAGCCTAGAATTAGCACAAGTTTTTCTTATAGAAACTATCATTAGATTTAACCTACAGATTCTGATAATTATCACATCAGGATAACTCCCAAAAGGAAACTCTTAAAGTTACCTCACATACTATGTCATTCTATAATGTGAGATTAGTTGAAAAATATTATCTAATTTGCTACATATATGGGTTCTTAAAAAAGTAAATAGGTATGGCTTGCTACAGACACCTAAAATTCTACTTCGTATTACATGTTTTTTTGGTGGACATAATGTCAAAAGGAGAACTTTTGATATATTTGGCATCAATTATTATACCTGTTGCACGAATCTTGATGAAAGGTAAATCATGAAAATTGTGGTCAAGATGGTGCAGTAGGAAGACCCTGAGCTCAGCTCCTTTCCCAGGCACACCCTAATTACAACTATTTATAGAACAATTATCTATGAGAATGGTCTGAAGTTTAGCAGAAAAAAAATTTCCACAACTAGCGATATAAAGAAGTAACTACAAGGAAATGAGTAGAAGGGACGGAGATCTGGTATGGTCAGGACCACATCCCTGTGCAGACGACTCGCAAACAGAAGGATAAGCACAACTGGAAAGATTCCTCCTTAAGGAGAGAGGAGTCCAAGTCCCACATTCAGCTCCCTAGCCTAGGGGTCCTGCATCAGGAAGATGAGCCCCAAGAATGCCTACCTTTGATGACCGGTTAAGCCTACATACAGCATAACTAGGGGCCTAGGAAACAGATACTCCATCTTAAAGGGTGTGCACAAAATCTCACATGATCTGAGTCCTAGTGCAAAGGCAGTAATTTTAAAGAAACCTGAGTGAGACAAACTTGCTATTCTGGATGAAGCTTCCAGAGAAGTAGGAGAAAACTGGGACTTCCCCTGGGAACATAGTTGTTGCCATCAGCTGTTTGGATGAGCCTATTCTACCAGGAGAACACATGAGCTGGCAGGGAACATTTTGGAGTCCTCCCTCTAGCCTATTTGTGCCTGGGCTTGCTTCACCACCAATGGGCCAGTATCCATTCAAGCTTCATGGGCTCCAGGCAACCATGTAAGGACATGGCCCTACCCATCAGGAGGCTGACGCAAACCCTGAGCCACCCACGGCCTCATAGTATTCTGCCCTATGATCCAGGCCTGCCCACTTGAAGGCCAGCAGCCACCATACAAAGAAGTTGCTGGTAGCCAGCCAGGCTGGAGGCCAGCCCTTCCTACCAGTGCACCACATTAGTCTGCCTCATCAACACAAAAGGGCCCATGCAGCCCACAGATATGGTTATGGGAGTGCCATAGAGCATATAGCTCTGGTGTCAAAAGGAAAGTATGCTGATGAGTACCATAGGACATTTCCTATATAAAGCCACTTGTTCAAGATTGAGAAATATAACCTACGTATCTAATATATAGACGTCAACACAGAGAATCAGGCAAAATGAGTAAAGGAGAGTGTCAAAACTGCAGAAGAACTTAGTGAAGTGGAGATTAGCAATCTACCTGATGAGTTCAAAGTAATAATCATAATGATGCTCAATGAACTCAAGAGAAGAATGGATAAACACAATAGAATTTTAAAAAAGAGAAAATATAAAGAAGAACCAAACAGTTGAAAAGTAAAATTAAAAATACCCTAGAAAGAATCAGTAGGAGAGTAAATGTACAGAAACATTAGAATTTTGAATTAGAAGTGAATTAGAAGACAGTAATGTAAATGACCCAAGTTAAATAAAGAAGAGAAAAAAAATTATATGAGAATAGACGAGACCTCTCAGACAACATCAAGAAGAGTAACATTTGCATTACATAAGTCCCAGAGGGGAAGAGAGAGGGAAAAGAACAGAGGACTTTTTTGAAGAAATAGTAGTTGAAATATTCTCTAACTTGGGAAAAGAAACAGCTATCCTGGGCCAAGAATCACAGAAGCCCAAATAAGATGAACCCAAAGAGGCCTACACTAAGAGATATTATAATTAAAGTGGCAAAAATTAAAGATAAAAAGAATCTTAAAAGCAACAAGATAAAGGCAATTAGCTATATACAAGGGAACTATAATGAGAATCTCAGTTGACTTTTCAACAGAAAATTTGCAGGCCAGAAGGGAGTGGCACAGTGTATTCAAGTGACACTCTATTACTGTTATTGTTATTTTAATGTGGGAAAAAAGAGATGTAGGAGCATCACTACCATCTAGTCCATATATCTGTTAATGAAAATAATAAACAATCTATAATAGGAATAGAAGAGTTTTTATCTGAGCCAAACTGAAGACCGTAGCCCAGAAGAGAGCCTCTTAACTAACTCTGTGGAACTGCTCCAGAGAGTCATGGTTTTCAGCATTGTTTTATATCTTGTCAGAACAAAGAACATTATTAACAAGTCAGAGAAGCATTTCTTCAAGGTTTCAGAAAAAAACAAACTAGCATGTACACAGCAAGTCAGCATGGCCTTGGCACCTGGGAAGGGAGTCTTATCATCAAAGGGGGACCAGCATTGGTGTCCCAGGAAGAAAGGCATTTAATCTTTAGCATGAACTTTCTTTACCCTTTTCTTTAACTATTAATGTAGATGTACAATGTATGTTTGATGGACCACAAAGAGCATAAAATTTGAGTTAAACCATGTGTAAGCCAAATGTTGTCTCTTTAATTCAATACAAGAATGCTCCTTTCATCATATCCTATCACAGCTAAGAAATTTATAATTTCAAATGTATTGTGTTGCTTTTTATAATGTTAGCTCATAAGATAATGGGAATTAAAAAAAAAATAAAAATCCATTTGGAAGGTACTACTCTTCCTTTGGCAAAGTATGTGCCAGGAGACAAAATGTGTCCTTTTTCATTGTAGTAACTAATAGAATAAAAGCTGTCAGCTGTCACACAGCTTTGGATAAAAACCTCCAATAACCCTCTGAGACAAATATGGTATGTGTTTCTTGCTCTGGTCAACATAAATATCCTGTGTGTTCTAAAGGTTTGTTGTTTCCCCAAAGCAGTTAAATATTAAGTGGATATAAACTAACCAGAAATATGTTGCTACAGAACTTCTATAGCTTTTATTATTATTATTCAATTTACATTTTTTAGCTATGAGCAGAGTCAATGTTGCCAATCATTCATTTTGCTGTTGCCAAGCACCCAGCTACCAGGCTGCCTATGAGCCTCCTGTCCCAATAAGCCCCAATTTAAATTGAACTAAATGATGTATAGACTAACTACATAATATTCTTATTTAAATGAAAAAAGATATGATATAAAGCAGGTAAATCAAAATAAATACAGCTACTGAAGTCGTAATTTTATCCAAATTGTGTCTATGAGGTATGAAACTGCATATGGGTTAAAGTAAATAACCAGCATTATCTTCTCCCAATGTGAGATTCTATGACTTATTACATAGATAAATATATTAAGAATGTCATGCATTTCATCTCCACCACATCTAGACTAATGTGTATGTAGCACTAAATCATAAGGGAAGACCTTCTCAAATAACCATAAATCTTCAATGAAATGCACACTTGAGTTTTCACTTTTTATGTCACCTCCCTGCTGCTAGGAGCTTTCCCATCATTGACTAACCCTTTTATCTCTTAAAAAAAAAAAATCCTCTTCCCCCTTTTAATTTCCATGCTGCTAAAGCCACCATTATCCTAATCCCACCAACCTCATTCACTTTTCGTTTCAGTTTTAAGACCAGGCTCTGCTCAAGGGGTTAATACTCAGAATTCAAAGACATTTAAAGGATCTATTTGAAATCATTGTTATCAAACAAAATGTTATAGGTAATAGAGATACTATACCACTACCAATATTTTTGCCCTACATGACAGGAAAATCAGCTTTTACTTGGGAATACTAAAACTTCCTATGAAAAAAAGTATTATTAATTTCCAGTATCTAAGATACATATCATATAAAATTTATAGATAAGAATACAGACTGATGAAAAGCTAAATGTTTGACAAAATCATCTTTCATCATGGACTTTAATTTGCCATAACTGTTTCACTGAATGTACTAATCAAATTTAGGTTTTCATACAAATATGTATATCATTGTTATTTGTGTAAAATCATCCTTGCCTCAGTTTTAGTGGAAAACTGAACTTTAAGTATAACAGGTTATCAATCTTCCTACAAAGTCTTGTATAGTAAGACTGAAAAATAGATCCAGGGGGTTCTCATAGTGGTGCAGTGGAAATGAATCTAAGAACCACAAGGTTGTGGGTTCGATCCCTGGCCACACTCAGTGGGTTAAGGATCCGGCATTGCTGTGAGCTGTGATGTAGGTCACAGACATGGCTCAGATCTGGTGTTGCTGTGGCTGTGGCACAGGCCGGCAGTGGTAGCTCCGACTGGACCCCTAGCCTGGGAACCTCCATATGCCATGGGTACAGCCCTAAAAAGACAAAAGACAAACAAACAAAAAATTTTCTTTTTTAAAAAGAAAGAAAAATAGATCCATTGGCTAACTACCTACTGTGTGCCTGGTACTCTATATACTTTAACTCTCACATTTTGCATATGAAGAACACTCTCACAGTGTTCATGGGGTTTTAATCTACTGTTAACAACAAAGCTGGGGGCTTTGCAATATAACACTGTACTATGCTCTTAAATTTTCACTATAATCCAATGAACTAGGTAATAGAATTCATTAGCTGTACAATACAGACAAGGAAATTAAAATAAACAGCCACAATGATGTGCATATGGTCAGAAAGATAAAAGAAGAATGTAAATAATAAGACATTAGGTTAGATCAGTTTCAGTCTTTCAATGAAATACTGTTTTGTATAAATTTAAATTCTGGGGTTTGCATTGTTCCTAGTTTTAAGTGCTGCTATTCTAATTATGAGGTTTATATTGTTCTTCAAACTTATACATTAATTATTTTTTCTCACAAGTAAGATAGATAGAATATTCTAGATAGTGAGATAGAATAATGAACAATCTAAAGCAAATGTAAAAACAAATGCTTAATTTTCAAACTTCAATAAATTTATTTTGTTTAAAATAGTCTAATTTGTGGCTAGGTGAGTGTTTAAGAAAGGATAGCTAATAAAATTTCAAAGAGCTGCTTTTGTACACATATTTTATAGATATTTTCAATGGTATCACAGGCCAATCTGTGTTGCTTTTTTGTTTTACTGCACCTTAATATGTCAATAATAAATAAGAATTCATTCAAATTTAAATCATTAATAATTGGCTCACTATATAGCAGTCCACACAGAGACCTCCAAACTAAGAATAAATTAATTGATATATGAGCTGTATTCTTTTTTTAGAGATTGTTCCCTGGCAGATGGATTAATATTACCTTATCTCATAACAAAGCATTCTGAAAACTAGTATAGATAAAATTACCTTGAATTATTAATTGTGTAGACAGCCTGAGGTTAATAATGATTCTGAGCTGCTCACATTTCTGAAAGCACTTTATTCTTCTAGCCATGGCATTGCCAGAAACAATTACTAAGTCAAGAAAAGAGAAGGTAAAGTTACATGGAACTGAAATCATAATTAGTCTCTGACCCGGTTTTGATACCAATTAAATTACTCTTCTGTTTTTTCATCTGAATAATGCAGATGTGCCTTTCTCTTCTTTTCATAAATATACTTTAATATTTACTATTAAATGACGTCCTGTACCACATGGCTCTAATCCAGGGGCAACACTAATGAGAATTTAATCGTTTGCCATTAGCCAGTTCCAATGTCAACAGCCCGAAGAGGTTAAACTGAATACAAATAAATTGTCTCCTTTGCCTTCTCTTTCCAGAGAATAAAATGAAGCAATTCATTTTATCCTGGGGGTTTGATGAGCAGAAAATTCTAATTTGTTTCTTCACAGACATCCCTTAAGGTTACATTACAGCAAAAGCTGTGAAATGCACAGAATCATTTTGATCTTGACAAATAACAGAAATTAGCTAGAATTTGAGGTTCAAAGGAGAAATAACTAAAACTGCCTTTAGAAGAAAATTTGGTGTAGAGATGTAGTGGTAAGCAGTGAAAAGGTATATAATTCCTGACCAGTAAAATCTAATAATTGAAAATCATCTTGAAGAAGATCTGGTGGCCTAAATTTAGGAACCATAGTTCTAGTTATACTCCTGAATTAGCTTTATAGCCTAGAGTTTTAAAAAGAGTCAATAGAGGAGTGACATCAAAGTAGGTCATTCCTGACTGGGGTTCTATTCACAATACCAACCAGCAATTGTCCATAGACAAGACACCACTGCGAAAATCACAGAACCTTGGGGATGAGGCTGAAACACTCCCCTGGACCACAAAGACTGAAAAAGACCTCATTTGAAGAGTAAAAGGAATACCTTTGCATTTATTTCATCATACCTTGTCCAAGATGACGTGGTGCTGTACTAAGTGCCTGCCCCCACCAGGCCTACAGTTTCAGCAATGAGGAAAAGGGAACTCAGCGTGGATACTCACTTCCCTAGCATGGCAGAACATTTCCCAGGGGGACCACACAGATCTTACTTCACAGGGATCACAGGGAAAAACTGCAGAGCTCAAACAATGAGTCTCAGATAGAAAGAGAGAAGAGGGGCAGAGTTCATAGCAATGAGCACTCAGAGTTTAGTGAACCTCATTTCTGCTTTCAGTGTCACCCAAGCAGAGATCCCAGCCAGTAGTTCTGCCCATCTTAAGTGCAGATACAATGGCCCCATCAGGCCACAAAACTTGGCTGGTAGTTATGTCTGATTTGTATTCCCAGCCTATAGGCCATCCTGATCATGAAGACTATTATCTGGCCTTACTTATAGCAGGGGGGGAGGAATTAGCAGTGCCATCCAACTGCTAAGCATAGCCTCCAGTTTCACCCCACAGAGAAGCCTGCCCATAGATGCCCAGCAACTTCGGAGCATATAGCCTGCCTAGGCTTGGAGCCAAGCCAGAAGCTCCGCCCAACTGTTGAGCACATAGCTTCTGGATATATATATACCAGGTATCATGAACAATCAACCCAAGCAGCATCAGAGCTGAAACTACAGTGTCACCCAGCCACAGAACACATATCATATCTTCAGCCAGTAGCAGAGCTCAGGTATGGTCTTGCCAGATTGCTGGACACAGCCTGCAGTCTTGCCTAGGCAGGGAGCCCAACTGTGACCCTGCCCAATTGTGGGTCACCCACAGGAAAGCCCAAAGAGCAACCTAGCCTAACTATAGAGCATGTGTCTCCAGCTTCACCTAACTATGGGGTACAGCTAGAAGTCCCACCTGGTTAGACAGCCTGGCCAGTCATCTTGAGCAAAAAGGCCTAATGACCAACATCAGAACTTAGCCAATAGTTTACCTGATTGGAAAGCCTAGCCTGCAGCCCCAGCAAAGTTCAGAGCATAGCCTGAGGCCATGACTAATTTAAGGACACAAACTAAGGACTGTCTAATGATGAAGCATAGACCATGCCCTTCCTGTTCAAGGAGTCTGGCCTCTGGCACCAACCATTTGATGAGCATGGCCCAAAGCCCCACAAACCAGGAATATATGTAGACCACAGTCTTTGGCTCTGCACAGTTGCAGATCAGCAGCACCACCTTTCTGGGGAACACAGCCTATGACCCCACCCAACCAGAGGTAATTGCAGAGCCTGGCTTGTGGCTCCATAAGACTGTGAACCACACAGTTGCCCCACTAGAACATGGAACTGAGCTATCCGATTCACCCAACCATCCAGTGGCACATTCCCTCACCTCAAGCATGGGCAGTGTCCTTGCCTAACTAGAGAATGCAAAAGCAAGCCCTGCTTGCCCATGGACACTACCATCTAACTCATTCAGTATCCCAATTGAACTAAGTGAAAATTTTTCCCTGATGAAGAAAATCTATGAAGTCTGGAAGACTTGCTCAAATGCACAGATCCCAACACAAGGATCAAAATCATGAAGGATCAGGTAAAAATTGTACCACCAAAGGACACTAATAAAGCTCTAATGAGTGACCCTAAGGACATGGTGATCTATGAACTGTCTGATGATGAATTCAGAATAATCCTCTTAAGTAATTTCAACAAAGTGCAAGAACACAGACAGCTAAATGAAAATAGGAAAACATGGCAAGAACAAAATGAGTAGTTCAACAAAGAAATAGAAACTGTTAAAAATGAAACAAAACCAAAACCCCACAAACAGAGATACTAGAGCTGAAAGCCTACAGGGTGTATGTATAGTATTGAAAAAACTAGTACATGCATTATAGGACTCCTGAAAGGAGAGGACTAAAATAAAGGAATGGAAAGTCTATTAAAGTGGTAATTGCAAAAGCTTTCAAAAAGTTGGGGAGAAAAATAAACATCCAGATTCATGAGGCTCAAAAGAAAAATAGTTTGAATGCAAATAGAGTTACAATGAGGCACATTATAATTAAACTGTCAGAGTTCCCATCGTGGTGCAGTGGTTAACGAATCTGACTAGGAACCATGGCCTTGCTCAGTGGGTTAAGGATCCGGCATTGTTGTGAGCTGTGGTGTAGGTCGCAGACGCGGCTTGGAGCCCATGTTGCTGTGGCTTTGGTGTAGGCCAGCAGCTACAGCTCCAATTGGACCTCTAGCCTGGGAACCTCCATATGCTATGGGAGCGGCCCCAGAAAAGGCAAAAAAAAAAAAAGACAATGAACTGTCGAGTCAAAGAGAGAGTTTTGAAAGTAGCAAGATGAGAGAAACTCATTACTCACAAGAGAGCCCCCATGAGATTATAAGCAGATTTCTTAGAAGGTTTGAAGACCAAGACAGAGTGAGGTGATATATTCAATACATTGAAAGGAAAAAAACCTGTTTCCCAAGAGTGCTATACTTCCAAAGTTATCTTTACTAAATGAAGAAGAGATAAAGATTTTCTCAGATAAGCAAAAATTGAGGGAGTTCTTCACTAGATGCGTTTTACAAGAAATGCTAAATGAAAAGCAAGTAGAAGTGAATAGATGCCAATCAACATTGTAAAAACATACAAATGTGTAAAACCTAGTAATTTTAACTATTGATACAAAATCAGATTCTCTAATGTTATAATGAATGATGATGTACCAATCAAAACACTGGCTTAAAATTTTTTTTAAGTATTAAAAATAGCTGTTGCAAGACATGTTTCCTTGAAAACTCCATCTTGTCCTTTACTTTATCCCATCTTCTTGTCTTATTTTATCCCATCTTCCTTCTTGGAGAAAGAGTCACAGTGCTGCTGGTAAATGACTTAAGTTTAAGGGCAAAGACCTAAAGGCATAAGTGACTTAAGCTTAAGAACTGTTATGTGCCTAGAGGTCAGAGTAAGAGCTTAACCCTTTACCACCTAAGTGGCTTTCTAAATAGTAAGAGAACTTATATAATAGTAAACAAACCCTGTATCATCCACCCATAGCCACTCCTCACTTGATCTCACAATAAAAGCAGTGTGGCTTCTTGAGGCAGGGCGCTCTTGGTCCCTGAGACCTTGAGTCCCCTGGCTCCCACCTTTACTTAAGATAAATGTCTCTGTGTCTTGTTTTATGCTAACTATTTTTCCTTAAGTTCCACAGCACCCGTTCTTCACCCCCATCCTGCTGAGCTGGCCCCGGCAAATAGCTATATCTATAATAATTTGTTACTGGAAACATATAATATATTTTAAATTGTAATAATAACAAATTGTGAGGAGAAACAAAAGTATAAAGTTTCTGTATACTATCTATATTAAAGTTTTAAATTGTTCAGTTTAAAACAGAATGTTAGAAGTATATTCTATGTAAGTGTCATTGTAACCATAAAGGAGAAACCTATGGTATATATACAAAAGAATATAACAAAATATCAAAGCATATAGTCAAAAAAGTCATCATATCACAAAGGAAGACAGCAAGATAGAAATCAAGGAACAAAGTATCTACAAAACAGTGAGAAAACAATTAAAAAATAGCAATGATACATGTTTATACATCAATACTTTAAATATAAAAGGATTAAATTATCAAATACAAAGACATGGAATGGCTGAATGGATGAAAAAGGCAAGATTAAATGATATGGTGTCTACAAGAGACTCACTTTAGCTTTAATAACACACATAGGATGAGTGGAAATGGATGGAAAAATATATCACAAGTAAATCTATACTTATACCAGAAAAAATAGATTTTTAACATAAAAATGGTCACAAGAGACCATTATATAACAGACTACTATATAGAATCAAGGGACCAATCACATACTGACAAACCTAAAAGGATAAATAAATAGTAATATAATAATAGAGAGGGCTTTAATGTCCCACTGTCAACAATGAATAGTTTATATGAATAGAAAATCAACATGAAAATAGCAGATTTTACAGTATACATCAAATTGACCTAATATAAAATGGGAAAAAGACAGTCTTTTCAGCACGTGGTGCTGGGAAATCTGGACAGCTGCATGTAAGTCAATGAAACTGGTACATATATATAGAACATTACATCTAACAACAGCAAATACACTTTCTTCTAAAAAACACACAGAATATTTTTCAGGATAGATACTTATTATGCCACAAAACAAGTTTCAGCAAATTCACAAAGATAGAAACTATATCAAGTATCTTTTCAAACACACTGTTATGAACTGGAAATCCACAATTGAAGGGAAAATGGAAAATTATGGAAGTTAAAACACACACTCCTAAACAACCAATCAGTCAAAGTGGAAGTTGTATGAGAAATCAAAAAATATCTTGAGACAAATAAAATGTAAACATTACATACTGAAACTTATCAGATACAACAAGGAAAGTTCTAAGAGGAAATTTCACAACTATAAATGCAAAACTTATCAGATACAACAAGGAAAGTTCTAAGAGGAAATTTCACAACTATAAATGCATGCATCAAAAATAAAGACCTCAATAAAATAAACTTCATACATTTCAAGGATCTAGAAAAAGAACAAAACATAAACCAACCATACACTTCAAGGATCTAGGAAAAGAACAAACTAAGCCTAAGGTTAGCAGAAGAAGGGAAATAATAAAGCTTACAGCAGAAATAAATGAATTAGAGAAAAAAAAGTTATCCAAATTGGAAGGGAAGAGGTAAAATTGTCACTGTATGCAGATGGCCTGATACTATATACAGAAAACCCTAAGGACACAACACAAAAACTACTCAAACTCGATCAACAAATTCTGCAAAGTAGCAGGATGTAAGATTAACTTTCAGAAATCAGTCACATTTCTGTATACTAACAATGAAATATCAGAAAAGGAATACAAAAATAAAATAAAATTGTCCAACAAAAATCAAATACCTGGGAATAAATATGACCAAGGAGGTAAAAGACTTATATGCTGAGAACTATAAAACATTAATCAAGGAAATTAAAGAGGATTCAAAGAAATGGAAAGCTATTCCATCCTCCTGGGCTGGATAAATTAATATTGTAAAAATGGCCATACTACACAAAGCAATCTACAGATTCAATGCAATCCCCATCAAATTACCCAGGACATTTTTCACAGAATTAGAACAAAAAATCCAAAAATTTACATAAAGCATAACAGACCCAGAATTACCAAAGCAATCCTGAGGAACAAAAACCAAGCAGGAGGCATAATTCTTCCAGACTTCAGGCAATATTAAAAGCCATAGTAATCAAGATGGTGTGGTACTGGTACCAAAACAGACATACCGACCAATGGAACTAAATAGAGAACCCAGAGGCAAGAATATAAAATGGGAAAAAGATAATCTTTTCAGCAAGTGGATTGCTGGGAAATCTGGACAGCTTCATGCAAAGCAATGAAAATAAAACACACCCTCACACCATGTACCAAAATAAACTGAAAATGGCTGAAAGACTTAAATGTAAGACAAGACACCATTAAACTCCTAGAAGAGAACATAGGCAAAACATTCTCTGATATCAACCTTACAAACATTTTCAGAGGTTAGTCTCCCAAAGCAACAGAAATGAAAGCAAAAATAAACCAATGGGACCTAATCAAACTGACAAGATTTTGCATAGCAAAGGAAACCATAAAAAAATAAAAAAAACAAAAAGACAATTTATAGAATGGGAAAAAAATAGTTTCAAACAATGCAACAGACGAGGGCTTAATCTCTAAAATATACAAACTTATACAACTCAACAACAAAAAAGGCAACAACCCAATTGAAAAATGGGCAAAGGACCCGAATACAAATTTCTCCAAGGAAGAGATACAGATGGCCAACAAGCACATGAAAAAATGCTCAACATCCCTGATTAGTAGGGAAATGCAAATCAAAACTATCATGAGATATCACCTCAGACCAGTCAGAATGGCCATCATTAATAAGTCCACAAATAACAAATGCTGAAGAGGGTGTGGAGAAACGGGAGCCCTCCTGCACTGTTGGTGGGAATGTAAGCTGGTACAACCACTATGGAGAACAGTATAGAGGTACCTTAGAAAACTATACATAGAAATACCATATGACCTACCAATTCTACTCTTAGGCATATATCCAGACAAAACTTTCCTTGAAAAAGATACATACACCTACATGTTCATTGCAGCACTATTTTCAATAGCCAAGACATGGAAACAACTCAAATGTCCATAAAGAGATGATTGGATTAGAAAAAACTGATATATATATATATATATATATATATATGAATGATGGAATACTACTCAGCCATAAAAAAGAGCAAAATAATGCCATTTGAAACAACGTGGATGGAACTAGAGACTCTCATACTAAGTGAAGTATGTCAGAAAGAGAAAGACAAATATATGGTATCTGGAATCTAATATAAGGCACAAATGAACTTTTCCACAGAAAAGGAAATCATAGATTGGAGAATAGACTTGTGGTTGCCAAAGGAGAGGGGTAGTTGGATGGATTAGGAATTTGGGGTTAATAGAGGCAAACTATGGCCTTTGGGCTGGATATGCCATGAGATCCTGCTGCATAGCACTAGGAACTGTCTCTAGTCACTTGTGATGGAGAATGATAATGTGAGAAAAAAAGAATGTATACATTCATGTGTAACTGGGTTACCTTTCTGTACAGTGGGAAATTGACAGAACACTGTAAACCAGCTATAATGGAACCAATAAAAATCATTATAAATGAAAAAAAAATGAAATCCCCCAAAAAATACAACCCCAAAATCTGACAACAGCAAATGCCACTTAAAGTTCTGAAAGGAAAATTAAAAATATAATTTATAAGTTGATTTACTTAAGAAACCTAGGTTATGTTCTCTCTAAACAATTTTTTGCACATTCACGATGTATCAAATTTTAAATCCATGACTATTAAAAAAAGAAATATAGAAAATAAAAGCTAAAACTTTTTACAAAATTTTCTATTGGTTCTTTAAAAGCTAAACAAAATTGACACAACTTCCGTTAGACTAACCAAGAAAAACAGACTCCAATAAAATTATAAATGCTAAGGGAAAACATTAAAATAAATATCACAAAAATACAAAGGTCCAATAAAGACTACTATAAACAATTATTTGCTAACAAATTGGGCAAACCAGGAAAAAAAAAAGGACAAATTCATGTAAACATACAACAAATCAAGACTGGATCAGGAAGGAAAAGGAAATTTGAACAGACAGGTAAGAGTACGGAAATTGAATTAGCAATCAAAAATATCCCAACAAAAAAAAATCTTAGGACCAGATGTGTTCACTGGTGAATTTCACAGGAGGTAGATTGGTGATTGATAGTGGGGATGGTGAATTGATAGTGGGGATGGGGGAAATGATTATAGAAGTCTAGTTATAATATGAATAAGTTCTGGGAATATAACATAAAGCATGGTAGCTATAGATAACACTATGTTCTAGAAGTTACTATGAATGTACATCTTAAAAGTTATCACTTCATCCACATAGAAAATTATAACTATGTGAGGTAATGAACATGTTATTGTAGTAATCATTTCTCAACATGTGTGTATATCAAAACATCCTGTTTTAAAACTTAAATGTATCAATTATAACTCCATCAAGCTGGAAAATTTTAAAAAGCAATGAAATAAATATTTAAAACCAAAACCGAAAAAAAAAGTCAGCAGAAATTTCACATTGCTTGTTGGTAATGAGGGATTACTCCTAATTCTAGTAACTGCATAATTTTAATTAAAAGCAATTTTTCCTCACGAAATAGAATGTTAATTTCAGTAAAGTTAAGTGTATTCTAAACCAAGTTTTTCTGTCAATGTTAAATGAAAAGTATTTTTGTTTTGTGTTCTTTGTTTTTTGCTTTTAGGTCCCACCCATGGCATATGGAAGTTCCCAGGCTCAGGGTTGAATTGGAGCTGTAGACACAGCCACAGCAACCGGGATCTGAGCCTCTTCTGCAACCTATACCACAGCTCATGGCAATACCAGATCCCTAACCCAATGAGTGGGACCAGGTGTTGAACCCACATCCTCATGGATACTAGTTGGGTACTGCTGTACCACAATGGGAACTCCTCAAATGAAAAGATTTAGGTCCCTTTCTATGGTATCTCATCAAAGTGCAACTTTTAGTTTACATAAGCATATTTTGAGAGAAACAGATGCTGTCATATTTTTAGTAAAATCAGTACTTCATATACTATGAACAATTTATGAATTATGTTGACATACATAAATTGTTCATAGTATATGAAGTAAAATGTTGAGAAGGAACTTTAAGAGGATAGAAAGTATTAGCTGTCATCTATGGTCTGAAAGCATAAGCATGGAGAAAATAAGTAGGTATAAGTATAAGGACATGAAGTATCATATTATCAAATGTAATTGTCTATGTGTGTATAATGTATACATACGTAATGTAGCAAACCATAACTTTCTCCTTATTACATCAATTATTAATCTAGACCAACAGGAACAATAGCCTCCATTCATATCAATGGTATGGAATATGTATGTGAATGTTTTGTTGTACTTTTCCCATGTACATTTTCATGTACATGGGGCTTTGCAGGTGAAAGTAATATAAAACAAGATGTCAAAAATTTAGATATATGAAGAAATAATGAATGAACTATTTCAACTGAGCTTTGGAGGGACGCCTTGCCTTGTGGGAGAGAGTAGCTAAATAATTGGCTTTTCAGCTGAAGAAACACTAACATTTTATCATCAATAGCATAAAAGTATTGATCAGTTGCCACCATGCTTTGAGTAGACTTAAGGTCAAAGAAATGATTTTAAATGATCTATGGGTTGTAAGAAAACTTGGTGAGGGGGAAAAAAATAAGACTTCAGCTAAAATTTCCCTATTTGACATTTTAAAAGGAATTTTCCTATTCAACTTTTTAAAACACTACTTCACTATAAGATGACAGTTTAAAAAACTACAGCAAAAAAAAAAAAATTATAAGGTGAAATAAATTACTATGTGAGTACTATGAATCTGTAATTGTATTGACACCACAAGACATCATTAGGTTCCGACTGGATGGTATATATGGAGATACTAATATACAAATATAAACCAATATATGTTTGTATCAATCAGTCATTTAAAGCCCCACCTAGTGGTGAGTTCTGTCTTGAGGTAAAGGAGCTCTTAGAGCCTCTCACCTTCCCCTAGCTCTAGGAGTGGGTTTTTGCCATATCATCTTTTTCTGACCAGATACTAACCCAAGACTCTACTCAGATACCACCATGATGCTAAAAATGTCAAGTAAACCTCTATACTTTAGTTTTCAAATGCATAGTTTTCTAAAAACATTTTTCCCCAAGTAGTAAAAATAAAGATAGATAATATGATATTTATGATATTTTTAATTCGATATTTCTATATTTGCTTTAATTTTAGGTCTTAAAAGTATCATTTTGTATAGTTATTCAGTTTTATTATTAGCTAGTAAAGATAATAACCTAACAGCTTATAGAATAACATTAGATTTTCTTTTTTAAATTTAGTGGCTAGGACATTTCTTCTAAATTTCTAATATCCAACTCACTAAATTTACTTTTTGGTCATAACATAGTTTTAAACATAGGTTTATTTAAGTTAGGGTTGCGCATACATTGTCATTCTGCTTTCACAATTTCATGAGATTCTCTTAAAAGCCCCATGAGAGTAAAAAAAACATTACCAACAAATTCCCATAGTAAAATCAGTCCTTTTTGAGGGAAAGGCTCTGAGCAATTCAGCCCTGTTGAATCAGGTAAGGGCAAATGATTGATTGTAGTCAGCTGTCAAATGTTTTGTTATGTCCTGAAGGATGGTTGCCCATGCTGATCACATCAGAGAACAGGTCAGATTTTGTATTTTCAGACACACTTGTGCATCTGATACAAATGCCATTGTCATTATCATTCATGAATATGGGGAAAAATAGCATAGAAATGATCATGAAGGGGAAAAAAGAAATTTAAGAAATAATTTCTCCTATGTATTTAAAACAGATATATTGTAGGACAGTGTCCAATGAATGTGGAGAAAAAATTTTTTCATTAATTTTATTTTTTATTGTCTTTTTTGCTATTTCTTGGGCCACTGCCGTGGCATATGGAGGTTTCCAAACGGAGTTGTAGCCACCGGCCTACGCCAGAGCCACAGCAACGTGGGATCCGAGCCGCGTCTGCGACCCACACCACAGCTCACGGCAACGCCGGATCGTTAACCCACTGAGCAAGGGCAGGGCGGAACCCGCAACCTCATGGTTCCTAGTCGGATTCGTTAACCACTGCGCCACGACGGGAACTCCCTCATTAATTTTAAACAAGTACCTTTGCTTTCTATAAGCCTGGTATTAAATGCCAGTGAATATTTTCATACTAAAAAAAAATGAAAACCTCTTACTAAATTATAGGACATGAAAGTTAACCAATGACTAAATTTTGAAACTGAAGTTAGGTTTTCCCTTCAGTTATCATTGTCTTTAGCTTTAATAGCCACAGACCAACTGTAAGTTATATGTGATACTTTGCTAAGTATAAAACTTTATACTCAAAGCACATCGTAATATTTTTTCATCCTGATAACAGATCTGTAAATAGGATTCAAATTTTATATTCTTTATGTCATATAACTGTTTTCCACTTAATAATACAAAATCATAAACACATTCCAGATTAATTTTTCTTTTTTGTTATACCCTGATATTGTTATATTCTGAGGCATGAATCTTGTAAAATGTAATAATTCATGGTCTATGAGTTCTGGGAGCAAGAAACTTTCTATGGGCCTATTGAATTTCCGTAGATCTATGAGGAAGGCACTGACTGCCATTTGTTCAAGAATGCTTGTACAGTGAAATCACCTTAGTAGATAGAGTCTGATAGTGCCTCCTTCTTGAGCATGAAATATTCAGAATCCCAAAGCACTTATCTGCCATACATATCACCTGTATCATCCAGCTGTCTGCATACAACGCTGTAGAAACTGGTACTCAAGAAAATTGGTGCAAAAATTCGAATACTTTGACTACTGTTATAGCTGTGAGCAGTAAACTGCCCTGTTTCTGTGGGTAACAAACTATTCATTATCTCTGATCCAGAAGGCTTGTGTCTTATACTAGCATCCATGAAACTGTAACAGACTAACCTGTTAACTTGCCAGTTAACTTGCCACTCAGACCATTCAGAGATTTTTGCAGATAGAAACCCCATTTTGACTGCTAATTGATTCTCTTAACTACAATCTCTATCCATTTAATAATTTCATAATTGATTTTTGTCTTTTTACAGCTGCACCTGCAGCATATGGAGGTTCCCAGGCTAGGGGTCAAATCAGAGCTGGAGCCTCTGGCCTATGCTGGAGCCATCACACTGCAGGATCTAGGCCACGTCTGCAACCTGCACCACAGCTCACAGCAATGCCTGATCCTTAACCCACTGAGTGAGGCCAGGGATCGAACCTGCATCCTCATGGATACTAGTCAGATTCATTTCTGCTGAGCCGCAATGGGAACTCCTCATAATTGATTTTTTAAGTCATAATAATGTATAGCCCAAGATCTTCAGGTTGACTCCAGCACACATTTTTTTTTTACCATCAAGGTATGGATCATTTGAAGAGAAGGAGTGGCTGGCTCTACTACCCTGAGGAAAACACAGACTCCAGGACTCCACCTCACACAAAGATTAATGTAAAATTTCTCCTGAATTGGAATTGGTTTAGATATTGGGTAGCCAGAAAGAAATTAATCTGTGTGGGAAAAGAACCTGAAAGAGAGGGGATGTGTTATGTATAACTGAGTCATTTTGTTATATAGCAGAAATCATCACAACCTTGTAAATCAACTACACCTCAATAAAACTTTGAAAAATGGAAAAAAATGCAAGAGGAGAAAATAGGAAGAAGTGGACTAAAATGAAAAGTGTCTACTAATATATCTATGAATTCTAGTACTTTATAATTTATATAAGAAAGGAGTTTTACCACTTCTTATCGGTTTATACTGTATAATACATCCAAAATATTTTTACATTGTCTTGCCACTTTATATTGTCATTCTATTTATAATGTCATGCCTCTAGTATGCTTTTCCTCCTTGGGTGTAATTGGGTGTATTTAATTTTCAAGCATCCCCACATCTACAAAAGTAAATATATTTTTTTCTAAATTTTTCATAAATAAACATATAAATGTCTAAACATACAATGGCCTAAGTTATCTATCCCCAATATCAGATGTCATTCAACTACTTGATTTATGGAAGTAGTCTTCAAAATCAAATATCAAATTCAATCAAATCATATTATATTGAACAGTCTAGAGTGGTTGCCTAAAATAAATTAGCTAAATAATTAGGAACCTCAAGAAAAAAATTGTGATACTGCTGCCTATTGCCTTGCTTTATCCTATAAACTGTTTGGTATATTATAATCCTAAAGTTAATTGAATTAGCACTCTTGGTACAGCAATCTTTTTCACTGGGTATTATAAGAACACCTTCAATGGTAATCATTATGTACCTCTCTGGTATTTGTAACCATTTTTGGTCACTTGCAGATAATGAAAGCACTTTCTGTAACTTCTATTTTTATACTAATAAAAATAGGGTCTGAGTTCACAATCTAGAGAGTTATTATTCAAATTTATATTTTATAATTAAAGATTATAGGCTTTACCACAATTTGCAAAGTCTTTATCATTTGTGTTGCTTATGCTTAAAGTAATTGCAATAATAAATTATTTTCACATCAATTATAAAAATTAATGGATATCTCTTAATTTTCCCTTTAGCACCTTTAAGCTAATTAAGGGTTTTGATTGCTTTCTTGAGAGAGAAGACATTGTCTATAATAATCATTCAGATCAACATCAGGTAAAATAAAATTTCTGACTTTAGGTCAAAGGCTCCTATGAAGTGGCTTGTTCTCAAAGTTGATATTTCTCTCTGTTACCTCTCTTTGAAAGATTTGATACCCACCATTGTAAACTTCTGCACTGAATGGTGGGTTAAGTCTCACCAGAAAAGTTGGAGAAAGTACTAAAAATAGTGAGTAAATTGCTTCTATACACAAGACACTTACAGATACTGGAGGGTATGTGGAAATACAGAAACATGATGCACTTTGAGTGATAGACTCCCTAACACAACTAGTATAAAGGTCAATAGAGCTGAGAGTATGGAGTGGTTAACTGATTGCAAAATGAAAGATGATGGAAAGTCCAGGCAGTGAAAACAGCATAAGCAGGAATGAAAGAGCATGGCTGTTTAGGGAAATGATGAAAATCTCAGTTTTAACTGGAATAGTTATGTGAAGATCTAAAGAAAAATGGAGAGGAAACTGATATGATATATAAAAATAAATTCATAATGAGTCATATGGATGTATTTAACATGTTACATGTTTAGTTTTAACCCCCAAGTTTCATTAATACTACAATAATACCTACTTTTTATGAAAATCCTCATTTATGTTATTTACTTTGGTTGGCATTCTGAGCAGCTTAAATCTACAATAAATATTCTTTAGAAAATATCCTTGCTTTTATTTTTAAATATATGTCACCTTGTCATCATTAGCTCCACTGGAACTTCTGAATATGATATATATGCCTTTCTTAAAGTTGTGTCTCACACTTTCTGCTGTTCTGCATTCAGGAGATTCCTTCACCTAGATGTACAGATTCTTAATTCACTATTTTTAATGTAAAAATATATCAAATATGCAAACATCTGAAACATGTACAACTAACGGATACAAATTATAAAGTCACACTCATTCTGGTAGATAAGTAATTTTTTGCAGTAATTCACTATCCCTTCCTGAAATAAAATCCTACATCCTTGTCTCATTGTGACTTGCAGTGTCCCCTATTGAAGGAGTATACTTTCCTGCCTCATTAGCATAGGACTTAGCCATGTGACCTTCTTTGGACAATCGAAGTGAGTGGACATGATGCAGTCTACATCCAAGCTGAATTTTGAGAGTCATTGCTTTAGTCTGGATTTAGAAATAAAAAGACCTATGTAGCAGAAGCAGAGGAGCAACTGATAAGTAGTCTACATATAACGTAAGTGACAAATAAACTTTTTGTGTCAAAAATTTTTTAAAAATTAATTAATACACCATTGTACTCAAAACCAAGATTAAGATAGCACATCACCACTCATAAGAGGTTTGAAAATGTAAGGTTGTGGACATAAGTGGCAAATAAAATGTTGTATAGTGGATTATATCTTGAATAGAAATCAGGACACTCAAATTATAATGGCAGACTTTGAGAAGAAGGAAAGGAAGGGGGAAATTCAGTATATGGAATTGAAACAATTGTTCATATGGAAAATAAAATCAAATTGGATCTCTTCCTTAAGCATATTGAAAATTCCATGTAGATTTAAGTGTGCTAAGTAAAAGAAAATGCAAAAGTATAAAAAATTTTAAATATAGGGCAATATCTTTAACCTCAGATTAGCAATAATTTCTTAAATAAGATAAAATACATGAACTACAAAAATTAATGTATTTTGTTTCATTGAAATTTTAATTCTCATACAAAAGTCAGGTAAATAAGTTTTTAAATAAAGCAACAGACTGAGAGAATTAACAGATAACAAAGTAATAGAATAGAATTAATAGAATTAAGTACAGTTCTATTGATAGAATTGATATAATTAACAGAATTAATAGATAACCCAAGACAATAGATAACATAAATATCTCCTAAAAATAATATGAAAACAAAAAGCAATGCAGCTAGCAAAAGAAACAATTAATATAAAAGCAATTCTCAAAAGAGGAAGCCAAAATAACCAAAAACATATCGTAAGAAGTCTTTTTTTTTTTTTTTTCCTTTTTAGGGCCACACCTGTTGGATATGGAGATTCCCAGGTTAGGGCTCAAATCAGAGCTACAGCTTCTGGCCTACACCACAGCCATATCAACGCAGGAACTGAGCCGTGTCTACAGCTCATGGCAACACCGGATCCTTAATCCACTGAACAACATTGGTAGCTTTTCAAATTTGCAGAAATATGAATGCCCAACAACACTCAGTGTTGACCAGAATGAGAAAAAAGGGAACTCTCATTCACTGCTTGTGGGAAAACATAACTGGCACAAACATTTTGAATAACTATTAGGCAATATTGTATAAAGTTGATGTGACAGGTAGAACAATGACCCCCAAAGATGTCAGTTTCATAATTATTTTAACCTGTGAATAGGTTAGGTTACATGCAAAAGGGAATTAAGGATGCAGACTGAATTAAGTTTACTAATCAAATCACATTAAAATAGGGAGATTATTCTGGATTATCTATCTGGGCTCCATGGAATAATATGAATCTTTAAATGTGGATAAACTTAGCCAGCTGTGGTCAGAGGAGATGTGACTATGGAAGAGGTCAGAGTGATGAGATATGAGGAAGACTCAATTTATCATTGCTGGTTTTGAAGATGGAGAAGGTGTCATGAGCCAAAAAATGTGGGAAGCCTCTAGAAGCAAGGAACAGCAAGGAAACAAGATTCTCCTTACCGTCCTTAAAGGAATGCAGCCCTGCTGACACAGTGATTTTAACTCTGAAACCTGTGTTAGACTTATGATCCATAGAACTGTAAGAAAATAAATAGGTTGCTTTAAGCCACTGAGTTTGCAGTAATTTGTTACAGCATCAATAGAAAATTGAGTTGAAAATACATAGATTCTATTAGTCATCAATTCTATTTATAAATATAAGCTCTTAAGAAACACTTGAACTTTTACACAAGTAGATATGAATAAAGCTGTTCATCACTACCTTTTTTTTATAATAGAGAAAGTTGGAAACAAACTTAAGGGGAATGAACATAGTCACACAAGTTGTTTTTCAATAGTTAAAATAGACCAACTATAAGTTTATAGTACACCTTAAATAAATTTCAAAAATACACTATTTAAGGCAAAAGAAATCTGCAAAATAACACAAAAGGCATAATACAATTTATACAAAAATTTAAAACACACAAAAATACCATTATATTATTTTTGAATACATAAACATATAGTGAATTTTAAAAAACATGTATGGGAAAGATCTACACAAGCTGAAGAGTGATGATTTATTTTAGGAAGAAAAAGATGTAATGGGATATAGTGTCTGTGTAGATATGGAGTATAAAGGAGGCTTGAGAAATTGCATCCAAAGAATTACAAAATTCTTATAAAGTACTCAAAATGAATGAAACAACATGAACATTTATTGAATATGAACAGTATTTGTACCAGGTTTTATCATTTTTAAAGTAGTTTAGTTTGTTTTGAAATATTTTAATACTATAAAATGTAAAAACAACAAGATAAGAGAGGAAAGTTAAAGTGAAAGCTCTAGATTGAATTCTAGCTCTGGTAATTATGATGACAGAATTATTGGCATGGGCTTAGAGACATGATATATTTGCACAGTGATATATTTGAACATTTAGAGATTTTAATGATAGTACCTAAATTTGATAAGAATATAGGATTTGGTGTGTCAAGAAGTATGCTCACTGTTTTACATATATTATTTCATTTAATCCCATAACAATTATCATTTGGAATGAGGCAGTTTCTATTATTACTCTCTTCTTTATAACTGAAAAATCAGAAAACACTTAACTTAAAAACATTAAGTATTTTGTCTAAGATCAGATTGCTGGTGAAGGGCAAAACTAGGATTCAGTAAGCCCGGTGAATATGACATCATAGGCTGTACTCTGAACTGCCAGGGAAACCTTCAGAGACCTTAAAAGAAAAACATAACCACTTTGTGTATAT
Organism: Phacochoerus africanus; assembly: GCF_016906955.1. NCBI lineage: Eukaryota > Metazoa > Chordata > Mammalia > Artiodactyla > Suidae > Phacochoerus > Phacochoerus africanus. The sequence continues at coordinate 34,226,578 of NC_062556.1, read as the reverse complement.
CAGAAAACTGCTCCCTATAACTTAAGATGAACCTCAATAGCTCAATTTTACAGATGAAGTAAATGAGGCTAGATTTCAAGTTTTGTGAACCTTAAATGTACAAATGATTATGAGGATAAAATACCTAGTGCCAATTGAAAGAAAACCACACAGTGCATGAGCTGAGTTAAAAATTTTACTCAGGTCTTACTGAGGACTATAGCCTAGGAAATAGTCCTCAGATAGCTCTGAAGAACTGCTGCAAATAGGTAGGGGGATATATAGCCAGAATATATATAATTTTTAGCTAGGGAATACATAAAGTCAAGCACTCATCTTGGCAAAAGATTAGTGCTAATCACAAATAACAGCAATCTCAGTTAGTGATTGCAGTGCTTTTCTATGTGTGGGTAGGTGGAAGAATTTGAGTTTATTAAAATTCTTCCTGAAATACACCTTGCAAGGGGCCTGTTTTCCTGCAAGAATCCCTTTCAGGGTGAATATTCAGTGGTCAATTGCAATGACTAGTGATTTTACCTTGTAGGATGGTAAGTAAAATTCTTTGTTTTACACTAGCAACATTTCTTGCCCATAACAGCCAAACTTTCATTTCCTGCCCTTCTGCCCTTCTTTTATCTGATATGCTCTATAAGTAACTTTTATTTATTTTTTTACCGTTGTTTGGTTTTTTAATGTTTTGTCTATTTTATATACTTCAACATATCATTGATTAATTATGGGACTAACATATATCCCTTTCTGTTTCTAATTGTAATTAAAATGGTATTTATTAGTATTTAATGATTTATATTTATATTTGCTTTTAAATATTATAGTTTGTCATGTTTAAGTAATTATCTTATTCTCCTGTTTACTCAGAATTCTTATTAGTCATGGCTCTTGAATTTTTTTTTAATTATTATTTTTATTTTATTTTTTTATTACTCAAATGAATTTATCACATCTGTAGTTGTATAATGATCATCACAATCCAATTTCACTGGATTTCCATCCCACAACACAAGCACATCCCCCCACCCCCCAAACTGTCTCCTCCAGAGACCATAAGTTTTTCAATGTCTGTGAGTCAGCATCTGATCTGCAGAGAAGTTCAGTCTGTCCTTTTTTTGGATTATAAGTCACTTTTAAATTTAAAGAGGCATGCTGTTGTTTTGTGCCGGTCCCAGCCTATTAATAGTGATGCTGTTATAGGCTTCAAGTCAATAAAAGGAGATTAAACCTACATGCCCCAGGCATGTCTCACTGTAATACCCCTCCCCATACCTTGAGCAACCTTGGCTTCTCAATCCTTACTAAGAAGAGAATGTCACTCCTTCCTCACCCCACCTCTACCCCACCGGTACCCCATGCGAATAAGGCATCCTACCTGAAACCAATCAGAGGGTCAAATATGTCCCAATACTCAGCCCTTATGCACCATGTAGGGGGCTGGGGCAGGAGAAATCAGGTCCCCACTCAGGTCTGCAGCATGGTGTGGGGATATAAAAGCAAGGGTAAAGTGAAGCGGGACCTTTTTCATGTGTGCATGTGTGCACATGCATTCTTTCCCTCTCTCCCCCCACCCTTTCTCTCTGAAAGTGTACTTTCACTTTAATAAATTTGTAAAATACCCACTGTTTCAATGCTTTGTTATGGCAAGGCAGGGACTGAGTGAACTTCAATTCTATCATTTTGGAACAAATTCTATTAATGCTATGGCTAAAAATATCTGGGGGCACTCATCTGGGCCCAGTAAGCTCCCTATGTACATCTCCCTCATGTTGTAGCTGGACTGGCCCTTGTTGTTCACTATGATTTCAAGATGCCCTCAGCAATAACTATCAGGATATTTTAAGAGATAAAGTTTATTACTCACAAGTCCTTGAGGGTACATAGCACACCTGGGGCTGCAGAGTGGTATAGGGAGTGTCAGGTGTTGGGGAGGCTGGAAAGAGGGTGAGGTGCAGGCATGGGAAAGTGAGAGAGCAGGCTTGGGGTCTTTGAACTTATTGGAGTCAAAGGTGGGAACCTAAAGTTTCTCGGTTTCACTCCTTACTGGTGAATGTAAGGCATAAAAACATGTGGTCAAAATATCTGCTGTTAAATCCACCAGTTATCTCTAAAACAAAGGAAACCTGGGGGAGGGGGAGCAGTCTGACTTTTTATCTAGTTGCAGCCAGAAAGGATTTTTTTTTTTTTGTCTTTTTTGCTATTTCTTGGGCCGCTCCCACGGCATATGGAAGTTCCCAGGCTAGGGGTCCAATCGGAGCTGTAGCCGCCAGTCTACGCCAGGGCCACAGCAACGTGGGATCCGAGCTGTGTCTGCAACCTACACCACAGCTCATGGCAGCACCAGATCTTTAACCCACTGAGCAAGGGCAGGGATCGAACCCGCAACCTCATGGTTCCTAGTTGGATTCATTAACCACTGCGCCACGACGGGAACTCCCAGAAAGGTTTTAAGATAGCCATCTTTGAAAGGAAAATTTGGCGATCAAAAGCTTAAGTTAAGCACATGCAACAGAATTAAAAAACAAACTTTTTTTTTTTTTCTTTTTTACTTCTACTGCAGTTGTCCTGGCTTTTTATTATTTAATTTAAAAAACTCTGTTTACCAGCATAAGTTCCAAATAGCACTACAGAAACAAAATGCAGTTAATAGTAAACTTGTTCAGTATAGGTGAAAATTTTGAGAAGCCGCAGTCATTTTAATAAGTATTACTATTCTATAATAAAAAGCATTTATGTGTCCCCAAATTGCCAATAACTCCTTCCTTCCTGGGGGAAAAATAGCAGGATTTTTTCTTAACTGAAAATATATAATGAATAAAAATATGACTGTTGATAGTTTCTGCATCATACATTTATGCTATATGTACATTAATATATTCATAATGTATCAGTGCAGTTTTTTCATGAAAATAAGGTAACTAGAATTCAAGCTCATGATAAGGCACATTATCAAAAAGTAGATTTTAGCAATAGCTGTGATCATTGGAACAGGTTAGAAATTAAATTTTCAAATAAGTTATATACACAAAGTAAGTATTGACATTAATAACTCTCCAAATTAAATGTGAGCTCACACTGATATCCTCATGTATAGAACATTATAACACAGAGTATTACAACTGTATTGTCTTTCTTAAGATTGACAAAGATTATGAAAACAGAGCAGGACCCTGTGAGGCCTTCCCAGGTGCAGAAGCTTCTTTGCTTCTTCCATTACTTGTTTGCACAAAGAAGTCTTTAGATTCCTAGGCCTTCTCCAAGTCTCAAAGTGCAGTTAAGCAAGAAGAGTAATTATAGCTTAAACAAAAGCTCAGCAATAAAACAGAGGGCTATTTCCTCCTCTAGGGATATACATAACAATATGAGCATATTTTTGAGTTATTCTGTAGAAACTTAAGATTCCTATCCAGGTGCTCTATGTTATTCACATGCTGACCACAGACATGTAGAGCATATAGAACCAGAAGTTGATGACTAATGTTCCTGAAACATCACCCTGTTACTTCACCACCAACCAATCACAAGAAAGTCCACAAGATGATCACACACAGAGCAAACACTCACATCTAACTTTGCCTTTAAAACTCCTTCCCTGGAGTTCCTGTTGTAGCTAAGCAGAAACGAATCTGACTAGTATCCATGATGATGCAGGTTTGATCCCCAACCTCGCTTAGTGGGTTAAGGATCTGGTGTTGCTGTGATCTGTGATACAGATTGCAGATGTGGCTCAGATCTGACATTGCTTTGGCTGTGGTGTAGGCTGGTAGCTGTAGTTCTGAGTTGACCCCTAACCTGGGAAACTCCATGTGCCACAGGTGCAGCCCTAAAAAGACAAATATATATATACATATATCGTTCCCTGAAAGCCATCAAAAAAGTGCAGGTCTTTTGAGTGTGAGCTGCCAATTCTTCTAATTTGGTGTCTACAATATAAGATTTACGTTCCTTCATCACAACCTATTGTCAATAGGTTGGCTTTGCTCTGCTTTGGGTGAGCAGACCTGAATTTGGTTTGGTAACAATTTGTGCTATTCCAGATAAAGTATAAACAATGAGGATTATTCTGTAAATATTCAAATTTATTATTAAAACCATCTAATTTATGACTTGATGGAAGGTGGTTTCACTTTCTATTGGTTTACACATAGCAGTCTTTTATGTTATATTCTACAAGAAGTCTTCAGACAAACAAAACAGAAAAAATATAGTTTCATTTCAACAAAAAATTAAAAATATTAATTTAAAAAAAATGTTGACATAATTTGTTCATATGTTGATACAAATTTGTTCTATTAAAAAATCTTGGGTTTTTTCATAATTAATTGCATTATGGAAGATGAACAATCATAAGCTTAATAATAACTAAAAATACCATATTTTTTGACTAATAGAGAAAAATGTTCAAAATGATATAGTGGAATTGATCCTAAACTGGAGGTATGATATTTAAGTGATACACTGATAATTTCCCACTCTGGCACTTCTGTGCTATATTTTGATTTTTCCTATACCATCACCTACTCTTTATTGTCATAAGTAATGTCAAACAGCAAGTCATACAGTAAATGCTAAATACAAAAATACTGAAACTTGGGGGTTTGCTTCCTGGCTCAGTGATTAACAAACCTGACTAAGATCCATGAGGATGCGGGTTTGATCCCTGGCCTGGCTCAGTGGGTTAAGGATTTGGCATTGCCATAAGCTATGATGTAGGTTGCAGATGCTGCTCAGATCCTGCATTGCTGTGGGTATGTTGTAGGCCTGCAGCTGTAGCTCCTACTAGACCCCTAGCCAGGCAACTTCCAAATGCTATGGGTTTGGCCCTGAAAAGCAAAGCAAAGCAATACAAAACAAATAAAAAATTCTGAAAACAGGAAACCAATAACACTAGGACAGATTAGGGATGGCAGAAAAAAGCCAGTCAGTCCAAACTCTTTTGTCTTTTTTATAATATAAAATGCTCAGATTTTCTAACATTTCAAAGACTTACATTTCAAGCAAATGTCTAATTTTAAATTTGTATAAGTTCAGTAAATTTAATCCTTTGAAAATAACATGATCTACTTGTTTTGTGGAGCTCTTGGATAGCTCATTCTCCCAGAATTGTTCCATCTCTTGAGAAGAGACAGTATGTAAATGTCTACCATAACAGACATACCTAGCCAAGTAAAACAGTCTCCTGTCCACTGTATAATTTAACGTCCGAGTTGATGATAGGGTGAATATCTAATTCAATGCTGATAACAAGTCAGAGAATCTTTTAATCCTCTCTACTTATTGCCTTCACTACCAGAGTTGAGGAACACACTGAAAATACTAGCATTATAATAAAATATATGAGTGAGGGTAAAAGTAAGGGGAGGTAAAATAAAAATCTAATATCAATATGCAGAAAGAAAAATATATATAATATTTAATATGGCATTTTTATAACACTTCAGAAGAATACAATTTGTGAGAACTAAAAATTTGGCTAGTCCATAATCTATCCAACTTCTAAAACACTTAGCTCAGTTTGGATGCTATATTGCAAAGAACATTACTCCTCTGGCCTTAGTTTGTGATCATTTAAAATAGAAGCATAATTATTGATAACTTTTATAATTTTCACTAGAGGCAGATTAACTGCAAGTGACATTCTGATTCAGATATACTATCTAATTTCTTGTTGAATCTTGCTAAGTTATTTGCCTTCATAAAATATTATGGAAGAGTTCCAAGGGTTAATTATGAGTTGCATAAAAGTCACTTCCTTCAACTCACTTTAATTTATTGCTTTGCACTAAGCATTTCCCAGGAACCTGGCTCACTGAAGTTGCAAAGTGTTACTTTTATTTCTCCCCCCTCTCATTTTACTTTCATCTGATATATATAGTCAACAACAACTAATTTCACAGATCAGTTATTTAATCCTTGAAAAAAAAGACATTTCCTCAAAATCAGTTAATAAAAATGAGTTGGGAAAGCTGTACTAAAAAAAATTCATAGCTTTAAAAATGATATTTATGTAAGCTGTATTTATGAATTCCATCAATTTAGTGAGAAGTATACTAATAAATTTTCTCTAAACTCTGCAAGAGGGAATAACTCATAGATTCATATGTCTAGTAATATAACACCAACATATTATTTCAATTATGCACTCAAAGCCTAGAAATGGAAGGTTGTGATATATGGGATAATAGATGATCAGCAAATGACTGTAACACCATAATTCAGAATATGGCCACAGCACTTGAGTAGTTTATGAACTACAGCAGTGGGAATCCCCAAGTGCATTCATACTTTCAATGGAAAGCCATTACTGTTACAGAAATGAAAACATTTATTTAAATTTAACAAATTTCAATGCCATACATGAAAAATCAATACATTTTAGTGTCTGCCTCATGAGAGGAAATATTTCATGTTCAAATAATAATTCAGTGTAGGATCTTTTTAGCTATATTTTTTAAAAAATGATGGAGATAATTGTTTATCAAAAGCTGTCCATGGAGGTGGAGCAAGATGGTGGAGGAGTAAGAGGTCACACATACCTTCTCCCACAAACACATCAAAAAAAAACACATCTACATGTAAAACTACTCACACAGAACAACAACTGAATGCTGGCAGAAAAACTTAAACCTCCAAAAAGGGCAAGAAACTCTTGACATAACTGGTAGAATGATAGGAAAAAAGATAAAGAAAAGGAATCAGGATGGGACTAGCATTCCCAAGAGGGATCTGTGAAGGAGAAAAGTAACCCACCTCCTGGGAAGCCACTTAATTGATAAAAGATAGGCTGAGTCAGCAGGACCTCAAAGTGGCCAAGAAAAGTGTAGCAGCTGGACTGAGAATAGCAAAGCAGAGTGAGAGCTGCACAGATCAACTAAACCACCAGCCTGAAGGCCACAGCCTGAGAGGCTTGGATGGGGGCTGGGTGCTGAGCCATAGGCTCCAGAGGTCAGTCCCAGGGAGAGAACTGCAGATAGCATGAGGGGTTAAGGAGCAGTGCACCATGGGTTTAGGAGGGAAACACCAGAGCAAAGGGAACCTGGGAGAAGGTCTGGACCCACAGGAGAGGCAAGGCACCATTGTTGGGGAGGGGAGAGGAGGAGGGGCAGGCTATCGTAGGAAACTCCCTGTGCTGGAGCGCATGCATGCCTACAGGCTTACAGGGTGGGGCAGCTCTGTGGAGACTACTGGCAGCTAGAAGCCTCTTACTCCTTTAAGGGAGATTAGGCACTTCTTGTCAGGCTACCAGTGGCCAGGCATCTCTTGTGTAAGCTAAGGGCATAAGGGGTCTAAGTGTGACATGGTGCCTCTTAAAGGATCTACAGGCAGCAGGGACAGATTGCAGCAGTCATCTCAGAGGCAAGAGGGAGGCATGGCTTGCCACCACTGGGGTCCTGTGAGTGGGCTCCACCAGTGACCCCAGTCACCTCAGGGGTTGCCAAAAAAAAAAAGAGGGCATTGTATCCAAGCACCATACACTGTTGCTCTCATTCCCCTAAGAACACATCCACCCTGCAGCTGCTACTGCCAAACACTCTGGGTGACCCCCAGACACTTGGTCACTGTCCCTTCCCAAGATCCTACAAATAAGAGCAACTGGTGCAACAGCTCCTGCATGGGCTAAGTGGGACAGGGTGCTTCTTGCATGATCTGCAGGTGGCAGAAGCAAACCTCCACAGTTATCTCTGATTCCAGAGGTGTGCATGACCCGCTCCTATTGGAGATATTCTGAACAAAAATCACTTGCAGCCCCATTCACCTAAAGGGCACCACAGAGGAGGGCATTGTGACTGAACACCATCTGTTGGTGCTCTCACACCCCTGGGAACACACCCACCCTGCTGTTTATTCTGCCAAATGTTCTGGGCAGTACCCACACCTGATCTCTGTCACTTCCCAGATCCTGCAACTAGGATAACCCTTTAAAACACCTCATATGTGTGCTGAGTGAAACAGGTTACTTCATGCATGGTCTACAGGGGGTGGGGGCAAACCACCACAGTTATCATAGACTCTAGAGATGGTCATGGTCTGCTCCCAATAGGGGTCCCTGAACAGGCACAACCTGCAGTTCCAATCACCTCAGAGGAGGGCATTGCAATCAAACACAAGCTGTTGTTGCTCTCACTCTGCTGGGAACTCACGCAATCTGCTGTTGCTACTGCCAAAAGCTCTGGTCACCTTTAAGATCTGCCTAGAGCTTATTACCACATCCCAGGGCCCTAAGAGTAGCCTGTGCCACCTTGCTGCAGGCCCTTGCTGCTGTTGAGCGCAATGCCTCCTTCTCCCTGAAAACACACTGAGCATCCTGGGAACAACAGCCTGCTCACACTGAAGAAAGAGACAGCAAATATTAAAATTCACACACCAAAAATAAATTGTACCCCCCCAAAAAAATACAAAGGTGTATTCTTATATAGAAGTAACCTTACAAGACTACAGTTTGGCTTCCAGGAACTCACAGAAAAAGAAAAACACAAGCAAGATGAAGAAGCACAGAAACCATTCCCAGTGAAAGGAACAGAAGAATTCACCTAAAGCAGACAACAGTGAGGCAAACCTCTGTGATCTGACAGACATTGAGTTCAAAAAGGAGGTATTGAAAATCCTGAAGGAATTAGGAGAGAATATGAACAGTAATGCAGATTCTTTTAGGAAGGAACTAGAAAATATAAGAAGGAGCCAAGAAAAAATAGAAAATTCATTTGCAGAGATACAAACTGAGCTTAAGGCACCAAAGAGTAGAATGAATAATGCAGTGTAATGAATGAGTGACATGGAAGATAAAATAATGGGAATCACCCAATCAGGACAGCAGACAAAAAAACCAAATGAAAAAACATGAAAACAATATAAGAGACCTATGGGATAATATAAAGTGGGCCAATCTATACATAATAGGAGTTCCAGAAGGAAAAGAAGAAGAAAAGGGAATTGAAAATATATTTGAAGAAATTATGGTTGAAAAATTTCCAAATCTAAAGCATACTGATATCAAGATACAGGAAGAACAGTGGGGCCCAAAAAGGCCCAAAACAAGACATACCATTTCTTTTTTTTTAAATTTATTTTTCTTCCCACAGTACAGCAAGGGGATCAAGTTATCCGTACATGTATAAATTTCTTTCCCCCACCCTTTGTTCTGTTGCAACGTGAGTACCTAGACATAGTTCTCAATGCTATTCAGCAGGATCTCCTTGTAAATCTATTCTAAGTTGTGTCTGATAAGCCCAAGCTCCTGATCCCTCCCACTCCCTCCCTCTCCCATTGGGCAGCCACAAGTCTATTTTCCAAGTCCATGATTTTCTTTTCTGTGGAGATGTTCATTTGTGCTGGATATTAGATTCCAGTTATAAGTGATATCATATGGTATATGTCTTTGTCTTTCTGGCTCATTCCACTCAGTATGAGATTCTCTAGTTCCATCCATGTTGCTGCAAATGGCATCATGTCATTCTTCTTTTATGGCTGAGTAGTATTCCATTGTGTATATATACCTCATCTTCCGAATCCAATCATCTGTCGATGGACATCTGGGTTGTTTCCATGTCCTGGCTATTGTGAATAGTGCTGCAATGAACATGCGGGTGCATGTGTCTCTTTTAAGTAGAGTTTTGTCCGGATAGATGCCCAAGAGTGGGACTGCGGGGTCATATGGAAGTTCTATGTATAGATTTCTAAGGTATCTCCAAACTGTTCTCCATGGTGGCTGTAGCAGTTTACATTCCCACCAACAGTGTGGGAGGGTTCCCTTTTCTCCACACCCCCTCCAGCACTTGTTATTTGGGGATTTATTAATGAGGGCCATTCTGACTGGTGTGAGGTGATATCTCATGGTAGTTTTGATTTGCATTTCTCTTATAACCAGCGATGTTGAGCACTTTCTCATGTGTTTGTTGGCCATCTGTATATCTTCCTTGGAGAAATGTCTATTCAGGTCTTTTGCCCATTTTTCCATTGATTGATTGGCTTTTTTGCTGTTGGGTTGTATAAGTTGTTTATATATTCTAGAGATTAAGCCCTTGTCCGTTGCATCATTTGAAACTGTTTTCTCCCATTCTGAAAGTTGTCTTTTTGGTTTCTTTTGGGTTTCCTTTGCTGTGCCAAAGCTTTTCAGTTTGATGAGGCCCCATGGGTTTATTTTTGCTCTAATTTCTATTGCTTTGGGAGACTGACCTGAGAAAATATTCATGAGGTTGATGTCAGAGAGTGTTTTGCCTATGTTGTCTTCTAGGAGTCTTGTCTTATATTTAAGTCTTTCAGCTATTTTGAGTTTATTTTTATGCATGGTGTGAGTGTGTGTTCTAGTTTCATGGCTTTGCCTGCAGCTGTCCAGGTTTCCCAGCCATGCTTGCTGAATAGACTTTCTTTTTCCCATTTTATGTTCTTGCCTCCCTTGTCAAAGATTAACTGACCACAGGTGTCAGGGTTTATTTCTGGGTTCTCTATTCTGTTGCATTGGTCTGTCTGCCTGTTTTGATACCAGTACCACACTGTTTTGATGACTGTGGCTTTGTAGTATTTCTTGAAGTCTGGGAGAGTTAGGCCTCCTGTTTGGTTTTTGTTTCTGAGGAGTGCTTTGGCGATTCTGGGTCTTTTGTTGTTCCATATAAATGTTTGGATTGTTTGTTCTAGTTCTGTGAAAAATGTCATGGGTAATTTGATAGGGATTGCATTGAAGCTGTAGATTGCTTTTGGGTAGTAGGGCCATTTTTACAATATTGATTTTCCCAATCCAGGAACATGGAATATCTTTCCATTTCTTTACATCTTCTTTGATTTCTTTGATTATAGTTTTATACTTCTCAGCATATAGGTCCTTTACCTCCTTGGTCAGGTGTATTCCGAGGTATTTGATTTTGTGAGGTGCAATTTTAAAAGGTATTGTATTTTTGTATTCCTTTTCTAATATTTCATTGCTGGTATACAGAAATGCAACTGACTTCTGAATGTGAATCTTGTATCCTGCTACTTTGCTGAATTTAGGTGTTGGGTGGAGTCCTTAGGGTTTTCTATGCATAGCATCATGTCATTTGCAGACAGTGACAGTTTTCTCTTTTCTTCCTATATGGATGCCTTTTATTTCTTTTGTTTGTCCAATTGCTGTGGCTAAGACTTCCAAAACTATGTTGAAGAGCAGTGGTGAGAGTGGGCATCCCTGTCTTGTTCCAGATTTGAGTGAGAAGGCCTTCAGTTTTTCCCCATTGAGTATTATATTTGCTGTGGGTTTCTCATAAATGGCTTTGAGTATGTTCAGGAATGTTCCCTCTATACCCACTTTGGCGAGGGTCTGGATCATGCATGGATGTTGGACTTTGTCAAATGCTTTTTCTGCGACTATTGAGATGATCATATGATTTTTGACTTTTTTTTTTTGTTAATGTGGTGTATGATGCTGATTGATTTGCGTATGTTGAACCATCCTTGTGAACCTGGGATGAACCCAACCTGGTCATGGTGTATAATTTTTTTGATATGTTGTTGGATTCGGTTGGCTAAGTTTTTGTTGAGAATTTTTACATCTCTATTAATCAAAGATATTGGCCAATAGGTTTCTTTTTTGGTGGTATCTCTGTCCGCTTTTGGAGTTAGGGTGATGGTGGCATCATAGAATGTCTTTGGGAGTATTCTTTCTTCTTCAAACTTTTGAAAGAGTTTAAGGAGGATGGGCACCAATTCCTCTTTATATGTTTTATAGATTTCTCTTGTGAAGCCATCTGGTCCTGGACTTTTATTTGTAGGGAGTGATTTTATGACCTCTCAATTTCATTTCTAGTGATCGGTCTGTTCAGTTGGTCTGTTTCTTCTTGATTCACTTTTGGCAGGCTGTAAGATTCTAGAAAATTGTCTATTTCTTCCAGATTGTCAAACTTGTTGCCATATAGTTGTTCATAGTATTCTCTTATCTTTTTTTTGTATTTCTGCAATATCTGCTGTGATTTCTACTATTTCATTTATAATTTTGTTTATTTGGGTTCTTTCTCTCCTCTTTTTAGTGAGTCTGGACAGGGATTTGTCAATTTTTTTTTACCTTTTCAAAGAACCAGCTCTTAGTTTTATTAATTTTCTCTATTGTTTTTTGAATCTCTATTTTATTGATTTCTTCTTTGATCTTTATAATTTCCTTCCTTCTGCTGCCTTTAGGTCTTTTTTGTTCTTCTTTTTCTAATTCGTTTAGGTGGAGGGTTAAGTTGTCAATTTGGGATCTTTCTTCTTTTTTGAGAAAGGCCTGTATTGCTATAAATTTCCCTCTGAGCACTGCTTTCGCAGCATCCCATAGATTTTGAGAGATTGTGTCTTCATTATCATTTGTTTCAAGGTAGTTTTTAATTTACTTCTTGATTTCCTCATTTGCCAATTGCTTTTTTAGTAGCATGTTGTTTAGTCTCCATGCAGTAGGTTTTTTCTCATTTCTTTTCCCATGGTTGATTTCTAATTTCATGGCATTGTGGTCAGAGAAGATACTTGAGATAATTTCTATGATCCTAAATTTGTTGAGGTTAGCTTTGTGTCCCAATATGTGATCAATTCTTGAGAATGTTCTATGTGCATTTGAGAAGAATGTGTATTCTGCTTTTTTTGGATGTAGTGTCCTGAAGAGATCAATGAAGTCTAACTTTTCTATTGTTCCCTTTAGGATCTCTGTTGCTTTATTGGTTTTCTGTCTAGAGGATCTGTCCACTGGTGTGAGTGGGGTATTAAAGTCTCCTACTATGACTGTATTCCCATCAATTTCTCCCTTTATGTCTGTTAATATCTGTTGTATGTATCTGGGTGCTCCTGTATTTGGGGCATATATGTTGACGATGGTAACATCCTCTCCTTGGATGGATCCCTTAATCATTAAGTAGTGTCCTTCTTTGTTTTTCTTTATGTCTTTTGTTTTAAGGTCTATTTTGTTTGATATGAGTATAGCAACTCCTGCTTTTCTGTCATGTCTATTGGCGTGAATTATTTTTTCCCACCCTTTCACTTTCAATCTATATGTACCCTTTGTCCTGAGGTGAGTTTCTTGAAGGCAGCATGTTGAAGGTTTTTGTCTTTTTATCCACTCAGCCACTCTGTGTCTTTTGATTGGGGCGTTCAGTCCATTGACATTTAAGGTGATAATTGACAGATGATTATTTATTGCCATTTTGAACCTCGTGTTCCAGTTGATTCTATGGTTCTCCATTCTTCCTTTCTTTTTTTGGTTGGATGGTCTCCGGTTATTATCTGTTTGAGTGTTTTTTTTTTTTTCCATTTTTTGCGAATGCAATGTTTGGTTTTGGCTTGTGGTTGCCCTGTTTTTTAAGTATGCTAACCCCTTCCTATAATTGTGTGTTTTAGCCTGATGGTCCTGTAGGTTCAAACACTTCATTACTATATTAAAATTAAGAAGAGAAACACAAACAAAAAGGGTCTATTTATTTCCTAACATCCCTTGCCCACATTTTATGATTTTGATGACTCTACTCTTTTTTTTTCCTTTTAAATTTATTTTGTTTGAGGCCTGTTCATGATTAAATCTGTATGCTGGCTTATTTGAGTGACTGCTCTCTGATTGCAGTTTCCTCAATCCTAGTTCTTCCTCTTCTTCTTTTTTTTTTTAAGCTTTTTCCTCCCTTTCTTTCCTTCCTTTCTTTTTGGTTTAGAGAAGCTCTTTCAGTTTTTTCTTTAGAATGGGTTTTTGTATTGCTGTATTCTTTTAGCTTTTCTTTGTTGGAGAAAATTTTTATTTCCCCTTCTATTTTAAATGATATTCTTGCTGGATAGAGTATTCTAGGTTGCATATTTTTTCCTTTTAGCACTTTCAATATTTCTTGCCATTCCCTCCTGGCCTGTAGTGTTTCTGTAGAGAAATCAGCTGATATTCTTATGGGGGTTCCCTTGTAGGTAACATTCTGCTTTTCTCTTGCTGCCTTTAGGATCCTCTCTTTACCACTAACTTTTGCCATTTTTATTATGATGTGTCTTGCTGTGGGTCTGTTTGGGTTCAGTTTGTTTGGGGCCCTCTGTGCTTCTTTTATCTTGAACCCAGCATCCTTTAGATTTGGGAAGTTTCCAGCGATAATTTCGTCAAATATATTTTCCATCCCCTTATCTTTTTCTACTCCTTCTGGAATTCCTATTATGCATAGATTGGCCCACTTTATATTATCCCATTGGTCTCTTATATTGCTTTCCAGTTTTTGGATTCGGTTTTCTGTCTGTTGACCGGATTGAGTGATTTCCATTATTCTATCTTCCACATTGCTAATTCATTCTTCTACATTATTCATTCTGGTTTTTACTGCGCCTAGTTCAGTTTGCATCTCTGCAAATGAATGTTCTAGTTTTTCTTGGCTCCTCCTTATATTTTCTAGTTCCTTTCTGAGGGTATCTGCATTACTGTTCATATCTTCTCTTAATTCCTTCAGTATCTTCACTATTTCTCTTGTGAACTCCAGGTCTGTCAGACTGCAGAGATCTGTTTCATTGTTGACTATTTTAGGTGAGTTCTCCTGTTGGTTTGACTGGGGGTAGTTTCTCTGCTTCTTCATCTTGCTTGTTGTTTTCTTTCTCCTGAGGGAGTTGTACTCTCCATGGCTAGGCAGTGTTTGCCTTGTCACTGCCATGGAATGTTTCTTGAGGGCTGGCATTGTTGGTCAGTCTTTTTTGAGGCAGTGTGGCTTTTCTGGAGTGTTGGTGGAGCTAACAGGGTCTCTCTGAAGCAAAGGAGGACTTCCTGAGGGCAGACAGGATTGGGAGAGCCACACCACGATGGGAACAGATTTCACTCAGCTGGGCAGAGCTTGCTCTGGTTTTTTGGGCTGTGGGGCTCTTCTAGGGGGATGGCAGTGCTGGGCAGCTGTTCCTCAGGAGTGCAGCACCCCCTGAGGGCTGAAGCAGCTAGCTGGGTCCCTGAGAACTGAAGAGGCTCTTCCCCAGGGCAGCCTGACTCAGAAGGACTGTCTGAAAATTAGGCAGGTCTTTCCACGGCCCAGCCAAGCTTGTTCTAGCTTTTCTGGGGTTCAGGGCTTCCTGCAGTGTGCTGGCAGTCCTGGGGAGCTGTTCCAAGGGAATGCAGCAACCCTTGAGGGATGGAGCAGCTAGCTGGGCTGCTGTGGACCCACGAGGCTCTTCCCCAGGGCAGCCCGACTCAGAAGAACTGTCCAAGAATGTAGGCAGATCTTTTCATGGCCCAGCCAAGCTTGTTCTAACTTTTTCTGGTCTGCAGGGGCTCCTCCAATGGGCTGGGGGTGCTGAACAGCTATTCCGCAGGGGTGTGGCACCCCCCCCCCCAGGGATGGAGCAGCTAGTTGGGCCGCTGCGAACTCAGGAGGCTCTTCCCCAGGGCAGCCTGACTCGGAAGGACTGTCGGAGAATTAGGCAGGTCTTTTCACTGCCTGACCAAGCTTGTTCTAGCTTTTCTTTTCCCAGGGGCTGGTGGTGTTTGGTGCTGCTCCACAGGGGTGTAGCCCCTCCAAAGGGCAAGCAGGCCAGGGTACAGAAGATCCTGTGGTGGTAGACTTCTGGCAATTGTTGAGGCCAGCCCTCCCTGATGGCAGGCAGCCACAGGTCCGGTGTTTACGTAATGGGTGGGCAGAATGCACTGGGAAGCAAAACTTTCTGATAGCTAGCAGGCCTGTAAGCTCGAAGTGGTGTGGGGAGAATTCTATGGGGGCCCACCCTTTCTTCTCTCCCCTCCCTAACACGGGTGCAGACCCTGCTCTTCTCCCAGGTTCCCTCTGATGTGACTTTCCACTTTCCCGCCCTTAGCATATTGCTCTCTCCCCCTGTGAGGCTCTGCTTTCTAGTCTCCCAGGCAGTCTCTGCCCCGTCAAACTTGACAGATCAGTTTCTAGACCTCCCAAGCAGTCTCTGCTCCACCCCGCCTGCCCTCCCCCAGCCCTTTCCCAGGTACTAACCTCTGGAGCCATGGTCTCGGTGCACAGCCCCCACCAAGGCATCTCAATTTTTGGTGACTGTGCCTGTAGTTCAGGTGATCTGTTTGGTTCTTGCTCTGCTTTTCAGAACTCTGACTTACTGCTACACTCTTCTCTGCATCTTGAGATTCCTCCAGTTTAGTTGATCTTTCCATTGATCTAGGTGACTTTCCAGGGTGCGAGATCCCTTTCTCCTCCACAGTTCCCTTTCGGGAGTGTCCACCCAGCTAGGATTCCCCTTCTCTCACTCTCCTCTTTTCTCTTGTTTTACCCAGTAATGTCACGAAATTCTTGCCATTATTGGATCTTCTGCCAGTGATTGGTTGCTGTTCTGTGTGAGTCATTTATCCCCTAGATGTGTTTTTTTTGTTGTGTTTGTGGGAGAGGGCAAGCGTGTCCCCCTACTCTTCCACCATCTTGCCTCCTCTACCCAAGACATATTATTAATAAGAATGGCAAAATGTAAAGAGAAAGAGAGGATTCTAAAGACAGCAAGAGAAAAGCAAAGCAATAATTATAAGGGAACCCCCATAAGGCTATCAGCTGATTTCTATACAGAAACGCTGCAGGCAAGAAGGGAGTGGCAAGATATATTTAAAGGGATGAAAGGCAAAAATTTGCAACCTAGAACACTCTATCCAGCAAGAATATCATTTAAATTAGAAGGGGAAATAAAGAATTTCTCCAACAAACAAAAGCTAAAAGAGTACAGAAATACTAAACCCATTCTAAAAGAAATACTGAAAGGGCTTCTCTAAGTTAAAAAGAGAGAGAGAAAAAAGGGAAAAAGAAGAATTAGGATGAAGGAAACCACAATTGGAAAGCAATCACCTAAATAAGCAGCATGCAGATCTAAAAATGAAAATGCTAAAAAAAAGATATCAAATTCAGACAATGTGGGGAAGGGAAGTAAGAAAATATTAATACTTTTTTTTACTTCAATGATGTGTCTGAGTCTATATGACTATCAGGCTAAAGCTAGCAAATATAGGAAGGGCTTAACGTGCTTAAAAAACAGGGCAACCGCAAATCAAAACCAAACATTATATTCACAAAAACTGAAAAGAAAAGTACTCAAGCATTTAAAAAAAAAAGAAAAAAGAAATGGAAAACCGTCAAACCCAAAAGAGAAAAGAAGAAAAGAGAAACATAGAATCAATTGTAAATCAAGGTTTAAAATGGCAATAAATACATACCTAGCAATAATCAACTTAAATGTCACCAGACTAAATGCTCCAATCAAAAGACATAGAGTGGAAGATTGGATAAAAAACCAAAACTTTCAATCTGCTGCCTACAAGAAACCCACCTTAGGACAAAGGACACATATAGATTGAAAGTGAGGGCATGGGAAAAGATATTTCATGCTAATGGACAAGACAGGAAAGTGGGAGTTTCAACCATATCAGACAAAATAGACTTTAAAATGAAGGCCATAAAGAAAGACAAAGAAGGACACTATTTAATGGTTAAAGGATCCATTCAAGAAGAGGCTATTACAATCATTAATATATATGCCCCTAATATAGGAGCACCCAGATACCTACAACAAATACTAACAGACAAAAAAGGAGAAATTGATGGGAATACACTCATAGTAGGAGACTTTAACGCCCCACTCAACAATGGACAGATCCTCTAGACCGAAAATCAATAAGGCAACAGAGATCCTAAAGGGCACAATAGAAAAGTTAGATTTAATTGACATTTCAGGACATTACATCCAAACAAATCTGAATACACACTCTTCTCAAGGGCACATAAAACATTCTTAAGAATTGATTACATACTGGGGCACAAAGCTAACCTCAAAAAATTTGAGAATATAGAAATTATTTCAAGTATCTTCTCTGACCACAATGGCATGAAACTAGAAATCAACCACAGGAAAAGACATGAGAAAAAATTGACTACATGGAGACTAAACAACATGCTGTTAAAAAAGCCAGCTGGTCAATGAGGAAATCAATAAGGAAATTTAAAAATACATAGAGACAAATGATAATGAAACACATCTACACAAAATCAATGGGATGCCACAAAAGCAGTGCTCAGAGGGAAATTCATAGCAATAAAACCCTTCCTCAAAAAAGAAGAAAAATCTTAAATCAACAACAAACCCCAACACCTAAATGAATTAGACAAAGAAGAACAAACAAAACCTAAAGTCAGCAAAAGGAAGGAAATGACAAAGATCAAAGAAGAAATCAATAAAATAGAGATTCAAAAAATTGAAGAAATCAATAAAACCAAGAGCTGATTCTTTGAAAATGTAAACAAAATTGAAAAAAACCTCTGGCTAGGCTCAACAAGAAGAGTAGAGAAAAAAACCCAAAAAACAAAATCAGAAATGAAAAAGGAGAAGTCACAATGGATACTATGGAAATACCAAAAAAAAAAAAAAAAAGAGAATACTATGAACAATTGTATACCAACAAATTTGACAATCTGGAAGAAACGGACAACTTTGTAGAGACTTACAGCCTGCCAAAACTGAATCAAGAAGAAATAGATTAACTGAACAGACCAATCACTAGAAATGAAATTATATATGTCATAAAAACACTCCCCACAAATAAAAGTTCAGGACCAGAGGCTTCACAAGCAAATTCTACCAAACATACAAAGAGGAATTTATACCCAATCTCCTTAAACTTTTTCAAAAAGTTGAAGACGAAGGAACACACCCAAAGACATTTTCTGATGCCATCATCACCCTATTTCCAAAACCAGACAAAGATACCAACAAAAAAGAAAACTCTAGGCTAATATCTTTGATGAATAGAGACACAAAATTCTCAACAAAATTTTAGCCATCTGAATCTAACAACATATCAAAAAGATCATAGACCACGACCGGGTGGGATTCATCCCAGGTTCACAAGGATGGTTTAACATACACAAATCAATCAATGTCAAAAGAAAACTCAAAAACTACATGACTATCTCATTAGACACAGAGAAAGCATTTGACAAAGTCCAACTTCACTTCATGATAAAAACTCTTACCAAAGTTGGTATAGAGGGAACATTCCTTAACATAATCAAAGCCATTTATGACAAACCTGCAGCAAATATAATACTCAATGGAGAAAAGCTGAAATCCTTCCCACTAAAATCTGGAACAAGGCAAGGATGCCCACTCTCACCACTGTTATTCTACATAGTACTGGAAGTCCTAGCCACAGCCATCAGACAAACAAAAGAAATAAATGGCATCCACATAGGAAGAGAAGAGGTAAAACTGTCACTGTATGCAGATGACATGATGCTATGCATAGAAAACCCTAAGGACTCCACCCAAACTACTTAAATTGATCAACAAATTCAGTGTAGTAGCAGGATATAAGATTAACATTCAGAAATCACTAGCATTTCTGTATACTAACAGTGAAATATTAGAAAAGGAATACAAAACTACAATACCTTTTAAAATTGCACCTCACAAAATCAAATACCTGGGAATAAACCTGACCAAGGAGGTAAAGGATTTACATGTTGAGAACTATAAAATATTAATCAAGGAAATTAAAGAAGATGTAAAGAAATGGAAAGTTATTCCATATTCCTGGATTAGAAATATTAATATTGTAAAAATGGCCATACTACTCAAAGCAATCTACAGGTTCAATGCAATCCCTATCAAATTACCCATGACATCTTTCACAGAACTAGAACAAACAATGCACAAATTTATATGGAACCAAAAAAGACCCAGAGTTGCCAAAGAAATTCTGGAGAACAAAAACCAAGCAGGAGGCATAACTCTCCCAGACTTCAGGCAATACTACAAAGCCACAGTCATCAAGACAGTGTGGTCCTGCCACCAAAGCAGACATACAGTCCAATGGAACATAATAAAGAATGCAGAAATAAACCCAGACACCCATGGTGAATTAATCTTTGACAAAGGAGGCAAAAATATAAAATGGGAAAAGACAGTCTTTTCAGCAAGCATCGCTAGTAAACCTGGACAGCTGAATGTAAATCAATGAAATTAGAACACACCCTCATACTATGCACCAAGATAAATTCAAAATGGCTGAAAGGTTTAAATATAAGACAAGACACCATCAAACTCCTAGAAGAGAACATAGGCAAAACACTCTCTGACATCAGCATCATGAATATTTTCTCAGGTCAATCTCCCAAAGCAACAGAAATAAGAGCAAAAATAAACCAATACTACCTAATCAAACTGAGGCTTTTTTGAACAGCGAAGGAAACCAAGGGGAGACAACTTACAGAATGGGGAAAAATAGTTTCAAATGTTGCAACTGACAAGGTCTTAATCTCTAGAATATACAAGCAACTTATACAACTCAACACCAAAGAGCCAATAACCCAATTGAAAAATGGGGAAAAGACCTGAATAGACATTTCTCCAAGGAAGATATAGAGATGGCCAGCAAACATGAAAAAATGCTTAACATCGCTGATTATAAGAGAAACGCAAATCAAAACTACCATGAGATACCACCTCACACCAGTCAGAATGGCCATCATTAAAAAAATTCACAAATAACAAATGCTGGAGGGGGTGTGGAGAAAAGGGAACCCTCCTGCACTGTTGGTGGGAATGTAAACTGGTACAGCCACTATGGAGAACAGTTTGGAGATACCTTAGAAATCTATACATAGAACTACCATATGACTGAGCAACCCCACTCTTGGGCATATGTCCAGACAATACTTTCCTTAAAAAAGACACATGAAACTACATGTTCATTGCAGCACTATTCACAATAGCCAGGACATGGAAACAACCCAGATGTCCATCGACAGATGATTGGATTCGGAAGATGTGGTATATATACCTAAATGGAATACTACTCAGCCATAAAAAAGAATGAAATAATGCCATGTGCAGCAACATGGCTGGAACCAGTGATTCTCATACTGAGTGAAGTAAGTCAGAAATAGAAAGACAAATACCATATGATATCACTTATATCTGGAATCTAATATACAGTACAAATGAACCTTTCCACAGAAAAGAAAATCATGGACTTGGAGAATAGACCTGTGGTTGCCAAGGGGGAGCGGGAGGGAGAAGGAGTGGGGTCATTGGGGCTCTTGGGGTTAACAGATACAAACTATTGCCTTTGGAATGGATTAGCAATGAGATCCTGCTGTGTAGCTCTGGGAACTATGTCTAGTCACTTACAATGGAGCATGATAATGTATGAAAATAGAATCTGTATATGTAAGTATAACTGGGTCACCATGCTGTACTGTAGAAAAAAAATTGTGTTGGGGAAATAACTATTTAAAAAAAAGAAAAGAAAAAAGCTTTCCATAGTGATTATTGAGGGTGGAAGTGAGGAAAATGAGAAAAGGAGGAATGACTAACTTTTTCATTTAAGTGATGGTAATTATTGGTTAATCCTACTTTTGATTATATTATAAAACTATAAAAGGACAGTGTGGTATTTTCTGTTATGTTTCATTACATAAAACATGTTCTCCAGAAGACAATAATATTTTTAGTATTTTTAATAATATTTATTTTTGTTTGTTTGTTTCTGGTATTCCCTTATGACCCTCTTTGTGAAATACACTCAGTGTGGTGGAACCACATTTTTATCTCATCCCACAGAGCATGTTAATATCATTGCCTCACATTTGTTTTTAAATCTACATATTTCAGGCTTTATAAAATATCCCTTGGTTTTTATAAACTGAGAAACTAGTATTTCTAGAATATGTCATATATTAATAGAATTTTTTATGTAGTGAATATTCACCAGGGCTGCACATTTTATATACATTTTATTATACCTTAACAGCATCTACATCAGCTACTTTACAAACCTACTTTCCAGACGAGAAAATTGAGCTTGAGGAAGGTGAGCTAATTTTCCCATTGTAACAAATAATGATAAACCCCAAACCATCCATTTTCAAAGGGTATGCTCTGAATCATTACTTTGACTCCACTTTGGGACTCCTTGGGAACCCTGAGATCGTGCACATGAATTTCAAAAAAAAAAAAAAAAAAAACTCAAGAGAAATAGGTGAATGATGTAGCAGAAAATGTTGTGTCTGCACTGCCTTGAGACACGTATATATCCCAGTCTCTGGAGCTTCAGTCTCCTGTGTCCATTCCCACCATCATGAAGAGACAAAAATCTGGCAAAGGATAGCCATATTAAATACACTCATTTAAATCTGAGTTCCAGATATAAGACAAATTGTTTTAGTATGCATGTCCTAGATATTGCAGACATATTTATACTATAATTTTATTGTTTTTTTTTTTGTCTGAAATTCAAACATAATTTGAATTCGGATGTGCTTAATCTAGAGAATCATATCCTTCCTTTTTTAGGCAGTTGGGCTGAAAATTTGTCTCAGCAGGTCTGAGCTCTTTGCTCTGGAATTCTCTCTTTCTAAAAAGTCACTTCCAGACCAGGAACATGAGCCTGTTTGTTGTACCTACCCACAAAATTGTGGATCCTTATGGGCCAGAGCCCCCTCTACTGGGACTGCAGCCACAATGCATACAGACCACCAGTTCTGCCTGGATATACCACTGAAGAGCTTACATCATGGCATGTGCTCTGCTAGTAAATTATTTCCCAATAAACCATATTTTACACCTATATCGCATGGTACTAGATACAAGTGTCAGAAAACATTTTTCAAAATTTTCATTTGCTTTACCTTTTTCAATGTACACCCATATATAACAGAAATGCCACACAGGGGCTATTCATAATGGGCTTTGAGGAAGAAGTTTTGTCCTCTTGCTTTTAGAAAGAGAATCCACAGCTGCTCTCATTTACTTTTTAAAATTTCAGATTAATAATATCTATTTATTCCCTCCTGATATAATACACTATCATCACCTGAAATATGCTATTTTTGCTTCTCTAAATCTCCAGTTTTATAAAGTTTTTCTTGAAATGCAGCTCTCATGCTCACAATTCTCCTTGCATAGATGGCCAACAATTTGGTTCCAAAGACAGTTAATAATTTTTTTCTTTCATTTATTCTTCTCTTCCTAATAGGGACAATCATTAAATTGGTGTCCATTTAGACTATACATGAAAACACAAGAATTCTACTTTCTCTAGAATTCAGTTAATAGTTTAGAATCTAGTAATACAGTATAAAATTTTGTTTATAACTTTCTGCATTTTGGAAAATGCAGTGTCCACAACTTCATAAAGTCTTATCTTCTCCATTTTTGCTTCTAAAGTGATATTTTTACTTTCAACAGATTTCACGCAATCCTTTGTTATTTAAAAACATTTATGTTCTTATTCAAAAATATCTTTCCAAAGTACTGCTTTTGACACTCCTCTATCTGCCATGCTCTAATTCTATACTATCCAATTCTCTTTCTAAACACCTTATATTTTTACTACTCTACTATTCTCATCAAGCTATTATTATTATTATTATTTCTTCCCATTTAAAGAAAAAATGACCCATTCTTTAAGAAACCTTGGGTAATAACCTGCTATATGAAAAAAATCAAATCTTTTCAGTTAAAATTCATAACTTTATATGAATTATGTTATTATGCCTTGAAGTATAATTACTGACCTATTACTCTCCAGATAAAGGAGAATTTCACTGAGGTTGGGGGTCAATGTCATGCCTACCTTTTTATCACTCAAGAGACCAAGCAGAATTCTCCTCACATATTTAGCTTATCTTTGTAGATTCATCATTAGAATAAAATGCAAGACTTTGGAAATATACTGTAATATATTTTTTACAAACTCAATCTCATTGTTTTCCTTCATGACTTAGTAAATCATTCTCTGTGATTCTAGTTTTTTCCCCTTTGTACTTCTTTGAAATGCAGGGTAAATCCTCTGATCTCTTTAATCCCTGAAGCAATATAACTTTTGTAACTAAAACATCTGTTTTGATGCAATAAAAATTTCCAACTTCATGTGGAGGTTCATCTGCTCCCATCCTCCTCTTTTTGAGGGTTACTGTAGGCCAGTGTTGTCTGAGGTAGGATAGAGGGTTATGGGTGGTCTTTCTGTCTCTCCCATCAATAGCCCACATCAGGTTCCTCCTTAATTGGAAGGGTGGAAAGGGCAAAGTCTTACTTTCTGTGTTCTACTAGTAAGGTGATTTAACTTTGTAATTCTTGGCTTCACAGGGGTTGAAAGCTGATTTATTTTTCCTTGTAGCAAATAATTTTCATATCTCTAGCTTTATCCTACAATGACTACTTGCATCTGGGTGATAGGGGCTGACACAATCCAGGAAGAAACCTTCAGGCATTTTCCCTTACTACAATCTGGATGTTATGGTGAGCCCTGATGAAGCAAGTATCTCTTTGCTGCTCTTTAAACCAGCTAACTGGTCATGTTCTCTTACTCTTTAGATTTCCTACTTCTGAGTCCAACATTTTCTCTGAGTTCCCCAATGTGAAAGTTCAGGGTTCTCAGAGCTGTGTGCTGGGGTCTGAAGGTTTGTCCCCCTCTCCACCCTGTTCATATGTTAAAAACCTAACACCTGAGATGATAGTTAAGGAGGAGAAGCCTTTGGAAGGCAATTAGGTCATGAGAGCAGATAAATTAGGTGATAATAATCTTCATGAGTGGATTAGTGCCCTTATGAAAGAGACCCCAAGAGCTCCTTTGCCTTTTCTGATAAGAGGACATGGTGAGAAGTCAGCATTCTGCAACCTGGAAGAAGGCATTCATCAGAACCTGACAGTGCTGGCTGGCACCCTGAGTCTCCAGAAAAATATTTCTGTTTTTTATAAGCCTTGGTCTCTGGTATTTTGCTATACCAGCCTGAAAAGACAAAGACACTGTGTCAGAAACAAGAAGTAACTATAGTTTTACCTGAAGCTGAATCTATCCCTTCTATACAGAAAGACCTAGAATTGTGGAGTGTTAGAACTAGAAGATGCATTGTATTCATCTAGTCCAGACAAATCATAGATGAAGAAGCTAAGATCTAACCAGTGTTTAAATTTAGTTCAACAAATATTACCAAATATTCTTCTGCAAGCAATAATGGGAATAACAAAGATGGTATGACACAGAATGGACCTTGCAGGATATGCAGTTAATAGATGAACTGATATTACAATCTATATCCTAGTTCTTGTCCAAAATCACATCTGTCGCTCCACACTAGCTGAATTATTCTCAAGTTTAGTATACAGAAGACTCTGCCTGAGAGCTGTTGAAATGCAGATCCAGGTCTCTCTTGCTAGAAATTCAGTTCCCTGAATCTTCATGCACTTCAGGTAGTTCAAGGGCAGATTGTTCTGTTGCAAAATTAAAAACACAGGTTTTTTTTTTGTTTGTTTGCTTTGTTTTGGAGAGGGTCCTGCCCACCGATATCAATGTCAGAGAGAAGAACATCTGTGTCATCCAGTGCCTGCTCTATCACCCCATGATTTGTAGAGCTTAAAAAAAAGTTTGCAGTAGTATTGAAGATAGTTTCTCTTCCTCCATTTTCCTAAAACTTATATTTTGGGGGGATTATTTTGGAGTTTCCTAAAACATATTTTTGGGGGATTATTTTGGAGTTTGCCAATCATTCCCTTGTTCTGAGATTCTGCAAGACTTTGTTTTGTTTTTCTTGTGATGAGAACTTTTTTTATCTTTTATATCTCAGTGAATTAAACCTCGCACACACTGGACCTGTAAGGAATGTGTAATATATTGGATTGATTGCATGTTCTTTCTTCCACTTTCATAACACATCTTTATAAAATATGAAATTATGAGAGAGGTCTTAATAGTAATATCAATTTCTGTTGATGTTCCTGTTATATCTCATAGCATGTTAGGACCCTGAAAGGCCAAATATCTTGAAACTTAAACAGGTCTGATTGGATATAAGAAATAGATGGCCAAATCAGGTACCTGAGGCATGGCAAAAAATTTCTCAGGTGATAAAATGGTGAAGTTGGAATGCTGATGGCAGCTCTTTTTCAGTCCTTCACAGAAAGATCTCTGGTCCTTCTGTCTAGCCTGTTCTGGCCAAACCCAGTCCTCTTCCACATGGAGTGACACCACTGAGGTTTGGTCACTCTTCCAAAAGATACAATACACTCATTTAAAATGAGTATATGTATTTTCTGAATTGCTAAAATGGACAGAAACCACCTCTATATTTGTTTGAAAATGCTGTATATCTACAATTAGATTGCATTTATCCTCAGCATAGATAAGAGATAAAAGTCTATCAATTAATACTTTAATAAGATTAACTTTCCAAAAATAGAAGTTAATTGAGAAGAAAAGCTAGCCAGGCATCTGAATGCATGTTAGTTCTTCTTTCAATAAGGGGAATATTTAATTTGGCAATGTAATTATCACCTTCCTACTTTTATAAAGAAAATAAATTGTAAGGCTAATGTCCTAACAATTGTGTGGCAAATAAGAATCATTTAAAAAGCAAAAGCATTGAAGGAGTCATATTCAAGTACTTTTCTATCTAAAACTATCTTCTCCCAGAGCTGTCTTCTATGCTATTATTCCAGTAATATTTGTACTGATTTTTATAAATCACCTCAACTGAGCATCCACTTGTCCTACCTTTTGATCCTAATTCACTGATGAATGTGATGAGAAAACACTATTGTTACGTTGCTGCCTAGGCATTTTACAGCTCGGCAGCCCTGCTTAGGATTCCTGCCATAAGTTCCTGCTTTACTTTTCCTTGGGTACCTGCCGCTAAGAGTAATAACTGCTAAGAGTTGACCCTGTGACAAGTTAGTTACCTCCACCCCTCCACTACCATATAAGTAAGTAATAAATCTTGTGGCTTTACTTCCTATGTGTGAGTGTATGGCAATTGCACTTTTAATCCAAAAGACCCAGTTTCAATTTTCCAAAGGGAAAGCTCAGGTGTGGAGGAACAATGTGCTGACCCCATGGGGTGACTTGTGTCTCCTCATACAGCAGGTCATAATATTCATATTCTTAATAAGTCAGCTAATAATGGGCCCCCAAGACAATAACCGAGACACTCTAGTAGATACTGGATACTCAATAGGATGCATAAATAGAAATATTACAACACTGCATAACATGCTATCAGAATTATGAATAGATCTTTGAGACAAAGGACAGAGCAACTCAACATTTCTGAAGGAGCTGGAGGAAGCTTTAGAGAAATGGGTCTCTAACTTAACTCTATATTAACATCACCTGGGAAGTTCTTGAAACAAATGATACTAACATCCAGTCCAGGCCAATTAAAGCAGAATCTCTGTAGGTGGGTCCTCAGAACTCATACATTTTAAAATCTATCCTGGTTATTACAATATACATCTAGTGTTAAGAACTACTGATTTAAGGGAAATGGCAAATGAAGAATGAGTAGGAAATCTATGTGTTTAAATACAGCCCAATTTAAATTACCTATTGTAAAATGAGGTTATTTTGTTGGTTTTCCTCTTCCACATTATTTCTATTGTTTTAATAATGCTTGATTAATTTTGAATGGAGTAGAATTTTAATACTCTCAAATTGAACAACTGCTTATGTAGTAGGTGATCTAGCTTAGCTAAAAGTAGAGGTTTTTTTTCCTACCAAAAGAAAAGAAGTTTGTCAGCTCATTAACTTTGTATTGTATTAGTAAGTATAATAAATTGGAGAGATTTTACTCATCATTTTGAGTGTAAGAAATAAAACTAAAACTAAGGCTTAGTGAAATAGAATAAAAGATTTAGAAAACAGATTTTCAAATCTCACAGTAAGTATGTGACTATGTACAATAGTGAGCAAACACTGTAAGAACAGTGATTTTTCAGAGGTATATTTTAGGTCTAAACCTTCTGGAACAAACTACAAACATTTCTAAAATTCAATTGATAAATTAATTTAAAATATCTGACATTGATTATGCAGTTATTGTTTATTATAAGTAATAAAGATTAGTAAGGCTAATGATTACTAATCATTAACATCTGCTGTATTGAACCAAAATTTATTGGCAACATCTCACTCTGTTTCCGTAGGCCCCGCCCATCCTGCATCTGACATAATTATCCTCTACTTCTATCTATATAACCAATTACTCAAACAAAAGTTGTTCTGTCTAATCATGCTGCTGTCTAGATGTCTTCCCCTCTAAAATCCAAGCCTATCAAAACATCATTTGTTCCTTAAATTCCAGAGGAATACCAGTGGCCCCACTAGAAGTCATATACTTATCTTTTGAATCTTACACTACTTATTTTTGGATTCAAGGATGGTGTCATATGTTTTCTTTTTTTAAATTTTATAATGATTTTCATTTTTTCCATTATAGCTGGTTTACAGTGTTCTGTCAATTTTCTACTGTACAGCAAGGTGACCTAGTCACACATACATGTATACATTCTTTTTTCTCACATTATCATGCTCCATCGTAAGTGACTAGTTCCCAGTGCTATACAGCAGGATCTCATAGGTTATCCACTCAAAAGGCAATTTGCATTTGTTAACCCCAAATTAATCACACTCCCAACCCCCACCCCCCTGATAAACACAAGTCTGTTCTCCATGTCCATGTTTTTCTTTTCTGTGGAAAGGTTCATTTGTGCCTTATATTAGATTCCAGATATAAGTGATATCACACAGTATTTGTCTTTCTCTTTTTCACTTACTTCACTCTGTATGAGAGTCTTTAGTTCCATCCATGTTGCTGCAAATGGCATTATTTTGTTCTTTTTGATGGCTGAATAGTTGTCCATTGTGTATATATACGCACACCATTTCTTCTTAATCCAATCATCTCTTGATGGACATTTGGGTTGTTTCCATGTCTTGGCTATTGTGAATAGTGCTTCAATGAACATGTGGGTGCATTTGTCTTTTTCAAGGAAAGTTTTGTTCAGATATATGCCCAAGAGTGGGATTTCTGGGTCATATGGTAGTTCTATGTATGGTTTTCCAAGGTACCTCCATACTGCTTTCACAGTGGTTGTACCAATTTACATTCCTACCAACAGTGTAGGAGCGTTCCCTTTTCTCCACACCATCTCCAGCATTTGTTGTTTGTGGACATATTAATGATGGCCATTCTGACTGGTGTGAGGTGGTACCTCATAGTAGTTTTGATTTGCATTTTTCTAATAATCACTGATGTTGAGCATTCTTCCATGTGCTTATTGGACATCCGTATATCTTCTTTGGAGAAATGTAAATTCAGGTCTTTTGCCCATTTATCAACTGGGATGTTGGCTTTTTGCTGTTGAGTTGTATAAGTTGTTTTGTGTCATATGTTTTCTTATTCTGTGTTGCATATATAATCTATTGTGTCAGGTGCCAATTCTTGGGGGAAAGAGGATAAAAGGAAAGAAAAGAGCTACAAATTTTTGGAGGCTGCTATGTGTGGAGGTATGAACATAGCTGCTATATCTAACATTTACTTCTAATCTGATATAGATTTTAGCATAACATGTTATGGATTAAAAACACCCGAAATGATGAGTGACTTTCTCAGGTTAACAAAACTAGATAACAGGATGCCCAGACTCAAATTTTCAAATCTAATATCCCTGATTATGAAATCCATGAACTTTCTAATAGTTTATCTTGAAAGGGTTATATTTATATTGAATTTTATCTTCCACATTTCTTCATTCACTCAAAAATACCTGATTTACTGAACACTTCCAATTGTATAGTATGCAAAAAATAAAGTGTTTTATATTAGTTTCTTTCTGGCTACTGTTTTCAACTATATTATGCCTAATATTCTCCCCACCCCACCCCATAATACTCTCATGAGAAAATCTCATTGGTTTCAGGTAACATTCAGGTACTTAACCAAACCAGTGTAGTCCAAATAAAAACTTCAGTTACATGTAGTTGCTGACTCTTTCCCTTTGCTACTCCACTGACTCAAAGAGATA
Source organism: Phacochoerus africanus (assembly GCF_016906955.1). NCBI lineage: Eukaryota > Metazoa > Chordata > Mammalia > Artiodactyla > Suidae > Phacochoerus > Phacochoerus africanus. The sequence goes on along the minus strand of NC_062556.1, from coordinate 34,196,845 downwards.
ACCAATTAAGACCAGCTAACCTGCTACATAAGAGGCTATAGGACATTCAAATGAGAAATGAGATGTCAGTTTCTCCTTCTTGTTTGCATTATAGGCAATACATTTTCTGAGTTCCTAAAAGTGGGGTAAGCTATTACAATAAGCTCTGTACCCTCTCTAACTCCTGACTTCAGCAATTCTCTTGTTTTTATGGAACTACATTTTCATAGGCTGGGGAGAGGATAACCTGGGCCCAAGTTAGGGGGCTGGCAGGACTAACATGGACACTTTATTTAGAGGTTAGAGAAGGCATCTCTCCACACCAGGAAAGATTTTCTGTGCCTTTCATTTTAGCCGTCAGTCCTGAGGCTTATAATACCATCTATTAAATGGTATTCATTGAGGGACTGACATTTAGTATTATAAAACCTCATTAAACTCAAACTGAGGATGCACCAAGTGCTGAGACTTGAGTATGGAATTTTGCACATATTCATTAGCAAGTAACTAATGAATATGTATTAAAGAATGAGTAGATAGAGTAAGAGACATAAATATAATCATCATGGATGAATTTGTTGAACTGAGGGATTCACCATTTCACCATATACAGATGGTATATTAATGAGCAGAGAAAAGAAGAAGCTGTTGATACTGTATAGAGCACCTAGATAATCAAGTTTAAATCATACCAACATGACCATAAGAAAACCAGCTGAGAAAGACAGAAGGAGAGATTTATGAACTGTGTTAAGTAACACCGAGATTGAAGATGAAAGATATTATTCAGTGGAGGAGATGTAACTGAAAACATTGGGCATTGATATAAGAAGACTTGGAAGCAGTTCACTTTCAATGATAGAATAAAACATGCAATGTCTTCAGTTTATTCTATTATATGAAAAATGGAAGATTAAATCTCTACCCAGATCTCATTCTCAAAATATTTAGGGAATTAAGAACACCTTGCATGAAGCAGGTAGAAAACAAACCAGTAAGGGCAGCTTGTGATGCAGGAATCATTGAGAAGATAAAGGCTGTATTGCTGCAAGGGAGAGAGAGAGGGGTGTGATCACTGAGAGCTGGAGCAATCAGTAGTATTCTTAGAAGTTCTGGATATTTCCAGGAAAAAAGAAACACACAGGCCTTCATGATTTAAGGTTTCAGTGGGGGCAGAGATGAGACTTTCTAGTGAAGAGGAATAAAAAAAAAAGATACAATAAAGAAAAGTGTGCCTGAGATTTTTAGATGTGAAAGAGTAATGTGTAATTTTGAATTCTGCAACATGACCATGCATTTGCATAGCTAAACGAAAGCAAATGTGTACCTCATAACTTCTAGAAAATAATAGACCATTGAATTGGAGTTTATATTTAAAGAAAAAGTAAATGTATTGTCTTTTTTTCCTCTTTTTAAACTTTTTTCTTTCTCTTCCCTTTCTCTAACCTTTCCTCTTTCTTTATCCATTCATTATATAGATGTTTTCTTCAACTTCTATAAGATAGGTGTTAGAAATAAAGCAATCAACAAACAGCTTATATTCTACTTAAGGGAGATATTGATTGTGTGTGTGTCTAAAATTGTTTTTTTCAGTAATAACTGATGTAAAGGTAAAGCAAGATAGAATAGAAAATGGTGAAATCATGAAAGAATGTTAAACATCACTCATTATTAGAGATATGCAAATCAAAACCACTCTGAGGTACCATCTTACACCAATCAGAATGGCCATCATCCAAAAGTCTACAAACTATAAGTGCTAGAGAGGGTGTGGAGAAAAAGGAACCCTAGTACACTGTTGGTGGGATTGTAAATTGGTGCAACCACTGTGGAAAGCAGCATGGAGATGCCTCAGAAAACTAAACATAGAACTCCCATTTGATCCAGCAATCCCACTCCTGAGCATCTACCCAGAGAAAACCATGACTCGCAAAGGCACATGTACACCAATGTTCATTGCAGCACTATTTACAATAGCCAACACATGGAAACACCTAAATGTCCATCGACAGAGGAGTGGATCCAGAAGATGTTGTACATATACACAATGGGATATTACTCAGCCATTAAAAAGAACGAAATACCAGCATTTTTTGCAACATGGATGGGCCTAGAAACTATCATGCTAAGTGAAGTCAGCCACACAATGAGACACCAACATCCAATGCTTTCACTGACATGTGGAATCTGAAAAAAGGACAGATGGAACTTCTTTGCAGAACAGATGCTGCCTCACAGACATTGAAAAATTTATGGTCTCCGGAGGAGACAGTTTGGGGGGTGGGGGGATGTGTTTGGGCTGTGGGATGGAAATCCTGTGAAATCAGATTGTTATGATCATTATACAACTACAGATGTGATAAATTCATTTGAGTAATAAAAAATAAAAATAAAAAAAAAGAAAATGGTGAAAGGTGGAGGCCTTAGCAAATTTTAAAATATACAATACATAATTTTTAACCATAAGTACTATATATATATAGAGAGAGAGGTGTGTGTGTGTGTGTGTGTGTGTGTGTGTGTGTGTGTCAGTGTGTCAATCACAGTATGTTCCTAGGACTATTTCATCATGTATAACTGAAGTTTGTACACCTTTCTAAAGAAGACTGTGCACCTGAAGCTTGTATGGAATAATGAAAGAATATAATACATCCTGAAAAATCTTACTGAAAGATAATAATCCCTACTGAGGGCTATTTTACTTTGATTAATAGAACTTCAATTGCACAAAATTTTTAATTTAAAGTTGATTGATACCCTTGGGCAATGCATCATAACAATATTTGGGGTGTGTTGTGAAAAATGAGTGAATATGATGGTGCAGGTGGGAAGGTAAACAAGTCTATTTACAGGAATGCTCCAAGGCAGAGCAGTTCTAGAAAAGAGAACACATAGTAGGTGAAGTCTGAAAATTGTATTCCCTTAAAAATATCATGTACAGTGTACCCTTTAGAAAGATTTTATGTGCCTCTGGGAGTACATATATGACATTTAAACATGTTTTCATTGTGGTATACAAATTAAGATTTACCATTTTTAGTATACAGTTAAGCGGTGTTAAGTGCATTCACATTGTTGTGCAACCACCACCATCTTACATCTTCAGAGCTTTCTTCATCTTCCCAGTTGAAACTCCATATCTATTAATTAATGTTTTAATTCCTCTCTGTTCCCAGTCTTTGGAAACCATTTTTCTACTTTCTGTCTCTATGATTTTGACTAATCTAGGTACCTCATTTGACTGGAATAATACAATATTTGTCCTTTTGTGTCTAACTTAGTTCACTTAATATGTCTTCAAGGTTTATCCATGTTTTAGCATATGTCAGAATTTCTTTCCTTTTTGTTGCTGAAAATATTCCATTAGATATACAGACAATCTCTATCTACTGTATTCAATCTGTAGATTACTTTGGGTAGTATTAAAATCTAAACAGTATCAAGTGTTCCAATCCATGAACACAAGATGCCTTTCTGCTTATTTGTGTCTTCTTTTTAATTTCTTTCAGCACTGATTGGTAGTTTTCAGTGTACAAACTTTCACCTCTTTGGTACACATGCCCCATTTTAAAGACTTCAATTATAGGCTTTGGCACAGACATTGGCTTTCACCCTCAGTGCTTTGAGAAACTTTATTGTCATTAAAGATAAAACATAATCAGCATTATTAAAAATATACAAAATTGTATGATCGCTTATGAAATGAAAGTTCTGGCTTCTTTTCTGAGGTAAAACTTAGTGCTCCACACAAAACCAGCTATAAGCACTAAGGACAGTGCTTTCACACCATGGTTCTCCTTATGTGGTTCAAAATCTCAATTCATGTTATTAAGACATAAGAAACGTGTAAATTGTTCCCCCACTTATGCAAATAAGCTATTTTACAAATAATTAGATGATAGGTGTATATAAGCCTCATTTCTGATCTGAGTTCACATCCAGTTGCTTTTCTCTCCCATTTAACACCCATCTCAAGAGACACAAAATATCACTTAATGCATAGCAGATGCTGTGCTCGCTCAACGATCCCGAAATATCCATTTATTTAAAAGTAGTGAAGAAGGCTTTAAAGTATGCTAATAAAGGATATTTTTTAAAAGAAAAAAATTAAAACAAGATTTCTTCTCCTTATGCATTTTCCAGAATTTTCGTTCTTTCCTTTTGTATGAAATCACTACTATTTCAGTATGATCTAGTAAGGCTCAATCATTCTCTGCTTAATTTATGATTCTGTAATTGTTTGTCATATATCATTTACAGAGACCTTTATTAAACACAAAGCTCACAAAACAGAAAATGGATATGGCCATAGTTTTAAATAGCTCCCAAGGAATGAGCAAAACTTGGAAAACACTTGACTGCTTAATTATATTAATGATCTGAAATTAAAGGGATATAAAATTCAGCAAAAATTCTCTACTCATGTTTTATCCCACATTTTGAGTAGAGGAAAATAAAATTGACATACTATGTAAATACTGTATTTACTTAATTCCTTGATCTGTTAAAAGTATGATAGATCTTCAGAGATAACATCTTCCCAAAAAATATGCTACATATGCATACATGTAAAAAATGTTCTTTACCATTTCAATAGCATACTTTTATACATTTTACATAATTCTGTACAAATTATGTCACTCTTTTGTAAATATATATTTTAATTTATTCATATATTTTAGATTTTTGTACTTTTTCCAATAAATTATACTTGAGTTTCTGTTTAGTAGAGTTTTCTTCTAGTTTGAAGAACTTTCTTTTAATATGTCTCATAGCACAGCTTTGTTGATGGTGTTTTCTTCATTTTGTTTTTGCATTTGTAAGAAAATGTCTTCATCTCACTTTCATTTTTTTAAATATTTTTCTTTTTACGGCTTCACCTATGGCATACAGATGTTTTCAGACTAGGGGTCCAGTTGGAGCTGCAGTTGCAGGCCTACACCACAACCACAGTAATGCAAGATCCAAGCCACATCTGAGACCTATGCCACAGCTTGTGGAAGTGCCAGATCTTTAACCCACTGAGTGAGGCCAGGTATCAAATCCATATCATTACAGAGACTATGTCAGGTTCATAACCTGCTGGGCCACACTGGGAACTCCCATTTCACTTTCATTTTTGATAAAAATTTCTTTGCATAGAGAACTTTAGATTCACAAGATTTTTTGGTTATTGTTTCTCAGCACTTTAAGGATGCCATCACATCTTGTTTTGCTTTGCATTACTTCTCAAGAGAAGACAGATCTTAGTCTTTTCTTTGTTTCTCTGCAAGTATTATGTCCTTTTACTTTGTTTTTTTTTTGTCTTGTTGTTGTTGTTGTTGTTATTGTTGTTGTTGCTATTTCTTGGGCCGCTCCCACGGCATATGGAGGTACCCAGGCTAGGGGTCGAATCGGAGCTGCAGCCACCGGCCTACACCAGAGCCATAGCAACTTGGGATCCGAGCCATGTCTGCAACCTACACCACAGCTCACGGCAATGCCGGATCGTTAACCCACTGAGCAAGGGCAGGGACCGAACCCGCAACCTTATGGTTCCTAGTCGGATTCGTTAACCACTGCGCCATGATGGGAACTCCATTTTATTTTTTTTATTTCTCTTTTTTTTTGTTGTTGTTGTTGTTGTTCTTTTACTTTGTTTTTAAAAGTACTTTCGTAGATTGCTTTGGGTAGTATGGCCATTTTTACAATATTGATTTTTCTAATCCAGGAACATGGAATATCTTTCCATTTCTTTACATCTTCTTTGATTTCTTTGATTATAGTTTTATACTTCTCAGCATATAAGTTCTTTACCTCTTTGGTTAGGTGTATTCCGAGGTATTTGATTTTGTGAGGTGCAATTTTAAAAGGTATTGTATTTTTGTATTCCTTTTCTAATATTTCATTGCTGGTATACAGAAATGCAACTGACTTCTGAATGTGAATCTTATATCCTGCTACTTTGCTGAATTTATTTATCAGTTCTAGTAGTTTTGGGATTGAGTCCTTAGGGTTTTCTATGCATAGCATCATGTCATCTGCAGACAGTGACAGTTTTATCTCTTCTCGTCCTATATGGATGCCTTTTATTTCTTTTGTTTGCCTAATTGCTGTGGCTAGGACTTCCAAAACTATGTTGAAGAGCAGTGGTGAGAGTGGGCATCCCTGTCTTGTTCCAGATTTGAGTGAGAACTTTTTCAGTTTTTCCCCATTGAGTATTATATTTGCTGTGGGTTTCTTATAAATGGCTTTGATTATGTTCAGGAATGTTCCCTCTATACCCACTTTGGCAAGCGTCTGGATCATGCATGGATGTTGGACTTTGTCAAATGCTTTTTCTGCGACTATTGAGATGATCATATGATTTTTGACTTTTCCTTTGTTAATGTGGTGTATGATGCTGATTGATTTGCATATGTTGAATGCAATTCCTATCAAATTACCCATGACATTTTTCACAGAACTAGAACAAACAATCCAAACATTTATATGGAACCACAAAAGACCCAGAATCGCCAAAGCACTCCTCAGAAACAAAAACCAAACAGGAGGCCTAACTCTCCCAGACTTCAAGAAATACTACAAAGCCACAGTCATCAAAACAGTGTGGTACTGGTATCAAAACAGGCAGACAGACCAATGCAACAGAATAGAGAACCCAGAAATAAACCCTGACACCTATGGTCAGTTAATCTTTGACAAGGGAGGCAAGAACATAAAATGGGAAAAAGAAAGTCTATTCAGCAAGCATGGCTGGGAAACCTGGATAGCTGCATGCAAAGCAATGAAACTAGAACACACCCTCATACCATGCACAAAAATAAACTCCAAATGGCTGAAAGACTTAAATATACGACAGGACACCATCCAACTCCTAGAAGACAACATAGGCAAAACACTCTCTGACATCAACCTCATGAATATTTTCTCAGGTCAGTCTCCCAAAGCAATAGAAATTAGAGCAAAAATAAACCCATGGGGCCTCATCAAACTGAAAAGCTTTGGCACAGCAAAGGAAACCCAAAAGAAACCAAAAAGACAACTTTCAGAATGGGAGAAAACAGTTTCAAATGATGCAACGGACAAGGGCTTAATCTCTAGAATATATAAACAACTTATACAACCCAACAGCAAAAAAGCCAATCAACCAATGGAAAAATGGGCAAAAGACCTGAATAGACTGTTCTCCAAGGAAGATATACAGATGGCCAACAAACACATGAGAAAGTGCTCAACATCGCTGGTTATAAGAGAAATGCAAATCAAAACTACCATGAGATATCACCTCACACCAGTCAGAATGGCCCTCATTAATAAATCCCCAAATAACAAGTGCTGGAGGGGGTGTGGAGAAAAGGGAACCCTCCCACACTGTTGGTGGGAATGTAAACTGCTACAGCCACCATGGAGAACAGTTTGGAGATACCTTAGAAATCTATACATAGAACTTCCATATGACCCCGCAGTCCCACTCTTGGGCATCTATCCGGACAAAACTCTACTTAAAAGAGACACATGCACCCGCATGTTCATTGCAGCACTATTCACAATAGCCAGGACATGGAAACAACCCAGATGTCCATCGACAGATGATTGGATTCGGAAGATGAGGTATATATACACAATGGAATACTACTCAGCCATAAAAGAAGAATGACATGATGCCATTTGCAGCAACATGGATGGAACTAGAGAATCTCATACTGAGTGGAATGAGCCAGAAAGACAAAGACATACACCATATGATATCACTTATAACTGGAATCTAATATCCAGCTCAAATGAACATCTCCTCAGAAAAGAAAATCATGGACTTGGAGAAAAGACTTGTGGCTGCCTGATGGGAGGGGGAGGGAGTGGGAGGGATCGGGAGCTTGGGCTTATCAGACACAACTTAGAATAGATTTACAAGGAGATCCTGCTGAATAGCATTGAGAACTTTGTCTAGGTACTCATGTTGCAACAGAAGAAAGGGTGGGGGGAAAAATGTAATTGTAATGTATACATGTAAGGATAACCTGACCCCCTTGCTGTACAGTGGGAAAAAAAAGTACTTTTGTCTATAGCATTAGTTTTCAGCAATTTGATTTTATGTATATCTTGTTATAGCTTTTTAAGGTCTTCCTATTTTGGGGAATTGGTTTTATTTTGGAATCTCTGAAGTTTTAGTTTCATCAAATTCAGAACTTTCTTGACTTGTTTCAGAAGTTTACCAGAATTTTTGAGCAGTTTTGGTTTCACAGCAAAATTGAGGGGGGAGATACAGAAATTTCTCATTTATACCTGGTGCCCCTCATGTATAGTCTCTCTCATAACAGAGTGATACATTTGTTACAATTGATGAGCCTACACTGAGAAATTATTATCACTGAAATTCCATAGTTTACATTGGGTTCATTCTTGGTGCTGTACATCCTTTGAATGTGGATACATGTGTAATGATATATCATTATCTACCATTACAGTGTGATAGAGGGTAGTTACACTGCTATAAAAATCCTCTAGGTCCAACCTACTCACCCTTTTTTACCCCTAAACCCTGGTAGCAAATGATCTTTTCTACTGTCTCCATAGTTTTGCTATTTCCAGAATGTCACATAGTTGTAATTATATAGAAGTTAGCCCTTTCAGATTGTCTTCTTATACTAAGTAGCATGCACTTAAGGATCCCCCATGTCTTTTCATGGCTTGATAGTGAATTTTGTTTTAGGACTGAATAATATTCCATGATCTGGATGTACCACACTTTATCCATCACCTCCTGAAAGACATCTTGATTTCTTCAAAGGTTCAGCAGCTAAGAATAAAGCTGCTATAGACATCCAGTACCTGTAGGTAAATAAAAATGGGCATGATTGAAAGATAATATGAATGTGTTCAGTTGGTCAGTAACAGATGTCTTTCAAGGTAACTTGACCATTTACATTCACACAAAAATGAGAGTTCCTGCTCTTCCACACCCTTGCCAGCATTTGTGTTGTCAGTGTTCCAGATTTCGACCATTCTAATAGATGTGTGGTAGTGCGTCATTTTAATTTGCATTTCCCGGATGACAGAAAGCAAATAATCATATCACTTTGTTTTTTTCACTCACTATCAAATTTGAATCAAACTGCTTTACATCCAGAACCCATTCTACAGAACAGTGTTGCCTTTAGTAATAATGCAAAACATCCCAGGAGTGTATTGTTATTTATGACCCTTATTATTCATCTCTACTTTTTATTTTAACCAACTTTAGAACTAGTAATATCATTTTGAGCATTTTGAAGAGTATTCTATTTTCATATTTTACTAGCCAGTTAATTTCTTCCTGTTTTTCTTTTTTCACTACAATCATTAAGAGAAATTTAGTTCTTTGATCCTATAGTAAGAAATAAAGACTATTTAATTGATTTTTTGCTGTCACTCATATTTGACTCCCCAATTAAAACATGAAGTATTCAAAATAAAACTGATTTATCTATTTTAGCCCGAGAAATGATCAAAGTGCCTGCTAGTGGATGCTGAATGTAAGCTCTACAAAACAGAGGTTTTAAATTTTTACTTAAATTTGATGTTGCAATTATGTCCAGTGTGTAGAAGAGAAGAATTCCTCCGACATCTACTGTGCTCAATAATTTTTTGTTGGAAGGATGAGTAAATAAATGCTTCAAATTAATTGAAAGACAAGTGACCTAGTAACTCAAGATTAAAGAAAAGAAGAAATTTAACATCAAAATAACAAAAACATATACTATCCTTAAGGTGTTTTATGGATGAGTTGTACAATTGAACTAAGAAAATTGTTTTTAAGAATCCAAATGAGAGCTATCATCATGGTCTCCAGGTCCTATTCTTTTTTTTTTTTTTTTTTAATTTTCCCACTGTACAGCAAGGGGGTCAGGTTATCCTTACATGTATACATTACAATTACATTTTTCCCCCCACCCTTTCTTCTGTTGCAACATGAGTACCTAGACAAAGTTCTCAATGCTATTCAGCAGGATCTCCTTGTAAATCTATTCTAAGTTGTGTCTGATAAGCCCAAGCTCCCGATCCCTCCCACTCCCTCCCCCTCCCATCAGGCAGCCACAAGTCTTTTCTCCAAGTCCATGATTTTCTTTTCTGTGGAGATGTTCATTTGTGCTGGATATTAGATTCCAGATATAAGTGATATCATATGGTGTATGTCTTTGTCTTTCTGGCTCATTCCACTCAGTATGAGATTCTCTAGTTCCATCCATGTTGCTGCAAATGGCATCATGTCATTCTTCTTTTATGGCTGAGTAGTATTCCATTGTGTATATATACCTCATCTTCCGAATCCAATCATCTGTCGATGGACATCTGGGTTGTTTCCATGTCCTGGCTATTGTGAATAGTGCTGCAATGAACATGCGGGTGCATGTGTCTCTTTTAAGTAGAGTTTTGTCCGGATAGATGCCCAAGAGTGGGACTGCGGGGTCATATGGAAGTTCTATGTATAGATTTCTAAGGTATCTCCAAACTGTTCTCCATGGTGGCTGTAGCAGTTTACATTCCCACCAACAGTGTGGGAGGGTTCCCTTTTCTCCACACCCCCTCCAGCACTTGTTATTTGGGGATTTATTAATGAGGGCCATTCTGACTGGTGTGAGGTGATATCTCATGGTAGTTTTGATTTGCATTTCTCTTATAACCAGCGATGTTGAGCACTTTCTCATGTGTTTGTTGGCCATCTGTATATCTTCCTTGGAGAAATGTCTATTCAGGTCTTTTGCCCATTTTTCCATTGATTGATTGGCTTTTTTGCTGTTGGGTTGTATAAGTTGTTTATATATTCTAGAGATTAAGCCCTTGTCCGTTGCATCATTTGAAACTGTTTTCTCCCATTCTGAAAGTTGTCTTTTTGGTTTCTTTTGGGTTTCCTTTGCTGTGCCAAAGCTTTTCAGTTTGATGAGGCCCCATGGGTTTATTTTTGCTCTAATTTCTATTGCTTTGGGAGACTGACCTGAGAAAATATTCATGAGGTTGATGTCAGAGAGTGTTTTGCCTATGTTGTCTTCTAGGAGTTGGATGGTGTCCTGTCGTATATTTAAGTCTTTCAGCCATTTGGAGTTTATTTTTGTGCATGGTATGAGGGTGTGTTCTAGTTTCATTGCTTTGCATGCAGCTATCCAGGTTTCCCAGCCATGCTTGCTGAATAGACTTTCTTTTTCCCATTTTATGTTCTTGCCTCCCTTGTCAAAGATTAACTGACCATAGGTGTCAGGGTTTATTTCTGGGTTCTCTATTCTGTTGCATTGGTCTGTCTGCCTGTTTTGATACCAGTACCACACTGTTTTGATGACTGTGGCTTTGTAGTATTTCTTGAAGTCTGGGAGAGTTAGGCCTCCTGTTTGGTTTTTGTTTCTGAGGATTGCTTTGGCGATTCTGGGTCTTTTGTGGTTCCATATAAATGTTTGGATTGTTTGTTCTAGTTCTGTGAAAAATGTCATGGGATTGCAGCATCCCATAGATTTTGAGCGGTTGTGTCTTCATTATCATTTGTTTCAAGGTAGTTTTTAATTTCCTTCTTGATTTCCTCATTGACCCATTGGTTTTTAGTAGCATGTTGTTTAGTCTCCATGCAGTAGGTTTTTTCTCTTTCCTTTTCCCATGGTTGATCTCTAATTTCATGGCATTGTGGTCAGAGAAGATACTTGAGATAATTTCTATGCTCCTAAATTTATTGAGGTTAGCTTTGTGTCCCAAGATGTGGTCGATTCTTGAGAATGTTCCATGAGCATTTAAGAAGAATGTGTATTCTGCTTTTTTTGGATGTAGTGTCCTGAAGAGATCAATGAAGTCTAACTTTTCTATTGTTTCCTTTAGGATCTCTGTTGCTTTATTGGTTTTCTGTCTAGAGGATCTGTCCATTGATGTGAGGGGGGTATTAAGGTCTCCTACTGTGATTGTATTCTCATCAATATCTCCCTTTATGTCTGTTAATATTTGTTGTATGTATCTGGGTGCTCCTGTATTTGGGGCATATATGTTGATGATAGTAACATCCTCTCCTTGGATGGATCCCTTAATCATTCAGTAGTGTCCTTCTTTGTCTTTCTTTATGTCTTTTGTTTTAAAGTCTATTTTGTCTGATATGAGCGTTGTGACTCCTGCTTTTCTGTCATGTCTATTGGCGTGAAATATTTTTCCCCACCCTATCCCTTTCAATCTATATGTATCCTTTGTCCTAAGGTGAGTTTCTTGTAGGCAGCATATTGAAGGTTTTTGCCTTTTTATCCACTCAGCCACTCTGTGTCTTTTGATTGGGGCGTTCAGTCCATTGACATTTAAGGTGATAATTGACAGATGATTATTTATTGCCATTTTGAACCTCGTGTTCCAGTTGATTCTATGGTTCTCCATTCTTCCTTTCTTTTTTTTTTTTTTTTGGTTGGATGGTCTCCTGTTATTATCTGCTTGAGTGTATTTTTTTTTCCATTTTTTGCAAATGCAATATTTGCTTTTGGCTTGTGGTTGCCTTGTTTTTTAAGTATGCTAACCCCTTCCCGTAATTGTGTGTTTTAGCCTGATGGTTCTGTAAGTTCAAACACTTCATTACTATATTAAAATTAAGAAGAGAAACATACAAACAAACAGAAAGGGTTATTTACTTCATAACATCCCTTGCCCACATTTTATGATTTTGATGACTCTTTTTTATTTTTTTCTTTTTAATTTTATTTTGTTTGAGGCCTGTTCATGATTAAATCTGTATGCTGGCTTATTTGAGTGACTGCTCTCTGATTGCGGTTTCCTCAGTCCTAGTTCTTCCTCTTCTTCTTTTTTTTTCTTTTCTTTTCTTTTTTCTTACCTTCCTTCCTTTCTTTTTGGTTTAGAGAAGCCCTTTCAATATTTCCTTTAACCTGGGTTTTGTGTTGCAGTATTCTTTAAGTTTTTGTTTGTTGGAAAAAATTTTTATTTCCCCTTGTATTTTAAATGATATTCTTGCTGGATAGAGTATTCTAGGTTGCATATTTTTTCCTTTTAGCACTTTCAATATTTCTTGCCATTCCCTCCTGGCCTGTAGTGTTTCTGTAGAGAAATCAGCTGATATTCTTATGGGGGTTCCCTTGTAGGTAACATTCTGCTTTTTTCTTGCTGCCTTTAGGATCCTCTCTTTATCACTAACTTTTGCCATTTTTATTATGATGTGTCCTGCTGTGGGTCTGTTTGGCTTCAGTTTGTTTGGGGCCCTCTGTGCTTCTTGTATCCTGAACCCAGCATCCTTTAGATTTGGGAAGTTTCCAGCGATAATTTCGTCAAATATATTTTCCATCCCCTTATCTTTTTCTACTCCTTCTGGAATTCCTATTATGCATAGATTGGCCCACTTTATATTATCCCATTGGTCTCTTATATTGCTTTCCAGTTTTTGGATTCGGTTTTCTGTCTGTTGACCGGATTGAGTGATTTCCATTATTCTATCTTCCATATCACTGATTCTTTCTTCTGCATTATTCATTCTGGTTTTTACTGCCCTTAGTTCAGTTTGCATCTCTACAAATGAATGTTCTAGTTTTTCTTGGCTCCTCCTTATATTTTCTAGTTCCTTTCTGAGGGTATCTGCATTACTGTTCATATCTTCTCTTAATTCCTTCAGTATCTTCACTATTTCTCTTGTGAACTCCAGGTCTGTCAGACTGCAGAGATCTGTTTCATTGTTGACTATTTTAGGTGAGTTCTCCTGTTGGTTTGACTGGGGGTAGTTTCTCTGCTTCTTCATCTTGCTTGTTGTTTTCTTTCTCCTGAGGGAGTTGTACTCTCCATGGCTAGGCAGTGTTTGCCTTGTCACTGCCATGGAATGTTTCTTGAGGGCTGGCATTGTTGGTCAGTCTTTTTTGAGGCAGTGTGGCTTTTCTGGAGTGTTGATGGGGCTAACAGGGTCTCTCTGAAGCAAAGGAGGACTTCCTGAGGGCAGACAGGACTGGGAGGTCCACACCACGATGGTAGCAGATTTCACTTGTTTATGCAGAGCTTGCTCTGGTGTTTTTTTAGGCTGTGGGGTTCTTGCAGGCGGTTGGTGGTGTTAGGCAGCTGTTCCTCAGGAGTGCAGCACCCCCTGGGGGCTGGAGCAGCTATCTGGGTCACTGAGAACTTAAGAGGCTCTTCCCTAGGGCAGCCCAACTCAGAAGGCTGGCCTGAGAATATAGGCAGATCTTTTCACAGTCTGGCCAAGCTTGTTGCAGCTTTTCTGGGCTGCAGGGGCTCTTCTAGGTTGCTGGTGGTGCTGAGCAGCTATTCTGCAGGAGTGGGGCACCCCCTAGGGGCTTGGGCAGGTAGCAGGGCCACTGGAAACTGAAGAGGCTCCTCCCCAGGGCAGCCCGACTCAGAAAGACTGTCTGAGATCTTTTCCCGGCTCGGCTGAGCTTGTTGCAGCTTTTCTGGGCTGCAGGGGGTCCTGGCTGGAGCTGGCAGTTCTATGCAGCTGATCCACTAGGGCACCCCCTGGGGGCTTGGGCGGGTAGCAGGGCCATTGGAAACCCAAGAAGCTCCTTCCCGGGGCAGTCTAACTCAGAAAAACCATCCGGGAATTAGGCAGATCTATTCACTGCCTGGCTAGGCTTGTTCTAGCTTTTCTGGGCTGCAGGCCTTTTCTCAGGGGCTGGTGGTGTTTGGTGCTACTCTGTGGAAGTGTAGCCCCTCCAAAGGGCAAGCAGGCCTGTGCAGGGACAGCCCCTGCAGTGGAAGGCTTCAGGCAATTGTTGAGGCCAGCCCTCCTGGATGGCAGGCAGGCCCAGGTTCGTTGAGAGCATAGGGGGTGGCGGGGGTGGGGGGAGGGGATGCACTGGGAAGCACAGCTTTCAGCTAGCTAGCAGTTGTGTAAGCTTGCTGTGGCGTGGGGGGTATTCTATGGGGACCCACCCCTTCTTCTCTCCCCTCCCCAGCACGGGCACAGACCAGGCTCTTTTCCCAGGTTCCCTCTGATGCGGCTTTCCACTTCCCCGCCCCTAGAGTATTGCTCCCTTCCTCTGTGGCAGCTTTGTTTTCTAGTCTCCCAGGCAGTCTCTGCCCCGGCAAAGGGTTTCTAGACCTCCCAAGCAGTTTCCGCTCCACCCTGCCCCCCCAGCCTGGGGACTAACCTCTGGAGCCTAGGTCTCGGTGCCCAGCCCCCTCCCAGGCGTCTCAATTTTTGGTGACTGTGCCCGTAGTTCAGATGGTCCATTCAGTTCTTGATCGGCTTTTCCGTACTCCAACTTACTGCTACACTCTTCTCTGCATCTGGAGATTCCTCCGGTTTGTTTGATCTTTCCCCCGTGTAGGTGACTTTCCAGGGTGCAGGAGCCCTTTCTCCTCCGCAGTTCCCTTTTGAGAGTGCCCGTCCCGCTCGGATTCACCTTCTCTCACTCTCCTCTTTTCTCCCGTTCTGCCCCGTAATGTCACGAACTTCTTGCCATTACTGGAGTTTAGGTTCTTCTGCCAGCGATTGGTTGCTGTTCTGTGTGAGTCATTTATTCTGTAGATGTGCTTTTTTTGTTGTGTTTGTGGGAGAGGGCGAGCGTGTCCCCCTACTCCTCCGCCATCTTGTCCTCCGGATCTCCAGGTCCTATTCTTATCTCATTGAGATTCCTCCAGTAACTTCCTTTCTAATTTCCCTGCCCCTATAATCTCTTTAAATTTTAATTCATACTTCTTATTGGGCAAATTTGATGCCTTAAACAATAGGCTATAATATTCAAGGCACACATACACACAAACAATCATTATAGTAAAAAAAAAAAGATATTGCATTAAAGTTTTGATTTTCACTTTCTTTTACTTTAATCATAATGGTGTACAGAGTTCCTGATGTGGTGTAGTGGTTTAAGAATCTGACTGAAGCAGCTTCATTTGCTGCAGAGGCATGTGTTCGATGCCTGGCCTGCAGAATGGGTTAAACGATCTGGTGTTGCTTCAACTGCTGCTTAGGTCATAAATATGGCTGATATTCAATACCTGGCCCAGAAACTTCCATATGCTGCTGGTGCAGGCATAAAAATTATCATAATAATGTTAAGCTTTACTGTTTTTCACTATGTGAATTGACCCTGGACACCCACCTTGACTAAAGGACAAATAAAATCATTAAACATAAAGCCAGTGAAATTTTTATGAAGTATGAAAATTCTATATTGTAGAGTGGTTGACAGCGGTAGTTTCTCATTAGTTATGTTTTATAGGTACCTGCAAATCCCATCACTTGTTTAATGAAATTACAGTTTAAATGATGTAGTTTGAATGAAATATTCTTAGCAAATGGACCAGTAGATTTAAATAAATTTCATAAGGAAACTACAGTTTGAAAATAATACTGCTTAGGTAAGTACAAATTAACAATGAAAATAATGACTTTCGCTTTTCTCATTCCCTGTGCATGTTCTTCATTATCTGGCTTATGAGATTGAAAATAAAGATGGTCTGGGAGTTCCTGTTGTGGCTTTGAAGGTTGCCAACTAGTATCCATGAGGAGGTGGGATCCATCCCTGGGCTTGTTCAGTGGGTTAAGGATCAGGTGTTGCTGTGGCGTAGGTTGCAGACATGGCTCAGATCCTGCATTACTGGAGCTGTGGTGTAGGCCAGCACCTGTATAGCAGAGTGACACAGTCATACACACACACACACACACACACACACATACACACACATATACACACACAGATTCTTTTTCTCACCTTGTCCTCCATCCATGTTCCCTCATAAGTGGACTAGATATCATTCTCTGTGCTATACAGCAGGGATTTCATTGCTTATCCATTCCAAAAGGCCTATTTTACATCTATTAACCCCAGACTCCCAGTCCATCCCACTCTCTCTTCCTCCCCCTTGGAAACCACAAGTCTGTTCTACAAGTCCATGAATTTCTTTTCTTTGGAAAGGTTCATTTGTGCCATATATTAGATTGCAGATATAAGTGATATCATTGGTATTTGTCTTTCTCTTTCTGACTTACTTCACTCAATATGAGAGTCTTTAGTTCCATGCATGTTGCTGCAAATGGCCTTATTTTGTTCTTTTTGATGGCAGAGTGGTATTCTATTGTATATATATACCACATACTCTTAATCCATTCATCTGTCAGTGGGTTGTTTCCATGTCTTGGCTATTGTAAATAGTGCTGCAATGAACATACCAGTGCATGTATCTTTTTTAAGGAAAGTTTGGTCTGGATATATACCAAAGAGTGGTATTGCTGGGTCATATGGTAGTTCTATATGTAGTTTTCTAAGGTACATCTACAGTTTTCCATAATGGTTGTACCAATTTACATTCCCACCAACAGTGCAGAAGGGTTCCCTTTTCTCCACACTCTCTCTAGCATTTGTTATTTGTTGACATATTAATGATGTCCATTCTGACTGGTGTGAGGTGGTACATCATAGTAGTTTTGATTTGAATTTCTCTAATAACTAGCAGTGTTGAGCACTTTTTCATGTGCCTATTGGCCATCTTTGCTTCTTCAGAGAAATATCTATTCAGGTTTTTTGTGCATATTTCAATTTTTTTTTTCTCTTGAGTTGTATAGGTTGTTGGTCCATTTTAGAGATTAAGCCCTTGTCAGTTTCATTATGTGAAACTACTTTCTGCCATTCCATAGGTTGTCTTTTTTTTTTTTATGGTTTCCTTTGCTGTGCAAAACTTGTTATTTTGATTAGGTCCCAATACTGAGGAACAAAAACCAAGCAGGAGACATAGCTCTCCCAGACTTCAGACAATATTACAGAGCTATGATGATCAAGACAGTGTGGTACTGGTACCAAATCAGACATATAGACCAATGGAACAGAATAGAGAAACCAGAAAATAACAGACACCTATGGTCAATTAATCTTCAACAAAGGAGGCAAGAATATAAAATGGAAAAAAAAAGTCTTTTCAGCAAGTGGTGCTGGGAAAACAAGACAGCCACATGTACATCAATGAAACTGGAACACACCTTCATACCATACGCAAAAATAAACTCAAAATGGCTTAAATATTTAGTCCTATTTCTTTGTTTTTGCTTTTGTTTTTCTGGCCTGAGGAGATAGATCTAAAAAAAATTGATAAGAACAATGTCCAAAAGCATATTGCCTATGCTTTTAAGAGTTTTATGGTCTCAGGTCTTTAAGCCTTTAATCCATTTTGAATTTATTTTTGTACGTGGTATAGAGAGTGTTACAATTTCATTGATTTTCATGTAGCTGTCTAATTATTTCAACACCATTTATTGAAGAGACTACCTTTTCCTCATTGTATATTCTTGCTTCCTTTGTTGTACACTAATTGACCATATGAATATGGGTTTATTTCTGTGCTCTTAATCTGTTCCATTTATCTGTGTGTCTGTTTTTGTGCCAGTACCACACTGAGTATTTACTATGGGCTTGTGGTATAGTTTGAAGTCAGGAAGCATGATACCTGAGATTTTGTTCTTCTTTCTCAATTGCTTTGGCTATTCAGCAATTATATAATATTTCTATTATATACTATATATATAGTATTCTATATATTGGCTATTCTTTTGTATTTCTGTATAAGTTTTAGAGCTATTTATTCCAGCTCTGTGGAAAACACCACTAGTATATTGACAGGAATTGCTTTGAATCTGTAGAATGCCTTGGATAGTATGGGCATTTAAACAGTATATTAATTCTTTAAATCCTGAGCTAGGATCTCTTTCCATTTGTTTGTGTTGTCTTTAATTTCTTTAATTAACATCCTATAGTTTTCAGAATACAGGTGTTTCACCTTCTTGGCTAGATTTATTCATTGGTATTTAATTATTTTTGATTCAATTGTAAATGGAATTGTTTCTTTAATTTCAGTTTCTGATATTTCATTGTTAGTGTAGAGAAGTACAACAGATTTCTGCATGTTAATTTTGTATCCTGCAACTGTAGTGAATTCATTGGTAAATTTTAATACTTATTTTTAGTGTCTTTAGGATTATTTGTATATATTATTATAAATGGTGAGAAGCGACCATTTCACTTTTCCTTTCCTCTTTGGAGTCTTTCATTTCTTTTTCTCGTCCAGTTTCTGTGGCTAGAACTTGCAAACTCTGTTGAATAAAAGTGGTGAAAGTGGGTAGCCTTGTGTTGTTTCTGATCTTAGAGGAAATATTTTCAGCTTTTCACCATGAAGTGAGATATCAGCTGTAGGTTTGTCATATATGACCACATTATTTTAAGGTATGTTTCTTCTATACACACTTTATTGAAAAATTTTATCAAAAAAGGATATTAGTTTTTGTCACAAGGTTTTTGTGCATCTATTGTGATGATTGTATGGTTTTTATTTTTCATTTTGTTAGTGTGGTGTATCATTGATATGAAGATATTGGTTCATCTTTGCATCCCTAGGATAAACCCCACTTTATTATGGCATATGATTTTTTAAAGTATTTTAAAATTTGGTTTGCTAATATTTTGTTGAGTATTTTTACATATGTTCATCAGAGGTATTGGCCTGTAATCTTCCTTTTTGTTGTGTCTTTGTCTGGTTTTGATATTAGGGTAATTCTGGCCTCATTGAATGAATTCAGACGCATTCCTTCCTCTTCTAGTTTAGAGAATAGTTTAAGAAAGATCAGCATTAAATTTTGATGTTTGTTAAAATTCCCTAATGAAGCCAACTAATCCTGGATTTTTGTTTGGGTGTTTTGTTTTATTATTGATTCAAATTCATTACTGGTAGTATATTAATATCTTCTATTTCTTCCTGAATCAGCCTTGGAATATTATACTTTTGTAGGAATTTATCCATTTTGTCTAGGTTGTTTATCTCATTTTTCCTAGTAATCTCTTATGATCTTTTTTTTTTTCTGTGGTGTTAGTTGTAACTTGTCATATTTCATTTCCGATTTTATTTACTTGGGCCTTCTTGCTTTTCTTTTTCCCCGTGAGACTGGCTAAATGTTTATTATTTTTGTTTATCTTTCAAGAAACATCTCTTAGCTCTGTCAATCTTTTTTATTAATATTTTTTAGTCTCTATTTCATTTATTTCCACTGTGATCTTTGTTTTCTCCTTCCTTTTCCTAATTTGGGTCGTGTCTTTATTTCTCTTTCTAGATCTTTAGGTATAATTTAGATTGCTTATTTAGTTTTTTTATTGTTTTCTGAGATAGGCCTCTATAAATTTTGTAGACTCCCCACATAGACCTGCTTTGTTGTGCCCTATAGGTTTTGCATTGTTTCCATTTCATTTGTCTGAAGTTATTTAATTTCATTTTTATCTCTTCAGTGACACACTGGTTGTTTAGTAGCACGTTATTTGACCTCCATGTGGTTCGTTGTCTGTTTTGTTTTTTTCTTTTTTTTCCTTATATTTCATTTCTGGTCTCAATTCTCCTATGGTCAAAAATATGTTTGATAGGACTTCAGTTTTCTTAACTTTGCCAGGATTTGTTTTGTAACCTATCGTATGACTCATTCTGGAAAATCTTCTGTGTGCACTTGAAAGTAAGATGTATCCTGCTATTTTTTAATGGAATATTCTGAATATATCATTAAGTTTATCTGGCTAATGTGTTGGCCAATGTTTCCATGTTTGATTTTCTATCTATATGATGATCTGTCCATTGATTTAAGCGGGATATTAAAGTCCCCTTATATTATTCTATTACTCTAAATTTATCCATTTTATTAATATTTACTTCATGTAAATAGGTGCTTCTATGTTGAGTCCATATATATTTGCAAGTCTTATATTTTCTTATTGGATTGCTCCCTTTATCATTATGCAATATCATATTTTTCTTGTTGCAGTTTTTGTTTTAGTCTATTTTTTTCTGATATAAATATTGCTTCACCAGCTCCTTCTTCTTTCTTTTTTATTATTTTATTTTATTTTGCCTTTTTTTTGTCTTTTTGCCTTTTTCTAGGGCCATTCCCACAGCATATGGAGGTTCCCAAGCTAGGGGTCTAATTGGAACTGCAGCCACCGGCCTACATGAGACACAGCAATGCCAGATCCAAGCTGAGTCTTCGAACTACACCACAGCTCACAGCAATGCCGGATCCTTAACCCACTCAGCAAGGCCAGGGACTGAACCTGCAATCTCATGGTTCCTAGTTGGATTTGCTAACCACTGAGCCACTACGGGAACTCCTTACTTTGCTTTTGTTCTTAGGGCCACGCCTGTGCCATATGGAGATTCCCAGATGAGGGGTCAAATTGGAGCTACAGCTGCCAGCTTGTACCACAGCCACAGCCACATGGGATCCCAGCCACGTCTGTGACCTACACCATAGCTCATGGCAATGACAGATCCTTAATCTACTGAGCGAGGCCAGGGATTGAACCCTCAGCCTCATGGTTCCTAGTCAGATTCATTTCCATTGCACCATGACAGGAACTCCTTTTTATGTAGTTTTATGGCTGCACCTATGATATATCCCAGGCTAGAGGTCAAATCAAAGCTGCAGCTGAGGCCTACAACACAGCCATGGCAAAACCAGATCCAAACCAGATCTATTGACCTATGCTCCAGCTTGAGGAAATGCTGGATCCTTAACCCACTATGCAATGCCAGGGATCAAGCCTGCATCCTCACAGAGACAGCATCAGGTCCTTAACCTACCGAGCCACAGTGAGAACTCCTATTCTGTGTGTGTATGTGTTTATTTTCATGGAATATATTTTTCTATCCCCTTACTTTCAATTTGTGTGTCTTTAGATCTGAAGTGAGTCTCTTGTAGAGAGCATATAGATGGGTCTTATTTTTCTATCTACTTAGCCATTCTATGTCTTTTTAATTAAAACATTTGGTTCATTTACTTTTAAGTAGTCCTGGATAGATATACAGTTATTGCCATTTTATTCACTGTTTTCTGATTGTTTTTATAGCTCTCTCATGTTCCTTTCCTCTTCTCTTGCTCTCTTACCTTGTGATTTGATAACTATCTTTAGTGTTATGTTTGGATTCCTTTCTCTTTTTTGTGTGTATTACATGTTTTTGGTTTGTGGTTAACATGGGGTTCACAAATAATAAGGTAGCTTTCTTTCTAAGTTGATTATCTCTTAAGTTTGAATGCAATCTGACAACATACATTTTTATTCCACCTTAGGTTTTATGTTTTTGACATCATATTTTACACATTTTATTTTGTGTATCTCTTACATATTTTATATATAGATCACTTTACTATTTTTTTCTTTTAACCATCCTACCAGCTTTAAAGTGGTTGATTCCCTACACTTACTATATGTTTACCTTTACCAATGAGATTTTTTCTCTTTCATAAATTTCTTATTTCTAGTTGTATCATTTATTTCTTTTTTCTACTTAGATAAATCCCATTAGCATTTTTTTTCAAGGACACTATGCTGGTAGTAAGCTCTTTTAGATTTTGCTTTCTGTAAAACTCTTTCTGTCTCCTTCAATTCTCAATGATTACCTTTCCAGGTAAAGTGTTGTTCTTAGTTATAGTTTTTTGTTTGTTCGTTTTCCTTTCAGTATTTTCATATGTCATGCTACTCTCTTCTTGCTTGCAAACTTTTTGCTAAAAAGTCAACTAATAATTTTATGGGACTTGTTTATAACTTGTTGCATTTCTCTTGCTACTTTTAAAATGCACGTCTTGTCTTTATTTTTTGACATTTTAATTATAATGTGTTTTTATGTAGACCTCTGGGTTCATCTTTTTGGACTCTCTGAACTTCCTGGACTTGATGTCTGCTTTATTCCCCAGGATAGGGAGAGTTTCAGCTATTATTTCTCCAATGAGTTTTCTTCTCATTTCTCTCTCCCTTATCTTTCTGGATTTGTTTAATGTTAATATTAATACACTTGATGTTGACTTAGAGTTTTCTTAAACTACCCTGTTTTTTAAAATTATTTCCTTTTTTCTGTTTACCTTGAGTGATTTCCACTGTCTTGCCTTCCAGATCATTGCTTTGTTCTTCTGTATCATCCAATCTACTGTTGGTACTTTATAGTGTATTTTTAATTTCAGTTATTATATTCTTCAGATCTGAGTGATCTTTTTTAATATTTTCTAAATCCTTGTGAAATTCTCACTGTGATCATCCATTATTCTCCCAAGTTTGATAAGCCTTTTTGTAATCATTACCTTTAACTTTTTATCAAGTAGACTGCTTATCTCTATTTATTTTAGTTCTTTTTCTGAGGTTTTCTCTTGTTCCTTTTTTTTTGTAACAAATGTCTCTGTCTCCTCATTTGCATGATTCTTTGCATTTATTTTAATGTTTATGGTAGTTCCATTATGTCTCCCAACATTGGAGAAATGTCCTTATGTAGAAGACAGTCTATGAAACCACACAACTAACCCTCTATGGCCACCAGAGTAGATGCTCCAGAATTGTCACTTATGTGGGTTGCACATACCCTTGTGTTATAGGATCAGTTACTGTGGGTGTGTGAGTAGGCAGCACTGGCCTCTAAAACCCTGGCTATGAGGCTCTTCCTCATGTGGTTGTTGCAGGTCTGCTGGTGAGCAGGAGAAGGCTCTAGTACTAATAAGCTAGAGGAAGGATCCCAATGGTCCTTGCCAGTACCAGTACTAATAAGTGAAATAAGATCCCCAAATGACTGCTACCAGCATCTCCTTCCACAGGGAGAGTCCCAGCTGCCTCCTCCCTCTTTTAGTGGCTCTCCATGATCAAGAAGTGGGTCTGATTCAGGTGCCTTTGAAAGTATTGCCTCTACAGTGGGAGTTGGAGCCTGTGAGATTTTGCACAGGCTCTCTAAGTGAAGAGGGTTTCATATAACACTCTAGCTCTTCTGAACATAAGCCCTGCTTGTTCTCAAAGCCAATCATTCTGGGGCTCATTTTCTTGGTGTAGATCCCCAGGCTGGGGAGACTTATGTGGGGCCTTGACCCTTCACTCCTTGGCGGGGGGACCTCTATGGTTTTGACACCCTTCTCATTTGTGGGTCACTGACTGAGGGATGTGGGTCCTGACTAGATCATATCTCTGACCCTCCAACTCATTTCATTATAGCCCTTTCTTTAAATCTTTGGTTGTGAAAAAAATCTTTTCTGCTCGTCAAGTTATTCTCATAGACAGTTGCCCTGTAAATAGTTGTAATTTTTGTGTGCCACTGGGTGTGCAGGGGGAGCTCAAGTTCTTCCTACTCTTTTCTTTTCTTTCCTTTTTTTTTTTGTCTTTTTGCCATTTCTTGGGCCACTCCCGTGGCATATGGAGGTTCCCAGGCTAGGGGTCTAATTGGAGCTGTAGCCACTGGCCTACGCCAGAGCCACAACAACAGCGGGATCTGAGCCACGTCTGCAACCTACACCACAGCTCACAGCAATACTGGATCCTTAACCCACTGAGTCAGCCCAGGGTTCCTAGTCAGACTCATTAACCACTGCGCCACAATGGGAACTCCAAGGTCTTTCTACTCTTAAATATTAATCCCACCCCAATATACTGCTTATTCTTTAAAAATAATTTACCTTTGTCTAGCATGTAAGGCTATTTAATTACCTGGCTATATATATATATTTTCCTACCTGCTATTGTCTCTCATTATTCTTCAGCATGAATTCTTTGGTTATTTCAAAGTAATACATCCATTTTTCACCAGACATATTATGACTATCTTTTCATATTATTTTTCTAATATAAATATCTTGCCTCATAATATTTATCCAAATTTGCTCCATTTTTAAACCCCAGAGTAAATTAGCTTTCATTATGAAATACAGATCTCCCTCCCTGAATTCTATTTTTTTCCTTATGCCACAAAGTTTAATTGACTTCTTCTTCATTCTTGGTGATATAATGTTTTATTTCTAATCATATTTTAGGTGTTCAGAATGTTTGTTACATGAACCCACATCTTCTAATAGTGTAATATTCAACTTATTCCTAAAAAAATTTTTGATTATTGGGAGAACATAAAGGAAGAACTTTATACAGTGAATATTAAAACTGTATTCTTAGCATATTGACCTCTTATGTAATTCAGAAATAAGCAAATGCTTTTTAAAAATCTAATATTAAAATAGTTCACTGGAAATTTGAAACTCACTAATTAAATATGAGACTTTTTTCATTGTTTGGAGCAATTACTGTAGAAGTCTTTATTAATCAATGTGTTTTAATTATATTTCATTTAAAATAAAATTTTCAGTTAACCTAGAAAAAACAATCTTGCCTTTTGGGAACTACATAATTTTCTTCTTAAATTTCCCTCCAAGAAAACATAGCATTGCATAGTTCATTATAGGTGTAGATCATAAGCTCACCAGAAGAATGTAAGAAATGATTTCTTAATAATCTCATTTTCTCATTTGGCTTGAATAAGTTTTTAACTAATATGAGAATTTTTGAGCATAAATATTAAAACTCATTCAATATCTTTCAAATACAAATTTGAATACAAAAGGCTTATTATGATCACATGAATAATATTCATAAAATGCAAATTTTATGAATTTTGCACCAGAAGAAAAAGTTTGGGTTAAACTCATTTTAAGATGTGTTACTTTAAAATATCCAATCACATATTTGAAAAGACATAATTTATGTAAAACACTACTTGCCCAGCACATAGCTCACTCTTGATATTACTAAAAACTGTGTACTTAGAAGATCCATTATCTAATAGTACATGGACAAGTGATTTTTCTAAGGCAAGTAGTTATATAAGAGTATTTTGATCTATAATTGTTATAAATTTCTATTACATTAAAAATGTCTTCTCATTATTGTTTCATTTGATATTCTATACAATCTTAAATGAAGACAACTAATTAAGTTTTCTAAGTTCACCCATGTGAGACCTTGTACTACATCTCCATTAACTCATTTAATATTAATAATAATTCTGTTGTATATGAATTTATTACCATTTTACCAGGTTAGAATGATAAAACTTAGAAATTGTTGCTGATAAGCCCAAGAATATATATGACAAGATAATGGTAAAGTCTAGATTCAGAGCAATGTTTTTTAACTTCAGAATATGTTCTGTTGCTCTTCCTTTAGAGTAGGCTTGGGAGATCTCTTCATTTTATTATTAAGGGGTTGAGGATTGAGCAAATTAAAATTACCTGGGGTTAAAAATAGAATGTACCTGTTTGAAGGCTTGAACTCTAGCCTAAATGCAGTGGTTTCTATCTATGCTCTATTGGCTCAGTGTAAAGGTGATATTATAGCACACACAGACATGTAAGCTACTAGCCTGATTGTGAGGTAACTGTCGATATGCTATAGAGGTAATGGAGAACAACTAAGAAAAAAGACTGAAAAAACGGGGAGAAAATAAAACATGGTTTATTTCCTCTTATGCCTTGATAAACTGCATATCCCACTCTTGCTTATTTAGACATATGACTTTAACTGTATGACTTTGGGAATAAACATCATGTACACATTGGTGTTCCTACTGTGGTTCAGTGGTGAAGGACATGGCATAGTCTCCTTGATGATGCAGGTTCAATCCCTGGCCTTACTCAGTGGGTTAAGAATCCAGCATTGCCACAAGCTGTGGCATAGGTCTAAGATGTGGTTCAGATCCAGTGTTGCTGTGGCTGTTGTATAAGCCTCAGCTGCAGCTCCAACTCAACTCTTAGCCCAGGAACTTGCATATGTCACAGGTGGAGCTATAAAAAGAAAAAATTCATACACTCACACACACACGGAGGCTTTCTTAGACACAACAACACACTCAACATCAAATTCTTAGAGACTGAGATCAAATGCTTCAGGAGTCCCGATGAGGCCCCTGTGTTTCTATGTCTCTGAGGACCAAAGGAGAATCACTCTTCACTAGCTCTGAGATTAAATCTTCTTTCTATATCCCTGAGAATAGACATCAATCACAGCATCTAAGGATTTAACTATTTAGAACTCTTCAGTATACTATTTTAGATTGTGTAGTCTCACAATATACACAGACATACTTAGAGTTACTAAGAATAGGAAACAGAGCTACATTTTTAGTTTCAAATTTTAGTTTCAAAGTTCATATTTTCCTAATTAGAGAATGTTGATACTTAAAAAGCCTTTGGTCTTAAAGCCCTTATAGTGTCTCTAGAGACCATACCTTCACCCAGACTGTCATGGATATTTTCCAAATTACCCAATAATGTATTTTCTAATTTCCCCTAACTGTGCTATTAAAAAACTGATTTTTTTTTCTCTAGTAATGAAGTACACAATAGTTCTGGCTTTAAGATGATAGAAATAAAGATCTCTTTCCCATAAGAAACCAGTTGCATATGGTGGCTTCACATTTCAGAAGGAGCCCCTGCTCTTCCCATCTAGCTGCTCTGCCATTCACAGCATACGGCTCCCATCTCATGATCTAGGAAGACTGCTCCAGCTTCTACTAGTACTTCTGCAAACTAGGAAGAAAGTGATGCAAGATAAGACCACTCCTCTGGAAGGATACCACGAGTTACAGTCAACAGAATGTGCTCACTCTCTGTGTCCACCTCCTTATATTTGGAAATATAGTTGATCATTTGATATTTATTTCATTTTCAGAAACCTTGTCAAGCCTCCGTGTTAGGGCTATTATTCTCTTATATTTGTCATAGAGATAATAATGTCATACAAATGACAGTATGTTTCTGTCTTCAATTTTTTCTTACCTCAGTGTCCAGGCTAAGACCACCCACAGCACAATGTTAAACACAAGTAGTTATATAGTCACTTTGTCTAGTTCCAGATATTAAAAGGAAAGATTTAAATTTGCAATGCAGTAAGCAATTTGTATATACCCTTCATCAGATTGAGAAAATTTTCTATTTCTTGGATAATCCAAGCTGATAATTATATAGATTATTTTTACATATACCTGCACTCATTCCTGTAATATTTTCTTAGTATGTATGTATCTATGCCATTAAATGTGTTTGACCTGGAATTTTCTATGAAGGTACTATTGTCAGATTTTAAAATACAATCTTTACAAGTGTCATAATTCAGGGTTATTTTTTCCCAACTCACTCCAGAAGAGTTTGCTAAATATAAAAATACCTCCTTATTTGATGCTTTTTAGAACATTTCATGGAAACTGATTTCTCTTTTATATATCTAAATATACAGCATCTCTAGTGATCTCTCCATTTCTGACTTGCTATTGTGGTCTTCTCTTTTTTACTAGATGAATCTTACCAGATGTTTATCAATTTCATTTGACTCTTCAAAGAAATAACTTATGATTTTGTTGGTCATTTCTGTTGCTTATTTGCAGTCTATTTTTATTCATTTCTTTTCTTGTTGTTTTATTCCTTTAATTGTGTGTATTTTAGAGAAGGATAGGTATTCTTTTTCTAACTTCCTGGGTTGGCTGTTTAGACTATTTAGTCTTTTATTTTGACATAAAGTCAAAGAATATTGTATAGGAGCTCCTGTCATGGCATAGTAGAAACAAATCCAACTAGGAACCATGAGGTTGAGGATTTGATCCCTGGCCTCACTCAGTGTGTTAAGGATCCGGCATTTCCCTGAGCTATGGTGTAGGTCACAGACATGGTACGGATCTGGCATTGCTGTGGCTCTGGTGTAGGCCAGTGGCAACAGCTCCGATTAGACCCCTAGCCTGGGAACCTCCATATGCCCTGGGGCACAGCCCTAAAAAGACAACAAACAAACAAACAAAAAAAGTATTGTGTAAATTGTATAGAGAAATCCAATATAGGGTTGAAGTAGATTAAACAAGTGTTAATTTTTGCCTTATTTATCATTTCATGATTCTCTTTTTCTACATGAGCACATTCTCAGACATATTTTTTTGAACCATTTGCCATTTGAGAGAAAATTGTAGACATGATACACCTTTACCCTGAAATACTTCAATATGTATTTTTCAGGAACAAGGACATTCTCTTCTATAACCACAATACAATTCTGATAATCATAAAATCTAAATTGGATACAGTATCGTTATGTAATTCACATTCAGTATTTGAAATTTGCCATTTATCCCGGTTATATCCACCATCACTAATTTTTCCTAGGAAGTCACCATATTTAATTGTTTTGAATTAAATTTTTCATTCTTTTTTCCTAAGTATTAGGTGGCCATTTATTGATTTTCTCTGAGAAAATGGCACAAAAATGTAAATAAACATGTACACAGCTATATTTTAGAAACCATCCAGTGGAACTGAAATAACATTATATCTTATAAAACTATAACAATTTGTATCAGCTAGAAGGAAAACAAAAGTGACCATGCAATTTTGCTTAAGGCAATGAAAGGGGATTGGTTTTTTGGAAATGGCTATTATATGGGAAACAAAAACAACCAGGGTCATTTCTATATGGTTCCTGATAGATCACACTTTTTCTAACTGGATAACATGGTTCATCACTAAATAATAAAATTAGCTTTATGGGCTACAGCCAATATTTTGTTATGAAAATAGTAAAATAGAAAATATTAGAGACTGTAATACATAATAAGAGAAACTGTCGTTACTTGAAAATTTTGGATTTTTATGTAAGCGTGAACTATATTATGGTAAAAATATAGGTCTTAATTTATTTTCACTGTCATTAAAGTCTAAGAACCTGGATTGGATCATCCTAGCCACAGGAACATTTTCCTGAGTTTTTCCAGAAAGCATGTAACTTGCATTCCTTCTGGGAGTTAGCATAAACAACTTTCTCATTTATTTTATGGCTTTTCTCAGTAGAGAAATTTTAAAAACTCCTGGAATATTAAGAAGCAGGTAAAATATTAGGAACACAATTTCAATATCCTACACAATCGAGATTAAAAAAAATACCGTTTCCAATCATTTATGAATAAAAACTTTATCCTAATGCCCTCCCATAAGATGCTAAAAGGATATTGTGGCTCTGTTTTTAGGATCAGAGGAGACACCTCTAGACCCAGTCACTGTGGTCATGCCTCATTTTGGGGAGGTACCTAATGGGATCTGCTGCTGAAGTCTAAGAGGGATTATTTTCCAAGAGATTATTTTTTGAGATAATCTTTTCCTGGCTCAGAAAATATCATTTTGTTGCTCTACTGATGGGACCTTCCTAAGTGACATTTATTGTTGCCATTCATGAGGTCCTGGACATATAGCACAATCAAAGTGAAACCACTTCTGGAGTGGGAGTCAAACTCAGCCACACTTTAGATGAGACTTGAACCCACAGTCTTCTGATTGAAACCACACACCTAGTTTCAGGACTTCTGACACTCAGTTTATTTTGTCTTGGTGCAGAAAGCATTCAGCATGAGGCAAAGTTATAAGTAAGAAGTGGACTTAATAGTATAGGATGCTCATGAGCGATACAAGCAGGCAGCCAAGGGCATGCCAGCCCAAGAACAAAAGGGATACATTTTTAGAATCAAAGAAAAAATAAACAGGAGGTGAAGAAAACCTTCTTCCTCATTCTTCAAGTCTTCCATCATTAATTCCTCGTACATGTTGGGCAGGGGAGTTTCTCACCCTGTATACCACAACAGGGACTGTCATGGCCCTATGGAAATGAGAAAAAGTGATAACCTATACTAAAATACAATTTCATTTTCTCCCATATTTCTACCCTTAGTGTATGTAGAAAAGCCCCTTCCCAAAGATCATTAACTTGCTGGCCTCAATGGGCAGGATGTAGGTCTCATTCCACCACTGTTTTATTGTTTTGGGACATGTCATGCTTCTATTGACTGGCTTTGTTGCTAAGCAAGCCTACTTTCTTGGAGTGACCATTAACTTACAGAGATCTCCCATACACTTCTCCCTACTTATGATCCCATAGTGGGATTACTATTTAATCACCCACTCTGTTCTTTTCTCTGTCCCTATTAAAGGTGATAGCAAACCATAATAGTCACTCCCTGGAGGGTTCCTCACAATAGAAAACTTCTTGTCAACAGACAGAAATTCTACTGGAACCAAGACCTACCAAATCTTCTCAAGATGCATAAACCGAAAAATTCTTAAGACAACCTGACAATGGGAGTCAGTGTCAAAAAAGAAGCACAGGTGAAACAAGTCATGGACCTCTTGGTCAGGAAATACCAAAACACTTTCACCTAGACTAATATCCACAGGGTAAACTACAGCTGACTTCAGTAACTTTCAGTGGGCAGGACATGATAGTATAGGATTACAATGGTTTTGCTCTCCACAATGGATCAAATCTATTTTAGAAGTATCTGGGTGTTTGAAACCATGAAGTGTTTTCAAGGACACAGCAGGACCTTCTAGAACTCATCCTGACTTATGATGCCAACTCCTGCTGTTGGTGGCCCACTTGATTCAGCCTTTGCAATTCCAGAATCTCATACCCAGTTGGCTTCCCACTGGCAATGTTACTATTCGTCTCATCAGGAAAGTCTGTGAATGAGGCTAGTCCATCCCCTAAAATCCAACCTCACAACTGCTGCCATTAGCTGAATTAATTTCTGTCTCCCTTTCCTACATTGAGTTTCCCCTCCTGCCCTATTCCCTAACCAACCAAATCCCACCATACCATAGCACAAATGTAGGACATGACTCCTTAGAAATAGGTAGAACTATATTTCTTAATTTTCTAATATTTGCAGAGTTTTCTAGTTGTCTTTTTTTCTGACTTTAATGTGCTTTGGAGTATATTTGGGATAATTTCAAGCTAGTTTTTCAGCTTGTGCATTCCTTGGCCAACCTGTCCTGGCATACAGTGGCGTTAAATCCATGTGAAGGTCTGTGACCCAAAATGCATGAAGAGTAGATAGTATTTCTCTTTTCATTTTCTTTCATTACTTAACTCAGCCCCAAAGCAGTCTCCCTTTAATGTTGGAGAGTGTGGGATTAATTCTGATCAAACTTTACTGGAAGGAAGATGACCTTTTATGGTGGCAGCTTATTGTTAAAAAGCTTCCATTTTAAATTTAAAGAAGTGCCTCTGGTCCTAGAAATCTCCCTCCCCAACACACAACTGCCTGAATTCCACCTAAATTGACCCCAATTGTGAAACCAAGTATGCCAAATATGAACATTTGATGTGGACAAATAAATGAATTAGTGCTCTGACATTTTGCTTATAATTCTGGAGGCTGAAAAAAGGGTGGCATTTTGGGGGCAAGTGGGAACAGGTAAAATAAGTGTAATTCATGGGAGACATCTGTCCAAGGAAGGAAACAGAAAGATGACTAAAAGATAAGTGACAGGAAGTTTAGGGAAATGTTTCATTTTAAAATTAGAGAGATTTAAACTTACATCTACTTGCCTTTTTCTTTTTTTCTTTTTTTGTCTTCTGTCTTTTTAGGGCCGCACCTATGGCATATGGAGGTTCCCAGGCTAAGGGTAGAATCAGAGCTACAGCTGCTGGCCTACACCACAGTCAGAGTAAGGCCAAGGATCAAACCCACATCCTCATGGATATTAGTTGGGTTCGTTAATCACTGAGCCATGAAGGGAACTCTGCCTTTTTCAATTTCAAATCTAATTATTTACTTTAAAATGTCTGAGTTTGGGATTTGATTTTGGTTATTTAGTTTTTGGTTTTGTTTTTTAAGTGGCCAGGTATGAAACTTGTTTGTATAGTTAGTAACATATCTTACTAAAAAAATCAAATTAAGGGAATCACTTTTTAATGCTAACTAGTCCTTCTATTTTAAAATTTATTTTTTGGATTAGAGTGACCACAAGGTGGAAAACATGTATTTCTTTGTTGTATATTCATTTATCAACTAAAAAACATATAGAAAGTTTTTCATATTTTTCAAGTGTTCCTTTTATCTATCTATCTACATACCTATCATCTATTTATCTGCCTACCTATCTACTTGTGTATTTGCTATATTCAGTAAGAAATAATAAGTGATATTTATACATCAAAAATTTTTATTTCTTAACACGGGCACATTAATTTCTGTAAGACTCACCAAGCGCTTTTTCCGTCATTGATATTCTGAACTCTCTCCATGAATTCAACAAGCACTCACTGAAGACTTAATGCTTATTGAAGGTTGGGAACACTATATATATATATATATATATATATATATATATATATATATATAAGTATTCTCATACCAAGATAATAAAAAAAAACAGTTTCATAGAGGATACAATCTTGCAAGTAAATATGTGTCCCCTCATGTGGTTATTAAGAAAAGACAGAAATGCAGCAGATATAGAAGGGAAATAATGATGGACTCTTTAATCAGCTTCAAGTAAGGAAAGTGCAGTTGACATAGACTCTGCAGATGATAAGACCTCAGCAAATGGAAGACATCTCAAATAGAGTATTCTAAGCTCCTTTTTCTGATATATCTCATGATACATATTTGGATGAAAAAATTCATACGGATAAAGATTTATATTGGGGGAAAAGAAGGTAAGAAGTTAACATCCTGTGTGCAGTGGATATGTAAACATAAAATATTCTTTTCATTAGATTTTTGTCATAGTGACATCTTCAGTAAATAAATTCTAAGGATAGTCTGTATCTATCAAACTGAAAGAGTAAATGAAGTCACCTCTACAGACCACTGCAGACTATGAGCCAAGTCTGCTCTTGGATTGGTTCCCAGAGCTGTTATTGATTTCAGTAGGGGTTGTGCACACAAATCTCAGCATTGAAATTGGCTGATGGACAGGATGTTATTATGAAGAGAAAATCTGTAAAATGTTTCAAATATCAGTAACAGGCAAAAGGGGAAAAAATAGCAGTTAATCAAATGTCAGAGTAACATCATGTAGAGCCAGTTTTGTCCCTAGAAAAGTACATGTGGTTCTTTGTAACTGAGTCAAGCTTCATTATCTCAGGACTAAGATATGTGACCTTCTAATTTTCAAAGTAGAGGCTTCACCCAAGTGACAGATGAGTTTAATCAGAAAAAAAGGGGGGTATTTCCTGTTGTGGCACAGTGGAAATGAATCAGACTAGTATCCATGAGGATGCAGGTTCAATCCCTGGCTTTGTTTAGTGGGTTGGGGATCCGGTGTTGCCGTGAGCTATGGTATAGGTCGCAGACACAGCTTGGATCCTTCATTGCTGTGGCTGTGGTGTTGGCAGGTAGGCAGCTGTAGCTCCATTTCAAATGATCCCTAGCCTGGGAACTTCCATATGCTGAGCGTGTGGCCCTAAAAAGCAAAAAACAAAAGCAAAAAATAAAACAAAACAAAACAAAAAAACAGGTGTATTCACATTCCTGGGGAAAAGGTGAAAATTTAAAAGTAAATGAAATGTATAAAATATAAAAATATATATGAAAAATATAGCATTTAGATTTATATTAATACCTGTAGTTCAGAAACAGAGCAATCCCTTCAAAATGTGAATCTATTTATGTTACCTCTTCTTATGGAAGGTCTTTAGTTTACTGTCATTTCTTCTTATGAAAGATGCAAAATGTCTTAATGTGAAACTGAAAGCTTTACGTGTTCTGGCTACCACCCAACTCTTCAGCCTCATCTCTGTCCTGCCTCTTGTGTTCATGCCCTCTTCTAAGACCCACAGCTTGTCTTCAGCCCTTCATGCTATCTTGCATCTAAGGTCCCTTATATAAATGATTTTTCTTCCCTCTTATTCCCCCCATTAGCTTTAAATAAGTCGACTAAGGCAGTTTTCTACTGTCGGACTCATAGAAACACTCTCCTTTATATTTTGCCCACAGCCATTGGCCCAGAAGCTCTATGTAAAGACCATATATGTTTTGCTCATCATTTTGTCTCTAGGACCTAGCACTCTGCCTATATGCTGGGGGCCATGGAGAGCAAACTTGTCATTGCCAGGGTGGAGGGGGCAAAGGAGTGGGATGGTGGGGTTTTGGAGTTTGTGGATACAAATTGTTACATTTGTAATGGATGGGCAATGGAGTCCTGTGTATAGCACAGGGAAATGTGTATGATTGGGTTACTTTGCTGTACAACAGAAATTGAAAAAAACATTGTAAATCAACTATACTTTAATTAAAAAAACTCAATAAGTATTTGCTGAATGAGTGAAGGAATAAATGAGATATCAAGACAAATTTTAATAATCACCACAATTACTGATTGAATTAATCTGAAGGCAAGAAACTGTTAACAGTCTTTCTCTAAGTAAAATGTGACACAAATCATTAGTTCACCTCTTTTATCCATAAAAGTATAGAGGTTACCTATACCTTTCCTCAATAATTGTGACTCCAAATGATAGATACCTATAGAATATAAGGAGAGCACTCATATATTTCTATTATGCCTCAACTATTTACATTGTGAAAATGTCACCCCAGGAAGAAAATACAATGCAGGTTGTCCATATGGATACAGACCTTCAGCATTCTCTAAGTGGCTTTCCAGAAGCAGATTAAACACATGAAGAAGTTTAAATTTCTAGGGTGTCTTCTCTTAACTACCTTAATGTGCAAGGGAAAATAAACTTTAATATTCATAATATCAATTCCCATATCATGGAACACTAAAAATAAGCACTGGCAAGGGCACTGAGAATGCTTCATTAAAAGAAACAAAACAAGAAAAAATTCTGCAAGGGAGAATTTCAAAATATTCTTGATGCTTATAATTAGCTGAGCATGCTGCTGTGCTGGCACAGTGGGGTTGCTTTTAGAGAATCCCAAGCCTGGAAAGACTCAGGAGATATTGTAAAAATTGTTAGCAATTTGGTATTAATAAATACTTTTAAACAGTGTTATGCTTAAATGTGCTCTCATAAAATTTTCAATGGTTAAGAAACAAAGCTATTTATTATTAACATCAGGACCCTCATGGGTCATGAGAACCTGAGTCCTTAAAGCGTAATTAACAGAACAAAGTTCTCATTATTAAAGGAAAAGTAGAAGACATAATGAGAGAACAAGAAAAATAAATCTAAAACCAAAAATCCACTGTAATGGACAAAAAACAACAGCACCAAAAGCCCAGAGACATTTTAAAATGGTGATGACAACACTTTAAAGCAGTAGCAGGCGAATTGAACATTCTTTTACAAGAAACTTAACTTACCAAAGGTGTTTTAGACCTTTGCAGAATAAACAGTGAATCAACCATACAACGTAATGTTCTACAGGCAACCGGAAAATATACAGATAGAACAGTACATTTTCATTTAGCAGTGTCTTCAGAATCACTTATTAATGATGCACCCTGAAAGAAGCTCTATCATCCTCTAACATCCAATTATCAGAATTTGGTATCATGAGAAACATTATCACAGCATGTCAAGGTGTAAAAAAATTCCTATACTACAAGAAATATCCATACAACAATAATATACTATGTTTATATTATAAGCAGTTATTTTATAAATATTTATCTCAGCAGAAGCTGGCAGGTTAAGAAGTTTTCTAAACCACGGTGGCAGAGTTCTTAAATGGTAGGTATAACAAATTTTTGGACCAGTTTTTTTGACTCCAAAGTCCACATTTTAATGCAATATTCTATAGCTTTTACTGAAGAAAAAGAAATGAAACTCCCAGACATACTAATATCTACAGAAGAATACTTGTGGAAGAAAAATGATGTGGTTTTTCTAACAAGATGCATATTCTCCCACATCTTCCGTTATATGTAGGCAAAATGGCACAATGGGAGGTAAAACACCATTGTATTCCTAGAATATTCAAATGCCATTTCTGATTACTTTAAAATCTTCACTTTTCTACTGGTCTTCACTTCATTTATGTTTATGCTTTGCTCAGCCCATACAGTGTACATACTTAGGCATACAACCCATGTGCTTTGAATTCATGCATAGCTTAAAAACATTTCCTCATAACTATGTACTAAATACTTTGCTCAACTGGAATTTATGTCCCATTTTCACATCCTTTTGGGACTTTTTTTTGGGGGGGAGGGGTGAAAAGTGGGTGGAATCCACCTTTCCCATGCAAGGAAATTTCACAATGCACCTAGCTACAGGGTGACAGTTCTTAAATTAGATTAAACCAATCATTAAATCTTCACTCCTTTTTTCTATAATCATTTCAACATTCCAAATGTTGATTAATTATTACATTAAAAAATGACTATTTTTCATCTATAGGTGGGTGAGATAATAGGACAGGATTTTTTTTTTTCATATTTAGATGATAGACTTTCTCTTCTTTTACTAGGAATAGGCTTCTACTACTGCTGCTACCACATTGTGACCACAAGAGAAGCCAATCTAAAGACTAAGCTGACATGAGGAGGCCAGAGTTAAAAGAACCCACAGACTGACCTGAGAAAATATTTGTAAGGTTGATGTCAGATAATGTTTTGCTTATGTTCTCTTCCAGGAGTTTGATGGTGTCTTGTCTTATATTGAAGTCTTTCAGCCATTTTGAGTTTATTTTGGTGCATGGTGTGAGGGTGTGTTCTAGTTTCATTGATTTGCATGCAGCTGTCCAGGTTTCCCAGCAATCCACAGCAACAGAAATAAGACCAAAAATAAACCAATGGGACCTAATCAAACTGACAAGCTTTGCACAACAAAGGAAACCAAAAAGAAAACCAAAAGACAACTTACAGAATGGGAGAAAATAGTTTAAAATGATGCAACTGACAAGGACTTAAACTCTAGAATATACAAACAACTTGTACAACTCAACAGCAAAAAAAGCCAACAACCCAATGGAAAGATGGGCAAAAGAAATGAATAGACATTTCTCCAAAGAATATATATGTAGACAGCCAAAAAACACATGAAAAAAATGCTCAACATCCCTGATTATTAGAGAAATGCAAATTAAAACTTCTATGAGGTACTATCTCACACCAGTCAGAATGGCCATCATTAAGAAGTCCACAGATAATAAATGCTGTAGGGGGTGTGGAGAAAAGGGAGCCCTCCTTCACTGTTGGTGGGAATGTAAGATAGTACAACCACTATGGAGAACAGTATGGAGATATCTTAGAAAATTACACATAGAACTACCATATGACCCAGCAATCCCACTCTTGGGCATATATCCAGACAAAACTCTACTTAAGAAAGACACGTGCACCCTCATGTTCACTGCAGCACTATTCGCAATAGCCAAGACATGGAATCAACCCAAATGTCCACTGATAGATGATTGTATAAGGAGGATGTGATACACACACACACACACACACACACACATGCACACACACACAATGGAATACTACTCAGCCATATAAAAAGAACAAGATAATGCCATTTGCGGCAAAATGGATGGAATTAGAAACTCTCATCCTGAGTGAAGTAAGTCAGAAAGAGAAAGAAAAATACCCTATGATATTGCTTATATCTGAAATCTAATATAAGGCACAAATGAACCTTTCCACAGGAAAGAAAATCATGGACCTGATAAATAGACTTGTGATTGCCAAGGGGGAAGGGGAGGGAGTGGGAGGGAGTGGGGGCTGGGATAAATATGGCAGAATGTTGCCTTCTGGATGGATTAGCAATTGGATCCTGCTGTGTAGCACTGGGAACTCTGTCTAGTCAATTATAATGGGACACGTAATGTGAGAAAAAAAGAATGTATACATGTATGTATAACTGGGTCACCATGCTGTGCAGTAGAAAAAATATATATATATACATATAAAGAAATTAAAAAATAAAGAATCCACAGAGAAGCAGAGCCCAAGATTTGACCACTTGGGTCCTCATGCCTGATGTACCTCTGGTGTGGTAATGTGTTTTCTTAGTCTTAGAGTTGATTTAAATCACAGGTTGTATTACTTGTATTTAGGAGCATCCTAATTGATTTAACATATACAATTTGGTTGATAAAGTTTACACTGTATTTTAGGATGAGTATCTTATCTAAGGTGTGGGTACAGCATATAAATTGCATAATATGCTGTTTATTATGCTGTGATTTTAGTTGCATTCAATACAAAGAAATTCAGGTAAAAATTGCAATGCTTCTTTCATTCCCTTACCCAGTGGTTTAATACAAGTACAAATTTATTTAATTAAAATTATTTAGACAAATGAGCATAATGATACCTTGAGTTACAGAATAGCAAAATATGTTTTTTCCCTTTAATTTGTCAAATGATCACACTGTGTTACTTTCTGCTTAAAACCATTCAATGGAATCTTACTGCATTTGTAATACTCTTTCCTAACCAAGACTCCTGCTTAACTCTGGTTAATTAGGCATCAGGTATAAGGAACCAGTTTCTCAACTTCAGTCTTCAGTGCAAATGTGACCTCCTCTGGGCAGATTTACCTTTCTACTCTAAAGCCATTTCTTCCTTCAAATACTCTATCACCCTGTTTACTTCCTTCATAGCTTTCATTACTAGCCTGAAAGTATTTTTGCTTAATTTTTTCACTTATCTTTATATATTCTCATGAGATTATAAATTCTCTCATGAAAGAAACCCTGGTTGTCATCCTCAGCATTAAATTCCCAGCAAATAGAACAGTGCCCAGCTCACAGTAGTAAATTAATGAATATTTTGTGACTAAATGAATGAGTTACTAAACAAATGTAAAGTTCCCAAAACACCAATATTTTCTCAATGTTGTTTCATAGTACTCTTAATAGAAGCAGAATAAATTTTTCTATTCAAATAATAAGGAAAGAACTGTTCCTTATTAGTGGTCAATTGGGTTTAACAAGTCAACCTTAAACACATTTCTTTACATGAGATATCCTCCTTCGTGATAACACTTTTTTAATTTTCCATTTTTCAAGTTAGCGTACCTTCTCTGAGAGATCAGAAAAATCTTTAGGTAGCTATGACTTAAAGAAGTAGGGAGAATTTGACTTAGACTTTTCAGTGGAGGATTTTGAATGGCCTATCTACCTCCAATTCCAACTGAAAAATTGGGTCCCAACAACATTTCCTTAATGAATAAGTCGGCAATTTCAAAATTGGGTTTTTTCTCTATTTACATGACCTTAAGTTACAGTGACATCCACAAGCATTTAAAAGTACAAAGACTGCTAGGCCTTTCCTGACACCCATTTCACATTTCCAATTACACAACTCTAAACACATAAGAATAATACTGAATATAAGCCCTTTGATATGATCTTTTTTTAAAATAAAATTAAAAGACCTAGGCACTAATCTACACTCAGTTTTTCCACACTTGAATTTAGATTGACAATAAAAAAATTTTTTTATGACTAATTATAGGACAGACTGTTTCTTAAACTGTGATATTCCTGAGTTGAAAATACGTGTGATCTTCTATCGCTGGAAAGAACAACTGTTTAATCAGCTACTTGTATGGCCATTATTATATAAATCATGTCATTTATCTTCTGTATTTTGATGTTTTAACAACTAGGGTATTGCTGACCCTGGATTATTGCCCCTAACAGGGTTAGACAATTCCTAGAGATAGCAAACAATTCACCCAGGAGCATGCTTTTCAAATGCAAACCAACCAAACCAGAGTCTACATCCCCAGCAACCTCCATTGTCAGGATCTTATAATTTTGGCTGCTCTCTACCTCTTTTTATTACCCTGAGCCAGGCACCTGACAACTCTGCCCCAGAGCCCTCTTGACCAACCTTGGAGCTTCCCTATGTGGACCTTTCTTCCTGAGAACTGACTACTGTCTCCTGGTTTGTTGCCATTACCATACCTAAATAATAATAAGATATGTTAAAACACATAAGGTGTAATTGGATGGTATAATTATATGGCAAGACACATGCATTAAAAAAATGAAAGAACTTGAAAATTGGAAATTGAGTGAAAAATTTTTAGATGTGTAATACGTATATTATAATAGTTTTTACTTTGACTGTATTCATAGGTTTTCATAAATTTGCTTTTAATTTATGACTTAGTTATATTGTTTAGCCTATTAAGTTATATCTCATATTTTGATTTTGAAGAAACTTAACATAATTTTAAGGGGACTTCTGAGTTATTCCATTACATACATATTTTTTATCCTGTCTACCCAGCATTGTAGATTTTTTTCTGATTCTTCCTTGTGGAGGTAGAGATGAGTATGACAGGCCTTTAGAAGTAAGGACAATTGCTGGGTCTAAGAGACTAAAAATGAGTAAGAAAATTAGAGTAGTAATGCAAGTGAAGTCCTTGGGAAAGTTGAGTACAGTGAGAGGCATCAAGTACCATCATCATCACCAACCAACCTAGATTTATTAAAGATTTATTAATGCTGGGCATGCTGTTAGTCATTAGGTATGCAAACATAAAAAACATAAGGTCTTTATCTGTATCAGAGTTTGACCAGAGAAACATAACCCAATTCATGATACAGCAAAAGGAAATTGTTAGAGGGGTTAGATCTAACAGAATTATGAGAGTTGACTAATGACTCTATACAAGGCTGTTGCCTTTTTGTCTACTGTTGGATCTGAAGTCGTGATAGGTCAGTCTAGGAAGTCACCAAGAAGAGCTGCATCTAACTTGGAGGAAAACAAGGATGAACTGGAATGCACAAGGATAAAATAACCTACCTCTGTCATCTACCACATTCAAATTGATAACATGCACACCTTACTGAAAAATCTAGTTTCATTCATCACCCACCACAGAACTAAACACACAGTTGGTCCATGAACAGAGAAGTTGAAGGAGGAGGAACCCTAAGAACTAACAGGGCTGTGGACCTGGATACTGTCCCATGCCAGCTTCTGAGTTAATAGAAGAGAGAAAACCAGTGGGCTGTGCACAGTGTTAGGTATTTTGTACCAAACCCAGTGCATAAAAAGGGCTTCTCATTCACTTCATCCATCAAAATCTTGTACAGATTTCTTTTGTGGTCCCTCCTAATTTGGACCAGCAAAGGGAAGGTAAATTCCAATCTGACTAAACTGTCAAAACAGAAAGCTACCAAAGTCCACCCCTTCTCAAGTTGGCATTATACCCACCTCCTTTAAATATATTTAATGGTTCAGTGAAAATAATAGCATAAATCATGGTTTTATCTAAAATTTTACAAGTATCCCTTATACAACCATAAGTATACTAAATCTTTTCAAAAGGATATAAAGTTTCATGTATATACACAACACTATATAGACAATAGACAGGTAACAGGGACCTACTGTATAGTGCAGGGAAATTTACTAGGTACTGTATGGTAACATATGGGAAAATAATCTGATAAGAAATGGATATATGTATATGTATAAATAAGTTACCTTGTTGTTTGCCTGAAATAAACAATTTTGTTGGTCAACTTCAGTCTAGTGATTTTTTTTTAAAGTATATAAAGTTTTTCATTCCAACTTGGGCAGTGTTTATTTCTAGCTAAATCCCACTGCCCTTTGATAGTTTGCAACTTAAATACTGGATCATGAACCTGACACAACTTATGTTAGATTATAGGGGAATAGAAAAGGGAAAGATGATAATTAGTTAATGTATTTACAAATAGATTCTTATCAGAATATTTATTCATAAACTATTATAGTTTTCAGTTATATAACTGCTCATATTTATAACTGCTATTTATTAACTGTTGTCATAAACTACCCATGCCATATAACTTTCCCTCTCAGCAAGCCCTTTGCTGGTCATGATTTCTTGCCTGATAGGTTGATCCAAACTTCCTTTCCTGAATGGTCTGGTCCATTGGCCGTCCTGCCTAAATGGAGTTGCTGCTTCCCATTGCCTTTTATCACTTGTCATAGAAGGACTCAAGCAGCCTCCAGGCAATCATCTCCATTGCAGACATGCTCCTCCTTAACCTCATTATTTGGTAGCAACTCAATTTCTCTGAGATGGTTAGGATTATTCACCACAGCTAGTACAATGACCTCCTTCTTTGCCCATTGATTCACTAGCATGAGGGACCCAAAGTGGCTAAATGGCAACTTTAACTTCAAATTTAATGGAGTCATTGACGTGATTCCTGGCAGAGGCATTCTTTCCTAGTGAACTAAGATGCTTATATCAGAACAGCCCAAATTCACTATTATTGGAAGCAAAAATTTTGTTAGCAGATTTCTGAGGCATGAAAGAGAGAAACAACTTCCTTTTCTATCCTTGATTCCCAGATCTATAAATACTGACTAGGAAAAACAGCACCACATATTATCACAGGCTGAATGCATATACCACAGCTCAGGGAAATTATACAAATCTTCAATATATTAAACAAGTGGTTTTATACCTTAATCTTCAAAGTGTCTTTCCACACTTCTAACAGCCTAATGATTATGACAGGAATCATGGTAAGACCAGTGAATTCCATGTACACCATTAAACTGTTGTACATCATTTGCTATAAAATGAGTTGTTCGGTCAAAAGTTGGGTTATATGGAATACTGTGATGATGAAGACATTCTGTAAGTACCTGGATATGGTTCTGCCAAGAACACTGTAGTCAGAAAATGATAATCCATATCCAGAGTAAGTGCTTATCTAGTGATAATAAAACATTCTCTTTTCCATGATGGGTGTGTTGCAATGTAATCAGCCTGCCACGAGGTGGTAGATTGATCCTCAAGGAATGATGCTATTTCAGAGTAGATTGGCCACTCATTAGTGGCTATTGCCAGGTAAGTTGCTGGGAATGTAAGTTCATTTTTCTGATCCCATGAATAATGCCCTTGCCAGCATGACCTCTTGGTTGTGAAGACAGAAGCTGCCTAACATCTACAAAAATGAATATCTTATTCACAAAACTATAAAAATACCCCTTAATCTAAGGCTACTTTTTGGTAAGCATTCAGATGGGGTGCCAATATCTTTACATTCTCTTACTCATTTGTAAA
Organism: Phacochoerus africanus; assembly: GCF_016906955.1. NCBI lineage: Eukaryota > Metazoa > Chordata > Mammalia > Artiodactyla > Suidae > Phacochoerus > Phacochoerus africanus. The sequence continues at coordinate 34,153,364 of NC_062556.1, read as the reverse complement.
TGTCTTCCCACATGTCTTTAATCCAAATCTTATTGCACCAACTTTCCAGAAATGAAAGTCTTTGGTCATTCAGCGTAACCATTACTCACTATCTATAAATCAGAATAGATCCATAACTCTGAATATCTCTCATTCCAGACAAAGCAAACAGCTGTATGCATTGCTCAGTGTTCTGCCCACTAAGAGAATTTACTTTACCACCCTCCTTGAAGGACACCGTGGAGTGGGTGAGAACTACCATCTATTTTCAAGTAGTTCCAACATTATCAAACTACCTGTCAACAAGAAACACTTTTTTTTTTCTAAGTTGAATTTTTATAGGGAACTCCCTATGGAGACAAGGGAGTAGACTGGGAGGGATGAGGCAATAAGGCAGGAATAAGAGACATAGATATCTGAGCCAAATATACATGCAACTTTCTTATGCCTTCAGGACATATGTGAACTTGATATTTTATAGAACAGGTCTTTTGATGGTAGAGCACTGTTGTACATACTACTGAATTTTACAGTTTTATAAATCAGATAACCCCCACAGTTTGTTATGATTTTGGAGCCTAGTTAAATGGCAGCAATTCCATTTTCATTAATGGCCTACAAAGAATATCTATCCCAGAGCTCTTTATAAACCTAGAGCTTCCTTACAACACATATATTTCTCACCTCCTTGTGAAGGGAGTGTCCCCTGGATCATCCTGTGTACAATTTGGGATTGTCCCACCAGGCCTTCCATGATAAATTCACTGTATCAAACTAATCTCTACTAAAAATTTAGGCACCGTCTTTTATAGTATACAAGTTGTGAAATTTAAACTTCATTTAGTATAGTCCACTGCGGGGTCCAGATTTTCCAGTCTTCTTGAGAGCACAGTCACAGGATCAAAAGCAAGAAGCAAAGCCAAAGGGTAAAAGAAACCCTGATAAAAGCAGGTACAAAGAATAAGTTCAAGGGAACAAACTGAGCTAAGAGCCAGATGATGCTAGCGAGTTTGTGTGTGTTTGAAAGATTTAGGGTTAGGATTTACATGGCCACAGTTATAATTTTTGAAAGAGTAAACAACCCTGTGGTCCCTAAATACCCACACAAGACCTCAGGAATGTCAGAAAAGTTCAAATTTGCTCTTATGTACAAATGCTTACAAAGTACCTCAACTTCAGCCTTACACCACAATGACCTGTCACATCAATTCATCTGAAGGTACAGAGCTTCAAAATGTCTTTGAAGGTGTGCTAGGTTCATTTTTCAACAGCTTTTTTAAAAAGTATGTAAGATAAAAAACAAAGATCACAGGATCTCCCTTCCCATCTCAGGAAAATGACTTAATACATCTGTACAGTGGAGGAAAGGGAACCTGGCCTAATTCCACGCTGAGGTTGAAACGAGGAGGTTTTCCCTTTCTCTGGTGCTTTGGATACAACTAACCAGGAGAGGACATGCCTAATGTTCTGTGTTAGCATGAGAATGCTCCCCACTGCACCCAGCTCTTATATCTCTCTTCTAATCCTGAGCTTTAATGTTCTGGTTTTCCACAGCTATATTTCCGTTTGGTGTCCCACTACTTTCTCAGCTGACTTGTTTTTCCATCTCAAGTAAGAGAAAGGTGATACCCTTTATTAAATCTTGTGTGTCATAACAGTTTCAGATATAATAAACTCTGATCAATTGACTTTACAACTCTATAATTATAAAGGATAATTGTAGGATATTTATGATAATTTTGTTACAAGAAACCTGTCTGTGTCTTCTATAGAAATCATTATTGCTTCTAACAAGATAGTCATGAGAAATCCTTGATTCTTCAGTCCAATAATCAAGCTAAGGTGGAATTATTATAGGAAATTCTTTATAACTATATAGTAATAAACTATAGCAATGTAGTTCTTTTTTATTTTTATTTTATTTTTTTGTCTTTTTAGGGCCACAGCTGTGGCATATGGAAATTCCCAGGCTAGGTGTTGAATCAGAGCTGTAGCGGCCAGCCTATGCCATAGCCACAGCAATGCCAGATCTGAGCTGCATCTGTGACCTACACCAAGGTTTATGGCAATTGCCAGCTCCTTCACCCACTGAGTGAGGCCAGTGATCAACCTGTGTCCTCATGGATAGAAGTCAGGTTCATTTCTGCTGAGCCAGAACAGGAACTCCCAGTTCTTTACACTATATACTAATCACATGCTTGATCAAGACTACTGTTGGGAAAAAAAATAACCTGCCTTGTTAGGCATATATATGAACTTCTTTGTATATATAATGTTATTTTCTCTAGATAGACCTGTGCTACATACTGTGCATGTAGATGCCCTCCTTCATACTATTCACACATATCACTAAGTATTCACACTATTTCCAAAAGGTGCCACTGGAGAAGTGAGATCTTGGATGGAGTGGCTGTATATCTATATTCTACTCAGTATGTACTTGAAAAACCGGGTTTGATTTCTTTGTGGATTTAATCTCTGTATGGCTAGAGGGATCAGTGTCAATATCTGACGCTATATTTTTTTTCATACGACAACGTCAGATTCTGAACTAGCAGTGTTTCCAGAAGCTAATGGGATTCTTCTTTTAAAATAAAAGACTGTGAAACTACGGGAAAAGCAGGTGACCAAATATGAGGTCTCTTCTTCTAGCCTAGCACAGTATCCAGCACAGGTCTCACTGAGGGAGGATCTGTGGCTTTGGGAACAGTGGAAGATGACCTTTCCAACAACATGAATAATATTTCGCTTTGTTCTTGTTTTGGGCCATTGTCCACAGTGGCAGAGACAAGATTCCAGTAATGAATCTATAGGAGTAGGATATGGACAAGGAGGTCAGAGCAGGAGAGGAAGAAAATGGGGTTTCCAGGTATTAAAAAAAATGGTAACCTCTTGTAGATTCATGCTCTCTTGGGAACGTCACTAAAACATTAATTCTTTATTAGGTTTCAGAAAATCCCCACCTGTATGAGTATATAGGGATGGAACCATTGTAATATCAACACAAAAGCAAAATTGACTCCATGTCTGCATAGTCATTAAGGCTGAGTCATAAAAATAAAACCAAAAAAAATCCATTTAAAATTAGAGATAAGTTTATTTGAGGAGGAATAAAAATAAAAAGTGGTAACTCTCATTCTCCTCATTTTTACTTGAAAATAAAATTTTCTCGTATTTCAGAAACATTTTCATTTTTGATTTAAAATATGTATTTGGAGAACTTGAGTTCATGGAGAATTTCTTTATTAAAAAGTCTCCACTGTAAGTAGCTTCGGTAAAAGTAAGAATGTGGATTATTTGAAAAGTGTAATTTTAAAAGCCTGATGTTTTTATTATAAGCAATTCCAACCAGTTTTGTGCATTGAATCTCTCTTTTTTTTTTTTTTATCGTTTTGCCATTTCTTTGGGCCGCTCCCACAGCACATGGAGGTTCCGAGGCTCGGGGTCGAATCAGAGCTGTAGCCACTGGCCTATGCCAGAGCCACAGCAACGCGGGATCCGAGCCGCATCTGCAACCTACACCGGATTGTTAACCCACTGAGCAAGGGCAGGGACCGAACCCGCAACCTCATGGTCCCTAGTTGGATTCATTAACCACTGCACCACTATGGGGACTCCTGAATCTGTTTTTCATTTGATTGATATGATTGAGTTCTATGAACTGCATCACATCTGAGAAGTTGTGTATGGCATTTGGCACTGAGATTTAAAAGGTAGTCAGAGGTTTTACATTATTTCTAAGAAATTGATGGTTTCATATTATCAATTTACTTCAGATTCCTCCAAGAACTTTCATTAGTTTTTCTATGTATTTTCCAATTAAAAAGCATGACAGAAAAAAAAAACTGACCTAAAGTAGGCATATTTAAAACATATTAAATATATAATTATTACACATATATAGAGAGAGATTTTATGTATACTGAAATCATTTTGAAAAGGAGACTTGTTTAGATCAAATAAATTCAACTGTAACATCATGCATTAAAGGCAGTAAATTCCATCTTTTATGTATTTTTCAAGTTTAGTTGACTAGAAAGTCAAATGGACTCAATAGTATATCTGCAGTGGGATCTGCCAATGCCAGCTCTTTTAAAATTGAGAAAATGGCCTTGACATTGAACAAAATCCTTCACTGAAAAGATGTCCTTCAAAATAAATAGTCTCTTGCTATATCTATCTACTTATTAAAGGTAAAATACCTCGTTCATTTTTAAAGAGGAATATTTAATTTTTTAAATGTGTTTTGCTGATCAGAACATACTCCCCTCATAAAAATTTATGGGCATATATAGAAAACTAACTCCAAGATGTTGATGTACTTTTGCACATGAACAGACTGCTGGTAGCTAATCTCCCTGATTATGCAAAGATGGAATTATAGCAAGAATTACTAACAGGCTGGTAGGTTTGAATTCCCCACTTCAAAAGTGGGGAATTGTTTCTTTTAGGTTCTGTGACAAATGACCTACCTAGCTGCTTGGCCATGCAGAGAAGCTTGGAAGAGTCAGAGAAGCTGACAGGACTGCTGATACTGGTGAAAGCTGATTGCAAAATGTAAATTTCTCCTAAAGACATTTTTTTCAGTATAATCAGATAAATACAAATTCTTTGAGTCATAAATGGTCCATGAGCTGATTCTTGAAATTAATATCAAGTGTAATGGTCAGTTCAAAGAACATTCATATATTTTATACACTATTAGTTTAGAATTAATATAATCAGCAATATTATACACATATGTACTTATATATGCATGTGATGTGTGTGTATGTGTGTATAATGACTAGATCAATAATTGAAATGAAACTGTCAACTGCAAATTTTTCCCTCTTTGATCTTTGATTTAGGAATAAATGTAATAATCAGTAAAGATTATTAGGAAACCCCAATCACTTTCCAGAATTTTACACTTCACTGTTAACTCTATATACAGGATTGATATTTCTTTCCTTTTTTTATTTAAAAAAATTTTTTTTTGTCTTTTTGCCATTTCTTGGGCTCTCTCGCGGCATATGGAGGTTCCCAGGCTAGGGGTCTAATCGGAGCTGTAGCCACTTGTCTATACCAGAGCCACAGCAATGCAGGATCCGAGCCATGTCTGCAACCTACACCACAGCTCAGGGCAACGCCGGATCGTTAACCCACTGAGCAAGGCCAGGGATCGAACCCTCAGCCTCATGGTTCCTAGTCGGATTCATTAACCACTGCGCCAGGACGGGAACTCCCAGGATTGATATTTATGTTAGGTTTCTTAGTACCAGAGTTGTGCTTTTTCCTAGAAAATCACGTCTAGATCAGCATTTGAATTTACTGCATGTTTTACAAAATAAAAGAAATTGATAAAGTATCTTGATAAAGCAAGAGGTTCAGGAGATAAATTTTAATGTAGATTTTAGGATATCTTGAGCACAGTTGTCTTATCTGTAGATGTAACAAAGCCAAACAAATATGAATCAGTGTTCACAATTGGATGTAAAGAGAAAATGAAAACTCAAACAGTTGCCGTGAGAAAGAAACTTATTTTCAGGATTGATTTATTTATTGTGACCTAAGCCCAGCTTAATAAATATAACTCTAGTTTCAGGAAATGTCTAACCATATAGAAAAGCCAGGGGAGAGAAGAGTTGTTCTTTCTGATCAAGGATTTCAAATTATTTTTATATACAATCAGAACAATCTGAAGAAACCTTACTCTAATTGATTAGACTGCTGTTCTTTACAAGTCAGAAGTCCTTAAGATTCTACAGATATGAAGATGAAATAAGTTGTTTGGTTCAACCGGAAATTCTTGGAAAGTCCTAGAGACCACCCAGAGTGATGAAATCATTCATTATTGATTTATGATCCTAACACGTGTCCTTTGAGGAAAATAGGACAAATATTATTTCCTCTAACATCAAATGATAAAAAGGAAGTCCAGAATAGTGAAACAGGAGTTCCTACAGTGGTTCAGTGGTTAATGAACCACACTAGTATCTATGAGGATACAGGTTTGATCCCTGGCCTCGCTCAGTCAATTAAGGATCCAGCATTGCCATGACCTGTGGTGTAGGTCACAGATAGGGTTCAGATCAGCATTGTTGTGGCTGTGGCATAGGCCTGCAGCTACAGCTCTGATTCTATCCCTAGCCTGGGAACCTCCGTATGCTCTGTGGGTGTGGCCCTAAAAACAAAAAGACAAAATGGTGCAACAGCTAAGACTGCAGTTAACTAGAAATAGAGTGTGAATTTAGTCTTTCTAAATTCAAATCAAATATTCCTTCCGTTATGTCAGACTGCCTTGTAACTTAAAGACTTTCTAGCTCATTTTTCCATTGCGTTCTCCTTCACTTCCAAGTTTTTCTAATACTCTTGTCAATTTTCAATTCTTTTTCATTGTTATGAAAACAAATCTTTGACATTTTACCATGTATGTGAATTATACTTTGGTTATTTAGGCATTTCAGGAAGATCATAGATGATATGATATCCATCCGAAGTCAAGAATTTTAAAATTTGAAATTGTATATCTTCAGTGGCCTCTACAAATGTATTGCAGTCAATTGTCTGAATTCAATTTTATGATACATAGAAGAATTTTGAAAATTATATTTATCTTTTTTAAAAAATTGAAGACGCTCAGCCTTATTTGGCACCAATTATCATATTATTACCTATCTCTGAAAAAATTATTTGATTTTCATTCAATTGGAAGATAATTTCCCTGGTGAAAATTCCTTAGAAACATCTATTTTTTGAAATTCTTATGACTCTAGTGAAGTAGGTGAAAATTAGCCTTTGCAGATTAAGTCAATCACGTTGACAACTGAGATGAACATCATATGTATAGATTTTCTTTGTTGAAGCTGAGCAAGGGCTGTCCAACCTACCTTCTTCCACCCTAATCAACCCCCTATTTGATTCTAATTGAAACCTAACTGAATGCATGTCAGAAAATCTTATTTATTCAACCCCCTTCAGTTCTCAAAACTGTATTTTTCAAATAAGAAAGAACTCAAGCCATGAGAAAAGCTTTATTTAAGATTACAAATTCCATTTTCCTCAGATGTTGGTATGATTTCATTCCCTTTCCCCTTACTGACATAGGAACTGGTCAATTACATGTTGATAAATTGTTATTTGTTACTTACGTCAAGAAAATGGAAGATAGATGATACTCTTCTGCACTTAGCTGATGAGTTGCTAACAAATATTCATGCAAATTATTCAGAAAAGTAAAATTCAAAATTTTTCAGTATCTCTATCATACCACATCTTGGTCTATCTTCGTAAATGGCCCCACATAATTCCTCAGAGAGAAAACTGTAAATATAAAATTCTCATTGCTCTGTCAACCAACTGATTTATATTTATAGCATCATTTCCTCTTTCTCAGCAGTGTAAACAGTTCTTTCTCCTGTTTAAGACTATTTCCTATAATACTTCTCTAGATCTGTTTAACTGTCCTCAAAGACTTGCTTTCTGAATTATATTCTTCCTCTTATGCTTTCTAGTGTTCTCCCTCTCCAAAGTATTTATTTTCAATACATAAGTGATATCAATTCTCTATGATTTTTAAAACAAAAGAAAGATTTCATGGGAACAAACTCACTCTGTATGTGGTGAAAAGAGATAGTTATCTCCAAATGTTTATTTTTCTTCTTTCCTTAAACTTGTGTTTTGTCATTTTATTTTCAATGTTATATTATCCCCTACTACCTTATCCATTAATCAGAGTTTTTATTTCCATACATAGTCTGCTGGTTCCCAAGTCTATGTAGCATCCAAAACACCTCATAACCACACCAGTTTATCCATTTCCTTACTGGAATTCTCAATGTATCTTAAAGATACACTACAAATGGTGCATACATAATAGAATTCGTTATCTTCTCACCAAAATTCATTCCTCTTGAATTGTTATTATTGACAATGACATTTACTCATTACCCAAATCATCCTAGACTACGTATTCACTCTTATCTTCTGCTTCCAACTCTTCCCCAAGATTTAAGTTTCTACCTCTTTTATATCTCTCCAATTCGTCTTTTACTTTAGGTTTTTTTTGATTGTTTTGTTTTGTTTTGTTTTATTTGCCTGGAGCATTTGGGTATTATACCTTTAGGCCTAGTCCTCCAAATCTTACTAATTTAAAAAGAAATAATTAGCAAATTGAAACTAGCAATGTATAATGAAGATAATATGATAAATAAATAAAATAATAATGTACAATGAAATGGAGTTACAATGAACAAAAAAGCTGGTTTTACTTTAGAAAAATCAATGCTAGTAATGCATTTCATTAAAAGATCAAAGACAAATAATGTGAATTTCTCAATAGATACTGAAAAAGAAATAGATAAAATTAGATACAATTCAAAGAACGAGATAAAATTCAGTGTGAATTTAAGATATTAAAAAATGTGATCCTTCCAACTGGCACTATAACCAAGGCTTCAAAAAATACTCCTATTTTTTATCAGATCAGCTGCTTGTGAATGGCGGCCATGTAGTAAGAACATTGAGCCCCACTGCCTCACTGCTTTTGCTATAAGATATTTCTGTGGTGAGAGGAACTTTGCAGCTGAATCTGTTTCAGTCAAAACAAAATTCGGAAATTTTAGCCATAATGATTCTGGCAGAAGCAGCACAGGCAAAGAAAAGTTTGTAACCACAAGTGTCTGTTCTAGGGAAGATAAGTCACTGCCTCCTCTATTATAGAAAGGGTACAATGAAGTCAATTTTTCACCAAGCATTTAGGTGGTCTTCCTAGGATATGATGTTATAATGAGGGATGTTTTGCCTCTGTAGATTTGAAGGTTTCAGCCATAGCAGTAGCCAGATCAGCCTCAGTGAGAGAAAACCCATGTTGCTGAATCCATGCATCACCTCCATCCTGATATTATCGCCACTTTGCTTTTTTTTTTCCCCACAACTGTGGCATATGGAAATTTCTGGGCTAGGGATTGAATCAGAGCTGCAGCTGCACCATACATCACAGACACGGCAACACTAGATCTGAGCCACATCTGCAACCTGTGCCCTATCTTGCAGCAACACCAAATCCTCAACCCTCTGAGTGAAGCCAGGGATCAAATCTACAGCCTTATGGAGACAATGCTGGGTCCTTAACCCAGTGAGCCACAACAGAAACTCCAATAGCCACTTGGCTTAAGAGACTATTGAGAAGCATCAAGGTGACTGGTACAAATTGCCTGGTATTGGTATAATGGGTCACTTGGTCTACTTTATCACTGATATTATCTTCTGCAGTGAATGCCCTTTGGTGAGCACTTTGTAGTCACAACTTTTGTCACAATTTGAGTGTATTGCAAGAGATTCCTGCAGATATTTCTTACCCTAACAACTTTGTACGAATTATCCAATAGTTTTACTCATGTTTAAGAAAATCCAGACAAATGTTAACTAGTGCTCATTAATTGATTCCAAGTTTTACCTCTGATCATCTGTCCTTCTAAAAAGTTTATATTCAGCTCCACTGCTAGAAGATCTTCCACCTTAGGAGGATTTCCTTCCCTACCATTGTACATAGCTACTCTAAATGGGACTGTAATTCTGCTCCTGACTGTGCCAATAAATCCCATTTAAACATCTGAAAACAAGGCTTGATTATGCTCTGCTTTTGTCAAATTCATATTGATTAATTAAGCTACAGGCTTAGCCGCTGAAAAAAAAAATTGAGAGCCTAAAATTAGTTCCTGAAATAAGAGAAAAGTGTTTCTCTCAGGTATTAGAGCAGAGCTAGTAAAATAGTTCTGATACCTTAAACGTGTGGCTTTCAACTCCAGCCCCAAGTCATTTGCTCTAATTGTAATTATTTCCTACAAATGGAAAGGTGGGGGGTAAAAAAAGAGCATATATCAGTTCCTTAAGGACAAAAAGAAGGAGGATATCCATTATTTCCTGTGACATTTCACAAGCAAGAACTTAGTCATATCATAGGTTTTACATATTTGCAAACAGTCTACGCAATGGTAATTTTGTTGGTAGAGTAGAATAGATAATAGAAGACCACTCATGATTGGCCATGGCATGGCTTAAGGTGCTTTATATGTTAAAATTCATAAATCCCACTCCAAAATATATACCCTATTGTATATATGATCCAGAAAACATCATCACACTCATTGATACTTCTACACCATTTAAAACTATTAAATATTATCTCATTTAATCATCACAGCAGTGCTGTAAATTAGATACTATTTTTCCCGTCATTCAGATGGAAAAATAAGAAACATAGAAATTATCATGATAAATTAGAGGAGATATGGAATGGATAGCCTGATGTAAGTCATATCATATAGGGGAATGTTCATAACAGCCTTGGTTGTAGTAGCAAAAACAAGTCAAAACAAATATGGAAAACAACTCAAATGACCATCATAATAGAATGAATTAATGTCTTGGTGTATTCATATAGTGAAGCTAATTGTTGCTGTCAAAACCAGTGGCTACTGTCTGCTGAAGTTGCCTCTACACAGGGGAATGGAATGAATTGCATGCTATAACATGTATAACTCTTAGGAAAATTTTGTTGAGGAAAGAAAAATCATTTGTAAAAGGATATATATACATGTATATATATAGAGAGAGAACATATATATGAAATATATAAAATATGACTGTAATGTAAATTTCAAAATAAATCTAAAATATATTGAATAAATTAGAGATGTTAAAATTATAAAGAGAAAGTTGATATATACAAAGTTTGGTATAGGTTTGTGCTATTGAATAGAGGGGAGAAAAATGAGAGGTATATTCAGGAGACCTTTGAAGCTAAGAGTTATAGTGTACTAATTATTTAATTAATTTATTCATTTTTGGTCTAATTGCCTTTTCTAGGGCCGCTCCTGTGGCATATGGAGGTTCCCAGGCTAGGGGTCGAATCGGAGCTGTAGCCACCAGCCTACAGCAGAGCCACAGCAATGTGGGATCTGAGCCGTGTGTGCGACCTACACCACAGCTCACAGCAATGCCGGATCCTTAACCCACTGAGCAAGGCCAAGGATCGAACCTGCAACCTCATGGTTCCTAGTCGGATTCATTACCTACTGAGCCTCGACGGGAACTCCTATACTGTACTAATTATTAATCTGCATTAATTCTCTGTGCTTTGTACATATTTTAGAAGCTTTCTAATGTAAAAATTCGATACTAAGTGAAAACAACTCTAAGAAAGTAACAGTATATTGAATTCACTGAAATTAAAACTATGTCCATAGAATTAAAAAATATCAATATAGAATCAGTTTCACATGTGTACAAAATCATATATTTTATCTTTTTAAAAAATAAATACTTAATAGGATTTTGTAATGAAAGAACTTTATAAATCAAGTAAATAGTGACACTTTTGACACTGAACTGCATGTGGGAATGAAGAAATGAGAATCAATGATGGCAGACAATTTAACAGGTGAGAAATAAGGGGAATATAATTTAATGGATAACTGAATGTCATTGCATTGTTTATTAACTTCAATAAAGTTAATGTTTACTCATGAAGAAATTAAAAGAAAGTGTTAAACTCAACATGCCATATCAAGTCTCTGAATGCTAACAAATCTAGATATTAAAAATAATCTGAAGAAAGCATTGTAAGTGAAGTGCAACTTCTTAATGCTAATAAAGAAGTTTCAAACACCCCATAGGAGGATCATTGACTTTCTCTAGAGTTTCTTGCAGTATAACATACAATTGTGGCACTTAAATGTGTCTAGGAAAAAAATAAAGTTTTTTCTTTGATCTTAGCCTATTTCTGTTTGCAATAATACACCTTTTGTCCACATGTATACCCTGAGAATGGAGTACACTATGTATAGGTGCCTCGGAGCATAAAATCACCAGCAGCAGGACATTGGAAACACTGATATGCATAAATAATTGTCAAGTGGAGAACTATATAATATTATCAGTAAAAATAGCACAAAAGAAGAAAGATTAGCTTAAGGCACCCCATGGCATTTATCCCAATGATGTAAACTTCATTCTTTCCAGCACCTCAGAGATAAGTATGATCATAGACCAATAGAAGAGTTTGGATTAATGAAGAGAGCTGAGGTGCTAATGAGCCCCTCTGCCACTTCCTCCTGCCTCAGACACACACCTGCCTAAATATACTGAGTATATGGCATATCGAGGTATTTATAAGATGTATTAGTATTATTTCATAGATCTATCTAAATAATAATTTAAGAATTAAAATAGCTTAAATGTATTGGATAATAATTAAACACCAAACATTTAACACAGAGTATCTAAAATTCCTTTCAACTGTTTTGCAAAGTAGGTATAATCATCACTACTCTAAGAGTAGTAAAACTGCAGATGTACAAAAATTAGGAAATTTTTCCAAGGTCACATATCTCATAAGTGTTTGTATATGAGCCTAGATGTCTCTGACAACAGAGTCTGCATTTTTTTCCACTACAAAAAGATGCTTCATGAAATTTTACTAAGCTGTTAAAATTATTCTCTTTTCTCACATTACAGGATGAGCATGGCACATAAATGCTTTCCAAAAAAAACTCTTCAGCAGAAGTTATAAAATTGGGTCTAATAACATTTGTGTTGCCCAGCCATATGTAATTCTTACATAACATAACTTGTCAGAAACATGTCAAAGATAATGCCAACCTTAAAGTAAAAAAGCAAACATTGATTTGGTAATTTTGGCCTATTCATAAACAATCTAACTTTGTAATTAAGGAGTTAAGAGAGGACCCATACATTAGAATAGGAAGAATAGAAACCAGGTAGAAACTAAAATTAAAATTTGAAATGATGCAACTTGAAATTACCTGTATAATGTCAGTTTTATTGAACAAAGTATGAAAGATACACATTTTAGGTTTTGAATAGCAAAGATACGTCTTCCAAATAATGCCTCCTGTAGGTCAAAAAAAATTTCCTAAATAAAAGAACATGTTTTTAAAGCAGAAATAATGCTGTGTTCAGACAAAGTCTGAGATTATCAGAGTTACAGAATTTTTGAGCTGAAAGGGACTGGAGAGAAACTCTCTTCTATATGTATGTGCATAATTAAATAGATAAGATAGAACTATTTGGCATAGTATATTGCAGGATGTATTTCTATGAATAATAAGCATATTCACACTCAACAGTAAGAGCAAGGCCTTCAACAATTTAATAAATGAAACTAAGTTTCTTTCTACTCTGAAAGAAAACTGCCACTCTGATAAAAAACAAAGAAAACAGCTAAGAATTTACTGAGTGCTAGTACATTGCTGTAGATATCTTATCTAACTTGTATCAAAGAAGCTGCTTTAAGGGTTAATGAATAAAAATCTGAATTTCTCTTTAAATATGCAATTTGAAAATTTAATGAATGCAAAGAATTTATAAATTGTTAAAGTATACTCCAATGTTTCTAAGCTGGATAAAATTTTTATTCTCCAAAGCCTGGAAATGACTATGATTCCAGGCCACTAAGGCAGTCATCCTTCATTTACTTGTCCAGTGTGTGAGTTTATTTTGCTCATTAAATTATGTTTTTTATAAGAGATAGTATAGTGAACTTGCTACCAAGAATAGTCTTTCCACCTAGAGAGAAAATGACTGCAAACTTTTCGTTTTTTAAATCAATTACCAGGTATCTCAAATGTTGAACCATAAAAAGCTACATTTTTTTCAAACTATAAAACAATATTAAATTTAGAACTTACTTTTGGTGGAATAAGGAGTGTCCAATAAATAACATATTTTCCCACATGAACTCTCAATCTGTAGAGAAGTAAAAGTTAGCATATGGAGACCAAAATACAGCCTTTATTACTGATAACAATTATCTTCACAATTGTGATTTGTTCTATGAGCAGGTAGGTGGATTTTCTCATGAAAACGTGAATCAGTTAAGATTAAACAGATGCCTGATCTTATAAAGCATATATAAATGAACACAGTAGATAATATACTGCATGATAGTAGGAACTTACTCCCAAGAAAGAACTGTCCAACCCAAGCATGCTAACTTTACCTGAAGTCACTCCGTCCCTCCTGGTGACAAGAGAGGAAAAGAGCAAGAGAAACAAATAGAATCACAAAGCTAGGTATCTTTCCACAGGAAGTAAATATTAGGAATGGGGAAGAGTACTCCATACTCCAACATTTTAAAGGAGAGGAATTTTAAATTAGAAAATAAATGAAAATGTATAGTAAATTTTCAACAAATATTAAGTGCTATCATTTTTCATATGATGATGCTTTTATCCTGTTTTGCTTCTTAAAGTTGATTTTAATACTTCTCTGACAATGCATAAAATGTCATACCATAAAAATAAGTGTTCCTTAAATGATTAGACTGTAAGATCATGTGTGTTTTCTTATTTTTTTGATATTGGGAAGTATTTTCCTCATTGTCAGTTTTAGACACTCCTCCAAATAAAGCCAAGTTCTATTACTACATAGCAAAGTCTAAAATGCTGATGAAAAAATAATGAAACAGATACTAGTATATCTGTCACATACACAATGCTAAGAATTGTAATTACTTCTGAAAATCAAATTAGTAATACATATAAAGAGCTTTAAAAATGATTTCAAGTATTTCGACTTGATAATTGTACCAATGGGAAAATATCTGAAAGACTAGCACAATATTAAAAAATCATTGAAACAATTTTCATCTCTGGAATATTTAAAAAAAGAAAAAGAACTTAAATATTTGACAATACAAGAATGGATTAAACAATTCTGATGTACTTTTACATGTAGCAATGAAAATTGGCTCTAATAATTCATTTTTATTAGAGAAATAATTATAAAGTGAAAAAGAAGTTCATAAAATTATATATTTAATTATTGAATAAAATATATTCTATATTTACCAAGTACAAAGCACTGGGCTACTTTTTGGAAAGACTGGTGCATGAACTATAAAGGTTGCTTAATTTATTGCATAGGGTATGGACAAAGGCCAATAACAGCTGAAATAAAAAGTAGACAACATAATTGTAGATTATGATACTATAAACAGTGAGGAATTTCTGTTTCCAGCAAGATGACATATTAAATATCCCCAACAACACCTATTAATGAAATAATAATTTGCTAGGTAAGACATTTCATCTTGCAGTTGAGCTGGCATGAAAGAAAGGAGTCTGTAATCTCCCTCTAACTGCCCTCCAGGAAAATGGAAAGAAGAAATAGGAAAATGAGGACAAAGATTTTGCTTTAGTGTTTCTCTGGACCCTGAAGTCCTTGAGCTTAAATTTGTGGCCACAAGGGATAGGAAGGTTCTGGATGTAACATCTAAGACCTTGATAAGAATGGACTTTCCTGAAATAAATAAATTATCTGCAGTTAAAGCAGAGAATTACAAAACTGTTACTTCAGGAATTCCTGCTGTCACTCAGCAGGTTAAGAACCAGACATAGTTTCTAGGAGGATGCAGGCTGATCCCTGGCCTCACTCAGTGGGTTAAAGATCTGGTGTTTCCTGAAGCTGCAGCAGCATAGTTTGAGGATGCAGCTCTGATTCCATGTTGCTGTGGCTGTGGAGTAGACAGGCCGCTGTGGTTACAATTCAACTCCTAGTCTGGTAACTTCCATGTGCCCCAGGTGCAGCTGTAAAAAAGAAGAGAAAAAAGGATGTAGCTTCCAAAATGTAAAAGTTTATCACATTGAAAAACATAGTGGAATATTTGACTATTTCTACTTTGGTACTTAAGGAAAAAGGAAAAAATATATATATACCCCCACACCCCAAGAGAACATAAAATCACAGTTCTGTTTCTCATGAGATTTGCCAGAAATTTCCTTAAAAATTAAAAGAAGACATAGAAGAAACTTTCTTGACCTCATCAACATAAATTCTACAACTTAATTGTGTGGTCTGAAAAATCCTTAGAAGAAAATTTAACTTAATATTGCTCCAGGTTGATGATGAAAAAGTCTGAAACACTCACATACACATATGCACATATAAACACACCAACATACAGGATCTCTTTAGAGGTACTTAAAATCAAGCTAAGAAAATTTCCAAGAAAGATAGGCATCACTAAGCCCCACTTCCCAAAGACAGGGAATTGGCTTGGAATTAAGAGTGAGAAAGAAAGAAATAATAAACACATCACCAAAAACTTCAGCTATTAGAATTTTTAATGTAAAATATAATGTAAAGACTAGATGTTAAAGAAATAAATTATAAACTTGAAATGCAATCAGGGAATAAGAATTTTAAAGAAAAAAATATAGTCAATCTAAAACAACTATAAAAATTTTCTATAAAGAAAAATAAAATGACTCAAAGACTCTGAAGTTAGCTTAAATAGCAAATCAAAAACTTTCAACGGTTGTGCAGCAAAAGGCCCTTACAGTTGGCCCTCCATGATCTGCCTCAACTTCTATATCTCTCTTTCTTTCTTCTGTCACATAGGCTTTTTGCTATTCAGATAGCATCCCTGTATGTTCCTGTCCTGGGGCATTTTCCCTGGCCAGTCCCTCGGCCTGGAGTGCTCTTCTTCCAAAACCTGCATGGCAAACTTTCTCACCTCCCAAAAGAAGGTGAGAGACTTTCAAATATTCTTTCTAATGAGACCCCTTATGACTACTGTGTTTAAAATTATAACCCCGACATCTATAATTCATATGTCCCCTTCTCAGCACTATGTAGTTTACCTTTTGTGTTAGTTAATTGTTGTCAGTCTCTTCCACACAATGTAAATTTCCTGACAGTATAAATTTTTCCTTTTTATCCTAAACCTTCAAAGACTAGATGGTTAATAAATGTCGTTAAAAAGAATGGTTTCAGCAAGCATACAGAAAGTTTAGTTAGGAAAATCAAGAAATTGCTCTCATCTTCCATTTTTTTTTTCCTTTTTAGCTAATAATTGGATAAAATGAGGCTTAAGGAAAGAGAAATACCTATATATTTTTTAAGAAAATGCAATTGAGAAGCAACCATGATTAGGGCATTTGTGGTTTAATTACTTGAGGTTTGTGATTTGATTTTAAAGTAAAAATATTTAACCCTATCTGAAATGTTCCTCAAAAATGTTTAGCTCTTGGAGAAAACATATTAAAAGCCATTGTGTTGAGTTTAGTCAGAATTTAGGTTTTTCCAAGTAAGTAAAAGAAAGAGAGAGAGGTAGAAAGGTAATGAAGTGTCATAAAGGAATAAGTATAATGGGAACCATGGAATTTTGACAGGAGTAAGTCAGGAATTGAAGACCAGATTACAAAAATGATAGAGATGGCTGAGACTCTCCTGATCACTTAGCTGTCTCTATTATTTCTGTAATCTGGTCTTCAATCCCTGATTACTCCTGTCAAAATTTCATGAAATTTTAAAACAATACTATTGCAGTTCCCATTGTGACTCAGTGGGTTATGAACCCAACTAGTATGCAAGAGGATGCAGCTTCAATCCCTGGCCTCGCTCAGTGGGTTAAGGATCTGGTATTGACACAAGATGTGTCGTAGGTTGCAGATGCGGCTTGGATATAGCGTATGCATATGTTGTGGGCCAGTAGCTGCAGCTCTGATTCATACCCTAGTCTGGGAACTTCCATATGCTGAAGGTGTGACTCTAAAAAGAAAAAAAAAATACTATTTACATTAACTCTCCCTAAAATGAAATACTTAGTTATGAATTAACTAAATATATACAACATACATGGAAAATTACAATCTTTGATGAAAGAAATAAAAAAAGAACCAACTTAATGAAGAGATATTTCACATTCATGGATAGACAGACTAAATATTGTGAAGATATAAGTTATTACTAACTTGATTTATAGATTCATCCCAATCAAATTCTATTGGTATTAGTAATTTAAAATCTCAGTAAATTCTTTTGTGGCTATTGACAAACATTCTAAAGTTTATTGGAGAGGTAGAAAAAACAGAATAGTTTTGATTTGCATTTCTCTTATAACCAGCGATGTTGAGCATTTTTTCATGTGTTTGTTGGCCATCTGTATATCTTCCTTGGAGAACAGTCTATTCAGGTCTTTTGCCCATTTTTCCATTGGTTGATTGGCTTTTTTGCTGTTGGGTTGTATAAGTTGTTTATATATTCTAGAGATTAAGCCCTTGTCCGTTGCATCATTTGAAACTATTTTCTCCCATTCTGTAAGTTGTCTTTTTGTTTTCTTTTTGGTTTCCTTTGCTGTGCAAAAGCTTTTCAGAATAGATTTACAAGGAGATCCTGCTAAATAGCATTGAGAACTTTGTCTAGATACTCATGTTGCAACAGAAGGAAGGCTGGGGGAAAAATGTAATTGTAATGTATACATGTAAGGATAACCTGACCCCCTTGCTGTACAGTGGGAAAATGAAAAAAAAAAGAAAAAGAAAAAGAAAAACCAGAATAGTTAACACCATATCGAAAGAAAAGAATAAAGTTAAAAGACTGACAGGATTTGGCTTCAAAATGTACTCTAATGTTACAGTAATCTAGACAATGAGCTATTAGTAAAAAAAAAAAAAATAGATCAATGAAACAGAATAGAGAGCTCAGAAATAGACTCACATACTTACAGTTAACTGATCTTTGACAAAGAAGCAAAAACAATACAAAGTAGAAAGGATAGTCTTTTCAACAAATGGTGATGGAAAACTGGGCATATACATGCAAAGAACTGAATCTAGACACAACCTTTATATTCTTCACAAAAATTCATCAAAATTGATCATGGACATAAGTGTAAAATTTAAATATATATATATATAAAACTCCTAGAATATAACATAGGATAAAAATCTAGATAAACTTGGGTTTGACAATTTTTAAATTAAAAAAAAAACAAACAAACATAAAATCCATAAGAAAAATACTTGGTAAGTTGGATTTCATTAAAATTAAAAATCTCTACTCAATGAAAAACACTGTCAGGAGAATAAGAAGACAAGCAATAGACTGGGAGAAAATATTTGCATCCCAAATAAGAAATGAACAAAAGCTCTGAACAGACACTTTATCAAATAAAATGTACAAATGACAGATAAGTATGGTTGAAATGATACTCAACATCATATGCCATTAGGGAATTGTAAATTAAAACAATGAGATACTACCACACATCTACTAGAATGATAAAAATCCAAAACACTGATACCAAATGCTGGAAAGAATGTAGAGCAACAGGACTTCTCATTCACTGTTAGTAGGAATGAAAAATGGCACAACCACTTTGGAAGAGAGTTTGGAAAATTTTTACAAAACTCTACATAATCTTACCATATGATGCAGAAATTACACTTTTTGGTATTTACCTAAAGAAGCTGAAAACCTGTGTGTGGATGTTATAGCAGATTTATTCATAAATGCCAAGACTTAGAAACAACCAAGGGATCTTTCAGTATATGAAAAAATAAACTGTTGCACATCTAGACAATGTACTTAAAAGAAATGAACTATTGAACCATTAAGACATGGAAAAAAAACTTAAGGAATGTCTGCTGTGGTGCAGTGGGTTAGAAATTCAACTGGAGCATTTTGGGTCTCTCCGAACACGCAGGTTCAATCTCCTGCTTGGCACCGTGTGTTAAAGAACAGGGTGTTGCCACAGCTGTGGCATAGGTTAGATTCAATTTCTGCAGCTCGGATTCAGTCCCTGGCCTGGGAACTTCATAGGCCTTGGGCGCAGCCACAAAACCAAACAAGCAAAGAAACAAAAAACTTAAATACATATCATTAAGCCACTCTGAAAAGGCTATATACTGTGTTATGATCCAATTATATGACATTCTGTAAAGGCAAAAATATGGAAACAGCAAAAATATCAGTGGTTTCTGGGGGTTGAGGAAGGACAGGGATGAACCGGTGGAGAAAAAGAATTTTTATGGCAGTTAACTTATTCTGCATGATGCAATATGGGTAGATACATGTCATATATATAGAACACCCTAATGTAATCTATGGACAATGAGTGATAATGATTTGCCAATGTACATTCATCAATTGCAACAAGAATACCACAACAGGTATAGGTTGATGATAGTAGGGGAGGTTGTGCATGTGGAGGAGCAGAGGGCGTAGGGACATTTTCTGGACTTTCTGCTCAATTTTGCTGTGAACTTAAAACAACTCTAATGTAAGACCTATCTAAAAAAAGAAAATACTAAATTTAATTTGATATAATATTTCTACTAGTTTACTTTCTTTAAAATATAATAAAGCATGTATAGTGTAATTTGACCATTTTACTTTTAAAAATTACATTTATTTCCATTTATCTTGACCTCCAATCAGCAAAGAATAACCTTAGACTCCATGTCAAAGAAATTATTCAATCATCTGTCAATGGACATTTGGGTTGTTTCCATGTCTTGGCTATTGTGAATAGTGCTGCAATGAACATGCAGGTGCATGAGATCCTGCTCTGTAGCACTGGGACCTAAGTCTGGTCACTTATGATGGAGCATAATAATGTGAGAAAAAATAATGTATGCATGTATGTGTGTAACTGGGTCACTGGGTCACCATGCTGTACAATAGAAAATTGACAGAACACTGTAAACTGACTATAATGGAAAAAAATGAAAATCATTACATATATTTTTAAAAGTCATTTTTCAGTTTCTAGCACTATTTAGTGCCAAATAGTCTTTGACGTTTCAAACTAGACAAAAAAAAACCTCTCCTGTTTTGAGCAATATTTCGCTCTTTCTACCACTTTCTATTCTCTCCTTAAGTGTGAAAAATAATTAATAAGAATTTTTAATAATAATTTCAAATTTAACTAACACTAAAATCACTAAAATATACACAATATAATTTATTTTTTCCTGTTATTTTAAGTTGATGTTTCACTATCCCTTTCTCTCTTTTCCAATAAAACATTACAAAAATCACCCAGAATTGAGTCCTTTATTCCATCTTTTATTGTACAGATTTCATATGATATTTTAATGGGAAAATTTAATTGTAACTCATGTCCTGGTCCATTTAATGAGATTGTTGCTATTGCTAGTTCAATAAGATTTTTTTTTAATTTTTGCACAACTGTGTAGTCCATTAAAAATCTGCTTCTAACTTCTAACTGGGGTAGGGAAGAGGCATGTTTATATACTTGCAGAATAGAAAGGAAAAATTGATCAGTTTGAATTATATGCTATATGCCAAGGCCTTTATTTAGAATGTTCAAAAAAAGTATTCAGTAAATATAAATATTCCACAGAGCTAGAAAGCTTTTCAGTAGATAATGTCCTGTTTGCAGAAAATAGAACGTTATCAGAATGATGTGATGTTGATGTTTCTCATATTTGCTTTCTGTCATGCTAAAAATATATTCTACTCCTCTCCTCAAAAAAAGTATAATTTATATCATCAAAATGATGTATATGACAATTAAACAGCTGTGTATATTATTATATCTTCTTTCATTTTGAATTATGAGCAAAATATCTTGAAACAATTATAAGATTTAGGAAATAGAGGGAAGAAAACTTTTCTTCTTGTTGTAGCCATATGTTACTTGGTAGAATTAGAGAAATCCAATTATTTTTTCATTTAGTCATTTACTAAATGTTTATCACCTGGGAATGTATGTTCTATGTTTATAGAAATATAAAGAATATGAAGATATGATACCTGACCTTGAAGGGTTCACAATCTAGTTATATAATAAAATATCTAAAACAGATACAGATCACAAGATTTGCACACATAAAACAATTCTTGAAGGATAAAAGTGTTGTGCATAAAAAAGAAATGGCCATTTAAGGCAGAGAGATCATGGCAAAGGACTAGCCAAATGTTCTATTTAGGAAATGTAAAATAATTTCACAGAACTAGAACTTGTGTAGCATGAAAGGAAAAGTTGAGAAATAAAGTGAGTGATGTATTGAAAGATAGACTGTGAAGGGACTTATGTGCCGGATTAAGAACACTTCTCCAGGCAAAAGTAGTCTTTAGATGATCTTAAGCAAAGTAGGGTTTGCACATTTGAAATTATTTATTTATATTCAGGAAGTAATGCTGTATGAAACTTATAGAATGTTTCGATGGAACTCTGAGTCTTCTTAGGGTAATTATCAGGTCATCAGAATAGCTGGAGAAAAATAATGAAATATCAAGAGCTCACTACCAGCACATCTTTATGTTTTCTCTTTAAGAGATTGGTTAAGCCTTAAAAGGATTCATAACTAAGATATCACCTGTGTTAGTATTGCCAGTTACAATTCAGAACTTCAGTTAAATTTGAATTTCAGATAAACATTGAATATTTTTTAGTATAATTATCTTCCAAATAGTTTATGGACATATTATACTAATAAGGTAATATCTGTTGCTTATCTGAAATTCAGATTTTAAATTTAACTGAGTAACCCTACTCAGAACACACTTTTATATGAGGTGAATGATGCCCCTATCCTGAGGATCATAGAAGGTACCCTATTTCTCTCTCCCCAATTAAGTATTAAATGTTAATATCCATGGGAAATGAGGGATACCCAGTCAGCATCTAAAACCCTGCAATAGAGTCCCTAGGGAGAAGGATACAGATCTAAATGACTGGACACATTTTCAGTCTTCAGCAGGTAGAGACAATGATAACACCTCCCCTGCAGAAATGAATCTCATGGCAAAAGGAAGATATACATATTCATAAATAATAAATCCAACCTGTTTCCTATATATCCTACATGTATAGAAATACTTTCTAAGGAGTTTATTGAATATATTTGTTTATTTTATATTTTCAGTGAGGCAAGACAGTGAAATATTCATGAATGGAGGCTTATGGAACCAGGCTTCTTTACTTGAAGGGCTATTTCATCAACTAACAAGAAACCTACCTTATAAAATTTTTGTAACCATTAGTTATTACTAAAGTAATAAGATGTAAAGATCTTAGAACAGTGCCAGGAATCTGGTAAGTACTCAGTAATTATTAGCTTATTTATTTATTTGCTTTTTAGGGCTCTACCCATGGCATATAGAAGTTTCCAGGATAGGGGTCAAATCCCAGCTGTAGCTGCAGGCCTACACCACAACCACAGCAAAGCAGGATCTGAGCTGTGTCTGCAGCCTACACCACAGCTCACAGCAACGCATGATCCTTAAACCACTGAGCAAAGCCAAGGATTGTACCTGCATCCTCATGAATATCATTTGGATTGGTTTCTGCTGAGCCATGATGAGAACTCCCAGCTAATTTATTAATGTATGGATAAATATATAAGTAGTAAAGCTGTTAGAGAATATAGGTACCCATAAAGCCAAGTCCAAGGCTACCTATGCTTGGACTATTTAGTCCTGGGAACCAAAAGATTCCATCTTTAAACACTGGACCTCCAAATTCTTAACTAATACAGAAATATATTTATAAGTTTTTAAAATATGTTCAATAAATTCAATTCAATGATAAATTGCAAAAATTCTAAGATGGTATAATTGCTAGTTTAATATTTAACACTAAATTTTTGTCATTAAATAAAAAATTAAATTTGCCAATCTTGTGGTAGCCATTTAAAAATAAATCCTGTACTCGTATTAATAATATTCATATTATTCATATAGTTGACAATCATATGTTAATGTTATTCACAGTGATATAATATTAATATCATTAATGTTTTTTAAAATAGTAAAGAAAAAATTATAAGATCTAGTATCTCAAACTTCAGGAATTTTTAATTTTGAGTTATATCACACATCCACATATATATCCCACTGGTTCAGAAGGTACATCACATTAATTTTATAAAAAATTGTGATTACACAAAGAAGTTTTAGAGGGCTGAAAAATCTGTTGCCAGTGCAAGAACATGGAGCATGCAACAGTTTTGTCATCATTTTTATTGTTTACTTATCAAAAGAAGTTTGTTTATTTAATCTCTTATCTTTCCAAGTGATTCTACCTTAAAATGATGAGAAAGAATCTATTGCTATTACTACAGAGGATTGGATTCGGAAGATGTAGTATATATACACAATGGAATACTACTCAGCCATAAAAAAGAACGCCATAATGCCATTTGCAGCAACATGGATGGAGCTAGAGAACCTCATACTGAGTGAAATGAGCCAGAAAGACAAAGACAAATACCATATGATATCACTTATAACTGGAATCTAATATCCAGCACAAATGAACATCTCCTCAGAAAAGAAAATCATGGACTTGGAGAAAAGATTTGTGGCTGCCTGATGGGAAGGGGAGGGAGTGGGAGGGATTGGGAGCTTGGGGTTATCAGACACAACTTAGAATAGATTTACAAGGAGATGCTGCTGAATAGCATTTAGAACTATGTCCAGACACTCATGTTGCAACAGAACAAAGGGTGGGGGAAAAATGTAATTGTAATGTATACATGTAAGGATAACTTGATCCCCTTGCTGTACAGTGGGAAAAAAAAAGAAATTAAAAAAAGAATATCTACTATTTTATCCTTTTCTTATACCTCCCCTTACCTTAATGATAGGTTTATATTTGTAGGTGCTTTATGGTAAAAATCCAATTTCTTCCATTTTGAAATTCCCTACACCTTATATTTTCCTTTGTTGCCCAAATCCTCCAGATAGTTATAGTTATCCTTAGACATTTTTCACCCCTATGGAAAAAAGCATCAGCCTCTAACATTAAAACCTTGGCATTCAGCTTTATCTCTGAAAGCTGCTGCTTATCTCTGAAACCTTGGCATTCAGCTTTATCTCTGAAAGCTGCTGCTTATCCTGAAAAAACCACTTTAGACGGGGTGTCTCTTGTGAGACTCATCACTTGAGACTTTATTCTTCCAAATAGGGATAGAAAAAAAAAAAAGGTAGTTAATGGAATTTTCCTATATTTATTATACATGTGATCCAGCATTTTCAGTTTTCCTAATGGGGACTTGTTAAGCTGAGTGGAGAGTATGGTGAAACATTTTCCTTTTTTCCAAATGAAAAAACAATAATCTGAGTAAGTGAACTAATTCTACTATAGTGCAACTCCAATACAAAATGGGTCTCAAGTATTACACTATATTTCTTATTAAAATTGGTGCAATTCTCAAATCATATTGTATACATTTGAATGGCTTAAATAATTTCATTATCTTCTTTAACTTTATTGAAATATAATTGACTAATGAAATTGTAATATATTTAAAGTACACCATGTAACAATTTCATATACATATACATTGTGAAAGGATTTCCATAATAAAGTTGATTAACACATTCATTATCTCCCATATTTACCTTTTTCTATGTGAAAGCACTGAAGTTCTATCTCTTATTAATTTGAAATTATGCAGTGCTATACAATTACACAGTGTTATCAATCCTAGTCACTGTGTTATACATTAGATCCTCAGATAGGATTCATCTTATATCTGAAAGTGTACACATTTTACCAAACTCTCCACATTTCTCCCATTTTCCCCCAGTCCCCAGCAACCACTTTTCTACTTTCTGTTTCTATGAAGTTAACTTTTTTTTATTCCAAATATAAGTGAGACTATATATTTTTTTCTGCCTTATTTCACTTAGCATATTGCCCTCAAAATTCTCCATGTTGCCACAAATGGCAGAGATTCTTTTTTTAAGGCTGAATAATATCCTATTGAAAACAGTGGCCAAGATAGTGGAGTAAAAAGACCCTGAGCTCACCTTATCCCACAGGCAGAACAAAATTACAACTATTTAGAGAGAAACTCTTGATGAGAATAATCTGAAGTACAACAATAACAGAAAAGATTTTATACAACTAAAGAGATAATGATAGAACCACAATAAGATATATAAGAGGGTCAAAGATGCAATATGGTCAAAACCCACACTCCTGGGTAGGCAACCTACAAAAGGGAGGACAATCACAATAGTAGAGGTTCTCCAAAATAAGCAAGGGGCCTGAGCCCCACATCAGGTCCCCAGCCTAAAGGTCCTGCAGCAGGAACAAATGCTCCAGAATATCTGTCTTTGAAGGCCAGTGGGGCTTGCTTTCAGAAGAGAAAGCAAGTTGGGGTTTAAGCAACCAGAGACATTGGCCTTTAAAGGTACACACACAAACTCACATGATTTGAGACTGAGGGCAGAAGCAGTTATTTGAAAATAGCCTGGATAAAACCCACTTGCCAATATTGGAGAGCCTCTTAGAGAGGCAGGAAGAAATTGAGACTCACTCTGGCAACATAGACTCTAGCAGCAACCCTTTTGGGGAGCCCAATATGCCATGAGGACACTAGTAATAGTATTTTAGAGTCCTCCATCTAGCTTATTAGTACAATAATCTGGTGCCACCCACCAGCAGGCCAGCAGCAACTGTAAGCACCCCTTCACTACTGCATATGCTACAACCAAGCTTCAACCACCAACAGGCCAACACCAAGCTGGGGTCTCCCTGTGCCACAGTCTTTCCCTATCAGCAGACAGACCTAATCCCTGGGACACCAAGGCCTTCAACCAACCATGTCAAGAACCAGCCCTGTCAACCAGTAAGGTAACACCAGTCCTAGGCCCTCCAGATCCCAGCCAGCCATGCCCACCATCTGGCTGGCACCAGGACTGGGCCTCCCTGGACTGTGCAGCCAGTTGCATTAGGATCTAGCTCTGCCCACAAGCAGCCAACAGCATCAGCACTAGAAAAAGCCTTACAATTAGATAGGGACTAGCCATGCCTACCAGCACATCCATAGTAGTCAACCCTACCACAAGATAAAGGCCTACCCAGGTCACATATCTCCTCTAGGCATATAGTTTTAGAGAACAGATGGAAGTGCTAGGCCCCACAGGATATCAGGATATCTCTTGCATACAGACATTTATCCAACAATGGGAAATGTACCTGACTTTCATAATACATAGAAATAAAGGAGTTCCTTCATGGCCTAGCAGTAAAGGATTTGGCATTGTCACTGCTATGATTAAGGTTTGATCCCTGGCCTGGAAACTTCTATAAACTGCATGAACAGCCACAACCACACCCACTCCTCAAAAAAAAAGGTAAAGAAAAAAATAGACACAGAATGTTAGGGAAATTAAGGAAACAGAGAAATATTTTTTAAAACAAAAAAGCAAGATAAAACTCAGTTGAAGAGATAAACTAAATGGTGATAAACTATCTAATAAAGAATTCAAAGTTATAATGATAAGATGCTCAAAAAACAAAAGAATGGATGAACATGATAATATTAGCAAAGAGTTAGAAAATATAAAGAAAAAATAAAGAGAGCTGAAGTATACTGAAATAAAAAATACTCTAGGAGTTCCCTTGAGGTGCAGTGGGGTAAGGCTCTGGCATTGTCAGTGCTGCAGCTTGGGTCTCTGTTGTGGAGTGGGTTTTATCCTTGGACCAGGAAGTTCCACATGCCATGGGTGCCACAAAATATATAGAGAGTATTGTACTAAAAAAAACGATGGTTCACTGAAAAAAATCAAAGTCAAAAATACCTGGAGACAAAAGAAAATGAAAACACAATGATCCAAAATCTATGAGATATAGCAAAAGTAGTTCTAGAAAAGAAGTTGATACGAGCCTACCTCAGGAACCAAGAAAAAATCTCAAGTAAACAACCTAACATTATACAGAAGTACAAAGTATTATAAAAGATTACTGTAAGTAACTATATGACTAAAATGAACAACCTAGAAGAAATGGACAAATTACTAGAAATGCATAATCACCCAAGGCTGAATCAGGAAGAAATAGACATGAAATATGAAAATAACAATTACCTATAATAAAATTCAATCAATAATTTTGAAAACTCCCAACAAAAAAAGTCTAGGACTAGATGTCTTCACAAGTGTGTTCTACCAAGCATTTAAGGAAAATTGGTGGGTATTATTTCTTGTAAATAAAATTTTGATAAAAAGTTGTGTACATTAAAATAATTTGCTATTATTTTTCTCTTCTTTTCTTTTTTTTTTTTGTCTTTTTTGTCATTTCTTGGGCCTCTCCCACAGCATATGGAGTTTCAGGCTAGGGGTCGAATCGCAGCCATAGCTACTGGCCTAGGCCAGAGCCACAGCAACGCGGGATCCGAGCCGCATCTGCAATCCACATCACAGCTCACAGCAACACCAGATCCTTAACCCACTGAGCAAGGCCAGGGATCAAACCCGCAACTCATGGTTCCTAGTTGAATGCATTAACCACTGCACCATGACGGGAACTCCTATTTTTCCATTCTAAGTATCACATATGCTACAATTAACTTTGTTTATAGCAAAACTGGTTAAAACTCAATATCCAAAGACAATAATAGTTAAATGTAATAATGATGACAATTACTGGGAGGAATTCTAATTAAGACTATGGAAAACTAATAGTTAAAAATAATTGATGATATATTCATTTAAGAATAATAAATTAGGAATTTCATTTTGAAAATGTGAATCATTTTCCTATTTCTGAAAAAGGTTTCAAGCTAAAAATACCCCAAAAAATTTTTGTATCTTTCTTTCACAGCTTATATTTCTCCTACATTTTCTATTTAATTAAAACATCCTGATGCACCCCCTTTACAAATAAAAACCTCATAGATAATCTGGATACCTTTTGTTAATATTCCACATTAAATTAGTCACCAAATTCAGCCTATTTCACTTTATAAATATTTTTATTTCTATCTACCTTCTTTACACCTGTATTTAGAGTCCAGGAGAGTATTCTCTTGCCTTGTTATTTTAACTGGTTCTTCACTTCTGTTCCCCTCAAGTCCTTCATCTCGTGGGGTTCCAGAATTGCTTTTCTAAAACAGATCTACAAATATTTTTCTCTATTCACAGACTTGGTGAGGCTACAAGTTACATCAAGAACATAGACTCCATCCCATGGTTTTCTAAATAGCATATACTTGGCTGCATACCACAAGTAAGATGTTCCCCCACACTTTGTCTTGTGATTGCCATCCTAGTATTCCCCCACCCAGCCGTGAGTTTCTAGAACTTTAATCTACTTGTCTGAATACATGAAATAAATTTGTGTCCAGTAATGATTTTGGTTTAATTTTTTTTAATCTTTGACAAAGGAGGCAAGAATATAAAGGGGGAAAAATTATTTTCAGCAAGTGGTGCTGGAAGAACTGGACAGCTATGTGTAAATTGATGAAACTGGAACACACCCTAACACCATGCACAAAAATAAACTCAAAATGGCTTAAAGACATAAATGTAAAACAAGACACTATCAAACTCCTAGAAGAGAACATAGGCAGAACATTCTCTGACATCAACCTTACAAATGTTTTCTCAGGTCAGTCTCCAAGGCAACAGAAATAAAAGCAAAAATAAACCAATGGGACCTAATCAAACTGACAAGCCTTTGCACAGCAAAGGAAACCATTAAAAAAAATAGACATCTTACAGAATGGGAGAAAATAGTTTCAAACAATGCAACTGACAAGGACTTTATCTCTAAAATATACAAACAACTTATACAGCTCAACAGCAAAAAACCCAACAACCCAATTGAAAAATAGGCAAAAGAACTGAATAGCCATTTCTCCAAAGATATACAGATGGCCAACAAGCACAAGAAAAAATACTCAACATCACTGATTATTAAAGAAATACAAATTGAAACTACTATGAGGTACTATCTCACACCAGTCAGATGGCCATGATTATTAAGTCCACAAATAACAAATGCTGGAGAGGGTGTAGAGAAAAAGGAACCCTCCTGCACTGTTGGTGGGAATGGAAGCTGATACAACAACAGTATGGAGGTACCTTAGAAAACTATACATAGAACTACCATATGACCCAGGAATCCAACTCTTGGGCATATGTCCAGACAAAACTTTCTTTGAAAAAGAGGCATGCACTCATATGTTCATTGCAGCACTCTTCACAATAGCCAAGACTTGGAAACAACATAAGTGTCCAAGGACAGATGAATGGATTAAGAATATGTGGTATATATACACAATGGAATACTACTCAGGCATAAAAAAGAACAAAGTAATGCCTTATGTAGCAACATGGATGGAACTAGATTCTCATACTAAGTGAAGTTTAAGTCAGAAAAAGAAAGGCAAATACCATATGATACTTGATGCAGTTTCCTATGTCTTAGCATTATACCTGATGATCATCTTTCCTATATTGAGCTAAATAATATTCCTATTCAACTTTCAATATTTTTGGGGACTAAATGCTCTAGAAAAACTTCTCAGAGTCTCATCAACCTACCCCTAGTAAATCTAAAGCCACCTCTTAGAGGATCTAACAGAACTTAGGACATGACCCTATTTATTTACTATATTTTTAAAATATTAATTTATGTTTCTATCTCAGTCAATAAGTTGTGTATATCTTAAGAGGAGAAAAAATGACTTTCAACTTCAAGTGGCACCTAGTAGAGTGTTTAATAGATATTTGTGAAATAGAAGTAAATCATTGATCTTAACTTTTTATTTATATCTCCAAATTTTATACTCTTTCACTGTTCCAAAAATTTACAATGTTTCTTACATATGTTGTTTGATTTTCCAATTTTCCCGGATTTATTCATGCCATTTTCCTCACTGAAACTTCAAGCTTCTTGTTAAGTTCCCTATGAAAATTCTACCTACATTTTAATGACTTTTCGTTGCTATGGCTTTTGTTTATTTATTCATATCAATGCTTCTAAATTTACACAGTAATCTTTCTTTTCAACACTTTATTTGACAGCAATAGGTCTTTATCTTGCTGTTTTTCAACTACATGTTTAGTTTCATGAAGACATATTTTTTTGTTTTTGGTGAGGTTTTTTGGTACTATATATTACATGCCATAATACTTGTTAGAAAATAGATGCTTAATATTCATTTGATGCAAACTATTTCTACAATTCGTTACATTATAATTTTTAAAAATTTTTCAACTCATGTAACAATTTCATATTTTTCCTTCTATCTTATCCTTTTGGGTGTGTTTTCATGGACATAATTATAATTTGGAAACATGGGTAACTTAGAGACTCTCTACACAGAGAACTTTGCATAAGAGGTAAAGCTCAGACTTGATATTTGTGGATAATTAAAATAGAGTTTTTATAAGAAGCTGTTTTAATAATTTCATATTTTTTATTTTTTCTAATTTGCTTTAGAAAATTAGACCATTTTGGTGTATAGAGTGATGCACACACATTGATTTTTTTTACTTACTATCATTTTCATACTCTGAGAACTTTATACTGAAGATAGATTTTATAGGAAAATTTAGATGGCTACCATATAAGTAACACACTACCATTTTATTATTATATTCTGGCAAATATTCCTTTTTTAAATGGCTTCAGCTATGTCATATGAAAGTTACTAGGACAGTGATTGAATGTGAGTTGCAGTTGTG
Source organism: Phacochoerus africanus (assembly GCF_016906955.1). NCBI lineage: Eukaryota > Metazoa > Chordata > Mammalia > Artiodactyla > Suidae > Phacochoerus > Phacochoerus africanus. Next base: position 34,122,140 of record NC_062556.1, on the reverse strand, counting down.
AACTATGCTGCTACTGCAGCAATGCAAATCCTTTAACCCAATGTGCTAGGCCAGAGATTGAACCCACATTGCCATAGCAACTGAAGGATTGCTGAAATCAGATTATTTTTTTTCTCCATTTTTTAATTAAAAAAATAGTTGATTTACAGTGTTGTACCAATTTCTGCTGTAGAGCAAAATATATATTTATGTACATATTCCTTTCCTTTATTATTTTCCATCATGGTATATCCCAAGATATTGGATATAGTTCCCTGTGTTATAGAATAGGATATCATCGATTATCCATTCTAAATATAATAGTTTGCATCTACTAAACTCAAACTTCCAGTCCATCCCACTCTGCCCCCCTCTTCTCCTTGGTAACCAATAATCTGTTCTCTATTCTGTGAGTTGATTTCTATTTTGTATATATGTTCATTTGTTCCATATACTAGATTCTACATATTAGAGATATCATATGGTATTTGCCTTTCTCTCTTACTTACTTCACTTACAATCACTAGTTGCATTCACGTTGCTGCATTTTTTTTTATACTTGAATAGTATTCTATTGTGCCATGACTTCTTAATCCATTCATCTGTCATGGACATTTTAGTTGTTTTCGTGTCTTGGCTATTGTGAATAGTGCTCAATGAACATATGGTTGCATGTATCTTTTTGAATTGTAGTTTGGATAAATGCCCAGGAGTAGGATTGCTCAGTCATATGGTAGTTCTATATTTAGTTTTCAGAGGAACCTCCATACTGTTTTCCACAGTTGCATCAATTTACATTCCCACCAGTGTAGGAGGACTCCCATTTCTCCACACCCCCTCCAGCATTTGTTATTTGTAGACATGTTAATGATAGCCATTCTTACCTTTCTGAGATGGTATCTTGTTTTGACTTGCACTTCCCTAGTAATTAATGATGTTGAGAATTTTTTAATGTGTCTACTGTACATACATATGCCTTCTTTGGAGAAATGTCTATTTAGGTCTTCTGCCCATTTTTTGATTTGGTTGTTGGCTTTTTTGCTGTTTGAGTTGTATAAGTTGTTTGCATATTTTAGAGATTAATCCCTTGTTGGCTGCATCATTTGCAACTATTTTAATTCCATTCCTTAGGCTATTTTTTTTATGGTTTTCTTTGCTGTCCAAAATCTTCTAAGTTTGATTAGGTCCCATTGCTTTATCTTTGTTTTTATTTCTATTGCTTTGATATACTGACCTAAGAAAACATTTTTTATGGTTTACGTCAGATAATATTTTGCCTATATTCTCCTCTAGGAGATTTATGGTATAATGTCCTATGTTTAAGCTTTTAAGCCATGTTTATATTTGTGCATGATGTGAAGGTATGTTTTAGTTTCATTGATTTCCATGCAGCTGTCTAGTTTTCCCAGCATCACTTGCTGAAGAGACTTTTTTTCCCCATTTTACATCCTTACCTCCTTTGTTGAAGATTAATTGACCATAAGTGTTTGGGTTTATATCTGGACTCACCATTGATCTATGTGTCTGTTTTTGTACCATTATCACACTGTCTTAAATACCATAGCTTTGTAATATTGTCTGAGGTCTGAAAAAGTTACACAGCCACTAGGATTTTTTTTCCTCAAGATACATTTGGCAATTCTGGGTCTTTTATGGTTCCATATAAATTATTAGATTATTTGTTCTACTTCTGTGAAAAACATCATAAGTAATTTGCTAAAGATTTCATTAAATCTGTAGATTGCTTTGGGTGGTATAGCCATTTTAATGGTATTGATTCTTCCAATTCAGGAGCATCTGATATCTTTCCATTCCTTTGAATTATCTTTAATAATCTTTATTGATGTTTTATAGTTCTTAGCATATAAGTCTTTCACCTCCTTGGTCAGGTTTATTCTTAGGTTTTTAATTTTTGTGGTACTATTTAAAATGTATTTTTCATATTCCTTTTCTAATATTCTGTTATTACACAGAAATGTAGCCATTTATGAATGTTAATCTTGTGTCCTGCTACTTTGCTGAATTCACTGATAAGTTTGAGTAGTTTTTGTGTGGAGGGTTTTCTATACCATGTCATCTACATATAGGGAAAATTTTACCTATTCCCTTCCAGTTTGAATACATTTTATTTCTTTTGGTTGTCAGAGTGCTTTGGTCAGGAATTTCAATACTATGTTGAGTAAAAGTGGTGAGAGTGGGCATCCTTGTCTAGTTCCAGATTTTAGCAGGAAAGCTTTCAGCTTTTCTCCGTTGAGTATTACATTGGCTATGGGTTAGTCATAAAATGTTTTTATTATGTTGAAATACGTTCCCTCTCTACCCAATTTGGTAAGAATTTTTTTAGGAATTGATGGATGTTGGATTTTGTCAAATGCTTTTTCTGCCTCTATTGAGATGATGATGTGGTTTTTGACTTTTCTTTTGTTAAAGTGGTGTATGACACTGATTTGTGTAGATTGAACCATCCTTGTGAAGTTGGAATAAATCCTACTTGGTAGTGGTATATGATTTTTTTATGTGTTTATGGATTCAATTGGCTAAAATTTTGTTGAGAGTTTGTGCATCTATATTCATCAAAGATATCAACCTATCATTTTCTTTTTTGCTAGGATCATCATCTGGCTTTGTTATTAGGGTGATGGTAGCTTCATAGAAGTCTTTGGGAATGTTCCTTCTTCAATCTTTTGGAAGAGTTTAAGAAGGATGGGTGTAGGAGTTCCCATCCTCAGCAGTAATGAACCTGACTAGTATCCGTGAGGACATGGGTTCAATCCCTGGCCTTACTCAGTGAGTTAAAGATCTTGCATTGCTGTAAGCTGAGATGTAGGTTGCAGACATAGCTCGGATCCAGCATTGCTGTGACTATAGTGTAGGTAGGCAGCTACAGCTCTGGTTTGATCTGAGGGACTTCAATATGCCACAGGTGGAGCACAAAAAAGACAAAAAAAAAGTGTCAATGCAAGTTCTTCTTTGTATGTTTAGTACAATTTGCCTGTGACCCTTCTGGTCCTAGACTTTTTGTAGGGAGACTTTTTTTTTTTATAGGGAGCACTTTTTATGACATATTCAATTTAATTCCTTGTGATCAGTCTGTTCAAATTATCTATTTATTCTTGATCCAGTTTTTCTGTGTGTGCTGTATATTTCGAGAACATTATCCACTTCTGCTAAGTTGACAAATTCATTGGAATATAATTTTTCATAGTATTGTCTTATGGGTTTTTGTATTTCTGCAGTATCTGTTGATATTCTCTATTATCATTTATTATTTCATTTATTTGTGTGCTTTCCCTCTTCTTGGTGAATCTGGCCAGAGGTTTGTGAATTTTGTTTAGCTTTTCAAAAAATCAGCCCTTGATTTTATTGATATGTTCTATTCAAATTTTTATTTTTTTGATTTCCTCTCTGCTCTTTAGGATGTCCTTCTTTCTGCTTACTTTAGGTTTTATTTATTCTACTACTTCTAATAATTTTAGGTGGTAGTTTGGGTTGTTGATTTGAGAGTTTTCCTGTTTTTTGAGAAAGGCCTGTATTGATATGAATTTCCAACCAAAAGATGCTTTTGTGGTACCCCATATATTTTGTATGATTGTGTTTTCATTGTCTTTTGTCTCAGATATTTTTAGTGCCTTTTTGAGTTCCTAATTAAACAACTATTTTTTTAGTAGCATGTTGTTTGGTCTCTATACAGTCAGTTTTTTCTCATTCCTTTTCCTGTGATTGATTTCTAGTTTCATGCTATTTTTGTCAGAGAAGGTGCTTAAAATAATTTTTATGCTCTTAAATTTGTTGAGGTTAATTTTTTGCCTCAGAATGTGATCTATCCTAGAGAATGTCCCATGTACACTTGAAAAGAATGGATATTCTGGGGTGGTTTTTTTTGGATGTAATATCCTGAAAATATCAGTGGGTAACTGTTCTATTGCATCATTTAGAATCTCTGTTGCCTTATTGATTTTCCGTCTAGAAGATCTATCTGTTGATGTGAGTGGGGTAAGTATTCCAATCACATCCTTCTGTTATCTCTCAGCATTTGTTGTATGCATTTGGGTGATCCTCTATTAGAGGCGAATATATTGACAAGTATAATATCCTCTTCTTGAATTGATCCTTTTATCATTAAATAGTGTCCTTCTTTATCTTTTTTATGGCCTTTATTTTCAAGTATATTTTTTATAATATGAGTATTGCAGTGCCTGCTTTCATGTCATTTCCATTTGCTTGAAATATTATTTTCCATCCCCTCACTTTCAATTTTTATATCCTTTAAGATAGCTCTCTTGTAGGCAGCATATTGTAGACTCTTGTTTTATTTATTGTTTGCCACTCTATGGCATTGACATTGAAAGTAATTATTGATACATCATATGTATTATTGTCATTTTAAAACTTGTTTTCCAGTTGATTCTATGTTTCTTTCTTTTGTTCTTTTTCTTTTTTCTTTTTTTGGTTGGATTATTTCATTTTATTTTATGCTTGTGTGCTCTTCTATTTGTTTTTTGGTGAATGTATTATTTGGTGTTCATTTGAAGTTGCCCTGTGTTTCAAGTATGTTGACTCCTCCCTCTAACTGCCTGATTTACCCTAATGGTCATATAGGTTAAAACACGTTCTTAAAAAATAAATAAATAAATAAATAAATAAATAAATAAATAAATAAATAAATAAAAAAGGTGAGTTACCATTGTGATGAAGTGGAAATGAATCCAACTAGTATCCATGAGGATGTGGGTTTGATCTGTGGTCTCACTCAGTGGGCCAGGGATCTGTCATTGCCATGAGCTGTGATGTAGGCTCAAATCCCATATTGCTGCAGCTGTGGCTGTGTCATAGGCCAGCAGCTGTAGCTCTAATTATACCCCTGGCCTGGGGAACTTCCATAGGCTTCAGATGTGGCCCTAAAAAGCCAAAAAAAAAAAAAGGAGAGTCTAGATTTTCTTATTTTCCTACCCCACATTTTATGACTTTGGTGTCATTTTTCAGACTTTAGGTTTATCCTTTTGCTGTTCCTTGTGTTTATCTTCACTTTTATAGATAGTTTTCCTTTTATATCTGTATATTGGCTTATTTAAGTGATTACTTTCAATTGTGATTTTATCCATCTGATATCTTTTTACTTCTTTCCTATTTACAGGATAACTTTCATTTTTTTTTCTTTTAGGATAGCTTTGTATAGGTCTATGTTTTTTTTTAGCTTTTATTTGTATGATGAATTCTTTATTTCTCCTACTTTATTTATTTATTTATTTATTTTTGTCTTTTTGCCTTTTCTAGGGCCACTCCCACAGCATATGGATATTCCCAGGCTAGGGGTCTAATCGGAGCTGTAGCTGCTGGCCTACGCCACAGCCACAGCAACATGGGATCTGAGCTCTTTGGCTCAGATCATTGGCTCTTTGTCTGCCTCCCTGATTGGGCTTATTTTTTTCTCTGCATTATTCATTCTGACATTCAATGCCTTTATCTCAGCTTTCATCTCTGCAAATACATTTTCTAATTTTTTTGGCTCCTTATAATATCTGGTTCATTTTAAAAGTAATTAGTGTTACTGCTGATATTCATTCTTAATTCCTTCAGTATTTTCACTACTTCTCTTTAGAACTCAGTGTCTGTTAGAATACAGAGGTCTATTTCATTTTTTGGCTCTTCAGGAAAATTTTCCTATTCTTTTAACTGAGAATGGCTCCTATGCTTTTTCATTTTGCTTATATTTTTCATATTCTGTGAGATTAGGAAAAAAATTATCTACTGTAGTCTTGGAGGAATACTTATATTCAGGAGCATCGTGTATAGCTTGTGAGAGCTTACTATGTTTTTGGCATGGGAGCTGCTTTTGATTTTGATGCTTGCTCTCTCTTTCCTCATTGTGCACATGCTGTTTTCCTCTTGATATGTGGTGTGAAATTGTATGGCCTGTGCATGCTCCCAGGGAGGTATGGGGCAATGAGAAGCTCCTGGAGATGGCATCTATTCACTGGACCCTTGACAGTGGTGGGGACCCACAGGGAGGTGGGTATGGCAACCAGGGCCCTTTGCAGCAGTAATAACAGAACATGCGTGTTCCCAGGGAGGTGGTGGCAACTGTGAGGCAGGGCCCTCTTCAGCAGAGCACCCTGAGGGGACTAGTGCCACAGGCAATGCCTCATTATGGGATCCTCAGTGGTAGTAGACTGCACCCACTTCAGGAGTCCAAGTTGGCTGCAGGACTTGGCAACACTCCTGTGACCTATAAAACATGTGCCCCACTGCCTGAGAGCCCACAAGTGAATAAAGAAGTTTCTGTGGTGGTCCCACCCTTCCTCTTCTCACAGCCCCTAACAATGATGTCTTGCTTCTCTGGTAACACCAGACCTCTTCCCACACTCCCTGTGAAACACTGCTCCCTCACCCCCTCAGGTGGTTTCCACACAGCCAACCCTAGTCCTCTCCCAAGAACTAACTTCCATAGCCTGAGTCTCTGCACTTAGCCATCCCCTCAGTATCTCACTCTGTGGCATCCTGAGCTATGGCACCAAAGGCCTATGCAGCTCTCTCTCTGCTTTTCTCTTCAGACCAGCTGCTGTGCTTTTCTCTGAAGCTTTACAGCCCACCCCACCCCCTGTCGGATCTCCCCATCAGTTAAGTGACCTCCAAAAGTGTGGATTCCTTTCATATTTCATGGCTCTCTCAGGAATTCAGGAGTACTGGTCCAATCCTGATTCCTTTCCTTTTTTTTCCATTTTTTTATTACTCAAATGAATTTATCACATCTGTAGTTGTATAATGATCATAACAATCTGATTTCATAGGATTTCCATCCCACAGCCCAGGCACATCCCCCCACCCCCCAAACTGTCTCCTCCGGCGACCTTAAGTTTTTCAATGTCTGTGAGTCAGCATCTGTTCTGCAAAGAAGTTCCATCTGTCCTTTTTTCAGATTCCACATGTCAGTGAAAGCATGTGATGTTGGTGTCTCATTGTGTGGCTGACTTCACTTAGCATGATAGTTTCTAGGCCCATCCATGTTGCAAAAAATGCTGGTATTTCGTTCTTTTAATGGCTGAGTAATATCCCATTGTGTATATGTACAACATCTTCTGGATCCACTCCTCTGTCGATGGACATTTAGGTTGTTTCCATCTCTTGGCTATTGCAAAGAGTGCTGCAATGAACATTGGAGTACATGTGTCTTTGCGAGCCATGGTTTTCTCTGGATAGAGGCCCAGGAGTGGGATTGCTGGATCAAATGGGAGTTCTATGTTTAGTTTTCTGAGGCATCTCCATACTGCTTTCCACAGTGGTTGCACCAATTTACAATCCCACCAACAGTGTACTAGGGTTCCTTTTTCTCCACACCCTCTCTAGCACTTATAGTTTGTAGACTTTTGGATGATGGCCATTCTGGCTGGTGTAAGGTGGTACCTCGTAGGGGTTTTGATTTTCATTGCTCTAGTAATGAGTGATGTTGAACATCTTTTCAAGTGTTTCTTGGCCATCTGTATGTCTTCTTTGGAGAATTGTCTCTTTAGATCTTCTGCCCATTTTTTGATAGGCTTGCTTGTTTTTTTGGTATGGAGCTGCAGAAGGTGTTTATAAATTTTGGAGATTAATCCCTTGTCAGTCGATTCACTTGCAAAGATTTTCTCCCATTCTGTGGGTTGTCTTTTTGTGTTGTTTAGGGTTTCCTTTGCTGTGCAGAAACTTTGAAGTCTGATTAGATCCCATTTGATTCTTTTTCTTTTTATTGTCAATACTCTAAGAGGTGGATCTGAGAAGATGTTGCTGTCATTTATGTCATAGAGTGTTTGGCCTATGTTTTCCTCTAGGAGTTTGATAGTGTCTGGTCATCTATCTAGGTCTTTAATCCATTTGGAGTTGATTTTTGTGTATGGTTTTAGGGAGTGTTCTACTTTCATTCTTTTCCATGTGGCTGTCCAGTTTTCCCAGCACCACTTCTTAAACAAGCTGTCTTTTCTCCATTGTATATTCTTGCCTCCTTTGTTGTCATAGATAAGTTGGCTGTAGGTGCGTGGGTTTACTTCTGTGCTTTCTATACTGTTCCACTGATCTATATGTCTGTCTTTGTGCCAGTACCATATGGTTTTGAGGACTGTTGCTTTGCAGTATAGTCTGAAGTCCCGGAGCCTGCTTCCTCCAGCTGCATTTTTCTTTTTCAGGATGTCTTTGGCTATGCTGGGTCTTTTGTGCTTCCAAACAAACTTTAAAACATTTTGTTTGAGTTCTGTGAAAAATGTCCTTGATAATTTGATAGGGATTGCAGTGAATCTGTAGATTGCCTTAGGTAATATAGTCATTTTGATAATATTAACTCTTCCAATCCATGAGCATGGTGTATCTTTCCATCTATTTGTGTCATCTTTGATTTCTTTCATCAGTGGCTTGTAGTTTTCAGAATATGGGTCTTTTGTTTCTTTAGGTAGGTTTACTCCTAGGGATTTTTTTTTTGTCTTTTTGCTATTTCTTTGGGCCGCTCCCACGGCATATGGAGGTTCCCAGGCTAGGGGTCAAATCGGAGCTGTAGCCACCGGCCTATGCCAGAGCCACAGCAACGCAGGATCCGAGCTGCGTCTGCAACCTACACCACAGCTCATGGCAACACTGGATCGTTAACCCACTGAGCAAGGGCAGGGACTGAGCCCGCAACCTCATGGTTCCTAGTCGGATTCGTTAACCACTGTGCCACGACAGGAACTCCACTCCTAGGTATTTTATCCTTTTGGATGTGATGGTAAATGGGATTGCTTCCCTAATTTCCTTTTCTACTTTTTCATTGTTACTATATACAAACACTGTTGATTTCTGTGTATTGATTTTGTATCCTGCGACTTTGCCAAATTTGTGGATGAGCTCTAACAGTTCTCTGGTAGAGTCTTTAGGATTCTCTAGGTATAGTATCATGTCATCTGCCAATAGTGGTAGTTTTACTTCTTCCTTTCCAATTTGGATTCCTTTTATTTCTTTTACTTCTCTGATTGCTGTGGCTAGGACTTCGAGAACCATGTTGAAGAGTACTGGTGAAAGTGGACATCCTTGTCTTGTTCCTGATCTCAGCAGGAATTCTTTCAGCTTTTCACCATTGAGAATGATGTTCGCTGTGGGTTTGTAATATACCCTTTATCATGTTGAGGTAGGTTCCCGCTATGCCCACCTTCTGAAGGGTTTTTATCAGAAATGGGTGTTGGATTTTGTCAAAGGATATTTCTGCATCTATTGAGAGGATCATATGGTTTTTATTCTTCAGTTTGTTAATGTGGTGTTTCACACTGATGGATTTGTGGATATTGAAGAACTCTTGCATCCCTGGGATAAATCTCACTTGATCAGGATGTACAAGTCTTTTAATGTATTGTTGGATGTGGTTTTCTAGTATTTTGTTGAGGATTTTTGCATCAATGTTCATCAGTGAACTTGGCCAGTAATTTTCTTTTTTTGTGGAGTCTTTGTCTGGTTTTGGTACCAGGGTGATGGTGGCCTCATAGAATGAGTTTGGGTGTATCCTTTCCTCTGCAATTTTTTGAAAAAGTTTCAGAAGGAGAGGTGTTAGATCTTATCTAAATATTTGAGGGAATTCGCCTGTGAAGCCATCTGGTCCTGGACTTTTGTTTCTTGGATGTTTTTTAATCACCGTTTCAATTTCAGTTCCTGTGATTGGTCCATTTGTCTTTTCTATTTCATCTTGGTTTAGTCTTGGAAGATTGTACTCTTCTAAGAACTTGTTCATTTCTTCTAGTTTTCCATTTTATTGGCATATAGTTGCATATAGTAGTCTCTTATGATCCTTTGTATTTCGGTGATGTCCATTGTTACCTCTCCTTTTTCATTTCTAATTTTATTGATTTGAGTCCTCTCTCTTTTTTGCTCGATAAGTCTGGCTAGGGGTTTATCAATTTTGTCGATCTTTTCAAAGAACCAGCTTTTCATTTCATTGATTTTTTCTATGGTTTTCTTTGTTTCTATTTCATTGACTTCTGCTCTGGTCTTTATGATTTCTTCTACTAACTTTAGGTCTTATCTGTTCTTTTCTCTCGAGCTTCTTTAGATGTAAAGTTAGCTTGTTTATTTGGCTTTTTCTTGTTTCCTGAGGTGGGCTTGTATTGCTATAAACTTGCCTCTTAGAACGGCTTTTGCTGAATCCCATATGTTTTGGAGTGTCGTATCTTCATTGTCATTTGCTGCTAGGTATTTTTTAATTTGCTCTTTGATTCCTTCAGTGATCCATTGGTTGTTTAGTAGCATGTTGTTGAGTCTCCACGTGTTTGTGTTTTTTGCAGTTTTTTTCTTGTTGTTGATTTCCAGTCATATAGCATTGTGGTCAGAAAAGATGCTTGATATGATTTCAATTTTCTTAAAGTTACCGAGGTTGGATTTGTAGCCCAGGATATGATCAATCTTAGAGAATGCTCCATGTCTACTTGAGAAGAATGTGTATTCTGTTGCTTTTGAATGAAATGTCCTATAAATATCTATTAAGTGCATCTGGTTTAATGCTTCATTAGGGCCTCTGTTTCCTTATTGATTTTCTGTCTGATTAATCTGTCCATTGCTGTAAGCGGGGTGTTAAATTCCCCCACTATGTTTCTGCTATTGTCGATTTCTCCTTTTAAGGTTGTTAGCAGTTGACCTATATATGGTGGTGAACCTCTGTTGGGTGCATAGATATTTAAAATTGTTACGTAATCTTCTTGGATTGATCCTTTTATCATTATGTAATGTCCTTCTTTGTCTCTTAAGATAGTCTTCATTTTAAAGTCTATTTTGTCTGATATGTGTAGTGCTACTCCAGCTTTCTTTTGATCCCTGTTCGCATGGAATATTTTCTTCCCTCCTCTCACTTTCAATTTGTATGTGTCCCTAGAAGTGAAGTGGGTCTCTTGAAGACAGCATAGATATGGGTCTTGTTTCTGTATCCATTCAGCCAGTCTATGTCTTTTGGTTGGGGCATTTAGTCCATTCACATGTAAGGTAATTATTGATATCTATATTCTTATTACCATTTTATTAATTACTTTGGATTTGTTTTTGCTGCTCTTTTTCCTTTCCTTCTTTTGTTCTTTTCTGCCTAGAGAAGTTCCTTTAGTGTTTCTTGTAAGGCTGGTTTAGTGTTGCTGAATTCTCTCAGCTTTTGCTTATCTGTGAAGGTTTTGATTTCTCCTTCAAATCTGAATGAGAGCCTTTCTGGGTAGAGTAATCTTGGTTGGAAGTTTTTTCCTTTCATCACGTTGAGTATACCATGCCACTCCCTTCTGGCCTGCAGAGTTTCTGTTGAAAAATCTGCCGATAGCCTTATCGGGGTTCCCTTGTATGTTATTTGTTTCTTTTCCCTAGCTGCTTTCAAGATTTTCTCTTTGTCTTTCATTTTGGTCAGTGTGATTAGTATGTGTCTCAGGGTGTTCCTCCTTGGGTTTAGTTTATATGGTACTCGTTGTGCTTCCTGGATTTGAGTGAGTGGTTCCTTTCCCATGTCAGGGAAGTTTTCGGCTATTATCTCTTGGAATATGTTTTCTGTCTCCTTCTCTCTCTCTTCTCCTTCTGCACCCCTACAATATGGATGTTGGTTCATTTCACATTGTCCCAGAGTTCTCTGAGACTCTCGTCATTTGTTTTCAATATTTTTTCTCTTTTCTGTTCTGCATCCATAACTTCCACTAATCTGTCCTCCACCTCGCTTATTCATTCTTCTTCCTCCTGTATTCTGCTGTTAGCTGCTTCTAGTGAATTTTTTATTTCAATTATTGTATTTTGCGTCCCTTCTTTTTTAAGTTTTATATCTTGTATCTCTTTGCTCAGTGTTTCCTGTAAGTTATCCATCTTTGCCTCCAGTTTATTTCCAATGTCTTGCATCATCTTCAGCATCAATAGTCTAAAGTCTTTTTCCTGGAGGCTGAGAATCTCCTCATGGCTTAGCTGTTTTTCTGAGGTTTTTCCTTTCTCCCTCCTCTGAGTTACAGTCCTTCTGTCTTTTCATTTTGATAGGTTTTTGGTGTGGTGACCTTTTTACAGATAATAGAGTTGTAGCCTCTCTTACTTCTGATGTCTGCCCCCCTGTGGCTGTAATCAGTGTGGGGGCTTGGTGTAGTTTTCCTGAGGGAGGGGCTGATGCCTGCCCCCTGGTAGGAGGAGCTGATTCTAATCCCTCTGGTAGGTGGGGCTTAGTCTCTGGATGGGATTAGAGGCAGCTGTGTGCCTGAGGGGTCTTTACATAGCCTGTTTACTGAGGGGTGGGTCTGTGATCCCACCTAGGTTGTTGTTTGCCCTGGGGCTTCTCAGCAGCTGGCTGATGGGTGGGGCCAGATTTTCCCAAAATGGCCACCTCCAGAGAAAGGCAGCTGCTGAATATTCCTGAGAGCTTTGCTTTCAATGTCCCTCCCTCACAACAAGCCACATTCACCCCTGTTTTCCCAGGATGTCCTCCAAGAACTGTGGTCAGGTTTGACCCAGATTCCCATGGAGATACTGCTTTGCCCTGGGTTCCAGTGCACGTGAAAGTCCATGTGCGCCTATTAAGAATGGGGTCTCTGTTTCCCCCAGTCCCATGGAGCTCCTGCGCACAAGCCCCACTGGCCTTCAATGCCAGATGCTCTGGGGCTCCTTCTGCCTGTGCCAGATCCCCACACGTGAGAGTTTAATGTGTGGCTCAGAACTCCCACTCCTGTAGGTGAGTCTCTGTGATCCAGTTAGTTTCCAGTCTGTGGGGCTTCCCACCCTGGAGGTATGGGGTTGTTTATATTGCAAAATCACCCCTCCTACCTTTTGGTGTGGCCTCCTCATTTTCTTCTGGAGTAGGCCATATTTTTTAACATTTCCGGTCCATTGGAGTGAAGATTGCTCTGCCTTTAGTTGTGAATTTTGTTGTTTTTAGGAGAGAAGTTGAGCTTCAGTCCTTCTATTCTGCCATCTTAATCTCGTCTCCCCCTGATTCTTTTCTTTCTCTTCTCTCTTTTTTTCCTTTTCTTCTACCAAGTTATGTGGAGGATTTCTTGCCCTTCAGGGGAGTATAAATTCTGCCAGCATTCAGTAGATGTTGCACTTGTGTGAATTTTTCTACATGTAGATGATTATTTTGTATGTGTTCCTGGGAGAATGAGAGCTCCATTCCCTACTCCTCCACCATCTTGACCTGCAATCAGATTCTTAACCCACTGTGCCACAGTGTAAACTATGTAAACATTATTTTATTAATTTAAATATATAATTCTTTGAAATAGTAAAACTCTGATGATTGGATTATTTATATCACTTTATTTCCTATTTTGCTCAAAATTTCTATTCAAAATTTTGGTCAATAAACAAACATTATTAAAATAATAAATTTATGTCTTAGCATTTTCATATTCCTAGAGAAGTTGTTACAGGGAAAAATGTTAAAATATTTGACTAAAGCAGCTCAGTTATTATAACACTAAGCATTAAAAACTCTATATTCATTTGCTGGACTAGTTGCTGAATATTTTAAACAATTTCCTAAGCCTCTTTGAGTTTCACTTTTCCCATAGATTAAATGAGCAGAAAATGAGCAGAAGACATCTGCATTACAAAATGTACAAGATTTTAACTTATGATTAAATAAATCACTCATGTGAAAGCTCTTTGAAGAAAATAAGTTTAAAGTACAAATATATGTTATCATTATGAGATTTATTAAAAACTAATAATTTATATAAAAATCATTCAATCATTAAATAAGAATTTACATCACATGAATTATACACTACACTTTTCATGCATACCTAACTAATAAGATACTTTAAACAACATACTATGGATTGATTTCTTGATTAAAATTCAGTCAAAAATGGCATCAGATAAATTTCCATCAATTTCCCCACAAATGTAATGTAAATTGGCACAGCAACTATGGAAAATAGTGTGGAGGTTCCTCAGAAATTTAAGGATAGAATTTCCATATAATCCAGCAATCCCCCTCCTAGGAATATATCCAGACAGAAATATAATTCAAAAAGAATCTGAAAAAGAATGGATATATGTATAGGTATACCTAGAATCACTTTGTTGTATGATAGAAATTAAAACATTGTAAATCAACTATACTTTAATAAATATAAAAAAAATTTTAAAAAAAGAATGAGAAGTTATGTGTACCCCTATAATCATAGAAGGACTCTTCACAATAGCCAAGACATTGGAACACTCTAAATGTCCATCAACAGATGACTGGATAAAGAAAATGTAGTATATATACAATGGAATATGACTCACCCATAAAAAAGAATGAGATGATACAATTTGCAACAACATGGATGCAACTAGAGATTATCATTCTAAGTGAAGTAAATCAGAAAGAGGACAAATACCATATTATATCATTTATATGTATAATCTAAAATATAACACAAATGAACCTATTTATGAAACAGAAAGACACTCACAGTCAAGGAGGACAGGCTTGTGGTTGCCAAAGGCATGGGGATTGGTAGAGTGGTGAAGTGGGAGGTTAGGGTTAACAGAGGTAATCTATTGTACATGGAAGGAATAACAAACAAGGTCTTCGTGTATATCATTAACAACTATAGTCAATCTGTCTCTCTCTCTCTCTCTGTCTCAGGGTGTGAGACAGACCCCCACCCCCTGAATATGGCTGTTCACCTTGGAGACCTGATGTGGACTTGGGTACAAGCCCAGCAAAAGGTCTACACCCTTTCCTGGAATGTGGAGCATATATTAACCACCTACAAGAATTTGCTTCTCTCTGTCATGAAATTCAACCACCTACCCCTGCCCACCTACCTCTCCCTTGACCTTCCCCATCTCCTTCTTCCTCATTCTTGCCACAGGTTTCCGCAATGAACTCCAGCTACACATTCCTGCCACGGAGCCTTTATGAGCTTAGCACCTCTTCACATTCACAGCTGGCATCATCTTGAGCTCAGTCCATGCCCTTCTGATGCCTTAATAAATTTCTTTCGCTTTACTAACTAGGCCTTGCATGTTCCTCCCTCAGCAAACCTAACATATATATGAAATCACTTTGCTATACAGAAGAAATTAAGACAACATTGTAAATCAATTGTATTTCAATTAAAAAGACAAAACATTTTCCCCAATGAGAAAAAGATAGTAAAATCCTATAAAAATTATTCATCTACAAAACAGTGTAATTCAGAAAGAAATAATCTAATATTGCAAGCTAGAAAAACTTTAAAAAAAATAAAATAATTCAAAAGAAAATGATCAAAACTATGGTTTTCTATGTTTAAATATTTGAAGAACCAAGGAAATGCCAAATTCTTGCACAATACAGACACTATTTTTTATTTCTATTAGCACTATGTGAGGTTATCTGTTTCTTCACCTATTTGTTATTAGTTTTTTGTTTTGTTTTGTTTTTAGGCTATAGTAGTAGGATATGAGATGCTATCTTACTATAGTTTTAATTTTCATGTCCTTACGATTAATAATGTTGACCAACTTTTCCTATATGTCTTTGTTATTTGCATATCTTCATGAATTGTGTAGTTTTTACAATAGAATGACTTCAGCTTCTTAATTTGTTTCAAATTACTTTACCAAGTTTTGGGGCATATTTTTAAAGAATTAATATGTTTGGCATTATTGAAATTCTGCAATTACTTTTATTGCACCTTATTTTTCTTGTTGTTTACTAATAAATGTTTTATAAATTGTACCAAGACCATGGTATGCCTTTTGTAATGGCACATTGTTTTCTTCCTCTATATAAACAGAAGCAGCTCTATCTGCGGGTAATGGATTTGTACGATTTTTAAAAACATTTTTTCACCATCTTCATTATATGAATTCTTTAAGATAAGCATGTATCAATTTTAAAATAGAGTGGTTTTCTTAAAAATTAAAAGTGAGAAAAAAAAAGAAGACAAGAAAGAAAGAAAGAGAGAAAGAAGGAAAGAAGGAAGAAGGGATCAAAGAAATATGTCAAGAAGTTGACGATAGTAAATTTTTGATAGAAGAATTGACTGGGAGTTCCTGTTGTGGCTCAGTGGAAACAAATCTGCCTATTATCCATGAGGATGCAGGTTAAATACCTGGCCTTGCTCAGTGGGTCTAGGATACGTGTTTTAGATCCTGCATCGCTGTGGCTGTGGCTGTGGCTGAAAACTGTGGCTCCAATTCAACCCCTAGCCTGGGAACATCCATATACTGTGTGTGTCCTAAAAGCAAAAACAAAACAAAACAAAACAAAACAAAAAGGAAGTATTCATTGTTATTTTCTTTGTAATTTTATGTAAATAAATTTTTTTCCTATTGATTTCTAAAACAAAATTTTTCTACTTCAGAGTAACAAGTCAGTTAAGTGTTCATAAATAAATGGGGGTATAATCAAGCTGAATATATTATAATCATAAGTGTTTAAACAGAGATTTTGCTGCATAGAAACATATCTAAAATGATCTCTGAGAAGTAATTGTGTCCCCTACTTTAATATGAAAACTGCAATGATGTGAGCTTGTTTTCTTAATTTGATTTTAAAGATCAATGTTGTATTATTTAATAGAAGTTATCTATAAAATTATCTTGAAGTCTCTATTGAAGATATTATGAGTTAAAAAAAGGTAAAAAATTGCTATTTTTAAAATTGGAATATAAATTCCTTGATGTAAAATAAATAAGAAAGAAAAATTTGATTGTTGGTCTCAGGATTCTAAGTAGAGGATGCAGATACAAATATTAGGAAATAGTTTAACCTCTTTTATATTATAAATAAATAAATAAATTATTTGTTTTAATATATAATCTATCACCCAATAAGACACAACAATAGAATGTCATACATTCCCAGTGGTAGGTGTATAATTGAAAACTAATAGTATCTTTTTTAATTTAAACATTTTAAAAATATTTTTTAAAAAATTAAAATATAATTGATTTACAATGTTGTGTGAATCTCTGCTATACAGCAAAGTGACCCAGTCATACATGCTTGTACATTCTTTTTCTCATATTATACAAAAATATTTTTAAACCTTTGTTCCAGCATCAAATGAGTGACAATTTAAATATTATCCTGAACATTTAGTAATAATTTTATCTATCTCACATTCTTTAATTCACTGATATCAATATTTCTGTAAAGAACATATTTACCCTGTATTTTATATTACAATTAATGTAAAAGCAGAGTACATACTAAAAATGTTTTGTAATCTTTATTTAAAAAGTCCTCTTGGAGTTCCTCCTGTGGCTCAGGGGTTTAAAAATCCAATTGCATTGGCTCACGTTGCTGTGAAACTGGCAGAGCAGTTTAAAGAGTCTGGCCTTGCTGCAGCTGTGGTATAGATGCTTTGGGTAGGATGGCCATTTTCATGGTATTAATACTTCCCACCCAGGAGCATGGAACAAATTTCCATTTCTTTGAATCCTCTTTAATTTCCTTGATCAATATTTTATAGCTTGCAGCATATAAGTCTTTCACCTCCTTGGTCATGTTTATTCCTAGGTATTTAATTTTTTGTGGTGCAATTTTAAAAGGTATTGTATTTTTGGTCTTCCTTTTCTAATATTTCATTTTTAGTATACCGAAACGCAACCGATTTCTGAATGTTAATCTTATATCCTACTATTTTTCTGGATTCATTGCTCAGTTCGAGGAGTATTTGCTTGGAGCCCTTGGAGTTTTCTATATATATATACTATCATGTCATCTGCATATAGTGACAATTTTACCTCTTCTCTTCCAATTTGGATATCTTTTATTCCTTTTGTTTTTCTGATTGTTATAGATAAGACTTCCAATACTACATTGAATAAAAGTGGTGACAGTGGGTATCTTTATCTTTTTCCAGATTTTAGTGGGAAGGGTTTCAGGTTATCCTCATTGAGTATTATATTTGCTGTAGGTTTGTCATAAATAGCTTTTATTATGTTAAGGTATTTTCCCTGTATACCCACGTTGGTAAGAGCTTTTATCATGAATGGATATTGGACTTTGTCAAATGCTTTTTGTTGGCATCTGTTGAAATGTTCATGTGGTTTTTCATTTTTCTTTTGTTAATGTGGTAATGAAGTTGATTGATTTTCATATGTTGAACCATACTTGTGAACTTGAGATGAATACACTTTGTTGTGGTGAATGAACTTTTTTTTATATGTTGTTGCTTCAGTAGGCTAAATTTTTTTGAGAATTTTTTTGTTTATATTCATCAAAGTGACCTATAACTTTCTTTTTTGCTAGTACCTTTGTCTGATTTTGGTATTAAGGTGATGGTGGCTTCATAGAATATCTTTGGGAGTGTTCCTTCTTCAAGCTTTAGGAAAAGTATAAGAAGGATGGGTTTAAGTTCTTCTTTGTATCTTTGGTATAATTCACCTGTGAAGCCATCTGGTCCTGGACTCTTGTTTGTAGGGAGTGTTTTTATTACATATTTAATTTTGTTTCTAGTAATCAGGTGGTTCAATTCATTTAGTTCTTCTTGATTCAGATTTGGTGGGCTGTCTCTACAAAGTTGGCCATTTCTCCTAGGTTGTCAAATTTGTTTACATATAATTGTCCATAGTATTCTTGTGTTTTTTTGTGTTTCTGCATTATCCACTGAGATTTCTCTTTTTTCATTTCTTATTGTGTTTATTTGAGGTTTTTCTCTCCCCTTCTTGTTGAGTCTGGCCAAAAATTTGCCAATTTTGTTTGCCTTTTCAAAGAACCAGTTCTTGGTTTTATTGATTTTTTTCTATTGTTATTTTTGAATCTCTTTTATTGATTTCCTCTTGGATCTTTATGATTTCCTTCCTTCTGCTGACTTTAGGTTTTGATTTTCTTCCTTTTCAATTCATTTAGGTGTTGTTAAGTTTTCTATTTGAGATTTTTCTTCTTTTTTGAGGAATGCCTGTATCACTATGAATTTCCCTCTAAGCACTGCTTTTGTGGAATCCCAAAGATTTAGAATAGTTGTATCTTCATTATCATTTGTCTCAAGGTATTTTTTAAAATTTCCTTCTTGATTTCCTCATTGACCCATTGGTTTTTTAGTAGCATGTTGTTTAGCGTCCATATGGTTAATTTTTTCTCATTTCTTTTCCTGTGGCTAATTTCTAGTTTCATGCCATTGTGTTCAGAGAAGATACTTGAAATAATTTTTATACTCTTAAATTTGTTGAGGTTAGCTTTGTGCCCCAGTATGTGGTCAATCCTTGAGAATGTTCCATGTGCACTTGAGAGGAATGACTATTCTGATATTTTTGGATGCAATGTCCTGAAAATGTCAACTAAGTCCAACTTTTCTATTGTGTCATTTAGAGTGTCTGTTGTCTTATTGATTTTCTGTCTAGAGGATCTGTCCATTGATGTGAGTGGAGTATTAAAGTCTCCTACTATGATTGTATTCCCATAAATTTCTCCTTTTATGTCTGTTGGTATTTGTTGTAGGTATCTGGGTGCTCTATATTAGGGACATATATATATATATTGATGAATGTAATATCTTCTTAAATGGATCCTTTCATCATTAAATAGTGTCCTTGTCTTTCTTTATGGCCTCCATTTTAAAGTCTGTTTTGCCCAATATGAGTATTCCAACTCCTGCTTTCCCATCTTTTCCACTGTCATGAAATATCTTTCCCCAGCCCCTCACTTTCAATCTATATGTGTCCTTTGCCCTAAGATGAGTCTCTTGTAGATAGCATATTGTAGGCTCTTGCATTTTTATCCAATTTGCCCCTCTGTGTCTTCTTGTTGGAGCCTTCAGTCCATTGATATTTAAGGTAATTATTGATAAATATGTATTTATTGCCACTTTAAACCTTGTTTTCCAGTTGATTCTATGTTTCTATTTTGCCCCCCCCCCCCCTTTTTTTGGCTTGGATCATTTCCGTTTATTTTATCTTTGTGTAATTTTCTTTTTAGTATTTGTGAATGTAATGTTTGGTTTCGATTTGAGGTTGCCTGTTTTTCAAGTATGCTACTCTATTCATGTATCTGCTTGCTTTAGCTTAATAGTGATATAGGCTCAAACAAAATATAAAAAAAAAAGGAGTCTAGATTTTCTTACTTCCCTTCTCCACATTCTATGACTATGAAATCATTTTTAACATCATCATGTTTGTCTTTTTGCTGTTCTTTATGTTTATTACCACTTTTACAAATAGGTTTTTTATTTCCCTTTAGATCTGTATACCGGCTTATGTGATTTCTTTCCAATTGTGATTTCCTCCATCCTCTCCCTTCTCCCTTCTTTTTTATTTAGAGAAGCCTTTCAGTATTTCTTTCAGAATGCATTTAGTATTGCTATACTCTTTTAGCTTTTGTTTGTTGGAGAAATTCTTAATTCTCCTTTTATTTTAAATGATATTCTTGATGTGTACAGTATTCTAAGCTGCAAATTTTTCCCTTTTAGAACTTGGAATATATCTTGCCATTCTTTTTTGCCCTGTAGTGTTTCTGTAGAGAAATCAGATGATAGCTTTATGGGGGTTCCCTTATAATTAATGATTTGTGTTCCTCTTGTGCCCTTTTGAATCCTATTTCTATCTTTAATTTTTGCCATTTTTATTATAATATATTTTTATGTGGACCCATTAGGGTTCAATTTGTCTGTTCTTGCTGTATCTTGATATCTGTTCCCTTTAGATTTGGAAAGTTTCAGGCATAATTTTTTCAAATATATTTTTAATGCCCTTTTCTTTTTCTTTTCCTTCTGCAATCCCTTTTATGGGTAATTGGTCTACTTTATATTATCCCATAGTTCTCTTATATTGCTATCATGTTTTTTTCATTTGGTTTCCTATCTGCTGTCCTGTTTGGGTGATTTCCATTATCCTATCTTCCAAGTCACTAATTTGTTCCTCTGCATTATTCGTTCTGCTCTTTAATGTCTTTAGCTCAGTTCGCATCTCTGGGGATAAATTTTCTAATATTTCTTTGCTCTTCTTTATATTTTCTAGTTCTTTTCTAAAGTAGTTGCATTACTGTTTATATCTTCTCTTAATTCCTTCCTATTCACCCTTATTTCCTTCAGTATTTTCACTACTCCCCTTGAACTCAGTGTCTATAAGACTACAAGGGTCTGTTTCATTGTTTGCCACTTTAGTTGAATTCTCCTGTTCTTTTAACTGGGAATGGGTCCTGAGCTTCTTCATTTCACTTACATTTTTCTTTTTCTTTGAATTTAGGGAAACTAATTACTGTAGTCTTGGAGGACTATTTCTATGCAAGAGCAACTTTGTATTTTATGGGAGGTTACTATTTATTTTTGGCATGAGAGTTTGGATATTTGCTGTCTATTTCTTTGGTGTGAGCAAGCTGTTATCCCCCTGAGTGTATTTCCAGGGAGATGGAGGCAATGGGTGTAGCCAGTAGTCAGTGACTGGTTACTGGGCTCTTGACAGTATTAAGGAACTTCAGGAAGGTGGCACAGGCTACTCTTAATTGCAGGGCCCTGGGAAGTGGCCATGAGACCCATGCAGATTTAGACACTGCGTGGAGCATTTGGCAGTCGCAGTGGCAGAGTGTGTGAGTTCCCAGGGGAGTGTGATGGTGGGTGGTCGGTTGCAATGTTCTCCACTGTGGTACATTCTGAGGTGATTGGGGCCACAAGTGGTGCCCATGCAGGGACCCCTCGTGGGGGCAGTGAGTCAGAGATAACTGAGGTAGTTTGCCCTGGCCACCTGTAGACCACACAAGAAGCACCCTGTCCTGCTTAGCCCATGCAGGATGTACTGCAAAGGCTGCTTCTATAAGTAACAGTGATCAGTCATGTGTGGGCACTGCCCAGAGTGTTTGGCAGTGGCAGCAGCAGGGAGGGTGTGTTCCCGGGGGAGTGATAGAAACAATGGGTGGTGGTCGGTTACAGTGCCCTCTTTTTTCCCAACCTCTGAGGTGACTGGGGATGCAGGTGGAGCCTGTTCACAGATCCCTAGTGGTGGTGGGCCACATCTCCCTGTGGTGTCTAGGATGACTTCTGTGGTTTGTCCCTGCCACATGTAGATCACACAAGAGGTTCCACATCACAATTAGCCCCCCACTGCCCTTAGTCCACACATGAGGTACCCAGCCACCTGTATCATGCACAAGAGCCACTCAGTTTCCTGTAGCCCAAGAAAAGTTTCCCCACCCTCTGAGAGTCCACATGTAAGCAAGGAAAGACATTCCTATTGTGATCTGCCCATTCTCCTCTTGCCCTCCCCAAGAATGGTCCCTGTGGGCCCAGACCTCCTTCTGGGCTCCCTTGGCTGTGGCATTATGCTCTCCTGCCCATGGCACACTGCTTCCTATCTCCTCAGGCTGTCTCAACACAGCCAACCTTGGAACTGACCTCTGGAGCTTGAGTCTCAGCACCCAGCCCCCACCTGAGTGTCTCAGGCTGTGCTCTCCAGGGAAGGGTGTGATGGTGCAGAATTCACTTTGCTTTGCCCTCCTCAGTGCAGCTGCTGCACTTTTCATTGCAACTTTGAGGTCCCTCCATTTCATCTGATCTCCCTGTTGATTAGGTGGCTTCCTAGGGTGTGGGTTCCTTTTCCCTTTCACAACTCCCTCTCAGGAGTGCTAGTCCCATCTTGATTCCTTTTATCTCTCTCTCTCTCTTTTTTTCTCTTTTGTTCTACCCAGTTATGTGAAGGGTTTCTTGTGAGGTAAGTTCTTCTGCCAATATTCATAGATGTTCTGTGCAAATCACTGTACATGTAGTTATGTTTTTTTGTGTGTTTTTAGAAGAAGGTGAGCATGATATTTTACTCCTCCATCACCTTGATCCTTCTTTCCTGATTTTCTCAGCAAATTTCCAAGCCATGTCTTTCTTCACAATTGTGTGCTCCCTACTCAACACTGTAATTTAACAATGAAAAATGACATATATGTCTTCACTCTTTTGGTGTTTTTTCTCTCTGTGTTAATAAAATATCCTCAATATTTAAATATATAACATGTATACTGCAGATAACTTTCAAATGAAAATTTTAAAATATTGACCTAATATAGTAAAAGTTAGTTCAGAATATATATCTACAAAATGTTAACATTGAGGACTATTTTACTTTTATATTTATTCTTTAACAATTCTTGCTACAAAGACAGACAAGAAACTCTTAAAAACGTGTATGTGGAGCATTTATTATTATTTTTTTAATTCCTTGTAGTAAGGCAGGCTTTTATGTTCACAAGATTATTTCCCCCTGTATTCCCCCACTCAATCTGGGCTGCCACAATCAGACAGACAGAAAGTGTGAGGATGCTTTCTTCTTGCATAGTAGTGGAAACCTGAGTAGCAGACAGTAACTTCTCCAGGCCTTTCAAATAGATGCACTTAGAGAATTTATTCCTAAATGAAAAAGGAATAACTTCCCATTCTAATAGGAGAGATGCATATAATGTGTTCACAGAGAGAAAGATCACTTGTTTGGTATCCAACAGATAAGGTTGTTCCTTTGCAACATTTAAATATTTTATTACTTTTACTAATAGAAATGTCATCTGTTTAGAGTAGGAGGCTTGGGGTTGGTTAAGGTTAAAAGAATACAGAGAAGCTTTGAAATAGATCTTGTGGGAGGGTGAGAGTAGATTGAAACAGAAATGTAATGAAAGTTATGACTTTCAAGTGCTTTTGATGTTGGTGAATTTTAGAGTGTTCCAGATCTGATCAGCTTCCATGATAATTTCACCAGAACTTCTTGGCTTTCCAGATGAAAACATAAGAAATTGACTAGTTAGGGGTTGCCTAGCACAAAGATATTGCTATACAGGTACAATGAAGAATTGGATGATCAAGGGCACTTAGAATATGGATAGGTGTTATTGAAATTATCTATTGTGAAATATGAACTGGATGAGAGAGGAAAGAAGGTTTACATTTGTGCAGTACAGAAATACAGACACACTTATCATTCAAATTTAATGCTGTTTTTTGATGTTAGTATTTAAATTGTTTTCTTTGGGGGTAATTTTTTTCTTTGTCTAACATTTGCATTATTATGTTTATGTATTCATTTATTTTTGTACTTTTGGTTTTAATAGCAAGATCAGTTTTTGCCACCTTTTCATTGCGATGGATAACTTAAGAATAGTGCATAAAATAGCTATGAACAGTTTTACATTTTTCAAGTGATATGTGGTACCTGATTTTAGAACATTTTCTAATTTTTGTGTGTTTTCCTCCCTAACCACTTATTCTTCCTCCCCTTTCTAGAGATAACCAATATCCTGATTTTATGTGTTCAATGTCTTTGGAATTATGTTTTATTTTACAGTTTGTATGTGGCTTCTATACTACATAGTCTATATCCCTGATAGGTATGTTTCTAAAATGCATTTTGTATTTGTAGGCAACTTGGTTCTTTTATAATCATTGTGGCTGTAAGATTCATGCAAGTAATTGTGCATAGCTGCAGCTTATTTATTCAAGTTATTGTTATTTATTTATTATTTATTGTTATTTAATTGTTATTTATTTTATGTAACAGAAGTAATTAGGTATTTTTAAATTGCATGTATCATTTACATTCTTAAAAATTACTGAGAACTACAGAGAATTTTGGTATATATATGTATGTAATAGCTATCAAATTCATCATATTGGAAATGAAAACTGAGGTATTTTATAAAATTTTATGTCTATAACAACTCGATAAATTTATCATGAAATCACATTACATAACAATATAAATTACATAATTTTATAAAAACACTAACACTTGAAAACTAGTAAAAATACTAGCACTGGTTTATATTTTTTAAAATCTCTTTAACATCTGGCTTAATGTCTGGCTAATATTTGATTCTCCATTTAAGTCCTTGCAATAGAAATACCACTGGAAGTATATAAATAATAGAAGTATATAAATAAAATATAGCCTCATACAGATCTGTTATTGGAAAACATAGGGTAATTTTAATAGCCACTTAAGATAAATGAGAATATTCTTTTTTAATACTGCACAAAATGCAAAACATAGTAGCTTTTAAGTCATTTTCATTGTGAATCTGAAGCTATGTAAGTGCACTTTTTACCCTCTTATCCTAAAATCTATTGATCCATCTTCAACTTCAAATGTATGGTTACCATACATCACTCCAAAGCATAATGCACTTGTCCTTTGAAAAATTCAGTTCTGAGTTATGAAGATCTTCCAAATGTTAACATATGTCATTAAAAAGTATTAAGAATTCTATTTCCCAATATCATTACAAACTTCATCAGTAAAGTCTTTAAATAATAGAAAACTAGCAAACTTCCAATGTTGGACAAAAATTTCCTAAAATTCTAATATTTCAGGTCAAATTTTATCAATTGCAACAAATATCTTAATTTATTTCTCCTGAAGTAGCAGGCTCACATAGTTTTTTTTGAGAAAATGAATATCAGATATTAAATCTAAATACCCATATTTAGGTTATAGTTTTCTTTAAAATAAAAGAATGGAAAAATTAGCTAATTCACCTGTAACTTAAAAAAAATCATACAAGAGCTTTTCCTTGATATAAACACCTTATTGTAGTATTTAACCAAAATTTTTATTCATTTATTTTTTTCTTCAGAATTTTAAAAACATTTACTGAAGGAGTGATATTTAATGATATTAAAATTTGTTACTGCTCTGTTGAAGACATTGTTAATTAAAACTTTTTTCAGGTAAGGACATGGTAATGAGCAATACAATTACAATTATAGTTATAATTACAATTACAATTAGAATTTATCCCCAGGGAGAAAGAGATTTTAGGCGAACACAAGACCCCTAGGTCTGGGGTCCTGAACCAGGAAGATAAGCCCCAAAACATTTTGACTTTGAAGGCCACAGGAAAGACAGAAGTCTGTGGGGAATATACACTCCACTCTTAAAGTGTGCACTCAAAATCTCAAATGCTCCAGGACAGAAAAGTAATAGTAATTTGAAAAGAGCTTCTGTCAGATCTACCTGTGATCTTGGAGAGCCTTCTAGAGAGTCAGCAGGTAACTGGGGGTTTCTCTGGGGCTATAAACACCAGTGGTAAACATTGGGGGAGCTCATTTTACAACTAGAACACTTATGCTGGCAAGCTCCATTTGGGAAACTTCTCTTACCCCATCACTGTCAGAACCCAGTCCTATCCACCATCCTGCTGGCACCGGTATTGGGACATCTCAAGCCAACTAACAAGGTACAGGTAGAGCTCTGCTCACCAGCAGGCCAGTTGACTTAAGTCCCCCTGAGTCCACAGCCACTCAGGGACTTGGCTCTGTCCACCAGAGAGCCCAAGACACAGCCCTTCACACCAGTGGGCCAACACGAGCCCTGAGTGAGACTAGTTTGCCTACAACTGGGAAGGCAGTAGCCACAGAAAACCCTGGGCACTGCCCTCTGCCACAAAAGGTCAACATACCAACATGTGTATACTCAGGACTCTGTAGTCAGAGACCCTGGGACATGACTCTACCTATCAATGAACTGGTATTAACCCCAAGACCTGGCTTCACTCATCAGTAGGCAGACAAAAGTCATGGGATTCACTGTGTCCCAGTACTACTTACCAGCTGGGAGACACCAGTCCTAGTCCATCATAGCCTTACAGCCTACTGTGTTGAGATTCAAATCACATATTTTCAGGTCAACACCAGCTCTTATACAACTTGGGCTACTCATCCAGCCTCTTTAGAACAGGCCCTCACCATTGCAGACTGGTACCAGCTCCAGGAACCCAGGACCTTGGCTCTAAGTATCAGTAGGGAAACACTAGACTCAGGGCCCCTTGGGTCCAGGACTTGCCCAACAGTAGACTAACACCAGTTCTGAGACATCTTAGACTATTCAGCTAGTTGTTCTGGCATCCAGCAGGCTAACACCAGCTTTGAGACACACCAGATACAATAGCCAGCTTTGTCATGAACTGGCCCCACCAAATAGCAGGCAGATACTAGATACTGGACCTCAAGTCTAAAACTACCCGTCCTGGAAAATGGCCCAATCAACTGACTTCAACAAAAACTCTGCAGGTTGGAAGGGAGTGGCGTGATATATTTAAAGTAATGAAAGGGAAAAACCTACAGCCCACATTCTCTCCATGATATGACTTTCATTCAAATATGATGAAGGAATCATAAGTTCTACAGAAAAGCAAAAATTAAAATAATTCAGAAGCATCAAACTACTTTTATAAGAAATGTCAAAGTGACTTTTTCTAGGTAGAAAAGGCCACAATGAGAAATATGAATATTATAAAGCTAAAACTCATTGGTAAAGACATCTATACAGTTAAAGTAGTAAAATAACCATGTACAAAGCTAGTAGGAATGCAAAAGTAGTAAAATCATCTATATTCTCAATAAATATTCCAGGGATATTAAAGACACAAAGATGTTATGTATGTTGTCAAAAACAGTAAATGTTGGGGAAGTGGGGAAAAAAAAGCAGAGTATGTAAAATGTGTTTGAACTTAAGAGATCAGCAATTTAAAATAATTACTTATACATAGAGCTATTGTTTGTATAAACTACATGGTAACCACAAACAAAAAACCTGTAATAGATACACATACAAAGAGAAAGTTTTCAAACATAATAATAAAGGTAGTCATCAAATCATAATGTAAGAGAGGAAAAGAACAAGAATGGAAACAAATGAACTACAAGAATGTTCAAAAACAGTGAAAAAATAATGATAGGTACACAGGTATCAATAACTATATTTTTAAAAATTGATTAAATGCTCCAATAAAAAGATATTTGAGGTTTAATGGTTATATATGCCATATATATGCTTCCTAAAAGAGACATGCTTCAGATTGAAAGACATGCACAAACTGTCTTTCAATCTGAAGCATGTGCTTCCTAAAAGAGACGTGCTTCAGATTGAAAGACATGCACAAACTGAGGGTGGAGAATGAAAAAGGTATTCTATGCAATGGAAATGAAAAGAAAGCTGGGTTATCAATCCTTTTACCAGAACAAATAGACTTTAAAATAAAGACTGAAAAAAAGAAACAAAGAAGGACAATAAATAATGATTAAGGGGTCAATCAAAGAAGCAAATATAACATTGCAAATGTATACATGCACCTACCATAGAACATGTAAATACATGAAGCAAATATTAAGAAACAAGGGAAAATTGACAATAACACAATATTAGTAGGGAATTTAACCCCTTAGTTACAGCAATGGATAGATCATCCACACACAAAATCAATATAAAAAAACCTTGGTTTTAAAGCAACACTTTAGATCAAATATACTTGATAAATAATTAGGAAACATTTCATCCAAAAGCAACAGAATTCACATTCTTTTCAGTTTCTTATGGGACACTCTCTAGGATAGATTGCATTTTAGGTCACAAAATAAAGCTGAGTAAATTAAAGATTAAAATCATATCAATCATCTTTTCCAAATACAACAGTATGTGACTAGAAATCAGCTACAAGAAAAAATAAGCATAAAAAACACAAACACATGGAGGGCAAAAAATATGCACTAAACAGCCAATTGTCACAGAATAAGTAAAAGTCATCTCATCATCTCAATAGATCCACAAAAAGTTTTTGACAAATGTCAACATAAGTTTATGATAAAAATTCTCAATAAAATGGGTGTAGGGAGAATATACCTCAATATCATAAAGAAAATATATGACAAACTCACAGGCAATATATCAGTGGTGAAAATCTAAAAGCACTTCTTCTAAAGTGAAAAAACAAGACAAGGTTGCCCATTCTTAACCACTTTCAATTAAGACAGTATTGTAAGTTCTTGGCCCATCAATTAGACACACACACACACACACACACACACACACACACACACACACAGAGAAAGTAATGAAATAAGTATCCAAGTTAGAAAGGAAGAAATAAAACTGTCACTGTTTGCATATGACATAATACTATACATAGAAAATCTTAAACATACTATAAAAACTATTATTACTCAATGAATTCAGTAAAGTTGCACAATATAAAATTAATATATAGAAATCTGTTGCACTTCTACATATTGACAAAAAATTATCAGAGAAATGAAGAAAACAATTCCATTCAAAATTGCATCAAAAACAATAAAATACCTAGAAATAAATCCAACTAAGAAGAAAAAATAACCACACTAAGAAAACTGTAAGACAATGATGGAAAAATTGAAAATGATAGAAATGAATGGAAATATATACCATGCTAATAGGTTAGAATAATTAATGTTGCTAAAATGAGAATACTCCAAAGGCAGATTGTAGATTAATTCAATCTCCATCAAAATACCAATGGCATTTTTTTTTCACCAGACTGGATCAAATAATTCCAAAATTTGTATAGAAACACAAAAGACCAAATAGTCAAAGAAATCTTGAGAAAGAAGAACAAAACTATCATGAACAAAGGTATCATGCTTCCTTATTTTAGATTATACTACAAACCACAGTATTCAAAAGTGTGTAGTACTGGCACATAAACGGATCTATAGATCAATAGAATAGAATAGAGAATACAAATATAAATACACATTTATGTGGCCAATTAATCTACAACAAGCAATGCAAGAATATACAATGAAGAAAAGAAAGGAGTTCCCATTGTTGTGCAGTGGAAACAAATCTGACTAGGAAGCATGATATTGCAAATTTGATCCCTGGCCTTGCTCAGTGGGTAAGGATCCAGTGTTGCTGTGATCTGTGGTGTAGGTCACAGATGAAGCTTGGATCTGGCATTGCTATGGCTCTGGTGTAGGCTAGCAACTACAGCTGTGATTACACCCCTCACCTGGAATCCTCCATATGCCATGGGTGCAGCCCTAAAAAGAAAAAAAGACAAAAAAAAGAGAAAAGATAGCTTCTTCAATAAATAGTATTGGGAAAACTGGACAGCTACATGTGAAAGAATTAAAGTAGAACATTCTGTAACACCACATACAAAAATAAATTCAAAATGGACTAAAGACCTAAATATAAGACTGGATACTCTAAAAACCTTAAAGAAAACAGACAGAACAGGATTTTATATAAATCCCAGCAATGATTTTTTTTTGATTCATCTCCTAAAGCAAAGTTAAAAAAAAAAAGCAATAAAAATGGGAACTCCTTACTTGTACACGTTTGTGTAACTGTGTCACCATGCTGTACAGTGGAAAAAAATTGTATTGGGGAAATAACAATTAAAAGAAAACATCTTTCACAGCAAAAGAAACCATGAACGAAACAACTTCTGGAACCTCCAGAAATGGAGAAAATATTTGCAAATGACATTACTAATAAGGGATTAATGCCTAACATATATAAACAGCTCATACAACTCAATAAAAAATACAAACAGTATGATTAGAAAATAGACAGAATAACTGAATACATGTTTCTTTTTCCATGAGAAAATGCAGATGGCCAATAAACACATGAAAAGTTATTTAACATCACTAATAATCAGGAAATGCAACTGAAAACCACAACGAGATATCACCTCACACTTTTCAGAATGACTATCATCAAAGAGAACACAAACAACAAATGGGGAGGATGTGGAAAAGTTAACCCTCCTACACTGTTGGTGGGGATGTAAATTGGTGCAGGCCTTGTGGAAAACAGTATAGAATTAAAAAAAAAAAACTGAAAAGAGAAACATCATATGAACCAGAAATTCCACTCCTGGTATATATCTGAAAACAACAAAAATACTATGCCCCCAATGTTCATAGCAGAAGCATTTTTGATTGCCAGAGTAAGGAAGCAAGTTAAGCATCCATCAGCAGATGAATGGATAAAGAAGAGAAGCTGTGAGATGCACAGTGGAATACTACACAGCATTGAAAAAGAATGAACTTTTTCTGTTTGCTGAAACATGGATTGACTTGGAAAGCATTATGCTAAATGAGATAAGTCGGACAAAGATGATTACTGTATGATATTTATATGTGGGATCTACCAAAATGCAACCAATTAGTGAATAAAGCAAAAAAGAAGCAGACTCATGGATATAAAGAAGAAACTAGTGGTTACCTGTGGAGAGAGGGAAGGGGGGCAATATGGAGGTAGGGATAAAAATGAGGATTATGGATTTTATGAACTCATGTGTGTGAAACATTTGAAAATTATAAAGCACTATAGAATTTAAAGAACCTTTCATTCAATTAAAAAAAGCTTAAAGAGAGTTGTTTTATGCTCAAATTTATACTCTTTCCACTTGACAGTAGTGCTTCATGCTGTACTTTATTCAATGACGGTTTCTCATTCTGCTACTAGATACTAAATTTCCTGAAAATAGCAACTCTATACAATCTGGTGCTATAAAAAATAAACTACAATATCCAAGCTATATCAAGCTTTAAATATCTATATGTTTAATCAATAAATTAGTACATCAATACATATATCCATCAAAAAGTGGTAAGGAAGCAAAATGTTCTGGTACAAATTAGATTTTTAATGTAGATTACTGGAAAAGCAAAGGAACTTTATTTACTTTCAACTTTCTAGAAATATTATACTTCTGATCATTATCTCCCTATCAGTCCTCAACCATATATTAATTTGCCTTCATTAAAACACTTACATTGAAACAATTACTGTTAGATATATTTATGAGTTGTAATAATATATAGTACTTATAATGTGTAAAATGCTAATTTATAAAATTACATTGCCATCCAATGTAATTTTGAATAAAAATTTAAACATTATATTTTGTTCAGAAATTTATATTTGTGAACTATAGTAAGAATGAGGTTTATGACAAAGTTAATGGCTATTTTGACCTGCAGTATGTGATAGTGTAAGGCAAGAAAAAAATGAATGGTACCAATTTTTTTTTAGTATCTAGAAAATGCCAACTCTCCAACTTTTATTAACTCTCTATTTATGGACAAACGAGATATTTAACAAATTTTCTCAAGGTCTTACAACTTAGCCAAGAAAACTGGATTTAGATTCAAATAAACTTGACCTAAAGATTTTCAAGATAATGTGTCCAAAGGATGAAAAAAAGAAGAGTGGAGTAAAAAAAGGAACATGTAAAGGAGAGAAATATAATAGAAAATTAAAAGGTTGAAATATTGTTCTTTATATTTGTCTGCTCTTTTAAAAGTTTTTGCCAGTCTCGATTACCAACTTCACAGCATTACATTCTGCCCAGTGATAAATTAAATAATAACAACTTTTTTTAATTAATTTTTTCCCACTGTACAGCAAGGGGATCAAGTTATCCTTACATGTATACATTTTCCCCCACCCTTTGTTCTGTTGCAATATGAGTATCTAGACATAGTTCTCAATGCTACTCAGCAGGATCTCCTTCTAAATCTATTCTAAGTTGTGTCTGATAACCCCAAGCTCCCAATCCCTCCCACTCCCTCCCTCTCCCATTGGGCAGCCACAAGTCTATTTTCCAAGTCCATGATTTTCTTTTCTGTGGAGATGTTCGTTTGTGCTGGATATTAGATTCCAGTTATAAGTGATATCATATGGCAATTGTCTTTGTCTTTCTGGCTCATTCCACTCAGTATGAGAGTCTCTAGTTCCATCCATGTTGCTGCAAATGGCATCATGGCTGAGTAGTATTGCATGGAGTTCGTTTGTGCTGGATATTAGATTCCAGTTATAAGTGATATCATATGGCAATTGTCTTTGTCTTTCTGGCTCATTCCACTCAGTATGAGAGTCTCTAGTTCCATCCATGTTGCTGCAAATGGCATTTATGGCTGAGTAGTATTGCATGGAGTATACATACCACATCTTCCGAATCCAATCATCTGTTGATGGACATTTGGGTTGTTTCCATGTCTTGGCTATTGTGAATAGTGCTGCAATGAACATGCGGGTGCATGTGTCTCTTTTAAGTAGAGTTTTGTCTGGATATATGCCCAAGAGTGGGATTGTGGGGTCATATGGAAGTTCTATGTATAGATTTCTAAAGTATCTCCAAACTGTTCTCCATAGTGGCTGTACCAGTTTACCTTTTTTAACCAATTGATAAAAAGGGTAATAGAAAAAAAAAAGAAAGTTGAAGGGTGGAAAACGGAAAGTAAAATCTATAATGATTAATATCTCACTGCAAACATAAAGATAAAAAATTTTTACATTCAGATGACTATCTGTATGTTCTAGATATAGTTCTTGTTTCATGATTTACAACGTGAAGTTAGATAGGAGTCATATCCATGCAGATACTTCATGATGATGCATTAAGTTATGACACATGCAAAGTACAACCCAGGAATTTGGTAATACAGAAATATAACAAAAATAGTCAAATCAGAATTAATTTATCTACTTTTCTTTATTAGTATTACTTGTTTACTTCAATCACCATAAATGGCTTTTCATCATCAGTATATTAATAAAGTCAGACTAGGATATGTGAATAGGATACATGATAGGATAAAAAGTAAGAAGTATTTTGACAGCTCCTGAGTTGGCGAAATACTGTCCAACAAAACTCTACTTAAAAGAGACACATGCACCCACATGTTCATTGCAGAACTATTCACAATAGCCAGGACATGGAAACAACCCAGATGTCCATCAACAGATGATTGGATTCGGAAGATGTGGTATGTATACTCCATGCAATACTACTCAGCCATAAAAAAAAGAATGACATGATGCCATTTGCAGCAACATGGATGGAACTAGAGACTCTCATACTGAGTGGAATGAGCCAGAAAGACAAAGACAATTGCCATATGATATCACTTATAACTGGAATCTAATATCCAGCACAAACGAACATCTCCTCAGAAAAGAAAATCATGGACTTGGAAAATAGACTTGTGGCTGCCTGATGGGAGAGGGAGGGAGTGGGAGGGATTGGGAGCTTGGGGTTATCAGACACAACTTAGAATAGATTTAGAAGGAGATCCTGCTGAGTAGCATTGAGAACTATGTCTAGATACTCATATTGCAACAGAACAAAGGGTGGGGGAAAATGTATACATGTAAGGATAACTTGATCCCCTTGCTGTACAGTGGGAAAAAATTAATTAAAAAAAAAGAAATCTAAAATAGTCAAATTCATAGAACCAGAAAATACAATAGTAGTTACCAGGGTCTAAGGTGGCTGGGGCAAAGAGGAGTTGTTGTTCAATGGAGTTAAAGTTTCAATTATGTTAGATGAATAACTCCTAGAGAGCTGCTTACATAAGAGTTCCTACATGTGCAATTCGAAATTTGTTGTGTGTTGATAGCATGTTAAGTGTTCCTACCAAAAAAGTAAACAAATGCAAAGGAACACAAGGAAACTTTAGGAAGTGTTGGATATAACTGTTGCCTTGATTGTAGTGATGGTATCATGGTATTTGTGTGTGTCCAAAGTCATCAAATTGCACATAGTAAATATATGCAGTTTTTGTGTATCAATTATACCTCAATAAAGCTGTTAAAAATGGAAAAAAATACTGTCCAAAATGAAGTCCCTAAAATTATGCTTAAATTCATTAAAATTCATTTTTCTATTGAATATACTTAAATAATCTCTGACCTGACATTATCTGTTCACAGAATAACAGAATATTAACTGAACACAGCCAAGTCCCCTCTCCAAGTAAATCAACTCCTCTTTTTTAAAAAAATGCTTAATTATGGTGAAATAATACTTTAAGTGCAATAAAAAAAATTTTATCTTCAAGAATCTTCAGGTAAACTCCAAGTGTGAATTTTATTAGTACACTTAAAAGATGCACATTGTTGAGGCTTATACCATCTGAGCTTAAGTAGTGTAAAAACCACCTAGACTATTATGGAATTTCAATTTGATATGATAGCAGTTGGGTTCATATTTTATAATATATTCCACTCCACTTTTCTTTGCAACTGGAGGCTTTAATAATGCTGATTTTCTCATGTTATTTTTATTTTTAGTATTATATAGGATCAAAAGGAGATAAATAATTTTAATGGGACCGCTTATCAGGAAACAAAAAAGTCAAGTATCTAGATAAAGTTGTTGAAAGTTGTGTGCTCTTTTTCTAATTAAAGTAACAAGTCAAATATGTTAGTTTCACTAGCTGAAATATCTTCACTATGTAGAGAAACCTGACATTTTCATGCACAATCAGTTTGAGCACATGTGACTACCTTGATTGATTAATGTAATAAAAACCAATGCAGCTATAAAAAACATTCCAATCAGTCTTAACAGGAAAAAAAACTACAAAAAATATTGAGACACAATTTTAAACAAAATGGAATACTTACAGAGAGTTGATACACACACATTTGCAAGCATTTTACATGAAATAAATAAGTGATATTGTAAATGAGAGAAAAAATCAGGATCAATATAACCATACACTTTGGTTATATGAAAGTGTTAACCAGCTATGAATTAGGCTTTATCATATGCTATGGGCAAAATTACTCATGCCCAGTTGCAATTAACTTTTTCTTACTGTACAGAAGTGTAGTTAACATAATAATAGATCAATCTCAGTTGCATTGCTTCTTTTAACAGGTATGAAGCAAAGCTGTATTTAACTTCAGAATTCCCTT
Organism: Phacochoerus africanus; assembly: GCF_016906955.1. NCBI lineage: Eukaryota > Metazoa > Chordata > Mammalia > Artiodactyla > Suidae > Phacochoerus > Phacochoerus africanus. The sequence goes on along the minus strand of NC_062556.1, from coordinate 34,086,809 downwards.
TTATCATCACATTATTGTTTGTCTAAAGCTCATGGTATCATCCTCTTTCTGAAGTTTCCTATATATAATAACTACACTTTATCAGTTACGACATTTCACTTAATATTTTTCTCCTACAATCATCAATGAGTCATTTATTTGGTTTTTGGATATTGGCTCCATTGTCTTAAGCACTGGAGAAATAGAGTATGTCATCAGAACAAGTGATCTGTTACAATAAAGTTTATAATTAAAACAGACATTAAAATAGTAGCCACTTATTTAAGTAATTATCAGTGCAGATGTGCTGTAAGGAGGAATACAGTAGGAAATGAGTGCATGAAATTAGGGGAAACTAAACTGATTAATTATAGTTCACTAATGCTGTCCTGAGAGATGTGACTGATGTTTTATTTCAGATATATCTGGATAAACAGTATAGAAAGAATACAGAGGAGTGAGAGAACCTCTTTGTTATCTGACGAGACAGCTAAAAAGGTCATTAAAATGATGACTAAGTATGTTCGGAAGAATAAGTTAAAGGGAGGAAAAACTGTGCCTGAAGAGAAGATTTACAGAATAGATTGTTGTAGATTGGAATAGACAACAATTCTGATTCATTCATTTAGTCAGTTATACTAAAAAAAAAAAAAAAAAAAAACCTTTGTTAAGTTCAATATTACTATAGAACATGTCTATCTCACTTACTAGTCAAGAGTGACCAGACCTAAGAGGAAAGAAGAAAGGAAAAAAGATGGAACAAAATGTGGAAGAGCATGAGAAAATACTTGGAGTAGGAATAAATAGGTTCAGATTAAATGAATACACTAAATTAAATGAAGAAAATAAATTCTAACCTAACTGGGCAAAACATTTTCCCAACTGCTCTGTGTGTGTAGTTACCAGTCATAGAGGCCTCCTGAAAACCAAAACTGAATAAACTACTTCTTTCTTTTCTTTTTTCTTTTTTTGGTCTTTATAGGGCCACACCCATGACATATGGAAGTTCCCAGTTTAGGGACTGAATCACAGCTGCCAGACTATGCCACAACCACAACAATGCCACATCCTTAACCTACTGAGCAAGGCCATTGATTGAACCCACATCCTCATGGACTATAGTTGGGATGTTACTGCTGAGCCATGATGGGAATCCACAAATAAACTATTTTTTATGTAGCTGTAGTCAGTTCCATTTTGTTCCAATATTTTCCTCAATTTATGGCTAAGACTTTATGCATTAAGTGATTATAAACACATATATGGTTACATATATATATATATTTCTATGTATATGTCAAAATTTTGAAAATATTTTCACTCAACTTTTAAGACTTGAAAAATGGAAGCTTTCATAAAATGCCTACGAGGTATGCTGGGAGGAGCATGGGCACTAGTCCGTCAGCTGTGTTGCAATGTCAGGTTTACACATCTCTTCATCATTCTGATACAGTTTATTGCAATATTGGTGTGATGAAAAAAATGGATTGTGTGTGTAAAATTCTGGACTAGAAATATGCATAGAATGTGTAACTATTGTTATCACAACAAAAGAAGCATGTGTGTCCATTTTTCCATTTAATAATTTCAAATAATTTATAAAGAGTGGCAAGTTAAATTCTTTCTGTCATTGTGCATTGTGACTCACACCATACATAAAGACAATTAATACAAAGAAGCATAACATGGAATTTAATGTCTATGGTTTTTGTTAACTTTCTTTTTAAAAAATTGTAATTCATGAATTAATCTGTAGTTTTTTTATATAATATCATATCTATTTTTTTCAATTTCCTTTACTCCAAGGTAGATATTTTATATAAATAGATGAAGTACTATTTAAACTCTTCTCCAAATATACCATTTGGCTGTAAAATTATCATCTTTAAAAAATTATATATAGTGCACTTTACATTCTATAATAAAATAATCAAATTTCACACACCAATAAATTTCATGTTTCCCTTAAGTTTAATATGTTTTTGTATAAACTTGAAGCACATTAAAGTTTTTTAGTGGTTAATAAAGTTTTTAAAGAAACAAGCTCTTTTACATTGTTTTCAAACCACTAAAATTAAGGTATACGGGAGTTTCATTCCTATTAACCAAACTGTAACAATGTATGTCAGCTTGAGCTGTCATAACAAAATTCCATAGACTGGATATTTTAAACATCAGAAATTAATTTCTTCACAGTTCTGAAGGCAGGAAGTCTGAGATTCAATAAGATCAAGTTCTACTGGAAGCTCTCTTCCTGGCTTGTTAGAGTCCTTATCACGGTGTCCTCACATGAAGGAGACAGACAGCTCTGGAGTCTCTTCCTCTTCTTATATGTGCACTAAAACCTTCACTGGCTCACCTCAACCTGATTCTCTCCTAAAGGTCCCACCTCCAAACACCATCACATTGGGAGTTAGAGCTTCAATATATGGAATTCAAGGGGGGAATACAGCTCAGTCCATAGCATTGTTCTATATTCAGAACTCTCAAACCTGAAACAGGTAAAATAAATATAAGTAAATAACCAAAGGATTAAAATTTTGCCTTAGAGTGGTTATCATTTAATCCATGAGCACTTATACAAAAAAAGTAGAAGGGGTAAAAAGGGTTGTTTGTATAGAAATCTATAGAAATTTCAATTAAATTCAAATCATTATGTCTACATTTTGCATACCATGTTATAGATCTCAAAGTACTTTCAAAGATATTATCTCTTTTACATAACTAAAGTGATAAAGCTGCTTTAGAATTTTCATTTTTTTCTTATTAATATTCATATTTCAAAAAGTCAGTTTCTTAGGATTATAGTGTTGTTTTTGGGTACCTAAAATCCAAAGAAATAAGTAGACAAGTCCCCTGTTCTGAATCTTTGCTCTTTTAAAGTTTATGTTAATATAGCCTGTCATATTAAAGGACATTTTGAGTTGAGATGAAAACAGCCAGGCAATCCTCTTACTAAAGATCTCCTAGCATAATCCTTTCCCATGTGCAGGTGACAAATTGAACTGAAGCTCCAGTTCTAAGCAGAGTCCTGCTCTTCATGACATATAGGTCAAAATGATAATTTTTATCTAAGAATTCACTCTTTACACAGAAGATCAGTCTCTGTCACTTTCATGGGTGTTTTATTTGATGTATTTCTGTGGATGCTTAATACCCCTGAAAGAATACATGACCATTTCCACTTCCTTTTATCTGAATAATTTAATATTTATAGGCAGAATACAAATTGTAAAATGCAAATAGTGTCCTAAAAAATCACATTTCTATATGTACTATGTGAATTTTCTTCATCTAATGTTTACAGACTCTATAAGTACATCATTATCAATACTTTATTAACATAAATTTGTTTTTTTAATAATTTTTATTTTTTCCATTATGGATGGTTTACAGTGTTCTGTCAATTTTCTACTGTACAGTAAGGTGACCCAGTCACACATACGTGTATAAATTCTTTTTTCTCACATTATCTTGCTCCGTCATGTGACTAGATACAGTTCCCAGTGCTATACAGCAGGATCTCATTGCTTATCCATTCCAAAGGCAATAGTTTGAATTTATTAACCCCAAATTTCCTATCCATCCAACTTCCTCCCCCTCCCCCTCCCCCTTGGCAACCACAAATCTGTTCTCCATGTCCATGATTGGAGGTACCTTAGAAAACTATGCATAGAACTTCCATAGGACCTAGCAATGCCACTCTTGGGTATATATCCAGACAAAACTTTCCTTGAAAAAGACGTATGCACCCACATATTCATTGCAGCACTATTCACAATAGCCAAGACATGGAAACATTCATCAACAGATGAATGGATTAAAAAAGTATTAATATAAATTATTTTACATCAGTGAATCTCTTACCATAGGATTATGAGTTGCTCTATGATTTGAAAGTTTAATTCTCCCTCTGAAAAAAGAAAGGTCATTTTTGATACTTTTACCAAATTATGGTTCTGATGAAACTAGGAAATAATGCAATCCAATTAAAGAAAATGATTGGAGCATATATTTTAAAAGGCTCTTATGTGGAAGTATTAACATAAAGAGTAGATTCAGCACATATTTTCCATTTATTTTTTAAGAAGGATTGAACACATAAAGTAACTTGCTCATTTGAAAGTCATTCAGATTCTTAGAAAGTTCATGAATCACAATTTAATTTACAAAGTATGAAATGCTGTCATTCTAATACTTTATAGTGGATAATCCTATTTCTAGATATATAAAACTGCTTAAATTTTGATTTAATAATAGTTGAGAAGCAAAAAAATCAAAAGACCTAAGTTTACTAATTTATTTTTCTAATTGAATTGTCTTTAATCTTAGTTGTTTTAGAAGGTCATTACATTAACAACTAGGGCAGGAAATAAAGCTAATAATTATTAAGTTAATTGCAACAATGAATGAAATCATGTGTCAAAAGCAGCATATTTACACTTCCTTGCACTTTCAGTGCATTCATAAAAAAATATTTAAAGATTACTAAAGGCTTCTTTTATTTTAGAAGATAATATTAAATCTTAGTATTAAAAGTTGGAGATTATTTCATTACATTTTGTATAATTAGAAACAGAGTCAAAATTCATTTCTTGATTAAAATAATTGCTGTTAATGAAATGACTCGTCTTATGTCCCAACTACAATTCACCACATGTCCTTTTGTTTTGCCTGTCCCAGACCTTCAAGCACATTCCTTACTTGCATGAATAATCTCTTAGAATCACTTCCAGACTTTGAAAGTCACATAGAAAAGGGCATTTATTAAAGAAAGTAATCAAGACTATGGGATTTTCTTGGCAGTCCCTGATCTGAAAAACCTCGAGTGTGACAAAGGTTTGGATGGAAATTCAAGGAGCCAAAGCACTGCCAAACCTAAAGTTAATGTTCTTATGTGGTTTTCAATTTATATTTAACACATGTTAAATTATTGTACATGAAAACATGTCAGATTGTGTCAAGGCAACTCAAAAGGCATCAGATCAGAATTGGCCACATTTTGATTCTCAGAATTCTGACTGTGGTATGTACCTGCCTTGTGATGCTGACCAGTTTATCTTGCCTCTCACGCTGTTCCCTGGACTGCAACTTGGGGATAAAAGACCTGACTCATTATGTTGCTATGAAGATCGAATGGTCCAAGCCACATGTGCCTATTCTGCCCTATAGGAGTATGTAAGCTTCACATACTATTAATTTCATTACTCTGAGATAATAAACTATGATGATACATAGATCTTTTCTCAGTGCTTAAAGACCAGGTAGTATATCAGATGTGAAATTACCATATCTTTTTATTTTATTATATATTTCCCAAATTAATTTCTATTATAGAATTGTGGCACAGAGGGCTTTTCATGCAATAAATTTTAAATCTCTTGAATTGCTTTTCAAAAATATATTTGGATGCAATTGAATTAATATTTCTGCTTCTGTAGGACATATTAATCTAAATTTATTAACATCAGATTACACCGACATGAATAAATGAGGCAGAAATTTATGTGTGGAGGAGTAGTGAAGAATATAATATTGGTTTTTGCAAAACAATCACCAAACTCTCTTCATTTGCACATCTTTGGTGTCTCTCATCATCAAGTTCCATGAAGCTTGTAAGGAAGAAAATACACACACAAACACACACATGGAAAAGAGCAAAAAAAAAAAAAAACCCTCACTGTACTTGAAAGATAACTGTTCTCATTTGTAAAACATTTAAAATATTGATATTTTGAGTCTTAAATTTTTGGACAGCATCCCTCTATGATGTGCTAGACACTGAGGAAGGTTTATGCATGCACTGTATAATTGAATTTTTACATGCGCAGAAACTGGGACTTTAGATATACTAAGACACATTGGACAAAACTAAGAAGATGCAGAGTCAAGTTTCCTCCAGCAGTGCCCAACAAAAAGCAAGGGCCATCTATCACTGTGGTGTATGGTCTTTAATTAGGCAGTGTGAAGTGTTATTTTCAGCTATTAGCAATCACAAAAATTGCATCTCCGTTTTATTGCGCTGAACTAGTAGAATACGGTAAAGAGTATTCATGCTGTACTGGAACATTAAGAATTACACCTCAAAGGTGGTAGCACCTATCAAATACTCATCATCTTTAGTAATTTATAAGCTGTAAAATAAAACAGTTTGGAATGGTCTACATGGTAAAAGAAAATGGAAAAGGAAATCAGTCAGAAAAAAAATGTGTTATTTTACCACTACCAAATTCTTCCAGTCTGAATCTTAGAATAGACAGAATGCAAGGAAGGCAACTTATTTTATCTTCTACAGAGTTTCCACCTTTTGTGACATCATTTAATACTAATGTATATCTGAGTTAATAGTGTAAAAATGGCATAATTAAAAAATGAATTATTAATGCCCTGTATCTCCCTTTCAGCCATTAAGACATCAGTTTATGAATGCATTTTTCACCATGAATTATTGAAATTTTACAGGAAATTTTACATTTCAACTCTTTATCCCATGAGGGCTGAATAGAATTTATATTATAAACTCTGGAAACATGAAATACCATGGCATTGTTTGGAAGTTTAAGAGAAAGAAATGATAGGCATAGTCCAGTTTTCACAAAAACAAAAGGGAAAGGGAGGTGAAAAAGGTCATGGCCCAATTCAGATATCAGGAGTCATAAAACAGCATAAAACAGGAGTGGTGTCAGCAGCTTAATTTTCTATGATTATTTTTGGTGTGTTTTACATTTCGCGTTTCACAGAAAATCCTGTTTGGTTCATGAAATGGCTGGATCTTCCTGGCTTAAAACTTTACAAATTTCTTGGACTCCTTATTGTTGAAGGGAGAAAATGAAGCATCCTTAGATTATGAGTTCCAGAATTCCTTGTACTCTAAAATCAGAAGCTCTAGTCATTTGCCATGCAGCTAACTTGACTGGTATTTCATCATCATGGAAATTTGCCCTTTCTCTGCAATTCCTAAATGAGATCCATGATGTCAGCTTGTAGTTTTCATTCCATTCTGGTCTCTTTTATTTTTAGTCCTGAGTCCATATCACCATTTCCTGGACACTGCTTCCTCTTCTAGCTCTTCTTCCTCTTCCCATGTGATACGTAGGTCAGAATTGTATCTCATACCATTAATTACATCTAGTCTTCTCTTATTTAGGGAAAGAGAAATCAATTATTGCATTTCTTCTTTGTGAGCTGTGTGCAACATTTTGCTTGAACAATATTGTCTCTCATTTCTTCAGGGAGTAGACATAATTTTCCTTTGCATGCCAGAAAAAGTACAGCCTATTTTTAGAGCCCTGATTATCTTTTAGTATTGTATGTGGTCCTCCACCACTATTTTTCCCCCAAATATCCCCCATCTATGGTATCATAATATTTAAAGATATTTCATTATTTCAACATACAGCCCAACCCTACCTTACCTTCTAAAAGATGATAGTACTTTGGGGTTCCTTCTTTTATGAAGATAGGGGCATGCAGAACAGAAAATATAAAGCATCTATTGGACATTGCTTGTATATTTACAAAAGTTTATACCTACTAGGGAGGTTATGCTAGTTATATTTAAGCCAAAAAAAGCATTGGGGCAGAAAAACTGCCTCTGAGGAAAACTTATGGTAAATAAGAAGAATAGTAATAAGAACAGAGAATTAGATGGTATTTATAGGGTACAATAATGTGCTCTTCTGGTTGGATGCTTGGGGACACAGAGATGTGGAGTCTGAGGACACAGACATGTGGAGTCTAGAGACCCAGAGAGACAATAATACTGTGGGAGAAGGAACCACTGAGTGAATGTTTGGCTCCACAGTGTGGGGTTATTGAGAGTTTACATGTATCAATGAACACCTAAGAGGGACAGATCTATGCACAAACACACTCATAGTCTTGGATCTATATGCTCTTCTAGGACTTAGTCATGACTCCAGGGAAAGAGGAACTATAGCACAAAAATGATCAAGATTACACCTTCCCTTCCTGAACGAATAGAGATTCAAAATATAAATTTACTTTTACTATAATAATACTTGTGTCTGTAATGTTTCTCATTCTCTCTCTCTCACACACACCCCAACACACACACACACACACACACACACACACACACACACACAAAATCTATAAACCTCTTAAAGGCACAAGCTACATCTTAATCATTTCTGAGTTCACTGGTTTGATTTCATCAACAAATGGATCAGAAGTGATAAACTGATTATTAATTATTAGTTGAGAGACAGATTTCCATTACATGATGTTTCATGGACTAGTTTATTTGGAAGAAACTTAGTAGGATTCTCTTGTCATTTAACTCTATTCTATAAGCCATTCTAGGAAACTAAGTCTTTTGAATGTATAATTCACAACTTCTGCACTTGGTCTCCAGTAGTGCAATGAGATAAAGTACTGTGGATATTCTGAGTCACCTTCCTGAAAATGCTTTAGAGAAATTACTGAAAAAACTTAGAAAAGACTGAAAATATTTGCATATATAAAGGAGATGATTGAGAAATATATAAAAAATATATCTATTATAAATTAAATATATTTTTAGAATTATGGTTTTACTGCTAGGCATTGATAAAAAAGAATGTTTTAATATTTTATAAACTGAACCATGATTATCTAAAGCCTCAAAGAGAACAAAAGTTTTTATAATATTTAATGGCTCCTGGAAGTTCAGAGAGTTATTATTAAAACATGTTTTAAACTTAAAATAGCCATTGGTTTTCATATTTTAAGCAGTATTATAAATTATAATCTGATTCATTTTTTTTTTGCCCTGAACTGAATTCTTAACCTGTGAGTGATGGAAGCTTTGACCATAAAAATTTCAAATAGCCTTGAAGCTGTATTATAGGATATCTAATTCTCAGAGTGGCACATTGTAATTTCAATACTAAAATGTGAAGAGCTGCTGACCCTGTAAAATTTGGGTACTGCTGTGACCCCTTGGACTACTTATTTAAACTTGACCTCTTGTCAGAAGAAGTATTCCATTCTTTTGTTTTTCTTTTTAATAATCTGAAATTATGTCTAGGATAAGTTGACCTAACTAAAGCAAAAAAATATAATCAATAGCAGGTCTTTTTTCTTAAGCTCCCTTTCTCCATACCTTAAGGAATAACTGCTCTTATTCTATTGTCCTACTTGACCACGCTTAGCTATGTTCATAATGATTATTAGATGCAACTGACAGGAGCTTAATCTCTAAAATATACAAAATACTTATACAACTCAACAGCAAAAAAACACAACAACCCAATTGAAAAATGGGAAAAAGACCTGAATAGACATTTCTCCAAGGAAGATGTACAGATGGCAAACAAGCACATGAAAAAATGCTCAATATCCCTGATTATTAGAGAAAGGCAAATCAAAACTACCACAAGATACCATCTCACACAAATCAGAATGGCCATCATTAAGAAGTCCACAAATAACAAATGCTGTAGGGGGTGTGGAGAAAAGGGAACACTCCTGCACTCTGGGTGGGGATGTAAGCTGGTATAACCACTATGGAGAACAGTATAGAGGTACCTCAGAAAACTATACATAGAACTACCATATGACCCAGCAGTCCCACTCTTGGGCATATATCCAGACAAAACTTTCCTTGAAAAAACACATGCACCTGCATGTTCATTGCAGCACTATTCACAATAGCGAAGACATGGAAACAACCCAAATGTCCATCGACCAACGATTGGATTAGGAAGATGTGGTATATTTACATAATGGAATACTACTCAGCCATTGAAAAGAACAAAATAATGCCATTTGCAGAAACGTGGTTGGAATTAGATACTCTCATAGAAGTAAGTCAGTAAGAGAAAGGCAAATACCATACAATATCACTTATATCTGGAATCCAATATATAGCACAAATGAACCTTTCCACAAAAAAGAAAATCATGGACTTGCAGAATAGACTTGTGGTTGCTGTGGGGTAGGGAGGGAGTGGGATGGATTGGGAGTTGGGGTTTATAGTTGTAAACTATTGCCTTTGGAATGGAGACACTGCTGTGTAGCACTGGGAACTATTTCTGGTCACTTATGATGGAGACTGATAATGTGAGAAAAAAAGCATGTATACATGTGTGTGTAACTGGGTCACCATACTGTATAGCAGAAAACTGACAGAACACTGTAAACCAGCTATAATGGAAAAAAATAAAAATCATTATATAGAAAAATAAAGTTCACATTAAAAAAATAAAAAATAACAATAAAATTGCAAAATATATTTATAATGAAATTTAAAAGTTTAAATGTTTTCTTCTAGAATTGTTTACCATACAAAAAGATAAGCTAGTATCTTGTGCGACTTGAATTAAGTGAAATTAATTTATTTAAAAGGGTAGTTAGAGACATAATAGATCATCACAGCCTCAGTCAGAGAGATAGCCATAATCAGGTGCTAGGAAAAATATAGTGGATTATATTTTACTACAATAAAATGTATTAAATATCGGCTACTTATTTATGATCCTGTAGAACTCTATGAGAATGATGAAAGAAATCACAGATACAGCCCATAGCTTCAGTTTACTTTGTGGTGATGATGGGGTTATGAAACATTGGTAAAGAATATGAAATAGAACATTATTACCACTACACTATCAAATATAGACAATATAAATTTTGATTAAGTTGAAGCCAATTTAATGTAACTGTAAATCAGATAAGATTTCAGGTAAGTTTGGAAGATGGACAGGATTAGAATAGACAAATGGAAATAAAAAGACATTGTAGGTGAGGATGATGAAAGATTAAAAGTGATTGGTCAGGTAAGAACATGACTGAGTTAAGACACAGTGATATGAAGACACTAGCTTAATTTGAGAGAAAGCAAGTGAAGTTATGGAGGACTTCCAAAACTATGAAAAGAAATATTGGCTTAGTTAATAATGAAAGATGACAACTTTTAAATTGTTAATGCCCAATAGCAATGATGATGATAAATTACTAGTAATAATATAAAGAATTTGTACTGCTTGCCCACCAAGCAAAATCCTATGGTTTTACCTAACCTAATTTAATCCTTACAGCATCTGCAATCAGTAAGATTGTCATGCCTATTTTACAAATGATGAAATATAAATTGTTTTAGGTTATATAAATTCTAAGTCGTAATGTGTTCTAGAAATTACATATAAATACTAGGTAATTTCTTATTAGAAATATGGAAGAACTTAAATAGGTAACTTATCAAAATTCACAAGAGAAATTAGACTAAACCTAAAAATTTCTTATTTGGGTAAAATAAGATATTTTAGGAATAACACATGAAAAAATCATGACTTGTAATTTCTCTGAATTTCAATATAAATCAGTGTTTCCCGAATTGGAGCCCATTAGTTATTTGAAACTTCATGAATTGGTTGCTCATTAAATAACAATAATAAAAATAACACAACATATATTATTTTGTTTATTTAAGCCAAATATATAAGAGTATTTTGATGATTACAAGAAGAATTGTAGCATATTTTTAAAACACCCACAGTAACATGCAGAATAAATATTATTCCTTGTATACAATGAGATGGGAAAAAAGATTTGCGTGAACATCATGGAGAACTAAGGAATGGATTTCCACATGCAATTGTTATGACTTTGTTACAAACACGACTATGAAAACCTGAAGCCATGGAAAATCTGGTAAAGTCCTTGGAATATCTACATGAACAACTAAAATCACTATCCTTGTTCCTGTGGAAATTCTCATGGTTTGTAGGGCAAAAGCTTACTTTGCGGATTCCCTCTCTGATGATAGCTTAGATCAGAACACAAGTGACAGGATGAATTTCCAAATCTGAACCCTTTCAGGTCCTTTTGTGAAATTTTGGAAAGAACATCTGCCTACAGGCAGTCTGACCATTTTTTCAAGGTGACCATCGACAACAAGGTGGCTCAGTGGGACAAGAGTATATTCTGAGCAGAGGGCAGATGTGAATGGCTTGATTAGTTGCATACAATCCTTAGGGGGCTTGAGCTCTGTTTTTGTTTTTTCATAAATAGCACTTAGGCAAAAAACAAAAAAATAAACAAAAACTGTTATTGCTACATATATTTAATATATATGTTATATAATTTTATGACGAATTATACACATATATATGTATATGGAATATACATATATAAATGATCTATTAATAAGCCTGAAACAACATCCTATTTCTCTGCCTTCCTGAGATACCTATGATTCTCAGGTAGGTGTACGTATTTCCTTCCATTATTTCGCATTTTAAGAAGTTAGCAATATAATTTATACTACATAAAACTGCTTTGTAAATTCAAACTAGTATACTAAATATACAATTTTGTAAAAATCTTTAGACTTAACATTATGTCTTTAAGATTTTTAATATGGATGCATGTAAATATAATTCTTTTTATTGCTTTTCAATACTCAATTTATGAAAAACTCAAAGCTTATCTATACATTCCTCCACTTAGAATTTTTTGTTTACCCTTATAGGTTTTCTTTTTTTATTTTATTTTTCAACTGTACAGAAAGGAGATCAAGTTATCCTTACATGTATACATTACATTTTTTTCCCCACCCTTTGTTCTGTTGCAACATAAGTATCTAGACATAGTTCTCAATGCTACTCAGCAGGATCTCCTTCTAAATCTATTCTAAATTGTGTCTGATAACCCCAAGCTCCCAATCCCTCCCACTCCCTCCCTCTCCCATCAGGCAGCCACAAGTCTATTTTCCAAGTCCATGATTTTCTTTTCTGAGGAGATGTTCGTTTGTGCTGGATATTAGATTCCAGTTATAAGTGAAATCATATGGTATTTGTCTTTGTCTTTCTGATTCATTTCACTCAGTATGAGAGTGAAATCCATGTTGCTGCAAATGGCATCATGTCATTCTTTTTTTATGGCTGAGTAGTATTGCATTGAGTATACATACCACATCTTCCGAATCCAATCATCTGTCGATGGACATTTGGGTTGTTTCCATGTCCTGGCTATTGTGAAGAGTGCTGCAATGAACATGCGGGTGCATGTGTCTCTTTTAACTAGAGTTTTGTCTGGATATATGCCCAAGAGTGGGATTACGGGGTCATATGGAAGTTCTATGTATAGATGTCTAAGGTATCTCCAAACTGTTCTCCATAGTGGCTGTAGCAGTTTACATTCCCACCAACAGTGCGGGAGGGTTCCCTTTTCTCCACAGCCCCTCCAGCACTTGTTATTTGTGGATTTATTAATGATGGCCATTCTGACTGGTGTGACGTGGTATCTCATGGTAGTTTTGATTTGCATTTCTCTTATGATCAGCGATGTTGAGCATTTTCTCATGTGTTTGTTCGCCATCTCTATATCTTCCTTGGAGAACAGTCTATTCAGGTCCTTTGCCCATTTTTCCATTGGTTGATTGGCTTTTTTGCTGTTGGGTTGTATAAGTTGCTTATATATTCTAGAGATTAAGCCTTTGTCCGTTGCATCATTTGACACTATTTTCTCCCATTCTGTAAGTTGTCTTTTTGTTTTCTTTCTTTATATGTTTTCACTTAATCTTGGTACAGTCTTATTTTGCATATTTAACAGAGATTTAATAGGAATATACCTATGAATGGAATTTTTGAACTGAAGGAAATACACATTCAACTGTATGAGGTAATAAAATTGTCATTGATTGTAGATCTAAGCTGTATGAAAGTCTTCATTTATGTTTGTTCATGATAAAATAATTATGAAAATTGAATATGTTTACAATTATAGATATGAAATGGTAGATTGATGTTATTTGTTCACCATTCAAATGAGAAAACTGTGACAATCATTCCATTATTGGTCATTCCAGCTCCTTATTCACTAAATTAATTGTTTTTTTATTTTAATTTTTTTCTCCAATACATTATTTTTTTTTCTACTGTACAGCATGGTGACCCAGTTACACATATTTGTATACATTCTTTTTTCTCACATTTTCAACAGGGTTGTTTCTCTTTCATTTATTTTGCTTTGGGAAATTTTCATATATATTTTTATTTATCAAAAATCTTTCAAAAATATGATTTATGATTTGTCTTTTACTTTTAGCAGATCTGTCAGGAGTTGTTATATCAAATAGATTTGTAATGTAAAGCACATGGAAGGAACATATTAATATATTGCATACCATTTTAAGGGCCAGGTAACATTATATCTATGTTTTTAAAAATTGAAGTATGGTTAAAAAGCAATATTATATTAGTTTCAGGTATACAACTAGAGGCTTGACATATATTACAAATTTATTACAATAAGTCTAGCAACCACCTGTCACATACATATTTATTACAATATCATTGACCATATTCCTTATGCTATACAATACATTCCTGTGATATTTATACTATTACCAGAAGTGTGTACTCTTAATTCCCTTCATGCTCTTTTTTGGTGAACACTGGTTTATTATCTACATTATGATTCTGCTTCTGCCTTATTTTGTTTTTTCTGTCTTTTTAGGCTCCACATATAAATGAAACTATACAATATTTCTCATTCTCTGACCCATTTCACTTAAATTACACAGTAACAAATGGCAAATCTTCATTCTTTTTAAGGCTGAGTAATATTCTACTATATCTATAAACTAAATCCTCTTTATTCATTTATCTGTTGATGGACACTTAGGTTGTTTCCATAGCTTGGCTATTGTAAATAATGCTGCAAAAAACAAAGGGATTCATATATCTTTTCAAATTACTGTTTTTATTTTCTTTGGATAAATGCCGAGGAGTGGCATTTTCTATTTTTAACTCAATTTTTAAATTTTTAAATTATTTTTAATATTTATTTATTGGCCATATCCATGACAAGCAGAAGTTCTAGGGTGGGGTTAAACCCATGCAACAGCACTGACAATGCCAGATACTTAACCCACTGAATTACCAGGGAACTCCTCTATATTAATTTTTAAAAAACCTCCATATAGTATTTCATAGCAACTGCACAAATTGACAAGATTGCGTAGGCTATTTGGGGCATTTTTATTTCCATACAAATTTTAGAATCATTTGTTCTAGTTCTGTGAATAATGCCATTGGTATTTTGATAGGGATTGCATTGAATCTGTATCTCACCTTATGGATTATGATAGGTCATTTTTAATCATATTAATTCTTCCAATCCATGAGCATGGTATACGTTTCTATTTGTATGCATCATTCTCAATTTCTTTCATCGATGTCTTATAGTTTTGAGAGTACATATCTTTCGCTTCCTTGGTTAATTTTATTCCTAAATATTTTATTCTTTTTGATGTAATTAAAAGAGATTGTTTTCTTAATTTATATTTCTGATCATTCTTCATCAGTGTATACAAGTGTAACAGAATTCTGTATATTAATCTTGTGTCTTGCAACTTTACTGAATTCATTTATTAATACTAATATTTTTGGTGGAGTCTTTAAAGTTTTTTATATACAGGCTTATCTCATTTTATTGTGCTTCACCTTTATCGTACTTTGTAGGTATTGCATTTTTAGCCAGTTGAAGGTTTGTGGCAATCCTGTATTGAACAAGTCTATTGGTGCCACTTTTCTAACAGCATTATTTTTAATTGTTATACACATTGATTTTTTTTTGTCTTTTTAGGGCTGCACCCGTGGTATATGGAGGTTCCCAGGTTTGGGGTCTAATAAGAGCTACAGCTGCTGGCCTACACCACAGCCAGATCACCACAACACCAGATCCAAGCTGCATCTGCAACCTACACTATAGCTCATTTCAATGCCGGATACTTGACCCACTGAGCAAGGCCAGGCATCGAACCCACAGTCTCATTGTCCCTAGTTGGATTCATTTCCACTGCACCATGATGGGAATGCCTATGTACATTGATTTTTTTTTAAGACATAATGCTACTGGTTAATTTGGTTTACTAATATTTTGTTAAATGTTTTGGCATTTATGTTAATCAAAGATATTGTCCTATAATTTTCTTTTTTCATGGTGTTTTGTCTGCTTTGGGGTTCGGGATGATTGCTGGCTTCATTCACATAATGAATTTGGAAGCTTTTCCTCCTCTTCATTTTTGGGGTCTAGATTGAGAAAGATAGTGGGTTTTTTTTTTAATGTTTGATAGAATTCATCTGTGGATCCAATTGGCCTTGGACTTTTTTTTGAGGAGTTTTTTTTTAATTACAACTCAATATCATTATTAGTAATCAGGTTGTTCAGATTTTTTGGGTTTTTTTTCTGATTCAGTCTTGAAAGATTTTATATTTCTTGGGATTTATCCATTTCTTCTAGGTAGTTTAATTTGTTGGCATATAATTGTTCATAGTAATCACTTATGACCCTTTGTTTTTCTGTGATATCAGTTGTAACTTCTCTTTCATTTCTTAATCATTTGAGTGCTTTCTCTTTTTTCTTGATGAGTCTGGTAGAAGGTTTATAATATTATTTAATTTTTTTCAGAGAACCAGCTCTTAGTGTCATTAATCTTTCTATTGTTTTTCAGTCTATATTATATTTTATTCTGGTCCTTATTATGCCTTGCCTTCTTATTTTGGGCTTTGTTCTTTCTTCTGGTTCCTTTAGGTATAAGATCAGATTGTTTGAGATTTTTCTTTTTTTCTGATGTAAGCTGATATCACTATAAAATCCCCTCTTTAGAACTGCTTTTGCTCTGTTTCATAGTTTTTAGATAGCTGTGTTTTCATTTTTATTCGTCTGAAGGTATTTTTAAAATTTTATTTTTTATTTTTTAATTTCAAAGAGCTATAGGAATTTTGGAAATACTAATTTTAAAATTAAAAGTATTTTTAACAAGATAGTTTCACATTAAAAGTGAAGATTTACAAATCCAGAGATTAGATGGTAAAAATAAAATGAATCAAATAAAACCAAAAAAATTACATATGCCAGAAAAAAAGAATGGAAATTACTCATCTAAACCATTCTCTTATTTAAGATAAAATTCTGAGGCCCAAATAAGTTATGTTCTTTTTCTTTCATATAGTCAGTTAATGGAGGATTGAGAAATTAGTCTTTAGCCTTTTAAGTAAAATGTTCTTTCAACACATATTTGTTTGGTTTTGCTTCCCATTTGGTTTTGAACAGAGATTTGTATTTTTCTTAAATACTGTATGATAATAACTAATACAACTATTTAGTATATTTTCCCCTGCCTAAGAATGTTGCATAAAATAATTCTGTGTAGCATGTTACCTATTCACCAGCCACTCCATTATCTAAGATCTCCTAGGAACGTTGGAAATTCAGGAAATGTTAAGACTTTAAAGTAATAAAATCTATTATATAATCATCAATCTTTAAACAGAAATACTATATAAAGTCAGTGAAACTTAATACAACCCACTCTCTCTTTGTTCTGCACCTACTAGATATCTATACTAAAAAAGCATTTTATCTCATTTAATCTCTTTACCACTACCCCACAAGGAAGAATTAATATCCCAATTTTACAGATAAACATATGGAGCAACATAAAAATTAAGCAATGATCCAATGTAAAATACTTAAGGAGATGAGTCAGGATTCAAGCCCAAGTTTGTCCTTTATTTCTAGTGAACTATATTGATTCAGTTGGCAAAACTCACCTTATACCCAATAATTGGCATTTTCTTTATCAAATTGAAAACAGGTTGCTCTCATTTCCACATGCAGCATTCCAGAATTTTCCATGACTCTTTTGCTTGTGTGAGGATTGCAGTGGTACAGATATTTCTTTCAACGTCTCCCACAGTTGAATCATCATCATCATCATTATTTCCCTCTCTCTCTCTCCATTCCCTCTTGGCTCCAATTCCTTGATAACACAAAGTTGTGACATTGTTTCTTATATTTGAGAAACTTATCATTGCTTTGATAGCTAGTTAGCTAATTTCACATGTAGAGAAAGAGACCTAGGATGGTGTATGTATTGCCAGGGGCAGAGGAGTTGGGTTTAGTTGCTTCTTATAACCTGTGGACCTTTCAAACACATTTGGTCCTCAGGAGGCTTAACATATTTCAGTCTTTGGTTTAGCATATTTCAATGTGATGATTTCGAATACTCAAAGCTATACTCCCCTTTTTTAATGACACTTTTTTTTCAACATAATTTTCAAATGATAGCATATTCAAAGAATATTCACAGATGACTTTTAGTTACTGTCTCAATGTTCTTGCTGCAGTTTACAAAAAAAAAAAAAACCCTTTGGATTCTACTTTAAAAATTGAGAAATGTATTGTTTGGGCTTGGAGTTTGATGTGCATTTTCTAATTTTTCACTTCATCATATATATTTCTGCCGTTCCACATGTTTTGAGATTGTATTTATTTTATTTTGATGCTCTTGAAATATGCTTGTAATTTAAAAAATATAATAAATGGCTCTAATTATAAATCCTTCAGTTTTATTTTTAAATAATATCTTGTTTAAAATATATTTAATTTTACTAATGTCTTTTCTTCTTAAAAGATACATAAGTAGGAGGTGACAAAAAATATGTTTGGTTAAAATATATCCTTGTTCTTGAATTATTTTTCCACATTATATTATGTTTATAAATTAGGACATTGCTAATCAAGAGTTTTAATTTTCAGAGCAGTTGTCTACCTGAAAACAATATTCTTTTCCTTAACTTTTAGTTTGAAAATCATTAAACATTTTTCTCCACACTCACCTCATCCTGAAACTCAACGATTACTTTGAAGGTGTGGGAGCAGCAATCTGAAGAAGTGTTATTCTGAACAAACCCCATCCTCATTTAATTTTGACAAGTTTGAAGGCATGTTTCATCTCCACTGATGTGAAGCTATTAGACTTGATTTCTACTTTCTAGCAGAGTTTGGAGGGTTTCGTTTTCAAACTCTGAAGAAATATTGAATCCACCAGACTTTGAAAATCAATGATAGACACAATAAAATCCTTCAATGCCTTCCCACAGCCTTCAAGATAAAATCCCATCTCCTTAGTATGACAAGAAAGCCAGACTTTATGGTAAGAAAGCCTCCTTTATGACTCAGAAACAGCAAGTTTCTCCAACCCCTAAACAAGACATTGTTCCAGTCATACATGACTTAAGGTTCTCAAATACACAAGGCTGTTTCTCACCTGTGTAAAGTTTCTATACACTACTCACAGTACATTCTTTTCCCAACCATTTTTCTCCTATTAACACCTCCATAACACTGGGAAAATTAATGTTAAGAAATTCCCTGTATGCTTGAATACTGTAATAAGAAGGGGCCCAAAGAATGTCACAAAAAATCAAGCTATGGAAATAAAATGGATCCACTTTTGAATATTAAAATGAAACTTCCTTCCATCAATCTATGGGATTTCTGAGCACTTTCTCATCTAGAGCTCACACTGATTAGAGCTGTTTTTACTTTGAGACTTACACTGATACTATGTGGCATAGTTGGTACTTAATGCACATGAGATATAAAATTTCAGAAAGTTCTATAGTAAGAGCACTGAGAAAAATATTCTAAATGATTTTTTAAAAAACAAACAAAGCTCAAATGATAATGTACCACATAGTTTTTACAGGAGAGAACAATTATATTACCTGGATTAACTCTGCTCAAATTCTGACATATAAAGAAAGGATTCTTTTGTGGGTTTTTTTTTGTTCATTTGTTTTGTTTTGTTTTGTTTTGTTTAAGGTGTAGATGGAGGAAAAAGGAAGAACAATTAGGCTGTAACATTTTCATTATGTAGTCCAGCTAAGAGAGGATGGAATTCAGGAAAGGACAAAAAAGGAGAGATTTACCACACGAAATTTGAACACTACTGATGGATTGATTTGAGGAAGATGAAAGCAGATGGTAGAAATAAAGACGACTTCTGTATTTCTTGCTTGAGCAGTCAGGTTAAGGCAGTGCTATTTTCTGAGGCAAAAGACTGAGGTGGAAGTTGAAGTTTAGGGAAGAGAGAAAATTGCAAGAACAGAGACAGTTCAACTTCTGTGAACAATGAGTATTTCAACAAGCATAAAGAAAAGTATTTCCTAAAACAAATCTATAGTGCTTCATGAGAACAATGCAAATATAAAAAATATTCCTATTGCAGAGATTTATCTCAAAGGAATTCAAGAACTCATTTTCTACAATTGAATTGCACCCCTCTCCTATCATTAAGCCAGAAAATTTGGATCAAATAATTATAAAATATAGCTCTTGAAAACATCTCTAAACTAAACCTATTATTCCCCTAAGGGTTTTAGAGAATTGCTCCCAATAATGCTTTCAATAAAGTTTTTATGTCTTTGTAAAGCAGTAAGTATCTTAGATATAAGGTTGGAGTCACTAGTAAAGTTCATCGAGTATTGTCAAAGATACAGAGTAGTTCATAAAAGGGAAATCTTAAAACCAAAGTGACTTGTGACATATGGAATTAAAATTACTGAAGTGAAAATTAAATTCAAAGATTTTTACATATTACTTTTATTCAAAAAAGCAAATGATTATTTAATAGTGAAAAATATGTGGGAGTTCCCTTTGTGGTGCAGCAGAAATGAACCCAACTACTATCTATGAGGATGTGGGTTCCATTCCTGGCCTTGCTCAGTGGGTTAAGTATCCAGCGTTGCCATGACCTGTGGTGTAGGTCACAGACATGGCTCAGATCCTGTGTTGCTGTTGCTGTGGTATAGGCCAGCAGCTGCAGCTCCAATTCGAGCCCTAGCCTGAGAACTTCCATATGTCATGAGTGCAGACCTAAAAAGCAAAAAAAAAAGTAAAAGTAAAAACAGCATAATTGAAACAGCATAATATTGATGTATTTAATAGACAAAGAAAATAGAGTACTACACAAAAATAGGTTTACAAAATGACAAATAACTATATTCTCTCCTACCTCATAAAGTATATAAATAACAAATTTTCCTTAATGATAAATTTTGAATGCCATCTGAATATCCTTGGAGTAATTTCTGATAACCTTCTCAGTGAATCCATTTGTTGTTTCCTGAACACGCTCATTGCCCTTTCTTTTGGATTGGGCATGATAGCAGTGCTATCTATATTTCCAAAGTATTAAGACATCTTACATTTATAACATGTCAGTTGTTCTGTAATTATATTTATAAAAATGCAATATGTGGTAAGTACTCTAGTGCTTCTCCTAGTCAAGAAGAATCTCTTCTTATAAAACAACCAATGAAGTACAAGTTGTTCCAGTGCTTTTGTTAGTTTTGTTTTTTCCAGATTGGTCCATCTGACTTAGGAGAACTGAATGTGCTGCACTTAATATGGACAGGGAGTTTACCATTTATTGGAAAGAAAGTCATCTTTCTGGCACTCAGTTCACTCATGGATTTCAAATACTTTTCATAAAAAAAGAGAAATTTTCTAGACATTTTATAAAAATTATTTGAATTCCAGGAGTGAACTGAATCCTAGAAAATATCTTTTTTTCTAGATAGAATCATTGTAGATATTGAATGCATATTTTATGTATGACTATATAATAAACAGATGGATGAAAGGCAGGCCTTCCTGCTTCTGCTCCTCCCACAACTACATATATGTTTGACACATCGTCTGCTATAAGGTTAAGTCAAGTTATGCCATGTATCTGGTTAACCCCGCCCCCCCCGCCAGGACATCATTCCATCTTACCCTGAGTAAATCCCAGTCATTTCCTGACCTACAAGGCTTAGTAAAATTGAATCCTCATTTCTCCTTCAAATTTACTTCCTTTTATCCTATCTGTGCTCACATTGATCTAGTGCTCCAGCCTCCTTACGCACACCCAACTTACCATACATTTCCCAGACAAGAGCTTTTCACTCCAATTGCTGTACTCTTTATCCAAATGCCACTTAGTTGTCAATAGCAATGTATTTACTTAAGTGTGAACTTCTAAATGAAACATTCCCTGACCACTTTAAAAAGCATGTCCTCCATCACTCTGTCTCCATTCTGTGCTTGATTTTTCTCCATCGTACTTACCACCATCTAACATGTCACAAATTTTCTTATTTATTTTTACACATTTTCTATCTTTATAAACTGCACTGTCTACATATTCCAAAAAGGTAGGATTTTGTTTCTTTGTTTTGTTTTGTTTTTCTATAGCCCTTAGAATAGGAACACATAGTAGTCATGCAATAAATATTTTTGTATGAGTGAATGATTAAGCCAACTGTCCTGACAGCTTTGAATTATTTTTATAATGAACTAGGAAATACATAGTTAGTTTAATTATAGCAATGAATAGTTTACAAAACATTATTACCCAGGGAGATTCTTTCAGGGCATATTTCATTTTCAGCCAAATAAACCAGCAAAATGAATAATGACCAAAAGAGTCAATGGTCAAATATATCCCACATCCACTAATGAAGTTTATTAAAGTTTGTGTGTAAACTCTAAAATTATTCAGTCTTTAGCTAAGGAAAACTTCAATTATCTTCAAACTAGTAAATAGTCATCATAAATCTGTTCACAGTTCTGCAATGGGCTTTTCCATATATAATAATCTCTGTTTAATTTTGAGCCTCATCATAGTAGTTATCTACATTCCATTCCTCTGAAATGGTAAAAGGGGAATACGCTTGAAAGTGAAGGTGCTATTTACTTCAATTACAGTTCATGTTTTGATTGCCACAGACTTATATACTAAATAGCAAAATGGTAGTACTGAAGGACACATAATAATCCATCAGCAAGGCATGACTAAGAAATAAATAAAAATACTTGAAATAAGAGGTTCCTCTCTATGTTTTAACCTCACTTGTGGTGAGCCATCTTTCCAGTTAGTGTTAAGTATGGCCCACAGATGACCCGATGATGAAACATCTCTACATTTTTTTCATAGCCTGTCAGTGAAATTGATTAACAAAAGGATGAGTGACACTTGTAAATTTGTTTGGTTAACTTCCATGCATACACATTAAATAAGCTTTGGCCTAGCTTGATTTATAGAGGATTGTATGGTCTTTACCAATAGTGAAAAGGAAAAAAATTTTATTGCAAAAATACATCTTTTAAATTTCCAAAGAAGACAAGATTTATCTCATATTCCAAACCTTCTACTTTGCTTGAAATTATTAGCTAAAATAGCCTTAAAAGTTCATGATATGTCCACTGGACTCAGATTCAGGAAAAATCAACCAATGTGCCAAAAGTGTCTGAGATTTCAGTTGAGAGAAAATTAGTAGGTCTTTTATTCTTTTCCATTATCCTATCTTGATAAAAATGTATTACTTATTTAATAGCTTGATTCATCCAAGGAATTTTTTTTTGCCTTTTCTAGGGTTGCACCTGCGACATATGAAGGTTCCCAGGCTAGGGGTCTAATCGGAGTTGTTGCCACCGGCCTATGCCAGAGCCGCAGCAATGTGGGATCCAAGCCGCATCTGCAACCTACACCACAGCTCAAGGCAACACCGGATCCTTAACCCACTGAGCAAGGCCAAGGATCAAACCTGCAACCTCATGGGTCCTAGTCTGATTCGTTAACCCCTGAGCCAAGACAGGAACTCCCCAAGGAATATTTATTAAGCACCATTAGCTAGATATTGTTCCAAGCTGCCTGATACTGAGGGGCTTATTTTCTAGAGGCCAAAATGACCAAAAAATGAAGATAATTGAAAAGTCCCCACAGCAGGAAGAGACTGCAGTAAAAGCTCAGAAGATGTTGATTTTCATGGACCAGGAGAGAAATGAGGGGTTTTCTATGTAGATGATCATTAACAATCAGTGTTGCTAGGGAATAACCAGTCTGACTCAAACTCACGAAGAAAAAAAGTCCTTACAGTCCCTCACCTCTAAAGGCAGAGTATTGGTTTTTGTCATTTGGATGATATGAGATGGAAAGTGAAACAATATTTCAATAGCATCCAGGGTAAAGATATGCCAGAGGAAAAAATCAAGTGGCATGTGTGGGAGGACGTAAGTAATTATGTGTATGTGTGTGTGTGTGTGTATACCTTTGAACTTCTTTGTGTGTCAGTCAGGTCTTCCAGGAGCCATGCCCATTTGCTCATGTAGACAACCAAGAATGCATGTCTACAGATTGGCCATTGCAGTTACCAATGATGACAGGTTGGGGAGAATGGATGGACTGGGGGTTTTGGACTGGTATATGCTCACTGAGATATATGGAATGATTGGCACATTCCATATATTGATGTATAGCACAGAGAGCTTTACACAATATTCTCTGATAGAACCTGATAGTGAATAGATGTGTGTATATATATATAACTGAATCGCTTTGTTGTAGAGCAGAAATTATCATGATGTTGTAAATTAACTATACTTCAATAAAACTTTTTAAAAAAAGAAAAAAAAATACCACAGGCACCACTGAGTGGCATATGAAACTAAGGCCATAGACATTATGGGATCCAGGAGATGTGGCTGATTAATGCACTTTTCCAACCACAGGAAGTGATAGTTAGAGACTGAGATAGTTCTAAGGACTCATTTACAACTTTTGCCCACAAGAACAGCATTGTCACCAATCCAAGCACTTCTTTGTGTTGATCAATAGGACTGGAGAAGCCATCCTCATGGAACATCTCTAGGCTGATGATTTGCCAAAAACAGCTCTGATTTTATCTAACTCCAAATTGCATGTTTGTTTTAGGAATCTGTTGATCTCCATGAAGTCTCAAGTCCTCTGCATGATCACAAAAAGACAAAGATAAAGATATATGTCTGTATGACTATAAAAAGGCTGAGTTAATAAATGATTCCTGAAACTGTGTACATAGTTCCTCTTCAAGTATTTTTTTAATCAACAGGAAAAGAAACATATTTTGACTAGTGATGTGTGGGAGGAGATGAAATATGTGATATCGAAAAGTTATTTATCATCACTGAAGTCCTCTACCAATTAAGATATACATTTTTCTGACAAATGCAGTATATTGACACAATTACCAGATTGTGGGGCAATACATGAGGAAGAAGTACTTATGTTTTATATCCTTAATGTGTTATTCAAGAGATACTAGAACAATAGGGATGGCAAATGGTTTAATCTGGAATCATCATACTTCTCATTTGATAGTGCTGCCTTGAATACTGAGTTAAGAAAGATTCTTTTATAATGTCCTAAATCAGCTGAAAAGTGTGAAATAACACATGATCAATGACAATGGAAAAGGTCACATATTTTCTGTCCCTGATGCTGTTACAATTTAAAATAAAATCATACAGTTCATTAAAAAAAGTAATAATCATGCTTAATGTGGTAAGAGCTAACAGGAATAGGCAGGAAGAGAATGATTTAACCCCACTTTTTTGAGAGAAAAGCCCAGCATTTGTCACAAATCCTGTTTCCTTTGCTAATATCTAGTAATATTGTTCTGACTTCTCTGAATATCTGAATTTCACATTAACGGAGGCAAATAAGGAATTAATATCTTAGATTATCCAAAGAAAAAATAATTAGATAATTTTTGAAGCTTATTAAACTATGAAACTTAAAATCTTTGTTTGCAGTGGCCTAAATGATATTTTAAATACAAGTTCCAATCACTAGAGATGAGGAAAAAAAATCATAAGTGACATTTTCTCAACTTACAAAAAAATACAAAACTTTGTGCTTTATTTTTCTACTTAGACATAATTGACCTTCAAAAAGAATTATTGTATTTAGGTTTATTAGTTTCAAATCTTTATACACGCATCTTTGAGAAAGAATTTAAAGTATTTAAAAGTGTTTTTCTGATTATTGCAACACTATTTTCATGAGCCTTAATCTCTCTCTCTCTCTCTTTTTTTTTTTTTAAGAGCTGCACCAGCACCCACAGCATATGGAAGTTCCCAGGCCAGCAAATGAATCAGAGCTGCAGATGCCAGCCTATACCATAGCCATAACAACTCGGGAGCTGAGCCAAGATCTCTGCAACCTACACCACAGCTCACAGGCAATGCCGGATCCTTAACCCATTGAGTGAGGCCAGAGATCAAACCCATGTCCTCATGGATACTAGTTGTGTTCATTACCACTGGGCCACGACAGGAACTCCCTCTGGTTCCTCTTTTTGCCTTGACCATATAAGTTGGAGAGTCTCAAAACCCATTCCTTAGACCTCTCCTTTTTTCTATTTATCCCCATTTTCTTGGTTAACTCATGGCTTTATGTATCATATATATATCGACAATAACATCTCTTCAGTCAAGATCTACCTTCTGAACTTGAGATTACACCTGCCAATCCAAAATCTCCAATTGGATGACTAATAACGATCATCGACTCATACTTCCTGTTGTGGCTCAGTGGTAACAAATCTGAATAGTATCCATGAGGATGCAGGACTGATCCCTGGCCTTGCTCAGTGGGTTAAATATCTGGCTTGCCGTGATATTTGTGGTGTAGCTAACAGACATGGCTTGGATCTGGCATTGCTGTGGCTGCGGCATAGGCCAGAAGCTATAGCTCTGATTTGACCCCTAACCTTGGAAACTCCATATGCCAAGAGTGCAGCCCTAAAAACACAAAAAAAGAAAAAAAAAGAATAATTGGCCTGTCTGTCTGTTTTGGTACCAGTACCACACTGTCTTGATGACTGGCTTTGTAATATTGCCTGAAGTCTGGGAGAGTTATGCCTCCTGCTTGGTTTTTATTCTTCAGAATTTCTTTGACTATTCTGGGTCTTTTGTGGTTACATATAAAGTTTTGGATTGTTTGTTTTAGTTCAGTGAAAAATATCATGGGTAATTTGATAGGAATTGCATTGAATCTGTAGATCGCTTTGGGTAGTATGGCCATTTTTACAATATTAGTTTTTCCAACCCAGGAGCATGGAATAGCTTTCCATTTCTTTACACCTTCTTTAATTTCCTTGATTAATGTTTTACAGTTCTTGGCATATACGTCCTTTACCTCCTTGGTCAGGTGTATCCCCAGGTATTTGATTTTTGGGGGTGCAATTTTAAAAGGTATTACATTTCTGTATTGCTTTTCTAGAATTTCATTGTTAGTATACAGAAATGCTAGTGATTTCTGAAAATCTTATATCCTGCTACTATGCTGAATTTGTTGACCAGTTAAAGTAGTTTTGGGGTTGAGTTCTTAGGGTTTTCTATATATCATATCATGTCATCTGTATACAGTGACACTTTCATCTCTTCTCTTCCTATGTGGATGCCTTTTATTTCTTTTGTTTGACCAATTGCTGTGGCTAGGAATTCCAATACTATGTTGAATAACAGTGGTAAGAGTGGGTATCCATGTCTTATTCCACATTTTAGTGGGAAGTCTTTCAGCTTTTCTCCATTGAGTACTATATTTGCTGTGGGTTTGTCATAAATGGCTTTGACTATGTTCAGTAATGCTCCCTCTATACACACTTCGGTGAGAGTTTTGATCATGAGTGGGTGTTGGACTTTGTCAAATGCTTCCTCTGCATCTATTGAGATGATCATGTGGTTTTTGACTTTTGTTGATGTGGTGAATGACATTGATTGATTTGCATATGTTGAACCATCCTTGAGAATCTGGGATGAATCCCACCTTGTCATGGTGTTGATAGATTTTGTTAGCTAAAATTTTGTTGAGAAATTTTGTGTCTAAATTCATTAAAGAGATTGGCCTACAGTTTTCTTTTTTGGTGTTTTCTTTGTCTGGTTTTGGAATTAGGGTGAATGTCTTTGAGAGTGTTCATTTTTCTTCAACCTTTTGAAAAAGTATAAGGAGGATGGGCACCAGTTCCTCTTTGTATGTTTGGCAGAGTTCTCCTGTGAAGGCATCTAGCCCTGGGCTTTTATTTGTAGGGAGTGTTTTTATGACATATTCCATTTCATTTCTAGTGATCGGTCTGCTCAGTTGATCTATATCTTCTTGATTCAGTTTTGGCAGGCTGTAGGTCTCTATAAACCTGTCCATTTCTTCTAGGTTGTCAAATTTGTTGGCATATAATTGTAATAGTGTTCTCTTATGGTTGTTGTATTTCTGTCATATCCATTGTGACTTCTCCTTTTTCATATCTTATTTGCATTTTTTCTCTCCTCTTCTGTTGCGTCTAGCCAGAAGTTTGTCTCTTATGTTTACCTTTTCAAAGAACCAGCTCTTGGTTTGATTGATTTTGTCTATTGTTTTTTGAATCTCTATTTTATTGATTTCCTCTTTGATCTTTATGATTTCCTTCCTTCTGTTGACTTTAGGTTTTGTTTGTTCTTCTTTATCTAATTCATTTAGGTGTTGGGTTAAGTTGTCGATTTGAGATCTTTCTTCTTTTTTGAGGAAGACCTATATTGCTATGACAGACAGATCAATGGAACAGAATAGAGAACCCAGAAATAAACCCTGATACCTATGGTCAATTAATCTTTGACAAAAGAGGCAAGAACATAAAATGGGACAAAAACAGTCTTTACAGCAAGTATTGTTGGGAAACTTGGACTGCTGCATGCAAATCAACGAAACTAGAATATAACCTCACATCATGTAGGAAAATAAACTCAAAACGGCTGAAAGACTTAAATATGGCAGGACACCATCAAACTCCTAGAAGAGTACATAGGCAAAACATTCTCTGACATCAACCTCATGAATATTTTCTCAGGTCAGTCTCCCAAAGCAATAGAAATTAGAGCAAAAATAAACCCATGGGACCTCATCAAACTGAAAAGCTTTTGCACAGCAAAGGAAACCCAAAAGAAAACAAAAAGACAACTCTCAGAATGGGAGAAAATAGTTTCAAATGATGCAATGGCAAGGGCTTAATCTCTAGAATATACAAGCAGCTTATGCAACTCAACAAAAAAGCCAACAACCCAATGGAAAAATGGGCAAAGGACCTGAATAGACTGTTCTCCAAGGAAGATATACAGATGGCCAACAAGCACTTGACAAAAATGCTCAACATCCCTGATTATTAGGGAAATGCAAATCAAAACAACCATGAGATACCACCTCACACCAGTCTGAATGGCCATCATTAAGAAGTCCACAAATAACAAGTGCTGGAGGGGCTGTGGAGAAAAGGGAACCCTCCTGCACTGCTGGTGGGAATGTAAACTGGTACAGCCACTATGGAGAACAGTTTGGAGATACCTTAGAAATCTATACATAGAACTACTATATGACCCAGGAATCCCACTCTTGGGCATATATCCAGACACAAGTTTCCTTGAAAAAGACACATGCACCCACATGTTCATTGCAGCTCTATTCACAATAGTCAAGAACTGGAAACAACCCAAATGTCATTGACAGATGATTGGATTCAGAAGATGTGGTATATATACACAATGGAATACTACTCAGTGATATAAAAGAATGACATGATGCCATTTGCAGCAACATGGATGGAACTAGAGACTCTCATACTAAGTGAAATGAATCAGAAAGACAAAGACAAATACCATATGATATCACTTATAACTGGAATCTAATATACAGCACAAATGAACGGTTCCACAGAAAAGAATATCATGGACTTGGAGAATAGACTTGTGGCTGCCCAGGGGGATAGGGAGGGAGTGGGAGGGATAAAATGCAAACTATTGTTCTTGGAATGGATTTATAAGGAGATCCTGCTGAGTGGCATTGAGAACTGTGTCTAGATTCTTATATCGCAACAGAACAAAGGGTGGGAAAAAAAAATGTATGCATGTAAGTGTCACTTGGTCCCCATGCTGTACAGCAGAAAAAAAATAAATAAAATATAAAAAAAAATAATTTCTGTGCACTCTGAAGGTCCTGAATAAGCATGTTAAAAGGAAAAATTAAGATAAGAAAACAGTTAAGTTTTTTCGTTTTTTTTTTTTTTTGTCTTTTTGCCTTTTCGAGGGCCACTCCCACAGCATATGGAGGTTCTCAGGCTAATCGGATCTGTAGTTGCTGACCTATGCCAGAGCCACAGCAACATGAGATCCAAGCCACGTCTGGACCTACACCACAGCTCACAGAAATGCCAGATACTTAACCCACTGAGCAAGGCCAGTGATTGAACCCGCAACCTCATGGTTCCTAGTTGGATTCGTTATCCACTGAGCCATGACAGGAACTCCAGAAAACAGTTTTTTGACTCTAAAATTAAACTTCAAAAGTCAAATGAACAAAATGTTGGCATTTAGTTCCCCCAGATACATTACCAAATCATTTTGAAATTCCTGTAATAGATATCACTCTTTAAAGTTATTTATTCAGAAGTTCTTTTTACCTATTCAATTATAGAGGTTTGCCACATGGTTAATTCATTTATTTAAAGTTAAGACTAGGTCATAGAGCCCTGCTATTATTTTAGGTGTATGTATTTAAAAGTGGTTATTCCAGAAGTTGCCATTGTGGCACAGTGGAAAGAATCTGACTAGGAACCATGAGGTTGCGGGTTCGACCCCTGGCCTTGCTCAGTGGGTTAAGGATCCAGCATTGCCATGAGCTGTGGTGTAGGTTGCAGACACAGATTGGATTTGGTATTGCTGTGGCTCTGATGTAGGCTGGCAGCTGTAGCTCCAATTGGACCCCTAGCCTGAGAACCTCCATATGCCACAGGTGCAGTCCTAAAAAAAAGACAAAAAGACCAAAAAAAAGTGGTGATTCTGATCTCTATGGTGACATATGAATAACTTCGACTTGGTAGATGTGTTAAATTTCCCAGGATGTTGCAAGCTCATTTTAAAATAAAAACCAGTCATTTATAACATAGATAATTGTTAACTGGCATAGTGATTCTTAAAGTAGAATTATTTTTTCCCTTCTCAATATTAAAATGAGAATTCTGGCATCATTAAGTATTTTCAATCAAAGGCCAAACTTGTATTTGAAATAAATAGTGTTAAATGTTGCCATGTTTAAGTATAAAATGACAGGGTGATTTGTATTTTTACCGGGGTTTTTATAAATTGCATTTTAGCAATGAATAATTCTTATAAGCATATATAAGTGTGGTATAGACAAAAATATTGTTTAGGAAATTTTGTATTTGTGTATATTAATTGCTTAGGTTTTCAAGGAAGACTGATGCATTATAATTCAAACTTCAAATGCCACTCAAATTAACAGCCTATATATAAATTTAAATCCCTACAAAGAAATAGCAATATAAGCTCCCTTTTGAGGGTACCCAGGAATATAAAAGTGTCTCCCCCTTTTTTTTTCAGATTAATCTTAGCCTACTAATCATCGACTTTTTAATTGCATCTAAAACATTTTTTTTTTCTGAAACACATAGTTTGTGTTAATGGGTAAAATGTCAGAGATAAGGAAGAAAAAATAAATAGCAAGTGCTTCAAAAACTAGCTTCCTCAGAATTAAGCACTGGTAATAAAACTAATGAAATAAGTGTCCCCTGCTCTCTTCTATACATTAATACACTTCCTTTAGGATATGTAACAGGAAGATCTTTTCAGTGAGTCAGCCCAATCTGTTATTTAAATGCAACTGACTAATCAACTCAAAAAACTCCACCTAACTTTTATCTTGAAATAATAATTTTACACATTTCCTAATATCTTTTTGTTAACTGAATCAGAAATATTGTTTTTTTAATATTTTGAGAGTTCTTCTTTACCCGTTTTTGTAATTTCATTTCCATTTCCCACAAAATTGAGGAGTTCTAAAAATAACAAATGTGACTAATTCTCAATTACCTGCAATAAAGGGAAGGTAAATGGAGAATTGGCATGATGGAATAAATTACATCCACTGCTAGTTTAAAAATCCAATTTTAACCATTACTTTAAACTTCCTTCTTATTAACAAATAAAATTGGACTTCTCTAAGTTCCATTATCTCTTCCTTCATCTGAAAAATATGCTGATGGAGTTGCTGGCATAAAGATAAATATTCCAAATACAGGAAAGAGGGGATAGAAATATGGATCCTTTACATACTTGATGTTTCACTCCAAATAAATAAAATCAGGAAAAAAATTACTGAATTGCCTTAAATGTTGTTTCAAAATACTGACTCACTCTCTTTAGAGTCAGGTTTCAAATGGGCTCTAGGGTTGGACTAAAATCTACATGCTACCAAGATTTGTTCCAATTTTAAAAGTATTTATTTTGTATACAATTATAATAGAGAATTATATCCCCCATAAGTGAACTGAATTTTTTTTTATAATTCAGTAGTAAGAACATGTTATTCACATAAAATATGAATATTAGGGATTCATATTTTAAGATCTGTATTATAGAGAAATACAGATTTGTGCATAGAATGTTGATCTAGAAATCCTGAAATCTGGTTCACATGTTAACCTTCTGATTACCTTGAACAAATCATTAATTTGGTCATAGTTGCATCATTTGTATAATGAAGAAAATGAGACTACATGAAACTACATGATGTACAAATTTTATTCTATATTTAATTTTTTAATCTAACAAAAAATACCAGATGTGAGCAAAATTTCTTAGAAGAAAACATCATTTTTATGGGGTGAAAATCTGTGCTTAAGATCTGTGTTATTTTCATATGTATATATATATATATATATATTTCCCTTATTCTTTAAATTTATGTGGTGTCTGTATAGAGGGAAAGATAGGTGTATACATATGTGAAAAGCAAATATAGCAAAATAATAACTTTTAAATCTTTGTAGAGTGTTCTCTGTAAAATATTTTCCACTTTTCTGTTTGAAATTTTTCATAATAAAATTTGGGAAATAAAAATCAGAATTCTAACGTAAGTTCCCTGCAAATAAATTTAGTAATAAGAATCTGAATATACATATATATATACATATATGTATATGTAACTGAACCACTTTGCTGTACACTTGAACTTAGGTTCAACTTTGTAAGTTTACTTTAATAAAAACAAAGTAAAGTAGTTCTCACTGTGGCTTAGTGAGTTAAGGATCCAGCATTATCTCTGTGGAGGCACAAGTTCAACCCCTGGCCCAGCAGTGGGTTAAGGATCATGCATTGCTGCAGCTGTGGCATAGGTTACGCTGTTAGCTTGGATTCAGTCCCTGGCCTGGGAACTTCCATATGCCACAGGCGCAGCTGAGAAAGAAAAAAATTAGAAAAGAAGTAAATATTTCATGAGTTGGTTTTGCTTTTTTTTTTGGCCACACCCAGAGCATGCGGAAATTCCTGGGCAAGGGATCAAACCTGAACCACTGTAATGACAACACTGCACCACAGGAGAACTCCTCAAGAACTACTAGAATCCTCATCATTTCTGCAGGAAATGTAAAATTGTCCAACCACTTGAGGAAACAATTTGTCATTTTCTTAAAAATCAAAACATATAGTTATCATGTAACTGACATGCTTTGAGGGCCTTACTGAAGAAAATTTTTAAAAATCCCATATGAGAACAAGTATTTATAGCAGCTTTACACATAAGAGCAAAACACCAGAAAGAAGTCAAATGTCTATTAACATTTGAAAGATAAATATTTGGATAAATTGTTTATCCAAAGTAGTAGTCAACAGCAATAAAAAGGAATAGAATGTTGATACATACAACAATACGAATGAATTTCAAAATCATTACACTGAGTGAAAAATGGCCAAGCAAATGTACATATTCTATGCTTGCAGATAATTTAAACTACTCTATAGTGACAGAAGTCCATTAGTGATCCCCAAGGGACAAGGAGGACAGAAGGAAGGATGAATTACAAAATATCACAAGGATATTTTGAGGATGACAGAAATACCTTTTTTTTTTCCCTGTGAACATGTTTTTGGGTGAATACATATGTTGAAATTTGCAACATTTTAGACTAAATATGTGCAATTTAGTTTGCTTTAACTATGCCTGATAAAACTACCAAGAAATGGCATGAATTGGGTTTTTTAAGTATTCTTCAGCACACAAAGAGAAACACATCAGAGGCACTATAAAATAATATGAAGAACATTATAATTTTTAAAATTATATACATAGGGCTTTCCTTGTGCAAAATGGCTTTTAATGGGTATCATTTTCAACCATAGGCATGCATCTTGTTAGATTTACCAGCTTTGTGGACATGCTTTGTGATTGTGCAATCCATGCAGTCACAGAGGATTCTAAGCCTGGTTTAATTCTCTGCTGGTGCTATTCTATGATTCTTTTTTTTTTAATTATTGTTTTATCTATTTACTGTTTTGGGGGGGTTTGGGGAGGTTGGTTTTTTTAATTATTTCCCCAATACATTTTTTTTCCTACTGTACTACATGGTGACCCAGTTAAACATGCATGTACACATTCTATGTCTAGTCATATATGATGGAGCATGATAATGTCAGAAAATATCCTAAGATTCTTAATAATTCTTAAAAGGGGCCTCTCATTGTCATTTGCTGCTATATCTGACAAAGTATGTAGTCAGTCATCTCCCAGAGGCAATTTAATCAAACAAAGCTGCTTGTTAAGAAAGAGCATATATGCCCTCAAAGCATATATGTCCTCATAGAATTTTTGGAAATTCTACAAGGGACGAGATATAGAAAATTAGGTTTCGCAGTGTGGAATTTTTTTTGTGTTTTAGCAGGATAAAATGTTTATAGACTCAAAGTACATGCTAAATGAAGACTTTCCTGACCAAACCAGGCAATACAACTATTACATCTCTAGATAGTTAATGAGTAATTCCCAACAGATCATATTTCTTTCACATTTTTTTCTATATTGGTGTATAAATTATACACCATTTCCCAGATGTGTACTGGTAGATGGAGGCCATCTCTACTAGTTATTAGAGAGTTTATGACATACATGTTATTTGGACTTTGCAGAGACAAACTCTTTAAGTCATCTTCTACAGACGTTTCTTTTACCACAATTACTGAAACAACCATGTACTACTATATTAAATTTTCTAACCATGAGGCAAAAATGGAAATGATTATAAGTTATTGAAAATCTCCCTTTTTTTGCCAACAGGCATGATGAATATCAACAAACTAATCCTGTACTATCAACTAGAGTAGCTGATTAATAATTTATTACCAGAAAACTTGCTGGCATTTCATTGTGAAACAAAAGCTTACCTTCTTTTTTTTGTCTCCCACTTTAAAGCTTTAGGTTTTTGCATATCACTGAATAGAGGCCAAGAAAGAGCCCTTGCCTTAGCTACACAGAAATGGTAAACAAAAGTAAGTCTTGGGTTGCTCACTTGATGCCTTACAGCTAAACACAGAGGCCCTTTAGAGACTGGTAAAAAAAGTTCTAAGACTATGCTGAGCTATGAAATTCCTTCTTCAGCACAAGAAAAACTTAGACAATAAAATTCAGGAGCTGAAAGTAAAAAGGAGAAGATAATTTGTTCACATTCGTAATCATGCATTGGGCTTACAGTGAGGGTCAATTTATTATGATAGTATTATACTTCGCATTTTGGCTTATAGACAAATTGCTCATACTGTTGAGGAAACAAATGTAAATATTACAGATTAGAGTCAAAATTTGGAGGACATTGTATTATAAGTAGAGTATATTATTATCTGAGTAATATCAATGGCCTGGGGTTATTTCAACAAAATGGATTTAAGCCTTAAATATTGACTGCTCACCCAGAGCCTTGCGCTGATTATTGGTTCATTGGCTGGCTGAAATATCCTCAAGATTTGCAACTGCAAACAGTTCAAGAAGTGTGACTCTGTTCCAGGTCACCCTATATCCAGAAAGTATGAGGGAAACCAAGACATTATCAAACTAACTCAGGGCTCCCAGGCTCCAGAAAGGCTTCCTGGGAAAACTGTGCCATGATCTTCAGAGTCAAATGATTGTGAAATATCTGACATCATAAGTAATTTCAATTGCCCCAATCATTTTTAAACTAATTTAATTGAAGTAATATATAAATTTAAAAAATATATCCCAAAGAATAGCTGAAATCCCTCACTCAAGTTAAATTTGGCCACATTGCTAAAGTGATTTAGCAATTTTCCACCTTTGTAGTTGTGGTTTGGTTGCCTGATTTCCACCTTTGTGGTTGTAATTTGGTTTCCACTTTCTCTTTTTTTTTCTTAAATACATTTTTTATTATAGCTGATTCACATTGTTCTGTCAATTTCTACTGTAAGGCAAAGTGACCCAGTTACACACATCTCTACACTCTCTTCCTCATAATATCTTTCATCTTGTTCTATCACAAGTGATCGAACCTAGTTCCCTGTGCTATACACCAGGACCTCATTGTCTATCCATTCTGAATGTAACAGTTTGCACCTATTAATCCCAGTGTTAATAGGGGTTATTAAGTCCCAATCTGTCCCATCCCTTCTCCCTCCCCACTCCCCTTGGGCAACTACAACTCTGCTATCCATGCCTGTGAGTCTGTTTCTGTTCTATAGATAGGTTCATCTGTGCCATATTTTAGATTCCACATATAAGTGATATCATGGTATCCTTCTCTTTCTTACTTACTACACTTAGTATGAGAATCTAATGGATCCTTAGCATGAGCATCCATGTTGCTGCAAATAGCATTATTTTATTATTTTTTATGGTTGAATATTATTCCATTGCTTAAGGTACCACATCTTCTTAATCTATTCATCTGCACTTTCTCTTTTTACACTTCACTTTTGTTATATTAATTTTTAACCTGCAATCCTGGAGTAGATACAATCATTTAATAACAACAACAAAAATTACGTAAATAAAAAGTAGAGAAGGAAAATTTATTAAAGAGGTAAATTTAAATTTGCCTTCTCCAAAGACAGAAACTGTTAATCGTTCTAGGTGAGACGCTATATAAGGAGTCTGCCCATCAGTCTGGTAAGATCATAGTGAAAGGGAAAACTTCATGTAGCCAGAAGAAAGTCTTTGAAAAAAGGCTATTCCAGGTCCTGCTTCCAGTCAAACTTTAAAAGCAAATGTTTTCGTTTCTATTATAATAGTATTGTATGAAATAGGAGAAAAAGTAAAAAAACAAAAACGAAACCAAAAACAAAACCTTTAACAAATCAGATACAGAATAAAAATTATTTTATATTTATCTAGAGAAGAGAGAAATCCTAATATACTCTCTATTATTTCCATAATATATTATATTTCTCAACCTCATCATCACTGATATATTGAATAAGATAATTCCCTTTCTTGCGTATTCAGGAGTATTCAGCAGCATTGCTGGTCTTTAAATATATGCCAGTAGGAGGGCCCTCCAACAATATACAGAAGCAGAATTTGCCACCCCAAAATATATCTTTGGCATAAAGATTATTTTAAGGTGATTATTTGTTTTATTTTTATTTTTATTGAGGAATGGTTGATTTACAGTGTTTCTGGTGTATAGCAAAGTGATTCAGCTATATGTATTTTTTTTTCAAATGCCTTTCCATTATAAGTTATTACAGGATACTGACCATAGTTCCCTGTGTTATACAGTGGGTCATTGTTGATTATTTTATATATAGAAGTGTGTGTATGTTAATCTCAAATTCCTAATTTGTACCTTCCCCTCATTCCACTTTAGTAACCATAAGTTTGTTTTCTATGTCTATGTGTCTAGTGTCTATTTCTCTTTTGTAAAAATGTTCCTTTGTATCATTTTTTACATTCTACATATAAGTGATACCATATATTTATCTTTCTATGTCTGACTTACTTCACTTAATATGATAATTTATAGGTCCACCCATGTTGCTGCAAATGGTATCACTTCATTCTTTTTTCTGCCTGAGTAGTATATACAGACATACACCATTGCTTCTTTATCCATTCATCT
Source organism: Phacochoerus africanus (assembly GCF_016906955.1). Classification (NCBI taxonomy): domain Eukaryota; kingdom Metazoa; phylum Chordata; class Mammalia; order Artiodactyla; family Suidae; genus Phacochoerus; species Phacochoerus africanus. The sequence continues at coordinate 34,049,289 of NC_062556.1, read as the reverse complement.
ATCAATGGACATTTAGTTTGCTTCCATGTCTTGGCAACTGTAAATTGTTTCACCATGAATTTTAGAGTGCAAATATCTTTTTAAATTAGAGTTTTCAATTCATGATACCTCATGATAGTTTTGATTTGTATTTCTCTAGTAATTAATGATGTTGGGCAGCTTTTCATGTACCTGTTGGCCATCTGTATGCCTTCTTTGGAGAAATGTCTATTTAATTCTTCTGCCTATTTTTTTGATTGTGTTGTTTGTTTTAAATTTCATTGAAGTATGGCTGATTTACAATGCTGTGATAATTTATGCTGTACAGCAAAGTGATTCAGTTATACTCAAATCTATTTTTTTCTGATTCTTTTCCAATATAAATAAAATATAAAAATCACAGAATATAAAATCACAGAATATTGGGTGGAGTTCCCCGAGTTACATAGCTGTTTGTACATTTTGGAAATTAATCCTTTGTTGATCACATCATTTGCAAAGGTTTTTTTTTTTTTTTTCCCAGTTTGTAGGTTGTCTTTTCATTTTGTTTATGATTTCCTTTCCTGTACAAGAGTGTATAAGTTTGGTTAGGTCCCATTTCTTATTTTTGCTTTTGTTTACTTTACTGTAGAATACTTATCCAAGAAAAGATTGATGTAATTTATGTCAGTGTTCAGTCTATGTTTTCCTATGGGAGTTTTATAATATCCCAGTCTTACATGTAGGTCTTTAATCCATTTTCAGGTTGTTATTTTTTTGTTATAGTGGTAGAGAATGTTCTAATTTCACTCTTTTACATGTGTCTGTTCAGTTTTCTCAGCATCACTTATTGAAGAGCTGTCTTTGTTCCATTATATAGTCTTGCCTCCTTTGCCAAAGATTGTCAAAAATTAATTTACCATATGAGTTTATTTATGGGCTTTTATTCCTGTCCCATTGATCTATGTGTCTGTTTTGGGTCAGTATCATACTCTTGATTACTACAGTATAATCTGGAGTCAGAGAGTGTGATTCCTCTGGCTCCATTTTTCTTTCTCAAGATTGTTTTATTTTTTCTGTCTTTTATGTATCCACACAAGTTTACATTTTTTTCCAGTTCTGTGAAAAATGTCATTGGAAATTTGATAGGGATTGCATTGAATATATATTCAATATAGGGGCTTCATACTTTTAAGAAACTCAGGAGAAAACACAGGAGAAGCTCTGAAAACAAAGCAGAATATACTTTTTTGTAAGAGTATAATTACCATGTGCAACTGGTCCATAACTTATGATGATTCAATTTAATTTCTTTGCTTTATGATGATGTAAAAGTGATAGACATTCAGTAGAGACCATATTTTGAATTTAAAAATTTACCTCTTCCTGGGCCAGATTTTCCCTTCAGCTACAAAATCACAAAGGTAAACAACTGATAAACTCACAAAAATTCTGTATACATACAACCATCTTTTTTTTTGTTTTGATTTTCAGTACAGTATTCAATGTTACAGATATCCAATACTTAATTATAAAATAGGCATTGTATTAGAAGATTTTGCTCAACTATAGACTTATATGAGTGTTCTGAACATGTTTAAAGTATGCTATTTTAAACTACTGTGTTCAGTAGGTTAAGTGTATTAAATGCCTTTTTAAGCATATTTTAAATTTAATGATGTGTTTATTGGGATGTAACATCTTCATAAGTAAAAAAAGATCTATATTAGAGAAATCTCCATTTGTAAGTGGGTGTTCCTTCCTCTACACAAAAGAAGATAGCCTTATCACTGGAAACTCTTATTAATGCAGAAAGCAGTGACCTAAATATGCATAATTACCTTACTATTGTTTACTGTGACTTTCTTGATAACCTCCCATAACCTACTCTCAAACTCCAACTTCTTTTTTGGTGTTTAGTTTAAGACAGTATTTAAGATGAAGATTTCTGCCATTTCAGGACTTTACTAAGTTTTTCTAGGTATCTCCCATGTATGCAGGAATCATACATGTTATTAAACTTATGAGTGTTTTTCTCCTGACTTTACATCGATTTGACTGTTAAAGAGCCTAGAAGGGGAAAAAAAATGTCTACTGTTACAACAATTAAAAACGTTCTCATATATTGTCAAATGTCCATTTGAGGAACAAAATTACACTCAGAGAACCACTGCCCTACATAGTACCGCCTAGAATAGCACAAGACACAGTCCCCTCACATAACTTTTACACATACTGTTCCCTCTCCTTGGCTTGGTCTTCTTCAGACAGACAGACACACACACACACACACACACACACGTTTCTTTCAGATTTTAAAAAATTATTTTTAACTGAAGTGTTAAAACTTGGTTTACATTTTCTTATTTTAATTTAAACAATACTTACTAAGCACTTACTACATGCAGAACAATGTGTTCCACATTAAACAAGTTCTAAAAAGCATGAAAAGAAATTCCTTAAAAACTTTGCAATCTATAAAGAGGGTTTCAAAATTAATACACATTGCAGAACAAATTATCATCATTAGAGAGGACAAATGGTGAGGAAATTAAAATAACATATGACCCTCTAGACATATTGGTCAAAATCTTTCTTCAGGGGTCTTTGCAATAAGCAACATTGTTCTCCTTCTTGACAACATGCTTAAAAGCCCCTGAATTTAATCTGTCCCCTAAAACCTCCTTCTCACTTTTAGGAATATTAGGAGACTTACAAGAATTATGTATTTCCCTCAAGTGAAATTAAATTTCAAGCACTTAATCAGAGGTGTCTGGTTATTCATCAATGTTCACTGTTATTCCGCTCTTACATTACATTCCCTAAAGATTACTATTTATCTGCTCTTCACAGAACTCTGGTAATTAACTAAGGGAATGACTAGCTTCATTTTGTAGGAGGAACTAAAGGCTCAGGAAAACTCACTGATTTTTCAAGGCTATTTTGAGAATAACTTTATATCTTTACTTAAAAACTTGCTATTGGGGAGAGCAAGCAAGATGGTGGAGGAGTAGGACATGGAGTTCACATTCTCCCACAAATACATCAAAAATACTTCTACAAATAGAGAGATCCACACAGAAGATACACTGAGCACTGGCAGAAAACCTTGGACTTCTGAAAGGGCAAGAAAATCTCCAAGTAACCAGGTATGACCAAAAAAAAAAAAAGTACACACATGAGAGAGAGGGAGAGAGAGAAAGAAATTGGGTTGGGACCTGTGCCACAGAAAGGGAAATGTGAAGGAGAAAATGTTTCTGCACACTGGGGTCTCTCCTGTGGGTAGATAAGCCTAGACAGAAGGGGAACTTCAGAGCTAGAAAGAGAGTGCAGCAACCAGTTTACATAAAACAAAACAGAGAATGACCTGCATAGATGGTCAGCCTTGTGCTCCCCAGATGCTCATACACCTGTGTGAGTGGGGGCTGGGTGCCAAAGCTCGGGATTCAGAGATCAGACCCAGGGAGAGGACTGGAATTGGCTGCATGCAGACAGCCTTGAAGAGTTTGGAGTGTGGCATCTGAGGATGTACCTAGAAGAAGCCTGGACCTGCAAAGGAGGCAAGGCACCATTGTTGAGAGGCACCAGAGAATAGGGATGACCCTCATAGAAATTTCTTTCCCTGTGCTCACTGTCAGGCAACAGGACACTGCTTACATGATCTCTGGTGGTGGGCATAAGCTACCACCATCATCATGGGCTTCAGAGGTGGGCATGGACCACTGTCACTGCTGAACCCATGAGCAGGTGCAAAGAACTTCCCCTATTGTCTCAATAGGGGCCATTTCTGCCTCTAAGAGACCCTTGAGCAAGTGCCAAATGCTGCCCCTACCATCCTGGGAGTGAGAACAGGTTGCCACACCTGTGCAGCTTCTATTAAGGGGATATGAGGAAAGCAGTCCCTTGATTCAGGACAAGATGGCAGACTCTAAGGACTTGGGCTCACCACAATGGAAACAGCAAAATCACAACTAACTGCTGAACCACCATTGACAAAGAAGACTGGAACCTACCAAAAAATATATTTTACATTCAAAGACAAAGAAGAATAAGATGGTAGGAGGGGAACTTTTGTGATATAAGTCAATCCCATACATGCCAGGAGGGCAACAAATAAACTGGAAAATAATTATATCACACTGAGGTTCTCATACAGGACTGAGAGTTCTGAACCCCATGTAAGGCTTCCATGCCTGGGAGTCTAGCATTAGGAGGAAGAGCCCCCAAAGTATGTGATTTCAAAAACCAGTAAGGTTTGAGTGCAGGAGCTCCACAGGGCTGAGGGAAATAGAAACTCTACTCTTGGAGGCCACATGCAAGATTTCATGTGCACTGCGTCCTAGAACAAAGAAACACTCCTAAGAATCTGGGCCATACTTACTTGCTGGTCTGGTAGGGTCTCCTGGGTAGTCAGGGGTTGGCTGTGGCTCACTGTGTGGGAAACACTGGTAGCACATGCCCCAGGAATTATTCATCAATTTCAGCTGTCACAGTGGTTGTCATTTTGGCACTGAGAATTACCCCCCTCCCCAACACCCTGGAGGCTCCAGGGCTGGGATCCCTCAAGCCAAAAAACCAACAGAGTGGAAACACAGCCCTACCCCCAAGCAGTCATACTGCTTAAAGTCAACTTGAGCTTATAGCCACCTCTAAACACACACCACTTGACATGGCCCTGCCCACAAATGGAATAAGACCCAGCTCCACTCACCAGTGGGCAGAAACTATAACCAGTAAGCCAGCACAAGTAGCTGGACCAACCTCATCCACAAAAGCGCAGATACCATTAGCAAGAGAAACTATGATCCTGCAGCCTGCAGAACGGAGACCACAAACACAGAAATGTAGACAAAAAAGATGGCAGAGAAATATGTTCCAGATGAAAGAACAAGATAAAAACCTAGAAGAACAACAAAGTAAAATGGAGATAGGCAATAAGAATTCAGAATAATGATAGTAAAAATTATTTATGATCTCAGAAAAAGGATGGAGGCACAGACTGAGAAAATGCAAAAAAGTTTAATAAAGAGCTACAAGATATAGAGAACAGAGATGAATGGCATGACGTTAATATTTATTATTAGAGATTTTAATTAATACTAAAATCATTATTTTTTTACTAATGTTTTATTTTAACATAAAACCATATCTATGGGTAACCTATTGGTTTAGAACATAAGGCATTGGAGTTCCTGTCATGGCTCAGTGTTTAACGAATCCGACTAGGAACCATGAGGTTGCGGGTTCAACCCCTGGCCTTGCTCAGTGGGCTAAGGATCCGGCATTGCCATGAGCTGTGGTGTGGGTCGCAGACATGGCTTAGATTCCGTGTGGCTGTGGCTGTGGTGTAGGCCAGTGGCTACAGCTCTGATTTGACCCCTAGCCTGGGAACCTCCATATGCTGCAGGAGCGCCCCAAGAAAATGGCAAAAAGACAAAAAGAAAAAAAAAGGCATTAATCATCCTGTCACTGTACAAGTTAATTTAATAGTGCAGTATATATGCAGAAGAAATGAAATAGTTCCCAATGTGTTGACCTTATACCAGGTCAAAAAGTGGCTTAAGTAATGTATCATAGTAGGAAAATCATCAAAAAGGATACAGCCCACATTCATGTAATAACCATCAAAAATAACATCTGAGCCAGTGGATAACCCTGGGCTGATTTAGTATTTTAATAGCTTCAATGACGGTATTTAAAATATATATATATATATATATTTAGTTTTGAAACAATTTTAGATTTATAAAAAAGTTGCAAAACCGCTACAGAGAGTTCTCATGCCCCCTGCCCCCCACCCCCCAACCACTGGCAACCATCAATCTACTTCCTGTTTCCACGATTTGGCTTTTTCAGATTCCACATACAAATGAGTTAATACAGCATGTGACTTTATCTGGCTTATTTCACTCAGCATAATGCTCTCATGGTTCACCCATGTTGTTGCAAATGGCAGGAGTTCCTTCTTTTTTATGGATGAATAATATTCTATTTACATGTTTATTATTACCTTTTTTCATCCATTCATTTATTGATGAACACTTAGGTTATTTCAGTGCCTTGACTATTGTGACTATGCAATAAACATAGCGGTGCAGGTATTGCTTCAAGATAATAATTTTATTTTTGTTGGATATATACCTAGAAGAGGAATTGATAGATCATATGTTTGTTCCATTTTTAATTTAAGGAACTTCATATTGATTTTGATCATGGCTGAAGCAATTTGAATTCCCACTAACAGTGTATAAGGGTTTCCTTTTCTCCACCACATTATTCTTAAATATACATAAAGTTTTATACTTTTTCTTCAACATTACCTGAAAAAGCCACATACTCCTTCTGTGATCACAGGAGTACAATTTTCACCTGACTCATTCCTTCTTAATCTCAATTTCACTACTCTCCTTGATGGAGGAAGATTGATTTTTTTTTATTAACTACTTCTGATAAAGAACCATGACTCTTCTAAATTTAAAAATTTTAAATTGTTGTTATTAAATGTCTAGACTTTCAAAGTATCCCCAAGTAGTTATGCCATTTTAATAAAAATAAGTTTGATTTCAGTAATATTGTTTAAATTTAGAAAATTCTAAATGGTGTCTATCACTATTGAACTAAATGTAGTTTCTTCATATTAACTTGATTTGCTTCAATTTATTTCTTAAAATACATTTTACAGTGTAAAATACAAGCTAAAATGAGACCAGATGATAAAAGTGAGAAATCAGATAGATCTTATAAGTCCTACTTCGTTTGGAAATATTATTAAATCAAGAAACACTCTTAGTTTTCTTCAGTTCCTAAGATAGTTGTGAAAGCAAGAATTTTATTAATAATTTTCAAAATTTAAACAAATATTCTTTTATTTTGAAAAATCCTGTTTCTCAGAATACAATGAAAGAAAGATTTGATTATAAGGTTTATATTTTTTCAAACAAAAATGTCCGTGAAAAATCTATACCAGTATTTCTTATCATTCACTAAAAAGAACATGTATGAGCTCCTAGTATGTGCAAGTGTAGTGAAAAAATACTGCAGTGAAAGACATGACCAATATTTTAGAGTAAACATTTGGATATTGAGTAGCTAACTGGAAGTGTTAGTAAGGTTTTGGCTAGATTTTACTTGAGGAAACTCAAGCCAAGAATGGGAATAATAAACTATATTGAGACAGCCAGGATGTCAGGCTGAAGGCTGATGAGTAAAATGGAAACATGAGACATTAGTAAGTGAGCTTTGCTTTCACTGATTTAAGTGTAAAATATAAAGCTTGGAAAAGTAAAACTTCCCCTTAGGCAGGGAAGGTGATGCATGAGTATTTCTCCAAAGGATCGGCAGCTGCCAGTCTAGAGAACAAGGTAAACTGTATGAGTCACAGCCAAGAAAGCCAGGAAAATCTGCCAGGCAGGCAGGGATGATTAATATTCAAACGTTTATCCACCCGCTGGTGCACATTCACACTTCAAACAGCAAAGGTTGAGCACAAAAAGCAATTTTTCCCCTTCCAGGCTTTTGTGATGGCTTGATTGCTAACTCTGGCTTAGGGGGTCACTATAATTAAATTGCCCATATTGTCATCATTTTATTTATCCTAAAATTCTGGAAATATGCAGTTATTTTTGGTGATTTGTTCCTTACTAAATATTCTGTATTATATACTAATATTTTTAGAACTATATAGTGCCTTCACATATTTTTTGTTATAGGTTACCTTAGAAAACTGATGGGAAGCACAGCTCTCTAAGAAGCTCAGTGACAACATGTTGGTCATTCCCAACACAAGACAGGATTTATGTCTGTAAATACAAAGGGCAGCAACAAATTCAATAGGTCAAATGAAGGTGATAGGGGACATTCACTTACTTGTTATGCTACCTTTCCTGTATCCTATTTGCTCTGTTATTATTAGATCCCATGCAGTTAGATAAAAATAAATCATAATTAGCACTAATAAGTTACCTTTTGGGTAATCGGATTCCTATGTGAGTCTTTCACAGATTAAGCCTTTCACAAGAGTCTAATTAGAGTGTTATTTATTCTCTAGCTACTACTTGTCAATTATTTAACATATATTTTTGATCACCAGCTTTTTTCAACATCTAAAAATATTAGTGTATATCTAGAAGAGGTATTTTTGAGATTAGCTCCTACACTTTCTGGAAACAAGTATGTTCCTAGGAAAGTAAAGGAAGGAAATGCCACGATTCTATTGCTCAGATAATTTGGGACATAAAATGTCTATATTTCTTTAGCATAACTCATTCACTGAATTCATGATGTAACAAAACTCATGAGAGTACAGCAGAGACAAAAGGGACAAACAGGGCTTTCTACTCTCCAGGACGCCATGCTACCAGGGAAGGAGATGATGGAGTTACCAAGGAACTAGTGAATAGTGCCTTCTTTTCCTTAATCAGTATCTGAACCTTTCAAAATAAGACAAAAGAATCAGCACATGGAAGCAAAAAATTGTTCTTACAACAGATGAACTTAATGGGAAGATGTAGCAAGATAGTGGGCTTCCTACTATATCATAGAATTAAACTCACCTGCCCACACATTAACAACCAGCACTGGAAAATTGCATAATCCCGATGGGAAAGTACACCTTGTAAAATTCTTAAAATCCAAGAGTCCGTGGTTCTTAGAGGTACCTTGATTCCCAAGAGGGAAGAGTGGCCTAGCCATGAGTGCCTACTTCCATGGCCCAAACATCAAGCGTTACTCATTCCAGCTATCCTCACGTCCAGAGGTAATGGGAAATGTAGTGGTCAGGTCTACTCAGGGAAAATGTCCTATTGGTAAAAGGTAGATAGCTGAGGACTAAGCACCCTACAGGAAAGGTAGCATAACAAGTAAGTGAATGTCCCCTATCACCTTCATTTGACCTATTGAATTTGTTGCTGCCCTTTGTATTTACAGACATAAATACCCTGAATGGAGTGGGCTTTACTAACAGAAATACTTGCAGTTCTTTGAAGAAAGACCAATGTTCTCACCTGAAACCAGCCTCAGTTCAGCTCTCCCTCTACTCTTTAGAAAGCTCAAGCCTCAGGAAAACGAATAGAAAGAAGATGTAACTTGGAAAGGGAAAGGAAAAAATAATCATAGATAAGACGGGTATCAAGACACATTGTGCACATTTCATCGGAACAAATACAAAGTTTGGACAAATATGCCTGTACCAGGGAGATAAATGTACTGTAATGACATAACACCTTTGCAAACATACCATAAATACATTTGAAGGAAATAATGAACAAAGGATCAAAAGCAAAAAAAGAGATATGCAGAAGGGAAACAAAGAACTCAGCATGGAGAAAACATCAACTAAGAAATAAAAGAAACACTATGCAAGTGCTACGGAATAATATTTTAAAATTACAACAACATAAATAGAGCTAAAAAGTACATATTTAAAACAACAGAATAATATGAAAATATATTCTAAAGTTAAGGGAACAGATGTAGAAATAAATAAGTCCATCACAGACATATTGCTTAAGTTAAAAAATAGTGAGGAATAGAACAGAACAGCTTATTAAGGAAATATTTGACACAATCATAATGAGATTTTTTTTTAAAGGCAAGAATAGAAATAATTAGTGAGGAGATGAAAACGATATAGATAGAATAAAAATCCAAAATAAAAGGATTGCTGAGATAATGAATACAAGATATGGATCATAAAAATATTCAGGATGTAGGAAAATGGATTTGAAGTATAATGACTAGTACAGATTACAAAGGTATAATAGTTCATGAAAACAGTGACTAAAAACATCATCAAGATAAATTATGGCTAATTTATTGAACTATAAAGTTACAGCTAAAATTCTGACATTGTTACAAAAAGTAAATTACTTAAATATTAAATATTAAATCTACAATGATCTCAGACTTCACAGAAACAATAAATGCCTAAAGGTATGGAATAATTTGTTAAAAATTTTGAGAAAAACATTTTGACTCAATAACATACCTAGACAAATTCTCCTTCAAGTTAGATGGAACTAGAAAAACATTGAAAACATGAACTAATTCAGGGAATAAAGTAAGCATCAAAACAATTCTAAATGATAGATATGTATCTAGACTTATCAAAAATAAATCATAATTATCAAATGACTACATGTACAAAACTTGGTACAGTTTGGATTGAGATATTGAAATACTGTTTTCTTCTGCTTTATATTGTTTGAGTTTAATTAAACTGAAAATGGATCATTTCAATAAAAATCACAAAGTCTGTACTTTTCAAGAACAAATAGGTAAAAACACATACTTCCTATCTAGTGGCTATGATTAATTTTTACTAAATGCAGTCTAATAAACAACTGAATTCTGATCCTGGGATTTAGGTAAAGAGGTAAAACCTAAGCTCCAAAATACTTAAATGACTGGTCCTTTGTGAGGTCCACCAAGATCCCTATAAAATGTTGCTCTCTCTAAAAGTTGTTTCTCATCTGATGCATGTCCTCATTTATCGAGTGATTTTATAATGTTCAGAAAAAAAATCCAATTTATTTGCTAATTTCCCCATTAGACTCTGGATTCTATCCAGAAGATACAGAAGGACATGCTATCCACCATTCAATCTATAATCCAATTCAATTTATTTTATTCTGAAAAACAATTTCAGTGAAATATAAACAGCTCATTATTATTTTTAGTAGTTCATTATATATTTAAGATCTGTCCAGAACATTTTCATCCTAAATTCAAACTATTTTAACACTCCATTAATTTTTAAGATTCATATAACTTTTACATTAACAAATATTTGTTTCCCTCCACACATTGATCCCTATAACTATTGCTTAGATAAAAGATAGAGATTAGATAGATAGATAGATAGATGATAGATATAGATAGATAGACAGACAGATGATAGGAGATAGATAAGTAGACAGGATAGTTTTTCCTATACTTCTCCCAAATCCACATATCCTTTCCAATTCTGGGAAACTATTCTCAGAGTAGGATTAAGAACCATTCTAAATGAAGAGAGGCAGTCATCAATGTTGAAGGAAGGTCAGGAATAATTCCTCTTCCCAACAGCCAGATTTGAAGACCTTATGATCATAGGACACTAAGGTGGAGTACAAAGAAGTGTCCTGAACTGGAGGTGGGGAATAATTAGCCCTAGACTATATACTGTCCTGATCCAGCACAACAAGTCATAAAAGGATCAAACTGTGTCTAAGGAACTTAAGAACAAGTATGGCTAGAACAAATCTCAAGGAGATTTATATATACATAAACATCAAGTAAAAATTAATAATGCCTGGCATCTAATCAAAAGTTGCGAGGTATGCAAAGAAGTCAGAAAACATGGCTCATAATGAAGGGAAAAAAATCCAGCACTGTCTATTAAACATACACTAAATGCCTAATAAATGTTTTCTGAATGAATGAGTGAGTGAATCATAGAAAAAAATGTGTCTCAATATGCTTGCCCAGTAAGTGTATTTGTTTCCCCAAATATATATTTTTTGGCCAAAATTCTTGTCATATTATTTCTTATGTATCTTTAAAAATGTAAATCTCCCTACCAGACGCTGGCCAGATATTTGAGCATCTATCAGAATCTTGACCATACTGAACAGAAAATAAATATATATTAAAGAACAAATGAAGAGAATAAAGAGGAGAAGAAGAAATAAGAGATGGAAAAAGAGATTATATCCTCCGATTTACAACACATTTTCTATTCACCATTACTGATATACAGTCATTTTTATCACTCCAACAGCACTTCCTTCTCTAATTGAAAATGAGTTCTGTGCTTTAAATGATACCTGAGTTTGTGTATTTGGATCAAATATAATAGATCTTCAGAGTAATGGTCTTCCTAATATAGAGAATGTAATTTTCTTTCTCATTTTTTCCCAACTTTTGCTGCATGTCACTTTTGTTCTTTCTCTCTCTCTCTCTTTTTTTTTTTTTTTTTTTTTTTGGTCTTTTCAGGGCTGCACTCATAGCATATGGAAGTTCCCAGGCTAGGAGTCAAATCAGAACCATAGCTGCTGACCTACACCACAGCTACAGCAATGCCAGATAAGAGCCACATCTGACATAAACTACAACTCACAGCAATGCTGGATCCTTAACACACTGAGCAAGTCCAGGGAGTGAACCAGGATCCTCATAGACACTAGTGGACACTAGTTGGGTTCGTTAACTGTTGAGCCATGACAGGAACTCCTGCATGTCATTTTCTTGTTTTTATTTTTTCTTTTGAATTGCATTTTAATCAGAGAATTTTTAAATCATTCTGACATTCAAACTGTTCTCCAAAATAATATTATCTGCTCTAACAAAGAAGAAAACATGAAGGCCCATTTTGAAAAGACAAGACTAAAAGAAATATTCAAATTATATTTAGGAAATCCAAAAATATTTCACTATTTTTAATCTTTTTAAAAATGATTCGTGGCGTTCCCTCATGGTGCAGGTCACAGACGCCACTCAGATTCCTCATTGCTGTGGTTCTGGCGTAGGCCCGAGGCTACAGCTCCAATTAGACCCCTAGCCTGGAAACCTCCATATGTAGTGGGTGTGGCCACAGAAAAAGACAAAAAGCCAAAAAAAAGAAAATGATTCTGCCTTTATGGAAATTAAGTACTGAATGTCAAATTGATTTTTACATAGTTTACTGCAAATTTATTATTTTTTTTTTATTTTATGGCCACACCTGTGGCATATGGAAATTTCTGGGCCAGGGATTGAATCCAAGCTGAAGCTTCCACCTATGCCATAGCTGTGGTAACACTGGATCTTTAACCCACTGTGCCAGGCTGGGGTTCAAACCCATGCTGCCTCAGAGACAACACCAGATCCTTAACTCAGTGTGCCACAGTGGGAACTCCCCGTAGATCTATTTTTTAATTACTCAATGAATTTTATTACAGTTATAGTTGTACAACAATCTTCACAACCCAATTTTATAGCATTTCCATCCCAAACCATCAGCATATTCCCCTATACCCCAGCTTGTCTCATTCGGCATTTTCTTAAATGCATAGTTTTGCAAGTAACTATTTAGTTAATGGCTAAAAAAAGGCAACAAGTTTTCTGGAATCATTAGGATTTAAATAATTTATCAAAAAAACTGCCAATGTATTCACTGTTTGCTTTTTTTTAAAAATGTTTAGAAGTTGTTACTTTAGTTCCAGGATTAAACAAAAGTCTATTTCCAAAGGTTTTTTTTTAATTTTTTTTTTATTTTTGTCTTTTTGCTTTTTTCCAGGGAGGCACCCATGGCATATGGAGGTTCCCAGGCTAGGGGTCTAATCGGAGCTGTCACCACAGCCACAGCAACACTGGATCCGAGCCGTGTCTTCGACTTACACCACAGCTCATGGCAATGCCGGATCCTTAATCCACTGAGCAAGGCCAGGGATCAAACCTGCAACCTCATGGTTCCTAGTCAGACTCCTTAACCACTGAGACACAATGGGAACTCCTCCATAAGTCTTATTTTTTCCTCCTACAATTGTACAAGTTTTGCTTAAATTGCAAAAAAAAAAAAAAAAAAAAAAGATCTGGGGGCTTGAGAGCTCTGGCTTTTTATGTCTCAGCACAGAAACAATTCACCCAGAGGAAAAGTGATAGATAAGAAGTTATTTAGTGGATGACAGTTTAATAATCAAAGGAAACCGGAGAGGGGAAGAAGACCACTTCTTTCCTCTTTTTTTTTTTTTTTCTTGTCTTTTGTCTTTTTTTTTTTTCTTTTGGATGTGTGTGTTTTTAGAGCCACTCCTGTGGCACATAGAGGATCCCAGGCTAGGGGTCTCATTGGAGCTGATGCTGCTAGCCTAAGCCACAGCCACAGCAATGCAGGATCCAAGCTTCATCTGCTACCTACACCACAGCTCACAGCAACGCCCACTGAGCTAGGCCAGGAATCAAACTGCAACCTCGATGGATTTGTTTCCATGGCATGATGGGAACTCCCCTTCCTCATTTGTGAGTGGATGTCAAAATTCTATCATCAGTTGGAGGAGTTTTCTTGTCCCTACATGATCAATCTGGGACTATCATGGTGCAATGGAAATGAGCAAAAGCAACAACTTATATACTAAAATATGGTAAATCATATCAAATTTTAGTGTAATGTCACCTTTCCCTATATTTTTGATTTTTTTTTTTGTCTTTTTGCCATTTCTTGGGCCGCTCCTGTAGCATTATGGAGGTTCTCAGGCTAAGGGTCCAATCGGAGCTGTAGCCACCAGTCTATGCCAGAGCCACAGCAACGGGGGATCCTAGCCGCGTCTGCAACCTACACCACAGCTCACGGCAATGCCGGATCCTTTAACCCATTGAGGAAGGCCAGGGCCCGAACCTGCAACCTCATGGTTCTTAGTCGGATTCCTTAACCACTGTGCCATGATAGGAACTCCTCCCTATATTTTTGAATAGGGAAACATGTCCTAGGAATCATTAACTTACTGACCTCTCATTTCACTATTGTTTTACTCTTTGGAACATGACATGCTTCTGTTGCATGGTTTTTTTGCTAAGCAAGTCTGCTTAGTTTTGTTAAGCAAAACGAGCTTTATTGAGATCGGTAATTTACAGGGGACTCCCACACTTTTTTTTTCTTCTAACTGCAGTCCCCCAGTGGGATTATCCATTTAATAACCTACTTTGGCCCTTTACTCTGTCCCTATCACTTCCATTACTGAAAGCCATTGAGCATCTGAAACAGCAATATAATATGTGCCTCAAGAAGTTTTAAGTTTCACTACAATTTTAGATTGAACTTTATACGTCATTCAAAATGGTTATATCTGTTCCCATATGATATAACTTACAAGTCTTATCTAGGGTTCTGCTGAGTCTTAGTGACAGATTATAGTGATGAGGGAAAAGAGACAAAGGAGATAAATAAAATGGATATTTTTTAAAAAGTTATATTATTTGTACATCATTTTTTTTTGGCCTTTTTTTTAGGGCCACACCTGTGGCATATGGAGGTTCCCAAGCTAGGGGTCTAATAGGAGCTACAGCTGCCAGCCTAAGTCAGAGCCATAGCAATGCATGATCCAAGCCACGTGTGCAACCTACACCACAGCTCACAGCAATGCCTGATCCTTAACCCGCTGACTGAGGCCACGGATCAAACCCACAACCTCGTGGTTCCTAGTCAGATTCATTTCAGCTGTGCCATGACAGGAACTCCCTATACATCATAATTAAACTTTTCTCTATCTTAAATTGCACTGTTTCTGTCTTAAAATTACACTTTATTTTTTTTAATCTCAATATGATGTTCACTTAGTTTCCTATTTTTTTTCTTTAAACCATGGAAGTTTCTTTGATGTAAAATATATGACTTAAATGTTTTGACTTGTACTTTATCCAAACAGAATTTATTCCACACTTAGATTTTTTTAAAAAGTAGTCACAGTGTTGCTGTGAGCTGTGGTGTAGGTCACAGATGCAGCTCAGATCTGCCATTGATGTGGCTCTGGAATAGGCCAGCAGAAACAGCTCCGATTAGACCCCTAGCCTGGGAACCTCCTTATGCCCTGGGTGTGGCCCTAAAAAGACAAAAGACAAGAAAAAAGGGGTCCAACTTTTGTTTCTTTTTAATAACTAAGTGGCCACAGAATTTTACAACCACAGTTTCGATAAACACAATTTCACTTTCTCCGCTTTAAAAAAAAAAGTAGAAATACAAGTGATGTCATGGGAAAAAACAATGAGCAATAATATTTTTTATTTTAATTAATATTTTTAAAGAAAATAATGTTTTTAAAAATATTACGTAACCTTTCCCTTTTATTATTTTTCTATTTACTCATTATTTAAAATCTGTTTTAAATTACTAACATTTTTGTTAATTAAAAATTTTAGCAACATTCTTAATTATCACTTAATTTTACTTGCCACTTACTGAATACATTGCTTTTCTTAAAGGGTAATTTAACATAATATTTTCTTTCCAATTTGAAAATTGGAGAGATTTTTGAAGTTGATATTTTTGATTTTTGTATGGGTAGTAGAATTTTCAAGCAGAGTGAAAGAATATATCTTGCTCTTCAATCTTCATGACATTTTATGTGTCTGTGGCTTCTAGAGTGGAGGCATAATAGAGGAACACAGGAACGATCTGTCAAAAATATATAAAGAATTGCTAGAAATTATGCTGTTGGAGGCCAATATAAATTTCTAGAACTTGGTCAACAAAATAGGTAGAGCTGTTGTATGAAATCACATGATGCTTTAAGCTTTGTAAGAAAAATAAATCAATATTATCAGACAGCTTTTACTTACATTAATACTATTTAAATCTATATTTATTTAGAAGAGATATAGACAAAAAGATTTCTTTTTCTGTACATTGAAGGTGGTCTTGTATGCAATCTTAGGGTATATTTATGTTAAAAATTTGCATATCCAGAGGCGAGGAGGGGAGAAATGGGAAAAGGGGTTTAAAAGGTAAAAAGAAAAAATACAGCTACTGTAAAAAAAAACATAGAAACTTTGAATCATATTCAAAATATTAATTATAAATATATATACATATTGTGTTTTTGTATATGCTAAAAATTTAACCCAATTTTACTTCATTAAAAACATCAGAGTGCTCTTGGAGCATGAAGAAATCAAAAAATAAAATAAAACATGTGGATTTGTCTCCAATCATGGGGTATATTTATGTTAACATTTAAACATTCATTTTTCCATTTCATTTATGTTTAAAAAAATTTTTAAAAAATGCTTATTGAATGACTTCGGCTAATATTCCAGAAAAATTCATCGGTATCTATTTTTTAGGCAGCGGCTGGAGGGTTAGAACCAATCTTACTTAGTCATCTGTACAATTGTTACTATTCACTATGGCCAAATCACTTGTGCACAGATCCAAACTTTTAGGTTTAGAAGGGCCAAACTGAATGGACAGATTTTTGGTCATTTAGTTAATTTGTGTAGATATGTCCTCAGGCTTCTGAGTGTTTAGCCCTTTCTGGGTCATTCTCATTTTGTCTGACGGCGTATTTCCTGCCAGAGGTGACTAAGCCTCATCATGTCATCTTTAATGAACTTGTGTAGTCACTCACCACCCCTTCCCCACTTGCCATTACCAGAGCAAGTATCCTTTGTAACCCGCATCCACATTTTGTTTTATTCTTAGAAGTGCCTTAAAAAGGAAACTTCTTGGATGAAGAGTCATTGGAGTAAGGATATATTTTAATCTTTATATGTGGGGAATTTCTATATTAAATTCTCTAGGCTTTTAAGATGAGATCACTGAAATTTCCATATGAACAAATGTTTCAAATAATCTGGCATTATGAATCCATATGTGGCTTAAAAGAGGTATTTGCAAGGAAAATAGAGGTGAGATATATAAATGCTATCTTCAGCAAGGGAGAGCTTTTAAAAGAGAACAGCTTGTCCTCAAAATTTTTATGTTTCATTATTCACTATCTCATCTTATTCTTTATTGCTGTAAATGTTCTTAGTATTTTTTATCTCCAGCACTTTACTCTGACACTGGTTTTCATATGTTAAGATTATTCTGGGAGACTTTAACATTGCTCATTGGGTTATAGACAACTTTAATGATTATAAATTCCCAGAGTTGAGATCTCAGTGTGGTGGTGAGGCAGGCTGTGGAGTCAGAGTGTTGAGTGTTTTGGGGCTTCACCACATGCTAACTGTGGGAACTAGAGCAACTGGCTTAATTCCTCTGTGCCTCCACAGCTTCGTTTCTAAACTGTGACTAATAATGGTCCCTAAACATCAGCTGTTTTGAGATTAAAGATTAAATCAGATAATTCCATGCGTTGCAGCAGTAAATATTCAAATATTATTATTGATACTATTGCAAATAATTTAATTAGTCTTGCCCATCTCCAATCTACATTACCCACAGCAGAAGGAAGACAGTCCTTAAAAATTAAAACGAATGTCATTGCTATGCTTGAATTCTCCAGGAGCTGTCTGTACATTTAGAAAAAGTTCTAAACCCCTTACCAGGATCTAAACAGTCATGGTGACCTGTCTCGAGATCATTTCTGGTCCCATTTACAGGGCTGGTTCTCCAGCACAATGGCCTTCAACTTTCTCCAGCCCCAATATATGTAAATAATTTCCCAGAGATTTGTAACCATTCAGGTGATGTTTAATGTTCATTTGACATAAAAATCTGAAGAATAAAACAATACAATATTGGTTAAAATTCAGCTATTATTAATTTTCCTAAGTCACCAAGAAAAAAATTATTTTCTGTAATGTTTTACCCTGATATTTTACTTGTCCTCATGAATCGCTTTTTGAATTGTTGCTGGATGTGGGGGTGGTAGGGAAGCACCATAATTCCCATGGACTTATAAAAATTTCAAATTAAACTATTTTCCCTCTTGTCAGTAACTAATTTTATGTTAACTTCTTTATTCCTCATTTATTTAAGTTTACATACAAAATGCACCCTTCCAACCAAGTTGAGAATTTTAACTGCAAAATCACATCTTATTTTTCATGTATTATGGATAATGTTGATTAAAAGTATAAGAGAGGATGACTATAATTTTGAGATTTATTATAAATAATAGAAGGACCTTATAATAGTTCTATAGAAGAGAACCGAGTTACTTTCATGCAGAAATAATTGTATTTATGGAAAAAGTCAAAATTATTTTAAAATGAACTCTGAGTACAATAACTCAACAGGAAATTGTAGTAAGAGTATATGAAGAGACATTTGAAACTGTTAAGAAGGGACTCTACAATGATAAATGAGTTAAATGATTTTTATTACTAAAGTAAAATTTACAATGTATGAAACTACTTGCATGCTTATCACTACAAACACTACTTAAAGTTTCTAACTATGATTTAATACTGCTATACAGGTCTTGAAGCAAGAATGTGGCTAAAAGCTATGTTTATTATAAAAAATAAAATTCTTGACGAATTAAACCTTTCGAACTTCAAGTAATTTTTCTCTGAATTCTTTTGTACATACTAATTCAATAGTTGATCATGATATTAAATTATATATTATAGAAATTGTAAGATAAGAATAATACTAACGTACCTTGAACTAGTTCCATTGGCTTCTGGACATAATGTAAATCATCTTCAAAAATGGAGCCAATTTAATGTAAAGATATATAAAAATGAAATGATTAATAATCTAAAATAGTCATTCATGCCTGAATGTGTGAAAATACATGGTGAAGACTAAAATATCTAATGGAAAAATTGTTACGAATTGTTATTTTGTTATCTGATCATTCAGCCTACTGCTAGAGAATGTTACATTAGCTGTTGGACTAGTTGAAACAGAAGTCTAACTATGATCTTGCCTAAAAAAATTCAAAAAAAAATTTAATCATCCAGAAAAAATACTAAATTTAAATTTTAGCCATGTTCAACCAGTTGAAAATAACGGAATGTCAGCCGGCCAAAAACTACTGCCAAGTACACATATTTGCAGTTTTTGAAGTGTTAATAGTAGATTTTAGTATGCTGTTAACTGACAAGTTCGATAATAAGCACTAATCATTGTTCTGCTAAATTTTTTAGACTGCAATGCATAGGACTCACTGTGAACTTCAATGTTAATTTGACCATCTAGTAACAGTGGTCAGGTTTTAACAAAGTCTCTCCACTTAATAATATAATGACAATAGCGCTTTAGTTTTTCAGAACATTTTTTAGATCTTTTATATCTTTTTTCAAGTTGGTGAATTTATAAAATAAGCCAGATATTTTCTCCTAAGTCAGTACATTGCTTATTAGACAGTTAATTGATTTACTGAAGTGCATATAGACATGTAGAATAAAAAGCCAGAACCTAGGCTTCTTGACATCTTTGTTTTTTCCAATGCACCGCAAAGCCTTAAGGGGCCTGAGTGCATTGTCTCAAAGAACATTTTATCATCATCATCTCCAGAAACTGTTCCACTATAGGCTTAATACTATCCACATATCTACTTTTGTTAGCCTGGGAATCTCCTAATTAATATTAGCTTGCTCATCTTTTATTCTTTGTTTTTAGGATATCTGAACAACATAACTCTGACTTCTTTCTCTCTCACACTCCTTCCATAGCACTTGAGTAGCATCACTTTTCCCTCAAGAGACTCTACCCAGATCCTTTTGACCCTCTATAATGTTGGTGAAGGCAACTCTCACATATCTACCTAGAAATTAGTAAATAACATACTGCTCAGAAAATTGTTCTGGTCCACATAAGTAAGATAATTTATAGTAACACTGATTTCTCTAACTCAGGGCAAATAAGCTCTGATTATTTCCCTACTTCATTTGTTGATACATACAGCTTAAAGAATCCCATCATGAGCTAAGGATAAAAACAGACTATTTATTATGCTAATATGATAAATATTAAATGATATTTATAATAATTAAAAGCTGGAGATTACCTAAAATGCAAGGACAGGGAAATTATTAAAATATCATGATACATGGAATACTATACAGATTAAAGTAATTATTTAATATTTTATGTATACTATAAAATATTGTATTTAATATATTTGATGATAGAGGAGAAGTTATAAATATATTTAAGATAAAATAGAGGACAAATTTATCCATAGTGACGTGAAATGAATAAATAAATGTAGTACTCAGAAGAATACCAACACACAGTAAATATTTAACTGTTAGATTATTTCCAAATTGGGTTTTTAAATGTATATAATTACAAATGTATACCTAGATATACATAGTAAAGAAGGCATTTTTTTCATAAATATCCAAACCCTTCAATTAGAAAATGTAATGAGGTGTTTCTTTAACTCTGATAGCTCTACCTTACTTGGTATAGTAATCCTCTCAACCCTTCTTGCCCAAATTCTAACTTAGTATAAAACAGCTTGGCAATACAAGGAAGACTGTGACTCCATGAATTCTGAGATATGGAATTCCAAAAACTGTAATGAAGACATGGGAAGAAAAAAGAAAGAAATCTGGTAACTGGAATCTGGATTTTCTCTGAGTCATTTTCAAATATTTGTAACATAGTGTCACTACTGATAATGTAGAGGGAAAAATGTCCCCAGTGAAGTTAAAGAATATAGCCTAAATTTCCTGTCACACATAAAAATTTTCAAATTACTTTTCTTTTTTTTAATTTAATTTTATTTTATTTGTCTTTTTGACTTTTCTAGGGCTGCTTCCCATAGCATATGGAGGTTCCCAGGCTAGGAGTCTAATCGGAGCTGTAGCCACTGGCACAGCAACGCGGGATCCGAGCTGCATCTGTGACCCAAACCACAGCCCACGGCAACGCCGGATTCCCAACCCACTGAGCAAGGCCAGGGATCAAACCCACAACCCCATGGTTCCTAGTCAGATTCATTAACCACTGCGCCACTACGGGAACTCCTCAAATTTTCTTCTTTTATCTTAAAATTTCATGGTTTTCCTATTTTTTTTTTCCTTTTAGGGCTGCAGTCACAACATATGGAGGTTCCCAAGCTAGGGGATGAATTGGAGCTATAGCCACTGGCCTACACCACAGCCACATCAACATAGGATCTGAGCTGCATCCGTGACCTACACCATGTTCATGGCAACACCACATCCTTAACCCACTGAGAGAGGCCAGGGTTTGAACCTGCATCCTCATGGATACTAGTTGGAGTTGTTAACTACAGGGCCAGGACAGGAAATCCTTCTATTCTAAATTATAACATATGTGTGAATGTTATAGTATTTGAAACCTTATGTATCTTTAAAAAACAATTTTATGGGAGTTCCCTTGTGGTAAAGTAGTTTAAAGATCTGTCATTGTCACTGAATTGGCTCAGGTAGATGCTGTGGCATGAATTTGACCTTTGGCCCAGGAGCTTCCACATGCCATGGGCAAAGGAAAAAAAATATGTAAAAATGACTCTTAAGAAAGATGAGTAGTGATATATTTATATGTCCTTATGCCTAGAACACCATCATGTGACCTCAGTGGTAATAGTGCATTCCTTTGAGAAGCAGAGAGTTCCATTTTTTCAAGATTCTTTCAAAGCCATTAAAATTAACTTTGACCTAGATTTTCTCAGTACAGCAGGAGTAGTGTCTTCTGACAGTTGTGGAGTAAAGCCAACCTTGTTGCATGAAATAAATTAATTGAAGTTCATTCAAACTCATTCAAGGATGGGAAAATAAGAATAAGCCAAGTGTCACTAGCAGAATTTTGCCCTAAAGTTTGTACTATATATAAATATGAGATGATATGATATGTAAATATAATGATTTATATGTAAATACAAATATAAATTTATGAGCTCAAGAATATGGAAGTGCAGTATGAAAAAAGCTGTTAGTAAATAATAAAACATCTATAATAAAATATGTATAAATTTTTAGGTCATATTTTAAAACTTAATTCAAGTTCTAAGATTAGTCCTCACTTTACACAATGGTGCAGGATCATTCAGGCTAAGACTATGTAAAGCAATCTTTGTAAAGCAATGGAAAAGTTCTAACTGTGCTGCAACATTTTGCTTGCTTCAGATAATCTTATCAAAGATATTTGTATAGCAAGCAGCTTTTGAATACAGACATGGTCTACCACTGAAGATGATTTATTTACTGTTCAATATAATAAAATATAAGTTTTCCCTCTAAAGCAATTATTCATGCATGATGTGATATCAAGATCATCAATAAGACTGGGCTTCCTAAACTCAAGTTTCTTCTGTAACAAACCCTACTCTGGGTGTAGGAATCACCTGGCCCATGTCTTATTACCCTATGGGAACTGGGGCTCAAGGAAGCAAAACAACAATAGTACTCTTGCTATTGCTATTGTTTTAAGCAATACTTTCTTTTCGTCACTGAGCCAAGTGTCTCCTGTCTTCTGCCAGAATCTATTAAACTGTAGCAAACTAACTTCTTAGCTTGCAAGGTAAAAATTTCAGCACCTTTGCAGTTCTTAACAAAACATGGTAATTCTTTGAATAAACCTGGCATAAACCTAATATATAAATCAGAATTGGAAACTACATAGAGAAATTTCTTCAAAAAAAGGTATAAAGAAGCAAAAGATTTAAAGAAAAATTACCAAATTTCAAGTTAATTTCATTCCTATTATAAAATAAGGTTTTGTATTTAAGTCATGTGTATTCTGGAAATGTCACAATGGAAGTAGAGTAGTAACATTATATTTGGTATACTCATATAAATAAAGTTCCCCAAATATTTATAAAATTTGGCATCAGTTACTTATTCAAAATATTAAGATAAAATATGTAATACCTTTTTGAAAATATATTAAGATAGATGCCTATACCATGCAGATAGAATATTTGTCAAGTGAATTAGGAAGGGATTAAACAACTAAAGAGGAAATTGTTGGAAAATTTCCAATGAGGTCATGAATATATAAGGAATCTATCATTTAATTATTCAAAATATTAAGATTTGGAAAGTAATTATAAGACACTATGAGAGAGAGTGTCCAAGATGGTGGGGCTGGAAGACACTGAGCTCACCTCCTTCTGTGAGCACATACAATTTCACATGCTATGAGACTCAGTTCAGAGGCAGTAATTTGAAATGAAAATGCTTTGGAAACACTTGCTGATTTTGGAGAGATTCCTGAAGAGGAAAGAGGCAATGGGACTCACCCTGGGGATATAGATACTAGTGGCAGATATATTTGGGAACTCCTTCTACCATAAGGACACTGGTGCTCTAAAGCATAATTTTGGAAAATTCCACATATTAAGGCTAGGACCTAGCCCTACATGCTAGCTGGTTAGTACCAGTATTGGGAAGCTGCAAGCTAAGCAGCCAGATGCATAAAAATACAGACCCAAAAGAAGGCTGGCAGCATCCATAGGCATACGATATTCAGCCTCCCTAGGACCCAACCCTGCCCACCAGTAGGAAGGAACCAGTCCCAGGACACCTCAACACTCCCAGCCAGTGACACAGAACCCAGATCCACACTCTAGTAAGCTGATATAGCACTCACACCTTGTCGATCCCTTGAAGACAGATATGCTAGGACCTGACCCAAACCACTAGTAGTGCCAGGACTAAGAACTCCAGCCCACATGGGAACCAAGACCTACCCACCAGCATCCAATAGCTTCTACACAAACTGGGCCTAGTATCTGTCTGGACCAAAGTTCATTCATAACTACCAGCACACACACAGTAGTTGGCCCATCAAAACAGAAGGGTCCACTCAGTGCAAATAGGAGAAATCTGTAGAGCATATGACTTTGGTTAACAGAGGGGAATGTGCTACTGAGTGCTATAGAAAATCTTTTACATAAGGCCACGTCTCCAAGACTGAGAAACCTAATTGATCTATCTAATACATAGAAATAAAAATAGAGAATCAGACAAAATGAGGAGACAGAGGAATACTTTCAAAACAAAGAAAAAAGATGATACAATCTCAGAGGAAGAGCTAAACAAAGTCGACAAAATGGAATCTACACAATAAAGAGTTCAACATAATGATCATAAGGATGCTTAACAATTCAGGAAAAACAATGGATGGACAATTTAAGAAAGAGTTAGAAACCAAAAATATCTAAATAGTGCATTAACTGAAATAAAATACACTAGAAGGAATCAACAGTGGATCAGATGACACAGATGAATGCATCAGCAAATGGGAATGCAATGTGGTGAGGTAAAAATCACTCAAGCTGAGCAGAAAAAAAGAGAAAAAAAATTAAGATAATTTAAGAGACCCTGAGACAACACAAAGCGTATTAACATTGCATTCTAGGGGTTCAAAGAGAAGAAAAGAGAGATAAAGTGTCAGAGAACATATGTGAAGATATAAAAGCTGAAAAATTCCCTAACCTGGGTAAAGAAGCATATATCCAGGTCAAGGAAGAACAGAGAAACCTAAACAAGATCATGAAAAGAGGCACACACCAAGACTTATTGGAATTAAAATGGCAAAACATAAAGAAAAAGAAAGAATATTAAAAGCAACAATGGAAAAATAACAAGTTATATACAAGGGAACTCCCATAAGACAATCAGCTGAGTTTTCACAGAAATTTTGAAGGCCAGGATGTAGTGGCACAGACTATTTAAAGTGATGAAAGGAGAAAAGCTACAACTAAGGACACTCTACCCAGCAAGGTATCATTCAGATTTCAAGGAGAGATAAAGGTTTTTATAGACAAGCAAAGTTCACTACCACTAACCTGGCTTTATAAAATGTTAAAGGGACTCCTCTAAACAAGAAAGAAAAGCCCACAATTGGAAAATGAAAATTATGAAAGGAAAAGACTCACTGGCAAAAGAAAATATACAGTAAAGGTGGTAGTCCACCACTTATAATGCTAATAAGAAGGTTAAAAAGCAAAAGTCATAAAACCATTGATATGCATATTAAGTATATACGGGGTATACCAAAAAATTATAAAATGTGATATCAAAAATATTAAATGTGGAGAGAGTAAATATTCAGGGTTTCTAAAAAGTGATTGAATTTAAAAGATCATCAACTTAATAAGAATCATACATAAAAATGGTTTTATATAAACCTCAAAGGAATGATAAACTAAAAATCTACAGTAGATACACACACACACACACACAAAAAAAAAGAAAAGAAAAAGGAATCCGAACATAACACTAAAGAGCACCATCTATTCACCAGGAAAAAGAGTAAAAGAAGAAGAAAGGAACAAAAAAAGAACTACAAAATCAATTAACAATCAGAAAATAAATACATACCTGTCAATAGAAAGGAACAAAAAAAGAATGACAAAAAAATTAACAAAAAGACAATAAATACATATCTGTCAATAGTAGTTTTAAATGTTGATGGGGGATTAAGATGGCAGAATAGAAACACTGGAGCTCAACTTCACTCCTAAAAACAACAAAATTCACAACTAAAGGCTGAGCAATCTTCACCCAAATGGACCAGAAACCTTAAAAAAGATATCCTACTCCAAAAGAAAAAGAGGAGGCCGCATCTAGAGGTAGGAGGGGTGATTTTGCAATATAAACAACCCCATACCTCCTGGGTGGGGAGCTCCACAGACTGGAACCTAACTGGTTCACAGAGACTCACCTAGAGGAGTGAGAGTTCTGAGCCACACATCAAACGCTCACATACGGGGATCTGGCACTGGGAGAAAGAGCCCCTGGAGCATCTGGCATTGAAGGACAGTGGGGCTTGTGCACAGAAGCTCCACAGGACTGGGGGAAATGGAGACCCCATTCTTAAAAGGCACACACAGACTTCACATGCACTGGGTCCCAGAGCAAAGCAAAGTCTCCATTGGAACCTGGGTCAAAACTGACTGCAGTACTTGGAAGACATCCTGGCAAAACAGGGGAGAATGTGGCTTGTTGTGAGGGAGGGACATTGAAAGCAAAACTCTCTGGAATATTCAGCAGCATGCTTTTCTCTGGAGGTGGCCCTTTTGGGAAAATCTAGCCCTACCCATCAGCACTGAGAAGCCCCAGGGCAAACAACAACCCAGGTGGGATCACAGCCCTGCCCATCAGTAAATAGGATACCTGAAGACCCCTCAGGCACACAGCTGCCGCCAATCCCATCCAGAGACTAAGCCCCACCCACTAGAGGGATTAGAATCAGCTCCACCTACCGGTGGGCAGGCATCAGCCCCTCCCATCAGAAAGCCCACAGCAAGCCACCATACCAACTTAAGTCACAAGGGGGGCACACACCAGACGTAAGAGAGGCTACAACTCTATTATCTGTAAAAATCACTACACAAAAAAAACCTATAAAAATGAAAAGACAGAGAACTATAACTCAGATGAGGGAGAAAGGAAAAACCCCAGAAAATCAGCTAAGCAATAAGGAGATACTCAGCCTCCAGGAAAAAGACTTTAGATTGTTGATGCTGAAGATGATGCAAGACATTGGAGAAAAAAAAAAAAAACTGGAGGCAAAGATGGATAACTTACAGGAAACACTGAGCAAAAAGATACAAGATATAAAACAAACAAGAAGAGATGCAAAATACAATAACTGGAATAAAAAATTCTGTTAACAGCAGAATACAGGAGGAAGAAGAATGAATCAGCAAGGTGGAGGACAGAGTAGTAGAAATTACAGATGCAGAACAGAAAAGAGAAAAAAGATTGAAAACAAATGAAGACAGTCTCAGAGAAATCTGGGACAACGTTAAACACACCAACATCCATATTATAGGGGTGCCAGAAGGAGACGAGAGAGAGAAGGGGACAGAAAAAATATCCTAAGAGATAATAGATGAAAACTTGCCTAAAATGGGATAGGAACCACTCGCTCAAATCCAGCAAGCACAACGAGTACTATATAAACTAAACTCAAGGAGGAATACACCAAGACACATATTAATCAAACTGACCAAAATTAAAGACAAAATGAAAATCTTGAAAGCAGCTAGGGAAAAGAAACATCATACAAGGGAACCCCAATAAGGTAATTGGCAGATTTTTCAGCAGCAACTCTGCAGGCCAGAAGGGAGTGGTATGATATATTTAATATGATGGAAGGAAAAAACCTCCAGCCAAGATTACTCTACCCAGCAAGGATCTCATTCAGATTTGAAGGAGAAATCAAAAGCTTCGCAGCTAAGCAAAAGCTAAGAGAATTCAGCAACACTAAACCAGCATTACCACAAATACTAAAGGAACTTCTCTAGGCAGAAAAGACAAGACAACATTAGGAAACAAAAATTCCACAAATGAAAATGCTCAACAGTAAAGGTATTTATACAGTAAAGATACAAAATCAACCATGCACAATTATACCACCAAAATCAGAAATCATGAGAAGAGGTGGGTACAAATGCAGAACACTGGAGATGAACTTGCAATTAAGAGAACAACAACTTAAGACAATCTCATATACATATAGACTCATAAAACTTCAGAATAACTGCAAACCAAAAATCTACAACTGATACACAAACAAAAATCAACATAAATACAACACTAAAGATAATCTTCAAACCAGAAGAGCAGAGAAAAAGAGAAGAAGGGAAGAAAAAAGAACAACAAAAACAAATCCAAAGCAATTAATAAAATGGCAGTAAGAACATACATTTCAATAATTACCTTAAAGGTTAATGGACTACACACCCCAACCAAAAGACATTGACAGGTTGAATGGATACAGACACAAGACCCATATATATGATGCCTTCAAGAGACCCACTTCACTTCTAGGGACACATACAAATTGAAAGTGAGAGGATGGAAGAAAATATTCCACACAAATGAGAATCAAAAGAAAGCTGGAATAGCAATATTCATAACAGACAAAATAGGCTTTAAAATGAAGAATATTTTAAGGGACAAAGAAGGTCATTACATAATGATCAAAGGATCAATCCAAGAAGATTACATAACAATTTTAAATATCTATGCACCCAACATAGGTTCACCACAATACATAAGGCAACTGCTAACAACGTTAAAAGAACAAATCAACAATAACACAATCATAGTGGAGGACTTTAACACCCCACTTACAGCAATGGACAGATCATTCAGTCAGAAAATCAATAAGGAAACACAGATCCTGAATGAAACATTATGGACTTAATAGATATTTATAGGACATTCCATCCAAACGCAGCAGAATACACATTCTTCTCAAGTGCACATGGAACATTCTCTAAGATTGATCACATCCTGGGCTACAAATCCAACCTCACTAACTTTAAGAAAATTGAAATCATATCAAGCATCTTCTCCAACCACAATGCTAAACGACTGGAAATCAACAACATGAAAAAAATCTGCAAAAAACACAAACACGTGGAGACTAAACATCATGCTCTTAAACAACTAATAGATCACTGAAGGAATCAAAGAACAAATTAAAAATACCTAGAAGCAAATGACAACAAAGATAGGACACTCCAAAACCTATGGGATGCTGCAAAAGCCATTCTAAGAGGCAAGTTTATACCAATACAAGCCCACCTCAGGAAACAAGAAACAGCTCAAATAAACAAGCTAACATTACAGCTAAAGCAGCTCAAAAGAGAATAACAGACAAGACCTAAAGTTAGTAGAAGGAAAGAAATCATAAAATCAGAGCAGAAATCAATGAAATAGAAACAAAACCAAAGAAAGCATCAATGAAACGAAAAGCTGGTTCGTTGGAAATATCAACAAAATTGAGAAACCCTTAGCCAGCGTTATCGAGAAAGAAAAGAGAGAGGACTCAAATCAATAAAATTAGAAATGAAAAAGGAGAAGTAACAAAGACATCACAGAAATGCAAAGGATCATAAGAGACTACTATATGCAACTATATGCCAAATAAATAGAAAACCTAGAAGAATGGGCAAATTCTTAGAAAAGTACAGTCCTCCAAGACTAAACCAAGATGAAATAGAAAAGGTGAATGGACCAATCACGATAACTGAAATTGAAACTGTGATTTAAAAACTTCAAACAAACAAAAGTCCAGGACCAGAGAGCATCACAGGCAAATTCTATTAAACATTTAGAGAAGAGCTAACAACTCTCCTTCTGAAACTGTTTCAAAAAATTGCAGAGAAAGGGATACTCCTGAACTCATTCTATAGGCCACCATCACCCTGATACCAAAACCAGACAAAGACACCACAAAAAAAGAAAACTACAGGCCAATTTCACTGATGAACATCAATGCAGAAATCCTCAACAAAATACTAGCAAACCACATCCAACAATACATTAAAAGAATTGTACATCATGATCAAGTGGGATTTATCCCAGGGATGCAAGGGTTCTTCAGTATCTGAAAATCCATCAGTGTGAAACACCACATTAACAAACTGAAGAATAAAAACCATATGATCCTCTCAATAGATGCAGAAATATCCTTTGACAAAATCCAACACACATTTCTGATAAAAACCCTTCAGAAGGTGGGCATAGCGGGAACCTACCTCAACATGATAAAGGCTATATATGACAAACCCACACCAAACATCATTCTCAATGGTGAAAAGCTGAAAGAATTCCTGCTGAGATCAGGAACAAGACAAGGATGTCCACTTTCGCCACTACTTTTCAACATGGTTCTGGAAGTCCTAGCCTCAGCAATCAGAGAAGTAAAAGAAATAAAAGGATTCCAAATTGGAATGGAAGAAGTAAAACTACCACTATTGGCAGATGACATGATACTATACCTAGAGAATCCTAAAGACTCTACCAGAAAACAGTTAAGAGCTCATCCATGAAATTGAGAGAATTGCAGAATACAAAACTAATACACAGAAATCGATAGCATTTCTATGTACTAACAATGAAAGAACAGAAAGAGAAATTAGGGAAGCAATCCCCTTTACCATTGCATCCAAAAGAATAAAATACCTAGGAATAAACCTACCTAAAGAGACAAAAGACCTGTACTCTGAAAACTATAAGACAGTGATGAAAGAAATCAAAGATGACACAAATAGATGGAAAGATATACCATGCTCGTGGATTGGAAGAGTCAATATTATCAAAATGGCTATACTACCTAAGGCAATATACAGATTCAATGCAATCCCCATCAAATTACGAAGGACATTTTTCACAGAACTCGAACAAAATATTTTAAAGTTTGTTTGGAAGCACAAAAGACCCAGCATAGCCAAAGACATCCTGAAAAAGAAAAATGCAGCTGGAGGGATCAGGCTCCCCCACTTCAGACTATACTACAAAGCAACAGTCCTCAAAACCATATGGTACTGACACAAAGACAGGAATATAGATCAGTGGAACAGGATAGAAAGCCCAGAATTCAACCCATGCACCTACAGCCAACTCATCTATGACAAAGGAGGCAAACATGTACAATGGAGGAAGGACAGCTTGTTCAAGAAGTGGTGCTGGGAAAACTGGACAGCCACATGGGAAAGAACACTCCCTAACACCATACACAAAAATCAACTCCAAATGGATTAAAGACCTAGATAGAAGACCAGACACTATCAAACTCCTAGAGGAAAACAGGCCAAACACTCTCTGACATAAACGACAGCAACATCTTCTCAGAGCCACCTCTTAGAGTATTAACATTGAAAACAAAAATAAATGAACGGGACCTAAAGACAACCCACAGAGTGAGAGAAAATCTCTGCAAGTGAATTGACTGAAAAAGGATTAATCTCCAAAATTTATAAACACCTCCTCCTGCTTAATACTAAGAAACAATCAAGCCTATCAGAAAATGGGCTGAAGGTCTAAACAGACAGTTCTCCAAAGAAGACATACAGATGGCCAAAAAACACATGAAAATATGTTCAATGTCACTCATCATTAGAGAAATGCAACTCAAAACCACCTTACACCAGCCAGGATGGCCATCATCCAAAAGTCTACAAGCACTAAGTGCTGGAGAGGATGTGGAGAAAAAGGAACCCTAGTACACTGTTGGTGGGATTGTAAATTGGTGCAACCACTGTGGAAAGCAGTATGGAGATGCCTCAGAAAACTAAACATAGAACTCCAATTTGATCCAGCAATCCCACTCCTGGGCATCTATCCAGAGAAAACCATGACTTGCAAAGACACATGTACTCCAATGTTCATTGCAGC
The DNA here is from genome assembly GCF_016906955.1 of Phacochoerus africanus. NCBI lineage: Eukaryota > Metazoa > Chordata > Mammalia > Artiodactyla > Suidae > Phacochoerus > Phacochoerus africanus. The sequence continues at coordinate 34,017,813 of NC_062556.1, read as the reverse complement.
ACTCTTTGCAATAGCCAAAACATGAAAACCACCTAAATGTCCATTGACAGAGGAATGGATCCAGAAGTTGTGGTACATATACACAGTGAAATATTACTCAGCCATTAGAATGAATGAAATACCAGCATTTTTAGCAACATGGATGGACCTATAAATTATCATGCTAAGTGAAGTCAGCCATACAATGAGACACCAACATCCAATACTTTCACTGACATGTGGAATCTGAAAAAAGGACAGACTGAACTTCTTTGCAGAACAGATGCTGACTCACAGACATTGAATAACTTATGGTCTCGGAAGGAGACAGTTTGGGGGTGGGGGGATGTGGTTGGGTTATGGGATGGATATCCTATGAAATTGGATTGTTATGATCATTATACAACTATGGATGTGATAAATTCATTTGGGTAATAAAAAAAGAAATGTGGAAGAAAAGAGAAAAAAGAAAAAATGTTAATGGAATAAATGATTAAATAAGGAGATATAGAGTGGTTGCATGGATACAAAAACAAGACCCATATATATGCTATTTATAAGAGATTCACTTCAGATGTAAAGACATAAATGAACCAAAAAAAAGAAAGAGAGAGAGAATGGGAAATGGTATTCCTTGGGAATGGAAACAAAAAGAAAGCAATGCTTGTAGCAGATGAAATAGACTTTAAAGTAATAATTGTAACAAGAGACAAAGAACATTACATAATGATCATAATGATCAAGAGTTCAGGCCAATTAGAAGACAGATATATACACACCCAAAAAAGGAGTACCTAAATTTATAGAGCAAATATTAACAAATGTAAAGGAAGAGATTATCAGTAATTTTTCAAGTACAATTGTTTCTTTTTTATATTTCAACATTTTACATTTTATTTTATTATTTAATTAAAGTATAGTTGATATAAAATATTTTTTAAATTTCTGTTATACAGCAAGGCAACAAAATCATACAGAATTCCTTATTCTGTAGAGTAGGAACACATTGCCCATCCTTTCCAAATGTAACAGTTTGCACTCACAAACCCCAAAGTCCCTGTCTGTCCCACTCACTTCTCTCTACCCCCTGGCAACCACAGGTCTAATCTCCTTAGCTGTGATCTGTTTCTGTTTTGTAAATAGGTTCATTTGTGCCATATTTTAGATACCACATATAGGTGATATTGTATGGTATTTGTCTTTCTCTTTCTAACTTACTTCATTTAGTATGAGAATATCTAGTTACATTGATGTTGCTGCAAATGGTATTATTTTTTCCTGTTTATGACTGAGTAATATTCCATTGTATATATGTACTACATCTTATTAATCCATTCATCCATTGATGGATATTTAAGTTGTTTTCATTCCTTGGCTATTGTGAATAGTGCTGCAATGAATATAGGGATACATGTATCTTTTTCAATGAATTATTTGCCTGGATATAAACCCAGGAGTGGGATTACTGGATCATATGATAGTTCTATATTTACTTTTTGAGGTATCTCCATACTGTTCTCCATAATGGTGGTACAAATTTACATTCCCACCAACAGTGTAGGAGTGTACCCTTTTCTCCCCACCCTTTCCAGAATTTATTATTTGTGACTTGTTAATGATGGCCATTCTAAGTGTGTGGTGGTACCTCATTATAGTTTTGATTTACATTTCTTTCTTAATAAGTGATATTAAACATTTTTAGTGTGCCTATTGGCCATCCATATGTATTCCTGGGAGAGATGTAGATTTAGGTCTTCTGCCCATTTTTCAAAGGGTTTTTTTTTTTTGTGCTTGAGTTATATGAGCTGTTTGTATATATTGGAGATTAGGCTCTTGTCTGTTGCATGGTTAGTAAAAGATTTTCTCCCATTCTGTTGGTCGACTTTTCAATTTTTAAATTGTTTCCCTTGCTGTGTGAAAACTTTTGAGTTTTGAGTTTTTGAATTTTTTTTAAATTTTATTTGATCCATCTAGGATCAAATTTCTTTATAATTTATTTCCTTCTACTAATTTGGGGCTTAGTCTGTTCTTCCTTCTCTAGTTGCTTTAGGTATAAGGTTAGGTTGTTTTATTTGAGATTTTTCTTCTTTCCTGAGATAGGATTGTATTGCTATAAACTTCTTTCTCAGGACTGCTTTTGCTTGTCCTGGAGGTTTTGGATTGTTGTATATTTATTGTCATTTGTCTCTAAATATATTTTGATTTCCTGATTTCTTCAATGATTAATTTGTTGTGCATTAGCATATTGTTTAGCTTCCAGGAGTCTGTGGGGTTTTATGTTGTTGCTGTTGTTATTAATTTCTAGTCTCATTGCATTGTAGTGGAGAAATTCTTGAAATAATTTCAACTTTTTAAAATTTGCCAAGGCTTGATATCCCAAGAAGTGATACCATCTTATGGCCCAAGATGTTATCTATCCTGGAGAATGTTCCATGTACACTAAAGAAGAATGTATATTCTGCTGCTTTGGGTAAGAATGTTCTATAAATATTAGTTAAATCATTCTGGTCTATGGTGTCATTTATGGTATGTGTTTCCTTATTGATTTTATGTCTGGATGATCTGATGTAAGAGCAGTGTTAAAGTCCCTCATTATTGCTATGTTGCTGTTGATTTCATCCTTTATGGCTGTCAGCCATTACCTTATATATTGAGGTGCTCCTATGTTGAGTGAATATATATTTACTATTGGGATATCTTATTCTTGAATTGATCCTTTGATCATTATATAGTGTCCTTTTTGTCTCTTGTCACTTTATTTATTTTAAAGTTTATTTTATTTGATATGAGCGTTACTACCCCAACTTTCTTTTGATTTCCATTTGCATGTAATATATTTTTCCATTCCCTCATTTTTAGTCTGTATGTGTCCTTAAGACTCAAGTGGGTCTCTTATAAACAGCATATATACTGGTCTTGTTTTTGTATCCATTTGGCCATCAGTGTAATGTGGTTGGAAAATGTGTTACATTTACAGTCAGTGTAATTATGACTAAGTTGTATTTATTGCCACTTTGTTAACTGTTTTGAATTGTTATTTGGGTCTTTTTTTCATCCCTTCCTCTTTGTTTCTTCCTTGTGATTTTCTGACTACATTTAGTGTTGTGTTTGGATTGCTTTTTCTTTTTTATGTGTGTGTCCATTATAGTTTTTTTGGTTTGTGGTTCCTATTAGATTTGGATATAATCATCTATATGTCTACAAAATTATTTGGGGTTGTGGGTCTCTTATTTTCAAGTGCATTTTCAATTTTCTGCATCTGTCATCTCTTCTTCTCATTCTTGCTAGTTTTGATGCCACATTTGTCAATGGGTGATTTTCTACCTTTATATTATCTTTGCCTTTACCAGTGAGTTTGCTCATTCATAATTTTCTTATGTCTATCTGTGACTTTTTCTTTTCTGCCTAGAGAAGTTCCTTTAGAAGTTGTGGAACTGGTTTGGAGTAGCCAAATTATCTTTGCTTTTGCTTGCCTGAAAAGCTTTTGATCTCTCCTTCAAATATGAATGAGAGCCTTGGTAGTTATAGTATTCTTGGTTCTAGATTCCTCCCCTTCATAACCTTAAATATATCTTGCCACTCCCTTCTAGCTTGCAGTTTCTGCTGAAAGATCAGCTGTTAATCCTTGTGGGGGTTTCCTTGTAAGTTATTTGCTGCCTTTCCTGTGTGGCTTTTATTTTTTCTTTGTATGTAATTTTTGTCAGTTTTATTAGCATGTATCTTGCTGTATTTCTCCTTGGGTTTATCCTGGGTGCTTCCTCAACTTGAGTGTTTTCTTTTCCCATATTAGGGAAATGCACAGCTATAATCTTTTTGAATATTTTCTCTGGCCCTTTCTCTCTCTCTCTTCTCTGGAATCCCTGTGTTATGAATGTTGGCACATTTAATGTTTTCCCAGAGATCTCTTATACTCTCCTCCATTCTTTTCATTCTTTTCCCATGAGCAGTGATTTCCACCACTCTGTCATCCACCTTACTTATTCATTCTTCTACCTAGATTATCTTGTTGATTCATTCTAGTGTAGTTTTCATTTAAGATATTGTGCTATTTATCTTAGTCTGCTTGTGCTTTAAGTTCTAAACTCTTTGTTTCCCTTATCATAGCTAGAATGTAGAAGAAATCTAAGTGTCTCAATAGATGAATGGATAAAGAAGATGAGGTATGTGTGTGTGTGTATAAATACGGAATATTAATCAGCCATAAAAAATAATGAAATTTGCCATTTGTGGTGATATGTTTGAACATAATGGGTATTAGGCTTATTGAAATAAGTTAAAGAAAGTCACACATGATTTCACTTATATGTGGAATCTAAAAAAAATCAACAAAAATGAACAAACATAGCAAAGCAGAAAGAGAATCACAGATTCAAAGACTAGCAGGTCATTCCCAGAAGGGTCAGGGGTGGAAGGATGAGAGAAAAGAGGAGGGAGGGAAAGAGGTATCAACTTACAGTTAAAAAATGTTAGTCACTGGTATGAAATATAGAGTATGAAGAATATGTCATTAATAATATTGCATCTTTATACAGTGACAGAGGGTATCTAGACTTATGGTGATAATTTTGTAATGTTTAGAAATATTGAATCCCTGTGTTGTGCACTTGGAACTAACATAGTATTTTAGGTAAATTATAGTTCACCAAAAAACTCAGAAAAAAAGAGATCATATTTGTGGTTACCAGAGCCCAGGGTGTGGAGGAGGTGAAATGAGATGAGGTAGTTAAAAGATAAGTAAGTACTAGGAATATAATATACAACATGAATAATATAAAATATTTCTTCATTTTCTTTCATTTTGTATTTATTTAAAATAATGGATATTCATTAAATGTATTGTGGTGATCATTTCAAGACATATATGTAAGTCACAGCATCGTGTTATACACCTTAAACACATACAATGTTGCATGTGAACTATATCTCAATAAAGATGGAAAAAAAAAGAGAAAGCATTTCCAAAAAGAGTTTATGTGTTAAAAAGGAAGAGAAAAAAATGTATTATTTTAAAATAATACAACATAGTTTTAGATGCAACAAATATTATTTGGTTATTTAATTAAAAATTATACATTATAGTATATTTTGAAGTAGAAAGTAAAGAAATAGACCTTACTCCCTCTCAAAAACAGTTGAAAATTAATAGTAATCAGAATTCAGACTCAGCCAGTTACTAAAACTTAATATAAAGCTAAAATAAAATAGTCACTCTGCTATATACTACTTTGCATTTGAATTGACAGTCACTCCTAAAATTATTAGTTTCATTATCTCTTATTTTTATATACGGTGGGACATTTCCCATGTTAACTTCTTTTTATGGTCTCATTTTTAGTTAATAACATTGATAATAGTTTATTTTAAGATTTTTTTAAACCATAAAGTGCATACAAAAGGAATCAATCACAATTCTATTATGTAAAGAAACATTTGTTAATTTTTTAATCATTACAAAAAGCAATATATTTAGACAACATAAAAATGAGAACCTATTTAATCTCCTGTGATATACTATTATGGAAAATAATATATAAAAAAGAACATATATAATATATATATATATATGACTGAGTCACTTTGCCATACACTAGAAATTGACACAATGTTGTAAATCAACTATACTTTAATAAAAATAAACAAATAAATAAATATAAACCCACAGATAAACTGAAAGACAAAATAAATGTACAATTTTCCACAAGAATTTTTCTTAGATAACTAACATTTACTCCTTCATAAAATTATTTCCACACATTTTTTCCATGCATATATATTACATGGCAATATTCTGCTTATAAATTGAAAATTTCACTTAACTATAATCATAAACATCTGTGTCAATGGATATTTATCTACAATATCATTTATTACTGGATAAAAGATTTACATTTTATTAATACATTACAACTTGTATAAACCTATTTATAGATATTGATGGGTTCCCCTCAATAGTTTAGTATAATAAATAAGGCTATAGTGACTATCAGACCCAAGAGATGTATTACCTGGGTTTTATGATCTATGCTCGTGACTTCAAAACTTATTTCAAGGAGTAACAATCATTCTGTTTGTGATCATTGTTTGCATTACATTTAACAAATGTATCTTGTTCAGGATCTTAAATATGTCTGTGCAGCCATCATCCCCACAGATAACTCAACAGCTTATCCTGCAATGAGAGGAGGAGGGACTTAACTCTAGTTCAACCACAGTCTGCACTCCTGCTGTAGTCTAATCAGTGGTAAAATATGGATGCCATGGATTAATGTCCTATAGCCTGAATTCATCCAACCTTTGTCAGAAGTGGGGACTAAGAATGAAAAAAGGGGGCCCTGACATCTGGAAACTGCTTGGGTACTGTCAAATTGGTCTTGGTTTCCACCTGTAGAACATAAAAAGTATTATGGAAAATAAACATCATAAAAGGATACAAGTGGCCATATGACTGTGATGGATCAAGACCAAAACCAGACAAAATTCTATAATCATGTCTAAACATAGACAAAAACTTGAACATTGTCCAAATAACACAAATGACCCAAATATTTCCCTGTCCTGACTAATGAGTGATTTCTCTGCCTTTAGCCTCATTCTAGTTTTCCTTCCTTTTAAATAAGGTTTATTCAACCAATCATAGAATTACCCCCACTTCCTGACAGTATTCAATACAGAACAAAACCCTGCTCCATTAAATCTTCCTGAAATATCATCCAAATCAGGATAATGAGCCTAAATCCCATAATCTTTAATATTTCTCACTGAGATATCCCATGATTCCCCATTATGTGAGCTTTTTCTCATTACAGTAAGTTATGATCCAAAATTAACCATAGGAGTCATTGGAGGGCATTGACATTTTTAAAACACTTTGAACATTTTCTGGCACATGGCAAGCATTTAATAAATGTGAACTGTTATCATTATAGGAGACAGCTCATTTTAAGGCAACATATATGGGTTTAGATATTAGACTTCATTCTGTACTGTCTTGGCAAAATCCCAGATTTCTCTAAACCTGTTTCTTCATCTGTAATGTTTGTTACAGTAACACTTTCCTGAAGAAAGATGGGTATTACTAGATTAAGCATTCATTTTATATTAACTTCCTGCTTTTTCCCATTTGTTCCACAAAATGTGTATCCCATTTCCAAAACAGTAAGTGCATTCTCAATCCACTTGTTTCCCATTTTCTCACAGATACTTACAACAAGCATAAACAAAGACATAAACAAACCCTTTGAATAATGAGATTGGTCAAGAAGAACTAGTGTTTTTTTTTTTTTCTCCCCATACAATAACTTGCTGTAAATTCATTTAACAGAGAGTAAAGCAATGAAAGGGTGAAACTATAACTTGCTCCTTAACTAATACAGAAATGAATAGAACCAGGTAGAAATATTTCCTAGAGACAGGACAACAATTTCTATACAACCATTCCTACACATACTTAACACATGGGTTGATGTCCTAAAAATTCAACTTACATACACCTTCAATAAGCATTTACTGCACAAATAATGCAACACTTGAAATAAATACTCTTTATTAGTCAATGTATTAACCAAGGACATTTGACATGAAAAGATTATCATAAAACATTTTTCCTCTTTTTTGAGCTCAGGTCTACTATAGAAACACAAAGGGAAAAAAGACAAAAAGAGCTTTTTTAATGGCATTTCCCCCATTGATAAATGAATAAGAGAATAAAAGAGAGGCAAAAAAAAAACAAGGACAATAGGCCATACGCAAATCAAATATAAAAATAGAAGTGTGCCCACTGAAGCAAAAATTCAGTGAGTATATTCCATGGACACTTCTATTTTCTTGTTTCAAATATCTTTAGGTTATCTAAGCATATTAGATTATTAAAAAAATAAGAAACTGACAGTCTTCTCTATTAGGAAAAACAAACTCAGATTAAATGGCTAACACAAAAAATAATTTGAGTAAAGAAAATCTCATCTGATGGACATCAACTTTCGGTATAACATAAAACATCCAAGGTGTTTAATTTTTACATTTTTTTTCATTTTGGTTACCTAACAGAACACTTAACAGAATTTTAACCTCATAATTTATATTATCTCAAATACGGTATGAAAAAATGGATTCAATGTCATTTACAGATCTATTAATATTATGAATTTATCAGGAAATAATTTAGGATATAGAAAATAAATTAGGATATAGAAAATAAATTGTAACGGAGGAGTAATTTTATTGAAATTTATTGTGTTTTTACACATCTGCATTTTCTCACTTCTGGAAATATTTTGTCACATATTCTAACATACTTAAAATATATATTCCAATTTATATGCATATACAATTGAATATTCAATGTTTCCTATGTCATACAATTTATTCACATCAATTTAAAATTTATTTATTTATATAATTTTAAACGCAGATTTTGTGTTCTCTATTACACATGTTCATAACTGATAAATTACCATCTTCCTTCAATTTGATTATTGAGTTTACAGTCACTTACCATACTTTTTAATGATTTTCCTATACATAATGAATATTCTATTGGTCTTACCACATGTGGATAGATTTGAATTTTAAAAAGTACTGGTTTAGTTTTTGTATTAGTGGTTAGTGATTATTAGTTTCTGCCTGATTGTAGTTTGGGTGGACTGTTCATGAAGGATTATGTAAATGAGAAAAAATAGTTAATCTTTAATGCGGGTTAATGAATCTCAATGGCCAGACAGCTGCGCCAAAAGTCTAGAGTTCTGTATTTTGTGTGACTATATTATTTCTGACTCTGGAAATCCATTCCATCAGTCTAATGGGAGATAAAAATCGGGGTCAAATCAGAGCTGCAGCTGAGGCCTATACCACAGCCATAGCAACACTGGACCTGGGCCACATCCATGACATGCACCACAGCTTGTGCTAGATCCTCATCTCACTGAGTGAACCCAGGGATGGAACACACATATTCATGGAGACAACTGCTGGAACCTTAACCCACTGAGCCACAAGGGGAACTCCCACAAGTTTATTTCTAGTTAACCCTTACATTGAGGGTGTACTGTTTTAGTTTTTCAGAATTAATGAGTAGTCCCTTGTCAGTAGGAAGGGTTAACACATTGTAAACTCTGCAGACATTAAAAGAGAACCTCAAAATCACAAGGTTCTCCTCTGCCTTTGTTTTTGTATCATCAGGGATTTCTAATTCTCTTGTCAATTCAGTAATTGGTTTAAAATTATACCTCTCATAATTTATGCAGCATTTAAAATTATTTTCCATAGTAGAGCTATTGAAGAAATATAGTCCCCGTAATGATGAAAATAGAAATCTCAAGTTAAAAAAAAGCAATTAAAATCTATAAAAAGTGATTGCAAACTAACACTCATTCCTCTTATATATTGCATTTATACTATCTGTCATATTTTATGCTAGATATCAGGAACATTAAAAATGGGGGAGGTTCTGCATTCCTGGAGCTCACCATCTACATACCTGGGGATATTTAGAAACCGTTAACTTAAAAATCTCAAAATATATTCAGTTGTAATAGAGAATAGCTCTGTAGGAACTTAAAACAGTGGACCATTTTTAATTGTCTTTGAGAATCTGAGGTGAACTTAGCTGAAGAGAAGGGATATGAGCTGGTTCTCAAGAGCTCAACAGAAAATTGGCCAATATATGGTGGTTAGAGAGTTATTGTAGGATGAAAAATCAATAAAAGAAAATCTGGAGTGATGTTCATGAAAAATTGAATGTAACAGGAATTCAGAGTATGCATTTCTCTGGGGGGGTTGAAAATATTGCATAGGTGGATTTTGAATTATTTCTCATCTAGGCATTTGAAAGTTTTGTAGTATTAAAAATATTTAGCAGGCTGGAAATGTAATAAAGAAATTAATGCAAATATTAGAAGATCCTTGTGATATATTGGCTCTTTGAAGAAATTGCAAGACAGTGAACTAGTAAAGCTGGCAAGAGGATTTCAAAAAGATTTACATCTCAAAGATGTAGAGTTAGAATTTACAATTACACAGTTTCTGTAGTAAATGCTCTAATAGGAGGGCGATAAGGGGCCTAGAGTCAAAAAAAGCTTAATCTAAAATTTAGTCAAGCTGAGGGTCAGCCCTAAATTCCTAATAAATCTATTTATTGGTCAGTTCCCTGAGGAGGAATAAGAAACAAGACAAACTTTGGCAAAAGAAAGAAAGAGAAAGAAAGAAGGAGAAAGAAAGAAGGAGAACAAAACAACAAAAAATACAGTTTTTTAGATATTTTGAATTTAGATAATTTCTAAATCTCTAAATTTAACTAGAAATTATTTTATATGGAGTATATAAATAATTACAATAGCATGTTTAAAAATTGAACCCCCAAAAATTAAATACCTAGGAATAAACTTGAACAAAGAAGTGAAAGAATTATATACTAAGAACTATAAAACATTAATCAAGAAAATTAAAGAGGATTCATAGAAATGGAAAGCTACTCTATGCTCCTAGATTAGAAGAAGTAATATCATTAAAATGTCCATACAATCTACCCAAAATGATCTACAGATTTAATGCAATCCCTATCAAATTACCCAGGACATTTTTCACAGAACTAAAACAAACAATGCAAAAATTGATATAGAAACATAAAATTTGCCAAAGAAATCCTGAGGGAAAAAAACCAAGCAGGAAGTATAACTCTCCGAGACTTCAGGCAATATTACAAAGCCAGTCCTCAAGACAGTGTGGTACTGGTACAAAAACAGACATACAGAACAATGGAACAAAATAGAGAACCCAGAAATAAACCCAGACACCTATGGTCAATTAATCTTTGACAAAGGAGGCAAAACTATACAATGGGGAAAAGACAGTCTTTTCAGCAAGTGGTGCTGGGAAAACTGGACAACTGCATGCAAATCAATGAAACTAGAACACAACCTCACACCATGTACCAAAATAAAACTTGAAACAGCTTAAAGACAAACATAAGACAAGACACCATCAAACTCCTAGAAGAGAACATAGGCAAAACACTCTCTGACATCAACCATACAAATATTTTCTTAGGTCAGTCTCCCAAAGCAACAGAAATAAAAACAGAAATAAACCAATGGGGACTTAATCAAACTTACAAGCTTTTGCTCAGCAAGTGAAACCATAAAAAGAAGACAATTTATGCAATGGGAGAAAATAGTTGCAAATGATGCAATTGACAAGGGCCTAATCTTTAAAATATATAAACAACATATACAACTCAACAGCAAACAAACAAAAATCTAATTGAAAAATGGGAAGAAGACCTGAAAAGACACTGCTCCAAAGAAGACATATGGATAGCCAACAGGTACATGAAAAATGCTCAACATGACTAATTATTAGAGAAATACCAATCAAAGCTACAATCAGGTACCACTTCTCACCAGTCAGAATGGCTATCATTAATAAGTCTCTACAAATAACAAATGCCGGAAAGGGTGTAGAGAAAAGGGTACCCTCCTATACTGTTGGTGGGGATGTAAATTGGTACAACCACTATGGAAAACAGTATGGAGTTACCTCAGAAAACTAAATATTGAACTACCATATGACCCAGCAATCTCACTCTTGGGCATATAGCTGGACAAAATTTTCCTTGAAAGTATGCACCTATATGTTCATTGCAGCACTATTCACAATAGCTAAAACATGGAAACAACATAAATACCCATCAATAGATAAATGGATTAAGATGTGGTATATATATACATTGGAATACTACTCAGCTCTAAAAAAGAACAAAATACTGCCATTTTCAGCACCATGGATACAACTAGAGATTCTCATACTAAGTGAAGTCAGAAAGAGAAAGACAAATGCCACATGAAATCACATATATGAGGAACCCAAAATATGGCAAAAAATGAACCTATCTATAGAGCAGATATGAATGCATAGACATAGAGTAAAGACTTGCAATTGTCAAGGGTAGGTGGAGGGAGTGAGATGCACTGGGTTTTGGGCATTAGTATACACAAACTATTGCATTTGGAGTAGATAAGAAATGAGGTCCTGCTGTATAGCATAGGGAACTATATCCAATCACTTTTAATGGAACATGATGGAAGATATTAAGAGAAAAAGAATGTAGCAGTAATTGACAGAAGATTGGAAATGACTATAATAAAAAATTAAATAAATAAATAAATAATGTTTAAAAATTAAAGGGGAACTTAAAATATGGTCCTGAACAATTTTTTAAATAACTAAGAAAAAATTTTAATTATATAATTTCTAATATTGAAATAACTTTAGATTTTTATTAAAAGCATCTCCATGGATGAGTTAAAGAGCAAATTAGACATAGCTAAGGAGACAATTAGAGAAATTAAAGATTGATTTGTAAAAATTATTCATACTACTGCCATGAAATACAAAGGATAAAAGAATAAAAGACATTTTAAAAGATTATAAGATGATACTTCATGTTCATGGTAAGAAGAATTATACAATAATCATTCAATTCTTCCCAAAACATCTATAAATTCAATGCCATTCCAAGAAAAATACAGAAATTTTAGAACATGAGTAAGCAGAATCTAAAGTGCTTTGGCAGAGAGAGACAAGGTGGCAGAAGAGTAAGAGGACACGCTCACCCTCTCCCACAAACACATAAAAAAAAAGCCCACATCTACATGTAAAACAACTTGCAGAGGAGATAAACTGTATACTGGCAGAACTTAAATCTCCAAAAAGGGCAAGAAACTCTTGACATGACTGGGTAGAATAAAAGAAAAAAAAAAGAGAGAAAAGGAATCTAGGATGGGACAAGCATTCCTGAGAGGCAGCTGTGAAGGAGAAAGGCAACCCATACCCTGGGAAGCCACCTAACCAACCAGAGTTGGAGGGATTTCCAAGATGCCGAGGAAAGCACGACAGCAGGTCTGAGAACCAAACAGCAGAGGGAGAGAAGCACAGGTCATCTGAACCACTGGCGCAGACACCACAGCCTGAGAAGCTTGGGTGGGGGCCGGGTGATGAGACTTAGACTCCAGAGGCCATTCCCTGGGAGTGGGCTGGTGTTGGAGGTGTGGAGACAGCCTAAGAGTCTAGGGGAAGTGCACCATGGGTGGGGGAAGTGCTACACTAAGGGCTGGGGAGTGGAAAGCCACAGGCAAAGGGAACATGGGAGAAAATCCATACCCACAGGAGAGATAAGGCACCATTGCTGGGGAGAGGAGAGGAGAAGGGGCAGGCCACTGCCATAGAAAACTCCTTGTGCCCCAGCTTGCATGAGCTTGCCCCCCAAATTGTAGAGGGTGAAGCATCTCCAGTGCAGCACCCCTCCCAATAGGAATTGAAGAAGCCATGCTCTGGGCCAAGTGCCAACCCAGGGAAAACCCTGAACCAAGCCGCATAGCTCTGGGCTGCCTTGCCCTGCCCCGCAAAAAGCCATGGGCCACTTTGCTGCACTCCAGACCCCCCACCACCACCCCACCTGCCAGAAGCTGCTGCTTCACAGTGCTCGGGCTGCCCCAACATCAGGAAAGCTCTGCACCGCTTCACAAAGCTCCAGGCCACCTTGCCCCACATTGCAGGAAGCCGTGGGCCAATTTAGAGTGCTCTGGGTCCTGCCTCGCCCCTGAGAAGCCGAGCACCACTTTGCAGCACTCTGGGCTGCCCAGACTGGGGAAAGCTCTGAAAAGCTCTGCATAGCTCCGGGCCACCTCGCCCTACCCTCCGAGAAGCTGCATGCTGCTTTGCAGTGTGCCAGCCCAGCCCTGAACTGCAGGAAGACTTGTGCTGATCTGCATTGCTACACATGCCTCACCCTGCAGGAAGCCGTGCTACCCACCCTAGATTCTGCTTCTCAGGCTCAGCCCCTCATGACCGAAAGCCATTTGCTAGCTCACTGTAGAACTGGTGTCTCCAGAAGTGGGAAGCCACTTGCTAACCCAAGGTGGATGGGACCTGCAGGTGGTAGGAGCAAACCACTGCAATTATCCCTGACTCCAGAAGTGGGCATGGCCTACCACATCTAGGGATATCTGAAAAAAAAATCACTTGTAGCCCCAACCACTTCAGAAGGAATCACAGAGAAGGACACTACAACTGAATACCACCTGATGTTTCTCTCACTCCCCTGGGAGCATACATGCACTGTAGCTGCCACTGCCAAATGTTCTGGGAGGGGCCCAAATGCTTGATCACTGTCCCTTCCTAGGAACCTGAAATTAAGCACCTTATTCAGCACATCCTGTGGGGGCTAAGCAGGACCAAGTGCTTCTTGCATGATTTACAGGTGGCAGGGGCCAACTGTCCCAGTTATCTCTGCCTCCAGAAGTGGCAGGGGCCTGACACCACTAGTGGTTGTTGAAGAGGGACCGCTTGTAGCCCCATTCACCTCAAGGGCATCACAGAGGAAAGCATTGTGACTGAATCAACTCTTGGCTCTCATGCACCCTTGGGAACACACTGGCCCCGCTGCTGCCACCACTGAATGTTCAGGGCACTACCCATATGCCAGATCTCTGTCACCTCCCAGGATCCTACAACTAGTAAGAGCCTGTACAGCACCTTCTATGTAGGCTAAATAAAATGGAGCATCTCATACATGGTCTATAGGTGGCAGAGGCAAACCACCATAGTTATCACAGAAGAAAGAGATGATCACAGCCCACTCCCACTAGGGGTCCCTGAACAGACACCATCTGTGGTTTCAATCACCTCAAAGGATGGCATCGCAATCAAACACAGGACACTATTGCTCTCACTCACTTGGGAACTCATGCATAATGCTACAACTACAGCCAAATTCTCTGGTCACTTTGCAGATCCTTCTAGAGCTCATTACCACTGCCCAGGGCCCTGAAAAGAGGCGTAACCTGTGTGACCTTCGTGCAAGGCTCTGCTTCTGCCCAATGATCAGTCACTGAATGCTGGCCCTACCCATCACCTCCTTCTCCCTGAAAACACACTGGGCATCCTGGGGATAACAGACTGCTCACACCAAAGAAAGAGACAGCAAATATTCAAACTCCCACACCACACCAAAAAAAAAAAATAGTAACACCCCCAAAAATACAAAGGGATATTCTTGCATAGAAATAGATTTATAAGACTACAGTTTGGCTTCCCCAAGTTCACAGGAAAAAAAAATTAAAAAAAAAAAACCCACAGGCAAGATGAAGAAACTCAGATACCATTCCCAGTTAAAACAACAGGAGAACTCACCTAAAGCAGTGAACAATGAAACAGACCTCTGCAGTCTGACAGACTCTGAGTTCAAAAAGGAGATAGTGAAAATACTGAAGGAATTATGAAAGGATATTAACAGTAATGCAGATTTCCTCAGAAAAGAACTAGAAACTATAAGGAGGAGCCAAGAAAAACTAGAAAATTCATTTGCAGAGATACAAACTGAACTAAAGGCACTAAATAGCAGAATGAATAATGCAGAGGAACAAATTAGTGACATGGAAGATAGAATAATGGAAATCACCCAAACAGGACAGCAGACAGAAAATCAAACAAAAAAAAAAACCATGAAAGCAATATAAAAGACCTGTGGAATAATATAAAGTGGGCCAATCTACACAGAATGGGAATTCCAGAAGGAAAAGAAAAAGAAAAGGAGATCGAACATATATTTGAAGATGTTATGGCTGAAAAGTTGCCAAATCAAAGTTTTCAAAAGGATGCTGATATCAAGATACAGGAATCACAGAGGGCCCCAGACAAGTTGAACACAAACAGGCCCACACCAAAACATATTATAATAAAAAATGGCAAAAGTTAAAGAGAGGATTCTAAAAGCAGCAGGAGAAAAGAAAAGCATTAATTATAAGGGAACCCCGATAAGGGTATCAGCTGATTGCTCTACAGAAACACTGCAGGCCAGGAGGGAGTGGCAAGATATATTTAGAGTGCTGAAAGGAAAAAAATTGCAACCTAGAACACTCAATCCAGCATAAATATCATTTAAATAGAAGGGGAAATAAAGAATTTCTCCAACAAAAAAAGCAAAAAGAGTACAGCAATACTAAACCCATTCTAAAAGAAACACTGAAAGGGCTTCTCTAAATTAAAAAAAAAAAATGGGAGAAAATCTAGGATGGAGCAAACCACAATTGGAAAGTAGGCACTTAAATAAGCCATCATACACATATAAACATGAAGATGTTAAAAGCAAAAGGAAAAAAGACATCAAATTCATACAATGTGGGCAAAGGAAGTAAGAAACATTAGGTAATTTTTCTTTTTCTTTTCTTTTTTTTAAGGATGTGATTGAGCCTATATGATTATCAGGCAAAATCAAGCAGATATCAGAAGAGGTTAATATACTCAAAAAACAGGGCAACCACAAATCAAAACCAAACATTACATTCACAAAAAAAAATGAAAAGAAAAGTAATCAAATATAAAATCAATGGAAATCATCCAACCAAAAAAAGAAAGGAAGAAAAAAGAAATGTAGAATCAATTGTAAAACAAAGTTTAAAATGGCAATAAATACATATCTATCAATAATCACCTTAAATGTCAATGGACTGAATGCTCCAATCAAAAGACACAGAGTGGCCAAAGCACTCCTCAGAAACAAAAACCAAACAGGAGGCCTAACTCTCCCAGACTTCAAGAAATACTACAAAGCCACAGTCATCAAAACAGTGTGGTGCTGGTATCAAAACAGACAGACAGACAAATGCAACAGAATAGAGAACCCGGAAATAAACCCTGACACCTATGGTCAATTAATCTTTGACAAGGGAGGCAAGAACATGAAATGGGAAAAAGAAAGTCTATTCAGCAAGCATTGATGGGAAACCTGGACAGCTGCATGCAAATCAGTGAAACCAGAACACATCCTCACACCATGCACAAAAATCAACTCCAAATGGCGAAAAGACTTAAATATACAACAGGACACCACCAAACTCCTAGAAGAAAACCTAGGCAAAACACTCTCTGACATCAACATCATGAATATTTTCTCAGGTCAGTCTCCCAAAGCAATAGAAATTAGAGCAAAAATAAACCCATGGGGCCTCATCAAACTGAAAAGCTTTGGCACAGCAAAGGAAACCCAAAAGAAAACAAAAAGACAACTTTCAGAATGGGAGAAAACAGTTTCAGATGATGCAACCGACAAGGGCTTAATCTCTAGAATATATAAACAATTTATACAACCCAACAGCAAAAAAGCCAATCAATCAATGGAAAAATGGGCAAAAGACCTGAATAGACATTTCTCCAAAGAAGATATACAGATGGCCAACAAACACATGAAAAAAATGCTCAACATCGTTGATTTGTAAGAGAAATGCAAATCAAAACTACCATGAGATACCACCTCACACCAGTCAGAATGGCCATCATTAATAAATCCCCAAATAACAAGTGCTGGAGGGGCTGTGGAGAAAAGGGAACCCTCCTACACTGTTGGTGGGAATGTAAACTGGTACAGCCACTATGGAGAACAGTTTGGAGATACCTTAGAAATCTATACATAGAACTTCCATATGACACCACAATCCCACTCTTGGGCATCTATCTGGACAAAACTCTAGTTAAAAGAGACACATGCACCCGCATGTTCATTGCAGCCCTATTCACAGTAGCCAGGACATGGAAACAACCCAATATCCATCGACAGATGATTGGATTCGGAAGATGAGGTATATATACACAATGGAATACTACTCAGCCATAAAAACGAATGACATAATGCCATTTGCAGCAACATGGATGGATCTAGAGAATCTCATACTGAGTTGAATGAGCCAGAAAGACAAAGACAAATACCATATGATATCACTTATAGCTGGAATCTAATATCCAGCACAAATGAACATCTCCTCAGAAAAGAAAATCATGGACTTGGAGAAGAGACTTGTGGCTGCCTGATGGGAGGGGGAGGGAGTGGGAGGGATTGGGAGCTTGGGCTTATCAGACACAACTTAGAATAGATTTACAAGGAGATCCTGCTGAATAGCATTGAGAACTTTGTCTAGGTACTCATGTTGCAACAGAAGAAAGGGTGGGGGAAAAAATATAATTGTAATGTATACATGTAAGGATAACCTGACCCCCTTGCTGTACAATGGGAAAATAAAAAAAATTATTTAAAAAAAAGACACAGAGTGGCAGATTGGATAAAAAAGCAAAAATCTTCAATCTGCTGCCTACAAGAGACTCGCCTTAGGGTAAAGGACAATTATAGATTGAAATTGAGGGGGTGGGAAAAGATGTTTCATGCCAATGGACAAGACAGGAAAGCAGGAGTTACAATACTCATATCAGACAAAATAGACTTTAAAACAAAGGCCATAAAGAAAGACAAAATTTAGTGGTTAAAGGACCATTCAAGAAGAGGATATTATAATTGTCAATCTATATGCCCCTAATATAGGTGAACCCAGATACCTACAACTAATTATAACTGAAATAAAAGGAGAAATTGATTGGAATACAATCATAGTAGGAGATTTTTACACCCCACTCACAACAATGGACATGTCCTCTAGATAGAAAATCAATAAAGCAACAGAGATTTTAAAGGAACCAATAGAATACTTATACTTAATCAACATTTTCAGGACATTACATCCAAAAAAATCAGAATATACATTCTTCTCAAGTGCACATAGAACATTCTCAAGAATTGATCACATCCTGGGGCACAAAGCTAACCACAACAAATTTAAGAGTATAGAAATAATTTCAAGTATCTCTTCTGACCACAATGGCATGAAACCAGAAATCAACCACAGGAAAATAAGTGAGGAAAAGCCTATTACATGGAGACTAAATAACATGCTACTAAAAAACCAATGGGTCAATGAGGAAATCAAGAAGGAAACTAGGAGTTCCCGTTATGGTGCAGTGGTTAACGAATCGGACTAGGAACCATGAGGTTGCGGGTTTGATCCCTGGCCTTGCCCATTGTCGTGAGCTGTGGTGTAGGTCGCAGACGTGGCTTGGATCCCACGTTGCTGTGGCTCTGGTGTAGGCCAGCAGCTACAGCTCTGATTAGACCCCTAGCCTTGGAACCTCCATATGCCGCAGGAGTGGCCCAAGAAATGGCAAAAAGACAAAAGAAACAAACAAACAAAAAAAAAACAAAAAAGAAGGAAATTAAAAAATATCTCAAGACACATGATAATGAAGACACAACCCCTCAAAATCTATGGAAAGTTGCAAAAGCAGTTCTCAGAGGGAAGTTCATAGCAATACAGGCCTTCCTCAAGAAAAGAAGAAAGATCTCAAATCGACAACTTAACCCAACACCTAAATGAATTAGATAAAGAAGAACAAACAAAACCTAAAGTCAACAGAAGGAAGGAAATCATAAAGATCAAAGAGGAAATCAATAAAATAGAGATTCAAAAAACAATAGACAAAATCAATCAAACCAAGAGCTGGTTCTTTGAAAAGGTAAACATAAGAGACAAACTTCTGGCTAGACGCAACAGAAGAGGAGAGAAAAAATGCAAATAAACAAAATAAGATATGAAAAAGGAGAAGTCACAATGGATACGACAGAAATACAACAACCATAAGAGAACACTATTACAATTATATGCCAACAAATTTGACAACCTAGAAGAAATGGACAGGTTTATAGAGACCTACAGCCTGCCAAAACTGAATCAAGAAGATATAGATCAACTGAGCAGACCGATCACTAGAAATGAAATGGAATATGTCATAAAAGCACTCCCTACAAATAAAAGCCCAGGACCAGATGCCTTCACAGGAGAACTCTACCAAACATATAAAAAGGAACTGGTACCCATCCTCCTTAAACTTTTTCAAATGGTTGAAGAAGAAGGAGCACTCCCAAAGACATTCTATGATGCCACCATCACCCTAATTCCAAAACCAGACAAAGAAAACACCAAAAAAGAAAACTGTAGGCCAATCTCTTTAATGAATTTAGATACAAAATTTCTCAACAAAATTTTAGCCAACAAAATCCATCAACATATCAAAAAGATCATACACCATGACAAGGTGGGATTCATCCCAGATTCTCAAGGATGTTTCTACATACATAAATCTATCAAAGTCATTCATCACATCAACAAAAGAAAAGTCAAAAACTACATGATCATCTCAATATATGCAGAGGAAGCATTTGACAAAGTCCAACATCCATGCATGATCAAAACTCTTACCCAAGTGTGTATAGAGGGAGCATTACTGAACATAATCAAAGCCATTTATGACAAACCCACAGCAAAAATACTACTCAATGGAGAAAAGCTGAAAGCTTTCCCACTAAAATCTGGAGCAAGACAAGGATGCCCACTCTCACTACGGTTATTCTACACAGTACTGGAAGTCCTAGCCACAGCAATTGGTCAAACAAAAGAAATAAAAGGCATCCAAATAGGAAGAGAAGAGGTAAAACTGTCACTGTATACAGATGACATGATACAATATACAGAAAAGCATAAAGACTCAATCCAAAAACTATTTGAACTGATCATCAAATTCAGCAAAGTAGTAGAATATAATATTAACATTCAGAAATTGGTTGCATTTGTTCATACTAACAATGAAATACTAGAAAAGGAATACAAAATTCAATACCTTTTAAAATACCCAAAAATCAAATACCTGGGAATACACCTAAGGAGGTATAGTTCTTGCATGCCAAGAACTATACAATGTTAATCAAGGAAATGAAAGAGGATTCAAAGAAATGGAAAACTATTTTATGGTCCTGGGTTAGAAAAATTAATATTGTAAAAATGGCCATACTACCCAAAGCAATCTACAGATTCAATGCAATCACTATCAAATTACCCATGACATTTTTCACAGAACTAGAACAAACAATCCAAAAATTTATATGGAACCTCAAAAAAACCCAACTTGCCAAAACAATTCTGAAGAACAAAAACTAAGCAGGAGGCATCTCTTTCCCAGACTTCAGGCAATATTACAAAGCCGCAGTCATCAAGACAGTGTGGTACTGGTACAAAAACAGACATACAGACCAATGGAACAGAATATAGAACCCAAAAATAAACCCTGACACCTTTGGTCAACTAATCTTTGACAAAGGAGGCAAGAATATAAAATGGGAAAAATACAGTCTTTTCAGCAAGTATTGCTGGGAAACTTGGACAGCTGCATGCAAAGCAATGAAATTAGAACACACCCTCACACCATGCACAAAAATAAACTCAAAATGGCTGAAAGACTTAAATATAAGACAAGACACCATCAAACTCCTGGAAGAGACACAGGCAAAACATTCTCTGACATCAAGCTTATTAATGTTTTTCTCAGGTCGGTCTCCCAAAGCAACAGAAATAAAAGCAAAATTAAATCAATGGGGCCTAATCAAATTGACAAGTTTTGCACAGCAAAGGAAACCCAAAAGAAAACAAAAAGACAACTCACAGAAATGGGAGAAAATAGTTTCAAATGATGCAACTGACAAGGGCTTAATCTCCAAAATATACAAAAAACTTATGCAACTGAACAACCAAAAAGTCAACAACCCAATGGAAAATGGGAAAAGGACCTGAGTAGACATTTCTCCAAGGAAGATGTACAGATGGCAAACAAGCACATGAAAAAATGCTCAATATCCCTGATTATTAGAGAAATGCAAATCAAAAATACCATGAGATATCACCTCACACCTGTCAGAATGGCCATCATTAATAAGTCCACAAATACAAATGCTGGAGGGGGTGTGGAGAAAAGGGAACCCTCCCACACTGTTGGTGGGAATGTAAGTTGGTACAACCACTATGGAGAACAGTCTGTAGGTACCTCAGAAATCTATACATAGAACTACCATATGACCCAGCAACCCCACTCTTGGGCATATATCCAGACAAAACTCTCCTTAAAAAAGACACATGCACCCTCATGTTCATTGTAGCACTATTCACAATAGCCAAGATATGGAATAAACCCAAATTTCCACTGATAGATGATTGATCAGGAAGATGTGATATATATATATATACACACACACACACACACACACACACACACACACACACAAGGGAATACAACTTGGCCATAAAAAAGAGCAAAATAATGCCATTTGCAGCAACATGGTTGGAACTAGAAAATCATCCTTAGTGAAGTAAGCCAGAAAGAGAAAGAAAAATACCATATGATATCACTTATATCTGGAATCTATTATATGGCACAAAGGAATCTTTCCACAGAAAAGAAAATCATGGACTTGGAGAATAGACTTGTGGTTGCCAGGGGTAGAAGGGGAGGGAGTGGGAGGGACTGGGACCTTGCAGTAAATAGGTGCAGAATATTGCCTTCGGGATAGGTTAACAATGAGATCCTGCTGTGTAGCACTGAGAACTCTGTCTAGTCACATATGATGGAACACGTAATGTGAGAAAAAAGAATGTATATAGGTATGTGTAACTAGGTCACCATGCTGTACTGCAGAAAAAAAATATGTATATATATAAATAAATGTTAAAAATAATAAAGCGCTTTATAAGGTCAAAGAAGGATCAAGACATACCTGGAAAAGAACAGGGAAGTGAAGTTATAACAAATATTGAGAGCTGTCAAAACTTTTATATTAAAATGATGCCATAAATAAGATAGTGCCTATAAGCACAAAGGCAGGTAAATAGAGTAATAAAATAGTACTGAGAATTCAAATTATAGTGAAAATGCATAAAATGTAGCATCAACTTGGATGAATACTTTAAATATAGTATAAGCATAAATTATATTACAAAAGAAATATTTCATTTATATAAAGTTCAAAATTATGTGAAATGTGACACACATTTTAGAAATATATTCACATGTAGTAAAAAATTAAAGAAGTACAAAAGAGATACAATAATCAGAATTATTTTACTTATAGGGAAATCAAGAGATTGAATAAATAATAAACATACAGCCAATTTCTAAAAAATTGGGCATATTCGCTTGCTCCTATTGTATGGTGGGGTTAGAGATGTTTGTGCTGTTTACTCTTTATGCCTCTATTCATATATGTAAAAATGATGCTCTATATCTTTATAATAAAAAATGAGTTTTGAATTTGAGAAACTAGAATTTATTAATGACCTCAACAAATATTTATTGGCAACCTTCTGCATTCAAATACTCTATTCTGTGTTGGGATAACAGCATTCACATAAACTGGATTAAGTTTTTTTCTGGTGTGGCTAACATTCTGGTTGCAGAAATAAAATAGTGATCACATCCTTATATTTTACTAATGAAAGTGAAAAATCAAAAGGCCAAAATAAGGATAAATTCAATGGTAACTTGACAGGGCTTTCTTTAATAATGTCTTAAAATTTTACTTTTATAAAAATATAAAATATTTCATACAAGCTACATCATTAAGTGAATGTAAAAGAATTGATTCAAAATTCCCTGACTCTGTCATAGTTTCCAAATATTCAGCCATTCAGAAAAAATCTTCTCATTAATGAAGTTCACTATATTCCTTTTTGTTGTAAATAAAATAGAGTGTTTGGATTGTCAAATAGTTTCCTATGCCAAGAAAAACTCCTCATAATTATTCATAGAGATAAATAAAGTGGTATGATGTGACTCACAATTCAAAATCGTTAAATGAGGAAAGTACAGGATATGGTTCTAGGCTTACTTAATATCTCTAATAAATAAATATAACAGTTCTAACACAGATTGAGGAATATGGCATTTAAAAAAGCACAGTGTTAATGACATTATCTCATGCTCTGAATCTAAATGACAACAAACTATGTAAACACTTGATCTGGAAATATTACATATGCTCATAGCTCGACTAGTCAGGGGTACTTATAATACTCATTTCTACTTTATTTAACTATGTACCATCTATACTTCAAACTATGGACACAAGTATTTCAATCATTTAATATCATAACATCATGTCCTTTGAGAGGTCAAGGTGTTCATACACTAGTAGAATAAACTAAGTACTCAGAATTACTTAGTTCTATCTTATTGAAATATCAATATACCCCCACATGGTGTTCATTCATTTATCCTACAATGTTCTATACATTCAGGCTGGAAATATAAATGAGACCTTGTTTCTGCCCACATGATTCTGATATCCCATTTAGTGAGATAGACAAAAACATAAGTAATTATATTTGTGAAAAGTATTGTATTTAAGATGCTTTAAGAACCACAGTGTGGAAGATATTGTATGTTAACTTACCCCACAATAATGCTTAGTCCTACTCCTTTACTAATTTCTTCTATAGAGATTTATAAGTCAAAAACTAATTATTAATTTTTAGATTAACTAGACCCACTGTAGCCAGGGGCTGTTTTGCTATTTAGTTCTGGTCAATGATAAATAAGTATGTGCTGGGGCTGCCTCATTCCTTTTCTCCTTTCCACCTGGAAGGTGAATGTTACGCCTGGTTATGGAGCCATTTGAGTTGCAACTGGGAGGGCAAAACCAAATGCTCTGAATGAAAGAACATGTTTCCCATGTCAAAATTTAACTACTAGCCCTGAATTTCAAGTTTTGTAAGATATTGAAAAAAAAGCCTGATTTCTTTCAGCCACTGTTGCAGACAGTTTTGTTACACACATTTTAATCTAATCCTAAATAACATGACAGAGAAGGGTAAGCTAATTCTGCTTCAAACATTATGCAAAGATTCTTCACCTGAAAACTCTGGGCAGGGCCCTCAAAGAGGCATAGGAGCAAGAAACAGATAAAAGAAGGAAATTTGAACAAAGCAGAGGGAATAGCTGTGGGTACTCAAGGTGTAGGTCTTGGAGAATGAGTGCAAGAATCCAATTTAGGCATATAGCAACAGAAAGGTGGGCAGGTGAGTTTGAGGGTCTGTGTTTTCATGCACAGAAAATCTGTACCTACTCTGTTGAATTATCTGCTGTCAGCTTGAGTTCACAACCACTTGCTGTAAGGTCCTGGATTAATGCGTGCATTCAAGAAAGATTTTAAAAGTAAAGTGGAAGCTTTTCTTCTCAGGTCATGGAGGTCAACCTCAACAGTTCAACAAATCTCACTGTGAGCCCACATTTCTTGGTTGCACAGTCAGTAACACATTTTTGGACTCCCCAGAAACTTCAGCTTCTTCACTTGTTTGCAGAAGTCATTCATAACTATTTCTGCTGCAGGTTTTTAGAACTTTACTTCCACTGGTTCCTCCAACATTGATGCAAGCCTTATTCCTATAATTATCACTTTATTGGTAGTGTTTGCTGTATGAGAAACACACATCAGTATACCTGGTAAGCAGAGCAAAGCAAGTTTCTCATTAGTCTTCATCTGGTTTTTCAACATTTCTTCTATTCTCTTTTATTCCATCCACTGCACAGTGAATGGAAACCTCTTTCAAAGCACATCTTAGACTTAGAAACAGACTCACAAATATAGGGAAAAAAGTAATGTTTGTCAGTTGGAGAGGGGATGGGGGGGCAGAAAAGGGAGACGTAATTAAAAGGTACAAAGTGCAATGTATAAAATAAATAAGCTACAAGGATATATTGTATAGCACAAGGAATATAACCAATAATTTATAATAATTTAAATGGAATAAAATCAATAAAAATGAATCACTATGTTGTATGCCTGAAACTAATATAATATTGTAAATCAACTATACTTCAATAATATGTTTTAAGTTGCTTTTGGAGTTCTCATTGTGGCTCAGTTGGTTAAGACTCTAACTAGTATCCATGAAGATGTGGGTTATATCCCTGGCCTTACTCAGTGGGTTAAGGATCAGCATTGTCTCAAGATGTGGCATAGGTCACAGATGTCGTTGGGATCTAGTATTGCTGTAGCTGTAATGTTGGTAGGCAGCAGCTCTGATTCTACTCCTGGCCCAGGAACTTCCATATGCCACAGGTGCAGCCCTAAAAGAGAAAAAAAAAAAAGCTTTTCTATAATGTACAAAAACTGATCCTGGGACCCACCAGACATTGAAGAAGAGAAGCCTCCTTTTCAGGAAAGCATATAAACTTTCATGGTCTTATGCATGCCCATAGTACAACTTAGGCTGTACCATCATTCTTTTCAAATGGACATCTGGTAACCATCTAGTGATGTCCACTATCTAGTCCTACAAAGCTATTTGTTTTTCCTGGCTTAAAATACTTTTCTGCACCTCTGCACCTTTTCCCATCATTTCCAATGGGATCTCCCCCAATCTTCATGTCAGTATATTCCAATTCATTTACTCAAGATATAAGCCAAAATTCACTCAGTGACTTGATCTTCACCACTAGCTACAACCCTTCCCTTGATTGATTGGCATTGCCAGCCTTCCTATATGCTCTTTAACATTGTACACATACTTCTATTACGGATTTACCTTTTTTTGTGGTTTGTACTTTTCTATTTCCCCTAGTCAGACATAACTCCTTTTTTAATAATCTTTTGTAGATTTGATGTTTAGTAATTAGACATTTTCAATACTTTTGATATTGATGACCATTTTTTAATCTTTAACTGGAGTTTTTTAAGCAATTAAGGAGCATACTCTGATGTGCATCTAAAGAGATATTATCATGAGGTTGTGAAATAAAAATTAGAGTGAGAAGAGGTAAAAGTAAAAAGTCACTAAATTTATGATTAGAAAGTGTAGGATAGGATGGATCAAGATGGCAGAGGAGTAAGACATCACACTCACCTTCTCCCACAAACACATCAAAAAACATCAACATGTAGAATAATTCACCCAGAACATTCACTGAAAGCTGGCAGAATAACTGAAACCTCCAAAAAAGGGCAAGAAACCCTCAAAATAACTGGGTAGAAAAAAAGAAAAAAGAAAAAGAGAGAGAGAAAAAAGAAATCAGGTTGGGACTAGCATTCCTGAATGGGAGCTGTGAAAAAGAAAAGAAACTCACACCGTGGGAAGCCACCCAATATGGAGATCAGCCAAGATGGAAGGACCACAAAGTTGTGGAGAAAAGTGCAGCAGCTGGACTAAGGAGGGCAAAGCAGAGTGAGAGCAGCACAGATCATCTGCACCACTGCCTCAGACACCACAGCCTGAGATTTTCTGGTGCGGGCTGGGTGCTGCGTTTCAGGCTCTGGAGGTCTCTTACAAGAAGAGGACTAGAGTTGGCTGTGCAGAAACAGCCTGCAGGGCTAAGAAGCAGTGTGTCATGGACTGGGGAGCAGAACTCCATGGCCTGCAGAGAAGAATGCTACAGCCGAGGGAACCTGGGCAATCTGGTCCCACAGGAGAAGCAAGGTGCCACTGTTGGGGAGGGTGAAAGAAGAGGGGCAGACAACCATAGCCAGGCTCTCAGAGGGTGGGGCACCTCTATGCAGGCTACAAGCGGTGAGAGGCCACTTACTTGGGCTATGGGAGACCAGGAGCTTCTTGTGTGGGATAAGGCAGAGGGGGCTAAGTGTTATGCAGTGCTTCTTGCATGATCTACAGGTGTCAGGGACAAATCGCAGCACTAATGTCAGAAACCAGAGAGAGGCATGGCCTGCCACCACTAGGGGTCTGTGAACAGGTTCAACCTAAGGCCCCAGTTAACTCAGAGCTCTGTAAAAAAAAGGGCACTGCAAACTAGCACCAAACATTGTTACATTCACTCCCTTGGGAACACACCTTCCTTGCTTCTGCCACTGCCAAACACTCTGGGCAGTGTCCACATGCTTGATCACTGTCCCTTCTGATGACCCTGCAATTAGGAGCAGCCTGAGCAGCACCTCCTATGTGGGCTAAGTGAGGCAGAGTGATTCTTGTGTGGTCTACAGGTGGTGGGGGCAAACCACTGCAGTTTTCTCTGACTCCAGAGGTGGGCATGGCAGCTACCACTAGGGGTCCCTGAAGAGCCACCACTTGCAGCCTCAATCACCTCAGAAAGAACCACAGAGGAGGACATTGTGACTCAACACTACCTGTTGTTGCTCTCACTCCTCTGGGAACTCACACACACTGCTGCTGCCACTGCCAAATGCTCTGGATACCTCTTAAAACTGCCTAAGGCTCATGACCACTTCCTAGGCCCTCACAACTAGGAGTAGCATGTGCCACCCTCCAACAGGTTCTTGCTACTGTCAAGAGCCCAGCAACCAGGCACTGACTACTAGCTATGCCCATTGCCTTCTCCCTGGATACACACTTAGCACCCTGGGAATAACAGACCGTTCACATCAAAGAAAGAGACAGCAGATATCCAATCTTCCATGCCGTCAATAAATAGCAACACCCTGCATAATACAAATGGGTGCTCTTGCATAGAAAATACCTCCAAGACTACAGTTTTGTCTCCATAAACTCACAGAAAAAGAAAAATATAAACAAGATGAAGCTCAGGAATCATTTCCAGTTAAAAGAACAAGAGAATTCACCTGAAGCAGCAAATAATGAAATAGACTTCTGCAGTCTGACAGATGCTGAGTTCAAAAGGGAGATAGTGAAAATACTGAAGGAATTAAGGCTGAATACCAAGAAATTAAGAATGGATATAAACAGTAATGCAGAAGACTTCAGAAAGGAACTAAAAAATATAAAGAGGAGCCAAGAAATATTAGAAAACTCATTTCTAGAGATACAAACTGAGCTCAAGTCACTAAAGAGGAGAATGAATAATGCATAGGAACGAATTAGTGACTTGAGGATAAAATAATGGAAATCACCCAATCAAGAGAGCAGACAGAAAACCAAATGAAAAAACACGAAAGCAATATAAGAGATCTTTGTGATAATACAAAGCAGGCCAATCTATGCATAATAAGAATTCCAAAAGGAGAAGAAAAAAAAAAGGGGGGGAGCTGAAAATATATTTGAATAAATTATGTCTGACAACTTTCCAAATCTAAAGAAAATAGATATTGAAATACAGAGAGCACAGAGATCCCCAAACAAGTTGAACCCAAATGCACCCATGCCAAGACATATTATAATAAAAATAGCCAAAGTTAAAGACAAAGAGAGGATTCTAAAAGCAGCAAAAGAAACACAAATTTTTAATTATAAGGGAAGCCCCCATAAGGGTATCAACTGATCTCTCTACAGAAACACTAAAGACCAGAAGAGACTGGCAAGATATATTCAAGGTTCTAAAAGTTAAAATTTTGCTGCCTAGAATACTCTGCCCAGCAGGGATATCATTTAAATTAGAAGGAGAAATAAAGAATTTCTCCAACAAACAAAAGCCAAAAGAGTACAGCAATACTAAACCCATTCTAAAAGAAATACTTAAAGGGCTTCTCTAAATAAAAAAGAAGTAAGAAGAAATAGGATGGAGGAAATCACATTTGGAAGACAATCACTTAAATAAGGCAGTACATAGATCTAAAAGGGAAAAAAAAAAAACTAGTGTAAAAGTGATGATGCACATAAGGAATAGCAAAAGGACAAAATGAAGATGTTAAAAAAGGATTTCAAAATCATAGAATGTGGGGAAGGAAAGTAAGAAAATCCAGACTACTTTTTTTTTGTATTGTGTTTTAGCATATATGACTATCAGGCTAAAGCAAGCAGATATAGGAAGTATGTTATTTTTTTAACATACTTAAAAAAGAGGGCACCACAAACCAAAACCAAACATTACATTTAAAAAAAGTAAAAAGAAAAGTACACAGGCATCAAATAAATGGAAATCATCAAACCAAAAAAAAAAAAGAAAAGAAAAGAAAAGAAACAAAGGAGCAATATAGAATCAACTGGAAAACAAGTTCAAAATGGCAATAAATACATATTTATTAATAATTACATTAAAAGACAATGGACTGAATGCTCCAATTAAAGGACACAGAGTAGCAGATTGGATGAAAAAGCAAAAACCTATGATATGCTGTCTACAAAGGACACAAATTGATTAAATGTGAGGGGAAAGGGAAACATATTTCATGCCAATGGACCAGACAGGAAAGCAGGAGTTGCAATACTCATAGCAGACAAAAAAAAACCTTTAAAATGAAGGCCATAAAGAAAGACAAAGAAGGACACTACTTAATGGTAAAAGGATCCATTCAAGAAGCAGACATTACAAATGTCAATATCTATGCCCCTAATATAGGTGCACCCAGATACACACAACAAATACTAACACACATAAAAGGAGGGAATGATGGGAATACAATAATGGTAGGAGACTAACACCTCACTCGCATCAATGGACAGGTCATCTAGACAGAAAATCAATAAGGCAACAGAGATCCTAAATGACACAATAGAAAAGTTAGACCTAATTGACATTTTCAGCATATTACATTCAAAAAATCAGAAAACACATTCTTCTCAAGTGCACATGGAACATTCTCAAGGATTGACCACGTACTGGAGCACAAAGCTAACCTCAACAAATTTAAGAGTATAGAAGTTACTTCAAGTATCTTCTCTGACCATAATGTTATGAAACTAGAAATCAACCACAGGAAGGGAAATGAAAAAAAATTTACCACATGGAAACTAAACAATATAAAAAACTGGTGGATCAATGAGGAAATCAAGAAGGATATTAAAAAATACTTTGAGACAAATGATAATGAAAACACAACCATTCAAAATCTATGGGATGCTGCAAAAGCAGTGCCAGGAGAGAAATTCATAGCAATACAGGCCTCCTCAAAAAAGAAGAAAAATAACAAACCCACCACCTAAATGAATTAGAAATAGAAGAAAAAACAAAATCTAAAGTCATTAGAAGGGAGAAAATCATAAAGATCAGACAGGAAATCAATAAAATAGAGATTCAAAAAACAATAGAATACATCAAAAAAAACAAGAACTGAAATGTCCTTTGAAACGTAAAAACAACCAACCTCTGCCCAGACTCACCAAGGAGAGAAAAAACCCAAATAAACAAAATAAGAAGTGAAAGAGGAGAAATTATAACATATACTGCAGAAATACAAAAAAAGAAAAAGAAAAAAAGAAAATACTATGAACAATTAAATGACAACAAATTTGACAATCTAGAAGAAATGGACAACTTTCTAGAGACTTTCAGCCTGCCAATACTGAATCAAGAAGTAGGTCAACTGAACAGACCAATCACTAGAAATGAAATTGAGTATGTCATAAAAATATTCCCCATAAGTAAAAGTCTAGGACCAGATGGCTTCACAGGAGAATTCTACCAAACATACAAAGAGGAACTTATACACATCCTCCTTAAGTTTTTCCAAAAATTGAAGAAAGAACACACCCAAAGACATTCTATGAAGCCACTGTCACCCTAATACCAAAACCAGATAAAGATATGACCAAAAAAGAAAACTATAGGACAATATATTTGATGAGTATAGACACAAAAATTCTCAACCAAACTTTAGCCAAAAAAATCCAACATATACAAAAGATCATACACCATGACCAAGTGGGATTCATCCCAGATTCACAAGGATGGTTCACCATACACAAATCGATCAACATCATACACTACCTTAACAAAAGAAAAGTCAAAAACCACATGATCATTTCAATTGATGCAGAAAAAGCATTTGACAAAGTCCAACATTCATTCATGATAAAAAACTCTTATCAAAGTGGGTATGGAGGGAAAATAACATAATAAAAGCCATTTATTACAATCCCACAGCAAATATAATATTTAATGGAGAAAAGCTGAAATTCTTCTCAATAAAATTTGGAAGAAGACAAGCATGCCCACTTCACTACTTTTATTCAACATAGTATTGGAAGTCCTAACCACAGCAATCAGACAAACAATGACAAACAAAAGAAGTAAAGCCTATCCAAATTGGAAGAGAAGAGGTAAAATTGTCCCTGTATGCAGATGACATGATGCTATATATAGAAAACCCTATGGACTCAACCCCAAAACTACTAAAACTGATCAACAAATTCAGCAAAGTAGCAGTACACAAGATTAACACTCAGAAATAAGTTGCATGTCTATATACTAACAATGAAATATTAGAAAAGGAATAAAAAATACAATATCTTTTAAAATTGCACCCCCAAAAAATGAAATAAACCTGACCAAGGAGGTGAAAGACTTATTTGCTGAGAAATATAAGACATTAATCAAGGAAACTAAAGAGGATTCAGGCGTTCCCATTGTGGTGCAGTGGAAATGAATCCAACTCAACTAGGAACCATGAGGTTGTGGGTTCAAAACCTGGCTTCACTCAGTGGGTTAAGGATCTGGTGTTTCCTGAGCTGTGGTGTAGGTTGCAGATGCAACTTGAATCCTACATTGCTGTGGCTGTGGGGTAGCCTGGGAGCTGTAGCTCTGATTAGATCCCTAGCCTGGGAACATCCATATGCCATGGATGTGGTCTGAAAAAGCAAAATACATAAATAAATAAATAGGATTCAAAAAAATGGAATTCCATGCTCCTGGGTTGGAAAAACTAATATGGTAAAATGTCCATATTACCCAAAGCAATCTACAGATTCAATGAAACCCTATTAAATTATCTATGACATTTCTCACAGAACTAGAACAAACAATCCGAAAATTTATATGGAACCGTAAAAGACCCAGAATTGCCAAAGCAATTCTGAGGAACAAAAACCAAGCAGGAGGCATCACTCTCCCAGACTTCAGGCAATATTACAAAGCCACGGTCATCAAGACAGTGTGGTACTGGTACAAAAACAGACAGACATACCAATGGAACAAAATAGAGAACCCAGAAATAAATCCATACACTTATGGTCAATTCATCTTTGATGAAGGAACCAATACTATAAAACTTATATAAAATTTAAAGACTTAAATATAAGACTAGACACCATCAAACTCCAAGAAGAGAACATAGGCAAAACATTCTCTGATATCAAGCTTATGAATGTTTTCTTAGATCAGTCTCCCAAGGCGACAGAAATAAAAGCAAAGATAAACCAATGGGACCTAATCAAACTGACAAGCTTTGTCATAGCAAACAAAATCACAAAAAACAACAATAACGAAACAAAATAAAAAAAAAAAAACAAAAAGAAAACCTGAAGAATGATAGAAAATAGTTTCAAGTAATTCTTCTGACAAGGGCATAATCTGTAGAATATACAGTTTATACAACTTAACAGCAAAAAAGGCAACAACACAATTGAAAACTGAATAGACTGTTCTCCAAAGGACATATACAGATGGCCAACAAGCACATGAAAAAAATACCCAACATCACTGATTATCAGAGAAATGTAAATCTAAGCAACTATGAGATACCACCTCACACCAGTCAGAATGGCCATCATTAATAAGTCCACAATTAATAAATGCTGGAGGGGGTGTGGAGAAAAGGGAACCCTCCTACACTCTTGGTAGGAATGTAAATTGGTACAACCACTTGGAAAACAGTATGGAGGTACCTCAGAAAACTAAATACAGAACAACCATATGACCCAGCAACCCCACTCTTGGGCATGTATCTGGACAAAACTTTCCTTGAAAAAGACACATGCACCTAAATGTTTTTTTGCAACACTATTCACAGTAGCCAAGACAAGGAAACAACCTAAATATCCATCAACAGATGATTGGATTAGGAATATGAGGTATATATACACAATGGAATACTACTGAGCCATAAAAAAAGAAAATAATGCCATTTGCAGCAACAATGGTGGAACTAGAGACTCTCATACTAAGTGAAGGAAGTCAGAAAGAGAAAGACAAACACAATATGGCATCACTTGTATCTGGAATCTAATATACAGCACAAAGAAAACTTTCTACATAAAAGAAATTGATGGACTTGGACAACAGATTTGTGGTTGCCAAGGAGGAAGGGGGAGAGTGGGATGGACTGGGAATCTGGGGTTAATAGATACAAACTATTGCCTTTGGAATGGATAAGCAATGAGATCCTGCTGTAGAGCATCGGGAACTATTTCTAGTCATGATGGTGCATGATGGAGGTTAATGTGTGGAAGAAGAATGTATATATGTATATACATATGTATATATGTATGGGTCACTTTGCTGTACAATAAAAGCTTAACAGAACACTATAAACCAATTATAATGGAAAAAATAAAAATCATTTAAGAAAAGAAAATGTATGATAAATTTGACCCTTTTTATTCAGAGTGGTCACAATCTCTACATGTGTCTTAAAATCCATAGTTTTCCAAGCATTTTCTGGCTGAGAACATGGTGATAGTTTTCCAGCAAAATTTAAAGCTAAATTAACTCTTGTGTATCCAGAGAGACTGCTTTCATTCTAGGATCACTATTCAACAATGCAACCCTATTCCACTTAGTCACTAGTACTTCAGGAATAAATTTTATCATCTGATTTTTAGAGACGAGACATAAAATAAGAATGACCCTAGGGGATTCAACATTCTGGCTTTGAGCTCTATTTTGAAATTATGACTAGCAAGCAGTTTTCTTATACCTGGCTTTGTTGAATAGAGAAAGATAGACTGCTGCTGGTATGAGTATACAAAATAGAAAGAAGGATAAATCCCAAGAAAATCATCAAATTGGATGTGCCAATTGAAAACTTCATATTTGTGATAATTTTGCCTTTCAACTGCATTTTATTCATTCATGTAGTTATTTCTGCAAAATTTTATGGTCATCATTTATGCACAAATGATATAATTGTACCCTAAGGATACAGAGATAAATGACCAACATCATTTATGTGTCAGGGTTAAGAAGACAAATAGAATACAGTATGGAAAATCTCCTGACAGGCCCCTAACTGGCAGGCCTACAGAACCAACATCACTCCTTACTTTAAAAATACAGATTTCTAAATTCTTCTTAGCTAATATATAAGAAACCCCCACAAAGGTGTAAATCTACCATCACATCAGGCATTTATAATCTTGTACACCATGGTAATTGCCATAAGGATGCCATATGAAACATCTCATCCGACTTTGGAATCAATCCTACCTGACCTGTGTTGTTTTAAAATTGGTCCTCCAAAGGTTATTCATTTAAATATTGGTTCTATTTACTTACCTTATAAAGTATAGAAAATACTTTTGTTCTCAGATGCACCTTTGCACAAACTACTTGCTATTAGGCCTCTGTAGATCTTCACTTCTAGGCTATAAATACCACTGCCGCCACTCAGGTACCTGCTGACTCTCCTTTTGATTAAAATGTACATAACACACATGCCTTCCTTCCCTGATCCGAATATCCTTGGATATACACTATCAGCACTAACAGGCCTCCACCAGTTCCGTGTCTCTTACTATTTTATTTGTATAAATGTTGAGCATTCACTCTGTGGACACAACTAGTACCTCCTCATAAGATAGATGTCAAGATTCCATAGATTCTAGCCTCCCCTCATTTTTGCTCAATACATTTCCTCAGTCTGTAAGTCTTCCTCAGATTTTCTTTCCCAGTGTCCATGGTCTATGAGGATTCTATTTTCTAACTCCTCAAGAGCCCAAACCTCATCATCAATAAGGTTTGATGATAGGTATTGACAAATATCAAGCTCCTACTATGAATAAGCAAGCCCATTTCTAAAAAGAAACTACATCTAGAATTTCACTGGACACTCAGTCTTTGAAAATGAAAATCTGAGTATATAACCTAATCAAATCTCCATCATATTTCTTACTACAATGACACTAAAAACTATATTAAAATTAATTTTGTATTAGCTTTTAGCATCTAATAAGCTAAGGGCTCATGAAACTTGAAGGCATGTTTAATTGGATCATTGTTACATCTCCCCCACTTTGCTCATTGACTTGTGCAACATGGAGATGGAGAAATATTTGTTGAATGAAATAGATGCTTATATCTGTCCCAACTAATTAGTTACCTCTTAAGGTCAGAGATCTCATTCCAGGAGCCATCCTGCTCAACTTCTTTACACATCAAATTCAAGAGCCCTCTCATGTTACTCTTAACCAGGATTCATCATTTGATCCTAATTCCAGATGAGGGAGTTTTCTGCAGCCTCATGTGCTTCCCTCTGCTCACCTATCCTACATCTTCCCAGTGATTATCATCTTTCTCTGGTTTACACAGCTAAAAAAATCACAACACCCTTAATAACTTGTTTTAACAGGTTGCCTGCCATTGGTTTTATTTATTTTTTAATTATTAGTCATTTGGAAATAAAATTTCAGGGAAAATATTAAATCAAAACCACATGGGGATTAACGTATGTTTTAAGTTATTACCCATGTTATCAACCCTTTAGGAAAAAACTTTACATGCATCCTACTATAAAATATTCAAGCTTCTTTATGTTAGAAAAGTACAAAACAAAAAAACAAAAAAAGGCCTGCCATTTACTTTCGTTAAAACTCTATACTAAAAGAAATGTAGATTATAAATCACATTGTGCTATAATCCTCCAAAATTTTGATAAAATCGCTGCTATCCACACATGGAGAAGCCAATGCATTGGACAAAGAAAATAAAACATACCATATCAGACTTTGAATTTATTTCCCATGTGTGGGTCTTGCAAATAATATAAAGTTGCAAAATTGAAAAGGCCAAGAGAAGTACATCTCCAGGCATCCTCTTATCATCCCTAAGCTAAGCACTACTAAAACTATGGCACCAAAGGAGTGACACTGCAATACCTTGGATGGTGGTGCAATGTAATATTTAAGAAAGAAAGCATGTGTTTTGCAGCAAAGAAAATTGTGTATAAATGCCAATTCTGTCCCTTATAGCTATGTGAGTTTGGGAATTTATAACTTCATAGCAAAGGTTTCCTCACCTGCAAAATAAGGCCTAATGATTTTACCCAACTCAATGGATTATTAGAAGGTTTAAGTTATATAATCCATGCAAAATAGTTATTATAAAGTTTGGCACCTATAAATATTTAAGGTAATTGCAATTAATGTGCTACATTTGCCAAATAATTCTGAGAATAAATCAACTCGGTTTTATTTAAGAAATGCTTCTAAGAGAGATGTTCTCACAACTCCATATTCCTTAATCAATAAAAGTTGATGTATCTCATGCTAGTATGATAGGTTCTTCAGGAATTAAAAAGCCCTTTGGTTACCTCTCCTTTTCCCAGAAAATATTTGTTAGCATGAGCTCAAATACAATAAGAAAAAAATTAAAGTTTGACAAGTAAGTAAATGGTAGAAAATATTCTGTGTAAGATTAAGGTTTTATTTTTGTAGGACTTGGAAATCTATTGTCTGTTTAATTGAAGATTATTTCAAAGTCTGTCTAATGAATACAAAGTTAATTCATTTTCTCCTGTGATGAGAAATATATATTAACTTTTGAAATATGGTCTAAGTCATTATCTATTTTCATTTCAAGGACATTTTAGACATCTCTTCAGTTCAGTCTTTTATTGTAATTTCATGCTGGTAAAGTACAAAGGATTGTCTATGTCAATAACTGACTATTCAAGCACTAAGAGAAAACTTTATTAATCAGTTTAATACATCTTAGAGAATACCAGTATATATTTAATGTGTAATCTTTGGCCATGTTTTACAATTAGCTCTTCCTTTTTCTTCTTCAGTGAGATCCAAATGAAATATTATTCTCCATGTTAAACAATATTCATTTTAACTGATTATTCTTGAGAAAAGTATAGACATATGTGTTTTATCATAACTCTTTTAGAAAAAATAATACTTTAAAAATAATATTTTCAAATATGTAGTGCATATTTATTGTTTTCACTTAGACATAAATTTTAAGAGACGATCACATTGACAAATGTACTCTGCTCTATTAATTTTGGTTATTAAACTCAAATTGGTCGTTCTAGTGGCTGAGCATAAAATAGGGCAAGTCTTATAAGCAAGCACATAAGTGCTGGAATATTTACTTATTATTTTGTGATAAGAACACTTAACATAAAAGCTATCCTCTTAGCAAATTTTAATTTTATAAGGCATAGTGTTCATTAAAATAATAGTAATAATAAATAAAGAGGGTGAGAAAAAACTTGGAGGTGATGGATATGTTTATGATGATAGACAGTGATGATAATTTCATAGGTCTATAAGTCTCTAATTTCATGAAGTTGTGGGAATTCCCACTATGGTTCAGTGGAAATGAATCCATGAGGACACAGTTTTGATCCCCGGACTCACCCAGTGGGCTGAGGTGAGCTGTGGTGTAGGTTGCAGATGCAGCTTGGATCTGGCATTGCTGTGCCTGTGGTGTAGAACAGCACCTACAGCTCCAATTCGACCCCTAGCCTGGGAACATCCATATGCCATTGGTGTGGCCCTAAAGAGAAAAAGTAAATAAATAAATTCAAGTTCTGCACATTAAATGTGTAGGGCTATTTTGCATCACAATCATACCTTGATAAAGCGATTTTTTTTTTAATGCTGAAATATTTATGTTTTAAAACTTCTTATTAGCAGTCCTTATTCCAGAATTTTACTAAGCTCTTAAGGAATATTGTTATACCTCTGACAGATTTGTTATTTTCTGGAGTATGGTAAAAATTATATAGTTAAAAATAATAATATGATTTATATAATGAAGTTTCCCATATGAAAGTATTGAGCTCAAAATATTTAGCTTCATACAACCACTTAATTAAAAACATAAGGATTAACTTATTATTTGACTATGGAAGTCATTCATTCTTAAAAAAAAAAAGGTGATTTTCATTCTATTAAGACTTCCAAACTTTTCTTGTCAATTTTTAAACACTATAACTTCTTGACAGTTTTCAAATGATATACTGAGAGGAGAAAATGACTAATGAAATAAGGATATCCCAATTACCTTGTAACTTTTCCTCTTAATCACTTAAATGAAAATCAAATGGTTTTAGAAACAGTAGTGACACTTTGCCAAAATGTAACTGGCTCTAAGTGCTGATTAAATTTATCCTTTTGTGCTTCATGTTTAATTATTTTACATTGACATCTTATCTTTGCTGGAATTACTCTATGGGGTCAGAACTGTCCATAGTCTGCATTTAGATCTGTCATTAAAAAAATATAGTCCTTGCCTTAACTTATCTAGTAATGAGAACACTTGTGTCCTAATCTTCTCAAATATACACTATTTGGGAATCAAAACAAAAACCAATGGATTGAGGAAATTCCTGGTTACAAAATTAGGTTCAGAAAAAAGTGCGTTTACTTTATTTAGTAGTGACATTTCTCTACTAAAGTTACTTCCTTTTGACTGTTCACGTGCCTTTAAATTACAGTTACTGTAAATGCAAAAGCTCCGGGGATGAATGTGAGTGTAGGGAACAGTATAAAGGAAGATAGACCCTGAGAAGAACTGTGAAACAGGCAAAGTTTGGGGATAAAGAAAAAACTTTATCTTACTTCTGTATCAGACATGTTGGGTCATGTGAGAAAGTAAGAAATCAGGGTAGATCCAGACGTCCAATTTTCAACCAGGATGTTGGTTGTCAAAACCTTACCAACTGAACCTTCTGGAAATAAATGTACTATCACTCAGGCTTGAGGCAGAGGAAATTTAAGTTAATATGAAGCTAAGTATGCTGACTTACTGTCATAAAAAGTTGGTTTTCTCTAAGTTTGCTGAAGTTCAGAGACAGAAACCATTTGTTACTTTCTCTTCCCAAGCACATAGCAAACTCAAGAAATTGTGTACCAAAGGTACAGTGCAGTTAAAAATATAAATTGTTTTAAAAAGTATGAGTGAAAGTGAAAATTGAGTATATGTTAAATAGTCTAGAATAGGAAATTGCTACCTTTGGTAAAAGAATTCAATTCAGTCATAAAAATTCATACTTATGAAAAGCACAGAAATATTTAGGGATATTCATAAGATGATAAGTAAATAAGCTTAACACAAAGTCTACATTTAACTACTTAGGATTGGTATGGTCTAGGTGGAAATAAAAATAAAATAGTTCATACTTTAATTAGTGAAATTAGCAGGACTTTCTCCCTAAATTTTTTATATTTTTTTATTGTTTACACAAAACTTTTGGCAACAAAATAAAATTAAAGTATAGAGGAGGTGTCTTATTTATAATCAATTATGCTAGTAAAAGAAGGCTAAGAACTTATGAGTATATAAACCAAAAATATTTATACCCTATAAGCCAAAAATTTTACTTCTAGGCATATACCCAATATAAATGTGCACACAGGTTAATCAAAAAATATGTTTTAAATTATTCTTAGAAACACTATTCATTATAACTCCAAACTGGAGATTATTAAAGTACCCATCAGCAGTAGAATGGATGAATAAACAGTGAATATTCACCCAGTTGAATATTACATAGCAATGAAAATGAACCTCCTATGAGTATGTGCTACAATATGGACAAATCTGGGAAGCAGAACATTGAACAAGAAAGATCAGTCTTTTGTTTCTGTCTTTGCTCACGCAATATAATGTTCATGAGATTCCATTTGTATAAAGTAATCAAAAATCCACAATAACTCCTTCCAGGCCAAATGTGCAATATTTTAGGCCATGGAAAAAATTCTTCTAAGAATCTCAATGGACTTCTAATGAGCTATTAGAAGTTAAAATTTACATCAAATTTTAAATTTTCAGCAATAAGAAGGATTCACTCTTATAGAAGGACCTTTGCTATAAAATATATTACAAATACAAAATATAACATAAAACCTATGTGCATAAACATGAATGCATTCATACTATACATGGGTACATTATATGTGCATATATACATATATGTGCATACAGATACATATTCTAAAATTTTTCTTTGGCAAAACCAGCTACGTGTCTACCAAAGTATCATATCTCTTTCAGTAGTGAGAGCTTCTGTGGGGAAGTTGTTGCTCTGCCAGGAACTACATTTACTAGCCCCTTAAACATTCTTACCCCTGGTGAGTTGATGACTATTTTGAGTCAAAGGAATATGATTATAGGGATGCTTCAGTTAAGAACACATATGCTTTCTCTACACTGCCCTGCCCTTGTCTGCCAACAGAATCCAGAAAATCCAGAATAGGACTCCAAGGTCCTAGATGATGGATGAGTTACAAGATGGAGAGATCACAAGTTTCTGAATCCCTATGTAAAAGGCTGCCCATCTAGCAGAATCATCTGCATGGAATGAATTTTTAATAAGCCAACAATAAACTTATGTTGGGTTAAATCAGATATTTTGAGGTTTATTTGACAGCAAATTATAATGTCTTTTAGTATATGCTTTTTGTTTTTGCCTTTTTCAGATATTAGCTTGACCCAGTTTTGAAGCCCTGGCTAGAGCTGGTCAGTTTCCCTTTTTGACAGCCAGTTAAGACTACACTCCTACCACTTCCCTTGTTAGGCTCTCATACGCTAGGCCACTAAGCTCCCACCCTAATCAGCCTGGAGCCAGGCACAAGATAACTAACAACATTCCTTATAGTCCAAGAGCCCATGAAATTATTCAAATTAGCCAGTCCACAAAAAGCCCAAGAAACCTAGATAACCCAATTCCTCTTGTATTTTAAGGTGACCCCTACTGCTCCAGCTTGCTGTACTCTGTCCCAGTGTACAACTCCCTCTGTGACCCTGCCTAGCAGCATTCTCTTATTTGGAGATGTAAGTAGCAAATAATTCTGTCTTTCATTAATCCAAATATTGTGTCCCATCATCAAAAGAATCTTAAATCTTATAAAACATGAATTCAGTTTGATCTTAATTAAAATATACCCTAAGCTTCTTTTGGTAAAATATAGTCATTTAGCATTCATAGATTTAATACCTCTGATTTTTTTTTCCCCAAGAATACCAAAGATTCATTATGTCCAGTAGTTTGTACATTTGCTGAGACACAAATTTTAATATCTTAAAGGATGTTTGAGTACACGTGCTTTTTAATGAGTATTTGGATTTATCAAGCTGTCCAACATCTGCATTTTAATGTGGGTTTTTTTTGCCTCATAATTTTCATTGCAGAAAATATAATAAAATACCAAAATCTATTTCTTATTGATAAATAATTACTGAATGAAATCTGAAAAGGTTAATGTGGCACAAGAAACAAATGATTCTTCATAGAAATGCCATTCAGGAATAAGCTGAGAGGCTGTATTAATTTTCTTGAGTTTCATATTTTTCCAAGATATTAACCATGTCTCTCCAAAATGATAAGAACTAATCATAAAAAATTTATATATCTTGCATACAAATCCATGTTTAATTTCTTTTGGTTTTATCTTTGTCAATCTATTTTGTCTTATCTAATATTGATTTGAGAGATGTAAATTATTTAAAGATAGAGGATGACTATGATCAGTTAGCAGCTCAAATTTGAAAGAAAAACTTCATTCTCGATAGTATTTACCATTCTATTTACTTCCTTTTTCCCCATTTGTATTAAAAAAAAAAAGAGCACATCTGGGAACTTTTGACTAGGAATTTTGCAACTTGGTATTTCTTGTACATAAGTGGGAAATGTGCATTATTTTCTGTCTACTAGGTTTTAGAGATCTTAAAAAGGAGTGGGGGGATTCTTGATGTAGCTCAGTGGAAACAAATCTGGATAGTATCCATGAGGATGTGGATTTGATCCCTGACCTCACTCAGAGGGTTGGGGATCTGGAATTGCCATGAGCTGTGGTGTAGGTCACAGACACAGCTCAGATCCAGCCTTGCTGTGGCTGTGGTGTAGGCCAGTGGCTACAGCTCTGATTCAACCCCTAGGCTGAGAACCTCCATATCCCTTGGGTGTGGCCCTAAAATAAAAAATAAAATAATAAATTAATAAGATAAAACAAAATAAATAAACAGGATCTAGAAATAAATGCAAGCTATTACATTTAGAATAGATAAGCAATGGGGTCCTACTGTACAGCATAGAGAATTATAGCCAATCTCGGGATATAACTTGATGAAAGACAGCAAGAAATTTACACAACATGTTAATCAACTACACTTTAATTAAAAATTTAAAAAAATAGTAAATCACAAACTCAATCAGGACTTTACCCAATTAAAAAATAAAGAATAAATATTTTAACTAAAAAGAAAAAAAATATTTATATAGGAGTTCCCACTGTGGTTCATCAGAAACAAACTCAACTAGTATCCATGAGGAATCATGTTTGATTCCTGCCCTCACTCAGTGGATAAAGGATCTGGAGTTGTCATTAGCTGGGGTATATAGGTCACAGATGTGCCTCAGTTCCTCCATTGCAACTGTAGCTTTGATTTAACCCCTAGCCCAGGAACTTCCATATGCTGCACCTGTGGCCCTAAATATATATATATATCCATAAATACATGATATATATATAGCCATAAATGCATATTATTGTATAAATGATATTTATTTATATATACACATAAATTTAGTTTAATCACCTCTGCAAATAATTTTTTAAAAATAACTATGCTGAACTTCTCAATTGCACTTTTTTTTGGCGTTTTAAGATGGCATCCATGGCATATGGAGGTTCCCAGTCTAGGGATCTAACTGGAGCTAGAGCTGCTGGCCTACATCACAGCCTCAGCAACAGCAGCTCTGAGCTATGTCTGCAACCTGCACCACAGCTCATGGCAACACAGGTCCTTAACTCACTGAGTGAGGCCAGGGATCAAACCCGCAACCTCATGTTTCCTAGTCGGATTTATTGCCACTGTGCCATTATGGAACTATTATTTGCACATTTAAATAATCAGCTATGGGGAATTAAAAAGTATGGTGGTTAAGGTCACAGACTCTGAAGCCAGATTGCTGGTTTGCATCCTGGTTTATCTCTCTACCTGCTGTGTGATCTTGAATATATTACTTCATCTGCTTGGGCTTCAATTTGACCATCAATAAAACAAAGATAATAATAGTAACTATATTACAGTGTTGTTTTGAAGATTAAATAAATGAATATATGTAAAGTGCTTAGAGCTATCCCTAGCATTAATCAAATTCTACCTTTCACTATTATTTCATATGATAGAAAAAGCAGAAGTGAGGAGATTCTAGCTCTGTAGCTAATTCTCTACAAAAACTTTAAGACATTAGTTACCCTCTGGATCTCCAAGTCTATTTCTGTGAAATTAGATATTTGGGCTCTATAGTTTCTAAGGGCTTTCCTAACCCTAAATTTTTGGAAGTCACATAATACTTTATAGAAATAAATTGTTGCCTCAGTTATTACCCTGGTAACCACATCCTCATAAATGCCTTAAGAGGATGCCTACAAAATCTTTAATACTCTGGCTGGTTGTCGAAGGTGAATTCTAATGAGTCAACTATTGAGAGTTTTTCAGTTTTATATTGTATTTTTCTTGTGATAAATATACAAATCAAGAAAATGGTGAGTTTTAAAAGTTCCATTCCATAAGAGGTATTATATCATACTTATGGATTAATAATGGAACAAAGGGAGTGTAAGTTTCATTGATATTTGCCACACTATAGCTGATGCTCTCAAATTAGTCAATTTATCTTAACATTTATTTATTTATTTATATTTATTTATTTACTTATTGCTTGTTAGGGCTACACCAGCAGCAGTTGCAGGTTAGAGGTCTAATCGGAGTTACAGATGCTGGCCTACACCACAACCACAGCAATGCAGGATCCAAGCTGCATCTGTGACCTACACCACAGCTCACAGCAATGCTAGATCCTTAGACCACTGAGCAAGCCCAAGGATCAAACACACGACCTCATGTTTACTTGTCAGATTTGTTTCTGCTGCACCACAACAGGAACTCCTATCTTAACTTTTAAAGAAGTAGATTTAGAAGTTCCCGTCGTGGCGCAGTGGTTAACGAATCTGACTAGGAACCATGGAGGTTGCGGGTTCGGTCCCTGCCCTTGCTCAGTGGGTTAACGATCCGGCGTTGCCGTGAGCTGTGGTGTAGGCTGCAGACGCGGCTCGGATCCCGCTTGCTGGTGGCTCTGGCGTAGGCCGGTGGCTGCAGCTCCGATTCAACCCCTAGCCTGGGAACCTCCATATGCCGCAGGAGCGGCCCAAGAAATAACAACAACAACAAAAGACAAAAAACAAAAAAAAACAAAAAAAGAAGTAGATTTATAACATGTCATTTACAATATCAAAAATTAGATTTAATTTTGTGAGGCCAGCTACCTAACAAAGAGCACTATCTCCTGCATAATAAATTCAGCAGAACACCTGACTTTGTATTTATGTTGTAGTACTGTATTAAAGTGAATTT
Organism: Phacochoerus africanus; assembly: GCF_016906955.1. Taxonomy (NCBI): domain Eukaryota; kingdom Metazoa; phylum Chordata; class Mammalia; order Artiodactyla; family Suidae; genus Phacochoerus; species Phacochoerus africanus. The sequence continues at coordinate 33,972,909 of NC_062556.1, read as the reverse complement.
GTGTTAAAAATAAAAGTAACGAGCTCATCTAACAGCAGTTTCAAAGAAAAGGTGAGCATTTTTATAAGGTTTTCCACAGTAATCAAAAGTGCCTTTTTCTTTCAATATTCCCTTCACTCAGTAGTGTGCCCATAGCCAAAAGATGTCTGTGAAAATTGTTAAGGTGAAATACCACTTTGCAAATAATTATTAATTGCCAACTTTTAAATGTGATTTTTTAAAATACTTACCTACTGAAATCTATGTTACATCATTGTTCTGTAGATTACACTATATTTAATCAGTTTTAAAATAAGATACAGATGGTCCTTGTTCCATAAAATCTCTGGTTTCTTTCTCCTTCACTGACCATACAGTCAATATGTATGAATCAGAATGCTGAGACTTAACATTTTCTTCAATTATCCTGTGGCAATAAAAACTCAAAGATTCACTTCTGGAGATGGCAAATATGGCAGATACAACTTTGTAGAGAGCAGATAGACATCTTTTTTTGAAAGACTGTTGCTAATGGTGATCAGTTACGCTTTAATGCATAATTTTCACTGATTTTCTAATGAGTCAAAATCTTAGGAGGTTAACTCCTAATTTTTGTTGCAGAAGTACAAGCTGCTGTGATGAGACAGATACATATTTCCCAGGATTTACTCAAGTCGGATATAAGCACTGTAATAATTCTTCAACTTCCTGATAGAGCTCAAACAGGGGACAAGAAACTGGACCCAACTTTGGTACATCTTGACCATAATGTAAACACAGATCATGTTTTTCTTTTCTAATAACTGGGGTCAAAAAAATTTTTGGAGAGAAATATTGGATTTTTTTTTTAGAATATATTTCAATAAGATTTCTGTGGGGCAGAAACTATGGCAGAACTGAAAAACCTGCAAAATGAAGAAGGGGTGCTATTGAGGTTTCTCTGAAGGAAACTGAGAACAAAAAAGACTGGGCTTTGAGGTTTGGTGGGGAAAGAGTAAGGAAGGGGAAGGCTCTCACTGGGAGACAGAGCTTAGGAGAAACTTCAGGGGGTAAAACATGTATAAAAGAGTTTTCAGTTGAAATGTAATGCAATATGATTTTGACTCTTCCTGATGACTCCTGGAATCTTCAACTAAATAACCATCAACAAAATCCTATTGAAAACTTGGTATGAATGCTTCTTGTAAAAAATCAAGGAGGAAGCTGAAATTTTGCAACAGGATAAGATAGGAATCAAAACAAGAGAGTAGAGGCAAAGAAGTGTAGAAAACACCATTTTATGGATAATGGCATTGAGCATGGATCATATTCCAAAACCACATAGGATTCATCATACCCTCTCCACAGGATCCAGTCAGATTCATAAGATGAATGTTTAGCATCCTTGTAAATAAAACATTAGGTGCATGATACATGGGATGCATGAACATTTAGTGGTAAAGAAGCTTAGAAGTCTATCATGGATAAGTCTAAGAAAAATTTCCTTGAAAAAGTATCATTTAGCTGAGATCTGAAATATGGAAAGGAAATATCCAAGAAAGCAAAAATTATTTATGCAAAAGCACAGGTGGAAGAGGGAATATTCCATATTCAACAACCTAAAAATATTCTTTATTTACTAGATTTTAGACTAAGAAACACAGTATGTTGAGAAATAAAAACAAAAGAATCTACAAGTTTCACACCATAAAAGACCCTGTAATTTGTACTAAAGAGTTTGGATTTGACCTTGGAAAATAAAAAGTCATTATGAGACTTTAAATAGAAGTATAATAATATCACAATATCACACTTTGACCCAGAAAAATTGATACTTGCCCATGGTTTCCTCTGGCTATCAAGAGGTCAAGGAATCTTAAAGGGCCAAAGACACAAGCCCACCTGGTATCTATGCCCATCCTTCTAGAGCATGATCTGTGTATATATTCATAGGGAATCCCATACCCAGATGATTCCAAGCTGCTTTTGTGACCTGTGTGGCTTCCTCTCCAGGTCTATTCCCTAAGGGCAGATCTCACCTGTGGGCTTAACCCTAGGCTTGAGGGAAGGTTTATGAACAGCTGTTAAGGGGAGTATGGCTGTGGACAATGATCAGATCTACAGGTAGGAGTATCTACATAAAAAAACATCTAGTAATACTTACTATTCTGGCCACAATTGATGAAGCATGAAGGTGGAGAAGGGGAAGAGCCATGACACCTCCATTTACATACTTATCTGAGTTCCACAAATGTTGAGGTTGGGTCTGATTATTATATTTGTTCTTTAAAAGATCACTCTGTTTATGTTGCAGAGAATGGAATGGAGGCACATAGGACTGTTTAGAAGCACAGTATTTAATAATAGGTTGAAATATTCTTAGAAGTGTTGATATTCTTGAATGCTGAGTGGTGACAGTAGGAATGAAGATAATTAGATTGAACTTAGTGTTTGATTACTGTGGGGGCTGAGATAAGGAGATAAGTCAAAGATAATACCCAAGTTGTCAGTTTTCACATATGAGTGATGGTAGTAGCTTTTAGTGCACTAAAAATTATAAGAGGAAGAGTGGTTTACAGACAGATGATGCTGCCTTCAGTTTGGAGCACAATGAATTTAAAGTGCCTATGAGAATCAAGACAGATGTTCAATAGGGCACTGGATTTTGTGAACTGAAGAGCCAAATGCTAGAGCAATAAATGTGGAATTTATTAGAAAATGATAGTAATTGAAGCCTTTGGAGTAAATGAAATTATCTGAAAAATGGTAGATGAGAATAGAGATCAGTCATTAAAGCCAACTTTTAAGGGATAAGAAGTTGAAGAGAGCTCCACTATTAAATGTGTTGCAAAAAGAGGTTAATGAAGTAGGGTAAATAAAATTAATAATAAATTAATTCATAAAATGAACCAATAAAATTAAATGCAGGTTATATTTTAATAGCCAATACTACCTACTAATATCAAGGATATAGCCTGCAAAGACTCAGAAATTTTTTAGCTGTACTTAACACATGCATGCATGAATCAGTGTAATACTCCACTTCTCACCAATGATACTCTTTAAGTGGTTGTTGTTAAGGGTCATGAAAATGTGCTTTCTTTAGTAATTATCATTGAAACCAAAATTAATTGATTATACATCATGTATTATGTATGCTTATATTTAATTGTATCAAAATTATTTAATTTATGCACTCTTCATTGAATACCATATGCCAGAAAACATGCTGAGAACATTTTACTCATAATCTCATTTATTCGTCATAAAACACTTTTAAAACAGCTACTGTTACCCAATTTTTACAAATAAACTGGAATCTAAGGAAATAACTTGGTCATGATCAGAGAGTTTATAAGTGGTAAAATTGTGAGTTTAGGCTGATTAGTATCAAAAAATATTAATATTAAATCTTATTTGGGCACTAAAGGAAATAAAGTAGAGATAAATACATTCTTAGTAGTTGATTAAAGTTTACTGGCCTTTCTTGACTTACCACAATTTAAAATAATAACTTTAAATATCCACACATTGTATTTGTCTTTCTCTTTCTGACTTACTTCCCTCAGTATGAGAGTCTCTAGTTCCTTCCATGTTGCTGCAAATGGCATTATTTTGTTCTTTTTTATGGCTGAGTAGTATTCTATTATGTCACTTATGATGGAGCATGATAATGTGAGAGAAAAAGAATGTATGTATGTATGTGTAACTGGGTCACCATGCTGTTCTGTGGAAAATTGACAGAATACTGTAAACCAGCTATAATGGAAAAAAATCATTATATATTAAAAAAAGAATTAAATATCCACACATTGACTTTCTTATGTCTTCACTACTGAAAAAAATGAGTCCATTTTGAACTAGCTATTTCTTTCTGATATACAATGAGTGACTTGAATGTAATCAGTTTTAACTGAAGCATATAAATATTAATTTAACTTGGTATATTATCCAACAAATTCTTGGGACCTCTACTAACCAAATTATGTAGAAAAATTTCTTTAACTTACAGGAAATGAGAAAAACACAAATAGAGTATGGTGAAAATTCCTAACTAGAGGACATTTAAAATTTAGATTATTAACTAAATAATGTCTAACACAAAATTATGATTAATTCTTAATTATTTAATTGAAATATAGTTGATTTATGGTGTTGTGCCAGTTTCTGCTGTACAGCATAGTGACCTAGTCATATATAAATATACAATCTTTTCCTCATACTGTCTTCCCACCATGTTCTATCCCAAGAGACTTGATATAGCTCCCTGTGCTGTACAGTAGGACGTCATTATTTATCCATTCTAAATTTAATCGTTTACATCTAGCCAACCGCAAAATCTACATCCATCCCACTCCCCACCCTTAGCAAGCACAAGCCTGTTCTCCATGTCTGTGAGTCTGTTTATGTTTGTAGATGGATTCATTTGTGCATATTTTAGATTCCACATAAAAGTGATATTATATGCTATACTTCTTTCTCTTTCTGACTTAACTTCATTTAGTTTGAGAATCTCTAGTTGTACTCATGTAGCTGCGAATAGCAGGCATTATCTCATTCTTTTTATGGCTGAATAGTATTCCACTGTATATATGCATCACATCAGTTTGAGTAGTTTTGCATGGATTTCCTAGGGTTTTCTATATGTAGTATCATGTCATCTGCATACAGAGACAATTTTACCTCTTCTCTGACAATTCAAATATAATTTATTTATTTTGTCTGATTACTGTGGCTTGGACTTCCACTACTATGTTGAATAAAAGTGCTGAGAGTAGACATCTTTGTCTTGTTCCAGATTTTAGTGAGAAACTTTCAGCTTTTCTCTATTGAGTATTATACTGGTTGTGGGTTTGTCACAAATTGCTTTTATTATGTTAAGATCTGTTCCCTCTGTACTCACTTTAGTAAGAGTTTTTCCATTTTAGAACTTTGAGTATATCTGTCACTTTCTTCTGTCTTGTAGTGTTTAGGTAGAGAAATCAGCTAGTAGTCTTATGGGGGTTCCCATATAATTCACTCTTTGTTTTTCTCTTCTTGACACTATAATCTTCTCCATATCTTTAATTTTGCCATTTTTAATACAATACATCTTGTAGGTATGTTTAGGTTCAACTTTTTTGGGTATCCTCTGTGCTTCCTGCTTCTTGATATCAGCTTCCTTAATTTTGGAAAGTTTTCAGCCATAATTTCTTCAAATATATTTTAAATCCACCTTTTTTTTTCTTCTTATTCTGGAGTCCATATTATGTGTAGTTTGGCCCACTTTGTATTGTACTTTAGAACTCTTATACTGCTTTCATGTTTTTTTTAATTTGATCTGTCTGCTGTCCTGATTGGGATGTTTCCATTATTCTATCTTTCAATTAACTTATTTATTCCTCTGCATTATTCATTCTTCTCTTCAATACCTTTAACTCAGCTTTGGTCTCTGTGAATGAGCTTTCCTATTTTTATTGGCTCCTCCTTATACTTTCTAGCTCATTTCTAAAATAATCTAAATTACTGTTCATATTCACTCTTTATTTTTAAGTTCAAGTAACTATTTTATTATTTCCTCTAGCAAACTAAGACACAAGTCTTTATATATTCACTTATGCAATATTTTTTTCAAGTTTTCCTTTTACTCTCTTTTATATTCATTTCTTAAATTACTCAAATGAATTTATCACATCCATAGTTGTATAATGATCATAACAATCTGATTTCACAGGATTTCCATCCCACAGCCCAAGCACATCCCCCCACCCCCCAAACTGTCTCCTCCAGAGACCATAAATTTTTCAATGTCTGTGAGGCAGCATCTGTTGTGCAAAGAAGTTTCAGTCTGTCCTTTTTTTAAGATCCCACATGTCAGTGAAAGCATTGGATGTTGGTATCTCATTGTTTGGCTGACTTCACTTAGCATGAGAGTTTCTAGGTCTATCCATGTTGCAAAAAATGCTGGTATTTCGTTCTTTTAATGGCTGAGTAATATCCCATTGTGTATATGTACAACATCTTCTGGATCCACTCCTCTGTCGATGGACATTTAGGTTGTTTCCATGTCTTGGCTATTGCAAAGAGTGCTGCAATGAACATTGGAGTACATGTGTCTTTGCGAGCCATGGTTTTCTCTGGATAGAGGCCCAGGAGTGGGATTGCTGGATCAAATGGTAGTTCTATGTTTAGTTTTCTGAGGAATCTCCATACTGCTTGCACCAATTTACAATCCCACCAACAGTGTACTAGGGTTCCTTTTTCTCCACACCCTCTCTAGCACTTATAGTTTGTAGACTTTTGGATGATAGCCATCCTGGCAGGTGTAAGGTGGTACCACAGAGTGGTTTTGATTTGCATTTCTCTAATGATGAACATTTTTTCTAGTGTTTCTTGGCCATCTGTATGTCTTCTTTGGAGAATTGTCTGTTTAGATCTTCTGCCCATTTTTTGATAGGCTTGCTTGTTTTTTTGGTATGGAGCTGCAGAAGGTGTTTATAAATTTTGGAGATGAATCCCTTGTCAGTCGATTCACTTGCAAAGATTTTCTCCCATTCTGTGGGTTGTCTTTTTGTGTTGTTTAGGGTTTCCTTTGCTGTGCAGAAACTTTGAAGTCTGATTAGATCCCATTTGATTCTTTTTCTTTTTATTGTCAATACTCTAAGAGGTGGATCTGAGAAGATGTTGCTGTCGTTTATGTCAGAGAGTGTTTGGCCTATGTTTTCCTCTAAGAGTTTGATAGTGTCTGGTCTTCTATCTAGGTCTTGAATCCATTTGGAGTTTGTTTTTGTGTATGGTGTTAGGGAGTGTTATAATTTCATTCTTTTCCATGTGGCTGTCCAGTTTTTCCAGCACCGCTTCTTGAACAGGCTGTCTTGTCTCCATTGTATATTCTTGCCTCCTTTGTCATAGATGAGTTGGCTGTAGGTGCATGGGTTGAATTCTGGGCTTTCTATCCTGTTCCACTGATCTATATTCCTGTCTTTGTGCCAGTGCCATATGGTTTTGAGGACTGTTGCTTTGTAGTATAGTCTGAAGTCCCGGAGCCTGCTTCCTCCAGCTGCATTTTTCTTTTTCAGGATGTCTTTGGCTATGCTGGGTATTTTGTGCTTCCAAACAAACTTTAAAATATTTTGTTCGAGTTCTGTGAAAAATGTCCTTGGTAGTTTGATAGGGATTGCATTGAATCTGTATATTGCCTTAGGTAGTATAGTAATTTTGAAAATATTGACTCTTCCAATCCACAAGCATGGTATATCTTTCCATCTATTTGTGTCATCTTTGATTTCTTTCATCAGTGGCTTGTAGTTTTCAGAATAGGTAGGTTTATTCCTAGGTATTTTATCCTTTTGGATGCAATGGTAAAGGGGATTGCTTCCCTAATTTCTCTTTCTGCTCTTTCATTGTTAGTGTATAGAAATGCTGTCAATTTCTGTATATTGATTTTATATCCGGCGACTTTGCCAAATTTGTGGATGAGCTCTAACAGTTCTCTGGTAGAGTCTTTAGGATTCTCTAGGTATAGTATCATGTCATCTGCCAATAGTGGTAGTTTTACTTCTTCCTTTCCAATTTGGATTCCTTTTATCTCTTTTACTTCTCTGATTGCTCTTGCTAGGACTTCCAGAACTATGTTGAAGAGTAATGGTGAGAGCAGACATCCTTGTCTTTTTCCTGATCTCAGTAGGAATTCTTTCAGCTTTTCACCATTGAGAATGATGTTCACTGTGGGTTTGTCATATATAGCCTTTATCATGTTGAGGTAGGTTCCCGCTATGCCCACCTTCTGAAGGGTTTTTATCAGAAATGGGTGTTGGATTTTGTCAAAGGCTTTTTTCCGTGTCTATTGAAAAGCTCATATTGTTTTTATTCTTCAGTTTGTTAATGTGGTGTATCACACTGATGGATTTTCAGATATTGAAGAACCCTTTATCCATGGGATAAATCCCACTTGATCATGATGTACAATCCTTTTAATGTATTGTTGGGTGCAGTTTGCTAGTATTTTGTTGAGGATTTTTGCATCAATGTTCATCAGTGAAATTTGTCTATAGTTTTCTTTTTTTTGTGGAGTCTTTGTCTGGTTTTGGTACCATGGTGATGGTGGCCTCATAGAATGAGTTTGGAAGTATCCCTTCCTCTGAAATTTTTTGAAATAGTTTCAGAAGAATAGGTGTTAGCTCTTCTCTAAATGTTTGATAGAATTTGCTGGTGAAGCCATCTGGTCCTGGACTTTTATTTTCTTGGATATTTTTTAATCACAGTTTCATTTTCAGTTCTTGTGATGGGTCCATTCATCTTTTCTATTTCATCTTGGTTTAGTCTTGGAAGATTGTACTCTTCTAAGAATTTGTCCATTTCTTCTAGGTTTTCCATTTTATTGTTATATAGTTGCATACAGTAGTCTCTTATGATCCTTTGTATTTCTGTGATGTCGGTTGTTACTTCTCCTTTTTCATTTCTAATTTTATCGATTTGAGTACTCTCTCTTTTTTGCTTGATAAGTCTGGCTAGGGGTTTATCAATTTTGTCGATCTTTTCAAAGAACCAGGTATTCGTTTCATTGATCCTTTCTTTGGTTTTCTTTGTTTCTATTTCATTGATTTCTGCTCTGATCTTTATGATTTCTTTCCTTCTACTAACTTTAGGTCTTGTCTGTTCTTCTCTCTTGAGCTGCTTTAGATGTAAAGTTAGCTTGTTTATTTGGCTTTTTCTTGTTTCCTGAGGTGGGCTTGTATTGCTATAAACTTGCCTCTTAGAACGGCTTTTGCTGCATCCCATAAATTTTGGAGCGTCGTATATTTGTTGTCATTTGCTTCTAGGTATTTTTTAATTACCTCTTTGATTTCTTCAGTGATCCATTGGTTGCTTAGTAGCATGTTGTTTAGTCTCCATGTGTGTGTGTGTTTTTGCCGTATTTTTCTTGTTTTGATGTCCAGTCATATAGCGTTGTGGTTGGAAAAGATGCTTGATATGATTTCAATTTTCTTAAAGTTAGTGAGGTTTGATTTGTAGCCCAGGATGTGATCAATCTTAGAGAATGTTCCATGTGCACTTGCAAAGAATGTGTATTCTGTTGCTTTTGGATGGAATGTCCTATAAATATCTATTAAGTCCATCTGGTCTGATGCTTCATTCAGGGCCTGGGTTTCCTTATTGATTTTCTGTCTGGATGACCTGTCCATTGCTATAAGTGGGGTGTTAAAGTCCCCACTATTAGTGTATTATTGTTGATTTCCCCTTTTAAGGTTGTTAGCAGTTGCCTTATATATTGTGGTGAACCTATGTTGGGTGCATAGATATTTAAAATTGTTATATCATCTTCTTGGATTGATCCTTTGATTATTATGTAATGTCCTTCCTTGTCCCTTAAAATACTCTTCATTTTAAAGTCTATTTTGTCTGATATGAGTATTGCTACTCCAGCTTCCTTTTGATTCCCATTTGCATGGAATATTTTCTTTCATCCTCTCACTTTCAATTTGTATGTGTCCCTAGAAGTGAAGTGGGTCTCTTGAAGACAGCATAGATACGGTTCTTGTTTTTGTATCCATTCAGCCAGTCTATAGTCTTTTGGTTGGGGCATTTAGTCCATTCACATTTAAGGTAGTTATTGATATGTATGTTCTTATTGCCATTTTATTAATTACTTTGGATTTGTTTTTGTTGCTCTTTTTGCTTTCCTTCTTCTCTTGTTCTTTTCTGCCTATAGAAGTTCCTTTAATATTTCTTATAAGGCTGGTTTAGTGTTGCTGAATTCTCTCAGCTTTTGCTTATCTGCGAAGGTTTTGATTTCTCCTTCAAATCTGAACGAGAGCCTTACTGGGCAAAGTAGTCTTGGTTGGAGGTCTTTTTCTTTTCATCATGTTGGGTATATCATGCCACTCCCTTCTGGCCTGCAGTGTTTCTTGAAAAATCTGCTGATAGCTTTATCAGGGTTCCCTTGTATGTTATTTGTTTCTTTTCCCTAGCTGCTTTCAAGATTTTCTCTTTGTCTTTCATTTTGGTCAGTGTGATTAGTATGTGTCTCAGGGTGTTCCTCCTTGGGTTTATTTTATAAGGTACTCATTGTGCTTCCTGGATTTGAGTGAGTGATTCCTTCCCCATGTTAGGGAAGTTTTCGACTATTATCTCTTGGAATATTTTTTCTGTCCCCTTCTCTCTCTCTTCTCCTTCTGCACCCCTACAATATTGATGTTGGTGAATTTCACTTGCTCCCAGAGTTCTCTGAGACTCTCGTCATTTGTTTTCAATCTTTTTTCTCTTTTCTGTTCTGCGTTTGTAATTTCTGCTAATCTGTCCTCCACCTTGCTTATTCGTTCTTCTGCCTCCTGTATTCTGCTGTTAGCTGCTTCTAGTGAATTTTTTATTTCAATTATTGTATTTTGCATCTCTTCTTGTTTAAGTTTGATATCTTGTATCTCTTTGCTCAGTGTTTCCTGTAAGTTATCCATCTTTGCTCCAGTTTATTTCCAATGTCTTCCAATGTCTTCAATGTTTTCTTCCGGAGTAGGATATCTTTTTTAAGGTTTCTGGTCCATTTGGATGAAGAGTGCTTAGTCTTTAGTTGTGAATTTTGTTGTTTTTAGGAGAGAAGTTGAGCTCCAGTCCTTCTATTCCACCATCTTAATTGGCATTCCCCCATATTCACTCTTAATTCCTTCAGTATTTTCATTGCCTCATTTTTGAACCTTGTGTCTGTTAGTCTGCAAAGGCCTGTTTCATTGATTGTTCCTTCAGGGAAATTATCCTATTCTTTTAACTGAGAGTGCTTCCTGAGCTTATTCATTTATATTTTTCTTATTCTGTGGATTTAGGGAAAACAATTATCTACAGTAGTTTTGGAGGGCTCTTTATATACAGGGCCATGCCTTGGTAGTTTGTGAATATTTACTTTTTTTTTAGCATAAAGTCCACTTTTGATTTGGATGCTTTCTTTCTTTCTCTTTCCTCAATGTGTGCCGGCTGTTATTCTCTTGCTGTGGGATGTTCTGGTATCAAACCTGCTCCTGCTTCCAGGGAGATGGAGGTAATGTGCAAGGCCTATAGACAGTGTATGGTTGTCAGGCCCTCGACAGTGGTGAGGAACCATCGTAGTTAGGAGGGCACAGGCTGTTCCTATTTGCAGGACACTCTGCAGTGGCAATTACCCTAGGGATAGGGAAGTGGAGGCAGGCCGCAGAGCCTTTGACAGCAGCAGTGTCAAGGCATGTGCATTCCAGGAGAATGAAGGCAATGAGTGGTGCTTGGTTGTAGTGTCCTCCTCAGCAATGACCCCTGAGGCGACTTGGGCTGCAGGTGGTGCAGGGTTCAGGGGAGCCCTAGTGCTGGCAGGCCATGCCCACCTCTGGAGTCCAAGATGGCTGTGGCAGTTTGCATCTGCCACCTGTAGTCCACATAAGAGGTGGCCCACCACCCCCAAGAACCAATGCAGTGCACAGAGAAATATGTTCCTATGGCAGTCCCACTCCTCCTCTTGCCCTCCCCAACTAGGGTGCTTTTCTTCTCCTGTGGTTCCAGGTATCTTCCCATGCTCCCTTGTTCTCTAGGCTGTGGAACTCCACATCCTAGCCCTTGGCACAACACTCCCTAGTCCCCACAGGCTGTTTCCACCCAGCCAATCCTCATCCTCTCCCCCAAACCAACCTCTGATGCCCAAGTCTCAGTGCCTAGTCCCACCTGAGTGCATCAGGCTGTGGTGGCCCAGGCAGTGGTACCAATGGTCTGTGTGCTGTCTCTCCGCTTTGCCCTCTTTGGTCCAGCTGCTGCACTTTTCATCAAGGCTTTGAGGTTCCCTCTCCATCTTGGCTGGTCTTCCCATCAGTTAGGTGGCCTTCCAAGTTGCAGATTCCTTTCCTCTTTCACAGCTCCCTCTCAGAAGTTCTGGTCCCATCCTTATTCATCCTTATTCTTTTTTTTTTTCTCTTCTATCTCTGTTTCTCCCTCTTTTTTCCCTTTCACTCTGCCCAGTTACATGGAGGGTCCAAGATCTTTTGCCAGCATTCCGTACATGTTCTGTGTGAACCATTTTACATTGTTTGATATGTTTGTGGGAGAAGGTTAGTGCCATGTCTTACTCCTCTCCTGTCTTGATCCCATTCTGTCATATATCTTTGTGAATTATAACATTGTCTAATATGCCAAGGAGGGTGATTGCTGGATCATATGGTAGTTCTATATTTAGTTTTCTGAGGTAACTCCATACTGTTTCTCATAGTGGTTGTACCAATTTACATTCCCACCAACAGCATAGAAGGAAACCCTTTTCTCCACACCCTCTCCAGCATTTGTTATTTGTAGACTTGTTAATGATGGCCATTCTCACTGGTGTGAAGTCATTGTAGTTTTGATTTGCATTTCTCTAATTATTAACAATGTTGAATATCTTTTCATGTGCCTATTGGCTATTCTTATGTCTTCTTTGGAGAAATGTCTCTTTAGGCCTTTTTTTTCTTTTCTCTTTTTTCTTTTCCTTTTATTTTTCCTTTTTATGGCCACACCTGTAGCATATGGGAGTTCCCAGGCTCTGAGCCGTGTCTGTGACCTTCACTGCAGCTTGCAGCAATGCCAGATCCTTAACACTGAGTGAGCCAGGGATGCAACCCAAATCATCACGGATACTAGTCAGGTTATTAACCCACCAATCCACAATGGGAACTCCCTGTCCATTTTTTATTTATTTTTTTGATTTTTTTTGTTGTTGAGTTACATGTTTTGTTTACATATTTGGGAGATTAGGCCTTTGTTGGCTGCAGCATTTGCAAAGATTTTCTCCCATTTTTGGGTTGTCTTTTTTTGTTAATGGTTTCCTTTGCTGCAGAAAACTTTTGAGTTTAATTAGTTCCCATTAGTTTATTTTTGCTTTTATCATCATTATTCTAGAAGGTAAACCAAACAAGATGTTGCTGAAATTTATGTCAGAGTGTTCTGCTTATGTTTTAAATAAAACCATAGGGGAAAAAATTCTAGGTAAAGTAACACAATATAAAATAAAATATATAAAGTAAAATAATTTAAATTGGCCCATTGAGTATTACCGTACAAACTGACACTGTTGAAGACTTGAAGCATTATTTTACCATTAGACAATTCTCCTAAACCATTATGTACACTAAAAATTTATTAACACATTTTTATCTTTGAGCATAAAAATAAATTTTAGCATCATTCTTATTTAAGTCATCATAAATTCCTAATTATTTAGGCATAACTAATGAGATATGACAAGCACCTCCATATCCTATATTACATATGAAGTTGAACTATTCAAATAAGTTTTGGTTATCCATGTTATGAGGAAGGTCATGTTATAAAATTGAGTATATTGAGGGATATAAGATATATGGATAGCATCAATAAATAAAAAAAATTACCTAGATCAAGAAATGAAACATTCAGTGGTTAGAGAGGGATATATTTGTTTTGAAAAAAATCAATTTAGTAAAGATGCTTGTCTACTCATCAATAAAACACAAAATTCATTATTCTATCTCTCCTTTTTTTGTTGATATAGGTACACATATATCTGTAAGAAGAGAGTGAGAAAAACAAAGAAGAGATATTCTAATGAAGCAGATGAACAGGTACATCTATTATTTCTTACGTATTGATTATAATAAACATTTTAAGCCTTATCTGAGTATGGTCTTATCTTCCATAACCATTATCATCAATAATAAAATTTTACTCAGTCAGAGCTGCCCAAAGCATACTCTCCTCAAGTACATTGAATTCTCTTAGATATTGCATCAATCTTTGTACACTCTGAAGTTTTCCAATTTGTGAATTACTTTAATACATTGATCTTATTTCCCTACTTTCTGATTTATCATGTTCTAATGACTTAATTCCTTTTATATATTCTAAGATTTTAAGATGCACTAAGATGTGGTAAGCAGGGAAAAGAAGCAGTAGGCTTAGTATTACTAAGTTATCAACAAACTAAGAAAAAAAAAGCTGAATGTTGCCCCTGCTTTAAAGATTTTCACAGTCTATGATAATCCTATTCTCCCACCCATCTATACATTCAATTTTTAGTAGGTTAATCACTAATCTATTCCTTAGAACTTTCTCTTTAATTAATCATTCATTTAAAAGATATTTGAGATCAACTTCTATGTACAAGATATATTTTTTTCTCACAGTGAAGAAATTAACAACATAGTTTTTTAATCTCATTGAACTCATAGTCTATGAAAGAAGTAAAAAAAAAATGCTTACAACATACTTTGTTACTGCCTTCATAAACTATACCACAGTACTATGAAAACAAAGGAAAGACTTGGTTTCTCAATTAGCTCATCAGATCTGGGCAATTTTCTCATAAATATTTGGTTTTTCTTGAGATGAGTCTTTAAGTTCATGAAGAAATTTCTCAAATAGAGGAAAAGGGTAAGAATGCTCCATAACTGAAGAATAGCATGTAGGAATACAGAGCATTGAGTTGCTATCAGGAGTTAAAAACCTGGATATTATTTAGAATGGCTTAAGCAGAGATTTCATATAGGGCAATAGATGGAGCTATTAAAAAAAAGCAGGACATTTTGCAGTAAACTAAGAAGTCTGAATATTAACCTGAAGTCTAGAAACCATAGAATAATTTTATAGAAATGCATGTATTTAGCTAAGCATCATGTTGACACAATCTGACAGCATGTGTTATGACAAGAGATTCAGATATTATCAAAGGAAATTAGTGAATATGCTATTGCAATGACCTAGACCAAAAAGGTAAACCAAAAGTAAGATACTTATATGGGGATGGAGTTAAGAGTATATAAGAATTAAAGGATTTCACAGAGAAAAGTGATTAAGAGGCCTCTGACTGACATAAATATACACACAGGGATTCATTGATGACAAGGTTGCAAATGATAAAGGTGAAAAGCAACTTTGGCCTAGTATCTCACAGACTGTGTCTTTAAAATATTAAAGAATCAGTGGCCAACTTATGGCAACTAATATGATACTCAGATCTGAATCTCAAGAGAAAGATAGACAAAAGAATACATGATAAAGTGTTAAACATGGTAGGGTTTGGTTAAGTCACCCAGGAAAGAGTGCAATGAGTAAAACAGAGTGTAAGCATAGTGTCAAATTCTTTCACTCAGAGGAGGGAACTTTAGTGTATTAAACATTAATGTTTTTCAGACTTGATTTTTCAAACAATCCAAAGTCATTTCCAATTCAACAGTAAATAATTCAAATCCACACATTAAGCCATTTCTAATGAGTTCTTTTTATTTTTTAAACATTTACAATGAGCTTGACATACATCTGATTATCTTTTCTTATTTTGGCTGAACCAATATCATATGGAGTTTCAGAGTTCCCTGGCCAGGAATCGGATCCTAGCCACAGTTGTACCTACACCACAATTGCGGCAACTTGAAATACTTAATCCACTGTGCAAGGGATGAACCTGTGTTCTGGTGCTGCAGAGACACTGCAGATCCCTTTGCTTCACAGCAGGAACTCCATCATTTGACTTTTGATCATATTTTTATATCATATTCAGACACAGATCCATCTTGAAGCTGATGGAGATCCATCAATGAAGCTAATGTAAGGGTCCATCATTTCTATATCTTCCTTCCCAGAAAATGATCCAGCAATGTGTTCATATGGAAATATGATTTTTGAAATGTTTTTGAAAGTGAAAGAATTTAACTGAAATTGAAGACCACTGTTTTTTGCCATTCACTTTCCCCTCATTAGGTAGCATTGAATGACTTTAGGTATTTTAGAGATATAGGTAAGAGGAAGTTAAGGTGGAGATTCATTTAGTTTGCATTTAGTGGAAGATATTTATGTGATTCACAGTCATGTCTGTACACAAATAAAGTATTGCTACCTGTTTCAGCCTGGGAATGATTTTCAGAAATACTCTTCCACGCATTGACATAGGATGCTATGTCAGAGTCACATCATGATCTGAGCAGGCCTGATGACATCTCAAACTGTGAGTTGGAGAGGAGAGTCTAATTGTAAAATGTCTGGAGCCAGAAGCTAGTCTGTGTAAATTTTTTCTAAATATTACTTATATGTTCGAAAAACCTCCCAGAGGCATTCACAAATTTGAAAACAAATCTAGTAATTGCATGAAATTTTCACTAATAGATAAAAAGAACTCTTAAAAGCTATCAAAAATGAATATATTTTGATCAAATATGCTAGAAAAAAGAACAATATTTTTCTTTTTTTTGGCAAAGAATAAATCAATGGTTTCCGAACCTATGTATAAGGAAACCATCATAATATGGAGTTGATTAATGAGTATGCAGCCAAAAATGTAGAGAAAAAAACATAGATGATATCATGCAATTAATTGAGCATATGTGAGGCTAATTTTCTGGATTTTTGCAATGTTTGTGGTTTTCAATCATTTTTTTCATAGGTATTATTAATTATAATTTGTTTTTCATTCCAATTAGATACTCATTTTTATACTTAATTATACATTTATAATTTTGTGTTACTTTGTTAAAAAGAAGCACTGGAATCATATGATTTACCTCTTACAAAAGCTTAACTCTTCCCTAATAATGTCCTTATCACTGCCAAAGAGAAAGAAAAATATCTTGAAAATATTTATTTAATATTCACTACACTATAGTTGAAAAAAGCTGAGTACTAAGATATTAATGAGAATTATATCTGGATGCTCAATTGATATTATAACTTCTTTAAGTAGTCTAAAACACTATCATTATAGGTAATAATATTTCAAAGTCATCATTGTCATATAACAAATTTATATGGACATTGAGGGTTTGAGCAGATAATAATTTAACTGCTTAAACACACGTATACACACATATACATGCATGTATGCAACTTATGCCCTGTAACCATTGACTGAATTGCACCTTATGGTTTTTCATGCTAGAGCTACAATTTAATGAGGTCCAGCTACAATTGATTTGACTGAAATCATTGATTTAAAGGCATGTGTGTATATTTTTATGATTTTTATTTTTTCCATTATAGTTATTTTACAGTGTCCTGTCATTTATACTATACAACAAAGTGACCAGTAATACATATATAGATATTCTTTTTCTCACATTATCCTCCATCATGTTCCATCACAAGTGACTAGAGATAGATCCCTATGCTATACAGCAGCATCTCATTTCTTATCCACTGCAAATGAATTTTTGAACAATTATTATCTACGGCTTTGGCAAAATATAGAGTTTAATCATACAATGTATATTCCCCTCACTTTATTGATTAAGCAGGAAAAATACAATGAATTTAAGGATGTTGAAAGAATCAGTTATTTTCAAGGTAAAGTGGTAGCTGTAAGAAGAAGAAAAAAAAAACCTTGTTTTTGTTTTATTTAGCAAGGATATTGCACTGACCTACTACATTATATCCAGACCTACTCTTAAGTGTCTAAATTATAGAAGGGACCAAAAAAATACATAAAATCACTGTTCTAATATGTTAAGTTAGAACAGATACTTGCAGATACTGATACTTAGAGATGATAAGTAAGAAAAAAAAACCATTTCCTAAAATGTCAATTGTTCAGTTTGTGCTGGTCTGAAGCATCTTAAAATTGTAAAGTATTCCCTACCAAACATTATAAAGAACTTTCATCTTCCCGGCAGATCGGGGGGGGAATGGATTTATGAAAACTAACCACTTTTATAACATTTCTCCATAGCATTGAGTGAATTTGATGTATAGACATTTTCCTTTTGACATCATTTATAACCTAACTTATCAATATCAATATTTTAAACTCTGTATATGGCTGCTAATTTTTTATTTGTCTCTAATGTGGGAATTTATAGTCATAAAGAATGGAATGGGTAAAATTTTTGTATTATTTAAATCTAGAAATGTATATCTGATGATATTCACAGGAAATTTTTCAGGTTCTAAACACTTAGTTTAGAATTTATGTCTAGCTCTTCTGGGAAAAAACACCAGAAGAATTCTCCCGAAATCTCTTTAATGTAAATGTGTATATAATATGCAAATGACTCCATTTCATACTGCATTTACTTTCCAGAAGTTCTCTTTCAAATTTTCATTGAAATGGCAATGTAGACACATATGAAAAAGCACACTTCAAACAGCACAGGAAAATATGGGTAACAGTTATAGAATTTAGGAAGAGTTTACATAAATTATGATAACAGTGGGCTGGATTTAAAAATGGAATTATTGGAGTTCCCATTGTGGCGCAGTGGTTAACGAATCTGACTAGGAACCATGAGGTTGCAGGTTCGATCCCTGGCCTTGCTCAGTGTATTGAGGACCCGGCGTTGCCGTGAGCTGTGGTGAAGTTTGCAGACGCGGCTCGTACCCTGATTGGACCACTAGCCTGGGAACGTCCATATGCCACGGGAGCGGCCCAGAAATGGCAAAAAGACAAAAAAAAAAAAAAAGAATTATTGTCATGTCATACTTTTCTTGCTCTAAACCTTCTGTAGTAAAAATTTTCCTCTAAATGTCTAGTTCATATTGTTCATTTACATAGAACCTTACTGCACTTTGTACTTATTCTAACTTGAAAAAAATGGTATGTAATAAAACAAACAGTTTTCTAGTAAATGTTATTTATTTTTTGTAACTGAGACTCAATGTAAGTGTTAGTTCTCGGACTAACAAAACAAGATTTCAGTTTCTAATATAAAACATTGTTTGATTTAATATTATAAAATACCGCTTAAATTCACATATCTACTAAATTAAATCTTGAAAATTAAATAATTTCTGTTATAATCAATTAGAATTGTTTTTGACTTAATGATTAATTGAGGTTCTGTGTTTCTAGTACACAAGAAACTGCCTGCAGCTTTAGCTAAATGTCCTCCCCTAATATCTTACTAATTTAATTATTTTGACTACCAAACAATTTAATTTCAATCATTCTACAGGTGTTTTAAGGGAAGTTTTCCTAGTAAAGTATATATGGACTGCTTGACCTAGTATGTATTTTTTTCAAGTTTGCAGAATATTCTTCCTAAAAGCATAGAATAAAATGAAAGAAATGAAAGAAACATTCTTCAAAGCCTTCAGTATTCTTCAAAGGCTCAATCTTTGTAGCAATAAAATAACTCAACATTTCACAAAGAATGAAATAAATTGGTATCCTGCCATTTTAATACACTTTTGTATTAGCCTGACCCTATCTGTACACATTGATTGGAACATTGTTCTGTGTGTTCTTTATAAATGGCTCAGAAAAAATGACGCTGCTGTGCAACAGTCATTACAAAACAATTTAACTTGTGCTTCAATTGTTAAAAGAAAAGTGGGAGATTATCTGGAACTAATAAGATGACAATGACATTCAGTAGATCAAGATAAAAAGCAAGGGAAAAAGGTAAGGAAAAAAAGACATGCAAGGGTATTAGCAAATCTTCTTATTTCATCATTTAAGATTGATTTAGGACCACAAAATAATGTCTTAAATCATTGCTGTGGAAAATGTTACCATTGAATACAAATGTATTTATTTGTATATATATCTGATATTTACATCATAACTAGTCAGGGAACTAAGGAGATAAATCATATTAGTAGCAATAAACAATTAAAAAATAGAAGAAACACATGTGTATTTTTATTCATGATAAAAAAACAAGCCAGAATAAGTGACCCTAGATTCAATGAATATCTGGGTAACCAGAAGCTCTGAAAATTGTTATGGCAAAAATTCTGGGCCTCAGTAAATAATCCAGGGTTCAATACCTCAAACCATTATAGCATCATCAGTGATAAAATAACAGTATTATGGAGCTGTGGTGTAGTAAGTGTTCTCAGAGTTGACTATTCCCCACTGCAATTTCTAAAAATAAGAGTCTCAGAAAACAGTTGAAAAGTATAGCTGTTACTGGGCCAAATATCAGATAGTGTAAATTAAATTTTATAGTATGTTTAGGTTTTCATAGAGAGGAACTTTCTGGTCATATGGAAAAGCCATTTCATTTTACTTGTTTTACTTGTCATAATAATGATAAAAGACTATGTGCTTCTTTGAACCATATGCTTACAAAATAGATATTTTTTCAAAACATCTAAGAGTCTTACATAGGACTCACTTGAGTACATGGGGGAGAGTTGAAAACAAAAATATGAGTGGTAAATAGGAACATAATTGCATGGGGAAAACATTCAAAATTTTCCCATCTTTTCTCTCTTGCAAGTTGGTAAATGTGTATATTGAGTGGGTTTGTAATGGATAGAATGGGCTCATTAAAAAGGCTAGAAAATGTTCCTCATATTGCATAATTGAGTGCATGGAAGTGAGTTATAGCTACTAATATGAAATATTGATGATACTATTGCTTTTAATGCAACGTGCCCACATCTACTCAAGACAATCAGATGCTACTACATTGTGGTACTTGTACCCTCTCTCTGGCCTCAGGGTCACTGACTTTGTCACAAACCCTGATGCCATCTTGTCATGTGAATGATTTGATTCACAAGTTTCTAAATGTTTTCCAGTTCCTTCACATTTGGAAAAGTTCCAATATCCCTAAGAAAACTAGAGTCTCACCACAGCATTAAATCTCAAGGGGGTAGGATTAATGTCTTTTCTGAGAGAAGTTGAAGTTTCTGATAATAGGTTACATAGAAAAGTTCCTACAGATAATCTCCCCTCCCATTTCCATTATTGCTTTTTTGCAAGCCATTTCCCATACTCTTCCCAGAGTGATCGACTTAAAACATAAAGTCATATCACCCTACATAGAACTGTTATTTTTTTGTTTGTTTCATAGTTCTTATTTTTAATCATCTTTTATTTTTTTTAATTTATAATGATTTTTATTTTTTCCCTTATAGCTGGTATACAGTATTCTGTTGATTTTCTACTGTACAGTAATGTGACCTAGTTAGAACTACCATATGACCCAGCAGTCCCACTCTTGGGCATATATCTAGACAAAACTTTGCTTGAATAAGACACATACACCCACATGTTCACTGCAGCGCTATTCTCAATAGCCAAGACATGGAAACAACCTAAATGTCCATTCACAGATGAATGGATCAAGAAGATGTGTTATATAGACACAATGTAATACTACTCAGTCATAAAAAAAGAACAAAATAATGCCATTTTCAGAAACATGGAACAAGAGACTCTCATACTGAGTGAAGTAAGTCAGAAAGAGAAAGACAAATACCATATGATATCACTTATATCTGGAATCTAATATAAGGCACCAACAAACTTTTCCACAGAGAAAAAAACATAGAACTTTTCAATGACTTCACAATGGGCTAGGTAGGAGTTGGGGGGGGGGGAGAAGAAATCCATTACTTGAAATACAATCCTCAGAGTCTGCACTAATTGCCCCTGTCCAGTCTTCTTTCAATTCTTTAAGATTCTAAGACTCTTTACTTGCCCTTCTGCCTAAAACTCTCTCTTCCTTTTTTGCTTGCTAGATCACGCTTCCTCCAGATCCCATCTTAAAATAATCACTTTCCCTGTGATGAGTCCCAATATAAATTAGCAACTTCTATAAAATTTTTATGGAAATATTGATTTTTCATAGTGCTAATCAATTTAGTGTCTATATCTTACAGGCATTGTTTATTGCTTGCATTCTCCTTTAGTAAGTTTTTAATAATAGGGGTGGTATTTGTTAGTTTACTACTCTGTATTCAGAATGTAGCATAATGCCAATTATATAGTAGAAACTCAATATATTGTTGAAAGAATGAATAAATGTAGGATGGTGTTTTTAAGATGTCAACAAGGCTAGGTTTATAATACCCATTAATTCAAAAAAGCACAAATCAAATGTTTCTGTGAAAATATTTTGCAAATGCAATTAAAGGTTAACCTATTGACTTAAGGGATAATCAGTAGAAAGTCCTTAGAAACAGGGCTCTGATTTCCCCAAAATGGAAAGGAAACTTCATCTACATCCATGGGTAATCTCTGATGGACAGATAAGGAATGTATGAATGGTTATTATCTAAGCCACTTTCTGACCTTTGGGACAAGTCACTTATTTCCTATATTTAAAATATTCACAGTGCAAAATTATAATGCCCAACTCACAGAGAGGTTGATAAAATTACAAATGTAATGATTATAAAACACATGGCATATTGTGCAGTTCCTGCTGTGGAGCAGCAATTTAAAGATTCAGCATTGCTGCAACCGTGACGTACGTCACAGCTGCAGCTCAAAATCAGTCCCTGGCCTGGGAATTTTCATATGCTATGGGTACAGCCAACAAAACAAACAAACAAAATATTTGACACAATGTTTAGTATATAGTCCAATAAATAATTGTTATTATTATGAAATATTTTTAAAATATGGTTTAGTTAAAATAGATTTAATATCAAATATATGTTGTACCTTTAAAAAAACATTTTTCAATTGGCTTCAGGTTTCTGTTTCAATGAAAACAAAGTAACACATTATGTAAATAAAAGAAAGTAGAAATTACTGACTCAAAAAAAATAAATATGAAAAACTGAAGCAAATCATCTCCTCCTTGGTTCTTTTGTCTAATATAGTTCTTTCTTTCTTTTTTTTTCTTTTTGTCTTTTTGCCATTTCTTGGGCCGCTCCCGCGGCATATGGAGGCTCCCAGGCTAGGGGTGTAATTGCAGCTGTAGCTGCCAGCCTACGCCAGAGCCATAGCAACACAGGATACGAGCCGCGTCTGCGACATACACCACAGCTCAGGGCAACCCACACCACAGCTCAGGGCAACCCACTGAGCAAGGGCAAGGATGGAACCTGCAACCTCATGGTTCCTAGTTGGATTCATCAACCACTGCGCCACGACGGGAACTCCTAGTTATTTCTTAAATTAGTAATTTTCTTTATTTAAATAGTGTGTTACTTTTGTTTTCATTGAAATAAAATTATAAACCTTAAATATAAATTTGGATCAGTTACTCTTTCACATTATGCTTGATTTATGCATCAAGTTTCACCTGAGGATATTATATAATCAATTTATATTTTAATATTTTTTTAAAACAATAAACATTTTAACTTTCAGCAGAGATAGCAGTGGAAGTGAAAGTGAGGATGTGACTAATTCAAATTTGACAGAGGATAAACACCAGTCATTCTGTTCAAATACAGAGTAATCTGATATTTTATAAATATGTTTGACTTTATAGTTGGAATATTTTTAAAGCCTTTGCAAAAAAAAAATTAAATAAATTCAGCCAATTGCCTTTTACATGTCAATATGAAAGATCAATAAGAAACACAAAGTTTTAACAATGTTCTTTCCCCAGAGAACTAAACAAGAATTTTTTTTTTTGATTAAGATATATAGCAAAAATGCAGTGAGACTTTTATGAAAAATAATTTTTTGTTTATCTTTAGCTATGGAGAAAAGCAAAAAGAGTCATCTTTTCCCAGTGTGTTTTAATTGGTCATCAGCATTGTCTTCACACCTGCTATTCTGACAAGATATTTCCTGCACCTTCCTTGCTAGCTTTGTACAGCCCAGTTTTAATAAGAATCCTGCTAAGTCAGTTTAGAGAGAATCCCTTACCCTTGACATCTTGATGCAGGTGCCTCATACCCGTGAAAGAAAAGTTATATTCCTTACACTTCTTTTTGAAGTATATACTCCACAATTGAACAAGCTTAGAATGCAACAGCCTGTGAGTCACAAATTACAGGCACGTGATGTTTCTTTTGAGGTCCTTCCTAAACTGCCCTTCTCACTGGCCAATATGCCATTCTTGCCAGTATTTTTATTCCTACGGAAGATCCAGACATGATAACCCAGAAGATCACCAGGGTCACACTGAGACCTCATGACACCAACCGCAACTAACTAAAGATTCTACCCTAGGAAAAAAAGGAATGAAAAGAATGTGTATTCACCTTCAGCCCTGATTCTTATCCAGAAATCTTTTGTATTCTCCTGTTAACTATAAAACTTCTTGCAATTCTTCCCAAATGGGAGGACAGTCTTTAAGGCATTAGCCTGCTGTGACCCTCCTTTGCCTAGCAAAGCAATAAAGCTATTTTTTTCTCCGTTACCCAAAACTCTGTCTCTGTGTTTCAATTTGACACTGGAAGACAGAGGCCAAATTCCGGCAACAATCTGATCACTCTGGCCTGCCTTCAGCAAGAATTTTGTAAGGTCAGTTTAGCAAGAATCCACTGTACCTTTGTTATTGCCTCTTAGTAATTTTCCACCCACCAAATCTAGGCTATTCCTTAGATACAAATCCTCACTTATTCTTTTCAGGATTCTAAAATGAGTCTGATATTTCTCTACTATTGTGATAGTCCTGAATAGTCTTCTTTACCCGCTTTAATAGCATATTTTTTTTCATTAATAAGACTCTAAAAGTTAATAAAAAGGGAGGAATGTCTATTTTTGCCTTAAGTTTATTTTATATCTACCTGCATGTGGAGCAATTCAACAATACAAGAAAATAAATGTTCAGAGAAATCATGAGTTTATTTTAAAAGATGGTATAAGAGGGCAACCACACAGAGGTTCTACCTTTTCTCTTTCTCCCACCAATTTCTCTCTCACTTATGGTTACCTTGAAATGGAAATGAATTTCTCTGTAAAATTTAACATTCGAAACAAACCATTTTAGTATTTTGCATTTCAATTGAAGCAACACAGAGTATAAAAATAACTCATCAGTGTTTTATATTTTAATGTAAATTTATATGAGTTTTATTTTTCCTACTATAGTTGGTTTAGTGTTCTGTCAAATTTCTACTATACAGCAAAGTGATCCAGTCACACACAAACACACATATATATATAAATTATTTTTCTCACATTTTCCTCCATCATTGACAGGCAAAATCTTTGCAGTGAAAAGTTGAGTTACATTTTTCTTACCTGGTTTATGTTAGAGATTTACAGGTGGAGTGATTTGGATTAGAAAATATCTAAATCTACTTTACACTGAAGAGCATAAAAGAAAAGTTGTATAGTTTGGCAAAGTAGGTTCAGTAGCTATTATTTTATTCATTCTGTTAAAGCAGGCAGGTAGCTACATATGAGCAGAGAAAGGGGGCTTAGGCCAGGTGCCAGGAAACCATGCATCTTATAAACAGTGGGGGTTCATGGGCAGGCAAAGAAAAGCAGGAACCTCCAGACTGACAGGAAAGCACATATTTTGAGTGGCAATTGTCCTGGAGGCATATAAAGAAAGGGGGGAAAGGAGGGAATCTCCATCTTCCTAACGTAAATGTCTATTCTTTATGCCCCCACTACAATCATCCTTACAGATAAAAAGTATCCATCATGCACTGACACATGACACTTATGATTGAGGCTAAATAAAGCCAACAACCTTCCTCCCCTTGGAAAAGTGGAGCTGGAACAAAAATCAGGGAGTACCACCCCAAACCTCCCCTCCCCAATGAACTTCTGCCCCTTCATTTGTATGCCTCTCATAACCAGCTTGCCAAAGAAACCCAAAGCAGCATTGTCTGCCCACTCTCCCTCTGAGAGCATATTCTTGCTTAAATAAATCCTCATTTTACTTTCTTGATCTCCTGCCTCATTTCTGAATTCTTTCTGTGACAAGACAAGAATTTTTCTTTTGCCAGGAATGATTCTACCTATGTATAGGAGGAAAAATTTTAAATGTCCTCAAAAATCCTGGATATAAACTCTCATATGTTCTGTTATTTGGAACCTTAAAATTTCATATCTGAAAAGAAGAGCCAGTTTTATGACCATAGAATTCACCATACTATAACATTTTCAGTTAAAAATAGTTATATGTGACAAGATTTTTAGGGCATAATAATCTTTTTATGAAATAATTATATCAGAGACATATGATTATTAAAAGGAATTTCCTAGATGTGTTAAAAGTTAAGAATAGAGATACCAAATTGTCATTCTGACTTCAGGTTCATTAAATAGGCACTTTGAAACCAGTATTTGTAACCCAAAACACTTCAGACTTTAACAACTTGTTAATTTAAAAACCTCTGAATATAAATCAGTACCAGACAGATATTGGTAGATATATGGAAGGGCATTAGAGAAAAAAACTCTGTTTATTTTCATGAGCTTTTAACTACTTAAAAATAATTAATAGACTGTTTTTGAGCATTTTAACATTTAGAAAAATTGAGCAGTTAAGTACAGAGAGTTCCCTGTGAATCAACTCTCTCCCCGTCCCACACCAATGTGTCCCTATTATTAACCTTTTGCATTAGTGTGGTATATTTGCTATAATCAATGAGCAAATATTAATGCAATATTATTAAATCAAGCCTATGACTTAGATTAAAATTCATCCTTTGTGTTGTACCAAACAGGTAATTTTGATTATTAAATAAAACATTTCACTATTTAAAGTCTATAAGTAACAAATTATCTATAAAGTAAAAATTGATGGAAAGGTACATTCAAATAGTCAGTGATAATTCTTTATATAATTACACATATCCTCCATTTTTTTCTAATATTTGCACCCTAAATTGTAATTAGAAAGGGAAAGATCCCTGAATATCTGAAACCTGCTCTAAGGTGCCCAGTTGGAAATAAACCTCTTCCCCCCCCCATTCAGGTACTTAGAGCAGATCCAACTTTTATTTATAAGCTGAAAAATGAAAGGCAAAGCGCCATTTAATAACCACAAGTCAAAGACTTAAGGCTGAACATTAAATATATATATGTTCTAACAATCAGTATTACCTAAAGATTAGATTTGCTTTGTAAGGGAGCAAAATTTGCCATCACAAAATATATCTCTTTGGTATGTGGATTATTTTTAGCTGTAAACAATTAAGGGCCAAAAGACTCAGGGAGAACCTGTGATCTTCCCCATAACTGTCTAAAAGAATTTAGATAGAGAACATGTTCCAGGAAGGAGTTATCACCAGAGATAACCATAGTATGAACTGGGACTGTAGACAGGAAGGAACCTAGAAAAATCTGTTAAAATTCATCTCTGTATGGACCTGCAATGTTTGCTTTTCCCTCTCCATAGGTTCACCCAAAGCACTTCCTCTAACATCCTCTTTTGCCTTCAGCTGAAGATGTTATTTACACTGATATTTCATCCATTTTGATAAGTTGCTCAGTTTTCCTGGGTCTCCCCCATGGATACATGTTTTTAAACTTTTGTTTTATTTCCTCCTGTTAATCTATGTCAATTTAATTCTTGACAGCCATAAAAATATATGAAAATAGGGGAAAATGTCTTCATCTCCAATAGTTTAATCACACTAAGATGACAATTTCCTCTTTAAACATGATTGCCCATCAAAGGGGTTCAAGTAGGTGCTCAACTAAATGGTGAATCCATTATTGTTGCAGTATTTGGTATATATTGGACAATATGTTTAAATCAGTTCATCTATCATTTAAAAAATGGTCTCAATGCAATGCAAATAATAATGGTCATATGATAACTGTGTGACATGTTTTATTAGCTTAAACCAAGAAATAGATTGAGACAGAGTATTAAAAATAAACCTATGTTAAAGGCAATGGGACATTTAGAACTGACATTTTCTGCAATTAAATCTAACTCAGCAAATAAAAATTTGTGTAAATATGTAAACAAGTGACTTTCACCATCACTATATTAGTTTTAACTGATTCAGGACTTCTTTTGGGTGTGTGTGCAAGCTATGTGCTTACATATGTGTATTAAGTACATATGAATATTACATGTGTATATTATGTGTACATACATGCGTGTGTTTTGTATGTGTGAGTGTGTGCATTTTAAGAAACTATTCTGTGCTCAGCCCAGATTTATACCAATTTAAATTTGAATGGGTTTAATTATATCAGTTAATCTTCAGAAATAAGTTCTAGGGAATAAGCAGTGATGGGCAGTTGAGATATAATGTTGTAATAGATTAATAAATTACATCTTCAAGGAACCCTATAATATCTTCTAAAACTCAGCTTTGAAACTAGATAGCAGGTCTGTTATTTGCTTCTATATGATTATGAAAGAACTAAAACATTTCATACCAATTATCCAAATTACACTCTATCACTTGAACCACTTAAGTCTGTACCAAAAAAAAACCACTAGGCACTGGGAACTATGTCTATTACTTATGATG
Source organism: Phacochoerus africanus (assembly GCF_016906955.1). Classification (NCBI taxonomy): domain Eukaryota; kingdom Metazoa; phylum Chordata; class Mammalia; order Artiodactyla; family Suidae; genus Phacochoerus; species Phacochoerus africanus. Next base: position 33,944,937 of record NC_062556.1, on the reverse strand, counting down.
GAGCATGATAATGTGTGAAAATAGAATGTGTACATGTATGTGTAACTGGGTCACCATGCTGTACAGTAGAAAAAATTATATTAAAAAAACCATGAGGCACACCCCTCTAAGTAATTGAGAACAAGTTCTAGTTTATAAATTGAAATAACAGTAACCACACCTTTCTTCATCCATAATGCCAAATAACACACAGACCACACAGTTGGTATCAATTAACTTTGATTAAAAATGTTATAGTTGATTTGGCCTCAGAACTTTCATTCCCACCCTTCTGTCCAGCACTGTGTCACTCAGCCAATTTCATTTCTATCAATTGGAAACTAGCATAAAAAGGAATAGTCACGCTGCAATCTAATAATACACAAAAGAATATTAAAACTTCAACCTCCATTATATCCTATTTCAGTTTAGTTGGAGTGTAGCCAAATGGAAACCATTTAGAATGTTAAAGATGTTTTGAGACATTTTTTGATACACAGCTTATCTAAATTGACTAGATCTAAAGAAATTGCACCATATCTATGAAAAAACACTGTAAAAGAACTGTGCTTATTCAATAGCAAGATAATTACAAGCAAATGGGAAATTATCTCAAAATGTAAAGCACTATTTTTTCACATTATGTTCTATTTTAACATGAACAAACACTTTGCTTGCCAAAGGCCCTTGTTTTGAATGAGTATTATAAAAATGTACACACCTGCTTGGAGCTAATTGTAACATTAACTACCTGAATTGCAAATGGTTATAGGCTAACTGTATACACTAGGAATGATTTGAGCCAGTAACTAGATGCACATTTTTTCCAGGCATTATTTAACAAATATGCCTTTGTAATCTTAAACCTAATGTTCTTTGCAAAGGTGCAGCCAGTGTTTAAGGCAAAATTTAGGAGATTCATTTAAAATAGGTCTTTTTCAGAATATATACATGTATGTGCAACTGGGTCTCCATGACATACAGTAGAAAAAAAAATTGTATTAGGGAAATAACAATTTAAAAAAATATAAAAATAAAATGTCTTTTTCTTTTCTACTTAAAAGCCATTTTTAAATATAGAATTTAGCTATTATTCAATCTGTCTCTAAGTTTTATTGCATATATATATATAATTTATATAATTAAAAATTTTATTCTCTATACTACAAAGAATACTCAAAAATCACAACCATCTTAACTCCCTTACATAAAATTCTTCAAATTGCCCCCTTACTGCTATGATGATCAAGCCCCAAACCCCTAGTATTTACCTTAACTCTCTTCTTCACCCCTATCCCCAGCTCTTTGCACATGTAGTCTTTGTTTTAGTCATGCTTTATTGTTTCAATTCTTTTTATTTTCCTGGCCCTCTCTTGCCTCTAGGTACTGAATGTAATATTTTCATTGAATGTGATATTTTCTCAGCCTATAATACTCACCCCATTTCATCCTCCTTTGACTTACTTCTCCACATAGGCGTCACTTCCCCCTGGAAGGCTCTCCCAATCTCACTAAGCACTGGAGCCCGATCTATTCACTACAGAGGGGCATTTACTGTCTCTATCAAATTGCTGGGTAATGTCCACATCCACATTGCTAAGATCAAAGAGATAAGGAGTAATGTCTGTCTTATCTGATGTTTTATCCCATGATCTGGTACACAATAGACGTGAATACATGTATATCGACCAAGTGAGTGAATGAAAAAATCTGCAAAAATTAATGACTGGCATTAATTGAAAGAGAAAAGAATGACTGAATATTTAGGATTGAGTGTCTCTGAGAGCTAAGAGTGAGGGACTAAGTCTTTGTTTTCTTCCTGCTGTCCTCTGAGAGAGTCATTTCACCTTTATGTGGTGAGGTTAACTAGAGATCATGAAAATAGTGCCTATTTCATAGGGTTTCCATGAATTTACATTAATTAACATATAAAGAAATGTTATAGAAATATGCTTGATACCAAGTGCTTTATTAGTGATTTTTATACATATAAAAAAATTTCACCAAAGCAGTTAAAAAGGCAAGGATAACTTTATTCAAGATTACTGCAATAGGGAAAAGAGACTATTGCAATAGAAGAAAGATACTGAATTGAGTTTTTAACTCCATTGAAACAAAAGGCAGAGGTGTTTTTAGGTACCAAAGGACTTTAGGGGTCATGAGTAATTGGACCATCTGTGTTTGCTGATTGGTGCTTACTGAGTTAGGCTCCCATCTTCCCACAAGAGAGAGTCAATTATTTTTATGATTATATTTCCATGGCATTGCACTCAGATCCTTGAGAAAGGCCTTTCTGAGTTGTAGAAGGTTTACATCTCAAAGGGGCAGAGAGAATTTACAATTGCATGTTTTCTAAAGAAAGTGTTCTAAGAAAAGAAAGGTCAGAAAGAAACCTATCTAAAGTTTAGTCAAGCTCAGAGGAACTATTTAAGGCTACCTTGGCAAGTATTTAACTATTAATTACGTAGTAAGGGTGAGTGTAAACTCATTTTGACAGTTTTTAAATGTTACTGAGCATATCTTTTTTTTTCTTTCTCTTTTTGCATTTAGGGATGCAATTACAGCATATGGAAATTCCCTGGCTATGGGTCAAATCAGAGCTACCGCTGCTGGCCTATGCCACAGCCACAGAAACACAGGATCCAAGCCACATCTGTGACCTACATCACAGCTCACAACAATGCTAGATCCTTAACACACTGAATGAGACCAGGGATTGAACCTGTGTCCTCATGGATACTAGTCAGGATCATTACCACTGAACCACAACGGGAACTTCCTGAATATATATGTTTTTATGTTTCCAATATCTTTTGTACATATCAAATAAGGTCAACACATTTTTTAGATGAAAATGCCATTTCATGTTGCTATAAAATACATCATCAAGTCAGAATGGGAGCTGTTGAGAACATAGTGAGATATCTCTTCAGTCAATGTCAGAAAACAAGAGAAGGATACCAATGTATTAATTAAAAGATGATAAGCCATACCAAATGCACATCATTTAACTCCAGGGTAGACATCATAGATTGTTAATCTACAAACCATAGAATTTCAATCATTATAAAATGAATTACACCTCCTAGGGAGAAGTGTTTCACATTCTAAAAGTTATTTGACTACTTGAATAGACCCGTCTGAGCTACTAATCACCTTCAACTCACCAGATTTTAATTATCAACATATCAAATCATTCAATATTTTTCCAGTTTTGCTAAAAATCGTATAAATCTCGTCTTAACACGAACAACTACTATTTAATCAGAGGGTAATGGGATAAAATATGACATCTGCTGACTAAAATTCCTGATGTAATTACAACCATCAAAAGCAGCTTTTGTGTAGTATTCATACTTAGAGAAGTAAACATGACTGAACTAATATACTATGTTCATCTACAACTGTAATAATAACTGCTAATTATATTAATGGCTCCTTAATATGTTACTAATTGCAAAAGAGGAAGAACAGAAGAAATTCAAGTCATGAATGAACAGTAACAGTCTGGATTAACTCCATTTAAGAAGGGAAACAATATTGTGATAGCATCAGTCATAGATAACAAAGGAGATTCTACACTATGTACCTTGTACATTTTATCTCTCCATTCCTCAATTTTCCATGTATAGAGTAAAAGTACTACTCCTTTACTGCCAATGTAGGCTTGACTTTGTAGACTTCCAAGACTACAACACAAATTCTAATCTCCCTAGTCCCTCCCTCTCTCTCCAATGTCATGTATGTAATATACCTAGAAATCTCTAGGATTAGTTTTTCTCTTTTTCCCCATTAAATTGAAGCCTTAATGTCACATTTGACTCCATTACTATCTCACTTTTCATTGCATCGCAGGTGCCTTTCTCTCTTAGAAAGTCAATCATTAGAACTGAGATCGAACAAACAAACAAAAAATATTCAAAATACTTTCCTTTCAAAACTTTCTAAGCTTGGTAGAACCATCTTAATATATTTATAGAGAATTGAGAATAAATGAAGCTAAGGCATACTTTTAATTTAACTCCATTTTGTGGTCACTTCATGACTCCCTCATTTGCAATGATATTAGTTTTCCAGGTCAAGCTTACACATATGTTAGTACCATAATAAATTTGGAATAATGCAATTTGGGTTATATCATGTTTACTGATCTGAACACTTAAATAAAAGTTGTTATCCTTGATTAATTTTCATATTTTGAGTTACCACTATCTTTAAAAAAAAGTATCTATTCAATGGTAAAATGTGTAAAATAGCAACTCCATAAGAAAGTTAAGGCTCAGTTTGTCAAAAAAAATGTACAGAGCACTAACGGTGCAATGAAAAGCGAGATAGTAATAGTTTCTACCTTCACAGAACCTGTAGTTTTGTGAAGAAGAAAACGCTATTCAAGTGCCTATAAGTACATTGAGGGCTATCATAACAAAGTATGACAGAAGTCAAAGCCCTCCAGAAGGGAGTGGTATTTAAGTAAAACCTTGAAAAGATGACTAGCAATTAGTTCAGTGAAATGTGTCAGTGTCAACCTTTCAACTGAGTTAAACCAAGGAGTCATTTGACATTAGGTATCTGGTCCCCAAAAGAGAAGAGAGGATGAGAATCATAAATTAGAGAATCATCAACATTGAAATATTCATCTAAGCTATGAAAATTAATGAGATCACCAAAGGAAGGAGTATACTTGGAAGAGGAGCTGTGTACAAAATTAAATTAAATAAAATTAAATACACCTGTACATAATAAAAACTTGAGGTATTATTAGAAAGTCTGTTACATACAGAAAATCATATAAAATTAGTGCTAGATCTCTGTGGTCCTTTCAGCTCTCATGATGTAGATGCATATTCTCTGAATTCCCTAATCACTTTATCTCTTTTGTCTTTGATTCCAACAAAAGATTTTTTTCTCAATAATCCATTCAGTTTTGTTTACCTCAAATGCACTCGGGAAGTTCCCGTCGTGGCTCAGTGGTTATCAAATCTGACTAGGACCCGTGAGGTTGCGGGTTCGATCCCTGGCCTTGCTCAGTGGGTTAAGGATCTGGCATTGCTGTGAGCTGTGGTGTACATTGCAGACTTGGCTCAGATCCCACATTGCTGTGGTTCTAGCGCAGGCCTGCAGGTACAGCTCCAATTCGACCCCTAGCCTGGGAACCTCCATGTGCCGTGGGAGTGACCCAAGGAATGGCAAAAAAAAAGACCAAAAAAAAAATGCACTCAGAGTGATAGCTCTTGTCCATATAATGGCATAGGAAGTTCCATATGATGTTGTACTCCATTGCTTGTTGTTCCCATCTCCTTCTCATTATCTTTCAGCTGCAATGGCCTCCCTGGTGTTTCTTGACAACACTAAACACTGTTATGTTTGTATTTTGCAGCAGCCATTTTCTACTGGCTAAAATGCTATTCCTCCAGATATGCACACAGCTAATTCTCCCCCTTCAACTGTCTTCAGTTGTTATCTTATCTAAAACTGCTGCAGTCCTAACTTTCCTAACCTGCCTTATTTTTTCTTTTCCCCATACTACTTGGTAGTATCTCTCAAATACCAAGATCATTCAATAAGTGTCCTTAATATGTAAATTTATTATAGATAGATGAATGGATAAATGAGTTAATTTTGTATATGAATGAATAGGTGAATATGTAAAGAAACTATCTGCCTCAAATTCAAGCAATTAGAAGTGAATGAGCCTAAAATCTTTGCATATCTCTTCTGAATGACCATGCATTAAATGTGCATAACTAATAGATGCAAAAAGAACAACTCTTAAATTTAAAATCTATATCCTACTGACTCTTACTGCACTGACTTGAAGAGCCATTTCAGGATTTTTAGAATATTTTTATTATCAAAAGTTATTTCCAAATTAAAAACCAGAGTATGCTGATAATATTAATGAATTTTTTTATTTTTTTTCCCGCTGTACAGCATGGGGATCAAGTTACTCTTACATGTATACATTTTTTTTCTCACCCTTTGTTCTGTTGCAATATGAGTATCTAGACATAGTTCTCAATGCTACTCAGCATATGCTGATAATATTAATGAATTTTTGTCCTAAAATTTGTTATAGTTCTTAAATGGGACTCAATTCCTTTACCTGTGGTTTAAAATGAAGAAATATGTGGACTTTGAGTTATTACAAGATTTTAATTAGCTCAGATAAGTATAGGAGATAATAAATAAAACACTCCTAAATTCACATATATTGTACACATATGTAAAAGGGCTCTTAATGAAAACCCATTTCCAGTCTCATGGTAAATGTATTTGAGAAGCTAGAAACCACCAGTTTTAATAAAAATTATGCTTTTATTTAACCTGTCTAGGTTTTAACCTCTCTAGGTTTTAACCTCTCTAGGTTTTCAGTTTTCAAATCAATAGAATGAACATTTGAATACATCAAATTTGAAATTAGAGGTTATTATTATTATTAATATTTTGTTCATCCCACAGCATATGGAATTCCCCAGTCAGGGATCAGATCTGAGACACAGCTGCCACAACACTGGATTCTTAACCCACAGTGCTGGGCTAGGGATCCAACCTGCATCCCAGTGCTCCCAAGATGCAGCCAACCCTTTTGGGCCACAGCAAGAACTCCAGAGGTTATTTTTATATCATATGTTTTTCATTTGGAGAATCATAATTCAAGTTTTAGGTAAGGAAAGTATAGTGAATATAATATAGCAATGTATGTCTTCTTTCTATGTTTTGTCCTAAAATGGAGTGTTATAATCTTTGTTGCCAAATCAATCCTTTCCCTTCTATGGATTCAGTTCTAGATTTAATACTACTTTTAGCTGTAAAGATATTTTCTCTGGTGCAGTGGAAAGACATAGCACTATGAAAGCACTATAAAGTTTAATAACTCATTTTGATGTGGAGAGGTGTTATCATTATTCTTATTCCAATGACATTGCCATTACAAATGATTTGATAAATTCTTATACTCTTATCCAGAGAGACACCTCTGTGTTCCATTAAAATTTCATTGCATAAGAATACAAGAAACAGTTTTCAAATCCTGTAAGGCTTGGTTTAAATTAACCAAGAAAAGAGTGAGATAGAAACTGAAATTTAGTCATAAAAGCAAATACAAAAATAAATGACATGGACCTAGAGTGGAAACACAAACACTAAATAACTCATGCAACTCATGGGACCTTTAATTTCAATATACTTATTGAAAGGTTTACCAGCTGAGAAGTCCTTGTTAAAACAATGAGCAGAAATCAAATTAAATGGTGCCACTCACAATAATAGCAATTCCAGTTACTTTGAAATGAGAATACAGATATATTAAACAGGATAAAGTAAAATTTTAGTGTCAGAAAATAAGAATATTTCTGGTCTCAGGTAGATGCTGCATGGTTCAAGTGGAACCAATGCTGTGAGGTTGATCCCTCCACATCTGTTCTTTACACAGAAAAATAGTCACATATTTGCAGTCACACAGTTGGACCAAGCAGCTGTCTCAGATTCTTCCTGTGATAGAAGCAAAGGAAAAGATGAATGTGGGTGGGAAACCATATCAGCATTACCTTTTATGTTTAAAATCCTCAAAATCCATGTCTTCCTATTCTCAGGTAATAAGAGCACAAAGAGCAGTGCATTTCACTTAACTTACAAATATCCTTGTAAAAGAGACTCCAGAGCCTTCTTTAGCAGATAACGTTTCAAAGGCTGCTGCTTAGGAAATGCCCTGAGTCTTTAATGCAGTTATTTTAGGATTCTTTTAGGTAAAACCATGCAATAGTTTCCGTGCAGTAAAGTTGTATAAGGAAAGAAGTGCATTTTGGAGCAAGAAAAATAAGGCTGAAATGCTTTTCTGAAATTATTCACTGTATAAGGAAGTCATAAACCTCTTTGAACCTCATATTGTACTGCAAAGATGGATTTGTACTTGAATTTTGGAGTTGTTATAGGCACCAGATGGAACAATAGCTTTGAGCATGTCTGACAGTGCCCAGCTCATGATATTAATAAAAATTAGTTTTCTTCCTTCATTATAAATTTACTGCTGGGTTTCTCAATAAAAATTCAGAGCATCTAGAGACTCTGAAGGCAAATGTTAATTAAAGTAGGGAAACACTTAAATGTGGCCTTGGGGATATTAGTGGGCTGAACTTAACATCATCCTTGCTTCCATCTATACTCCAGAACACCAGAAACTCTCCTAGAGGAAAGCACATCCAGCACTAGCACCAGAAATCCTAAACATCTTTCTTGTTCCAGATTAATATTTTTATTGTATTTTTTGAGCTCTGACTTTAAAGGCCCTAGTTGTATTATAGTTTGTTTGAGATGGGCTAAAAAAAAAAACAAAGTCAAAAGTCCCATAAATACAAACTATTTTCCTTCCCCAAAGGCAAGATGATGTTACAATGCATGTCTACTCTTCTATGACTCTCTATGAGATACACTGCATATCCTATTCTTAAATAAGGTGGGACCCCAAACAATAGTAAGTTGATAACTGTGTTGGCTAGTAAAAATGACAGATAAATATGTTGGAAGCCAACTTCAAGTGTAGACTACCTGCCTGATATTTATCTATAACTAAGCACATACTAAAATCAGTATTCTGCTCTCTCTCTCCATGAATGCATTATAGAACTCATGAAGCAGACCTGTAATAGCAGCAGCAGAGGTCTCCCAGAAGATGGTGTGTGTCTCCCCCAGGCAATGGGACTTATTCCACATACTGTGCAAACACCCCCATTGCCTTTTTGGGATATTGGCTACAAAGACTAGAGAGATAGTTAACATATCTATGGCAGCAGCAAGCTCAGAGCTTTTCATCTGTAAAAGGGCCATTAATTACTAAAGAACTAGATGTATCAAAGAGCCAACACTGTGAAACTCATGTTCCTCAACCACAGAATATTTTCTATTCCCCCAATTTTTCTACCCTGAAAAGAATATAGTGTAAACTCATGCAGAGTATTATTTTGGGAATGTTAAGAGTAAACTGAAAAATGTTGCAGAAACTCTAAAACAATTAAGTTTTTTTAGCTAATCTCTCTATGATTAACAAAAAAAACCTTTACTTTCACATGATCAGAGACTCCCAAATTTATGCTTAAAGTCCTCTTTTACATAATTTGAGGGGACTTACTAAAGTTAAAAGTTTAAGACATTATAATTGCCTGAAGCGTTTGCTTTATACATGATTGTTGTCATTATATCAGTATAATTGCCACAAATATGAGGAAGCTTTTTAACATGCTAGAAAACTACCTTTGAAGATAACAACATAGATAAAATTAAAATATAAAAATTTTATGGATTATAGATTATATTCAATTATTATAACTACTTGACCATGACTGTTACAGGATACACTTTTGAAAAAATAGCTTGTATTATGCCTAAGATTTATGCAACATAATTGAATCACTGCTAGTAACACTCCCATCCCTGGGCCTTCAAAATATACTTAAAAACTAAAATTATAAAGACAAACCAAAAAAGCCAAAGCTAGATCTAAAAATGAAAAGAAAATCGCCAAATGGAGCTCACTAAAAAAAAACAAAAAACAAAAAAAAAACTACTAATGTTGTTAAATTCTAATCATTCATTCATTTATTCATTCAGCATTTAATGGCCACATACTGTGTTCAAGACACCTGAAGAGTCTTTGGAGTACAGCAGCTAACAAAACAAGCATGGACTCTGCCTTCATAAAATTTAAAATCTAGAGAAAAAAGGCGGGCGGGGGTGGGGGAAGACATTGAACTGATTATTAAAAGTCAAGTGAATGTTGAGGAAAAGGACAAGAGATTCATATAATGGTATGAAAAGGGAGCAAAACTAGTCTGGAAATTATAGAAGACTTTATTTAAGAAAATGATGCTTAAACTGAAAAACCATGAATGAGCTTTGAAACTACCCAACAAAATAGTATTATCTACCTAAAAACTTAAACTTATACTAAAAGGAAAAGATCTCCTCTCTAATTAAAGCATCACTCTCTCTCTCTCCCATTTACTAACCCTGTCTGACTTCTTCCTGGTCTCCAACAGGCAAAGTTACATACACTTGGACAACAAAATGACTAATCTTTCTTTACTGGAGTAGTTGCAACCAGAAGATAAACAAATCCAGTCCATTTCAAATAACTGCCTCATTTCAGATCATAAGTATTGATTAAGTGCCTGCCTTCACCCTTCATTTAATGTCCTTTTCCCATAAGATGAGAACTATTCATGACAGCTTTAGCAGTGAGCTTTCATGACAATGTAGTTGATTTTTTTCTGTGTGTATTTTGAATCACATATTATTAGGCACACATTTCTAGAAACTGGTTCTACTATCTGAAATTTTAAGTTTGAAAGTTCAGTGATGTTAATAGAACACTATCAGTTATTTAGCTTTTTAATTCTTGAACTAGCAGAAGTCTCACAGTAAGTGTTTCCAAAACTGATGGATTCAGAGATGACACTGGTAAAACACGAATAATGATGTAATAAAATTTAATTTAACAGATATTTTGAGCTGCCACTAATATATATAGCACCATTACAGGTGTTAGAGATTGAAAGATAAATATAACATGGTCTTGCCTGAAAGGATTTTCTTGATTAAGATCTTTGGCCTCTGTAAGTTATTAGTATACTGGTGGATTTACAACCTCAGGTCTTCAATAAGTAGGTATTTCTGTACTAATTTTGTAAAGCACCTCATGATTTGTTGATTACCTTACCTTCATTGTTTCATTGCATTTATTCATTTTGGATTTAATTTGCTATTTTCCTACATATTCTGCAATTGTTGGATAGGAATGCTGTATAAATGTGAATTGAATCAACTAAATTGAATGTAATGTTTAATTTTTTGGTATTCCCCTTAATTTTCCACCTCTGCCCTATGAGCATCAAGGGAGAAGTATAATTAGAATTGTGGATTCGTCTACTTTTCCCTTTTTTTAGTGAGGTCAGTTTTTGCTTAATATATTTTGAAGCAATGTTTTGAAATGCACACTTATGTTAGACTAATATCTTCCTGATGAACTGACCTCTTTATTATGATGAAATGATTAACTTTATTCCTGGCAATATTCAAAATTTTGATATTTACCTTGTCTGATATTAATACAGTCATGCAAGCTTTCTTAAGATTAGTAAGTCTATGTTTTCCCACAATTTTTTTTCTCAGCTGTGTCTTTATTCCTTGTTTTTGCTTTTTCTTAGAAATCATATAATTCAATTTTTCTTTTTAATCCAAACTGATAATCTCTGTTTTTTTTAATTGTAAAATTCAGACCTTTTACATTTAATGTAATCATTGATATGAGTGATTTAAATGTATCTTTTTGGTCTTTGCTTCTTAATGTTCTCATCTGTTTTCTTACTCCTTTTCCCTCATTTTTGATATTTTTAGAGGAATTGTGAAGTTTTATGACTCTATATTATATATATGCCTGATCATTAAGGTCTCTTTCTGTCATTGATTTTTCTAGAGTTTATTTTATCCATTTGTAATTTTCATACTGTCTACCTTCAATTATACCAATTCATTTATAAGAATCATATTCCACTTTTATATCTGTCTTTCCATCTTTTGTGTCTTTGTTTTGTTTTTGTTTTGTTATAAACCCTGCAATGTATTGTTACTATTTTACTTTTTTTTTTTTGTCTTTTCATGATAGCACCTGTGGAATATGGAGGTTCCCTGGCTAGGGGTCTAATCAGACCTGTTGCTGCCAGCCTACACCAGAGCCACAGCAACTCTAGATCCAAGCCACATCTGTGACCTACACCACAGCTATGGCAACACTGGTTGCTTAACCCACTGTACGAGGCCAGGGATTGAACCCACAACCTCATGGTTCCTAATTGGATTCGTTTCCACTGCATCATGACAGGAACACCATGTTATTATTTTACTTTAAATGGCCAGTGCCTTTGGTGAAAATTAAAGAATGAAACAAATTTTCTTAAAAAAATTATCCACATGTTTATCATGTTTAATATTTTTCATTTCTTGTATTAGTTCTAAAATTACTTTCCATCTCTCATACTTTTTTATCTGAAAAAACCTTAATTTTTACCTTAATTTTGAAAGATAATTTTGCCAGTATAGAATATTATATTGACACATTTTTCTTTCTTACCACTCAGCTTTTGTTATGTTTTGTTTTTTTAAGGCTGCACCCATGGGATATGGAAGCTCCCAGGCTAGGGGTCCAATCAGAGCCACAGGTGCCGACTTGTGCCACAGCAACACAAGATCTGAGCTATGTCTGTGATCTACACTACAGCTCTTGGCAACACCAGCTCCTTAACCCACTGAGCAAGGCCAAGGATTGAACCCATATACTCATGGATACTTGTCAGGTTCATTATTGCTGGGCCACAATGGGAACTCTGACTCACTCAACACTCTTTTGCCTTCTGGCTTTTCAGTTTCTGATGAAATGTCTATGGTAATTATCTTTGTACTTGTATGGCTATTATGCCTTTTTATCTGAATCATTTCAAACTTTTCTGTTTTTAACAACTGTTCAGAAATTTGACCATAATGATGTGGTGGAATCTTGTTGTTGTTGTTGTTGTTGTTGTTGTTGTTGTTCTTCTTCTTCTTCTTCTTCTTCTTCCTCTTAGTTCTTCTTCTTCTTCTTCGCCTTATTCTGCTTCATTCTTCACACCCCCTGGACCTATGGTTTGCAATATTCTCAAACATCGAAAAAAAAAATTCCTCAATCACTATTTTTTCCTGAACTTTCCTGAACCTTCATACCTTGAACTCCAATTGTTCATATGTTAAGGTACCTGAAGTATCTCCACATATTCCTGGGTATTTTTCTCTGTGCTTCATTCTTTATAATTCTGTTGCTATTTCTTCTTGTTCACTGACATTGTATTACAAATTATTTCTACATTTTATTCTTTTTATGGTTAATCAACTAGTAAACAAATCCATTGCAGAAATTTACTAGTTTTATTTTTAGGATTTTCATTTTCCTATTTTCTATAAAGCCAGAGCATATTAAACGTATTTTAATAGTTCCTTTAATGTCTTTGTATGCTAATTCTATCCTTTCATTTCTATTTACATTGATTCATTTTCCTCCTGGTTATGAATCATAATTTCCTTTTTCTTCATGTATTAATTTTTAAATGTATCCCTAACATTTAAAATTAAACATTATTGAGTGCTATATATTTATGTATTTTTATTGATTATTAGTTTGTTCGGTAGTCAATTAAGGTACTTATGAATTAGCTCAATCTTTAAAATCTTGACTTTTAGCTTTTAAATGATGAGTCTTGAATCATCTTAGTGATATTTTAGCTCCACCACTACAGGATGGTACCCTTGAAGTCTCCATTGAATGTCTGATGTTTTCAATAATATGTTTTCACTTTAACTCACAGAAACTCAAGCAAATGCTCTGAGTGAGCTCTGTAGATTTTCCACCTTACAATTCCCTAGTAATCTTTCCCTCCCCATAAATTTTCCCCAGCTGCATGTAGTTTCACCCTATTCATACACACCCTGGTATACAGCCAAAGATATACAAAACCTATGCAGATTTCTCAAACTCTTTCTCATTGTATCTCCCTCCTTTTAAGTATCTAACCCACAAGTTTTAGCTACCTGGTTCCTCAGACTTACATCCATTCCCTCAGCCAAGTTAGACTGCTAGATACCCTTTCACACTATTTTTCCTAAAAAGTTTGCAGGGCTTACATCATTTGTCTCCCTTTTCTCATGGATCATAGTTTATGTTGCCTTTTTCCAATTCCTAAGAGTAGTTGTTGCATGTATTTTTAAAAATTCTTCTTTCGATTTTTCATGAAGGGAAAACAGACCCTTTCCTTATTTTGTTATTTTAAGATAAAATATTATTTTACACTTTTTTGACAAATGTCAAATGATATCACTTTTATGTGGAATCTAAAATATAGCACAAATAAACATATTTTCAAAACAGAAACAGACTCACATAAAGAACAGGCATGTGGTTGCCAAGGGAGAGGAGGAAAGGAGTAGGAGGGACTGGGAATTTGGGGTTAGTAGAAACCAACTATTACACTTGGAATGGATAAATAATTAGGTCCTGCTGTACAGCACAGGGAACTATATCCAATCTCCTGTGATAGACCATGATGGAAAAGAATATAAAATAAGAATGTAGGACACCATCAAACTCCTAGAAGAAAACCTAGGCAAAACACTCTCTGACATCCACATCATGAATATTTTCTCAGGTCAGTCTCCCAAAGCAATAGAAATTAGAGCAAAAATAAACCCATGGGACCTCATCAAACTGAAAAGCTTTTGCACAGCAAAGCAAACCCAAAAGAAAACAAAAAGACAACTCTCAGAATGGGAGAAAATAGTTTCAAATGATGCAACTGGCAAGGGCTTAATCTCTAGAATATATAAACAACTTATACAACCCAACAGCAAAAAAGCCAATCAATCAATGGAAAAATGGGCAAAAGACCTGAATAGACATTTCTCCAAGGAAGATATACAGATGGCCAACAAACACATGAAAAAATGCTCAACGTCGCTGATTATAAGAGAAATGCAAATCAAAACTACCATGAGATACCAGTCATTCTGACCTCACACCAGTCAGAATGGCCATCATTAATAAATCCACAAATAACAAGTGCTGGAGGGGCTGTGGAGAAAAGGGAACCCTCCTACACTGTTGGTGGGAATGTAAACTGGTACAGCCACTATGGAGAACAGTTTGGAGATACCTTAGAAATCTATACATAGAACTTCCATATGACCCTGCAATCCCACTCTTGGGCACCTATCCGGACAAAACTCTACTTAAAAGAGACACGTGCACCCGCATGCTCATTGCAGCACTCTTCACAATAGCCAGGACATGGAAACAACCCAGATGTCCATCAACAGATGATTGGATTCGGAAGATGAGGTATATATACACAATGGAATACTACTCAGCCATAAAAAAGGATGACATGATGCCATTTGCAGCCACATGGATGGGACTAGAGAATCTCATCCTGAGTGAAATGAGCCAGAAAGACAAAGACAAATACCATATGATATCACTTATAACTGGAATCTAATATCCAGCATAAACGAACATCTCCTCAGAAAAGAAAATCATGAACTTGGAGAAGAGACTTGTGGCTGCCCAATGGGAGGGGGAGGGAGTGGAAGGGATTGGGAGCTTGGGCTTATCAGACACAACTTAGAATAGATTTACAAGGAGATGCTGCTGAATAGCATTGAGAACTTTGTCTAGATACTCATGTTGCAACAGAAGAAAGGCTGGGGGAAAAATGTAATTGTAATGTATACATGTAAGGATAACCTGACTCCCTTGCTGGACAGTGGGAAAATAAAAAATTATAATAAAAAAAATAAAATAAGAATATATATATATATGTATAACTGGGTTATTTTGCTGCATAGCAGAAATTGGCAAAACACTGTAAATCAACTATACTGTAATAAAAATTAAAAAAACACTTTACTATAATGTTTACAAGGGCTTTAAACAAGAAGATTTAAGTCTTAAAAATGATTAGCCAAGATAAATTGTAAAAACAGAATATGTTATTAAAAATAATAAGAATGAAAAAGCAAAGAAAAAAATGAATGTTATGGAAATGAAAGGCAGGATACAAAAACTCAATATTGAATTTTCAAAGATGCTGTATCTGTTGTGTGTGGAAGCATAGAATATTCATGTTTCACAACCACAGTGCTAGTCTGGTGTATTGTTAAATCAAACCTAATACAAAAAAAAAATTCTACTCACAATCTGTTTTTAACTGTATTTGTATTACATTATGTTCAAGAAAATGTTACCAGAGAATAGTTTTAGTCACAATCTGATTTTAAGTGTATTTTGATTAGAAGGTAGGAGAGAAATACAGGGGAAAAAAGGGATCTATGATATCTGCTCGTCCCATACACTATTTTTTTTTAAATAGAGCAGATGTTCTCAAACTTATGGCACATTATAATCTCCTAAAGAGATTTTACTCAGGATAAATTTGTATCAAATCAGAATCCTAGGTTGGGGTAGGGAGAGAACAGACACTTGCATTTTTTTAAAACTCCCTAATGGGTCCAAGTTTCAGACAAACTTAAAACCAATGAACTACAGCCTTACCACTGCCATATGATCCATGGACCTTCATGCAACAGTGGCTACCAGAATGAGCTGGTAAGAAAGGTAGAATCTTGGGCCCTACTCACACCATAATCTTCATTTTAACAAGGTACTTGGATGATTTTTTTAAATTTATTTATTTATTTTTTATTTTATTTTTTTTCAGATGATTTCATTAAAGTTCAATTGCCACAGGCAGAGATGTGATTCCACGTCTCCAAGATAATATTTCATTGGAGGAAAATTTCTAAGTTTCCAAACAAGTCAGATAAATATTGGATTGCTAAAGTTACATCTATCTAAAAATTATGTGACTTCTATTCATTTTACCTTTCCTCACATGGAAGTGAGTGCTTATCATTTTACTAATCTGAATTCAGTAAGAAAATAAAATAATTAGATATTTGTAGGAAACTGGTTTAGAAAGTAATGCATCCTTTCTGACTGCTGGCCATACCCATTGCCTCCTTCTCCCTGAAAACACACTGAGCATCCTGGGAACAATAGCCTTCTCACACCAAAGAAAGAGACAGCAAATATTCAAGACAGCAAACATTCAAACTCCCACACCAAAAATAAATAGTGACCCCCCCAAAAAATACAAAGGGGTATTCTTGCATAGAAGTAGCCTTACAAGACTAGTTTGGCTTCCCCAAACTCGCATAAAAAGAAAAACACAAGCAGGATGAAGAAGCTCAGAAAGCATTCCCAGTGAAAGGAACAGGAGAATGACCTAAAGCAGTCAGCAATGAAACAGACCTCTACAGTCTGACAGACTTTGCGTTCAAAAGGGAGGTATTGCAAATACTAAAGGAATTAAGAGAGGATATCAACAGTAATGCAGATTCCTTTAGAAAGGAGCTGGAAAATATAAGAAGGAGCGAAGAAAAAATAGAAAATTCATTTGCAGAGATACAAACTATTCTAAAGGCATTAAAGAGCAGAATGAATAATAAAGAGGAACAAATTAGTGATGTGGAAGATAGAATAATGGAAATCACTTAATCAGGACAGCAGACAAAAAAACAAATGAAAAAACATGAAAGCAATATGAAACCTATGAGACAATATAAAGTGGGCCAATCTACACACAATAGGAATTCCAGAAGGAAAAGAAAAAGAAAAGGGGATTGAAAATATATTTGAAGAAATTATGGCTGAAAACTTTATAAATCTAAAGCATACTGACATCAAGATACAGGAAGCACAGAGGGTCCCAAACAAGTTTTACCTAAATCGGCCCACGCCAAGACATAATATACTAAAAATGGCAAAAGTTAAAGATAAAAAGAGGATTCTAAAGGCAGCAAGAGAAAAGAAAAGTGTTAATTATAAGGGAACCCCCATAAGTGTATCAGCTGATATCTCTACAGAAAAACTATAGGCCAGAATGAAGTGGCAAGATAAAGTTAAAGTGCTGAAGTAAAAAATTTGCAAACTAAAATACTGTGTCCAGAAAGAATATCATTTAAAATAGAAGGGGAAATAAAGAATTTCTCCAACCAAAAAAGCAAAAAGAGTACAGCAATACTAAACTCCTTTTAAAAGAAATACTGGAAGGGCTTCTCTAAATTAAAAAAAAAAAAGAGAGAGAGAGGGAGAGAGAAAAGAAAAAAAAGAAGAATTAGGATGGAGGAAACCACAATTGGAAAGCAATCACTTAAATAAGCCAGCATACAGATCTAAACAAGAAGATGTTTTAAAAAAAGACATCAAAATCATACAATGTGGGGAAGGGAAGTAAGAAAATAGATATTATTTTTTATTTTAATGATGTGTTTAAGCCCATATGACTATCAGGCAAAATCAAGCAGATATCAGAAACAGGGCAACCACAAATCAAAACCAAATATTACAGTCATAAAAACTGAAAAGAAAAGTACTCAAGCATAAAATAAGTCAAAACCATCCAACCCAAAAAAGAAATGAAGAAAAAAGAAACATAGAATCAATTGGAAAACAGGGTTTAAAATGGCAATAAATATATATCTATCAGTCATCACCTTAAATGTCAATGGACTGAATGGTCCAACCAAAAGACACGGAGTGGCAGATTGGGTAAAAAAGTAAAAACCTTCAATCTGCTGCCTACAAGAGACTCATCTTAGGGCAAAGGACACATTTAGATTGAAAGTGAGGGGATGGGAACAGATATTTCATGCCAAGGGACAAGACAGGAAAGCAGGGATTGAAATACTCATAGCAGACAAAGTAGACTTTAAAACAAAGGCCATAATGAAAGAAAAAGAAGGACATTATTTAACGGTTATAGTATCCATTCAAGAAGAGGATATTAAAATTTTCAATATATATGCCCCTGATATAGGAGCACCCAGATACCTACAACAAAAACTAACAGACATAAAAGGTGAAATTGCTGAGAATACAGTCATAGTAAGAGATTTTAACACCCCACAAATCAATGGAAAGATCCTCTATATAGAAAATCAAAAAGGCCACAGAGATCCTAAAGTTCACAATAGAAAAGTTAGACTTAACATTTTCAGGACATTACATTCAAAAAATTCAGAATATACATTCTTCTCAAGTGCACATGGAACATTCTCAAGGATTGATCACATCCTGGGGCACAAAGCTAACCTCAACAAATATAAGAATATACAAATTACTTCAAGTATGTCCTCTGACTACAATAGCATGAAACTAGAAATCAACCATAGGAAGAGAAATGAGAAAAAACTTACTTCATGAAGACTAAAAAACATGCTACTATAAAACACATGGGTTAATGAGGAAATCAAGAAGGAAATTAAAAAATAACTTGAGAAAAATAATAATGAAGTTACATCCACTCAAAATCTATGGGATGCCACAAAAGCAGTTTTCAGAGGGAAATTCATAGCAATACAGGCCTTCCTCAAAAAAAAAAAAGAAAAGAAAAAATAAAAATCTCAAATTAACAACTTAACCCACCACCTAAATGAATCGACAAAGAAGAACAAACAAAACCTAAAGTCAGGAGAAGGAAGGAAATCATAAATATCATAGAGGAAATCAAAAAAAAGAAATTAAAAAACAATAGAAAATATCAGTAAATTCAAGTGCTGGTTCCTTGAAAAGGTAAACAACATTGACAAATCTCTAGCTAGACTCACAAAGAGGAGAGAAAAATACCAAATAAAAAAAAATAAAAATTGAAAAAGTAAATGTCACAACCAATACTACTGAAACAGAAAAAAACATGAGAGAATAATATGAACAATTGTATACCAACATATTTGACTTCCTAGAGGAAAAGGACAACTTTCTAAAGACTTCACAGGCTACTGTAACTGAATTAAAAAGAAATAAATCAACTGAACAGACTGATCATTAGATATGAAATGGAATATATCGTAAAAACACTCCCTACAAATAAAATCTCAGGACCAATTGGCTTTATAGGTGAATTCTACCAAACATACACATTTATACCTATCCTCCTTAAACTTTTGCAAAAGTTTGAAGAAGAAGGAACACTCTCAAAGACATTCTATGATGCCACCATCACCCTCATTCCAAAACCAAAGATATCACCAAAAAATAAAACTATAGGCCAGTGTCTTTGGTGAAAACAGATGCAAAAATTCTCAACAAAACTTTAGCCATCCAAATCCAAAAACATATAAAAAGATCATACACCATGCCAAGGTGGGATTCATCCCAGATTCTCAAGGATGTTTCTACATACATAAATCTATCAAAGTCATTCACCACATCAACAAAAGAAAAGTCAAAAACCACTATCATCTCAAGAGATGCAGAAAAAGCATTTGACAAAGTCCAACATCTACTGATAATCAAAACTCTTACCAAAGTGGGTATATAGGGAATATAACCTAACACAATATAAGATATTTATGAGAAACCCACAGCAAATATAATACTCAATGGAGAAAAGCTGAAAGTCTCCCACTAAAATCTGGAACAAGACAAGGATGCCCACTCTCACCACTGTTATTCTACACAGTACTGGATATCCTAGCCACAGCAATTGGACAAACAAAAGAAGTAAAAGGCATCCAAATAGGAAGAGAAGAGATAAAACTGTCCCTGTATGCAGATGACATGATACTATACATAGAAAACCCTAAGGACTAAATCCAAAAACTACTTGAACTGATCAACAAATTCAGCAAAGTAGCAAGATATAGATTAACATTCAGAAATGTCATATTTCTGTACACTAACAATGAAATATTAGAAAAGGAATACAAAACTACAATACCTTTTAAAATTGCACCTCAAAAAAATCAAATACCTGAGAATACACCTGACCAAGGAGGTAAAGGACTTATATGCCAAGAACTAAAAAATTTTAATCAAGGAAATTAAAAAGATGTAATGAAATGTAAAGATATTCCATGCTCCTGAGTTGGAAAAAATAATATTGTAAAAATGGCTATATTACCCCAAAGCAAACTACACATTCAATGCAATCCCCATCAAATTACCCATGACATTTATCACAGAACTAGAGCAAACAACCAAAACTTTATATGGAACCACAAAAGACCCAGAATTACCAAAGCAATCCTGAGGAATAAAAACCAAGTAGGAAGCATAACTCTTCCAGACTTCAGGCAATATTACAAAGCCACTGTCATCAAGACAGTGTGGTACTGGTATCAAAACAGACATACAGGAGTTCCTGTCGTGGCACAGTGGTTAACGAATCCGACTAGGAACCATGAGGTTTCGGGTTCGGTCCCTGCCCTTGCTCAGTGGGTTAACGATCCGGCGTTGCGGTGAGCTGTGGTGTAGGTTGCAGACGTGGCTCGGATCCCGCGTTGCTGTGGCTCTGGCGTAGGCCGGTGGCTGCAGCTCCGATTGGACCCCTAGCCTGGGAACCTCCATATGCCGCGGGAGCGGCCTAAGAAATAGCAACAACAACAACAACAACAAAAAAGACAAAAAGACAAAACAAACAAACAAACAAACAAACAAAAAAACAGACATACAGACCAATGGAACAAAATAGAGAACCCAGAAATAAACCCAGACACCACGGGTCAATTAATCTTGGACAAAGGAGGCAAACCTGGACAGCTGCATGCAAATCAATGAAACAAGAACACACCATCACACCATGCACAAAAATAAATTCAAAATGGCTTAAAGTCTTAAATATAAGAAAAGACACCGTCAAATTCCCGGAAGAGAACATAGTCAAAGCATTCTCTGACATCGAGCTTATGAATTTTTTCTCAGGTCAGTCTCCAAAGCAACAGAAATAAAAGCAAAAATAAACCAGTGGGACCTAATCAAACTGAAAAGCTTTGCACAGCAAAGGAAACCAAAGAGAAAACAAAAAGACAATTTACAGAATGGGAGAAAATTGTGTCAAATGATGCAACTGACAAGGGCTTAATCTCTAAAATATACAAACAACATATACAACTCAACAGCAAAAAAAGCCAACAACCCAATTGAAAAATGGGCAAAATACCTGAATAGACTTTTCTCCAAGGAAGATATACAGATGGGCAATACGCACATGAAAGAAATGCTCAATATCCCTGATTATTAGGGAAATGCAAATCAAAGCACAACTAGATACTACCTCAAACCACCATTAATAAGTTCACAAATAACAAATGCTGGAGAGGGTGTAGAGAAAAGGGAATGTAAGCTGGAACAACGCTGTGGAGAACAGTATGGAGGTACCTTAGAAAACTATACATAGAACTACCATATGACCCAAAAATCTCACTCTTGGGCATATATCTGAACAAAACTTTCCTTGAAAAAGACACATGCTCCCACATGTTCATTGCAGCTCTAGTCACAGTAGTCAAGAACTGGAAACAACCCAAATGCCATTGACAGATGATTGCATTAGGAAGATGTGGTACATATACATAATGGAATACTACTTAACCATAAACAACAAAATATTGCCATTTGCAGCAACATGGATGGAACTAGAGAGTCTCATCCTGAGTGAAGTAAGTCAGAAAGATAAAGACAAATACCATATGATATCACTTATATCTGCAATCTAATATATGGCACAAATGCACCTTTCCACAGAAAAGAAGATCATGGACTTGGATAATAGACTTGTGGTTGCCACAGGGGAGGGGGAAGGAATGGGGTGTTTTGGGAGCTTGGGGTTAATAGGTGCAAACTATTGCCTTTGGAATGGATTAACAATGAGATCCTGTTGTGTAGCACTGGGAGCTATGTCTGGTCACTTACGATGGAGTATGATAATGTGACAAAAAGAATGTATATATGTATGTGTACCTGGGTCACCAGGCTGTACAGCAGAAAAAAAAAATTGTATTAGGGAAATAACAATTAAAAAATAAATAAATATATATATAAATAAAAATTTTTAAAGAAGGAATGCCAAAATGAAATTACAAACAGACATAAAATGGTTCTATTCACAAGGCAGTAAACAATTTAAATTCTCTTAACAAAGTCAAAAAAAAGAAAGTAATGCATCTTTTTTGCTCCTATTTTATCAGGACTTTTTTTTCTCTTTTGTCCAAAGAAGAAGAAATTTCCATACTTTGGGTTCAATATTAATTTTCTTGACTGTCTTTTTGCAGAGACATATTAGCCAAGTAAATTCATCAGCTGAATGTTAATAAATGCACCGATTCGCTAGAGGAATTAGATGATATAGCTCTTGTCTAGGTAAAAAGAAAGTATGAGTCACTCATATATATCATTCTAATCCTAGCTGTTTTTTTTTAAATAACAAACTGCAAACAAGTAAAGTTAATAAAAAAAAAAATCAGAGCTTGGGGAGGGGTATTAAAATGAACAAACTTCCAAATTGAAAAACCAATTGCCATACAAAGTATTCTGTGTAGGAAATAAATTTACATAATGAAAACTCAAAGTAACCTGAATCAGTGCAAATAACCCAATTCAATTACAACTTTATTAAGATAACAGCTATATACATATAGAAAATAAAGGCATTTCCCTCAGCCTTGAAATGGTATTCTTCTAATGGAAACCAGCCTTATAAGCTCTCTGTAAAAGAAGAAAATTGGCTGATACACTGTTACTTGTGTTAACATATTAATGCAAACTCAGTTTTCTCCAGCAGTTTCTGCTATAAACATCAACACTGTTCTATATGGTGTATGAAAGTTGAATTTATATTAGAAAGTTTATTTAGTGCTTCAGAGCTATTAAAGAATTTTCTCTCTCCTTATTCATTGAATCCTCATCAAAACTGTGTAACGGATTGATATTCCCATTTTGGAGAAACCAAAATTTGGAGTTCTATATCCAAGAACACATTTCTGCAAGTGGTAGAACATACACTCAAATCTAGATCCTTAACATTAAGTTTTTCCCATATCACAGCTTTTTTCCAAGTAATTTAATTACATTTCTTTCAATATTTATTTTGTTCACTATGTTTATGAGAGTACACACACATACACATTTGTACCTGTACACACACAAACATACACACATGTGCACACACTTTTGGGTAACTCTGGCCAAAATCCAGATCATAGGTTAAATAAATATAAGCTTGTCATATTCTGATGCCAGCTTCACATTTTCCAGCAACTAAATATGAAAAAAGAAGTCTTCTCTGATTTCACTAATTATTCTGAGAGTCAGCATTATATTCTACCTCTTAGAGAGATTAATCCCAGTCACACTTTTCCAAATTAGCAAGGAAATTAAGAAGAAAATATTACTCATCATTATGCAAAATTAATTCTTAATCAAATGCCATTTTTTTTGAAATGTTACGCCACATCTCCTCGAATGTGCCTGAACACTCCCTATTACATACCACATTTTATTTTCAATGTTACTCTTTAAGTTTAAAACCTAGCAAGTATATTTTCATGGTGGAAATGATAGAATTTGTTCCAGAATGACAGAATTGTTTCTATGGTCTCTGTCCCGCTGTAGCAGAGCATTGAAACAGTGGGAGTTTTACAAAATTATTAAAACAAAAGTAAGTTTTCAGAGAGCGAGAGAAGAGAGCACATCTTGTTTTATAATTTTTTTTTTGTATCCTCACTCTGTGGATCTGAGTAGGGACCCCAATTCTCCTACCCCAGCCCCCTATGCCAGACTTAAAGACTGAGTATTGCTTGATCTCTGTATGGAGCATATTTCATCTTCTGATTGTTTGGGGGCAGGATACCTTATTTTCATGGGGAACAAGTTATATACAGGCAGGGTGAGGAATGGGTGACATTCTTTCCTAGTAGGGAGTGAGCAACCCAGTTTGCTTAGGTGGGGGGAGGGACATTAAAATGAGACGATGCTGGAGGTTTTGGGTTTGTCTTCTTGTTGAGGACTTGAAACATATAACATCCCTCCTTTTTCTTGAGGGCCAAGTTTTTGCCCTTTTAATACCCTTCTCATCTACCTTCCTATTTTCTTTTATGGAATCTGGGAACCCAGATTATAACAGAAAAGGGCCAACTTCTTTCCGCTAAAAGGGAGCATTGTAGGGTTCTGGTCTCTGCCAGGATATTCCTGAAGAAGGAGGTGTGGCTACATGGGACAGCTTGTTCCAACATTGTCCAGATACTGATTAGTTGATATCTCATCCCCTTTGAATTATCATTTGGAGAATGGTTTGTGGTATTCTAGAAGAAACAATGTTAAGCAGATTAAAGTTAAGGCCAAATATCAGTAAGGGAATTATTGCAAAGTAATGAAGCCACTTAGTGCAGTTATGTATTTAATGTTGGTGTAACAGACCCAGTCAGAAATAACTAGAGAAGTGACAGTTTGAATGTTAATAGACAAAATATTTTTTTTTTTAAGGATAGACATGAATTCCAATTTGGACATGGCACTTTGGGGAGACTCACAACCCCCAAAGTTAGTTTTATCTAAAGTGGGTTTTAACTGTTAATGTGGTATTAACACATAAATAACAGGAGCTATTTGTCATTATATGTCTTTCATCTTTCTGTTGCAGGAGAGGGCCTTGAAAATGTAAGGTTCCAGTTCCCAGCTGCCAGCTGAAACTTCTTTGAGAATGGCTTTGAGGTGGCATCAAGTGTGTATAAACTTTAAGTTCTTAGCAATACAAGCATTTGTCTAAAATTACTCCAAAATATTATCTGATATTACCGTGGATGTCTCTAACACAGCTATTCCATTTTGTCTTTTAATTTTATTTTTCTTTAAAATGGTAAAAGCAGATGTCACTGTTGATGATTTTAGTGTTTTCCTAGATACGGGAAGATTCAAGAATTTGGGCTCATAAAAATCCTTACCTGAAAATATCTGAAGGCCTGTCCTGTCATTTTTTTCCCAGAGCACAGAGTGCCTCATTCCTGAACTCCACCCTGAACTCCTTTCTGGGGATGTTGAGGGTAAGCAGCTGCAGCATTTCATGATTCAATCCATGTAGAGGCAGATGGCAAGTGCCAATCTCCAGTTCACAGGGCTGGCCCATGGTCATAAATTTGACCATAATTTGGGGGAGGCATTTTATGACCATTTCATCCCATGGTGCTAGGAATACTCATTCCCAGGTCTGGTGAAGATTTCATTGGCAGGCCACTCAATGAGTTATTACTGGACTAGGCTTTATTAACAGTAGCTAAAATTCTTTGGACCACCTGTTTTATTAGCCTGTTATCATCCAGGAAATTTTCCTTCTTGTTATATTTTCTCATATTCTGCATTACACTGATCTCATATGGAACTGTATATTATTTCTAGGCTCAATTTGGCAATGTAAGAAATAACAATTTTGTAAACACAGTTAATAGAAAATAGTATAATTTGTAGTATTAATAAAAGTTATAAACAGGGAGTTTCCGTTGTGGTTCAGCGGTTAAAGAATCCGACTGGGAACCATGAGGCTGCAGGTTCGACCCCTGGCCTTGCTCAGTGGGTTAAGGATCCGGCATTGCCTTGAGCTGTGGTGTAGGTTGCAGACGTGGCTCGGATCCCGCATTGCTGTGGCTCTAACATAGGCCAGTGGCTACAGCTCTGATTTAACCCCTAGCCTTGGAACCTCCATATGCTGTGGGAGCGACGCAAGAAATGGCAAAAAGACAAAAAAAGAAGTTATAAACAGGAATTTAAGTCAAGATTTTACCAAATGCATCCCTGTATATCCCAGTTCACCTGGTTTGTCTCTTCCTTATTTTTAAGGGAAATTATATACTGGCTTTGTCCATAGTAATATCAGTAAAGGCTGGACAGAATTATAGTTTTCCTTGAATGAATTAGCAAAGGGCCAACTTATAAGAGCCATGGAGGGAAGAAATCCACCAGGATAAATCAGAAGTACTAGCTGTGGGTAATTGACTACAAACCTAAAAATCAGACTGATTTCTAAAATTCACATAGGCTCATGCCCATGAGAGAAAACATTTTATTTGCATATAAAATGAAAAGAAACCAAGAAGAAAAGTAATCATATGATCAGGTCAGGCAACCTTGTGATAGTTGTCTACTTCGGAGACAGTCTTCTTTTGTCCTGGTGTTGGTGATTTGGTTTTTGTTTGTTTGTTTGTTTGTTTTGTTTGTTTTCTTTTTGTCTTATTCAAATCCTATTGTAAGGTGAGTTTGAATTTGGTAGTTCTCTCTATAGACCAGCCTGGTGCAAGAGCCCTTCTTAAGTGAGAAATATAAATTTAAAAGTTAATTTCTCAATTTCTTTGTGAATGAGACACTTAGGAATAACTGAAATGAAACCTTTTATCTAGGTTGGAGACAGTCTTTTAAGTGATGCTTTTCCAGTATATACACCCCCTTGGTTATCATAGGGTGTCTGCTATTCATTCAAACATGGATTATAGGCATCAGCTTCACAAACACACTTAGAATATTTTCTAAATTATTCAATTAATTTTTACAATAATGTAACATAGCAGCAAAGAATTATTTGGGGGTGAGTTTTAAGCAGTAAACACTAAACTCAGTAACCGTAGAAGAAAATACATAGTTATGGTCCGAGTCAGAATAGGTATTATTTACATTTAGGAAACAGTTTCTTATTAACCTAATAAGGCTGAAGAAGCCAAAGTCTCCAATTTCTGGAGGGACCAGGCAGAGAAAAAAAAATGTTTTAATTTTATCCACAGATGTAAATTACCAAACTATTGTAATTCATTAATATGTTGAAGGGAAAGGTTTTTCTAAATCTGAAAAATAAAGATCAAAATCCAGTAATATGCCAGACAAAAGTTATAAAGGTCATAATCATACTTAGCAATTTTTATCCCATGTAACTAATTTTGTTCTGTTCAAGTCCAGTTTTATATTAGTTTTGTTGATCTTATGTGATGATTAAGTATAATTTTAAGAAGTCTATGAAAAAAAATTAAGGCTTATATGATTTGTCCAGTGAAGCAGGTGCTTTGATTACTGGATACTGTAGAAAGTATACTCAAAATAGAAAACACATTTTTAATAATTTTTGTGAGGGCATCAGCCCTATAGCCAGGGAAAGCTTTGATACCTCAGTTAGGAATTATTTTTGCCAAGGAGCCAGGAAAAGCCAAGTGGCTGTCTTGGATTTCCCATTGTCCTCATTATTTAATTTAGTTATTGTTTACCCATGTTTAATTCCCTGATTTAATGTAGATTGCTGCCGTATTTTAAGGACATCAGATGGCAAAACCTGGAAATAAGAGGTTAATTTTCCATAGAAGTGAAATAAACTTTATCTACATGTACCATATCTTTTATCTGACAATATTCCTTAATTTAATTTGGTCTGTAAAGTGATTTCAATTAGTTTAATATTTTCTTAAATGGCTCAGGAGTACTCTGAAGCACTTCAAATTAGCTGGAGATAGGAAGAACTTTAACTAGAATTTGACATTTGTGAAGTTTGTTAAAAAAAAACAAAAAAATTTTAAAGCACTTGGTAAATTGAATCATAGATAATTGTGAAATAATATTTATTTCCTCAACTGAAGAAAAAAATAGTCATAAAAGCAAATAGGAGTCACTTAAGCACAAAGAAATTCACAATTTATTACTGAAGGCAGCACTATAGGAAAACCTTGTTTTAACAGAGAGACCAAATCCAAATTCTGCACAAGCTTAATTTTTATTCTCACAACTTTTTACTGTAAACACACATCTTACCTTTTTATATACATATATCAATTTTTATTTTTTCCATTATAGCTGGTTTACAGTGTTCTGTCAATTTTTAACTATTTTATATCTAGACTCTGTAGATTGGTAAAAATAATTACCAAATTTTTTTTTAAATGCACTTTAATAAGAAATACCTCAGTGTGGCACAAAAGGTACCATAAAGTTATCTGTGAAATGCAATATTCAGTAATTAATGCTTCAGCATCTTATTTTATTTGTAAATGACTCAGCTATTCAATAAATTTCCATCATTAAACTTAATTCAGCACAACTCTAAATTTTTACATTACAAAATATCTGGAGATATCATTATTAAGTAAATATTCCTGGAACATTTATTCCTAGAAAGTTTAACAAAAAGTTCTTATTTCTTTTACATTTAAATTATTATATTACCAAGTTATTTTTCTTGCTGGTAATTTTGTAACAGATATAACAAGATCTTATTTAATTTTCTTTTAAACCTTAGGTAAAATAAAGGTGTTATACTTAATGTTATACTTAATAAAGGTGACTCTAAAGACATGTTTATGTTAATTATATCAACAAACTAGCTTTCACCTTAAAACCAGATATTAATTAAATACTGAATATTTCCAGTTCAGGAGAACCTAGGATTAATTCTGGCAAGTTACATTATGTATTTTGAGAATTTGTGTGAGTGCTTAATTTCCTTTAAGTCAATGAAGTAGAGCTCTTTTATGAATTAATTTTGGCAACACCATAGTTGTACAACACACATATAGATACATACAAACATGCAAATCAGAGGCCTCAGAATTTCCATTTCAAAGTAGCAGTAGAAAGATACATAGTGAAAGCTGAGGTGGAGAGAAGGTAGAGTTTATTGAGATAAGAGACATTGCAAGTTCAGTGGAACTTCTTAAAGATCAGGGAGAGCCAACCCTGAGCACATGGTCATGTCAGTTTCTATAACCCAGAGAGAGGAGAGATCTCTATCTTAGAGTCATCCTCAGCTGGGCTGACTGGTTGTTTCCCATTTAAAATGACAGTCTTGGCAGGAGAGGATGATGGAGTAAAGAAGCTAAGGGATAGTCTCTGCAGCTAATGGATAGTCTGAGAACTGGGCATCCACAGGTCAGAGAGAGGCCTCGTTCCATGGCATTTATGTGCACCCCCAGACACCACTGTTAGGACTGGGCATCCCTAGCCTCTACAGGTGAGACTTTTTGCAGGATCATAAAAGGGGACTACTCTGGCAGTCTTGAGAGCTGGATATCCCCAGGTCAGAGTTGGCATGTCCTATGGCCAATTCTGGCCACCTCACAAGACCCAAGACTAGTGTTGGACATCTGCAGGCCAACTAGATCAGTGTGCCCTCCACTGGACAGAGGTTTCACCCTGGTATGAATTTTCCATGCCATACATGAGAAGATGGTTAGGTATACTTAGGCTAGGTTGTTCAGCCTGGGTTGTGTCATCCTGTCAAAAAAGGGACTTAATTGTGGTGGACCTAGCTCCAGCCCTATGTTCCTTCCCTTGACAGAGGGAGCCTGGCTTTTGCCATAGGAGGAAGAGGAGAAATTTTCCTGGGAATCCCCAAAGTTTGAGTAAGGGACTGAGGTTTTGTTCAGAGATAGTTTCTGTAGACAGAGAGAAAAGCAGTGAGGTTTCTTTAAAAGGGATGAGACGTGGCTGTCTCCTCAAGGTCTGAGGCAAAGTTACAGTAACAGAAAGAGAAGGCTGGGGAGAAATAAGAAGGAATCCTCAACCATTTTAGGCAGCAGTTACTAAGGCAGTGAGCTATGGGACTTCAGAATACATCAAGGTACCCCTTGCCAGAATTGTCAGTTGCTCCAATAGCTATTCACCCATTTACAGAGGGTTCTGGAAAGAGGAGTAGGGGGAGGGAGGGAGGGAGGGAGGAAGGAAGGAAGGAAGGAAGGAAGAAGGAAGGAAAGAAAGAAAGAAAGAAAGAGAAAGAAAAAAGAAAGAAAGGAAGAAGAAAGAGAAGAGAAGAGAAAGAAAGAAGAGAAAGAAAAAAAAGAAAGAAAGAAAGAGAAAGAAGAAAGAAAGAAAGAAGAAGAAAGAAAGAAAAGAAAGAAAGAAAGAAAGAAAAGAAAGAAAAGAAAGAAAGAAAGAAAGAAAAGAAAGGAAAGAAGGAAGGAAGGAAGGAAGGAAGGAAGGAAGGAAGGAAGGAAGGAAGGAAGGAAGGAAGGAAGGAAGGAAGGAAGGAAGAAGGAAGGAAGGAAGGAAGGAGGGAGGGAGGGAGAAAAGAAAGAAGGAAGAAAAGAAGGAAAGCAAGCACAAATGGCAGTTAGAGACGGTGGGTTTTAAGTTGTCTGGAGATGGGTGGAACTCCTGCTGAGCTTTCATCCACTGAGAGGAGTAGGAAAGAGAAGGGAATGGACTGGTGCCAGGCATCCCCAGGCATTTCTGCCAGGAGACAGCCTGAAGGGGAGGGGGACAGAGGAGAGGAAAATGAGCCAGAGAAAAGCATTTTAATTGTGGCTGGTGTTCTGGATGTACAAGAACTGGAACTCATTTTAATTTCTAGACATTGCATGCCACTTCCAAATGATCCAGCACTTCTCTAGCATGAGAATTTGCATTCTGTGTGGTGTGTCCTCTCCCAGGCTGGAACACACCAAAGGTTCACCTACATGGTGACCCCAGAAACCCTCCACCTCAGTGCTCACTTGTGCTCTGGTTGGCATGTCCTGATGGGTGGTCCCTGTAGCCCCAGATGCTTTTTGCTCTGAGCAATACCTAAGCAAATGCCTCCACCATCCAGGGCTGTGGTGGGCCAGGGAGCCCAGCAGGCCAGCCTGCAGCATAGCATCAGCAGCCCAGAGCTGGCTAGTTCCTGGAAGTGGGCCTAGCTAGGCTCCAGGTGGAGGGAGCCCTCCTGGCTAGGCCTGATGGTAGCAGAGTCCCCAGCTTGCCAAAGCCTGGTCCCTGGCCTATCTGCCACATCGCAATCACCACAGGAGGCCACAGCCCAGGCAGCAAGGTGGATGAGGCGGTGGCACAGTGGCTGTGCTGACAAATAAAAAAATCTCAGTACCTCCCCTTCATGCCCCCCCATACCCTGGCGCCTCATAGATGGAAAATGGAGAGAACACAATTCTCCAGGGAGGGTTCCTCTAGGGAGAGGGGTATTCCTACCTTTATCCTAGTCACATGGCACCATTGTTATGATATACTTTGTTTCAGAGTGATAGAATTGCTGTTCCCTTGGTCCCTGCCTTGCTATAGCAAAGCATTGAAATGGCAGTCATTTTACAAATGTATTAAAGCATAAGTACATTTTCAGAGAGAAAGAGAGAGTGAACATGCATGAACATAAGCATGAGTGCATGTCTGGGTTAAGAGAGGGTCTGCCTTGTTTTGCAATTGTTTTTATATTCCCACTCTCTGGACCTGAGTGGAGGCATGATTTCTCCTGCCACAGCCCCCCACACTGTGCATAAGAGCTGAGTGTTGTTTGATCTCTGTTTGGGGCATATTTGATCTTCTAATTGGTTTGGGGCAGGATATCTTATTTGCGTGGGAAATGGGTTATACAGAGGTGGAGTGAGGGATGGGCAACATTCCTCCCCTAGTAGGGAGTGAGCAACTCAGTTTGTTCAAGGTGGGGGAAGGGGCATTACAATGAGACCAGGCCAGAGGCTTTTGGGGGGTTTAGTTTTCTTGAAGGGAACTTGAAACCTATAACACAAACACGGCACATTGTAAACTGATATATAAATACCTAGATGAGAGGTTAGTGTTTATTTAAATATAACAAAGAGTCACAAAATTTCTCATTTCATTTCTCTAGAGCTCATTTGGATTTCTTCTAATTTGTGCCAGTTCACTTGATTATTTCCTTTAATATGTCTGTGGTAAGCATTCCCTTGCATTCTTTCAATGTGGAAGAAAATTTTCAGGAATTCTAATTAATCTTGATATTGATATTCTATTTAATAGTTTTTCATTTAATGAAATCTTCACAGAAATAAAACCCAAGGATAAAATAGAAATACCTTGAAAATGAATTAAAAATACCAAATACAATATAAAAAAAGCAATACTCAATTCCAAATAATTTCTAAAGAATTCATAATGATTTCTCCAACCCCATTTTATTTTCATTCAGCCATGAGTATAATTTCCAATATAAATAGGGATAACTTTGGGATATTTTTGGTTATTAGTAAAGTACGTGATGTCTTCCCTATTCTTTGAGGGTAAATGCAGTCATTGCACAAAATAGAACCAAACTTTAAGAAAACAAATCTTAATTAAAATACCTAGCCATTTGTAGGTATTTTAATATTCAGATATTTTTCTTAACTGTACATTTTCACTGCTGGTATGGATGTATCTAATTCAATTTTGGATCAAACTGAATTCAGCTCATACTAACTGGTGTGTTAGCAAAGATTGAATAAATATTTCTTAAATACATTATTACAGTTAGAAAATTAGCTAACCAACTAATTTTTAAGAGAAAAAATAGATATTAAGTTTAAGGAAATATTAATTGTAAGAGAAAGACATTGAATTTTGTGGTAGTAGTCTCCAAATGTGGACTCCCAATAAACCATGACTCCTAGTATTATACACTCCCTTATGTAGATAGCCTAGTCCTCTTGAGTGTGGGCTGATATCACAATCTGCTTTGGATCTGTCAAAGGCACCAAGTGTGCCTCTGTTATTTCCAAGGTTGGATGATAAAAAACCTAGTGGATTACACTTACACCTCTTGACATGCTTATTCTAGGGCAGCCAGACATTTGGTAAGACGAAGCCCTACTATCTTGAAGCTACTATGCTGTGAGAAACTGAAAACAAACCACATGGATATAGAGAGAAGGGAGAGAGAGTTGCTTGACTAGCCCCAGTTATTTAGGCCATCCAATATGAAGCTCCAGACAAGTGAGTGAAATCTGAGTAAAGAAGTGTTCTTGGGTATTTCAGTCCCAGGACACATCATATGGAGAAAAACCCAGGAATCAGGCACCAGAACTGAAGACCCGGATTTAAGTGTCCAGTTGACTTGTCTAACCATTTCTAACCAGATGAGTGCTCAGACAAGGAGCAGACATGAGCCATTCTCACTACATTCTGATATATGTTCTGATCCTCAGAATTTGAAGCATAACTTATATAAATGAGACAAAATATGGCCTCCATTTTGGCCCTTAGTTTTTTTTTTTATTCTTCACTGAGAACTGAGACCTCTTAGCTTAAAAATCTCTCCAGTTCCAAACTCAAAATTTTACAAACCCAGTTTTTTAAAAATATAACAGACAGGTTTGCATTCTTCTTTGCATACCCCATGAGATACCTCACCCAACATCCATCAACCATAGATACGACAGGCCACTGCTTAAGACTCAGAGATGCAACTGTTCTTCAGAGCTTTCTGACTCAATAGTTTCCACTGTGCTGCTTGAATCAATATCACCTGGATACTCTGGACATATAATCCCCCCAAGGGTTCTGGATAGACTGCTGCTGTAGCTGTGAGGGATTTTTCCTACCTGTGAACTTGTCAAAGCACAGCCCAATAAAGTTCTCTCTCACTTATAGCCTTTGATCAGTCTCCAAATCCCTTTAAAACCCTAAAATGATAAAATAGCTTTTGTGTTTCTTTTCATTTTTTTAAAGTTTTATTGAAGTATAATTGGTTTATAGGAGTTCCTGCTGTGACACAGCAGAAACAAATCTGACTAGGAACAAAGAGGTTGCAGGTTCAATCCCTGGCCTCGCTCAAGTGGGTTGAGGATCCAGCGTTGCCATGATCTGTGGTGTGGGTCGCAGACACGGCTTGGATCTGGCATTGCTGTGGCTCTGGCATAGGCTGGCAATAACAGCTCTGGTTCAACCCCTAGCCTGGGAACCTCCATGTGCCACAGGTACAGCCCTAAAAAGACAAAAAAGACAAAAAAAGCATAATTGATTTACAATGTTGTGATAATTTCTACTGTACAAAAAAGTGATTCAATTATGCATGTACACCCATCCATTCTCTTTCAGGTTCTTTTCCCACATAGATTATCACAGAATATTGGGTAGAGTTTCCTGTGCTATACAGTGGGTCCCCATTGGCCAATCATTCCATAAACCTCAGTGTGCATTTGCCAATCCAAAACCCTCATCCATCCCCCACAAACTGTCCCCTTTGGTAACCATAAGTTTTTCAGATTTGGCAAGTATGTTTCTGTTCTGCTAATAAGTTCATTTGTATCATTTTTTTAGATTCCATATATGTGATATCACATGATGTTTGTTTTTCACTCTAACTTCACATTGTAAGATAAACAAGTCCATTCATGTTGCTTTAGATGGCATAATTTCATTCTTTTTTATGGCTGAGTAAATATTCTATTGTATATATGTACCACATCTTCTTTATCCATTCCTCTGTCAGTGGACATTTAGGTTGCTTCCATGTCTTGGCAACTGTAAATAGAGCTGCAGTGAATATTAGGGTGCAGTATATTTTCAAATTATGGTTTTCCAGATAGATGCCCAGGAGTGAGATTGCTGAATCATATGGTAGTTATATTTTTAGTTTGTTGAGGAACCTCCATACAGTTTTGCATTGTGGTTGCACCAATCTACATTCCCACCAGCAGTATAAGAGGGTTCCCTTTTTTCCACACCCTCTACAGCATTTATTGTTTTGTAGACTTTTTGATGATGGCCATTCTGGATGTTGTAAGGTGGTACCTTGCCGTAGTTTTTTACTTGCATTTCTCTAATAATTAGTCATGTTGAACATCTTTTCATGTGTTTTTTGGCCATCAGTATGTCTTCTTGGAGAAATGTCTATTTAGAGCTTCTGCCTAAAATTACTTTTGTTTCATCCAACTAAATTTTAGGGCTCTTTGTTATGCAGCAGTAAAAAATAATAGAATGAATTTAAGCTATTTCTTTAAGGCATCTAAAGTCAGTTGTAGAACAACAATTAAACTGCCCTGAGAAAGTGAGCAATGTTCTAATGTGATTCAGGTTATTACATAAAAACTATGGTTCAAGGCTGAGATGGTACAGTCCTAAAATAATATTGCTTTTCATGTCCATCACATCTTTTAAAGAACACAAGATGATAAATTATTTTAGTAAGAACCAGGAGCAATTTTCCCAATATTTAACTGCAATTAATGGGCAATATAAAATCACAACCACAAGCAATCTTGTCCACCAAAGAAAGCAGTTTTGTAACAAATCAACTATTCTTAAAATGTTAATATCAATTTTCTTTGCTTATTTGTTCTTATTTGTTTTTTGTCATTCATTAACATATAAATTGTAGCCAAAAGTTTAAAAAATATATTGAAGCAAACCCAAAACTTGGAAAGTTAAAAATTTATATCTGTAAACTCTCATAAATAAAGAATAACTTCTCTATAACTAAGAAAATTAACCCTACTGAAAATTAAAAAGATACTACCATTATCATTTTTTGGCAGTTGTAGCACTCTGGCCTGCTTGCTGAACATGAGTGTTCTGTGTCAGCTTTATCTGAAAACACTGATGTGGAAGTGTTCCATCACATATTTTTATCTGGCAGAAGAGAGCAAAGGAGAAGTAAATAGTAAGCCCTTTATTTTTTAATGCATTTGGCTAAGTCATGCTTGGAATTAAAGAAAATTTGTAAGCTGGTCTCCGAATGCTTGCATGAGAACAGAGTACATCTTCCATGTCATGAATTCATAGAGATTAATGCAAACTTATGACTCTACTCCACTCAGCCATGTGTGAAAACATTTCAAAGAGCAGAAAAATTGAACTAAGGAAACCTTAGTTTTCTGACTTGGCCTCTCACTTGTAGGGTGATTTCAGGCAAATTATATAACCAAGTCTTCATTTACTCATTTATAAAATCATATTAATCTAAAATGGTCATTTTAAGAAAACATGTTATAATGCATCTGTTTTATATTAAGCAACTTGTTATTTTCATGGATTATTATAAAAGTCAGAAAAATATCACATGAGTTTGGGCAGCAACAAGGGTCTCTTTCTACTTATTTACCAAGAAAATTTGTCATATAATCTAAAACTTTCAGGCAAAGTGTTATATTAAACTTATGCCACTTATGGCATTATAATAGCAAAGATGCACCAATTGACAAAGAAATGATAAACAAAGTAGACTGTAATATCCATTTAAATTTGGAAGCAAAGTAAACCTAAAATCAAAGTGACATAAATCACCATATACAATAAAAAAATATATATAGTCCCATTCAACTTTCAGGTAATAATTATTGTTTAATTATGGTTTAATTTTATCTTGATTAATCTTCTTAAAAGCATTCAGAATCATTCTTCCTTTCCAATAAGAATTTTAACTATCAGAGAGGTGACAGAGTTGTCTTAGAACTCTCATCAACTTTTCTCTTGATAAAAACTTGATTTCTGAATGCAGACTCCTGAAGTCACAGCCCCATAGTCATTTCTCAGAATGTCTTACCTGACCTGCTCCTCCCAGTTTCCTCCAAAATATCCAGCTTCCCTATATACTCTCATTATACCTTCAACATTTCATACACAGTATCTGCCACAGTGTGCATATGGAATCGTGTGGTTGTAAATTCTGGGAGTAAGGGATGATGCTGGTCTTTGATCTCTACTGCAAACCCAGTGCCAGACACAGGAGCCATCACAGAGTAGTGGTGCAGCATTATCTGTTGAATTAATAAGTGAATGGACTGAATATCTTCTCATGATAGTCTGGTGAATATTTTCTCATATTCTCAAGGCTCATTAGGTCCTCTCCAAATTAAATATTTTTTCCTTTTTTCTCATAACTAACTTTGTTCATGCTTGTATCATGTTTATCACATTGGTAATTGTATATTTATCTTTTTTCCAACATAATATTTGAGTTCTTTAGCACCTTGAGGTTAGAAATCATGTCTTGTTCACTGTTGTATACTGAGGCCTCTCACAACATTAGGCATATCACAGGTTCTCAGGAGTAGAAGGAACTGCAATAGAGAAAAAGATGAACTCTGATGGTTTTAAGATTTCAATTGGCTTTGCTTCAAGAAAAAACCCATTTACACACAGGAGGTGAAGCCAGGCATTACTGAAGAAAATTGCTTAATCTGCTCTATATATTATAGGTAATGTCCTGAATCTGCTTTCAGGCCCTGCCAACCTGCCGAGTTCCAGGAAAATTGAAAGCTTCATTCCTTTTTTTCTTCTTCTCCTTCTTCTCCTTTCTCCCCAACCCTTCCTCCTTCATGTATAAATATAATGCACATATTAAAACCTCACTGACTTTTAAAACAAACAAGATGCTTCATGGTATTATATATATGTATATACATATATATTATACAGTATATAAATATGTTTGTTCCTTGCCTCCCAAACCTAAAGGATTAATATTATCCAAGTGAAAATTTTGTATTCACTATATAGGGAAATTTAGGGCAATTCACATGACATAG
This sequence comes from Phacochoerus africanus, assembly GCF_016906955.1. Taxonomy (NCBI): domain Eukaryota; kingdom Metazoa; phylum Chordata; class Mammalia; order Artiodactyla; family Suidae; genus Phacochoerus; species Phacochoerus africanus. The sequence goes on along the minus strand of NC_062556.1, from coordinate 33,907,338 downwards.
ATAATGAGTCTGCATTAAAAATGATAGGAATAGGAAGCTTTGAAGTTTTCAGATAATAATCTCTTAGACAAGGAAAGAGCGACTATCTTTACCTATATTTAACAACTAAGCAAGTCATTGAGCAAGAACACACTAGAAAGAATGCCATGCATAATGACTCAATGAGTAATATTTACATGGATTTCTCATTTATATGTATCAAATGATGTGCTTATTAGGTGTAACTAAGCTTATTGGAAAGAATATTTCTAAAAGATCTTGTCTTCATTGGCCTGGGTTAACAGATTTCACATGTAACCACAGATTAAGATATAAATAGAAGATATTACTGTATTGTTAGCAATTACTCCCTGGCATTTTGCACTTGTCAAAAACAGATATAGAATATTACATTTATAATTTATAGTTCAGATTTAAAAACACAATAAAATGCTTGTATTTTTTTAACATACAGTTCAAAGAGTTTTAACAAGTGTATACCACATGAAACGACTGCTCTAACGAATGTACATTTTATTTATCCTTTCATCTGTTGATAAACATTTGGGTTATTTTCAATTTGGGTCTATTATGATTAAAGCTATGATGAATGTTCACGTACTAGTTTTATGTGGACCATTTCTTTTCATAAACCCCTAAAAGAGGAATTGCTTAATTATATGGAAGGTACGTATTAAATTTTATAAGAAACTGTCAATCTAAAAAACGTATTTTAGGAGTTACCACTGTAGCTCAGTGGGATAAGGATCCGACGTTATCTCTGTGAGGTTGTGGGTTTGATCCCTGGTCTCACTCAGTGGGTTAAGGATATGATGTTGCCATAAGCTGTGGTGAAGATCACAGATGAAGCTCAGATCTGGTTTGCTGAAGCTATAGCATAGCCTGGCAGCTGCACCTCTGATTCCACCCCTAGCCTGGGATTTTTCATATGCCACAGGTGTAGCCATAAAAAATTTTTTAAATTTTAAATATTTTAATTAATAATGTTCAAAGATGTCAAGATAGCATTAATAAATATTAAATAATTATCTATTATATGCAAGCTCTATTTGTCCATTCTGTGTATAAATTAAATAAGATACAGTCCCTGCCCTAAGGACATTCATAGACTATGGAAAACCACTCTCCCTTATGCATTTGCAAAAAGACATCACCGTATATATAATGTATTTGAAGAAGCAATCACAGTATAATTAGATGTGTTAAGTCTTAGTTCTGGCTCTGTTACTAGTTACTACTAGTTCTGGCTCTGCTACAAAGTTAGTTATTTAACTTTGAGAAAATTCTTAGTCTCTCTGAGCATTATTTTCTCTAAAAAGACAACATTTTAATAATCACTGTTACTTTCAAACACTAAAATAAATCTACAGTTTATATTGAAAATAAAATAGCAACAAATTTCCAAATTTGTTAACTCCAAATAAAGTTGATAACTTTTTATTCATTTATTTATGTATTTATTTGTTGTCTTTTTATGGCTGCACCCATGGCATATGGAAGTTCCAAGCTAGGGATCAAGTTGGAGCTGTAGTTTCTGACCTACACCACAGCCACAGCAACGTCAGATCTGAGCCATGTCTGAGACCTACACCACAGCTCACAGCAATGCTGAATCCCTGGCCACTGAGTGAGGCCAGGCATCAAACCTACAATACTTGTCATTTCTGCTGAGCCTCATGGGAAATTTACAAAATTGATAACTTAAGTTTGAAATTTTGAAGTAGTTGATAGTTTTATTAGAGATTGAGTAATTGGATGATTTGTAATAAATGTGAACAACATGAATTATTCCTTAAGCATAATAATTCCTTGAACTGGCATTAGAATATTATTATATGAGAAATCATATCAAAGAAATGACTGAAAGTCTGCTGTCCATTAAATCTCAATTTATCTGGAATGTAAAAATAAAGACAAATTATAACCAAGCATAAGAGAACACTGAATTGAAGAAGAAAGGCACTAAAATCTTCCATTGGCTCTAAAACATCATAATTTCCAGCTGTCACATTTTAATACTCTAGATACCAAATAAACTGAAATCTGGTGTGTCCAGCATCTTTTAGTGAGATTTCTCTCTGCAAACAGTTCAAAAAGGGATTTCCATGGAAAATCAAAAGACAGTAAGTAGCCAGCTTTATGTAAGAAATAGGAATATAACAGTCCTTGTCTATCATTAAGAAAAATGCTCAATTTATACTTTCAGATTTACAAGGAGGAGTTTCTATTTCTTGGCAAATTAAACCTCTTGAATGAAGAGCTTGCTCTTATTTTGCTTTGCTTTGTTGTGCTGATAACATCTTTATCTGTCATCAATCTCTTCCACCACATTCACATTAAGACTAATTCCTAGATGGATTAATAATTATGCTGCTTCCCACCCAACCCCATCCAAAACAACAAAGACACCAATTCTTTAAGAAAGCTGAAGCTTAAGTCAAGAGAAAAATCACTGGGTGGAAAGATTCCTTAGGGGAAAAAAATGAACAATGGTAACTACCTTCTCTCAACATTTGAATAAACATGAAGTCAAAATGATTCGGTTGATTACCAAACAATGAATAATAAAATGATGACTGCCTGCCTCAGAGGTCTTAGAGGTAGTTGTGAAATCAGAGCAATACTCAGAGTCCGACCAAATGAGTTACTGGTCTGTGTAACCAGAGGCAAGTCAATTATTTTTCTATACCTTATTTTCCCTAACAAAATAATAATGCTCATTTTTTTGTTGTTGTTGTTTTTTGGTTTTTTTTGGGGGGTTTTTTTTACACTGCCTTATAATAGTTAACAGAAAATTCTTGAGGAAATATTCATCTCTATTTAATTGAGAGTTTAGAAAATGGTAAAACATAGAGGTATTTCATATACAGTATGGTACTGTGTCAACATAAATAATCATTACTACCATAATTTTAAACATAGATACTATTTAAGATTTCTCTCAAAAGTGAGACTAATTTTCCATTAGTAATGGGTCTTTTAAATTGATCCCAAACTTTAACACTTTGTGAACAAAGAAGAATAAAGAGCATTGCTCCACTACCAGTTCTACAAGGGTTAAGTCATAACGCACAGAGTTGAGTTTGCCCACTGACAGTTGATAGTGCTCTCTGAAAAGACGTCAAGACGAAGAGAAGGATGAGGTACTCTGTGCTTTGGATAAACATGCTCTTAGATTGTTAGATGCATATCTCAGAGAGAATTTCAATAACTCCAGATTCTCACATCTTCTCATACAATGGAAAGCACTAAAAGCATTAACTCAAGATAGCTGTTATTTGCGATTAGCAGTCATCTTTCACCAAGATGTATGCTTGACTATATGTATTTTCTAGCCAAAAGTCATATAAAAACTGGTTTCCCCTCGACCTCTTTGGAACAGTTTTCTCAGGGCTGACTGGCTTTCTCCCAGGCTATAGCCCTCAGTAAGACCCTCAATAAAACTTAAGCTTGTAGCTTTCTGGTTGTGCATATTTCTTTTAAGTCAACAACTTCTAAATCAACCACAAAAAGCAAGTGAGATGATTGTGACCTGCATATGATGAAAATAAATCTATTCTTGGATATAACCTTGAACCCATTATGTTACAGCTATTTCCCCTGTGGTTAACAGAGTAGTAGCCTCTAATAGGGAAATACTCACCCACCCACAACATTAAATTAATCCTGTTTTCATACACTAATTGGTCAAGAATCAGCAAAATGCCTAAAAGACTGAAGAGGAAGCCAAAGATTTTCTTTGTGGGTCTCAGTTCTGTTAAATAGTGAGGAATTTGGATCAGTTTTTTTTTTTAATTACCGTGTTCAATTTTACCTTAGTTAATTCATCTTCTGTCATCAATCTTATAATACTCTGATGTAGAAACTAGAAGGAAGAGGAGGAAATGCTAGAATAAATATGCCATAATGGGTGGTCTTAAGGCTATTCAAAACAGCCAGCATCACACAGTTTAAAAACAAAAACTATGACTCTGTATGCCACCTGGTCTCTTCTTACAGTCAGGGCTAATAGTAAGCTCACTAGGGTTAGCTGAGGCTAAGTAGGGCCACACAATCTTTCCCTTACCTACTAGCCTCTCCTAAGTAATAAATATACAATGCTGCTAGCAGCCTTCTCTTTCACATGTAAAATCTTTTCTCTTCAATCTTTCTTGATTTTTACTCTTTAGTGAAAAATAATATTCTATAATTCCTTAATAGTAATCCATTGCAGGTAGTTATTAAATTAAGTGAATTGCTTGACCCTTTCTATGTTTGGTTAAAAATTTTAAACATCAAGTTGGACCATGCAGAAATCTTTAGACAGTAAAGGAGGGAGGAGTGGAGATGTCACTGACATTCAAATATCAAAATTATGAACTATAAAAATAATAAAAGAAGATTTCAGATGTGTTCCTATAGTGTCTCCAAAGAGCATGGAGACAAATTCTTTTAAAAAAAATTTCTTGCTTATTAAGTAGAGATGCCAATGTATAATAGTTAAGATTTGGAGGATTTTTTTTTAAATGGAAGTCAAATTTTACTTTTTCATTTCTTTCTTCAATAACGCTGCATTATTTAGCTGATTTGGGTCACTTAGAAGTTAATGTTTAGTCTTCTTCTTGATAATGGTTTCCTTTAGATACTACATAGACACTACATATATATGATAAATTATATATATATACATAACAAAACAGGAGTTGATTACAAGTAACTTGAAACCTACATTCAAGAAAGAAGACAGAAATAAGTAACTAAGCAATTGGTCTCAGACTGAGGTAATGGAAGGGATGAAAGAAATAAATGGAAATGACCTCATTCAAGGCATTGAAGATCATAGTTTGGAATATGTTTTTGTTCAAGTTACAGTAGAAGGCCATTGGCAGATTTCAGTCAGGGGAAGAATTAGATCTGATTTATTTCTTTAAAAGTAAATGATTCTACTGTAATGAGATACATCAGTGTATCAGACAGGGACAATAGCCTGTGCAAAAGGACAAAGATGTAAAAGAAGTTAGTACAGTTGGGAATTCTGAGTACTTGGGTCTGCATGGTATCTGAGGAAGAAGCACCAAGCAGTGACCAAATGAGAGAAGAAGGCAGATATTAGCTCAAAAAACCTTTGGTGTCACACTAAGGATTCTGTTTTCTTCTGAAAGCCATTGAAGATGTTTAAGCAGGGAAATGATGGTGAAATACATCTTAATGAGATTATAGAAAATGGGCTGAAAGAGGCTTGATTGGAAGCAAGGGGAATAGATATACTGTTACTATTATAACCAATAAAGAGGAAAACTATGAAAGCCTTAAAATAAGAGGTCAGGAGGATGCCTAATTCCAGTTCATGTTCCTAATTCAAAGATGAACCATTTAAATAATGCAAAATGTAATGGGAATTTTATTCTCATTAGTAACATGAACATTCAGAAATTGAGTATCCTGGATAGGTGTCTCTAACATGCTCCTACTGTACCAGCTTTAACAGTTAATTAAACCTCAGTTTTCTAGTCTCAGAAATGGTAGAACTGACTTAGATAATCTCTGAAGTTGCCTTGCAATTATAAAATGCTATAGACAGCACAGTTTGTCCCATTTCTATTATAGAGTTGTTATTTATTGCTCTTTTCTGCAAGTTAGGAAAAGAAAATGAGCTCATTAACTTGGAATTAATCCTCCAATTGTGCTGCCTTATATCTAGAATGCCAGGCATTGAGATGGACTTTTTACAAATAGTAATTAAAACTCAGTTATCTTTATTGGAAAAGGTTCTTCAAAAGAGGAACATAATTTATATATAAATTCTAAATTAAAAAAGAGTTAGTTGGGTTTCCTCCTATGCTATGATGGCAGAAAATGTCTCTCTGTATTTCAATGTACCATATATTATTTGTCTTAAAATAGCATTAATTAATAGTTATGTACAGCTCAGCACTTCAACATTCCATGCTTGTAGTTATTAACTAAGTTTAAGCTGTTTTAAATAATTCTGCTAATTAATTCTAACTACAGTTTTGCTGAAATGCTCCTATTCTGCACTTGAATCACAAATGTGATATTAAGCAATCGTTTATACATTATTTATTTAGTGGACACAGGTAAAGCCATTCAAGCCCTCCCTCTGACCCACATATACTCAAAAAAAAATGCATTTTTTTCATATAAGTTGGAAACATATGGAATGGAATTGTTTATGTTTGAACATGTTTGACTCCAAAGCAGCAATTTCATATGGATCATCTAATAGTTAAAAGATATTTCATATGGTTTATAATAATATATGAGAAATTAAACATAATTTCTTTTTTAAAGAATTTTAATTCAACATGGACATTTTATGTAACACTGAGATATAAAAGTACTGGATATAAAAGCCAAAACAACCTTGTGAAAAAAAATCACATTTTCAAATATAGTGGAAGCAAAATCTAAACAACTAAAATTCTGGACTTCGTTGTCCTCTCAGCTGACACATCACAAGAACTGGAAGCTCTACATTAAATTTTTCAAAATTATCTATGGCGGGAAAGGGAAAACCACACATATCAAGGCTTCTACAGAGGTGACCTGGAATTCCAACTGCAAAATGCCTGTCTTTGAAGCAGCCAGACTAGAAATATATACTTAGCAGGTGGCACTGATGCCAAATTGAGCTGGATCCTTATATGTTTAGAATAATAAACTAAAAACTGTTTGGGGGGACACTTATTAAAGTGTATTAGCAAGAATGGAGGATTGGAATTGACATGGAACTGTGAGCTAACTTTGTTCTACTAAGATATTGGGGCAAGTAACATAAGATAAGGACTTTGTAGCGAGGACTTTGTGGGACTTTTCTACATTTTCTCTTTAGATTAATGCCTGCAGAAAAGACTATTTTAAAAATATGAACACTCAGAAGCTGAGCTTTCAGTGCTAATTTTAGAGTGATTTTACCCAACCCCAAAATCTGTCCCATGGCACACTGGGGAAACTTAATTGTGACAAAGTAAACTCTATTACAGACTAGTATAGGCCAAATGGAACTTCAGAAAATATATGAAGAAATAAAATATTCAACAGTATTCTTATATTAAAACAAAACAAAGTTAGGTAGTAACTATGTCACTGAGTTTATTTGAATGAGATATTTGGGAAGCTCATCATAAATTTTATATTCTCTGAGTAATATTTAAAACCACAAGAAATTTATATCAGCAAGAAAAAAGCAAAGAATCCAGTGGAAAAAATGAATTAAAATTACAGAAAAAATTTGAAAACTCACAAATAATTAAGAAATGTCAGCTAAAAAAGCATACTAATTTATATCCAACAGATTGAAAAAAATAGGAATTCAGATAACATCGAGAGCTGGTAAGGATGTGGGAAAATTTGACCCCTCTTAAACTGAGAATAGGACTATTAAAGCCAATGGAGAGAGAAATATGAAAGTATTTAGTGAAATTCAGTATGTGTATATAATGTGACCTATGACCTGTGACTTACTATCAATTCCAGTCCTAGGTATAGATGCACAGATACACCACAAAACATATTCAGGAATCATCCAAGAAAGGGTTAGAGGAGAAAAAGCAATATCAATATCATCACTGTCAAATGGAGATAAAAATGGTGGAGGTTTAAACTACCATGCAATAATCAGAAGGACTGAATGAAATATTTAAGTGTGGATAGTTCTCCAAAATTAGTCTTAAGAATAGCAAGAAACAAAATGAGATCTATACTGCAACGTCATTATTTATTTATTTTTAAAGTTTTATTTAAATATAGTATACATACAATATTATGTTACTTTCAGGTATACAACATAGTGTTTCAACATTTATGCACTTTACAAATTAAATTACCACAGAAATCTAGTAACCATCAGTCACAATACAAAATTATTGCAATATTATTGACAAAATTATTGCAATATTATTGACTATATTCCAAATGCTGTATGCTGTACATCCCTATGATTGATTTATTTTATAACAAGAAGTTTATACCTCTTAATTCCTTTCACCTATTTTGTCCAACTCCCCACCATCATCATTTGTTTTCTATATCTATGAGTCTGTTTCTGCTTTATTTTATTTGTCTTTATTTTTAGATACCACAGATAAGTGAAATCATATGGTATGTCTCTTTCTCTGACTTATTTAACTTAGCATAATACCCTCTAGGTCCATTCATATTGTTGCAGATGGAAAGATTTCATTATTTTTTTATGGCTGGATAATATTTCATTGTATGTATATATAGTATGTGTTTATATATATATATATATATATATATATATATATAAATATCATATCTTCTCTCTCTACCTATCAATGTCCACTGTCTGTATATTTATATGTTTGTGTTTTTGGATTTGAAGTGAATCTCTTGTAGGAAGCACATTTGTGGGTCCTTTTTTTTTAAAAAAATCCATTCTGCCACTCTATGTCTTTTGATTGGAACATTTAGTCCATATATATTTAAAGTAGATATTCATAGATATTCACTTGTTGCCATTTTGTTTATTATTTTCTGATTGTTTTTATAGTTCTCCTCTGTTCCTTTCTTCTCTTATTCTCTACTTTAGTGATTTGATGATATTCTTTAGTAGTATGTTTATATTCCTCTGTCTTTATTGTATCTATTGTACTTTTTTGATTTCTGTATTATATAGTTTTTTTGGTTTGTGTGTTTGTGGATACAATGAGGTTCATGTACAACAATTTAAGTATATAGCAGTGTATTTTAGGTCGATGGTTATTTAAGCCCAAGTACACTCTAAAAGCACTATCTTTTTATTCAGCCCTCTCCAAGTGGCTTTTATATTTTATATCTTTTCATTCTGTATATTGCTTAAATAATTATTTGAAGCTTGCTGCAATGCCAGATCCTTAACCCACTGAGCAAGGCCACATCATTGCAGACACTATTTGAAGTTCTTAACCCACTGAGCCACAATGTGAATACTTGTCTAGGAAACTCTTTATTGCTCCTTTCATTCTGATTTAACACTTTGCCAGGAAGAATATTCTTGGCTGTAAATTTTTGCTTTTAGTATTTTGGAAATACTGTGTTAGTCCAGTCTCTGCAGAAAAATCGGTTCTTAGACTTAAGTGATTTCTCTAGGTCATATCTGGCTGTTTTTCTCTTGCTTCTTTTAAGACCTCTCTTTATCTGTAACACTTAATATTCTAATTATTATGTGTCTTGATGTAGGTATCTTTAGGTTCCTCTTGTTTGAGACTCTTTGTTTGCTTCCTGGGCATGAATATATGTTTCTTTCACCAGGTTAAGGAAGTTTTCAGCCATTATTTCTTTAAAAATTTTTATGTCCCTTTTCTTTCTCCTTCTCCCAATAATGTGAATGTTTGTATGCTTGATACTCTCCCAAATGTCCCTAAAGCTATTCTCACTTTTTAAAATCTTTTTTCTTTCTGCTTTTCTAATTGGTTGATTCACACTACCCTGTCTTCTAGATCGCTGATCCATTCTTCTGCATCCTCTCATATGCTGTTGACTAATTCTAGTGTATTTTTTGTTTCAGTTATTATGTTCTTCAGTCCTTATTGGTTCTTTTTTATATTTTCTAACTCTTTGTTGATTCCACATATAAGTGAAAACATACAGCATTTATCCTTCTCTGTCTGAACTATTTCATTTAGCATAATATAGTCCAGGTCCATCCATGTTGTTTCAAAGAGCAAAGATTTAATGTTTTTATGACTGAGAAATATATTGCTATGTATATATAAATTTCATCTTCTTTATCCATTTATCTATCAGTGGGTATTCAGATTGCTTCCTTATCTTGGCCATTGTCAATAAAACTTCAATGAACAAACAGGTTTATATATATATATTTGATTTAATGTTTTTATTTTCTTTGAAAAAATACCCAAGAGTGGAATTGCTGGACCATATGCACCTCTATTTTCATTTAAAAAAATTTTTTTGAGTAATAGTCATATTTTTCCCATAGTAGCTGCACCAATTTAGAATCCCACCAATAATATACAAGCATCCTGTTTTCTCCACATCCTTCCCACACTTGTTATTCATTGTCTTTTTGATAATAGCCATAATGACAGGTGTGAGGTGATATGCCATTGTAGTTTTGGTTTGTTCCCCTGATAATTAGCAATGTTGAGCATCTCTTCATCTTTTCTGTTGGCTATATGTGTGTCTCCTTTGGAAAAATACCTATCAGGTCTTCTGTCCCTGTGTTAATTGTGTTTGAGTTTTTTGATATTGAGTTGTATGCATCCTTTGTATGTTTTTGATATTAACCGCACACCAGCCATGTAATTTTCAAATATCTTCTCCCATTCAGTAGATGGCCTCTTTTATTTTGTGGATAGTCACTTCACTGTGCAGAAGCATTTAAATTTGATGTAGGTTCTTGTGTTTATTTTGCTTTTATTTTCCTTGCCTGAAAAGATGGCCAATTACAGCTGCAGTTGCTGGCCTGCCACAGCAACAGCCATGAAGGATCTGCACCACATCTTTGATTTAAACTGCAGTTCAAGGAAACACTTGATCCTTTAACCTACTGAGCGAGGCCAGGGATCCAACCTGCATTCCCATGCAAACTAGTAGGATTTTTAACCCCCTGAGCCACAACTGGAACTCCTAGTCTTTGTTTTAAAGTACTTATTCTCTGATAAAAATATTGCTTTCCTGACTTTCTTTCCATTTCTATTTTTATGAAATAACTTTCCATCTCCTTTCAGTCTGTGTTTATATTCAGATCTGGAGTAAGACTTTTTGTAAGAAGCATATAGATGGGTCTCTCTTGTTTTTTTTATAATTCAATCACTCCATGTTTTTTCATTGGAGCATTTAGGCCCTTTACATTTAAATTATTCATAGATATGTAATTATTGCTATTTTGTTCACTGTTTGGGGGTTGGTGTTATAGTTCTTTTTTGTTTTTTTCTTCTTCTTTTGCTCTCTTCCCTTGTGATTTGAGTACAAACTTTACTATTACGTTTAAATTCTTTTCTATTTTATGTGTGTACATCTATTACATGTTTTGTGAGTGTGGTTACCATGTGGTTTGTATATAGCAATTTCTATATATACAGGATTATTTTAAGCACTGGTGTTTTAAGTTCAAACACATTTTAACAAGACTAATTTTTATTCCCCTACTTACATTTAGAGTTTTGGACACCATAATTTACAATTTTTTGTTTTGTTATTCCTTAACTACTTTAGTAGATATAGATGCTTTTACTACATTGGCTTTTATCCTTCCCACTGGCTTTATACATGGTTGTCTATGGCCTTTACATGGTTGATCTATGGCCTTTACTGTATGTTTGCCTTTACCAATGAGATTTTTCCTTTTGTAATTTTTACATTGCTAGTTCTGTTCTTGTCTTTTCCATTTAGAGATGTCCCTGTAAGATTTGTAAGATTGTAAAGTCAGTTTAGTGGTGCTGAACTCTTTTAGTTTTTGCTTGTCTGTAAAACTCTTTACTTCTCATTAAAATATGAACGATAGCCTTGTGGAGTAATTATTTTTGGTTAAGGGTTTTTCCTTATCAAACCTTTAAATATATTGTGCCACTCCCTTCCATCCTATGAAAAGTCAGTTCATAGTCTTATGGGAGTTCTCTTGCACATAATTAATTGCTTTTTCTTTTGGAACTTTTAATAGTCTCTCTTAATCTTAAAATTTTTCCATATTAATTAAAATGTTTCTAAGTGTGGACCTCTTTGGGCTAATTTTGTTTTAGACTCTCTGTGCTTCCTGGTCCTGGATATCTATTTCTTTTCCCTGGTAAGGGGGGATTTAACTTTATGACTTTAAATAAGTTATTTGTAGATTTCACTCTTTCTTCTCATGGGATTCCCCTATTATGCAAATATTACACTTGATGTAATACTTGATGTTGTCCCAGTGCTCTTTTAAATCCTTTTCAAAAAAAAACCTTTTTTGCTGTTGTTCAGCTTGATTTGTCCACTACTCTGTCTACCAGCTCACTGATCCATTCCTCTCTATCATTTAATCTATTGTTGATTCTCTATTATTTGCATATATTTTTACTTCAGCTTTTATAATATTCAGATCTGCTATTTTCTCTTTATATTTTTTCACTCTTTGCTAAACTTTGTTAAACTTATTGTCTTCATTATTTCTTCTGAATGCATTGCATATCTTTATGGTCATTACTTTAAACTCTATATTAGGTAGATCTCTTTTTTCCATTTCCCTTGGATTTTCTTCTGGGGTTTTATCTTGTTCCTTTATACCCCAAAACATTCATTTTTAAAAAACCAGAACACTTACTGTGTGACTTTTCAGAAGTCCTTAAGATATAAAATATTATTTTTGTTGCCTCACTTTGCTTGGTCCTCTGTTTTCATTTCTATGTATTAGTAAGTTTGGTAATGTATTAGTAAGGTTGATTATGTTTTCCAATTTTGAAAAGGGAACTTATGTAGAAGACATCTCATGCAGCCCAGCAGCACACTCCTTTCTGGTCATCAAAGCTACATACTCTAGCTATTTACTCCCTATGTGGGCTGCATGGGCCCTTCTGTCATGAAGAGGTTTACTATTGTTGTGCTGATAGCCATGGCTGGCCCCTGCCTGGTTGGTTGTTGGACTCTGCCTACTTTAGAGGTGGCTGGTCACTGCTGGGCAAGTCTAGGTCCTGGCATGGCTGGCTCTAGGACTAGAGAGGTACTATGGCTAGTGCCTGCCTTGAGTTTATCCATTATCCTCCTGAGTCTTATGACCATTTCATAACTATTGCTTTGAATCCTTTTTCTAATAAATTGCTTCTCTCTTTTTTGTTGTTATTTCCCGAGGTTTTGTCTTGTTCTCTCATTTAGAAGTTGTTCCATCTTTTCCTCATTTTGCCTAATTCTCTGTGCTTATTTCTATGTGTTAGGTATATCGGCTAGGTCTTAAGTTCTTGCAAGAGTATTATCATGTTGAAATATCCTGTAGGGGTCAGTGATGCAACCCTTCTGGTAAGCAGACTCAGGTTCTCCAGAGATATCCCCATGTGAGTTGTATATGCCCTTTTCCTTCTCTTGTAGTTGGAGTACAATTGATTTGGCATGCTGATAGCTGGATTTGTGAAGCTTGGCTGTGACTGTGGTGGAAACCCTGGTGTGTGAGACTGGCCCCCCAGATTGGAGCTTCTTTGGAGAGGGATTCATCCAGGACCATTAAATTATTTTTTAAACATTTAATACGATTAAACTTTCAGAGGTGCAAATCACTGTGTGAGAAAGGATTGTAAAGATAACTTAAAAACTAACAGTGATGCTTGTAGGAAAGGGAGGAATGAAGGGAGTTGGGCATGAGAGCTTAAGGTAAAAATTTAACAAACAAAACCATATAAAATAGATCATGCATGGAGAAATGAGAAATGAAATCCTAGAGTGTCATTACTAAGGGGCATAATTTACTTAATTCTATACTTCTTGTTATTGTAATAACAAGAATAGAACAGCTCCTTTCTAGTCTCCTTTTGAAACTTACTTGGAATATATTATATTATGGAATTCCCTTCCTAAACATCATATATATTTTTCTTTTCTATCTTGTGCATCCCTAATTATTTCAAAATAAATTGTTATAGTTAAGTTTAGACAAATTTCTAATGTTTCCAAATTTTTAGGCCTCTCTTTGCTATCTGTAAACATGGGAATAAAAAAAAACCTGACTATTAAATGATAGAATACAAGAACAACAATATTTATGTGTACAATGTAATTAGGTTTTAAAAAAAATGATAGCTCTTTTTTTCCTGCTTTACCTTCATAGTGATATTTTATTATTTCTGAATTTCTTTTACTGCTGTTTCTGCTACATGACATTGGTAATAATTTTTTTAACACTGCTTAATATGATTTATTTGTTGCCATTCATCACTAATTTTTTCATCTTTTCCTCTTTCAGGAGCTACTGTTGCTTTCAACAACAGCTATACTCTGGAGATCAAAAGAAGGAAGGAAGTTAGGGGCATAGAAAAGTTTTCACATGGCTGCTCAAAATTTCCCCACAAGTACAAGTTATCTTGTACTTCCCTTCATTTCCATTGGATTTATTGGACCTGATGGTTGTCTTCCTCTTTGACTCAGACTCTTTCAATATTGCCACATACATCCTCAGTAAACGTTCCCTGCATTCCCTTGGGAAATCTGGGCAATGCTATACATGATTTCACTATCCTGGCTGTGCCCTCACAACGAGACATCACAATTTCACCTTCTAAATTTTCAAGACAGAAGACAAATCTCAGGACAACAATTCACTTGAGCTTCCTTGGCATCTATCTTCACTATCACCCAAAAGCTGAGAACATGGATCAAAATCACTGAACCAAAATTTTGTACTTGAGATAAGGGGTCAAGAACATCACCACCCTACTCCTGTTAGCAATATTAGAGGTAGGAGAGGACCCTAAGCTTTCTTTAAGGGGATCTGGTCATACAGTTCCTTCTCCTCAACTTTCTGTTATCTTAGATTCTACAAGTAGATAAGGAGTCTCAAAGATCATAGGATGGTTTCTCAGAATCTGTCTTTGAGAATTTTTATAATTGATAGTTGTAGTTGATTTACAATGATGTGTCAATTTCTGTATAGCAAAGTGACCCAAGAATAACCCATTTACATGTTTTTCACATATTATCTCCCATCATGTTCTATCCCAGGGGATTGGATATAGTTCTCTGTGCTATATATTAAGGTCTCATTACTTATCTATTATAAGTAATCTGCATCTGCTCACTCCCTGCCCATCCCTCTTCCCTCCCCTTGGCATGCACAAGTCTGTTCTCTATATCTGTGAGTCTATTTGTGTTTTGTGGATATGTTCATTTGTACCATATTTTAGATTCCACATACAAGTGATATCGCATGGTGTTTGGCTTTCTCTTTTTAACTTACTTTGCTTAGTATGAGAATCTCTAGTTGCATCCTTTTTGCTACAAACGTCATTTATTTGTTCTTTGCATGGCTGAGTAGTATTCCATTCTATACATGTACCACATCTTCTTAATCCATTCATCTCTCAATAGACGTTGAGGTTGTTTTCATATATTGGCAAGTGTGGCAATAATGCTGCAGTGAACATAGGTGTGCATGTATCTTATTGAATTATATTCTTGTATGGATTTATCCCCAGTAGTGACATTGCTGGATCATATGTTAGTTCTATATTTAGTTTTCTGAGGAACTTCCATTCTACATAGGGGGAAACTACCTTAGCATAATAAAGGCCTTATAAAACAAATCCGTGGCTAACATCATTCTCAGTTGTGAAAAATTGAAAGCATTTTTGCTAATATCAGGAACAAGACAAGAATGTTCACTTTCACCACTGTTATTCAACATAGCTTTGTAAGTCTTAATCATGGCAATCAGAGAAGAAAAATAAATAAAAGCAATCCAAATTGGAAAAGAAGAAGTAAAACTACAACTGTTTGCATATGACATGATACTATACCCAGAAAATACTAAATACACTACCAGAAAACTGTTAGAGCTCATCAATGGGTTTGATAAAGCAGCAAGACATAAAATTAATACACAGAATTTACATTTCTATAATCTAACAATGAAAGATCAGAAAGGGAAATTAGGGAAACCATCCTATTTACCATTGCATCAAAAAGAATAAAATACCTGGAAATAAACCTACCTAAAGAGAGAAAAACATATACTCTGAAAACTATAAGATGCTGATGAAATAAATCCAAGATGATACAAACAAATGGCAAAATATACCATGCCCTTGGATTGGAAGAATCAATATTGTCAAAATGGCTATACTACCCAAGGCAATCAACAGATTCAATGCAATCCCTACCAAATTACCAGTGACATTTTTCACAGAACTAGAACAGAATATTTTAAAATTTGTATGAAAACACAAATAACCCTGAATAGTGAAAGCAACCTGGAAAAAGAAAAACAGAACTGGAGGAATCAGGCTTCTTGACTTCAGGCTATACTACAAAGCTAGTCATCAAAACAATATAGAACTGACATAAAAACAGAAATATAGATCTGTGGAAGGTGATGGAAAGCTCAGAAATAAACCCAGGCCATTTTTGGCCAACTAATCTATGATAAAGGAAGCAAGAGCATACATTACATATGATAAAGGAAGCAAAAAAGATAGCCTTCAATAAGTGGTACTGGGAAAACTGGACAAATATCTGTAAAAGAACAAAAATAGAATATTACCTATTATAGAAATAAATTCAAAATGGATTAAGTACCTAAACATAAGACCAGATACTATAAAACTCCTAAAAGAAAATATAGGAACAGCATTCTTTGACATAAGTTATGGCAATATCTTGTTTGAGCTACCTCCTGTAATAAAGACAATATAAACAAAAATAAACCAATGAGACCTAATTAAACTCAAAAGCTTTTGTACAACAATGGAAAACATAAAGAGAGAGAGAGAATTCTTTTTTTTTTCTAAATAATTGGACCAAGAGAATTTTATTTATTTATTTCCCCAATACATTTTTTTTTTCTACTGTACATCGTGGTTACCCAGTTACAAAAACATGTATACATTCTTTTTTCTCACATTATCATGCTCCACCATAAGTGACTAGACATAGTTCCCAATGCTACACAGCAGAATTGACCAGGTAGGACTCATCCCAGGTTCACAAGGATGGTTCAGCATATGCAAATCAATCAATGTCACACACCACATTCACAAAAGAAAAGTCAGAAACCACATGATCATCTCAATAGATGCAGAGAAAGCTTTTGACAAATTCTAACATCCATTCATGATCAAAACTCTTATTAAAGTGCATATAGAGGGAACATATCTTAACATAATAAAAGCCATTTATGACAAACCCACAGCAAATATAATGCTCAATGTATAAAAGCTGAAAGCCTTCCCACTAAAATCTGGAACAAGACAAGGATGCCCACTCTCACCACTGTTATTCAACTTAGTACTGGAACTCCTTGCCACAGAAATCAGACAAACAAGAGAATTCTTATTTTATAATTTGAATTGAAAATTTTGCAACTATTTTTGTGTCCAGCGAACACTTAAAATGTAATATTCTATTACATATAGAAAAATAATGCAAATTTTAATAAAGGAAGGATTGATTATCATTGTGGGAGATTTTGAAATTTACAGATCATAATATCGAACACTAAGAATATAAAAGATCAATCCTTAAAAAATGACATAACATATATATATATAGGTTTAAAACAAATGTATGTATAAATATGTATAAAAAATTCAATGCTATAAGTCAGTTATGTCTTTCAACTGAAAAAATGGGATGACTTTCTGGCTCATTTCACTCAGTATGAGATTCTCTAGTTCCACAAAGACAAATACCACATGATATCACTTATAACTGGAATCTAATATCCAGCACAAATGAACATCTCCTCAGAAAAGAAAATCATGGACTTGGAGAAAAGACTTGTGGCTGCCTGATGGGAGGGGGAGGGAGTGGGAGGGATCGGGAACTTGGGCTTATCAGACACAACTTAGAATAGATTTACAAGGAGATCCTGCTGAATAGCATTGAGAACTTTGTCTAGATACTCATGTTGCAACAGAACAAAGGGTGGGGGGAAAAATGTAATTGTAATGTACACATGTAAGGATAACTTGATCCCCTTGCTGTACAGTGGGAAAATAAAAAAATAAAATAAAAAATGAATAAATAAATAAATAAAAAGCAGTATTATCCTTGAAAAAAAATGGGATGAGTTCCCTTGTGGCACGGTATGTTAAATATCCGGCATTGTCATTATAGCAGCCAGGTCACTGATGTGGTACAGGTTCAATCCCCAGTCCAGAAACTTCCACATTCTGGACATATGTCCAAACAATAATAATAATAAAAATAAAGAGAGGGAGAAATTTTGAAGTCAATCTAATAGCTAAATAGTAAAACTTGTTACCAATTAAAAAATATATTTCTCTGAAATATAAGGATATTTACAAAACAGTCTATGTGTTAAATAGGAGTCTCAACAAATTCCACCTTCTCTAATCACAATGTAATAAAATTAAAATTTAATAGCAATCTGAAATGATGAATAGAGTGAAATACTATTCATCAGGAAAATTAAGACCAAAAGTCACAGATAATGAGATATCATTTGACATCTGTCACAATGGCTATTATCAAAAGACAACAAATTAAGTGTTGGTGAAGATTTGAAGAAAATGGAACATTTATGGACTGTTTGTGAGCATGTAAATTGATACATCCAGTATGGAAAAAAATAGGAGATTCCTCAAAAATTAAGAATAGAACTACCACACAATCCAGCAATTTCATTTCTGGATATTTATTCACATAAAATGAAAATATTAATTCAAAAATATACATATACCTTTGCATTTTTATTTGTAATAACCAAGATATGGAAACAACCTAAGTTCCTTCTGATAGACAAGTGGATAAAGTAGATGTGGTAAATATATACAAAAAATATTATTCATACAAATATGAAATATTATCATTCAAAACAACATGGATAGATCTAGAATGTATTAGGCTTAGTGAAGTAATTCTGAGAAAGATAAATGCTATATGTTTTCACTTACATATAGAATCTAAAAAACAAACAAATGAACAAACATAACAAAACCAAAATAGAGAACAAACAGTGGTTGCCAGAAGGAAAAAGATATGGGGATGAGTAAAATAAAGAGGTACATAGTTCCAATTACAAAATATATGAGTCACCGATATAAAATGTACAATGAATGGAATATAGTCAATAATAATGTAATATCTTTGTATGATAACAAAGGTGTCAAAAGTACAAACTTCCAGCAATAAAATAAATACTGGGAACATAATAGCTGAAATTAGAAAAGGTAGTAAAAAAAAAAAAAAGCTAAAAGAAACTTATACTTTAGAAGTAAAAATTACAAATATAAGTCTGATCAATAATTACAATGATACTACTAATGTATTAAAAAGTGAAATGTAGCTAAGGAGTAAACTTTATAGCCCAAGTAAGATATTTGTTAATATTTAAAAGAATACACCAAACAACATTGTTTGAAAAACTGAAAAAAAAATCATATGAGATTAAAAGGAAACAAAGGTTAATTTAATTACTGATATATAAAAAAAATAAAAATATCTAAAACCAAAAGCTATTTTTATGAAAAGATTATTAAAATTTAACAAGCCTCATTTTAGACTGAGTGAAGTCAATGATAAACAATATTAGAATGAAGATGGTAGAGACATAGCAGAGATTTTTTTTTTAATTCTTAAGTATTTTAAAAAATTTTATTAAAAAATTTGTAAAAGTAAGTGAAAAATAACACTGAAAATAAAATTCTTAAACAGATATGCAATCATTTAATAAATTGATGTCCAAGTCAAAAATTTCTTATTGCCGCAAAAGAGCCCAGGCTAGATGGTTTTATAGTTGACTTCTAACAATCTCTAAAGTAAAAAAGAATGTATGAATTTCATAAAATGTCTAGAAACTAGAAAAATAAACATCTCAATTTATTTATGGGTCACTTTAACTGATTCCTATTAAAAACAAGCCAAAACAAAAATTTGAAAAAAAAAATTAGGTCAGTTTCGCTTATGTTTTTAGATGCAAAATCTCTAGCTTTTCACTTAGAAAATTCAAGTTTCTCTAAGCAAAGTTTCATCTTAAGATAAAATGATCAAGGTATTTGTCATTTTCTGAAGCATCACTTTAAGGAATTTTTAGACCTGTGAAATGCAATCATCAGTCTTTAGATCTGAGGAATGATAAAATACACTTTGCCTTCAGCTTTTTACTCTTAATCACACGTTATGTTTAATTTTCAGATAGAGATTTGTTCTCATAGATTTATATGATTGTATTTAACAACTCTTAGATGGTCTTGGAACATATTTCATTGTCAATAAGAAACAAAGATAGCTTTGAGGGAAGTGACGAAGAAGTTTCTCATTCTGGGTAGAGAGTGAGCTCAAGGTTGTATTTCTCTTTGCCCAAATTGCAAATAACAAAAAGAGGATTTGATTAAAAGTAAAACCACAGCATTTGTAATTCTTTAAGTGGAAAGAGAAGACTACCAGATGAATATGCATAGAATAAATTGGTTTCTTTTAAAATTCTACATAACACTTATAGACCCACGACAACATACAAATAGGGAGAGATAAATTTCCCTGGAGACATAGCATGGATAATTTCACTTATTCCTTACAGATAACTTTCACATTCATATTTTTCAATGTTTTCAAATAAAACGCATCAAAAAAAAAAATCCGAAATGAGAGGTATTCTTTGGCTGACGAAGTGGAAGAAGACAGGAAGAAATAGAGAATAGAAGAGAATTTTTATAAACCTGAAAATGTAACTATATAATAGAAACATTATCCAATTTTTAAAACATCTAAAGCATATGGTAAAATAAGGTAGATCTGATAAACCCCTAACCCAATATGAGCAATGAAATGAGTAGTAATTTCCCCAGAAGGCAGCATAGGAAGGTGAGGAAACAGTTGATCAAATCATAGGTAAATTTTGAGAGATGCTCTGCAGAAGCAGTCTTGCCCAGTGACTGATAGCTATGTCCTCTTCTCAGGCCACAATGGAGAAGTTTTGTACTAACAAGTGGAAGATATTTGCTTGCTTTAGATTAATTGAAAAATATTGACTTGGAGAAGAAGCAGCTCACTTAACAAATTTGATGATGTAACAATAACAAATTCCATCTTTACCAAAACTAAAAATGTCATTCAAAAGTAACAAGAATATTTCATAAGCACACTTACAGGATTCAGCCAAAAGAATGTCCAATTTAAATGTTATAGAATTTTCTTGTTAGAAAATAAGAAATAATATATAGTAATTGAGAATTCAACCCATAAAAATTAAAAATAGAATAACATAAAGAAGAAAATGGATGAAGAAAATGAAATAAAATTGGAAATTAATAAATAGACAACAACAAAACCAACTGACTCAATAATTAAAACCAAAAGTAAGCCCTCTAAAAAGCTCATTAAAAATTTCACACTCTGGTGTGTCCAATAAAGAAATTTGTAGGAAAATACAAAAAAAAAAGATAATAGAGATGAAAATGGAAACATAGCCATACATGAAAAGGAGCATAATACATTGGAGAAAAATGCTCTGTACAACTCCATTTCAATAAATATTGTGGATAATCTTCAGGAAAAATTTATCAGTATTGACACAAAGAAATTACAGTTTTCAATAGGCTGATAACAATAGAGGAAACAGAAAAGATAGCTGAAAACCCATTACAAAAAATTCCAGGAAATATCAACCCATATCAAGGAATATAAAATATCAAGGAATATGAGAATTAACCTGCCCTAATATACAGTAAAAGATGGTGATATTCCCTTTAATTCTTCTTTTTTTTTTTTGGTCTTTTTTGCCTTTTCTAAGGCTGCTCTTATGGCATATGGAGGTTCCTGGGCTAGGGGTTGAATTGGAGCTGTAGCCACCGGCCTACACCAGAGCCACAGCAACATGGGATCTGAGCTTCATTTTCGACCTACACCACAGCTCATGGCAACAGCGGATCCTTAACCCAATGAGGAAGGCCAGGGATCAAACATGCAACCTCATGGTTCCTAGTCAGATTCGTTAACCACTGCACCACGACAGGAACTCCTCCCTTTAATTCTTAAAAAATTGTTAGCACTGCAATTACAAAAGAATAGCAATGGTATTTTTAGTAGCAATAGAGGTAGTAATAGAGGTAATGAAATCCTATCTCACTAATGAACAGAGATTTTAAAAATCCTAAATAGAGTATTACCAACAGAATCCAGATGCAAGAATGTAAATATGTGCTAAAATTAGATAACACATTCATGAAGAGGGAAAGTTTTATAATAACTTCTATGTATGTCCAAAAATTATTTTAGAATTTTAATTATTATTCCAAAGAGTTAAAAGTTTGCTTTCTGGACTTATGAAAGTGTATCTGTCATAAAGCAATAGCAAAATAGTATGTTTTACAAAATCAATAGAGATATTACCTTTAAAATCAGGAATAAAATCTATCATCAGCTCTATTACTCAATATTTTTCTGAAGATCTCAGCTAGAAGATTTAGATTGTAAAATGAAATGCTATATGAATATTCGAAGAAAGAAATTAATCTGATCTTATTTGTTGACAAATCATTTTCTTCCTAGCAAACCCAAGTAATTAAGCAAAAATTCTTATATACAGGTTGTCAAAGATAACATCTCCAAGGATTTGATACTGGAAATGAGACCTGAAGAATATGCTCATTCTACAAAGACTAGGAGAGTGTGTGTGGGGTGTGTGTGTGGGTGGGGTGTGTGTGTGTGTGTGTGTGTGTGTGTCCATGTGTATATGTCTGCATCTATGTGACTGCCTGTATGTGTGTGTGCCTCCGAATCCATGTGCGCTTGTATACATGTATACATACATATATACATGTGTGTATACATACATACATACATACATGTGTGTATACATACATACATATGTAGATATGTAGGTACCTGTGATTTTGTGTTGGTGGAAAGGGAGTAGAAAACATTCCCTGCAAGTAGGAGCAAGAAACACAAAGGCCTTGGGATAAGAGAAAATTTGGTGTTCCTGGAGAATAGAGAGGGCTCTAGGAAGTGGAGGGTGTTCATCCAGGGAAATTAGTGAAACATGGGGTCTAAGTGGCAGGCAAAGGCAAGGTCATATAGAATCTTGTAATGTATAAAAAGAATCTGGATTTTGTTCAAAAGGAAGCCAGTGGTAACTTATTAAGAGGAGAGCAACATGTCCAATTTACATTTTAAGAACATGGCTTTTACCATAACTACTGAGCAGGTAAAAACAATTGTTCTGGAATCAGGGACACTGCTTAGGAAGCTTCTGTGGATGCTCACCTGAGAGCTGTGGTGGCCTTACTCAGATGGTAACTGAGATAATGAAGAAAAATAACAGATCTGAGCTATGTTTTGGAAGTGTAACTGACTCAACATGTTTGAAATGAATGGATTGGTGGTAAAGCGGGTTTCAGTGAAAAAAATGTCAACTAACTAGGTGGGTGATATTGGTGCTACTAATGGAGTTAAGGAATATTAGGCTAAAATAATTTAGGTGGGGATGATGAAAGGGGTAATTTAGAGACTCATTTTGTTTTGAAATAAATTAAGATGCTGATTAGAAGTCCAAATAGAAATGTCAACATTGACAATTGAAGAAATTGTCTAGAGTTGAGAGGAGTGGTCTAGGCTAGAGATGACCAGGGACATAAACCCTGAAAAAACAATATTTAAGTGTTTTATAAAGCTATATAGCAAAATGAAATTACCCAGAGAGCTATAGAGGGTAAATAGGGAAGAAGATCCAAGACTAATCTTAGTGATACGGCAACATTTTTATACCTTATGATAATAAGGTGAAAAAAAAGTGGAAGAAAAAGCAGGCAAATGAAATATAACAAAAAAGCAAGAGAAGAAAGTGATTCGAAATGGAACAGTACTCAATTAGGCCTAACTATGCTAAAAATTTAAGCTAGATGATTTTGACAAGAAGAAACCCAGGCCAGATCGTAATGTGCTGGAAAGCAAATGGAAAGTAAGAAAGTGGTTAGATACAGCAACTTTACGCAATACTATCAAGAAGCTTTGCTACTGAAGAAATGAGACAATAGCAAGAAGGTGAAATTCATTGTGCCAGTGCTTCTTACACTTCATTATGCATCCATATCACCTGGGATGCCCAACACAATTCACTTTGTGATTCTGTAGCTTTGAGGTTCTGCATTTCTAAGAAGTTCCCCCTTGAAACCCATGATACAGGTCAACACATCTAAGCACCAAGATGATACACTGTTTAGTGAAAAATGAAAGTTGCAGAAGTATATGTCCAGGTAGATAAACAGAATCAGATTGCCAAATCAGATTAATAGAAATCAGAAATAGTCCTTCGTGTCAAACTTTACATTACAAATTTTGAGTAATTTCAAAAATACACAAGTTAACAAAAGCATACTGAGATGTGGGACATAGCCTAAGACCCCTTTGGTCCTTTCTCATCACATGGAGCACATGCTCCCAGGAAGAGAATAATAACGGAGTCTGTAAGTGGTAATGTATGGGTTATTGCCTCTCTGTTGACAACATTTACAATATAGAACATCTCTATCTTATGCTCAGAGAGTTAAGTAGCTTATATGATGTTCTCCAGGGAACTATGCCTCATAAACACAAATATGATGGATTTATTAACTATAGGAAATCTCTTTGCCAGGAACATCCTGTTGAGAATATTCTGTAGATAATGTCTCCTCCTTCTCTTAGCAAATGTCACCAGTCTATTTGCCTGGAGGTCTAGTTGACAAGTAAATTAGACCATCACTTGCTTTCCTTTCCTTTCCTTTCCTTTCCTTAAGGTCATTACTTCCCAAGAAAATCGAGTGAGTGAATAGTTTACAGGTTATTTGTCTTCACTTACCCTCCCTAGTAGGGTTGTTATGAAAACCTCATTCTCCATTCTCATTTTCCATCCTACAGAGAGGATAGGAAACTTCTTTACACCTTCCAGGGAGTAAGATGGGAGCAAACCTTTCTCTGCTCTCTCCTCTCTATCCTTGCTACATTCTCTAGAAAAGGTGTGATTGTCTGGTGAAACAGAGTAGAACTATCTTTTTACTGGATCACCAGCCAGTTGTGACCAGATGCTACCTGAACCTACAGTTCTTTATTCCCTCAATGTGCCTAGCTCAAGCTTAGCCAGGTTTTCTTCTCCTGGTTTTATGTCTAAACCAATTTTACTTTCAGAGAAAAATCTCCCCAGATCAAGAAGATGGCCCACATCATTTGGGTAAATTTATTTCACGTGGAATGTTGAAGACTCTGATAGAGTTGAGTTCAAGAAGGAAAGAGGCCTTGGGAGAAAAGTTGTGCTTCTAATTTGTTTCCTTGAGCTCTCAGATAGAACTAGACTAAAAAGTGGATGAAGGTAAAATCCCCTCTCTTAACCCTAAGCATATTTTTTCCAAACAGTATGTTGTGTGTGTGTGTGTGTGTGTGTGTGTGTGAGTGAGAGAGAGAGAATGCATATGAGAGAAAGAGAAAGATGGAGGGAAACAGAGACAGAGATAAGTAGGTGTTTGGATAGAGGGACTTTATCTTAATTTATATGCATACAGAGATTTTTGAAGATTACTTACTCCACTATTAATGTTTTCCTTAGGAAAGTGTAGCTGATTGCAGTTTTCCCATTTTGTTATATATTTTGTTATTTAATGTTTAAAATGTGCATGCATTATCTTTAGAAATTTCAAATAGATAGATGTCAAAAAAGAAAAGGATTTAAGCTAGGGCCATTCCAGAAACAGTGTATCTACCTAAGGAAGTTGACCTAGACTTTAACACCAATTCTACCTCCTCAGAAAACTATGTTCTGCTCAGTTGTTAGGGATCTCACTGCCTCATAGTGCTGAGCACATAACTATAAATTCACATGGACTTTCTCATTACTGCTTGCACCCAGTATGCTCTGTTTCTTCATGCTTGTGCCTTACATTCCTACAAGCACTTAGGGTAGGGATAGAGGGCATTGTGTACATCTTCAGTTGGCTTGACTGAAACAACTGATGTTGCATGTGATAGGCACTCTAAAATACTGGTTGATTAACTGATGGAAATATTCCATCTACAAACTGGTTAGACACTAAGAATACCTCTGTCAATCCTTTGCTCCATCTTTATAATTCTTCACAGGACATGGCCCAAGTATAGATGGATGTATTCACAGCATCATTGAGAGCTGAGGAGAAGGCAGCTACATCTTCTAGGTGTAAGACCCTTGCTTACCTCAGGTGCACATCTTGAGATCACAGAAATTAATAAGATAATAAAGAGTTTAATTATGTTCTATTGGTTTAATCTTGTTTTGATTGTCCTTATTCTAGGAGGTGGATCAAACAAGATTTTGCTATGATTTATATCAAAGAGTGTTCCGCCTATGTTTTATGTCTGTAATCCATTCTGAGTTTATTTATGTACAGTGTTAGAGAATGTTATAATTTCATTCTTTTACATGTAGCTATGCATTTTTCCCAGAACGCTTTATTGAAGAGACTATCTTTCCTCTAGTGTAAGTTCTTGCCTTCTTCATCATAGATTAGTTGACCATAGGTGTGTGGATTTATTTGTGGCCTTTCTATCCTGTTCCATTGATCTATATTTCTGTTTTTGTGCCAGAACCATACTTTTTGATGACTGTAGCTTTGTATTATAGTCTGAAGTCAGGAAGCCTGATTTCTCCAGATATATTTTTATTTTTCAGTGTTGCTTTAGTCATTTAGGGTCTGTTGTGCTTCCAAACAAACTTTAAGATAATTTGTTCCAGTTCTGTGAAAAATGTCCTTGGTAAATTGATGGGTATTGAATTGAATCTGTAGATTGCCTTGGGTAGTATAGTCATTTTGATAATATTGATTCTTCCAATCCAGGAGCATATGTCTTTCCATCTGTTTGTGTTGTCTTTGATTTCTTTCATAAGCATCTTATAGTTTTCAGAGTACAGGTCTTTTGTCTCCTTAGGTAGATTTACCCCTAGGTATTTTATTCTTTTTGATGGGATGGTAAATTGGACTATTTCCCAAATTTCTCATTCTAATGTTTCATTGTTAGTTTATTTCTATGTATTAGTTTTGTATTTCACAATTTTACCAAATCCATTGATGAGTTCTAACAGTTTTCTGGTACTATTTTCAGGATTTTCTAGGTATAGTATCATGTCATCTACAAAAAATGGTAATTTTACTTCTTCTTTCATAATTTGGATTCTTTTTATTTCTTTTTCTTCTCTGATTGCCATTGCTAGGACTTCCAAAACTACATTGAATAACAGTGGTGAATGTGGACATCCTTGTGTTGTTCCTGATCTTAGTAGAAATTCTTTCAGTTTTTCACCATTGAGAACAGTGTTAGCTGTGGGTTTGTCATATATGACTTCTATTAAGTTGAAGTAGGTTCTGTCTATGTCCACTTTATGGAGAGTTTTTTATCAGAAATGATAGTTGTTTTTTGTCAAAAGGTTTTTCTGAATCTGTTGAGATGACAATATTGTTTTTATTTTCCAGTTTGTTGATGTGGTGTATCACATTTTTTTGTTTTGTAGATATTGAAGAATCCTTGCATCCCTGGGATAAATCCCACTTGATCATGGTGTATGATCCTTTTAATACATATTTGGATTCAGTCAGCTAATGTTTTGTTGAGGATATCTCATCAGTGATATTGGCTATTAAAAAAATGAAAAGGCAACCCACAGAATGGGAGAAAATCTTTGCAAATAATGCAAAAGACAAGGGCCTAATCTCCAAAATACACAAACAGCTCATAAAATTCAACAACACACAAACAAATAACCCAATTGAAAAATGGGAAGTAAACATAAATAGACATTTCTCCAAAGAAGACATAAAGATGGACATCAGGCACATGAAAAAATGTTCAATATAACTAATTATTAGAGAAATGCAAATTAAAACTACAGTGAGGTACCACCTCACCCCAGTCAGAATGACAAGTCAACAAACAATAAATGCTAGAGAGAGTTGGAGAAAAGGGAGCCCTCCTTCACTGTTGCTGTGAATGTAAATTGGTATAACCACTATGGAGACAAGAATGGAGGCTCCTCATAAAATTAAATATAGAGCTACCATATATTCAGCCATCCCAATCCTGGGCATATTTCCTCACAGAACTACAATTCAAAAAGATGCATGCGCCATTGTGTTCATTGCAGCACTATTAACAATAGCCAAGACATGTAAACAACCTAAATGGATACTAGTCAGATTCATTTCCATTGAGCCACAACAGGAATTCCTTGTTTCTCTTTTAGTATATATATTCAGTGTGCTATCTTTTAGATTTCACATATAAGTAATACCTTAAAGTATTTGTCCTTCTCTCTCTCTGACTATTTCACTAAGCAAAATATTCTTTAAGTTTATCCACATTGCTGCAAATGGAAGAATCTGATTCTTATGTATGGGTGAGTAATATTCCATTTAAAATATAGCACACTTCATCCATTTATCTGTTGATGAACACTTGTGTTGCTTCTCTATCTTGGCTATTTAAACTAGGGTTGCTGTGAATATGTATTTTTCCAAATTAGTGTTTTCATTTTTTCTAGATATATAACCAGGAGTGGAATTTCTGGATCATATGGTAGTTTTAGTTTTAGTTTTTTGAGCAACCCCCATACCATTTCACACAGTAGCTTCACCAATTTATATTCCCACCAACATTCTACAAGGATTCTTTTTCTCCACATCCTCTCCAATATTTGCTATTTGTAGACTTTTTAATAATAGCCATTCTGATAAGTATAAGGTGACATATCATTGTTGTTTTTATTTGCATAATGAAAAGAAATGTTAAGTATATTTTCATATGCCTGTTAACCATCTGTATGTCTTATTTGAAAAAAATGCCTATTCGGGTCTTCTGCCCATCTTTTGATTAGGTTTTGTTTTTTTTTGATAGCAAGTTGTATGAGTTGCTTCTACATTTTAGATATTAACTGCTTGTCAGTCATATTATTTATAAATATTTTATTCTATTCTATAGTTTGTTTTTCCTTTTGTTAATAGTTTTCTTTGCTGGGCAAAAGCTTTTAAGTTCACTTAGTCCCAATTTGTCGATTTTACTTTTATTTCTTTTGTCTTAGGAGATGGATCAAAAAAAAGTTTTGCTATAATATATGCCAAAGTGTATTCTGCCTATATTCTCTTCTAGGGATATTATGGTTTTGGATATTATGTTTTGAGTCTATTTTTTTATATGGTGTGAGGAAAAGTTCTATTTTTATTATTTTATGTGGAGCTGTCCAGTTTTCCCAACACTATGGGGATGGGGGGAGGGGAAGACTGTCTTTTTTCAATAGTATATTCTTGTCTATTTTGTTGTAGGTAAATTGACTATAGGTGGTGGGTGTATTTCTAGACTATTCTGTTCCATCAACCTATTTGTTTGTTTCTATTAAGTATGTTGCTGTTTTGATCATTGTAACTTTGTAGTATAGTTTGAAGTCTGGGAGGCTAATCTGCTAGCTTTGTTGTTGTTCTTAAGATTGCTTAGGCAATTTTGGGTCTTTTGTGGCTTATATGAACTTTAGGATTATATGTTTTATATTTCAATAAAAAAATGCATGGGTATTTTGATAGGGGTTGCTTTAGGTAGTATGGTCATTACAACAATATTAACCCTTTCAATCTAACATATGGGCTGTCTTTCCATTCTTTGTATCATTTTCAATTTCTTTCATTGGTGTTTTTTAGATTTCTTTCATGTCATAGATTAAACTTTTTTGTAGGTACTTTATTCTTTTTGATGTGATTTTAAATGGGACATTTTTTTTTTACTTTCTCTTCCTAATAGTTTATTAGTGTTTAGAAAAACAACAACTTTCTGTATGTTAACCCTTGTATCCTGTGCCATTGCTGCATTTACTCATTTGCTCTAATAATTTTGGGGTGGAACTTTAAAGTTTTCTTATAAGGTATTATGTCACCTACATATGGTGAGTTTTATCTCTTCCCTTATAGTTTGGATACAATTTATTTCTTTTTCCTGACTGATTGCAATGGTTAGGACTTCCAATAATATAGTAAAAGGAAGTAGCAAGAGTGGGCATCCTTTTCTTGTCCCTGAATTTAGAGGAAAGATTTTCAGCTTTTCACCATTGAGTATTATGTTAGCTGTGTGTTTGTCATAAATGTCTTTTATTATGTTGAAATATGTTCTCTCTATACCCATTTTGATGATAGATTTTATCATAAATTGAAGATGAATTTTCTAAAATATTATTTCTGCATTTATTGAGATGAACATGTGGTGTTTGTCTTTTTCTTAATGTAGTTGATTTTTTTTTTTGGTGAATGTTGAACCACCCTTGCATTCCTAGAATAAATTCAATTTGATCATATTATATGATCTTTTTACATATTGTTGGTTTCAGTTTGCTAATATATTTTGAGGATTTTTGCATCTATATAAAAGATATTGGCCTGTAATTTTCTTTTTTTACTGTTTTTGGTTTTGGTATAAGGGTAATTGTGGCTACATAAAATGAATCTGGGAGTGTTCCCTCCTGTTCAATTGTTTGGAATAGTTTAGGAAAATAGTTTAATTCTTCTTTATATGTTTGTTAGAATTCTCCAGTAAAGCTATCAGGTCCTAGACTTTTGTTTGCTGAAAGTTTTTTTAATTAAAACTTCAATTTCACTATTAGTGATCCATCTGTTTGGATTGTTTATCCCTTATTCATTCTTGGAAGGTAGTATATTTCTAGAAATTTGTCTATTTCTTCTAAGTTGTCCAATTTGTTGGCATATAACTGTTTCTAGTATTCCCTTATGATTTATTGTATCTCTGTGATATTGGTTGCTCTTTCTCCTCTTTCATTTCTTATTTTATTTGGAACCTCTCTCCTTTAATCTTGGTGAGCCTGACTAGAGAGTTTATCACCTTTGTTTATCTTTTCAGAAAAAAAACAAAACCAAAAAAAAAACCCTCTTGTTTTTATTGATTTTTTCTATTGCTTTTTTAAATCTCTATTTTATTTATTTCCTCTCTGATCTTTATTATTTACTTTCTTCTGCTGATTTTGGGCTTTGTTTATTCTTCTTTTTCTAATTCCTTTAAGTGGTAGGGAAGGTTGTTTATTTAAGATTTCTCTTGTTTATTGAGGAAGACCTACATCACCTAAACTTCCCTCTTGAAACTACTTTTGCTTCATCCCATTGATTTTGGAGTGTTATATTTCCAATTTCATTTATCTTGAGTTTTTTTTTTTTTTTTGGTCTTTTTGCTATTTCTTGGGCTGCTCCTGAGGCAGATGGAGGTTCCCAGGCTAGGGGTCCAATCGGAGCTGTAGCCACCGGCCTATTCCAGAGCCACAGCAATGCGGGATCCGAGCCGCATCTGCAACCTACACCACAGCTCACAGCAATGCCAGATTGTTAACCCACTGAGCAAGGGCAGGGACCAAACCCGCAACCTCATGGTTCCTAGTCGGATTTGTTAACCACTGCACCATGACGGGAACTCCTATCTTGAGATTTTTTTTTTATTTCAACCTTTTTATCCCAGGTTGCAGGTTTTTCCTTTTTAATCACTTAAATATCACACTACTCCCTTCCGTCTTAGAAAGCTTCTACAGAGAAATAAACTGATTGCTTTATGGAAACTCCTTTGTACATGATTTTTTTTTTCTTTTCCTGACTTTAGAATTCTCTCTTTATCCTTCGCCATTTTAATTATTATTATTTTTTTTATTGTGGGTGTGTTGAGGATTATCTTGTTTCAGACCCACTGTGCTTTTTGTGTTTTTGTACCTGGATGTTGCCTCCTTTTTTTTTTTTTTCTCTTTTGAGGGCCACACCCATGGCATATGGAGGTTCCCAGGCTAGGGGTCAAATCACAGCTGTAGCCACCGGCCTACACCACAGCCACAGCAATGCAGGATCTGAGCCATGTCTGTGACCTAAACCAAAGCTCACAGCAATACCAGATCCTTAGCCCACTGAATGAAGCCAGGAATCAAACCCACGACCTCATGGTTACTAATTGGATTCATTTCCATTGCTCCACAGTGGGGATTCCTGTTCCCTTCTTTAAGGTTTGGAATTTACCAGCCATAATTTCCTCAGATACTTTTTTTGGTTGTTTTTTTGTTTTGTTTTGTTTTGTTTTTTTGGCTTTTTAGGGCTGTGCCTGTGGCATACAGAAGTTTCCTGACTAGGGATCAAATCAGAGCTATAGCTGCCAGCCTACAGCACAGCCACAGAAATGCAGGATCCAAGCGACTTCTTCAATCTACACCACACCTCATGGCAACACTGGATCCTTAACGCACTGAGCAAGGCCAGGTATCAACCTGCATCCTTATGGACACTAGTTGAGCTCATTACCACTAAGCCACACAGTAACTTCCCTCAGATACATTTTTGATCCCTTTATTTCTCTCTTCTCCTTCTGGGACCCCAACAATGTGAGTGTTGATATGCTTAATGTTATATCAAGATTTCTCTTAAATTACTTTCATTTTTAAAAATTTGTTTTTCTTCTGCTATTCTGATTGGGTGATTTCCATTATCCCATATTCTAGATCACTTATGTGTTCTTCTGTATCATTTGGTTTGCTGTTCATTAATTTTAGTGTGGTTTTTTTTTTGGCTATTGAATTATTTATTTTTGAATAAGCTTTTTTTTTTTTACATATTTCTAGTTCCTTGCTAAAGGGTTTCACTGTTTAACTCATTTCTCTAATTCAGTTAACATTTTTATTACCAATCTTTTAAATTCTCTATCTAGTAAATTCTCTATCTAGTAAATTGTTTATTTTTGTTTTAGTATTTTTTTCAGGAGTTTCCCCG
Source organism: Phacochoerus africanus (assembly GCF_016906955.1). Lineage (NCBI taxonomy): Eukaryota > Metazoa > Chordata > Mammalia > Artiodactyla > Suidae > Phacochoerus > Phacochoerus africanus. The sequence goes on along the minus strand of NC_062556.1, from coordinate 33,874,954 downwards.
ACTCTTTTAATTAAGAGTATTTCCTCTGCCTTTTTATTTTGCTTACCTTTCTCTGTCTCTATTAATTTAAGTGAATTTAGCCATTGAAGTCTTGAAGGGTTTTTCTTATGTTGGAGTGTCTCTATATAGACCATGTCTGTTGGTGAGAAGAGAAAACTGGACTTGACATAGATGCAAGTCACATCTTTCCTCAGGTTGTGCTGGGAGCTATCACCTTGGCAGGGGGTGGGTATGGAGATGGAAGAGCTAGAGGTTGTGCTGTATGTGAAGCATGACTTTCTTTCTGTTCATAGCCACCACTGTTAAAGTCAGCATCTGAACCTAAGTTTCTAGAGCAGAAGCTCTGAGAGTCTTGCCCATGATGGCTCTTCTCCCTTTAAATATGTATTTTTCCCTTCCTTTACACTGGACCATTGCCTCAGTGGAAGGGAGATCTGAATTGGAAGGGGGACAAGAAAAAACTGAGGCCTGATATGCTGCCTGTTAAGGTGCCTGTGTTTCCACTTAGACCCAGTCTTAGATGCAGGTCCCCTTTGTCCCTTAGCCAATCACTACCCCCAGCCTCTGCCTCACCGTCTTTATTGTGAACTGCTCCATGGGGCTGGCCAGGGCCCATGTTGTATCTTTGTGTGTTGGGAATTGAGCTGTGGTGGAGCCACTGCCATCAGAGATCTGTACAGCTTCATTGTTTAAGTAAGCACCAACTCTGGCCTCCTTTGCCCCATTGAGACCACCCTGGGATCACGTTGCCTTTTGCATTACAAAGTTAAGTGTTTTCTCTGGTTGTGGCTACCCTAAATCCAGTGCTGCACTATGGCATAGAGTGAGAAGAGCGAGAGTGTTTGCTTAGCTTGGGATGGAACATACAGTAAAGTAGGCATGGGAAACCAAGTAGCCACTATAGCATCTCTCTCTGCCCAGTTTCAGGGGCTAGCCAGTGCACACACCCCTCATAAGTGAAGTTCAGTCTTCCCATAGCCCTTCTATTTATTCCAGCAGCCTTAGCAGTCTTCCAACTAACCAAGGGGGTTCTCTCCTTTGCATATAACCCAAGGCTAGTGTACCCAGGCTGTGGCTCACACCACTGACTACCCAGGGAGGGATCCATAAGTGGAATCTTCAATTTCCTCTAGAAAGGGGGCTTAGGTACGAACTCTATTTTCTTCCCTTCCTACCTTGACAGAGTCCTTCTGTCATTTTCCAGGTAAGTTGGTTTTCTTTTTTATTACTCAATAAATTTTATTACATGTATAGTTATACAATGATCATCACAACCCAATTTTATAGCATTTTCATCCCAAACCATCAGCACATCCCCCGCCCCCAACTCTGTCTCATTTGGAAACCATAAATATTTCAAAGACTGTGAGTCAGTATATGTTCTTCAAAGAAGTCTATTGTGTCCTTTTTTTAGATTCTACATGTCAGTGATAGCACATGAGGTTGGTATATCACTGTCCAAATTCACTTAGCATGATCATTTCTAGGTCCATTCACATTGCTGTAAATGCCATTATTTCTTTCCTTTTAATGGCTGAGTAATATTCTGTTGTGTATATGTAATACATCTTCTTTATCCACTCCTCTGTCGATGGGCATTTAGGTTGTTTCCATGTCTTATCTGTTGTATATAGTGATGCAGTGAACATTGGAGTACATGTATCATTTCAAGTAGATGCCCAGGTATGGGATTTCTGGATCAAATGATAGTTCTATTTTTAGTTTTCTGAGGAATCTCCATACTGTTTTTCCACAATGCTTGCACCAATTTACATTCCCACCAACAGTGTAATAGGGTTCCTTTTCCTCCACACCGTCTGCAGCATTTATTGTTTGTAGACTTTTTGATGATGGCCATTCTGGCTGGTGTAAGGTGGTATCTCATAGAGGTTTTGAGTTGCATTTCTATAATCATGAGTGATGTTGAACATCTTTTGGCCATCCATATGTCTTCTTTGGAGAATTGTCTGTTTAGATCTTCTATCAATTTTTTGATGGGGTTGTTTGTTTTTTTGGTATGAAGCAGTAGGTGGTGTTTATAAATTTTGGAGATTAATCCCTTGTCAGTTGATTCACTTGCAAAGATTTTCTCCCATTCTGTGGGTTGTCTTTTCATTTTTTTTAGGGTTTTCTTTGCTGTGAAGAAACTTTTAAGTTTACTTAAGTCCCATTTGTTTATTTTTGTTTTTACTGTCATTACACTAAGAGGCACATCTGATAAGATGTTGCTGTCATTTATGTCAGAAAGTGTTTGGCCTATGTTTTTCCCTAAGAGTTTTATAGTATCTGGTCTTGTATGTAGGTCTTTCATCCATTTTAAGTTTATTTTTGTGTATGGCATTAGGGAGCGTTCTAATTTCATTCCTTCCCATGTGGCTGTCTGGTTTTCCAGCACCACTTACTGAACAGGTTGTCTTTTCTGCATTGTATATTCTTGCCTCCTTTGTCATAGATTAGTGGGCTGTAGGTACATGGGTTTAATTCTGGGTTTTCTATCCTGTTCCACTGATCTATATGTCTGTCTTTGTGCCAGTACCATATGGTTTTGAAGATTGTTGCTTTGTAGTATACTCTGAAGTCAGGGATCCTGATTCCTCCAGCTCCATTTTTCTATCCCAGGATGGCTTTGGCTGTTCTGGGTCTTTTGTGCTTCCAAACAAACTTTAAGATAACTTCTTCTAGTTTTGTGAAAAATGACCTTGGTAATTTGATAGGGATTGCATTGAAACTGTAGATTGCCTATGGTAGTATAGTCCTTTTGATAATATTGACTCTTCCAATTCAAGAGCATGGTATGTTTTTCTGTCTGTTTGTGTCATCTTTGATTTCCTTCATCAGCATCTTATAGTTTTCAGATACAGGGCTTTTGCCTCTTGAGGTAGATTTATCCCTAATTATTTTATTCTTTTGGATGCAATGGTAAATGGGATTGCTTCCCTAATTTTTCTTTCTGATCTTTCACCATTAGTATACAGAAATGCAGTTGATTTCTGTGTATTAATTTTGTATCCTGCAAGTATTCCAAATACATTGATGAGCTCTAACAATTTTCTGGTAGCATCTTTAGGATTTTCTAGGTATAGTATCATCTCATCTGCAAATAGTGATAGTTTTACTTCTTCCTTTCCAATTTGGATTCCTTTTACTCATTTATTTATTTTCTTCCCTGATTACCATGGCTAGGGCTTCCAAAACTATGTTGAGTATTATTGGTGAAAGCAGACATCTTCCTCTTGTTCCTGATCCTTGTGGGAATTCATTCAATTTTCCCCATTGAAAATGATGTTAGCTGTGGCTTTGTCATATATGGCCTTTATTATGTCGAGGTAGGTTCCCTCTATGCCCACTTTCTGAAGCGTTTTGATCAGAAATGGGTGTTATATTTTGCCAAAGGCTTTTTCTGTGTCTATTGAGAGGATCATATGGTTTTTATTCTAAAGGTTGTTAATATGGTGTATCACACTGATTGATTTGTGGATATTGAAGAACCCTTGCATCTCTGGGATAAATCCCACTTGATCCTGATGTACAATCATTTTAATGTATTGTTGGATGCAGTTTGCTAGTATTTTGTTGAGGATTTTTGTATCAAAGTTCATCAGTGAAATTGGCCTGTAGTTTTCTTTTTGTGTGGTATCTTTGTCTGGTTTTGGTATCAGGGTTATGGTGGCCTCATAGAAGGAGTTTGGGAGTGTACCATCCTCTGTGACTTTTTGAATAGTTTCAGCAGGATATGTGTTAACTCTTCTGTAAATGTTTGATAGACTTCACCTGTGAAGCCATCTGGTCCTGGACATTTGTTTGTTTGAAGTTTTTTAATCACATTTTCAATTTCAGTACTTGTGATTTGTCCATTCATCTTTTCTAGTCTTGGTTTAGTCTTGGAAGATTGTACCTTTCTAAGAATTTGTCCATTTCTTCTAGGTTTTCCATTTTATTGGCATATAGTTGCATATAGTAGTCTCATAATCTTCTGTGTTTCTGTGATGTCCATTGTGACTTCTCCTTTTTCATTTCTACTTTTATTGATTTGAGTCCTTTCTCTTTTCTTTCTTGATAACTCTGGCTAAATAAAGGTTTATCACTTTTGTTAATCTTTTCATTTCATTGTTCTTTTCTATGGTTTTCTTTGTTTCAATTTCACTAATTACTGCTATGATTTTTATGATTTCTTTCCCTCTGCTAACTTTAGGTCTTGTCTGTTCTTCTCTCTTGAGCTGCTTTAGATGTAAAGTTAGCTCGTTTATTTGAGCTGTTTCTTGTTTCCTGAGGTAGGCTTGTATTGCTATAAACTTCCCTTTTAGAACTGCTTTTGCTGCATCCCATAGGTTTTGGAGTGTCATATCTTTGTTGTCATTTGCTTCTAGGTATTTTAATTTCCTCTTTCATTTCTTCAGTGATCCATTGGTTGTTTAGTAGCATGTTGTTGAGTCTCCACCTGTTTGTGTTTTTTGCAGTGTTTTCCTTCTTGTTGATTTCCAGTCGTTTAGCATTGTGGTTGGAGAAGATGCTTGATACGATTTCAATTTTCTTAAAGTTACCGAGGTTGGATTTGTAGTGCAGGATGTGATCAATCTTAGAGAATGTTCCAAAAGCACTTGAGAAAAATGTGTATTCTGTTGCTTTTGGATGGAATGTCCTATAAATATCTATTAAGTCCATCTGACATAATGTTTCATTCAGGGCCTATGTTTCCTTATTGATTTTCTGACTGGATGATCTGTCCATTGCTGTAAGTGGGGAGTTAAAGTCCCCCACTATGATTGTGTTATTGTTGATTTGTTCTTTTAACGTTGTTAGCAGTTACCTTATATATTGTGGTGAATCTGTGTTGGGTGCATAGATATTTAAAATTGTTATATCTTCTTCTTGGATTGATCCTTTGATCATTATGTAATGACCTTCTTTGTCCCTTAAAATATTCTTCATTTTAAAGCCTATTTTGTCTGATATGAGTATTGCTACTCCAGCTTTCTTTTGATTCTTGTTTGCATGAAATATTTTCTTCCATTCTCTCACTTTCCATTTGTATGTGTCCCTAGAAGTGATGTGGGTCTCTTGAAGACAGCATATATATGGGTCTTGTTTTTGTATCCATTCAGCCAGTCTATGTCTTTTGGTTGGGGCATTTAGTCCATTCACATTTAAGGTAATTATTGAAATGTATGTTCTTATTGCCATTTTATTAATTGCTTTGGATTTGTTTTTGTTGTTCTTTTTTCTTCCCTTCTTCTCTTGTTCTCTCCTCCTTTGGTTTGATGACTGTTTTAGTTTTGTTGTATTTGAGTTGATTTTTCTTATTTGCTTGTGTATCAATTGTAGATTTTTGGTTTGCAGTTATTCTGGAGTTTTGATATAAGAGGCTATATATATATAAGAGATTGTTTTAAGTTGTTGGTCTCTTAATCACAAGTACATCTCCAGTGTCCTGCATTTGTACCCTTCTCTTCTCCCGAATTCTGATTTTGGTGGTATAATTGTGCAGGAGGATTTTGTATCTTAACTGTATGCATGCCTTTACCTGTAAGCCTCAGCATTTGTGGTATTTTTGTTTCTGGCTGCAGCCTTTTCTTTTCTGTCTCAAGAAGTTCCTTTAGTATTTGTTTTAAGGCTGGTTTAGTGTTGCTGAATTCTCTCAGCTTTTGCTTATCTGTGAAGGTTTTGGTTTCTCCTTCAAATCTGAATGAGAGCCTTACTGGGTAAAGTAGTCTTGGTTGGAGGTTTTTTCCTTTCATCATGTTAACTATATAATGCCACTCCCTTCTGGCCTGCAGAGTTTCTGCTGAAAAATCTGCCAGTAACCTTATCGGGGGTTCCCTTTTATGTTATTTGTTTCTTTTCCCTAACTGTTTTCAGTATTTTCTCTTTGTCTTTAATTTTGGTCAGTTTGATTAATATTTCTTGGGGTGTTCCACCTTGGGTTTATTTTATATGGTACTCATTGTGCTTCCTCGATTTGAGTGGGTGGTTCCTTTCCCATGTTAGGGAAGTTTTCAGCTATTATCTCTTGGAATATGCTTTCTGTCCCCTTCTCTCTCTGTTCTCCTTCTGGCACCCCTGTAATACAGATGTTTGTTTATTTAATATTGTCCCAGCATTCTCTGAGAGTCTCTTCATTTTCCTTTCAATATTTTTTGTCTTTTCTGTTACACATCCATGATTTCCACTAATCTGTCCTCCACCTGGCTTATTGGTTCTTCTGCCTCCTGTATTCTGCTGTTAGCTGCTTCTAGTGAATTTTTTATTTCAGTTATTGTATTTTGCATCTCTTCTTATTTAAGTTTTATATCTTGTATCTCTTTGGTCAATGTTTCCTGTAAGTTATCCATCTTGCCTCTAGTTTTTTTTCCAATGTCTTGCATCATCTTCAGCATCAACAGTCTAAAGTCTTTTTTCTGGAGGCTGAGAATCTCCTGATCACTTAGCTGTTTTTCTAGGGATTATGCTTTATCCCTCATTTGAGTTATAGTTCCCTGTCTTTTCATTTTTACAGAGTCATAGCCTCTCTTACTTCTGGTGTCTGCCCCCCTCATGACTTAAGTTGCTATGGGGCTTGCTGTAGGCTACCTGATGGGAGGGACTGATGCCTGCCCACTGGTTGGTGGAGCTGATTCCCATCCCTCTGGTGGGTGGGTCTTTGTCTCTGGGTGAGATTAGAGGTGGCAGTGTGCCTTGGGGTTCTTTAGGCAGCATGTTTACTGATTGGCAGGGCTGTGATCCCACCTGGATTGTTGTTTGACCTGGGGCTTCACAGTGCTGATGGGTGGGGCCAGATTTTTCCAAAATGGCTACATCCAGAGAATGGCATGCTGATGAATATTCCCAAGTTCTTTGCTTCCAGTGTCCTTCCCCTACAACAAGTCACGTTCACCCCTGTCCCAGGAGGTCCTCCAAGAACTGCATTCAGGTTTGACCCAGATTCTTATGGAGACTTTGCTTTGCCCTGGGACCCAGTGCATGTGAAAGTCTGTGTGTGCCTTTTAAGAATGGGGTCTCCATTTTCCCCAGTCCCATGGAGCTTCTGTGCACAACTCCCACTGGCCTTCAGTGCCAGATGCTCCAGGGACTCTTTCTTCCAGTTCCAGATCCCCACACATAGGAAATTGATGTGGGGCTCAGAACTCTCACTTTATGTGTGTCTCTGTGATAGAGTTACTTTCCAATCTGTGTGCCTCCTACCTGGGAGTTATGGGGTTGCTTATATCATGTAATTGCCCCTCCTACCTCTTTATGTGGCCTCCTCTTTGTCTTCTGGAATAGGATATCTTTTTGAAAGTTTCTGGTCCATTTGGTTGAAGATTGCTCAGTATTTGGTTGTAAATTTTGTCATTTTTAGTAGCGAAGGTGAGCTCCAGTCCTTCTATTCAATCATCTTGATCCCGTCTCATGGATTGATTTTTTTGTTTGTTCATTTTTTGTGTGTATTACTTATGATGATGTTTTGTTTTTTCTCTCTCTTTATTTATGTTCTCTAGTTTATCAACCTTCCAAGACTGACAGTCAGTGTTACCATTGCAAGTTTTAATTTTATATTATGTTTTCATCAACTGTCTGTGGTCTTAATAAAGTGTATGGAAAGACTGCATTCAGAATTCCTAGTCTACCAATGTTTTAACCTAAAATATATATTTTTTTGTCTTTTGTCTTGTTAGGGCTGCACCCATGGCTTATAGAGGTTCCCATGCTAGGGGTATAATCCGAGCTACAGCTGCCAGTCTATGCCAGAACCACAGCAACATCAGATCTGAGCCATATCTGTAACCTACACCACAGCTCCAGCAACACCAGATACTTAACCCACTGAGCAAGGCCAGGGATTGAACTCACAACCTCATGGTTCCTAGTGAGATTCATTTTCACTGCACCATGATGGAAACTCCTTAACCTAAAATCTTAATGTTACTTCTTATGCTTGGAATTGTTTTGCTGTTGAGATTAGTTTTCAGTTAATGCATCTGTTGTCTCATAAACACACATGTCAGAGCACCATGTTGTCTTTTAACTTAACAGCTTCCACAAGCACATTATTACCACAAAAATAGGAAAGCTCATTTTAATTTGAACTGTTAAAAAAGATCTTCAGTGGATAAAGTGTCATTGCTTGATACCATTCTTTATACATGAAGCATAACTGGGAATGAGTTGACCTAATAACAGTATTTCCAAACCTCTCTTTATGGAATCATGGCAATTATTAATGATAATGACAAAATAAGGTTGTTAGTGATAGGCTTGTTTTCTGCCTGCAAGTCTTTCCTCTTAGTGTAGATTGACATTATCATCTTTCTTTTCCTAAAGAATTATCACTGGGCTTCAAGACACAGCAGCATAATTATCACACCTCTGGTTTCCCTCTGCTCAAAGTAGATGAAGTGTCTTCTTTGTTGTTTTCTCAAAGAAGCCTATTCATATATTGTTATATCACTATTACTTAATTTCTGCCATACACATTGTAATTATCTATTCACCTGTCACTGTCCCCAATGAGATTTTGAACTCTTTGACAACAAAGAGCATTATTGCTCACTTGTTAATCTCAAATATTTGCTACAGTGCTTAGGAAATCATGACACCAAATATTATTAAAGTGAGGGAAGGGACAAAAGGAGGCACAGAAGGACTTAATGGATGAGAAGGAAAGGGAAGGAAATAAGGATGATATTAAACAAATAGCCTGAATCAGAATTGATAGATAAGCATAGGCACTTGTGCATGTGTGTGAGTATGTTTTGGCAAGCAGAAATAAACTTATATAGAATAAATTGAAATAATGAAAAGATTTCTGACTGCTCAGTTCCTTCAAATTCTGCTGTGGATTTAATAATGTTCGTAAAAATATTCTTGTTCTTTCTAAAGAAGTAGTTTTTGGAGTTCTCATCATGGCACAGTGGAAACAAATCTGACTAGGAACCATTGGGTTGCAGGTTTGAGCCCTGGCCTCAGTGGGTTAAGGATCTGGCATTGCTGTGAGCTGTGGTGTAGGTTAAAGACATGGCTCAAATCTGGCATTGCTGTGGTCTGGTGTAGGCTGGCGGTACAGCTCTGATTATACCCCTAGCCTGGGAACCTCCATATGCTGTGGGTGCGGCCCTAAAAAGACAAAAAGACCAAAAAAAAAAACCACACACACACACACAAAATAAAGTAGTTTCCCATATCTGCCTCACTCTTGTAGCTTATTTGCTTTCCTTTTCTATCTAATCAACCATCTGAAAAAATGAGTAGCAGACTGAACACATATGTAGTAAGCACACAATAATATCTGCTGAATAAATCAATCAGTGAATGAATACCTAAACATAAATGAATATCTAAGGCAAAAAGTTAAAAATAAAATTTTGTTTGCCTACTCAAAAATTTTTAAATGTTCTTGAAATACTTTAATTTCTCAGTGACATGAATGTCAATGCAAAATGAGATGGATGCGTTTTGTAAAACTTTGTTAATTAGATAGCACAAATTCACCATATTCTCCTTTGTGTTCAAAGTGGAGGCTGTTGACAGCCATGTCCAAATTTATTCTACACCAATAACTTTCTAGTCACTGAATTGGCTTTGCTGTCTAAAAAGCAAAGGAGTTTTTAATTAGCAAGTGAGAACAATACTTGATTGATTCTACTAAATTAGATTTTGTTGACCTGCCAAAGTGAATTTGTCATTAACATTTACTAGAAACACACACACACAATCCTAAAAGGTTCAAATATTCTAGATTATTGATGGTATTTTCTTTTCACTTGCTAATAGCATAACTGGAAAGACAGAGGTTTGGAGTCAAAGACCTATGAAAAATGTTAGGTTTTCCAGTTTTAACTGTTGTTCCTAGACATGCTATTTAACTTCTCTGAACCTCACTGTTTCAATATACAAGGCAGTGATAATAGTGCTTTCGTTGTAGGATGAGATTCAAAAGACTTAATAGAAAAGCTTGTCTGTACTTAATATTATGCCAGGTATTTATTAGGTACCTGTTAAATCTTTTTAAACAGAGACTTTGGGATTAATCCTGTCATGACAGCTATGAAGTTGAAGAGGCTTTTCTGTCTTGATTCATTAATTCATTTATTCAGTGTTAGATGTATTGGGAGAATATAGTATGACAGAGCCTTATTTGATAAACATTGAAATATCATAATTCCTATCTTCAAGGAGATTATAATTCACTTAAGTAGATAAAATACATGCAAATATGACTAACATATTGTGTAAGATATGACACAACTAGATATTTTTTGACCCTTCTTTCTATAGCATTTCTAAGTATCTTTCCAAAATTAGTGTATTTGATCTGCTGAATGCAAGTACTTATGTTATTTTAAAGTCAAATATAGTTACTCTAATCTCTTACTACCAGAATTAATTAGCCAAGTTTCTCTTATAGTGGATATACTAGTTCTCCTTTGTAACAACAAACTTCCAATCCCCTCTTTTTCAAGTTATTTAAAGTCAAAATTTGTAAGAGTATTTTCTTTAGCCCCTTTATTTTGTTGGTAAAGAATCTTGCAATTCATAAAATAAGCTTTGCTGTAATAGAAAAGTATCTTTGTGGGGTTTATTTTTTCCAGAGTCAATTGTTCCATGATGCATAAAGGAAAGAGATGCATGTTAGTGCTAGGATGTCAAGCAGTGTGTTACAAAAATAAATAAAGAGAACATAATGAAGAGTGAGTGGTGAAAGATAAGGATGAGTTGAAGTGTAAGAATAAGTGATAAGATAACAATGAGTATAGAATAGTGCAGGCTGAAAACACATGGGAAGGTTCAACACATAATTTATATCTGAGAGCAAAGGCAAACCAAAAGATGTTTTGAGCTTTGCATAAGAATGCCAAAATTTTGAAATTTTATAATGCTTAACTAGTTGCCCTCCCCCTCAAAAAAAAATGTTCTATGCTTTAGCTGTGCCACTACTATTCAAAGACATTTTTATAGCTTTGATGCTATTTACAATCAGTTTTATTTATCTCTATTAAGTAAACAATTGAAGTGTTGCTGTTACATGCTTTTTTTTTTCTAAAATGTGTGGTATGTGATTTCTGCTTTCTAGAAATAAAATAGAATACTATTGTACTATGGGCAAACATTCATGCTTTACTGAGGAATATAATATACTAGCAGTTCTCTTCACCATCCTTAATAAAAACACTCACTAGCTCTGTACATTTATGAAAGTTATTCAACCCACTGAATCCAAATGTCTTTGTTTACAAGGTGGAGATCATACTTATTTTTTAAAGTTTGAAATAGTATATGTAACCCAGGGAATATTATATGCATAAATATTGATATTATTAATATCCCTACCTGTTTGCTATTTCTTCACTCTAATATGCCATTAGGAACAGCTGTCTGACTACTCTCTCCTACTCTGGAAGATATTATGCTGAATAAGTGTAATTATAAGCCACAGCTCCAGAGGCAAGCTCCATACAAATTACAAAGTTTAATAAAACACAAAGAAAAAACAAAATGAGAAAGAAATTGCTTCTTAATAAACATTTGTCCTCTCTAGTCCTTTGAGAATAAATAAAAATTTAAATCAATATTCTCCCATAAAAATAATCTACAGAAGTGATTCCATGCTGGAGCTATGGAAAGATAAAATCAGTCCTTTGTGCTAGTCTAATCCAGGTTCTAAAGCCAATATATACAATCTTGAATCTGGAGGGAAAACAGCAAGTAATTTCAAGCTGCAAAGTCAGCTTGAAGCTGAGTGCAAGGTAGGTCCAAGTGCAATAAATAAATAAATAAATAGTAAAATTAGTGCATAAAGATTTTTAAATAAAATATAATTTTCATAATAAAAGGAGAAAGAAGTGTTCTAGAGACAAGGGAAAAATATCTTTATGTGATGTCTACAGAATGTAGAGCTTGAGCCAAGCACAACTACAAAGCAATAATAATCACATGTAACAAGCACTACCACTGTCTCTAAAAAGGAAAGCACAGCAGGTATTGTGGAATACCACCAAACAAATAAACAAATCCTCTGAAACTGCAAGGCACCCTTCTCAAGAAATATACAACACACAAATATACACATACACAATAAAACATGGAAAAGAGGTCATATGTATTCTGATCACTGAGCCTATCAAAAGTCTTAATTTGTATAATCTCAAAGGACTTCCAGAGTGCTAGGGACAGAACTATAACCTGTTTTACCAGTACTTCATTAACTACAGGGAAATTTCTTATGAGCTGAAGAGCTGCATCCAAGCGGAGGACCCCACCTTCCAACCCTATAAATTTTGCTGTCTCACTACCTCTCCACCATTGCACTAAACAGCTACAGTGTTCTCTCTTAGTGAGAAAGGATAAAATATGTTAATTCATCTAGCTAAGGCTTGCTACTCCTCCACGCTGCTCATAAGAAGACTGAAAGAGCGACAGTCATCAGAGGCAGAGGCAGAAGCCACCATAAGATAAAATTGCTAGCTCCTCTGACCTACAATCCATTATGAGGACATATTCAAAGAGGAAAATGTAGCTTCTATTTAGGAATGCACCTACCCTGGCAGAACTTCACCTGAAGAGATGAATCTTAATTCTCTACATGAATATCCTCAAAAAGAAAATAGGTCTATTCTCCAAGTCCACGATTTTCTTTTCTGTGGAAAGTTTCCTTTGTGCCGTGTATTATATTCCAGATACAAGTGATATCATATGGTATTTGTCTTTCTCTTTCTTATCTAGTTCACTCAGTATGATAGTCTCTGGTTGAATGTTTTCAATGTTGTATATAATAGATAATATCCCCGTATCCACCTATAAGATTCTTATTTGTGTCCCTGGCATTGTACAGCTCTGAGAAAAGCAGACACATAAAGAGCTCTGTTTGAAAATGGCCTTCATTGTTATATGTCTGTACTTCCTATTCTAGAAATGTTATCATTATTGCATTATATAAGAAGTAGGTATAATTGGATTTGTCATGAAAAAGATGTAATTCACTGTGACAAGAGCTAGTTCTTATTTTCATTCATTCATTAAAAATTATAATATTTATTGAGAGCCTTCCATGTTCTAGAATTCCAGCATATATTACTGGTTTTGTTCAGCTCTGAGTAAAACACGTACACCTACAAACATATAAAATCTTGTGGAAAAATGCTCTTCATTATTGTGTATGTAGTTCCTATTATATGAATGGTATTATTATTCTATTATATTAAAAATAGAGATGGCTGGGCCTTTCAAGATAATGATATAATTCACTGTAAATAAAGGTAGACCTTACTTTCATTTATGTATACATTCAAAAATAGTTATGGAGAACTTCTAATCAGCCCAGAGTAGTATACAGTTCTAGAGAATACAATACATAAGAAAAAATGTTCCCTGCTTTCATGTTTCAGGGTGGCTTGGGCTAATGCAGTCATGGAAAAAAATGACAGAAATATTCAGAGAAGGAGTTGGATGACAAAATCAGTAGTATTTGGACAAACACACACATAGAAGATACAGGGGAAGCAGAATCAAAGATGGCACATACCTGGAATTGGAACACTGAGGGCACAGTGGTGCCAGCTGATGAGAAATTACCTCAAGAGGAGAAGAAGTTTTAGGGAACAAGAAATATAGTAAGCTGTGTTTTAAACTCAATGAATGAAGATGCCCCATAGGACATCTAAATAGAGATATCCAAAAGCACTTGGTAATATGGTCTGAAGTTCTCAATAGGGTCTAGGTTTGAGAGCAGTCACTACTATCAATTTTGTGATGTCACATACAGAGAGTACAAACAAAAGAACAGAACCACGAAGAATATCAATGGTTTTAAGGGAAGAGATAACCACAGAGTCAACTGAGAGGTGATGATGTAGTTTTTTACAGAAGCCAAGGAAAGACTTAGTTTCAAAAAGGAAGAAGTAACTTGTGCTATCATTTGCTGCTGTGAGACCAAGAGAAATGAGGACTGGAAAAGTTCATCCTCAAAGAAGTAATTTCTGCTCTAAATGTAATCAGCTACAGACAGAAATGGGTTAAGAAGTAAATTGAAGATGGAAAAATAAGAGTGAGTTCATTTTACCAAGTACTGCATAGAGGAAGAGATATTTTTTCTCACATGAGATACTAAAACTGATAGATACACCTAGGCAAGAAGTAGATATGCTTCTGGATAAGAACTCTTAGACTTATCTTTAAAAGTGACAATTCATGAATTTCCACATTTCTTCATTTCTTAAAAGAAAAGGCACTGACTTCCCTATGTTTCAAAATTTGTACAGTAAACAGCCTTGTAAAGTATCTCTCTCTACAGCAAATGGTGTGTATGCTTACTATTATAAGACATTTAAGTTCCCTAAGTTTGGGGTTTCTCTCCTATGATACAACATATTGCCTATATAGGAGTCACCTGACTCTCTTTATATCTCCTTGTGGAAATTGGGTCTCAGAGAACTGGCACCAAAAAATGTTGACATTCTGGCTAGTGTTATCTGGCTTAGGAGTCTCTTGTCTTCTGCCAGTATCCATGAAAATGTGATAGGCTAATTTGTTAGCTTACAAATATGGTAAAATTCAGATTCTTCACAATTCTTGATGGTTTGACTATTTGCACTTCCATCCTGGTTCAGCTCAGAACTTTGTGTTTTTAGGATTTATGCCACCTAAAAAAGTCAGAGTAAAATTTTTACTCTAAAGAAAAAGAGCTTACTGTTTTCTGTTGTATTCTCCCAAATATATGCTGTCAACTCCAACATAAGCTATAGACCAGCAGCATAAATTAGAAAAATGAGACTGCTTCCTGCACACCACTGACAAGCTTGAAAAACAATATTTCTTAATTCTGCATTTGAGCACATTGCTCAAAGTGCATATTTCCTGGTTATGTTCACTCTGCATACATATACACAGTGATAACTGCAGTGCTATCATTTTAATGCTAAGTTACCTATATGACACAGACATATGATTTTGGTAACATCATGGTGTGAATAATTTCTGAATGATGGAGGTTCCTTGGAAATGCATTATAATTTTTCAAAAATCCAAACAGGTCTTGAGTTAATTTTAACACTGACCAGGTGAATTAAGGTTGACTTGAATTGAAGTCATTTATGCTAGCTGGGAGCGTCATTGATTAAAGTCATCTTAAGTCTTCTCTAAGTTATAATCTCTCAATAACTTTTAATTGGCTATGTTCCCTTAAAGAAATATATACCCTATCAGGCTCAAAATTACAGAAAACAAACAAGTCATGTTGACGTGCACTTCATTAAATGTTCAGTAAACAAAAAGTAATTGAAAATAATATACAGTTAAAACAAAAACATAGAAGGGTATGTGTATAACTTTAGTTCAAAAGAACATATAATAATAATAAATGAATAATAATTTTGAAATCATAACAAATAGACCAGATATTACTAGGAAAAGGTTACCAGAGATATTTACATTATTTAATGTCTATTGAGACCATCATTATACAGATTTCTTCCTATCTGATAAGATGTAGTATTAGGTTTGACAAGAAGAAATGAGTAATCAACTAAATCTTGCAGATTAGTAGTAGAGGGGGAGCATTTTTAGAATCATATTAAGCTCCAAGAAACTTGGGGCAGAATTATTGGCCAGATGCATTATGTCCTAAATTGTAAGTAAATTTTCAAAGATAGTTAAAGGCAATGTGAACATCCTCTCTAGTGAAAATCACAGCTCATGAGCAGACACATTTATGAAATACAAGATTTTCAGTTTTTATTTTTGCAAAAGTTCTTTTTGGAATATAGTAGTTAAAATGCCACAAATTTCTACTCAGTAGAAAATCTGAGCAATATTTACAGCTTCTGAAGGTACCACACCCTCAATTTCCACTGTGGCCATCTGATCAGAAAATAGCATTTAACATACAATGTTGTCATGATAATTACTCCTTTTCATATTTTATAGTTCCCGTTTTGTTATTATAAGTATGCTATTATGTCAATATATGGAAATTTTCCTAAGTAATCAAACAATACCTTTAACTTGCCTATAGACTTTTCCAAACTCCTAAACAGTCTTTTCCAAATAAATTGATCAGCACAGGAAATATTTAATAATAAAACTTAAAGCAGGTAAGTTGATAAATGATTTCAGAAGCAAGACAACTTATCAACAGAGTAATAGTCACAACTCTTTTAGAAAATCATTAGCTTTAATCCACGGGAGGCAGAGAGGAGGATAACCCAAAAATGACACTGACGGAAGTATTCATTCCATTTTACCTGTGACAATCTCAAGTGGTTCAATTGCCTAGTTTGTGTGTGGCAAGATGTTAAAATCTCTACCTCACTGTATTGAAGACAGAAGCAAAGTGGCCAACTCCTGCTTTAGCTGATCTGTCTATAGAATCACAGCAAAAGTGTTAGGCTTGTTTAGTTCCTTCTTGAAGTAACTGAACACCTAATTTGTGCCCAACCACCTTATGTTTTGTCATGTTTTCATCAGAGAGAACTGATTTGAGTAGTGGGCAAACATAAGTAATTTAGGATTCGCAATCAAGAAGCTGCTATGGTTTACCATTATCCATTTTAAAAAGTTCTATTTGCATGTGTCTGTGTATAGTGTGCAGATGTTTGAGTTTGGGTGGTGTACACATGAGGGAAGGAGGAGAAGCAAAATCTATTTTCATGGGGGAGGAAGTTTATGGGAAATTAGTTAATATACATGATAGAAACTGTTATAATCTTAAACCAGGAGAATATCTTAGATGAATCACATAGCCTATTCTCACTACATCTTCTTCCAAACATAGTTTTATTTATACTTTACACTTCCATTATGATGTTTCACAGATGGTAAAAGCAAAAATTTTATCCCAAACTTTAAAATCCTTTCCTATTTTTTTACAACCATACCCTTTTGTCCTGACCTCCTGAAAACCGTAGAAAAAAATTAGTCATCACCCTTAAAATATATTTCTACAGTTACTAATGAATTTATCATCAAGACAGAGAAAATATGTTGTAAAGGAAAGAAAACTGGGATTAAATGTTAAAAATAGCTAAATTTAAGTCACAGCTCCAACAGTTACTAAGAAAACCCAGGGAAGCCACAGTTTACTTGAACCTTTGTTGTCTCAGCTCTTATCTGAGGCTACTAAAAGTCTCTATCAGTAACTACAAAGAGATGTGATTGCAAACAAGATAGGGACATGAAAAATCTTCTAAAGGTCTATAACACTTCTGGTCTTTCAACATAGAAATCAGTACTGTTCCAGCCAAATATGAATTTCTCATCTACATAACTGTATTAAAAAATTCTTCCTGAGAAAGTTGATTTTAAAATTATACCTAGAGGCCATAACATAAAGTAGCCAGGTCAGTAAAATAGCTCGTGTATAGTCAATAAGTTTATGTAAAGCCAATGTCCCAATGCAGATTATATAACAGATGATCAATAAGCAAAAATTATTGCTAATATTAGCATTAGAAGTGGTACAAATGTTGCTATTCAACTACACTTTTGCTTTATTTATAGGAGAAAAATTAGAACAAATGATTTATTGAGCACTTTATGTGCCAGACATGATATCTGTTATTTTTGGGATATCTTAATACTAAGAATTAGATGTTAATTTCCCTGTATCTCCCATGAAGAAATGGAGATTCATACAAATTTTATAACTTGCCAAAGGCTCATGGTTCAAACCAAGTTATGTTCAATTCTAAAGCGGCTCATGTTCAATTACAATCTATTGTCTCCCGGAAATTCAAAGTTAAGCTTCCTACTCTTAGAAAAGCATGGCTAGTGCAGAATAAATATATGTATACCAGAAGGTAATCCCTCTATGTCTATAGAGTCTTCAGTCATATATATAGGCTTTACAACTATTAACCACCCTATCAGATTCCTAAAACATGCTAAGGAATGAAAGAAATGTAAATTTTATTTGTTAAACAGAGCTTTAATGCTTTTATTTCTCTTGTAAATAGGAAGAATTATGGTAATGTATACAATTAAATTTTCCTTTGTTACATAATTCCACTACTGTGTTAAATTGCTTCATTAAGAACTACATCTCTTTATACATTTTAGCATACGTGTTTTGCCACATCCTTCTTGTCAATATTGTCATACTAATTATATACTAAAAATGTCTCTCTCTAAATAACTCGTAATTATTTTAAAAAATTAATAGAGGAAATTGTCTCTGAAGTGTAGCATCTTGTGATCCTACTGCTTTTTCACATTTGTAAAAATATTGAGATTGATATATACATAAAGATTTTAATATTATGTCAGAACTACTTTCAACAAAAATAGCAGAATTGGCTCCACTAATTCTAATTGCTCTAGTATCAGATTTCTGGAGAGATGAGTTTATCTTTTTTATACATTTTTCATATTTAGGATTAATGTAATGTTGTTTGTGTTTGTCCTTCATACTTACAAAGCTCCCATGGTCATAGATTGTTGTCAATCTTTTTGTAAATTAGACCATTCTGTAAAAACCTTTTCACATTTCACATTTTGCATACTATATTTGGACCTATAAGCTTTTCATATGTATTATAACTAGGCACATACTATCACAATTTCTGGATAAATCATTTACTCGTAGACTTTTTTTTTATTATTACTCAAATGAATTTATCACAACTGTAGTTGTATAATGATCATAACAATCTGATTTCATAGGATTTCCATCCCACAGCCCAGGCACATCCCCCCACCCCCCAAACTGTCTCCTCCGGAGACCAACTCATAGACTTTTAAGATGTAATCCTACTACAAAGTAGCAATGGAAAGTGAATTTATAGAAAAAATACATAATAAAATTCAATTCAAAACAATTATTTTGAGATCTAACCAAAAAAAAAAAATCTAATTACTTGTTTTAATACTGAGTCCGTAAGAAAACTTGTAACACAGAAAGAAAAAAATCCTAATTTTTACCTCAGCCTAGCTCTTTTGCTGTTGGATTCTGAAGAACAGGAAGTTCTATTATTTCATCCATCCTGATGTGAACTCTCAAAGCCATCCTAAGCCTGCTGCCCAATTAGTTCATCAACATGCGCTCTTTCCTACTATTGGACCTAGTTTAATTTGTTTCATTTTCCACTACACGTTCATGTGATCTGAGGTAGTCATTACTCACCTTTTAGCATCTGACCAGATACACTTATAGACAAACAAGCTCAGATTCGGATTACCGCAATCCAGTCATAGAAGCATGAGCCTCATGCATGCACCCGGGTCCAATAGGGTTGCTGTCTTTCATAAGTGTGTGCATAGTGCTACAGCTAATATTAGGACCAACTCATGCTCAAGTATTCCAGTGCCTAAGAAATCTGAGGTAAGCTATACCCATGGCCACATACCTTGTTCAAAAGACAGATAGATTCAATAAAATAAGAATGGACTTGCAAATTTCATAGATAAACATGTAGATATTCTCATCCATATATTGATACAATTCTCTTCTAGAATAATCAAAGAAGGCAAAAATAGAGAGACAGACAGTATTTATGCAAAGAAAAAGTAATTGATCAGGATAAGTCTGTCCACAGTTACCTGGGGAAGAAGGTGGCATATTTGTCAGGAATTATTGTAAATCCCCATCACATTATGAAACTCTTTAATGGCATCTTCCATATTTTTTCAAATCATTGTTCTTTACCCTTCTGTCCTATTTCTAGAATTATCTGAATAGTCAACCAAAGAAAGAAAGTGTCTCAGATTCTGCAAATGGCTAGATTCCCAGGAGCCAGGTCTTGTCAGCAGTTTTAGGACATGAGCAAAAGGGAACTGAAATCTATTTAGGGGAGGTGGGCCCAAGAAGAAGGTAAATGTTCAAGGCATCAAATCTGATGTTTGACATCAAGACTCAGAAACAAAGACTCAGAAGGCAAAACAAGGTGAGTTCTCCTGAAACAGTGGTGCTTTTAAAGAGTGTTGCTGATGTTCCCAAGGGCAGACAAGCATTGTTATAGACATTAATACAGTTTAGACATTATGTAGACTGTAAACTTTTAAATGTCAAGGATGCTATATGTCTGACTCATTGTTCAAATGTCACCTCCTCTGTGAAGACTACACTGACAGATCCCCATATCAGAATTGATTTCTTGCATCTTAGTGTTTTATTTATGCCACTAGAATGGCTCTTACTTTCCCTTTATAGCCAAATGTTGATTTTCTGCCTTTTCTAATAAACTTATTGAAATTTTGGTCCATATCTTATACATATTTTTATCTACCCTGCCTTGCAAGATTGGCATAGAAGAGGCAATTAACATATGATTGATAGATTCTTTTGAGGTCTTTGTGATACACAAGAGTGTGGAAAGATTTAATTAGATTAGAATAGAAAGGACTAAATATATTTAAATAAATTGAATTCATGAATGTCCAGTCCTGTGTCCTGGGATGATTTAGATAGCAATAAAGAAAATATGGGTCATCAAAACAGATGCAGATCACTTAGGAACAGTAAAGAGCAGGAGACTGTTGAGAGTTTAGTGCTGTGTCTTGGGAAGGAAGCCAATGTGGGAAACATAAATTTGGACTGATCCAATGGAGATGATAATTTAACCTGTAGGAAGAAATCAGATTATCAAGGAAAAAGAAATGAGTTGAATGTTAAGGAAAAGACTTTAAAGAATACTTATTATTCACAGGGTGAGAGAAAGAAAATTTCTCATACATGAAGCAAAGTAGAAACCTGAGAAGTAGGAAACGAAATAGAATAATGCCCAATTTTGAAGTCTGGGAAGGAAATCTAAGAAACCAAAGGGGCAAAAGGGTAAAGAAACAAATTTGAAACTTTGAAGCTGGCAGGGAATAAAGTGAATTTAAAATGCTAATTTGAAAAGAGATATACAGAAGTGGTAAATATCAACCCAAGAGAACAATTATCTTGAAAAAAGGCATGAGTGGTATACTGCCTGAACTTGCCATCAAATGAGTTCAAAAGAAGAATTTAAAACAGAAAGGAATTTGTAGCATTAGGGGAAAACCAAGATTCAGTTAAAGTGAATCATGTAGGAAAAGTTGATTGAAGGCTGTAAGTGAATGTTAACATGATAAGATGGTCCATAGGGCACAATGCAAGAGGTTATAGAAAAACTTACAGAGAATGGATATGGAAGAAGGGCAGACCGAATTGAGTAGGAATGAAGCTATGGAAGGAGAGAGTACCAGAGTGGTTTGTGTTGTTGAGATAAATAAGTGTCTCCATTTCCCCAATTCTCTTACATTATCTGAATCCATTTTGTTGGGTAAGTGGCTTTCCAGTCCTCCCACACCTCAGTGGTGGAGTCTATTTCATAACTCCTGACTGATTTCACTCATGTGACATACATTGACCAATAGAATGTTAGCAAGTGTAATGGAACCAAAGCCTTGAAAGTCATTCAAAGAGTTGGGCTAGCTCTCTTCCGGCATCTCCATGATAAGACTTAGTTCAGGGAAGCCCTCTTATTCCTGGAGAGAGAGAAGAAAATATGGAACAGAATCAATCAACAAATGTTTGAGGAGACCCATTCAAGAGCAGGAGAGATACTCAGCTTAATCTGGCCTAGGTTAGCTGACCTCCAGCCAACTGAGAGCTATATGAGCTAAATAAATGTATGGGAGCATGCTACTATTTTTTTTGTATATTTTTGTAACCATATTGGAGAAATAGCAAGATGGTTCAGAAGATAATAAAGATAATAGCCAATATTTATTGAGCAACACTGTGTTAAGAACTACTTATCAGGAATATACATTGTTTTATGTCTATTTTAAAATTATGAGGAATGGGGACAAAATGGCAGAGAAGTAAAACATGCCACTTACCTTCTCCCACAAACACATTAAAAAAAAAAACTGCATGTAGAACAATTGCACTGCACATCTACTGAACACTGGTAGAAGATAACAGACCTCCAAAAAGGGCAAGATGCTCTCCACATAACTGGGTAGAACAAAAGGAAGAAAAACAGAAAGAGAGAAGAGAAGAGAAGAGAAGGAATCAAGAATGGATCAGCACTCCTAAAGAGAAAGCTGTGAAAGAGGAAAGGAATCCCTACCCTGGAGGCCACCTATCTGACAGAGAAATCAGCCAGAAGAGGTGGGTGACTTCAAAGTCTCAGAGGAAAGCACAATAGCTGGACTGAGGAGGGCAAAGCAGAAAGATACAGACAATTGGTACCAACACCCTGGACACCACAGACAGAGAAACTCAGGCCAGGGCTGTGTCCAGAGATTTAGGCTTTAGATGTCAATTCACAGAAGAGGACTAGGGTTGGCTGTGTGGAGACAACCTGAGGGGCCAGGGAACAGTGTGCCATGGGCTGGGGAGCAGAGCCTTACAGCCAAGACAGTGCAAGAAAAGGACTACACCCATAGGAGAAGCAAGGCACCACTGCTGTAGAGGACAAGAAGAGGAAGGGCAGGACTTCCATAGGAACATCTTTCTCTGTGCACTTGCAGGCTCCCCAGTGGCAGGGCCCTTCTTGAAGAGGCTATAGAGGCAGGTACAGACCACTGCATCCATCTCCAACTCCTGAGGTAGGCATGGCCCCCCACCACTTTAGTTTCTCAATCAAATGGGAGTGCATACTCCCTGCCCTGGCCATTGCCAAAGGCTCTGAGGGTCACTGCTACTATCCAGGGCCTTTCCAAAAAGAGGAGCCTGTGCCCACTTCTGCATGGGTCCTCATCATTCCAAGAGCCTGGTAAACAGGCACTGGCTACACACCTTGTCCACTGCCCCAATCTTCCTGGAAGGACAGGCATGCCATACAGTGATACATGGTCTATCAAGTGGAAAACAGCCTGCACACACTGAGGAAAGAGAAAGCAAGCATCCAGACAAAAAGTAGCCCTCATGCAAAAAAAAAAAATAGTAATCGCTCACAAGCTACCCAGGGATGCTCCCACATATAAACAGTGCTCAAGACTACACTGGATAATTGTTTTCCCTAAACTCACAGAATAGGAAAAATAAAAGCAAAAAGAAGAAGCACAGGAAGCATTCCCAGTTAAAAGGAGAATTATCCTGAAGAAAACAATGAAATAGACCTCTGCAGGCTAAGAGAAACAGACTTCAAAAAGGATATTATAAAATTATTAAAAGCATTAAGAATAGATATCAACAGTAATGCCGATTAATTTAGAAAGGAACTAGAAACTATAATGGGGAGCCAAGAAAATTAGAAAAAAAAATTTTGCAAAGAAGAAGGCTGAGTTAAAGGCACTGAAGAGCAGAATGAATAATGCAGAGGAACAAATAAGTAACTTGGAAGAGACAATAATGGAAATCACCCAATCAGGAGAGCAGACAGAAAACCAAATGAAAAAAAAAAACATGAAAGCAGTATGAGATTTATGGGATAATAAAAAGTGGGCTAATCTATGCAAAACAGGGATTCTAGGAGAAGAAAAATAAAAGGGATTTGAAAATATATTTGAAGAAATTATGGCTGAAAACTCCAAATCTAAAGGAAACAGATGTCAAGATATAGGAAGCAAAAAGGTTGAACCCAAATAGACCTACACCAAGACATATTATAATAAAAATGACAAACATTAAAGATAAGGAGAGGATTCTAAAGATAATAAGAGAAAAACAAAAGTTAATTATAAGGGAATTCCCATAAAGAATATCAACTGATTTCTCTATAGAAACACTACAGTTCAGAAGAAAGTGGCAAGATATATGCAAACCTCTAAATGGGAAAAGTTTGTAGCCTAGAATGCTCTACCCAGCAAGATTATCATTTAACGTAGAAGGACAAAGAATTTCATTGACAAACAAAAACTAAAAGAATATAGCAATAGTAAACCCATTCTGAAATAAATACTGAAAGATCTCCTCTAAATAGGAAAGAAGTAAGATATAGGATGGAGGAAATCACAATTGGAAAGTAATCACTATATAAGCTAGTATACAGATCAAACAGAAAAGAAAAAAAAAACAACTATTTGTCTAAGCAATGATAAACACAAATAATAGCACAGGATAAAAAGAAGATGTAAAAAAGGTATCAAAATCACAATAATAATATGTGGGGAAGAAGGGGAAGAAAATCTACTCTTTTTTTTTTTTTTGGCTATTATTGAGCCTGTACTATCAGGTTAAAGTGAGCAGATATAGGAATGGGTCAACATATTTGAAAAACAGGGCAACCACAAATCAAAACCTAACAATATATTCACAAAAACTAAAAGAGGACATAAGCATAAAAAAAGGCAATCATCCAACTTAAAAAAAGAAGAAAAAAGGAGAAGCATACAATCAAGTGGGAAACAAGGTTCAAAATGGCAATAATACACATTTATCAACAATTATCTTAAATAAATGTCAATGGACTGAATGCTCCCATCAAAAGATGTAGAGTATCAGACTCGATAAAAAATACAAGAGCCTCAAATATTCAGCCTACTTTAGACTCACCTTAAAGAAAAGGACACATGTAAATTGAAGGTGAGAATAAAAAAGATATTTCATGAGAATGAAAATGATAGGACAGTGGGAGTTGCAATACTCATATTTGAGAAAATAGACTTTAGAACAAAGTCCATAAAGAAAGATAAAGGAAGACACTAATGATAAAAGGAAGATGCTATTACAATTGTCAATATATATGCCCCTAATATAGGAGCACCCAAATACATACAACAAATGCTAACAAATATAAAATGAGAAATTGATGGGAATACAATAATAGTAAAAAAAACTTTAATACCACAATCACATCAATGGACAAATCCTCTAGATAAAAAATCAATAAGGCAACAGAGATCCTAAATGACACAGTAGGTGCTGGGAACCGAGTTTCAAGAATGGAATCCACCTGATGACAAAGTCCAGGGGGTTCTGAAGAAGTGAATCTGCCTGATGAAAAAGTCCAGGAGATTCTGAAGAAAGGGCTGCAAAACAACAGGCTTGCCAGACCCCCGAAACTAGAGGACGTTATGCCTGAGGAAATACACTTTTAAGTTTCTGCTCTTTTGTAAACTATCTGTGCTTTGTTTACTGTACCTAACTCCCTGTCCCTTACCTCAAGAAAGGAATTTATTAACTTTTATTATCTTTGCCTGCTAAACCTCAAACTTACCTCTGGGAGAATAGCTCCCCAATGTCTACATTCAAATGGGTCTCTGATTTGGCTTCTGTTTTTCACAAGATCTTAGATAATATTGATATGCATTATTTAGCTAAAATTGTTTTAAGTTCTTAGTAAGTAAATAAGTAAGTTTTAGGAGTTATAGGTAGTTATTGATAATTATTGATTTACTGAATTAAGTATTTTAAATATAGAAATCTATTAATAATAAAATTAAAATAGTTGTTAGATTTATAATCAGATGATTGTTCTAAGAAAATAGTATATTTGTAACTTTTACAAAGGTCATGTGTGGCTTACGTGATTCCTAGTTCCTGCTTGATTGTTCTTTTATGGTGTTCAATTCTATTTTATACTTTTAGACTGTACTTTACCCAAATCATATGCTTTTTAATCTTAAAAGTTTATCTATGTTTTTTGGAAAATTTTGAGATATTGATCTTCCGTTTTTTATGGGACCCTGTATAATTCGCTGTTGTCCACCAATAAATTTGAGACTGCTTGAGCACTACTCGAGAGTGTCTGCATCTCCATTATTCTTCCTGAGCCTGCCACCCCTCCTCTTTGGGACATCCCCCTGACTGCCGGGGCAGGACCCCAGCAAGTAGGATTAGGATTTAGAGAACAGTTAGACTTCATTTATATTTTTAGGGCATTATATCAAAAAAGAAAAAAACAAAAGAAAAACAAATACGCATTTTTTTCAAGTGCATGTGGAGCATTCTCCAGGACTGAACATATACTGGGGCACAAAACTAATCACAACCAATTTAAGAGTATATTATTATTTCAAGCACTTCTAACTACAATGACATGAAGCTAGAAATCACAGGGGAAAAAAATGAGAAAATGCTGACTATTTGGAGACTAAACAACATGCTACTAAAAACCAATGGATCAACAAGGAAATCAAAAAGGAAATTTAAAAATAGTTCAAGACATAATGACAATGAAAATATAACCATTCAAAATCCATAGGATGCCACAAAATCAGTTCTTAATGGGAAATTCATAGCAATACAGGCCTTCCCCAAAAATGAAAAAAATCTCAAATCAACAACCTAACTGAATGCATAAAAGAATTAGGAAAGGAAGAACAAACAAAACCTAAGATCAGCAGAAGGAAGGAAATCATAAAGATCAGAGAGGAAATCAATAAAATAGAGATTCAAAAAAGCAATTAAAAAAATCAATCAAACCAAGAGCTTGTTCTTTGAAAGAGCAGGCAAAACTGACAAAACTCTGCCAAACTGACCAAGAAGGGAGAGAATCCAAATAAACAAAATAAGAAAAAAAAAAGGAGAAATCTCAACCAATACCATGGAAATACACACACACACACACATACACACACACACATAACTGAATACTATGAACAATATGTCAACAAATTTGACAACTTATTGTTGTCCTTATTGTTGGAAATAGACAACTTTCTGGAGACATACAGCCCACCAAAACTGAATCGAGAAAAATAGATCATTTGAACAGCCCAATCACTAGAAATGAAATTGAATATGTCATAAAAATATATAATAATAAAAGTCCAGGACCAAATGGTTTCACACAGGAGTTCCACCAACTTACAAAGAAATTATACCCATCCTTCTTAAACTTTTCCAAAAGACTGAAGAAAAAGGAACATCCCAAAGGCATTCTATGAAGCCACCATCATTGAAATACCAAAACCAAAGACACTATCAGAAAAGAAAATTATATGCCAGTATCTTTGATGAACACAGACACAAAAATTCTCAAAAAAAATTTAGCTAACCAAATCCAACAACACATGTAAAAGATAATATACCACAAAGGATTAACCCCATGTTCACAAGGATGGTTTAACATAGGCAAATCAATCAATGTCATACACTACATTAACAAAAGAAATGTCAAAAACCACATAACCTTCTCAATAGATGCAGAAAAAGCATTTGACAAAATCCATTCATGATAAACTCTAAAATGAGGATAGAAGGAACATATCATAACATAATAGAAGTCATTTATGACAAACCCACAGCCAATATAATGCTCAATGGAGAAAATCTGAAAGCCTTCCCACTAATGTCTGTAACAAGACAAGGATGCCCATTCTCACCACTTTTATTCAAGATGGAATTGGAAGTTCTAGCCACAACAATCTCACAAACAAAAGAAATAAAATTATACAAATTGGAAAAAAATAAATAAAATTGTCACTCTATACAGATGACATGATGCTATATATAGAAAACCCTAAGGCCTCCACACAGAAACTGCTTGAACAGATTAACAAATTCATCAAAGTAGGAGGATAAAAGATTAACATTAAGGAATAGCTTGCATTTCTATATATAACAATGAAATATTAGAAAAGGAATATAAAAGTATAATACCTTTTAAAATTTCACCCCCAAAATTAAGTATACAGGAATAAAATTGACCAAGGAGGTGAAAGACATACACTGAGAATTATAAAATGTTAATCAAGGAAATTAGGGGATTCAAATATTATAAAACTCTTAGATGAAAACAGGCCAAACACTCTCCAACATAAACCACAGCAACATCTTCTCAGGTACACCTCCTATAGTAATGACAGTGAAATAAAAAATAAATAAATGGGACTTTATTAAACTTAAAATTTTCTTCACAGCAAAGGAAACCCTAAACAAAATGAAAAGACAACCCACAGAATTGGAGAAAACCTTTGCAAGTGAATCAACTGACAAGGGATTAATCTCCAAAATTTATAAACACCTCCTACTGCTCAATATCAAAAAAACAAACAACCCCATCAAAAAATGGGCAGAAGATCTAAACAGACAATTCTCCAAAGAAGACATACAGATGGCCAAAAAATACATGAAAATATGTTCAACATCACTGATTATTAGAGAAATGCAAATCAAAACCACTATGAGATACCACCTTACACCAGCCAGAATGGCCATCATCAAAAAGTCTACAAACAATAAATGCTGAAGATGGTGTGGAGAAAAGGGAACCCTATTACACTATTGGTGGGAATGTAAATTGGGGCAACCACTGTGGAAAGCAATATGGAGATTCCTCAGAAAACTACAAATAGAATTACCATTTAATCCAGCAATCCCACTCCTCAGCATCTATCCACAGAAAACTATGACCCAAAGAGACACATTTACTCCAATGTTCATTGCAGCACTACTTTCAGTAGCCAAGACATGGAAACAACCTAAATGCCCATCAACAGAGGAGTAGCTAAAGAAGATGTGGTACACAATGGAATATTACTCAGCCATTAAAAGGAAAGAAATAATGGTGTTTGCAGCAACATGGATGGATTTAGAAATTATCATGCTAAGTGAAGTTAGACAGTGAGATACCAACATCAAATGCTATCACTTACATGTGGAATCTAAAAAAAAGGACACAATGAACTTATTTGCAGAACACATACTAAGAGACTGAAAAACTTATGGTTTCCAAATGAGGCAAGTTGGGGGGTGGGGGCTGTGCCTAGGGTTTGGGATGAAAATGCTATAAAATTGGGTTGTGATGATCATTGCACAACTATAAATGTAATAAAATTAATTGAGTAATTAAAGAAAGAAATGGAAAGATATTCCATGCTCATGGTTTGGAAGAATTACTGTCATTAAAATGTCCATAATACCAATGCAATCTACAGATTTAATGCAGTCCCATCAAATTACTCATGATCTTTTTTGCAGAACTAGAATAAATAACCTAAAAATTTATACAGAACCATGAAAAACCCAGAATTGCCAAAGCAATCCTGAGGGGGAAAAAAAATCAAAGCAGGAGGTATAACTCTCCCAGACTTCAGACGATATTACAAAGCTACAATAATCAAGGCATCGTAGTCCTGGTACAAAAACAGACATATGGATCAATGGAACAGAATAGTAAACCCAGAAATAAACCCAAAAAACCTGCAGACAGTTAATCTTTGACAAAAGAGGCAAGCATATAAAATGGGAAAATGGCAGTCTTTTTAGCAAGTGGTGTTGGGAAAGCTGGACAACTGCATGTAAATCGACAAAACTAGAACATATCGTCACACCCTGCACAAAAATAATCTCCAAATGGCTTAAAGACTTAAACATAAGACAAGACACCATAAAACTCCTAGAAGAGAACATAGGCAAAACATTCTCTAACATCAATCATAGAAATGTTTTCTTAGGTCAGTCTCCCAAGGCAATAGAAATAAGAATAAAAATAAACAAATGGGACCTAATCAAACTCACAAGATTTTTTACAGCAAAGGAATCCATAAAAAAAAGTCCAACATATGGAATGGGACAAAATAGTTGCAATCACTGCAACAGACAAGGGCATAATCTCCAAAACATACAAACACATACAATTCAACAACAAAAAATAGACGACTCAATTGAAAAGTGGTCAGAAGACTTAAATAGATATTTCTCCAAAGAAGATATATAGCTGGCCAGTAGGCACATGAAAAAATGTCCAACATCACTAATTATTAGAGAAATGCAAATCAAAACTACCATGATACCAGAGTGGCTATCATTATTAAGTTTACAAATAACAAATGCTCAAGAGAGTGTGGCAAAAAGGGAATGTAAATTGGTAAAACCACTAGGGAAAACAGTGCAGAGGTACCTCAGAAAACTAAATCTAGAACTACCATATGATCTAGCAACCCCATTCCTGGGCACACATCAGAACAATACTTTCAATCAAAAAGTACATGCACCCTCTGTTCATTGCAGCACTATTCTCAATAGCCAAGACTTTGAAACAAACTAAATGCTCATCAGCAAATGAATGGAATAAGTAGATGTGGTTCATATGCACAATGGACTACTACTCAGCCATAAAAAAGAACAAAATAATGCCATTTGCAGCAACATGGATGCAACTAGAGATTCTCATACTAAGTCCCTTAAGTAAAAAAAAAAAATACGATATGATATTACTTATAAGTAGAATCTAAGATGTGGCACATATGAACCTATCTACAAAACTGAAACAGACTCACAGACATGGAAACAGACTTGTGCTTGCCAAGGAGGAGGGGGAGACAATAGGATGGACTGGGAGTTTGAGATTAGTAGATTCAAATGATTTAGAATGGATAAGCAATGAGATCCTACTGTATAGCACAGGGAACTATATCTAGTCTCTTGTGACAGAACATGATGGAAGATAATATGAGAAAAAAAGTATATATGTATATATGTATGACATCATAAACATTGAAAATCAAGGATACTTTAATAAAAAATAAAAAAACTCATAAACAATTCAAATTTCATGCTACTATAAATTGGATAGATCATGATCCAAATTTACTACCTCCACAAAGCATGATTCTGTAACCACTATGCTTGGCTGAAAGTATCAGAACACTACTGAAAATACCACTATAAAATTACATATCACTATATTAAAATAATGTTAAAATATTCAGTGTAATTTCCAATAAAACAGAATCTACATGAGCATCACTATCTAAATAGGAAATAATTGTTGATTATGTTTCCTCATGATTGCCCCAGAGTTTAGTGCAAGTCTTTCAGTCTATGGGTGGATTGGAGAAAGCAATTTAGATTTAAGGTTTGTGTTAGATATCTTATTTCCTACTCTAACGAAATTTTGGCATGTTCATCCTTAGGTTTGTCTGTATACTGTAAGATGACTTGGTTTACAGAGCAAAGATCAGAACTCATCTATTCAACCAAAGATGTAGAAAAGATGGCAAACCTGATTTACTTGTCCAGTCAAATTGGAAGCAGAAACAGGAAAATGGTCAGTATGTTGTACATCTGGTACAATGACCATAGTGGGTGATATGGTATGCTACCAGAATTCTCCTTTCAGAACACAGATCTTCATTCCTCTCACCATTGGTAGTGTCTGTGTAACACAGTTTGCAGTTGAGTCTCTTTCTCAACCAGAAAGAGATTACCCTCAACTGGAAAGAGACATCTTGTTCAATATGATGGCATCTCCTCAGCAGATGCATCCAATGAATAGCTGATACTGAGGAGCAATGGCCTGGGAAGCTTGCTTTGATTTCAGTCAACTCTGAAGGGTCATTTCCAGCTAGATTCGTAGGATCAAGTGAGGGTTCTGTGACAACTACATTACAGTTTCACATCTCCCTCTGCTCATCCTGTTCCCCTTATGTCCCCTGCTCAAAAGTTTGCCTCAGAGGAGTCTGTTTCCAAGGAAATTTACATCAGGATGTACTACATACATAGTTCTCTATAACGCCCAAGGTGTCTGCATAAAATTCTACCTTTTCTTGAATGAAAGTAAAAGCAGATAGTAAAGGGGAATTGCTTCCTCCCATAAAAATATTTACTGTCATTGAATTATAAAATGCACATATTTGAGTTTTTTGAGAGCCAAAGTAAACATCCAGAAAGCCTTTAAAGTTTAACAGCAAATCATTTTTTCAAGAATTTAAAAACCGTAAAAAAATTTCCATGAGAGGACAGGTAACAAGATTAAGATAATCACTTAAAACTGAAGGAAGCAGGAAGGTAGACTAGCTAGCAGTTAAAAATCAGGTACAGAAATTCCCTAATTAATAAGAAAGTGAAGCTCCAAAAATATAATTGTAAGGTCAATATTTAAAATGGTGAATACTTCCCGGTGGTAACAGTTTCCCAAGACAACTCGCCAAAATGGTTTTAAACCCATAATATAGAAAGAGAATGTTATTGACTCAGGTGTTAAAGAGTACAATTACCGGGTGAAACCATATTTCATATATGGAAAGTGTATTTCTATTTGACTTCAGCTCAGAATACCAGGCATGTATCTTGTTTCTGTGGCCTTGGAGCAAGATTGTCTCATCGCCCAATGCCTGCCTTGTAAGTAGACCTGTAGAGCTATACCTATAGGCATCCTCAACAAAGGATGAGGTTGGACACTAGGTTCCTGGGATTGCGGTAAAGGCAAGTATTTGATCAGTGTAGCTTCTTGAGGAAGACAATTCTCAGTCACCACTTTTATTCTGGTAGATAAAAAAGAAAGGGCCCTTCTCATCCATATTCCTTTGCTACTGACTATTTCTTCTTCCTAGAGTTCATATCATCTCAATAAAATGCAGTTTCCTATTTTTACTTGCATTTTTATATCCTCAGAGAAGTACCTAATATTTCTGAGGTTTTCTAAAAGATTTGACTATCATGAGCAAGGGGAAATAGAAAAATGGTAAAACTGTGTGTGACTAATATAGTATCTGGGATTTATTTCAACCAACATTTACCAAACATATTTTATGGACTAAGAATTTTGAACTAAGATTGTAGTGAAGAATGAGATATAATGCTTTGGAAAACTTACAGTTTAAGAGGACGGATGAACAAGTAAATGGAAAATTAGAAAAAGTCTGATAGTGCTATAGCTGGAAATGCTAGAGTGGGATGCTTCTCCCTCACATCCATTGTTTCCTTCCAGATAAAGAAAACTCGGCCCAATACCTGGCCTCTCTCTATCCCTATGCTCATTTTCTTCAGGAAAGGGGGAGTAACAAGGTAATTGATAAATGTGTGAATAGACTGGACTGTTGAGCTCAACTTCATCTATTTTTTTCCAGCTGAAAGAGACCCAGATTTCCTCTGCTCCTCCATCCTGTAAAACTTCTCATGAGGAGATATCCTGGTCTAGTGTGGCTTGAGATTGGGTGGCTAAATCAGGCTAATTGTGGGATTCAGTTAGCAGATCAACTTGGCTCTTACACTAAGCCATAGCCTCTAATTTACTATTAATCAGTTAAAAGCCTTAATCTTCTATATTGATTCTCTTATTTTCTACTCCAGGCAGTGAAGAAAGGTGGTATTTAAAATTTTGCCTTGATGTAAACGTGTGGAATGATTGAAACTTCTGTGCAGCACAGGGAACTCTATCAATATTCTGTGATAATCTTCATGGGAAAAGAATCTGAAAAAGAATGGATGTGTGTATATGTAAAACTGAATCACTTTGTTGTACAGTAGAAATCATTACAACATAATAAATCACCTATACTTCAATAAAACTTTTTAAAAAAGATCTATGTGATAAAATAGTCTAAAAAAATGAAATAAAATTTTGCCTGAAATTTCCAAACAATGAACATATTCTGGGCCAAGAGAGTTTATAGGAGAAACATCTCAACCGATGTCGCAGGTTCAAGAAGGCTTTCTTTCTCAAGGAAGCCATGCTAAACTGAAGCTTGATATTATTATCAGGTCATGCAGGTAAATAGCTAAGGAAAGGTGTTCCAAAGAGAAGGAATGACATATGCAAAAGTCATGGGAGAAAAAAAATTTGCTAAACATAATTCAGGTTTTATTTTACTCAAAATTTTTATTTAACCAGTGCATCCTTACTTTTAATTGACTGATTTCAGTGTAATTTTATCTTTTATTTTTCTCTGCCCCCATACTCTCTTCTTATTCTGTAATATTTATTAACCTTGAATTTTAATCATACTTCCTTCAGAATGATATATATAGCATAGCCTCAGTTCTATTGTTTAAAACTATTTTGTTCCCAAATATTATAATTCTGATGTATTCTCTTACCTGTTATGGCTATTTATTGGTTTTATTTTTTTAAAAAAAAGATTTTCCTTAAACACTTAAAATCTGATCTCGTTAAACTGCTAGGTCCCACAAAAGCACCAATAAAATCTGCTGCTAAGACAAAGTTGAGCTTATTATGTTATCCCCTGAAGTAGGAATGAAGGCGAGGTTAGAATTCATTGATAATTAGGAGTTTGGCTTAAGGCAGTCTATCAGATGGAGAACTTGATCGGGACTAGGTTATAATCTTGATACACCAAACCACTAATGGTGGAAAAGGCAATGCTAGGATTTTGAGTCCAATGATTTAGAAAATCTTAGGGCCCAACCTATCTATTAACACTTTCCTTTGAAGAGCGAATTGGTCTTTCAGAAAGTTTCAGTAATGAAAAATCAAGCCACTTATTTGAGCAAGAAACTCCAGGAAAATATTAGGACATGATGATGAAGGTAGCAGGTTAGCAAAATAATGTTAATATAGACGATAGTTATAGTTCTTCAAGGCTGGGACTATGTAAAATACCTTTTTGTGTCCTGAAAAAAATCACAGTTCCCAGCATTTGCAGTTGTTTTCCATAAATGCCTATCAGAAAACAAACATTTATTTCTGCAGATAACCATTTAGCTTAAAGGAAAGGGGGGCGTGTAAAATATGCAATGATATAAGCAGTGAGGTCCTACTGTACAATACATGGAACTATAACCAATCTCTTGGGATAGACCATGATGGAAGGTGATACAGGACAGGAAATGTGTGTGTGTGTACAAATAGATAGATAGATAGATAGATAGATAGATAGATAGATAGATAGATAGATAGATAGATATGCAAAAAAGCCTAGCTATGCAAATATTGATCAATTTCTTATAAATATCACTCATTTTTAATTTTACAATTCTATCGAGGCATGCCTTTCCTTTATGTCAGTGCCTTTTTTTAAAGTGCATTCTCTATTAAAATGTGTCTTTTAATTAAACGAAGAAAAGGAATTTGAGAGAATCTCTTACTCAATTTTTAATAAATATATACCATGAATTTAAGCCTTAAGACATTAAAAAAAACCATTAAAAGTCATCTTCTGCAACAACTAGTCAGTTTTTATTTCTCCCCACAGTCTTTAAAGTTAAATCCTATTTCAATATACTTGAAGTGAGGTTTTAGAAGATTGCCTGGTTTTTCTAGAATCTCTAAAGTCATACACGCTTTGCTATGGTTGATACTTGTGTTCTTTCAATTCCTTCTTTAATATAACTCTATAAAAGGAGGAAAATAATAAGAAATCTACTCACAGGATGGACAGTTTTATAACCACACTCCTTAGAATACTTTCATATCTATAGATGTTAAATAATGATAATGATATTTCTAAAAATAAAAATAGCACTAATGAGGTTGATAATTATTGAATACCTATGATATTTCAAACATCGTGGAAAGTGCTTAACATTAATTATCTCATTTAATTCCTGCAACAGTCCAATAAGGTAGATATTGTCAGCACCTCCATTATATAGGAAAACAAGGTTTGGAAAATTAAATAATTTGACACAGATAGTACATGACTGAACCAGAATTTGAACTGCAGGGTTTTATCAGATTCCAGGAATTGTGAGACCTCTGAAGCCAAATGTTACATCACATGTACTTCTGTTTCCTAGGAATTATAACAACGGCTAACTTGTACTGGGAATTTAAGACATATTTGTGAATTGAGTGCTATTTTAGAAGAATCAACAATAATATAATCCAAAAAATAAATTGGTTAAAATGGCACAAGTATAAAATGCTTATTTTTCATAAGTGCCAAAAGAAATTTCAAAAAGAATTTGATGTGATCCTTAGATAACATCAGGTAAGATTGGCCAAAGTAGTTTGTGCATAAAATGATAGCATAATATATTTAATTTTCCTCTAATATTTTGTAGCAAAATGTGACAATATGTGTTTTTATCATATAATAAAATAAAGCCAATGAAACATATTGAGACATGGTTCCTCTTATCTCAAGACAAAGTACTTTGATTCTCCCTGATTTAAGGGTTCTTCTGTGCTCAGAGCTTTTCATACTGAGTTGCAATTATACCCTTTGCCTTTAGATATTACGGAGAGTAAATAACTTATCAAATAAGTGGAAATATCCTGTCAGATATGCAAAGCTCATACAAAAGTAAGATGACAGCCACCCACACAAAATGAAAGGAAAACGCATTACACCCACACAATCTCTTAGCAAATATCAAGCAATATTGAGATAGACTTGTCAGGGAAAACAAACATCCCAACAGACAAAAAAGAGTCATTTTGTTAATAAGTGTCAAACTGTGACATCTATGAATTTTATCCTGAGGTCTTACTGAGTTAATCATAGTCTTCATTCAATTATTTGCTGCCTTAATGGTGACAGATAGTTCTGAGAGGTTACCAGGAATTATCTGCATCTTGAACATCCCTGGCAAGTGAAAAGAAAGTTGAAGAGTTGTTTTCTCTTATCTATTATTTTAACTATCCTTTCTCTGGCTGTACTGAATGAAGAGTGTTAGGCTTCACAGTTGCACTGATGTTGTATACTACGGTATTGATGTTACGGTCTGCCTATTTTGACCATTCTACCACTAAGATACTGAAGAAAGGCTGATGGTAAGTAATATTAAATTAAGATATGATTATTTTTCTTTATTAATTTTCCCATGACATTCTTTTCTTATCTTTGGCAAATTTTACAAATTGGGGAAGAGCAGAGTCAGTGTACTTCAATCTTCAAAAGATGTGAAGAAGGGGACAGGCCTCAAGAAGCCCAGTAATGCCATGAAATAAAGCGGCAGCATATTGAACAGAAAGTTTCAGGAGGATAAACCCATAGGAAAGGATAAAGAAAAAAAAGCTCATGGACTCTTATCCACAGTAAATTAACAGAATTACTCATTCAGTTGTTTTAACAAATCTATATTGAAGGCTTACTAGCTGCCAAAGTATAATTGTAAACAAAGTAATTATAAACAAACAAATAGCCTTTATCTCTAAGTCATGGAGCTTAGGGTTTAGGGTAGAAGGTCATTGGATATCAATGAAATACAACTAAATGCAAGTGGAAAGCAGAGATAAGAGGGAAAGCTTCATGGCAATAGGAAAGAAAACATCAAATGAGGGGAATGACAGTGTCAAGAACTCAGGGATGCTTCCTTGGGGAAATAATGATTAAACTGACAATCTGAGGTAAAAGTAGGAGTTAACTATGCAGTGCTGTTTATGTGTATGTGGCATAATAGCAGTCAAGCATAGGGAAGAGCATTTGGGAAAGTTCTGTGTTAAAGAACTCTGTTCTGAGCAAAGAAAGGAACATGCAAGGAACTGACAGGAAATAGGGCTGTATGGCTGGTGCACAGAGAGCTGGAAGAAATATGAGGCAGCGTTTTGCTGATGAAGTAGCTAGAAACCAACCCTTCACTGCCTTATAACTCCAGGATACTATTTTTAATACCAAGAACAATGGGAAGCCACAAATATGTTCTAAAGTAGAGGGAGGGTTCATGCCAGGTATCATCCAACTGCATTGTGAAAGCATCTTTTTGCAGCACTGTGAAGAACAGATTGTCATAGGCATGAGTACATGTGGAAAGACCACTTAGGAGGGAATTTTAGTACCTTAGAGATAAGATGGTTGCTTCATGTTAAAGGGGCAGCAGACAAGATAGAAGTGAATAGATTTAATATATATGCATATATAAATATTATATATATATATATATGTAGTTTATACCTATGATGATGATCTAAGGGGCAGTGTATAGACTAAGATGTAGAAGGGAGGAAGCAAAAAGCAGCATGGTCAATCAATAGGTTTCTGGATTTCATTAATGGGTCAACAGAAGTATCATTAATTGACAGAATAAGACATGACACACTAAAGAGACCAGAATGGATTTTGGTCAGTAAGTGTGGAATTTGACATGCACTAAAGACATCAGAGGAGTTCCCTTGTGGCTCAGTGGGTTAAGGATCTTGTGTAGTCACTTCTCTGGCTTGCATCACTTCCATGGCATGGATTTTGTCCCTGGCTATGGAACTTCCACATGTTATGGATGTGGCCAAAAAAGAAAAAAAAAAGACATCAGGGAGGAGACTTTGGGAAGGCAATTAGTAATATGGGTTCCTAGCTCAAACAGGAGGAGATCCGAGATGGCCGTTCACATTTGACAGTCATCTGTGTACAAATATGAATTTGGAGAATCTTCTGTGTTTTGCATTCTACCTGATGATCAAGAGATAGGGTGTTTCCCCATAATTTTGGTTTCTAACAGATAATTTATAAACCTAGCATTTATCATGCACGTACGCTTATTTATTTTATAACTTTAAAAAAATTAACTCTCTTCTTTTTCAACTCACTCCAAACATCTTTAGGTGGAGCCAGGTAAGAAGTCACCTGCAGCACAGAGGGTGGGGGCTCGGGAGCCCAGTGACCAGAGCAGATGTCAGAGTCCAAGAGGAGTAAGGAGGCATCCAGTGCAGGGGCTGCGGGTGGTAATGAGCCTGAGACATCAGAGCCAGCATGAAGAGGATATTCACTCATAGTACAGCACTGACATGGAATGAAGGACTCCAGGAGGGATGAAGAGGCCATCGGCCCATGTGGGACAGAGTGGCTGTCTATTTATATGGGACCCCAGGAAAGAAAGGAAGGCTTCACCATAGACAGAGTGGGAATAGTCTAGAACAGAGTTTCAGAGCCTGGGTGGAATGAAGTGAGTAAGCATAACAGGGAGGGGGCTCAGTGCAACCCATGATTGCAAATGAGGGCTCCTGGAAAGATAGCTAAATTTTAGGGTCAGGGCAAAAACTGTGTAAGATGAATCCAGAAGAAAATTGTGCCTAAAAATAAAAAAGTGCTCAGAGAATGATGGGAAAATTCAAAAGGACAAAAAAAAAAAATACATATCTTAAATAATTGACCATATATGGGAAATTCTGAGGATCAGAATAATCATAGTAATGAGTTCTAACTCATTGAATAAAATAGAAATCTGATGGTATCTACTAATAGAAATTAGTGAATAAATTAAATGTTGAGTGAGTAATAGATCATTTACAATTATCTCCCCTCAAAATGC
Source organism: Phacochoerus africanus (assembly GCF_016906955.1). Taxonomy (NCBI): domain Eukaryota; kingdom Metazoa; phylum Chordata; class Mammalia; order Artiodactyla; family Suidae; genus Phacochoerus; species Phacochoerus africanus. The sequence continues at coordinate 33,836,259 of NC_062556.1, read as the reverse complement.
TTTTTAGTTACTAAGGGAAAAAAAGTCTGGTAGAGCCACCTTTATCAAGTAAACGACATTAGCATCCCTAGTAATGAAATAAATAATGTACTTTGAGAAAGGCACAATCTTATTTCTGTGATATTCCTGCCAAAAAATGCATAACCTGGTGAAGTGAATCATGAGGAAGCATCAGAGAATCCCAAACTGAGGGTCATTATACAAAATAATGTGAAACCTCCAAAAGTGTCAATGTAATGAAAATTAAGGCATGAGTAAGGAACTCCTCTGGACTGAGAAGACTAAGGTGATATGACAACTAAATGCAACATGTGAACTAGAACTTTCTCTTTTTGCTGTAAAGACTATTACTGATACAGGTGGTGAACATTGACTGGGGTCTGAGTGTCAGATGGTAGTGATATACCATTGTTTATTTCCTGATTAGTTGGCTGTGTTGGGGCTGTGTAGGAGAATGTCCTTGCTTTTAGAAAATATGCTCTAGACTATTCAGACTATCATCAACTAACTTTTAAATGGATTGAGAAAATAATGTTTTTAGTACAATATGTTTAACTTTTCTCTAAGTTTGTGTTTTTTGAAGAGTACCAAATCATCTGGAATTTATACGTTACCATATATGTGAAAAGTAGATTTCTGTTTGAAAAAGAGAGCAGAAAATTAAACACCATTTAAATGAAATAAATACTGTGCTGCCATATTTTTTCAGCCTGCCTTTTAATCAACAATGCTTGTCATCATTTTTAAAACATACAAAACTTGCATAGGAAGATGAAGAGTAGGACCAGTCAAGGCACAGGTACCTAATCCAAAGGCTAATAACAATAACAATAATGGTCTTGATTTCCATCCTTGTAGCCCCAGGAATTTCAGGTATTAGTTAAATCTAGCTCCTGAAAATCACTATTACCACATTACAGAAATTCCACCCACCTAAAATTACCATTCCTGTCTGAGAATGCCTTTGACAGAGCAGATAATCCAAGATGTGAATAAAGTCCTTAACCAATTTGAGATGATTTCAAGTCAGAATGAACTACTGAATGAATCATTAGATTTTAATAACCTGAAAGCCATTGATCTTCAATATTGCCTCTTAAGAATGTGATGTGTCATTTTTTTCTTTTACCCCAGTTTTACTATTAGATATCTGATTACCTAAAAAGATAGGGTGGAAATATTTAAAGATGCTTCTCTCATCACCTCTGTCACTGGGAATGAAATGGTGTGGCAAACTGGCTGACGACCTTCTAAAGCTGTTATTCTAACTTTTCACAACATGATTTTAATACTTCATTCTATCCCTCTTCCATAAGAGGAAGTTAAACTTAGAGGAAATTCTTTCAAGAAGAAAGAAAGTCAGAATTAAGAAGTGTAAAATAGGCATTACATGGCAAATATTTGCTATTATCATTATTATTATTATTATTATTACTATTATAAATTCATCTGTGGCCTTTTGGTTATACGGAGTGCACTAAAATAACCAGACATATGACCTCTTTTTTAAATTAAATATTAAACATTATGTGCAGAATGGAGAGAAGTGTAATGTGTAAAATGTGTTTCTTCAGCCTACCCTCATACATCACAATTAATGGCATCATCAGTAGTTATCAACTCCTGGTCAGAACAATTAAATTACTTGCATTGTGCTTTTCATCTCCCCTCCATCCCCACACCATTAATTCAAGTGTCCATTCCATTTGTCCACATAAACATACTTTCAGCTTTCATGTGTCATCCTGCTTTCTTTAGGCTTTTTCTTTTTTTTTTTCTTTTCTTTTTAGGTCCATGACCGTGGCATAGGGAGGTTCCCAGGCTAGGGGTCTAATCAGAGCTGTAGCTGCTGGCCTATGCTAGAGCCACAGCAACACCAGAGCCGAGCCATGTCTGTGACCTACACCACAGCTCATGGCAATGCTGCATCCTTAACCCACTGGGCAAGGCCAGGGATTGAACCCACAACCTCATGGTTCATAGCTGGGTTTGTTGACCACTGAGCCACGATGGAAACTCCAGGCTTTTTCTTAAGAGGCATCCCCCCCCAAAATGGAAATAGTAAAATCACAACATTTTCCCCTTTTCAACTTGAGCTCTCTTTATTAATGCCTACCATCTCTAAAGATCTAGGAAGGAGGAGTCTGTGTACTGTCAACTTAACATATGCAGAACTTAAAAGTTGAGAGTTAAGTTTTATTTGGAGCAAAATGAGGACTATCACCTGGGAGGCAGCATTTCATATAGCTCTGAAATACTGCTGCAGAGAGGCATGGTGAAATGTCATTGCATATGTGATTTTGGTGAAGGGGGAGGTACATGCATCCAAACACATTTTACAGAAGTTTGCTTCTAGTCTCATGAAGATTATTGCCAGTCACAAGGAATAGACATCACCAGAAGAGTTTAGTGTGATTCTAGATATGAGGAGATGCAAGAATTGGACTCATAAAATCTCCTGAAAATATCTAACTATCTGAAGACCTCTTCTGCCAGTTTTGCACAGAGTATGGACTGGCTCACTCCTGATCTCCACCCTAAGCTTCTTTCAGGGGGTGTTGAGGGTTGGCTGCTGCAGTGGCTCATGATTCAATCTGTGTAGAGGGAGATGGCTAGTGCCAATCCCCAGTTCACATTAGCCCCTCCAAATGAAGTCTACAGCTTCACTCATGCCTACTTCTTTAACTTTCATGAACTATGAAACCTAGATTGTCACTAAGGTCTTGAGGAGCACATGTCCACTAAAGCCCACTCTTGCTTCTTCTTCCATTAGGTATTCTGCATCCTTATCATAACACCCAGCTACTTCATCAATCTGACTGTATTTGAAGCCCTTGAAATGTCAAAATAACAATAGGGGAAAAAAAAACCTGCTGTGTCTTCTATCAAAGAAGAGAGGATCTCTCTGTCTCTTTCTCTCTCCCCATCTCCCTCCCCAATTCTTTCACCCTTATGTTGCTATAGGACTCAGCTTTCATTAAATGTCTGCCATGGGCCTCAAATACCAGAGTATTTTAATGAAATATCCCTTTCAGTTTGTATTTACACCCTCAATCTACCCAGGACTCTCATATAAGACTACAGGGAACATTTTGTGACCAATCCGAGTGGTAGAATTCTGCTATCACAGCCATCCCTCTTTTCTAAATATTGGCCATTATAATAGGAGTAACTGTCTTGTGTTGAAGTCTGACTCTTTCTTTCCTTAGGATGATTTTTTTTTCCCAAGAAGGCTCCTTTTTGGTCAATTCATGCATTCTTCTAGTCAAGCTCACAAATGTTTTAATCCTAAGTGTGCAAACGTTAGTCTCAAACTGAAAACTTCTTTTTCATCATGCACAAATATGTATATGTTGTGTTCTTTTGTCCTCCATTTTAAAATGTTTTTGTCTTTAGTCTATGCTGGACAGTAAGTTGAGAGAATAGAGTAAATTAGACAATTGACAGAGAGAATACATATAATAAAACACAGCAAAAGAAATTTATACCAGTAAATTCACCCCCCACTGATGCAAATAAATTCTTTCTGGGACCCTATTTTACCTGCCTTAAAAATCTTATAATTAAACTAAAATATGTAGATTTCATTGAGTGCTGTGGTAACCTCACTTTTCCAGTCACAATGGCATGATGGTTCATGGTGGAAGGGCTTTCGTTCACTCATCTCTTCACTCCTTTAATAACATCTGCTGTGCGCTCACTGTGCCCCAGACAGGCATGTGTATAGATAATTGTACTATTGAGGGTAAGGGCAGATTAGCAGTTTGGACCAAGACCAAGCAGAGTAGAAAGGAGAGAATCATCAATTCTGCTTGCTTGAATAAAGGAACGCTTAACAGAGGAGAACACACATGAGACTTGATCTTGCAGGATGAAAGTCTCAAAGTCTTTCAGGGGAACTATAAGGAAGAGCATTACAAGCAGAATAAAGGTTTGTGCAATGAATGAAATAATGAGGTTTTTCAGGGAACTGTAAATAGTTCTACATACGCAGAGAGTCCCAGAAGCCACAGATTTTGGCACTGGAAAACCTGGATTTGAAATTAGCTCTTGCATTTACTATCTGTGTAACTTAGATCAAGTCACTCAACCTTTCAACACTTTATTTTTACTAATTTGAAAAATGAGAATAGTGGTATTCACCTCAGGTTTTTTTTTAAGAATGAAAAAACATATAGCTTCTATACAGTCTTCCCACAATTTTTGGCATATGGAAAAGGCCTTATAACTTCAAAGATTTGTTGATCAACATTGCCATCATGACTGTTGCTGCTGGTGTAGGGAAAAGAGGAGATATAAAGTTTAAGAGGTAAGCAAGGACCAAGGTACAGAGAAGCTGGATATTCTGCTAAGAAATCTGATCAGCACATTTGTATATGTTAATTTCTCTGATGATAATGTTTTTCAAAATTGAATGATGCTTAAAACTTACCATCCTTATCTGCATCCTTTAACCTTCCAATTATATTTATCAGACTTCAATATTTTATTGTCGCACATTGTTTCAAATGTCATTTTTCTTTTATGTTTAGCTATGTAATCTAGAGCATTTTTCAAAGATGCGCAAATTAATTTCCATTTGCATCTTTCACTTGCAGTTATTTCTGTGGAGTTATTAAACTTTTAACTTGACACTTTTATAATAAAACTTCCTAAAATTTTCTTCTTCATCTTAATTTTTTCATTAGATTCACTTGCTTAAATGATTAGCTCTTAAGAAAAGGGGGAAAACACTCTTTTATCCAAATGCTTTAATGGAGCTATAAGACTGATATAACTATATTAATTATGGGATATAAATAGAGATTTCATTACAATTGTTGAAAAACTTTAAAAAATCTATCCTATAATTTTCAAATGTGGACAGATCATTTGGTTAATATTTGCTGGTCTGAACTGAAAAAGAAGCTATGTATGGAAGTGATCAGGAAGATATTTATGCATGAAAGTGAATTTGAGTCTGAAGAGCATCCTGTAAAGTATGTGTCTTTCTGTGATATTTCAAAGTAGTCATTTCCATAACTCCCATCAATGATATATTTGCATTGCCAAATCCCTCCTACTGAACTAGAAAAGCAGAAAAATTCATCAGGCATAAAATGCTTGAAGAAAAATATATAACCTAAAGTAGTTACACTGTGCAAGCCTAATATGGTAGAGTACTACCTTTAAATATTTCTCATAGCAAAATCATTAAAAATAATTTTGGGGAAAAAAACTCATAGAAAAAGAGACCAGACTTGTGGTCAAAGGAGGTGGTATAAGGGGAGGAGGAAATGGAGGAAGGTGGCCAAAAGGTACAAACTTGTGGTTATAAGAGAAATGAGCATGAGATTTGTAATGTACAGCATGATAGCTATAGCTAAACAGTTTGTGATGCACATGAAATGTGTTAAGAGGGTACATCTTGAGAGTTCTCAACACAAGGAGAAAAACATTGGTTTTTTTCTTTTTCTTTCATTTTCTGTATGTGTATGAAATAATGGATGTTAATGAAACTTACTACAGTGATCATTTCGTGATGTATGTAAGCCAAATCATCATGCTGCACAGTGATGTACATTAATTGTATCACAATAGAACTGGAAAAAATTGAAGAATAATGTTTTCTTGAAATTTAGTGGAATGAACCTTTAAATATTAATGGATTTATGAAGTCAGGAAAATTTTAGCATCTTTTTAAAGATATAATTGATAAAAGTCACTCATTGAAAGTTACAGTTCAGTGGTGCAACCACCACATCACCCCATTATCTATGTCCATTACAGTCACTCTCATACCTGCCCCAACCCTAGGCACTATATCTACTTTGTGTCTGCATGAATTTGCCTCATCTGGACATTTCATATAGATAGAATCATATGATATGTGTTTTTTGGTTATTGGCTTCTCTCACTTAGCATAATGTTTTCAAGATTAATCCATTATGTAGCATGTATCAGTACTTCATTCCTTTTATTTCTGAGTTATATTCCTTTGTATGGATATTCTGTTTATCTATCATCAGTCGATGGAATTTAAATTGTTTCTATGTCATGCTTATAATAAATAATACTACTACTAACACTAAAGTACAAATTTTGTGTGGATATATGTTATTTAATTTGAGATGTACTTAAGAGAGCAATTGCTGACTGTATGATTAATTTTATTCCTTATCTTTGAGAAACTGCCAAACCATTTACCAAAGCAACTGTACATGTCGCCAACAATGTGTGAGGATTCCAATTTCTTCACCTACTTGCTATTTTTCTGATTATTGCTATCCCAGTGGGTGTGAAATGGTGTCTCATTGTTCCTGAATTTTCATTTCTGCAATGACTGCTGACAACAACACACTTTTCATGTGTTTACCCATTTTTTACATTTTTGGAGAAATGTCTATTCAGGTCATTGATTCAGTCTTTGAATTGTCCTCTCATTATTTTGTTGTGAGAGTTTTTATACATTCTGAACACCAGTTATTTATCATATATATGATTTACAAACTTTTTCTCTTATTCTGAAGGTTGTGTATTTACTTTCTTGAAAGTATCATTTGCAAAAACAAAGAAAAAACTTTTGAATTTGGATGTAGTCCAATTTATCTATTTTTTTTTTTTTGCTGCTTTTACCTTTGGTATTGTATATAAGAAACTATTGTCTATTGTCTAATTTGGGGTCACTAAGACTTACCCCTATATTTTCTTCTAAGATTTTTTTTAACTCTTAGATTTATTATTTATTAGAAGTTTTTGTTTTAGGGGTTTCTTTTTGGTATGGTATAAGGAAGGGGTCCAACTTCATGTTTTTGCAAGCTGATATCCAGTTATCTAGCACCATTTTTTGAAAAGATATTTATTTGATTGTCTACATACTCAAAAATCAACTGACCATACTTTAAAGATTATCATCTGTACTCTCAATTCTATTCCATTGATCTATATGCCTATGTGTATCCCATTACCACACAATTATATTAAATACTATAGCTTTTGTGGTAAGTTTTGAAACCCGGAATTGTGATTACTCCAATTTTATTTTTTTTTCCCAAGATTATTCTGGGTATTTGGGGTCCCTTGAATTTCCATATGAATTTTAGGATTATTTTGTCAGTTTCCACAAAACAAAAGTAGCTGGGATTTTGAAAGGTATGCTGTTGGATCTCTAGACCACTTTGGGGAATATTTTAATCTTAACAATATTAAGTTTTCTGACTCATGAACATGGGATGTAAGTGTATTTAGAAGTTATTTGATTTCTTTCAACTATATAGTATTTTTCAGTGCACGAGTCTTGTGCTCATTTTGTTAAATGTATGCCTAAATATTCTACTATTTTTTTAAGTTTATTGTAAATAAAATAATATTCTTAATTTAATTGTCAAATTATGTATTGCTAATATATAGAAATACAATGGATTTGGGTATATTCATCTTATATTCTATAATATGTTGAATTCATTTATTATTTCTAACTGATTTTAATAAATTCTTTATGATTTTCTATATACAAGATTATGTCATCTGTGAATGGAGACAATTTTAGTCTTCCTTTAGTATCTGGATGCCTTTTATTTCTATTTCTTACCTAATTGTCCTTGCTAGAACCTCTGGTACAATGTTGAGTAAAAGTGTCTAGAGAGAAGTATCTGATTTTGAGAGGAAAACAGCCAATATTTTACCACTAAGGATAATGTTAGCTGAGAGGTTTCAGAGATACCAATTATCATATTGAGAAATTCTCTATGATCGCTAGTTTGTTGGGTATTTTTTTCATGTGAGATTTGGGATTTTCTCAAATAATTATTCTGCATGCATTGAGATGATCATGTGATTTTTTCCCTTTTATCTATTAATATGATTGATTGATTGATTGTCAGATATTAAGCCACTCATATATACCTCTGGTTTATGTCATATTATCATTTTGATATGTTGTTGAATTATGTTTGCTAGTATTTTGTTAAATATTTTTGTCTAGTAATGAAGCAAAATTTTCCATCCCAGAATGTGTCTCTTTGGCATGAGGATTAGGAAATGAAAGCCTCAGGAAATTTTTCTTGTTACCTCCTGGTTAACTGCCTAAAAGGATTTAGATACAGGGACTGTTCCCAGACTAGAGCTAGCACCAGGATATCTGCAAAGAATTTAGGCACCTGGGGGACCAAGGAGGAATCAACACTCTGTGTTCCACTGTCATTGCATGCCTCAGCAAACATTTGTTTACCAAGTACTTTCTTTTCCATCTCCATCTTTTCCTCTCTTTTGAAGTCTCAAACCGCTATCCGCAACATGCTCGTTTAGCTAAAGGCGATATTTAAGGTGAGAGCTTTAGCCATTTTGGTAAGTTACTCAATCTTCCTAGGTGTCTTTCATGAATGCATATAATTAAAATTTTGTTTGATTTTTCTCCTTTTCATTTGTCTCATGCCAGTTTAATACTTAGACCAGCCAGAAGAACCCGGAAAAGTAGAGGAAATTTTCTCTCTCCCTGACAGTGTTTATATTCATAAAGGATATTCACCTGTACTTATCTTGAGATGACTTTGCCTGATTATGCTGACAGAATAATATTGTCCTCATAGAATGAGTTGAGAAAACTCCCTGGAGTTCCCATCATGGCTCAGCAGAAACAAATCTGCCTAGTATCCATTAGGACACAAGTCCCTGGCCTTACTCCCTGGCCTTGCTCAGTGAGTTAAGGATCCAGCGTTGCCATGAGCTGTGGTATAACTTGCAGATGTGGCTCAGATCTGGCATTCTGTGACTGTGCTGTAGGCCAGTGGCTAACAGCTCTTATTCGACTCCTAGCCTGGGAACCTCCATATGCTGTAGGTGCAGCCCTAAAAAGACAAAAAAGAAAGAAAGAAAGAAAACTCCCTAATCATCTACTTTTAGAGATAGATTTTGTAATTAGTGCCTTTTTTCTAGAAAATTCTTCATTGTATCTAAGTGATTTAATTTATTGATGTATAGTTATTCATAATATTCCTCATAAACCATTTTATGCCCATAAAGCCAATAGTGATGCCTGCCATGCTGATTTTGGTGATTTGAGTCTTTTATCATTTTCTTGGTCAGTTCAGACAAAATTTGTAAATATTGTTGATAATTTTAGGAAATCAATTTTTTATTTGGCTGATTTTCTCTATTATTTTTATATCTTCTATTTTGTTTATTTCCTCTCTAACCTATATTACTTTTTTCCCCTTCTACTGTATACAGTTTTGTTTTCTTCCTGCACCACATTTTCTTTCTTTTTTTCTTTTGACTGCACCCATACCATGCAGGAACTGAACCTGTGCCACAGCTGTAACCAGAGCCACAGCAATGACAATGCTAGATCCTTAACCCTCTGAGCCATGCAAAAACACCTTTTCCCTTAGTTTCTTTCTAGATAAGGTTATCATTTTGAGATTTTTCTTCTTTCTTTAATATAGGTGTTTACAGCAATGATTTCCCTCTGAGCACTGCTTTCACTGCATCCCATAAGTTGTGGTATATTATGTTTTTTTCTTTCATTTATATTTTTTATTTCTTTTTTTACAATGATTTTTATAACTGCTTTACAGTGTTCTGTCAATTTTCTATTGTACAGCATGTATTTTCTAAATTCTCTGGTGATTTCTTCTTCAACCCATTAGTTATGTAAGATTGTATTGTTTAATTTTCACAAATTTCTGAATTTACGAATTCCCATTGTGGGTCAACAGGTTAAGAACCTGACATATTTTCCAGGAGGATGCGAGTTCAATCCCTGGCCTCTCTCACTAGGTTAAGGACTGGAATAGATGCAAGCTACAGTGTTGGTTTCCGAGGTGGCTTGCCTAGGATGTGTCATAGGCCTGCAGCTGCAGGTCCAATCTAGCTCCTGGTCTGGGAACTTCCATATGCCACAAGAGTAGCTCTAAAAAAAAAAAGAAAAAAAAATTTCTGAATTTACCAAATATCCCGTCATTGATTTCTAATTTCACTCCATTGTATAGTTGGAGAACATACTTTATATGGTTCTAATACTTTTAAATTTAATGAGACTTTTTTAGGCCTAAACTAGTAGGAACTAGTCAATTAAAAACTTGAAAAAATAAAAATCAAGTTTTTTAAAAAAAATGCTGTTTCTATGTATAGATTTCTAAGGTATCTCCATAATGGTTGTACCAGCTTACATTCCCACCAGCAGTGCAGGAGGGTTCCCTTTTCTCCACACCCCCTCCAGCATTTGTTATTTGTGGACTTATTAATGATGGCCATTCTGACTGGTGTGATATCATATCTCATGGTCGTTTTGATTGGCATTTCTCTAATAATCAGGGATGTTGAGCATTTTTTCATGTGTTTATTTCCAATTGGGTTGTTGGGTTTTTTGCTGTTGAGTTGTATAAGTTGTTTGTATATTTTAGAGATTAATCCCTTATCAGTTGCATCATTTGAAACTATTGTCTCCCATTGTGTAAGTTGTGTTTTTGCTTTCTTCTTGGTTTCCTTCGCTGTGCAAAATCTTGTCAGTCTGACTAGGTCCCATTGGTTTATTTTTGCTTTTAATTCTTGTTGCTTTGGGAGACTGACCTGAGAAAACTTGTGTGAGGTTGATGTGAGAGAATGTTTTGACTATGTTCTCTTCTCAGAGTTTGATGGTGTCTTGTCTTATATTTAAGACGTTAAGCCATTTTGAATTTATTTTGGTGCATGGTGTGAGGGTGTGTTCTAATTTCATTGCTTTGCATGCAGCTGTCCAGGTTTCCCAACAATGCTTGCTGAGTAGACTTTCTTTTTCCCATATTATGCTCTTGCCTCCTTTGTCAAAGATTAATTGACCATAGGTGTCTGGGTTTATTTCTGGATTCTCTATTCTGATCCATTTGTGTGTATGTCTGCTTTGGTACCAGTACCACACTGTCTTGATGACTGTGGCTTGGTAATATTGCCTGAAGTCTGGGAGAGTGATACCTCCTGGCTGGATTTTGTTCCTCAGCATTGCTTTGGCAATTCTGGGTCTTTTGTAGTTCCATATAAATTTTTGGAATATATCCAGACAAAACTTTCCTTAAAAAAGACACATGAACCTGCATGTTCATTGCAGCTCTATTCACAATAGTCAAGACATGGAAACAGCCTAAATGTCCATCGACAGACGATTGGATTAGGAAGATGCGGTATATATACACAATGGAACTACTACTCAGCCATAAAAAAGAACAAAAGAATGACATTTGAAACATCGATGGAACTAGAGACTCTCATACTGAGTGAAGTAAGTCAGAAAAAGAAAGAAAAATACCATATGATATCATTTATATCTGCAATCTAATATAAGGCACAAATGAAACTTTCCACAGAAAAGAAAATCATGGACTTGGAGAATAGACTTATGAATGCCAAGTGGGAGGGGGAGGGAGTGAGGTGGATGGGGAGCTTGGGGTTAATATATGTAAACTATTGCCTTTGGAATGGATTAGCAATGAGATCCTGCTGTGTAGCACTGGGAACTATGTCTAGTCACTTATGTTGGAGCCTGTTAATGTGAAAAAGTAGAATGTGTACATGTATGTGTAACTGGGTCACCATGCTGTACAGTAGGAAAAAAAATGTATTGGGGAAGTAACTATTAAAATAAAAGAAAAAAATGCTTTTTTCACAAATTTAGGAACATACACTAAAGTACTATTTGCAACATTAAAGTACTATTATTGCTTTTGATCACACTGAATGCATTAATCCTTGAAAAATAAATTATTATTTAAATCCATAAATACCTTTCCTTTCTAAATCTTATGTCATATTATGTTCTTTAACAATTGATATTGTATTTTTTCTGAGATACTCTCACTTCACTGGAATTAGGCAGTAAATACTAATTTAATTGTTTTTAAAAGTAACATTGACTTTCTTTTCAAATTCTTCCACATTACATTAAAACTTTTCAAAGATTACTAGTAGAGAAAGTGTGAGAACAGCATTGGATATTCTTTGCTTTAGTGGTAGCTAAAAGTAGCTGCAACCTTATATGTAGCTTCCTCTCACATAAATCTCTCTCAACCCCATACATAGGCATAATTATGCTTTGGATAATATATATCCATTAAAATAATATTTATTTATTTTTTTTCACAAACTTGGTATCACACAGGAGAATATCTAGAATAACCAGGGATTTTTCCAAAAAAATAGGAGAGAACAACTCTCTCTGGCTGGACATTTTCCCCCAGGAATCATTTGAGATTTTGGAACTCCAGTCAAAGGCTGCAATTTGAAACAAACTCTAACATAAGCTTTGCCTAAAGAGAAAGAAAAAAACAACAACAAGGGATAAAATAAACCCAAAATGGTGGGCATCAAAGGTCAGGAGGAAAGAAAATAAGCATGACAACAAGTAAGCAAAAAGGAAAATGGTGTTTAGAACAGAAAGAACAGCAAAACTTCACATCAAAATATCAGTGACTCTTGTAGAAAAGATGAGTGCAAGGCAATGAATTCATACAAAGAAACCTGTATCATGTCAGACATACTTCATTCTAGCATATATTTATAGTTTTTATTGATAAAATGTTTATTCTTGTAAGTTCTAGCAATTTAAAATATATTTCTTAGGTTATCTTTTCAAATTTATCTCAGCTCATTGATGGTTGTACTAATTGGCTTGTGTTAAGATATTCCATTCTCTGCTGCATTTCTAGTCATTCTTACCTTTTCCAAGATCCTTCGACTATCTCTCTGCTCCATTGTGATATTGTAAATAATTTGATTGCTCCTAAATTTTTTCTTGTATATTTCTCAGTGATTTTTCCAAATACTTACACCTAATTCAGCACTTTTTAATACTTCTTAATATTATCAAACTTTCGCTAGATAAGTAAATATTCAAAAATACATTATATTCTTTGAAGAAATATACACTGAGAGCATATTTTACTTACAAATGTTTTTAGTCTCCATATTAACATGAGAGATGACACATACAGAACAAAACAGGCTATAGATGTCCAAATTATATTTTTAAAAAGATTAATAAATTTTCAAAAATGTATACAAGTTTTAAAATATCTATCTATTGGTTCTGTCAATATTTAATAATTAAACATGTTTTTATTTACTCATTATAGTTTTCTGTGATTACTGGCTGAAGTAGTGACATCAATTTATACTCAGCTAAATATTAAAGAGAACAATAATAAGATAATTGTGTGCTTTATGAGGATATGAAAGTTGGATTATATACAAAACTTTATTTTTTTATAAGGCTATCATATATCCCAGCACTCCCAATCCTAGGTATATATCCAAAAAAACTAAAAACACTAATTCAGAAATATATATGAACCACACTGTTCATATAAGCAGCATTATTTACAATTGCCAAAATATATATAAAAATATACTCACATAATGGAATACTACTCATCCATAAAAAATGAAATTCTGCCACATGCAGCAACATGGATGAACTTGGAAGGCATTATGCTAAATGAACTATCAGCATAGACAAATACTGTGTGATATCACTTATATGTGAAATTAAATAATACAAAAAAACTAGTGAGTATAACAGAGAAGAAACAAACTCACAAACTAGTGGTTACCAGTGGGGGTGGGGAGGGGCAATATAGAGGCAGAGAAATGGGAGGTATAAACTGTTGGATGTAAGGCTCAAGGCTGTATTGTACAACATGAGGAATACAGCCAATATTTTATAATAACTGTAAATAGAAAGCAGTTTTTAAAAGACTACATATTTTTTATTTTAAAAAGAAATATATACATTACCGTATTACTCTAATTTACCATACAGAGAGAGATATCATGGTAAATTACTCTAAATTTATATATATATATATATAAATTTATATACATATTTATACTCTAAATATTTATATATATGTATATACTCTAAATATATATATATATCATGGTAAGTTTAGAGTATGATACTACATAAGTATAAAAGAAGGGTTTTTTAAAGCAAACTACTGGTATAATTAATAAAGTCAACATATAGTGATTAATTTATTTGTCACTGAAGATGGGAGATATAGGTCCCCACTAACTTTAAGAAGCATAACTACAAGGGTCTTTGCTGCTACTTAACAAAAGGTTATGTCTTATTAAAATGGAAAATGGAATAACTTTCACTCTCTTCTTTCTATCTCAGGTAAATTCTTAAAGGGATGGGGGCTGTAGGATTGCTGCACTTGGCTAATCTCTAGCTATATTTCTCAGTCTTAGTTGCTTATTGGGATTCTGGCATGCTTGATTCTCACCCCATAGATTCTGATAGACCTGGCTTAGAGCACAGATTGGGGATTTTTTGAGCCTCCTATCTATTCCAGTGCAGCCAAAGTTGAGAACCACTGCTGTAGAGGAAAGTGGACAGAGAGATTTTTTTTTTTCTATAGACACACATGCACCCCCCCCCGCCCCCCCCCCACAGAGTGACTTCACTAGTTTTTCTCATTCTATCAGAGTCCTCCATTCCTCACAGGCAGTGAACACACCAAAGCCCTCTTTAATGCTAGTCTGGGAAAGAATTTTCTTCACTCTTAGACACTTGAGGAAAACAAAGGAGAGAATAAGAAAGAACAGGAGACAGAGAGATAGACAATCTTCTGGGTATTTTTCTGTGTCTTCTGCTATTTTCATGTCCTATGGTCTAACATGATAAAAATCAATCAGAATGCTAAAAGTTTCCAGAATATTTGAATGTGTTGCTTTTTCTTTTTCTTAAATGTTTATACATTTTCCCCCCAAATGTGGTGTCATGATTTCTACAGATCATTCTTTTCCTGTCATTAGTCTATATTTTGTCAACCTATACACCTTCTCAAAATTCTAAAATGGTCTCAGCCATGTACTTTTCAAAACTACTTTAGGCTGCATGTTGTGAGTTTAACAACTTTGCCCTAAATACTTTTATCAATAAGCAGCATTCCTTCCTTCAGGTCTTTTATGTGGAAAGTGGAGGATAAAAGATTCTTCTGCCTCACATTTCTCAGCTATGGAGTCCTCTCATTCTGCTAAATATTTAATGCTACCCTCTGGTCTCATATTTCTAGTCAGAGCAATCAAAAAGACCACTCATTATAATTTACTTCTTATAATTAAATTTAATTCAGGTGCTTCTAATCTCCAAATTTTCAAAGAAAGAGTTTTAACTAGAAAAGACTTCATCAGTATTAAAGGATGTCAGTTCAGCCAGCTGTCCCCATGGAGATTTGAAAATACAGAGGCCAGGTCATAAGCATTTTCTTACTTCTTAAATGTGTTTCCTGCAAATGTTAGCTATGATCTCTTCTCTATGATTTCATGCTGACTGTTGCTAATTAAATTACAAGTGGCTGGGTCTTTCCCCAGAGTATGCTTTGATTAGCATTTACCCTTGTGTTTTTTTCTCAATTGCCAAAATTAATTTGTTGAATAGAACATTCTGGAAGAAAATACTTCAGTGACTCTCAATTATAGGTCTTGTACTCACTAGTAAAACTTGTTTTCAAAGATATATATATATTATACATTATTTATATATTATATATAGAATATATATATTATATATTATTTATATATTATATATAGAATATATATATTTCTGTATCTTTACATTCTTCTAACATTCAAGCCTCAGTTTTCAAATCACACTTATATTTAATCTCTGTTGAAATGCATTGGTGAAAGGTTTAAGGGACTAGACATCAGGTAGTCTACATTTAAATCCTGAGTTCCACCTAATTAGCTGTCATAAATTTAAGCAGTTACCCAACTTCTTTGAAAGTCATGGTAAATTTCTGAACCTTACTTTACATTCATTGATAAAATCTTAGGAAAAAATACAAGTTAAGATGTTTTGTAAACTATAAAACCCATATAGTATCTTTTAATTTTTTTAATTATTCAATGAATTTTATTACATTTATAGTTGTACAACGATCATCACAAACCAATTTTATAGCATTTCCATCCTTTTTAAAGTGAACTTTGTTACCAGCACTCCAAATTTACTTCCTCCAAAATTACAGGTAGTTAAAATATTCTATAATTTGAGAAGAATTTTTGAAAGACTACTCCAACCTCTGTCCCTCCAAAGATAGCTTTTCATTATTAACTTGGACTTATGGTCAAAATCCCACTACTATAGGTCATTAAATGGTTTAAATATGTATATTTATAGAGAGTCATGGCATATATTTCATAACAGTTTTGAGATTAAATTCATGGGTACTAGGACAATAATAACTGGATTTACATCCCAGATCTCTTATTCAATAGTTTTATGAACTTGAGCAAATTTTTTAAGCCCCCAATACCTTAATTTCTTTATGTATAAAATGAGGAAAGTTATAGTACTTCCTAGAGTTACTATGATGATTGAATTAATTAATGTACATTAAGGGTTTAGAACAAAGGCTGGCACATTTATTAAATACATGTTGTAACTACTATTGCTATTATTATTATTAGTTCATGCCACCTCTTTACACAAGTTCTTTTGTCCTTCTAACTGCTACCCACATGATATATCTGTTCTCCCATCATTATTACACATAAATGCTGTCATTTCCAGGAGGGCTTTCCTGATATCTTATCTCTCTCCTCCTGGGGTGGATGCAAGATAAGAGTAGAATGAATGAGGAGAGATGAATGGGCACCAAAGAAAATTTTATTCTTCATACTTTTACTCAGGGATTGTCCTAATTATGAAAAATATAAAATTCTAGAGAAAAGTACAGTGATTTTTATTTTGCCTACTAGCATCTCAATATGACATCAAGAATATGTAGTTCAGGATTATTTTCATTGATGAAATCTCTCCTGCCAGTTTGTTGTATTAAAGCAAAGAGACAAAACAGAGCTCACTTGTTCTTTCTCTCTGCCATGTGAACACATGGAGACGGTAGCCATCTGCAAAACAGAACAAGAACTCACTTGCTAGAACCCTGATCTCATACTTCCTATACACCATGAGGAATACATTTCTATTTTGTAAGCCACCCAGTCTAGTTTATTATGGAGGCATGAGTTGACTAAGATATAAGAAAAGAGAATTCATGCTGAACTTACCTCCATTAAAAAAAAAAAAATGTGAGTGGGTTTTTAAGTGCCATGATAGCTAGCAGAAAATTACTGAAGGATGTTAAGAGGTGGGTATTGATTAATAGGATGTGTTGAACACATTGAGTTATTCCTGAGTTTTCAAATGGTTTTCTCTGTGACTAACCATCTGTGTTTGCTAGTTGGTTCCCATTGAAGATAGACAGGGATATTAGGCGACTATCTCCTGGATGATTACACTTTAAAGGGATGGTTCCTAGGTCCTTGAGAAAGATATTCCTGAATTGCAAAATTAGCAAGAATATTTTAAGAAGTCTTACATATATCTAAAATGGCCAGAGAAAGAATTAATTACGAGTTTTCTAAAATAAATGCACCAAGAAAAGAGAGGTCAGGGTCCTGCCTAAAATTTAGTTAAACTGAGGGGAATGTTAAGGCAGCTTTTGTCAGTTGCCATCATTGTCCCTTAACCACTTGCCCTATAAACTAAGTACATAGAAGTAAAAATATTGACCCTATAAGATCCTTCTGTGTCATCCTCATTTTTTTCTTTACATCAACTTGTCTCACTATACTGCAATTTCACAATTTTAATTTCATTCAAATGCTGATTTCTCTTCAGAGTCATGCACAGAGTTTCCAAGCATAGTAATTAACCAAAATGTAAGATTATTGACTTACAGTCATGGTAGAAAATAATAACATAACAAAAAAAAATAGGATGCCTCTGTTTGCATGGGTGTGTGAATATGTGTATACAAAAAGCAATATACCCTTGGAAGAAAATAAACATAAATAGAAATTAACAGTAATGATTTTTTATTTGACACTTTATCCCATTTGACATCTTATTAATATTAATTACATCTAGTAAGGAAAGATTCCTTATGTCATGGATCAAAGCTTTAAAAATGGTTTTGAGTGTAACAAATAGATATATCTATGCCTATGATTCTCATATGTGAAATTGTTTCTTTTGTTGTCATTGTTCAAATTAAGAAAAAAGCCCTTGTACACATGTATCAGCTCTGTCAAATAAGCTGGTGAAAAGTTACTGAATTTCCCACCCCAGAATGGTCTCTTTGCCAAAAGGATTACTTTGAGCCAGTTATTAAGAAACAAAAACAAAACAAGCAAACAAATTATACACCATGGGAGAAGCTCTGAAATCCAGGTAGAAGTGGCCATTTTGTAAGAGACATTTACATTTATGAGGGACACTTCCATTTTTAAGGATGTCTCCCTCTCTGAAACAGGAGAAGAAGGATGCGTTTTTATTATGGGGGAGGGGTCTCAGTCAAAAAATTAAAAAGGTAGAGGGAAAATTATTTTTCTTCCTCCATGCTGGTAGTAAATAAAAGAAAAATTCATGCAATATGCATTTGCAAGATTCAACTAAATCTCTCCTGGTCTTTGTCAAATCATATAGAAACCACCTCATCAAGTTAACAAGCAAACAGCAATTGAGGATTGAGCCAGCTTTAAATATGAATAAAGAAGTTTTTTTAAACGCTAGAAATTACCATTAATTCTCCTTGTAAGAAAATAAGTCTTCACAAGGTGATCTTTTTCCTTAAAAGCACATGTTGAGTTCAAGTGATGCATGGCCAGAAAGTCTAAATATCACTAATTCTCTTTGCCCAGGAAGAAAAAGGCAGCTGCTGACTTTAAAATATTTTGATAAGATGCAAAATATTTTGATAAGATGTAAGTTTAAAACATTGATCTTAGAGGCCCTTGTTTAATCTATGAGTGGAGGGAAGCCTATATTATTTAAGTACAAAATATGTAAAACAAAGTCAAACCTCCAAAAAATTAAAGAGAAAAAAAATCTTAGTGAAGAAAATACTAAGATGGAATATATACAATAGCCCCAATGTACTGAAGATATAAAGTAGTTTCATTTTAAGATACTCTCTATGAGTAGCTTATTTCCTATTTTAAAAACTCAAAATGGCTGAAAGACTTAAGTATAAGACAAGATACCATCAAACTCCTGGAAGAGAACATAGGCAAAGCATTCCCTGACATCAACCTTACAAATGTTTTCTCAGGTCAGTCTCCCAAAGCAAAAATAAACCAATGGGACCTAATCAAACTGACAAGCTTTTGCACAGCGAAGGAAACCAAGAAGAAAACAAAAAGACAACTTACAGGATGGGAGAAAATACTTTCAAATGATGCGACTGACAAGGGCATAATCTCTAGAATATACAAGCAACTTATACAACTCAATAGCAAAAAACCCAACAACCCAATTGAAAAATGGGCAAAAGACCTGAAGAGACATTTTACAAGGAAGATGTACAGATGGCCTACAAGCACCTGAAAAAATGCTCAATATCATTGATTGTTAGAGAAATGCAAATCAAAGTTACTATGAGATACCACCTCACGCCAGTCAGAATAGCCATCATTAATAAGGTCACAAATAACAAATGCTGGAGGGGGTGTGGAGAAAAGGGAACCCTCCTGCACTGTTGGTGGGAATATAAGCTGGTACAACCACTATGGAGATCAGTATGGAGGTACCTTAGAGAACTACACATGGAACTACCATAGGACCCAGCAATCCCACTCTTGGGCATATATTCAGACAAAACTCTCCTTAAGATACATGCATCCACATGTTCATTGCAGTTCTAGTCACAATAACCAAGACATGTGATCAACCCAAATGTCCACTGATAGATGATTGGATCAGGAAGATACGGTGTATATATAGACAATGGAATACTACTCAGCCATAAAAAAGAACAAAAGAATGCCATTTGCAGCAACATGGATGGAACTAGAGACTCTCATACTGAGTGAAGTAAGTCAGAAAGAGAAAGACAAATACCATATGATCTCACTTATATCTGGAATCTAATATATGGCCCAAAGGAGCCTCTCCACAGAAAAGAAAATCATGGACTTGGAGAATAGACTTGTGGTTGCCAAGGGGGAAGGGGAGGGGCTGGGAGGGACTGGGAGCTTGGGGTAAATAGATACAAAATGTTGCCTTCCTGATGGATGAGCAATGGGATCCTGCTGTGTAGCACTGGGAACTCTTGTCTAGTCAATTATGATGGAACACATAATGTGAGAAAAAAAAATGTATACATGTATGTATAAGCAGGTCACCATGCTGTGCAGTAGAAAAAATATATATATGAATAAATGATATAAAAATAATATTTTCCCCTCCCTATTTGAGGACATGCTGGTGTCAGGACAAGTGCAAGAATCAGAATCTCCTTAGAGAACCTAAAAGAACAAAAAAGTTATAAACATGTTGTCTGGCATACTTTTACTTTTTTATTCCAATCATATGAAAGAGAAGACAAAACAAATCCACACACATTTGATGTTATATTAGGCTCAGATGGAGAAGACATCAGGTGTACAACAGAAGGGAAAGCACTGACAACAACCACTGGCCTGGATGACTCCAAAGCACTCAAGTTCTTTCTGAACCACATCTTATTTTAAACACTGAATACCTCTATTTGCAATGAAATGTAGACTAATCTCAAGCACTCTTTTGACTACTTAAATTCTGGTTAAATATATCAAAAAATTTTTGATATTCCTTGTCCTTATTTTTAAAAGCTAGCTGTTCCTTTTCTTAAGATGAGTAAAAATTTATTCTAGATTCAGATTCATGAAAAAGAGAAAATGAACAATTTATTTTTGGTCCTACATAATTCAATCTTATTTTAATCTAAACACTAAATGATAGAAAACAAATCTTATTCTATTCTGGACTAATGAAAAGAAAGAAACAGCAATAATACTGAAAAAAAGTGGGGAGATGAGATAAATATTCTGCCAGATGGAGATGTTCTTTTCACAATATCTTCTCTAACTGAAAAGCTAAACTCTTGATCTTTGGAGAGCTAATCCAAACCAAGCTATATTTAATTTGTATATATAAATATCTGGGATAAACTCAGGAACTTCATCCTGATAAAAGCAGGATTAGGAAAGAAAACTTATTGTCCTCAGGGATGAAACAGAAATAATAGACTGTTATCATTGTAACTTCATTCTATTAGCTGAAACATGTCAGGAAACATAATATCTTTCTGTGGTGTACAAACCTTGCTAATTACTTGTATTATCTTGCTACCCTGGTTTCACAACAGGTAGTAGATAAATTATAATTGGCACATCCCTAAAGACTGTAGACTAAGGAATAAACAGAACAGAAAAAAGTAAGTCTCTGCTGATTACCTTCAAAATCCTCAATAAAAGTAGTTAAGAAATTATTTTAAAACAGTCCCTCTGACAGTAATGGAGCATTTTTCAGTTGCTATTGTAAATGATGATAGAGTTATTGCATAGCAAAGTATTTAGTACCCAATGCTGATTTTTTGTTGTTACTTATACCTTGGCAATCATTGGAGATAGGACTGAGAATTGGTACTAGAACAGAGACTCTTAGTATCTTCTGTAAAGTTTTTATTCTGAAATATTTTTCACTGAGAGGCATAAGTCTAACAATAAATATTGGAGATCAACAATTTTGTGTCAAAATCATATCTAAAAGTCTAAGAACTTAGTGAATTCCTGTTGGCTTCTTTTCAGGACACAACAAAGTAAAAGCAGCTATAAAAGTATACAAAGATATTTGCTTTTGAATCATTTTGTATTTCAAGCGCTATTTTGTACATATTGATATGGGAATCTTTGAAATCATAAATAAAATTATTTCTTTTGAAAGTTGGACATCTAAAGTTTTCCTTTGATTATGAAGCTATCATTATTTCTTACATAGATAGGATTTATAATAAGGAACAATGGATGTAGGTCTCTTTATTTTGGTTTCTACATGTAGAGTTAGTTACACATATTAAGTATATTAACATTTTTAAATTATTGTACATGTACAATAAATGTTAATTTTATAAATTTAATTACTGTATCTTATGATATATCTCATAGTATTATCTCATAGTTAAACATCCCCAGTCAGAAGATCAAATACGCCCCATACAGAGATCAAAAAACACTCAGCCCTTATGAATGACATTGGGGGCCAGGGTGGAGAAATTGCTTGGCCTGAGTTTGGAGAAATCAGGTCCCTACTCAGGTCTACAGCAGGGAATATAAAAACAATTATGAAGCAAGGCAGGCCTTCTCTTTTACTAGCAAGATGGCCCTCTCTCTCCCTCCCTCCTGCTCTGAAAATGTACTTTCACTTTAATAATTTGTAAGATGCCTGTCTTTTCAATGCTTTGCTATGGTGGGGCAGGGACTGAGGAAACAATGCAGTTCTACCATTCTAGAACAAATTCTATCATTATCATAGAAGTAAAAGTTATGAACAAAATTACAGGCAAAATGTTAATCCCTTGGGAATTCTCCACATAAAATAGACATTAAATTTCAGTGTCTAAATACATAATCTTTAGCCTCGGGGGTAAAAACAGAGCAGACTGCCCCTGATGTATACATGTTACCCAGAAACAAAAACAACAAATAATATACTAAAGTTTTTTTCACAATAATAAAAAGTAGAAAATTTCCCCTTACTGAAACAGGAAGAAAGGGGGCAGTATAAAACCCTTAAAGAATGACACAGTCTTTTAAGGTATGACGAAAACTGGTTAGAACCAACTAGGTCCAAGACGGTGGGTTATTTGACTTCTAGTGGACCTTGAATTTCATTATAAGCACATCGTAAGACATTAGCTGAATGACATACACATAGGTGCCATAACAGTTCTGAAGCTGACCATAAGGCTAAAAAAATGGGCAGTGGCTGAATTCCTGGAAACCCCTACCTCTGCCTGGAAACAATTGGAATAATCCTCCCCCTCATTAGCCTACCAAATTGCCCAGCTCATAAAAACTCACCACACCATATTTCTGGGCGTCTTGTCTCTTGCCTCTCTAGCTTTCCAATATGACCCACATTCTGTCTGTGGATTGTGCTGCTTCTCACAGGAATGCTCTCTCACCTTTTGAGACAGCTCATGTTTTGTCTCTCTCTCAATAAATCTACTTCCTACCTATCACTTTGCCTCTCTCTGAATTCCTTCTGTGTTGAGACATAACGAACCTTAATTTCAGTAAGTCCTGAGAACAGGTGTATGATTCTAATTAAAAATAAACAGTGGGTTCAAGTCCCAATCTGAGGCTTGGCTAGGTTAGAGTCATAGGACATGGGTTTGAGATCCAATCCGAGGTATACAGTTTCAATATTGTGTTATGAAATTAACATAGCCTTGATACTCAAACTTGGTAATATAGCACAAGAAACAAAACTGTAGAGCAATTTCATTAAAAACTACAGATGTAAGTGCTTGATAAAATATCACGCAAATCTAATCTGACAGTTTATTAAGTAGATAACACACCATAACCAAATATAAAATATTTCTAAAATATAAATGCCTCAAAATTAGGAAATCAATTCAGGGAATCATGTTATAAAACTAGGTCAACAATTTAAAAAAACGTGATTATGATAATAAATATTACTAAATAAATAACTTGTTATTTACACAATTTACTCAATAATTTGTTAAGGCTTAATATCAACCCTGGTTATTTTTAAAATCCTTACCAGGATAGAATGAGAAGAATTTTTTTCTTAAAATGATTATGATATATGGCCAGCTAAAATCCATTAGTAGACTTAATAATGAAATATGAAAGGAATTAAAACAAAATAACAAAATAAGGATGCTATCACCATTACTGTTGAAAATATGATGGTCAAAGCAACACATAAAGAAGGAGAAGATGTGATAGAAGCTGTAATTATCTACAAAAACAAAACTCATTATTTGTAGATCATACTATTGACAATCTAAAAAAATCCCATAAAATAATTAAATATTTGATATCAAAGCCAGACAAAGATGCTACAGAAAAAAAAGTTATAGCCCAATGTCCTTGATGAATACAAATGTAAAATCCTCAACAAAATATTAAAAAATTGAATTCAACAATACATAAAGAGGAGGAGTTCTCGTTGTGGCTCAGTTGGTTACAAACCCAACCAGTATCCATGAGGATACAGGTTCACTCCCTGGCTTCACTCAGTGGGTTAAGGATCTGGCATTGCTGTGGTTGTGGTGTATGCTGGAAGTTGCAGCTCTGATTCAAACCCTAGCCTGGGAACATCCACAGGCCACAAGCACAGCCTTAAAAATTTGTATACACCATGATCATATATGATTTATCCAGAGATGCATGCATGGCTCAATATCTGCAAATTAATGAATGTGATATACCATATTAAGAAAAAGCATGATAAAAATCACATGGTTATCTCCATAAATGCAAAAAGCATTTGACAGAATGTATCACCCATCCTGATTAAAAGCTCTCAACAAGGTTAGTATAGAGGGAACATACCTCAATGTAATAAAGACCATTGGAGTTCCACTATGGCACAGTGGGTTAAGAACATGACTTTAGCAACTCAGGTCACTGTACAGGTGCAAGTTTGATCATTGGAGCTCTAGTGTGGTAAGGTGGGTTAAAAATCTGACTGTGGCAGCTCAGGTTGCTGTGGAGGTACAGGCTTGCTCCCTGGCCTGGTGCAGTGGGTAAAGGATCTGGAATTGCTGCTGCTGTGGCAGAGATCACTCCTGCAGCTGAGATTCAGTTCCTGGCCTGGGAACTTCCATATGCAGTGGGATTGGCCATAAAAATAAAATTTTTAAAAAAGACTGATTTTTATGGCAAACCCACAGCTAACATCACACCCAGTGGTGAAAAACTAAAAGCCTTTCCTCTAAAATCAGGAACAAGACAAGAATGTCCACTCTTGCCATTTCTATTTAACACAGAATTGGAAGTCTGAGCCACAGCAAACAGACAAGCAAAAGAAATAAAAGGCATCCAAATTGGAAGGGAAGAAGCAAAACTGTCACTACTTTCAGTTGTTATACTACTATATATGGAAAACCCAAAAGTCTCCACTCTAAAAACAATTAGAACTAATAAATGAATTCAGTAAAGTTGTGGGATACAAAATTAATATATGAAAATCTGTTGCTTTTTCATGCAGTGTAATGGAATACACAAACCTAAAATTTGTATGGAACTACTGAAGACCGCAAATTGCCAAAGCAATTGGCAAAGAAGGACAAATCTGGTGAGAGCATACTCCCTGACTTAAGACTATACTACAAAGCAACAGTAATCAAAAGAGTATGGTGCTGGCACAAAAACAGACACATAGATAATCAATGGAACAGAAGAGAGAGCCTGGAAATAAACCCATGAACATGGTTAATTAATCTATGACAAAGGATTCAAAGGTATACAATGGCAAAAATACAATCTCTTCAATAAATGATATTGGAAAAACTGAACAGCAGCATGTAAAGAATGAAATTAAAACATTTTCTCATACCATGTACAAAAAATAAACTCAAAATGAATTAAGGACCTAAATGTAAGACTGGAAACCAAAGACCTCCTAGAACAAAATAGAGGTAGTATTCTCTTTGACCTAAATCTTAGAAATATATTTTTGCTCTGCCTCAAACAAGGACAGAAAAGCAAAAAACAAACAAATAGAACCTAATTTAACAAAAACTTTTACAGTATGAAGGAAGCCGTGAAAAAAATGAAGAGACAATGTACTGAATGGAAGAAGATAATTATAATTGATATAACTGATAAGGGGCTAATATTCAATATATACAAAGAACACATACAAACTCAATATAAAAAAAAATCTAATTTAAAAAATGGACAGAAGACCTGAATAGATATTTTTCCAAAGGCATGGAAGTAGCCAACAGATACATGAAAACATGCTCAATATCACTAAGTATCAGGAAAATGCAAATCAAATCCAGAATTATATATGATCTCACACCTATCAGAATGGCTATTGTCAAAAAGACAAGTATAATATATTGGTAAAGATGTGAAGAAAAAGGAAAGCTAGCTCACTGTTGATGGGAAGGTAAATTGGTGCAGCTACTCTAGCAAACAGTATGAAGGTTCCTTAAAAATTTAAAAACAAAATTCTCATATGATCCAACAATTTCACTGTTGTGTATATACCTGAAGAAAATGAAAACACTAATTAAAAAATATATATGTGAGTTCCCATTGTGGTTCATCAGCTTAAGAACCGAACTGGAATCTATAAGGATGCAGGTTCAATTCCTGGCCTCAGTGGGTCATGGATACAGCATTGAAGTGAGCTATGGTGTAGTTGCAGACACAGGTCAGATCCTGCATTGCTGTGGCTGTGGCATAGGCTGGCATCTTTAGCTCTGATTTGCAGCTTAGGAAATTCCATATGCCTCAGGTGCAGCCCTAAAAAGAAAAAAAAAACATATATATACACCCCAATGCTAATAGAAGCATTATTTACAATGGCCAAGATTAGAAACAGCCTAAGTGGTTTATCAACAAATGAATGAAGTGTAGATATTGATATAGATATGTAAATATTACTTAGCCATAATAAAAAATATTAAATTTCAACATTTGCAACAACATGGATGGACCTGGAAGATATTATGCTTATAGAGGAAAGAAAGACAAATACTGTGTTTTCACTTATATGTGGAATCTAAAAAATTAAACAAACAAATGAATATAACAAAATAGAAACAGACTCATAGATACAGAGAAAAAATCTTGGTTATCATTAGGGAGAAGGATGAGGGGAGGGACAAGATAGGGTAAGGGGATTAAGAGTTATAAACTCCTAGGTATAAAATAAATAAGGTACAAGGATGTAATGTACAGCATAAGGAATATAATCAATATTTTATAATAACTTTATTTTATTTTATTTTATTTTGTCTTTTTGCGTTTTATTGAGCCACTCCCGTGGCATATAGAGGTTCCCAGGCTGGGGGTCTAATTGGAGCTGTAGCCACTGGCCTACACCAGAGCCACAGTAACGTGGGATCTGAGCCACGTCTGCAAGCCACACCACAGCTCATGGCAATGCCAGATCCTTAACCCAATGAGCAAGGCCAGGGATCAAACCCGCAACCTCATGGCTCCTAATCAGATTCGTTAACCACTGCGCAAGGATGGGAACTCCAATATTTTATAACTTTAAATGGAGTATATAATTTTTAAAAATATCTAATCACTATGTGCTACACCTGAAACTAATAACGTTATTAACCAATGTTATAAAACAACTATCTTCAATAAGAAAAAAAAAAGAAAAAGAATACTGCAGCAATTCAATGATATCTGTGTACTGAGTTTTAGCCTGAGCAGAAAAGATAAGGCAACCCACTGATTTAGCACAACACACTTGCAATCCAAGCAAAAATTCTCTTTGACAAAATAATTCAGGAAAATAATCAATAATTAAGAGTGCATAAAATAAAAACCACGTAAATTACACAAACTGTTCATAACTCACAGGTCTAATATGTCCTAAATACTAAATAAATGCAAAATGAAGAAAACTAATAATAAAACTTACATAGAGACTCTTTGAACACTTGAAAGAGTTTTGGAGATGCTAGAACATAACAGTAGACTGACTTACACTGAGGTCAATGATTCCACTACACACACATACAAGGCCTTTGGAGGCCTCCAGGAGCAACTACGTCTCAGTCTTACATATCAATTAGATCTATATTTATAAACCACAGAATACAAACCATTGCCTTGTCATCTAATCATTTGTTCTATGCTTACTGCTGCAGGATTATACTTTACTTACACAGGATAATGTTATTGTCATTGCCTAGTTTTTCTAACCAGTTCTTTCACAGTTAACTTTCTTAAACCTTTACATTTCTATCATTTCCAAAGCCACAAAATAAATCATGGGCTAATCTGCTTTTAATCATAAAATAGGTACCATTCAAATAACATCAAACATGTGTCAAGTTCTAAATCTCATTCTAAAAAGTAGACAATATTCTTCATTTAACAGATTAATAAGACACTGAAACACATGGAAGTTATTGTCCCTCCCCCATAAAACTTTAGTTAGTAAGTGAGCCAACCCAGGATTTGAATCAAGGTCTGTCCAATTCCATCATCTCTGATGCATCCAAATAAATCATTCTGTTTCCAGACTCTCTTTTCCAAGCATAAATAAACCAATAAAATAAAGTCATTTTCTCTAAATGCTCTTGGTATGGTCATTCTCTATTGCACAATTCCAGCTTAGAATTCAATCATCATTTACACATAAATTATTCCTTCCCCAAACTGCCCTACTCTTATTAAGTATGTTTATATGGATTTCGTAGTCTCCAGAACTGTCAAGCAAATCTGCATCATTAATTGATTTAATAATATATGCTGATTTATGTGTTGAGTTCCTCCACTATGATTCTCAGTCCCTTTAATTTACAGTTCTGTTAAAGTATTTATCTCATTGTTACAAATTTTCTTAACATATTCTAACAAGCTTTCTATATTAAGCACTTCAAAAATCATTTGGGATTCAGGAATCTCATCTCTGTACAGCTGCAATTCTTGCATGCAGGTACTCAATTTATGGAGATGTGTCCATCTGTTTGCTCATTTGTTCTTATTCTGCCTTCATTGTCTGTCTGTGCTACTATGTGCATCTTTTAGAATTCCCCATAGAATTTGATACAGTGGCCAGTATGAATGCTTATTCTTTGATCACTATTGCTACACGCACTGAAAATGGTGAGAATCATACATACATGCAAAGGATGGTTAAGTATAGGAAAAAAAGATTTTATCTTAATTACCTATGTGAAGCCAAATGTATTATATTAGGATGCAAGTGCTATAGGATCTCAAATATATTAGAATCTATCTACAATCACCAAATTATTTTTAATTGAAGTGTAGTTTATTTATAATATTGTGTTAGTTTCAGATGTATAGTAAAATATTTGTTACATAGATATATATTTTATTTCAGATTATTTTCCATATAGTTTATTTTAAAATATTGAGTATATTGCTATACAATAGCACCTTGTGGGTTATCTATATTATATATAGTAGTGTACATATGTTAATCCCAAGTTTTGATTTGCATTTCTCTAATAATTAGCAATGTTAGGCACATTTTCATGTGTCTGTTGGCATCTGTATGTCCTCTTTGGAGAAATATCTATTTAGATCTTCTGCCCATTTTCTGTACAATAACCAAATTCAGATACCAAAATCACATTGCATTCTTAAGATGGAGTTCAAAGACTATAATACTTAAATTAAAAATAGCAAGGTAGTTCCCTAGTAGCACAGCAGGTTAAGGATTTGGTATTGTCACTGCTGTATCTTGGGTTACAACTGTGACATGAGTTCAATCCCTGGCCCCAGACCTTTTGTATGCCCAAGCGAGGCATATATATGTATGAATGTATGTGTATATATATGTATATATATCAAGAATTAAAGTATGATTAAAAGGGCTTGGAAGGCTTTCAACAAATGTTTATTAATTGAATAGATTCCTAAAAGATTTTTGCTTTTTAGTTTTAATACTCTGAGTCTGTCTATACAGAAATGGAATGGAATAGAGTTGAGGGGAATTTTATTCTCTGCAGATTGCAAAAAGCTTAGTCTCAGAGTTACATTATCTAAACCTAGAAATCCAAACTGAACAATTTGATCTTATACAACCCAATAAAAATCCTGTCATTGAATAAAAAGCATATTATAAATAACATATGTATTAATGTTGTATGAATTTCAAGGAGAATAAATATGTTGGTTTTATTAAATGCAAGTAAATTCAACAAATAACAAAATGGTATATAATTGAAAGGAATACCTAATTTGCTAGGATTTATTTATGACAAAAAATGAAAATAAAAATATGAACATAGTCTTGTCCTAAGAAATATTAAAAACATAACCTTATTCTGCCCAACTAATACTAATAAGTATTTTCAGTTCTTTACTTTTTAGCAAATATTGCAATATCTTAAGACAAAAATCTAATTATATATTGTTAAATCTGTTTCCCCCCAAATTCATCAAAAAATTAAAGTAATTTTCATGTACATAACTGAAAAGTAGCTGCTTTTGCAGGTAACGCAAGCATTATTTATTTCAAACAAAAGTTTTATCCCTTTCTGTTGCTAAACCATCAACAGAAATAAAGTACAAAATAAAATTTTGTACTTAATTCATATTCCTTAAAGTGCTTTTTGAAATTCAGCACAATATCTTTAAAATATCATCCTTTTTCTTTACAGTGACTAAGGCTAAAAGCTATTCAATTCTTGTGCTAATTAATTTTTTTTCCTCAGCAAACAATTAATTGAGCAATAGGCACTGAGCTAGAAAAGTGTTTCCAAAATCATAGTCACCAAAGGATCTCATTTGTTAAACAACAGTTCTAGGTTTCAAAGCAACTTCTGATTGTAAACATTAACTCTCTCAAAACTTTACTACATTTAGTTAAGATATTTTCACATCAATCTATAAATCTCAAATAAAATTTCACTTGGGATTTTCTTTAGTGGATTTATCAGTTTGGGCAGTTATTAATTCATCCATTCTGAATGCATGTTGGTAAGTCATACTAACATTTTTCTTAAAAATTGAGAATGATAACTGAGGTCCTAAAATATACCCAGTTTAACATCCATGATAATATATTTTCTTTTTTGAGATAAAATTGACACATAACACTAAGGTGTACGACATAATGACTTGATATTTGTATACATTGAGAAATGCCCTATGATAAGGTTGAAATAAGGGATACACCAACAAATCCAGTGAAACAACTGGTAAAGGAATGACTTAGGACTCAATCACAGCTTGAGCAATTTATCATAGCAGCAGACAGATTAGCAACAATAACCCAGGCCAACAGCCTTGCACACAGCAATCAGAGTTAGAATAGCTCTGTTGGAGCAGAGGTTTCAAGTACATCATGAAGTCAAGGAGCAAATGTCTAAGGAGCAGGTCAGCCTTATGCAAAAGTACAGGATAGATAATGTTTTCTTTAGGAGTTCCTGGTATGGCTCAGCAGGTTGAAGACCCAACACTGTCCCCATTAGAATGAGGGTTCAATCCCTGACCTCACTCAGTTGGTTAGGGATCCAAATTTATGGCTTGGATCTGCTGTTGCCACAGCTGTGGCAAAGGCCACAGCTGCAGCTCCAATTTGACCTCTGGCCTGAGAACTTCTTTGTGCTGCAGGTACAGCCATAAGAAGAAGGAAAAAAAAAGTTTTCTTCAGTTTTAGCCTTCTATATCTCACATGTTTCTCCGAATATTTTTCCCCAACATTTGTTCTGCCTGAGAAAATCAACCCTAAAATATGTATTTGATTTCCTCTAATATTCTCAGTTCCATGTTATTCTCATTCCATTTCATCTTTCTACCTGGAAAATTTAAGGTATATCAAAATTTCCCCCTAATGCTTATCAAAAAATAATCTCCTAACCCATATCTTAAATTCTTTAACTTTAATTATCTACACGTAAAGACAATTCCATAACACATTCACTCTAGAATGCTAATGCTGGGGGCAAAAACTTAAAGAATATTATACTTAGGAGCATTTGCATTTCTAATTTTTATTTATTATTTATTGTGACTATTTTACAATATTCTGTCAATTTCTATTGCACAGCAAAGTGACCCAGTCATACATATACATATATTATACATATATTCATTTTCTCACATTATCCTCCACTGTGCTCCATCACAAGTGATTAGATACATAGTTCCCTGTGCTAAAGCAGGATCTCATTCTCCATCTATTCCAAATGCAAGAGTTTTATTCTACTAACTCCAGATTTCCATTTGCATCTTTAAATCCCCTTAGCAATTTCACCAGTGTCTAAATGTTACACTTAAGATGTGGTGTTAAAAACAAGGACGAGGAGTTTCCTCTGGGGTGCAGTAAGTTAAGGATCCAGATTGTCTCTCTACAGCAGCTTGGATTTGATCCCTGGCCTGGGAGCTTCCATATGCCATGGGTGTAGCCAAAAAATAAAAATAAAAACAAAACAAACAAGATGAATTTTTAACATTCCAGAACTACTTGGATCTTAGCTATTGAGACCATCATTTTTTTCACTTGCCCATCAAAGGCTGATTCTTCTACTGAAAGTAACTTCAGTAATAAACCAAATTTAATCTCTACAGAGGAACTATGAATAACTTGCCTATCTTTACAGACACAGCCAAACGCATGTGTAAAAATAATTGCATATGCCTCTTAAAATCATATTTCCAAATATGAGGGTCAACCCCTATAAACAAAATTACCCATGAGTTTACTTAGGTGCTGTAAATTCTGCAGGGCTATATACCCCAGGATTCATTTTTTTAAGTTATCTAACATAGAGGAATTTAGAACATTTTGGTAAAGAAAAAAGATAAAAACATCTTTCTTAAGTGTTAACTCAAAAACTTAATGACCATGAATATGTAAACTACTGAGGCCTAAATAATGATGAACCTGCATGGAATTTCCATAACTTTCTTTTACCTTTTTTTTTGGCAGCGCCTTGGCATATGAAGTCCCTTGGCCAGCCAAGCCACAGTTGTGACCTAAGCCAAAGCTGTGGTAATGCTGAACCCTTAACCAACTGTTCTGGGCCAGGGATCAAACTTGTGTCCCAGGGTTCCCAAGACACCACTGATCCTATTGCACCACAGCAGGAGCTCCGTGTTCTTAATGGGTTGTTACTGGTCTCAGGAAAGTTACATATTCTAGGGTCATAAGAAAACCTTTTTATTTAATGATAATTCTTTTCAATCACCATAATAATTTATTTGTCTTCTTCCTGGAAAAACTACTCTCTTGATTATTTTCAGATGTAGGAAATAAACAAACCTATGGAAATGTGAGCATCAAGATACATAATGATATAATGAGTTCCAATTTATGGAATGGAATAAGAATCTATGAGTCCATGCTACAAAATTTAGTTGTGATGATCATTGTACAACTATTAATGCAATAAAATTCATTAAAAAAGAAGAAAAAAGAAAAGTAATCTTTTAAAAAACCTAAAATAACAAACATTTATCAAAAAAACTGAATATATAGAAGAGTTAACTTGTTTTACCAATTGATTCTTGAAATAAATTTTTTCCCTACCATCTCTGGGCATATATTTGGCACATGTAGAAAGTGTGTTATTGACTAGACAAGGTATAGTGCTACATTTGCTTCATAGCAAGTATCAGACACATATTATATCATTTTTATCCATGCTACCAGCGTATTTTTAAATTAGAAGGTCCTTACACACCCCCCCTTTTAGGAATAACTTTGTTTTATTATCATGATTGGTGAAAAACAGTGTAGACAGTTCAAGAAAGGACACAGACAGTGCCTAAAGTCCCAAATTTCTTCTTTTTGATGGGTGGTGGGAACTGAGTGATGATGTCATCCAGAGGCCATTCTACTGCCACCAGTGTCCTTTCATCCAAAAGATCCATGAAGAGTAGAGGATTATATATCTTAGAAATTTTAAAGGCATGAGCTGTGCACCTCCTGATGACATCTGATTCATTTGTGGAAGGACGTGGACTGTAGAATAAGATTTTGTCATTTGGAAGAGGCAATGACTTGTTAATCAGAATGAGCTGAATTTGGCAGAGCGAGATCACATTTCAGTTCCATTACTGTCTCTTTAACTGCAGTATAAGCCAGTAATGGAACTAAAATGAAATATGAAAGCAGCCTGAAATAAGTTGTTTTTGAACTTTTGACATTTTTAGCCATAAATAGCCATGTATCTTGGATTTTTTAAATGATAATGTTTAACTTATCATAATGTTAAATGATATTTTGAAATACACTTTCTGCTAGATGAAGGGGATTAAGACTGAGTTGTCTCTTCATTGATTTTATCCATGTTGAATATTTACTATTTAGAAAATGTAAGCTATTATTCACACTTCCATTTCTAACTTAAAATATTTCTAGTACACCTCTTTCAAGCTACTGAATCAGTTTAATTGATGAATAGTCTATGGTTTTAGGAGGGACTCTTTATAAAATAGGGTGATTTTAGGTGTATTTCTCTGTGATTTAGGGGTTTGTCACTGTTTGGTAAGCAAAATGATATCCATAAATAATTTATCTATAGAAGCAGCAGTCATCTGTCAACCTCAACTATAAAATTTTGTGTTGTTAAAATTACATCAATTCTGGTATACATATTCCAATTTTGAATTTGTAAACATTAATGTATACTATTAAAATGCCACTTTGAGTGGAGATTTAGTGGATTAAATAAAGGCTTCCTCTGTTAACATTTTGGTTATGAGTCCATGGAATCTATGAGTCCATGGGGATATTAAGTAATTACTTAATTAAAGGAGAAGTGCTTCTTTACAGAAAAATTCTAAATAATCAATATGCAAGATTAATGAAGTTAGAAAATCATCTATGGTGGTCAAAACTGATAGGTAAAAGTTTGTTGAAAAAGGGTATATTCACATGGTCTCAAAGTATTTCCCATAAATTAGAAACTAAAAATTACTTGGTC
Source organism: Phacochoerus africanus (assembly GCF_016906955.1). Classification (NCBI taxonomy): domain Eukaryota; kingdom Metazoa; phylum Chordata; class Mammalia; order Artiodactyla; family Suidae; genus Phacochoerus; species Phacochoerus africanus. The sequence continues at coordinate 33,801,832 of NC_062556.1, read as the reverse complement.
CACCTTGAGTATGTGATCTAAGTCAACATCACTAATACTGGGGCAAAACAACACCATTCAACCTCGTTTTCTGTATGTTTAAAATCAAATAAAAATGCATGTATTTTTTCAGAGCCCCTCACAGTTTTATTTTTTTATTACTCGATGAATTTATTACATTTATAGTTGTACAATGATCATCATAATCCAATTTTGTAGGATTTCCATTCCACAACCCCAGGGCATACCCCCACCCCCTGAACCATCTCCTTTGTTTTTCCATAAGTTTTTCAAGGTCTGTGAGTCAGTATCTGCTCTGCAAAGGAGTTCATTGTGTTCTATTTTTTAAATTTCCACAAGTAAACATCCAGTTCTAATAGATTACACAGATTGATTCCATCAAACATCTAAACAAGAAATAAAACCAATCTTACAAAAATATTTTCAGAAAAAAAAAAAAACCTTATATTAGGACAATGTAATCCTACTACCAAAAATGACAAAGATATTATGAGAAAAACTAGATCTCTCACAAACATAGACACACAAACCCTTAGAAAAATACAAAAAATTGAATCCATCAATATATAAAAAGGACAACAAATCATGAACAAGTAGGTTTTATCCTAGGGATACAAAGTTAATTTGATTTTCAAAAACCAATGTAGTTCAGGGAGTTCCTGTTGTGGCTCAACAGGTTACAAACTCAACTGGTATCCATGAGGATGTGGGTTCAATCCTTGGCCTATCTCAGTGAATTAAGAATCCAGCATTGCCGTGAGTGGTGGTGTAGGTCGCAGACACGACTTGGATCCCAGGTTGCTATGGCTGTAGTGTAGGACCACAGCTGCAGCTCTGATTTGGCCCCTAGCCCTAGCCTGGGAACTCCCATATACTGCAGGTGCAGCCCAAAAATGAAAAAAAAAAAGTAATTTACCGTGTTAGAATAATTTTTTTTTAAAATAAGTTCATCTCAATAGATGTAAAAAGAACAAAATTTAATACCCATTCATGCTAGAAAAACAAACCTTTAGCAAGCTATTATTAGACAGAAAATTCAGGCAGTCCCACTATGGCTCAGAGGTTAAGTAACCCTGCTAGTATCCATGAGGATGCAGATTCCATCCCTGGACTTGCTCAGTGGGTTAAGGGTCCAGTGTTGCAGTGAGCAAAGGTGTAGGTTGCACATGCAGCTCAGATCCCAGGTTGCTGTGGCTGTGGTGTAGGCCAGCAGCTGCAGCTCTGATTGTACCCCTAGGCTGAGAACTTCCATAGGCCCTAAAAAGAAAAAAAAAAAAAAAAACAGGGGGGGGGAATTCATCAATCTGCTAAAAATCTCCAACTTCATACTTTATCATAAAATACAAATTAATTCTGTCTTGATGTAGCAAGAATTATGTTAGTATCAAATTTTTTTAAATACTTTGGAGTTCCTAAGTATCTCCTACCAGTTAATAATTGTGACATTTGTTGTACTATTTGATTTTGCTATGACCAACAAAGGGAAATTCGAATTCTGCCTCAGTTCAATGCTTCCTTTCTCTATGAGGTCCCTAAAGGGAACATGTGCACAAGCAGCAATCAAAAAGGAAAGGGAAGTTGCATTTTATTAGTCATAACAAATTATTTGACTTAGAATTTCAAAACAAAGAATTCTGGTTATGTGAGATAGCATATAACTTCCCTCTAAGAAAATTACACCTAAATAACTCAGGCCAAAGTAGACAATGAGGTTTTCTTCTTCTTTTTTTTTAAATTTTATTTAAATATAATTGACTTACAATGTTGTATTAGTTTCAAGTATACGGCCAAGGGAATCAGTCATACATGTAAATATATCCATTCTTTTCTCCCCTGTAATTGCAAACTATTGAGTAGATTTTCCTGTGCTCCACAGCAGGTTCTTGTTAAACATTTATTTTACACTGTAGTGTATATACACTATTCCCACCCTCCTAGTTCCTCCCTGCCTCCAACAGGTTTAATCTATGGTAAGATTAAAATGTTAGTTTGGTTTTGAACCATAAGATAGGTTTTGAAATCTGAGTTTGTTTCTGTTTTATAAATAAGCTTTTTTGTGTTTTTTTTTATTAGATTCTATATATAGGACCAAAATTTAAGGCCAGATACTATAAAACTCCTAGAAGAAAACATAGGCAGAACACTCTTTGACATAAATCTCAGCAATGTCTTATTTGAGCCACCTCCGAGAATAATAAAAATAAAAACAAAAATATAAACCAATGGTACCTAATTACAATAGAGGTCTTTTTAATTGTTCATACTCCCTTCCTACCTCATTTTCATTCATCATACTTTTCCTGCTTAAACCAATCATCTTGATGAGATGAGGAGGTTTACTTGATCCTTATTTGCATTGCAGAAGAATAAGAAACTCATTCTTAAATATATAGATTAAAAGAATACAGAGCTCTAAGTAGGTTTCCATAGCAGTGATTATCAAGTGGGGATTCTTCAATCCATATGAGAAGACCTTTGAAGGGGATTTTAAGCATGGAAAATTATAAGAAAATCAATATCCAGATGTTCAATTGTCTTTTATATTTTTTGAACACTTGATCAGCCAAAGTATTAATCATGCTGGTTTTCCTTTCCCAGTTGCCCTTCTTCTGCTTTACAAAATAAGTACCTACGTCTTATGTATCCAGAACCTGACCATGATGAATTGCCTTAAATTCTAAGAACAATGAAAGCATCCAAGGAATAATTCCAAAAAGGGGAGTTGAGAAAGTAAAAAATATTACTGGAGATAAATCCATTTCTAAGACAGTAGTTACTGATTACTTGCTTAAAACAAAAATGGAAAAAAGTGGCCTAAAGCCATCAACTGGTAGATCATTAAAAATAATTTTTGATAACTCGCTGTGATTTTAGCAGACAAGAAAGAAGTTCAAAGTAATTTTTCAATTCACATCCATTTTTAATGTGGCATTTCATCACTTACATTAATAAAAAATAAAAACAATAGAACTGGAGCTGAACCATCTCAATTTAACAATAAATTCACCTAGGATAAATTAATTTTAAAAATGTCCAATTTATCATTTAAATTGATTTTGATTATTATGAAAATGTTTAAAGTTTATGTTCTTTTGACTACTTTGAACTAGTAATAATTGTAGTGATAATTCATTCCAGATTTTAAACTCTTAAAACCTTATTGATAATAAGAAACCAAATTTTGGTGTATGTACATAGGTATAACTGCATAAAAAATACTCATGTGGTCTATCAAGCATAAATATGTCTTACATTAAGGTAAAATTTTATAAGAGGAATAAATGTAAGATCATGGAGAGAAAAAGTTAAATTCCTGTCTGTTAAAGAATATTTGTTTATTTTTAAATAGATAATGATGAGTATCAAAATGCTATTTCATTTATTTTCCATTGGATTTTTTTAAAGATAATGTGATAATTTTGTTTAAAAACCAATATTTGCAAATGCCTAAACTTACATCTAAAATAACAATTTAATATTATGTATGTGAATTTATATTTTCAAAATTCTTAAAATCGGTACACAAGGAAAGTTTGAGAATCATTGGCCCCAAAAGCAGTAGGCTGATTTTTAAAGAGAAAGGTTTTCCTTTTAAAATGTGGGATAATCAATGCTAGACTTAATTCACAGAAACTCTTTGTAGAATTAGCTATGAGAATTTACAAGCATTTGTACTCACTACTCAGATCAATATTTAGAAAATTTTATACCATTTTTAAGTCTGGTATGATTTGTCTAGTGTTAAAATTAGACACATTACAGTGTTAATAAAATTAAAGAGCAAAAGCTTTAATACCTAACAAACAGGGATATGTTTAAAGACTTACAAAGATGATTGAATAATGTGCTAGTAACCAATATACATTAATTTGATTTTGTACAAACAGTACAAAACAAATATGAAAAATGTCTTGACATCACTGTTTATCATTGGCTATGATTACTGATTCTACAGTCTCTCAGTGGATTCGTCAGAAGTCCTACTTAAAAAAAAAAAAAAAAAGAAGGGATGAATGTGTCTGAAGAATTTTACATTGCTTTGCTTCCCTGATCATCTTTATGGAAGAGACAGAACATCTGGCTTCCAGTCTGCTTAGGTAGAGAAAAGGTAGAGCCAGACTACAATCTGTTAATGCTCTATGATTACATTTCCCAGAAAATCTAATAATTGAAATATAATAAAATGTATACATTATGAAGTCATTTACAGAACTAAAAAGATACTCCAATTTAACTTTATATTCATAAAATTTCATGTTTTAATTCCATGTATAATCAAAACTGGAAAATTATTACTGAGGAACAAACCAAATTGAAGAACAGAATGGATATCTTACATCTCATCTAAAATATTTATCTTATGATTGTCTAGTTGTCCATTTAAGCATAACTTCCTTAGGTTTTACCCGTATCTTTTTATTTAACATTATTAAGTTGGGATGATAAATTAAAAGAGCAGGCATATTTTTTTCTTTTGTCTCAAATAGTGTTCCAGAGAAATAATCCACATTAAAAAAATGTCTTGAGCCCACATTTACTGTCAATAAATTTTGTAAGAAATATACCATGAATATTAAATCCCCCTAAATTGTCAATTCTGCTATTATTAGGTCAGATACTAAAAATCTGCTGAATGCTGTCAAATTTGTGACATCAGTTTGAAGGACCAAAGTTAACTTTTGTGAGATTTTATATATATATATATATATAGACATATATATATATGTGTGTGTGTGTGTGTATATATTTATATATATGATACCTAGTTTACATTGTCAAGAAGCTTAAGTATTAAATGAAATACATTTTCATTGCATGCAAAGTAGATCAAGTCAATCCTTTGATATTATGATATTAATGAGGTTATTCTACGTTTGCCTTTATTAAAATTGCTTTGCCATAAAACTGAAAAATGAAAGGACGTAAAGACCTAGAAAATGGGGCATTTATATCTAAAAATCCAATTTTCTTTCAATTGCTAGTAAATTCTGAGAGTAAAGTTGAGTGGCAGGATCTCTGTATTTACTTCTCAACACAATGCCTCTGATAATTCTCTCTGAGAATTCTAATACTGTCACAGGCAATGAGCTTCAGAGGCTAAAGAATCTCTTCAGGTGCAAAAATTGCCTTTGAAATAGGCATACACTCCTACATAGGCTGCCTACCCTTAAGTGGAGATTCTTTTTCTCTCTTTAAAAAAAAATTGTTAGTTATTGTCCAGCATTATTAAAATAGTAATGTATTAAAAGGTTACTATAAATAGATATTAACACAACATGTAGATAAGAAATAGGTTTTTTCTTTCTTTTTTGGCCACCCCTGCAGCTATGGAGTTCCTGGGCCAGAAATCAGATCTGAGCTGCACTTGCAACCCATGTGACAGTTGTGCCAATGCCAGATTCTTTAACCCACTGTGCCTGCCAGGGATCAGACCTGTGTCCTGATGCTATAGAGACACTGCCAATCCCCTAGCACCACAGAGGGAACTCCAAGAAATAGACTTTTTTTTTAAAGATAAATGTTCTCTTAGGCAGTTTACTCTGGCACAGAGTTGAAAGTTTATAACTCCCCAGGAAATGTGCATGAAGCTAGAATGCTCTTAATTTAAACCATGTTTGATTTCCTGTTCCTTTCCAAGTGAATCCTTTCAAGCTATACAAGTGACCTTCTTTTTCCTAAGAGGGAACTTATATACATATATTATATTCTAGATGACAGTTTACCTGCTTCTTCCATCATTTCTAACACTGATCTCTTTCTACTTAGTAAGACAGAAAGAAGTTCATTTCCCTTAGAGTTAGGAACTCAAAGAATACTCACTCTTTCAGTTCTTTTACATCCACTTATATTAAATAATTGATCAGGGATTTCCTGGAGCTGGGGGAGAATAGATCTGATTGACCCTTTTCAGTGTTCTACTCTAATTATAAACTTTGTTCTCCAAATGGACGTTGAATGAGGTATTTCAATTCTCTCAGGCAGAATAGGCTCAGTGTGGCCCTCATTTAGTGTCAGACCGTCATCATTCCTCCTTATGATTCAGCTCTCTTGACCCCTGTATCAGATGCCATCATTCTTTTTGTGCTTCAAGTATATGAATCCCTGTGTTCTAAAACCCAACCAAGAACCCTGCAGTTCTCTTCATTCTCTCACCTAAGATGTCTCTGTTCAAAGAGACTGGTTATTCCAGAATTCCAGAGTTTCTCAAGTAGCCATGTAACTGAAGAAACCCTAGGAGTTTTAATATTCTAAATATATACGCACTGCTCAGATATTCCAGCAGCTCAGAGCTTTACCACATTAGCAAGCACAGCTAATGTCCAATCTTAGTATTATTTTTCCATTTTATCTCTAGACTTTAAAAATTTGTAGATAAATTTAAGTCCTTAAAAAATTATTATCACTGCTATCATATAGATCTACTTGGATATAAATGCAAATAAAATAATTTTCAGAGTTATACATGGCAGTTGTGGCAACACCAGATCCTTTAACCCACTGCACTGGGCTAGGGAGCAAACATGGGCCTCTGCAGTAACCTGAGACTCTGCAATTTGGTGCCACAGTGGAAACTCTATTTTTTCTTTTTTATGTCAAGGTCTGCAATAACCTCCCCCTCCATCCAATACAAACTTCTTTTTAAATTTTCTTGACTTCCACAAAGAAGTCAAGACATGGCTTGTCAAGATATATTTGGACTTCCTTTTAGGATACATTCATTTTTTTAGATGCTGTGATGTTAGTATCTTTTGATTTCCTGCTCAATTCACTTCCTGTCCTATACTCATGAGGGTTAAAAGTTTAGGAGTTATCTTTGTTCTTCTCTTAATTGTACCCTCCCCAAAGTATTGCATGTTCTCACATGTGTGTGCATCAGCACATGTAAATATACACATAAACACACCATATAATACACTGATAAATCCTATCAACTCAACCTCAAAGGCATATCCAGGACCCATGTATATATACACTATGGTTCCCACAAATATAATTCAACCATCATTGCCTATTGAGTGGATTATTAAAGTCTCTTTCTAACTGGTTTCTATATTCTATTGCTTGTTTCCCTATAAGCTACTTGCCAAAGGAGCAGAATGATTTTTAAAATGCAATGACTTGTTCAAATCATACAATCATTCTGTTTAGATCTCTTAAAGAAATTCTCTTTACACCAGAACAAAATCTAAATTTCTTCACCTGGTTAGTCTGGCCTTTGCAATCTGGACCTTGCCTACCTTTCTAGATCATTTTACTTCATGCTTCTCTCTCTCCCACCATGCTCCAGTCTCTTACTATTCTTAAACATAATCAGTTTATTTCTGCTTTCATGTCTTGCCTTACCCATTTCCTTTACCTGCAATGCTTTTTGCAAGACTGCTTCCTTCACTTTTTTCGGATTTTTATTTTTGCATTCTGTTCAGAGAAGGATGCCAACCTAATCTGGCCATGCAGTCACTTTTTTACATAAGTCAATTATAATTTTATGAAAAACACTTTTATATAACTTTTGCTATTTACTTATTTTTCTGTATCTTCTAAAAAATTTAAGCATAATAAAGATATTGTTTATCTTTGTTCACTATCCCCAGCATCTAGAAAAGTACCTGTCACCTAATAAGAACTTAATAAGTGAAAATGAATCCTCAAGACAAAATACAAAAAAAAAAAATTAAGATTAGTCCCAAAGTGGCTCAGAGTAACGCCTGTATTAATATAGTCATCTCAATTCCAGAATGATTTGAAGGTTCAGAGAAGAAATCAGAAAACCAAAACATATGGCCTCTGATTCAAAATTATCTTGTAGTGACAATTTTTCTGGAAACACTGCCACAAACATTTAGAATAAGGCTCTAAACCAAGAGAGAGACTCAGTGTCCATTATGAAATGTCAAGACATACCCTGATCTCCTCCTTCAATTCTTATGAATCGTGTTAGTAAGAACGCTTGAGTTCTTTACAGAATCTACTGAACATGGCTCAGGCAAAGAAATTATTTTCTCTTTTAAAAGCCTCTTGGTTTTTCTCTGGTTTGATTTTTTTCTTTCATTTTCTAATAAAACAATTCAATGACTGATCTCATTTCTCTGAAAGGTTAAAGTTCCTCCGCTAGTGCTGGGCCAGGGAAAATTGCAGGGACAGGGTTTATCCAGATGAGGCAACTTCTGCCCTGAGTCTCCTGGGGCATGAAGGTGTCATCACACTTGGCCTGATCTCAGTGCACAGGACAGCAGGTGGGGCCTGGGAGAGCCCTAGAAGCTGCCTTTGGCCAAAATGCCTAGCATGGACTAGCCACCTGCAGTGCAGGGCAGAGTAGGAATAGCAGAAGACTGACCACTGTGACAACAAGAAATTTTAAGAAAACCTCTGGGCTGGAAATGAAAAAAAGACTAAGAATCAATTTAAAATATTGATTATAAAAACATTTTATTCAACCTTCTGGAGGCACTCCAATAAATTAAGACTAAGAAAAAGCTTCCTGAGCCTTCTCACTAGTGCTGTTGAATCCTTGTCCCCAAAACAGCTACTGCCAGTTGGAGAGGAAGTAACAGGGTATTTTACCAAGGAAGGCCACCAGTGCTCTGGTAAGCAAGAACCTTTTAAAGTTTTATAACAGATGGAGCTAATATGACAATGAAAATAAGGTTCAGATGATTTTGCTTCCAGAAAAAAAACTCTTATTAAAACTGAACCTTCTCTTTTAAAAGCAGAAATTCAAAAATCTTATATATGCGAAGGTATTAAACTGATCCTTTTCTCTACTTACAGAACTGAAGAACTAAAATTATAGACAGTAGACTTTCTACTGCTGGGTCATTTCTGCCCTTATTAAATTTCTGCTCTTAACAAGGTCAGGACCAGAAGAAGTGACCTGCTACACTATCCCAAGTGCCCTGGATTGTGGAAGCTGCCCAATTTCCTCTCCCAAGCTCTTTGGTTTCAAAGTATGTACTAAAAGCCCATTTGAAGTCACTAAACTCAAAAGTGTTGGTCTGATATAATGGCACAGGAACAGGATTTTATTATACAGCCAGAACACATCTGGACCTCAAGAGCAACAGAACCAGGAACATGGGATAGCTCCCCGTCTCATGACTTGGTTGTATTTCCTCTCTGCTGAATTCCTCTCTCTCTTTCTTTCTGTGCAAACTTTAATCACCCAGTAGAGGTGAAGGTATAACTTAATTTTTTCACATTTAAGTATTTAGATAAATGTTTCCTCCTATGATGTTGTTGGAAATGTAAATTGATACAGCCACTATGGAGAACAGTGTGGAGTTTTCTTAAAAGACTAAATTTAGGAGTTATGGCACAGTGTGTTAAGAATCTGGCATTGTCAATGCAGCTTCTTGGGTCGCTGCTGTGGCATAAATTTGATACCTGGCTCAGGAACTTTCATATGCCATGAGTACAGAAAAAAAAAAAGTAAAAATAAGAGTAACCACAATTCTACTCCTGGACATATATCCAGAGAAAACTGTAATTTGCACCCAATGTTCATTGAAACACTGCTTACAATAGCTAAGACATGGAAGCAACCCTAATATCCATCAACAAATGAATGGCTAAAGAAAATGTGGCACCTATATACAGTGGAATATTACTTAGTCATATAAAAGAATGAAATAATGCCATTTGTAGCAACATACATGGATCTAGAGATTATCATACTGAGTGAAGGAAGCCAGACAGAAAACATATGATATCACTTATATGTGGAATCTAAAAAAAAGATACTCCTGAATTATTTTTTTATATCCCATTCTCACTAGGGATCTCATGAGATCAAATAAATAAATAATTTTAAAATGATACCAATAAACTTATTTTCAAAACAGAAATAGACTCACAGACATAGAAAACAAAGTTATGGTTATCAAAGGGGAAAGGAAGGGGAAGGGATAAATTAAGAGTTTGGGATTAACATATACATACTGCTATATATAAAATAGATAACTAACAAGGATCTACTGTGAAGCACAGAGAATTATACCCAATATTTTGTAATAACCCTATAAGGGAAAAGAATCTGAAAAATGTGTGTGTGTGTGTAACTGAATCACTTTGCTGTACAACTGAAACTAACATAACCCTGTAAATTATATTTCAATGAAAAAAATTTTTTTTAAGTTTTTATAATAGCCATCTTATAGAAACATTCTTTTTGAATGACTACTGACTTGAGCCTAGTCATATAGTAATAACAAATGCAAATTCTGGGATCTCTTCAGATAATCTAAAACACCAGAAAGTTAAGCTGGTGAATGTAAAGTGGTAGCCTCTAAAATGCGATTCATTTATATTGGGGATTTTTAAGGTGATGCACTGGGATACTAGGAGAAACTCTAATGCTGGAGAAAAATACTAGAACTTCATTTCTACTTTTATCCTGTTAATGTTTCTATTTTCCTATGTCTCATAAGGTACAAAGGGCCATTTTATGAGTTCACTTTTCCAGGCTAAGGAGTTCTCTTTGTATTGCTTCTACAGCTTCACCGCTAAAGAACTAGAAATTGGACTAACATCTGGCCTGTCCCAAACCACACCAAAGAGTCGGGTACTAAAAATAAAATACAACAAGTTAATCTCAAAGCAGATATTCTATGGAACACTGACCACTAGTCCTCTTATGGATTATTATGCAGAATGCTCAGTGTCCCAAAACTTTATTTTGTAATTTTTCTATCCACTAATGATCTTCAGTTCCACATTGTTGAACTGAAGATGCTCAGTCCTATTGACTTTGAATATTGCCTCTTGTTTCTCTCTCATTAATGCAGGCCTGGGACCCCTGAGACACTTTTACAGAAGAGCTGCTGATGGTAAATGGCTATAACTTATCTATAAAGAGAAAGAATTTTAAAGAAGGTGATAATTTCTACATATTAATCCCTTCATAATTTGTCTTCAAATTAGAAGTTGTCATGATTCAACATTAAGATAATACATTTGTTTGGAAACTTTGAGATTATCACTATTGTGAAGGTTCATTTTCAAAATGGACCTGAAATAGTTCTGTTGATTAACACAACAATAGGAAGGCTGCATGGTCTCAAGTGTCATCATTAACCTTCTAGAATAAAGTTGGACACCAAAGCATTGACTGATAATGAGACTGCTCAATAGGCTTCCTGGAGCAAGAAAAAAATAAGGTGAGCTGTCATTATATGGACTCAATAGGTTAATTAATGCTTCTATAGTTTGTATGCATGAGTGTGTGTGTTTTTATTTTCCTTCATCCCTTGACCATGCTGCATGCAAAAATGGATCTGTGAGTACCTCTGTAATAATATTGCTGGTACTTCAATAAATATAAATAAGAAAAATTAAATCAGGTAAAAATTTAATCCAAAAAAATGGAATTTGTCCAGCATCCTGAAGGCTTAGCACTTTGTGGGAGTTCGATAGATATTAAATCAAGGTCATAAGATTTAGCACCTGTTGAATCATAAGGAAAAACTACTTTCAAAGTCCTAGGCTATCTATAAAGGACCTCCTGCTTCCAGGATCTGAATTCCAATTTTAAGTCCCTAACAGGTACACTGCAACAGATAATGCTTACAGCAGCCTGCATAGGGAGAGAAATTATTTGTAAGGCAAAGAAAAATAAAACCTTATAGAATGTAATGACTGAAATTCTTGCATTGTAACTAGGAGCAAAGAAATAGAGTGGATTGAAGACCACAGGAATGAATGAATCATCAGATCAATTTTCTTTACTCTCTAATTGTAAAAATGATTTGAAAATGAATCAAATTTTGGACTTCCTGTCATGGCTCAGCCATAACGAACTTGACTAGTTTCCATGAGGATGCATATACCATCCCTGGACTCATTCAGTGGGTTAAGGATCTGGCATTGCTGTGAGCTGTAGCGTAGATTGTAAATGCAGCTAAGATCTGGCATTGCTGTGGCTGTGTAGGCCTGCAACTGTAGCTCTGATTCAACCCCTATCCTGGGAATTTTCATATGCCATGGGTGCGGCCCTAAAAAAAAAAGAAAAGGAAAAAAAAAAGGAAAGAAAGGAAGAAAATGAATCAAATCTTAATCCTAGTTCCAAAAACTTAATAGGTGAATTGAGACTTAAGCGAGTTAGAATTTTTAGAAGCAAAATCAGTGAGTATAGATTAGCACAGAGTAATACTACTTCACCCCTTTCTGGAACTTCCCTTGGGAAAATCTAGCTTTACTTAACAAACCTAGCTTTCATAATAATTATTTTTATGTATAAACGTGACAGAAATCATCCTGTATAATTTGGATTTCCTTCCAGGCAAGTTCCATAAGAACCTTGAATAAGACTAGCCTCCCATTAAAGACTAGGTAGCTAATGATCTGGTAAAACCCAGTCATTCAGTTGATATGTGATTGAGCATGCCATTTAACCTCTCTGGTCCTCAGTTCCACCATCAATAAAATGGAAATGACAACACTGATGTCAAAAGGCCTCTGTGCAGAATAAGAAAGAAAGTATATGAAGAAACAACATGACAGAAGCATGGAATAAATAACTGTTGAATCTGAGAAATCTGCTGGTTCTCCAGATGGATCAGCATGGGTCCTGGAGGGCTTTGTCTGCCCTGTTGGCTGGCTGCAGGATGCCAGGGAGTATGTGCAAATAGCATTGAGCTATACAATACTTCTTGCCAGTCTCAATCCATGAAGAAAAGGAAGATATTGGAGAGGCTCTAGGATAGCGTCAGAGTCTTGAGTCAAGTAGGAGACTCATAACCCCCTCAGGCATGCTTTGCAACCTCCCTAGGAAGTCAACACCATATTTAGTTTCCCAGGCAGAAAGATCTTTGATAGATGAGCCAATTTTGCACCACCCACAGATTCAGATTACTTGGACAATTCATTAATCTTCATGACATTTTTCCCTGTTGAAATTGTTCAAGGCCTGACACAAATATTGATTCCCCTAAACATTTACTGATACTACAAAGGTATGATTTCCCACCACTTAAAAATCATGTCGCATTCTGTATGTCTTTATAAACTTATCTCAAACTACCTTATATTATGTGTGTATTTGTCCTACTGCCTATGTTAATCAACTATCACCACTAGAGTGCTACAGAGAAAACAAGCCTAAATTTCAGTGGCTTACAACCACAATCACCGATTTTTCTCTCTTGTGCATTTTCATCATTTTCCCATGAGCAGTGGCCAGTGGGTGCTTTTGGTGGGTCACAGTAGTACAAGAAGACACAAGCAAAGGAGTGAAAAATCAAGAATAATTTCTCTGTACCATGTCATTCATAGAGTAGGGTAAGCTCTATTTTTCCAAATATGTGTTATTCATTTATATATCTGAAAAGCCTAAGTACTTTAGGTTTATACATTTATTTGTCTATTTTTTATGATTTTCATTTTTTTCCATTTTAGTTGAGGATTTACAGTGTTCAATTTTTACTGTACAGCAAAGTGACCCAGTCATACACACACACACACACACACACACACACACACACAAACACACACATATATATATATTATTTTTCTCACATCTTCCTCCATCATGTTCCATCATAAGTGACTATATACAGTTCCCTGGACTATACAGCAGGATTTTATTGCTTATCCACTCCAAATATAATACTTTGCATCTATTAACCCCAAACTTCCAGTCCATTCCACTCTCTCCCCCTCCCCCTTGGCAATCACAAGTATGTCCTACATGTCTATGATCTATTCTGTTTTCTAAATTGTTATTTGTGCCACATTTTAGACTCCACAAATAAGTGATATTATATGGTGACTGTCTTTCTCTTTCTGACTTACTTCAATCAGCATGAGAGTCTCTAATTCTACCAATGTTGCTGCAAATGGCATAATTTTGTCCTTTTTATGACTGAGTAGTATTCCATTGTATATACATATACCACATCTTCCTAATCCATTCATCCATCTATGGGCATTAGGTTGTTTCTATATCTTGGCTATTGGGAATAGTGTTGCAATGAACATATGGGTGCATGTGTCTTTTTCAATGAAATTTCTGTTTGGGTATATGCTCAGGAGTGGGATTTCTGGATCATATAGTGGTTCTATATTTTGTTTTTTTGAGGTATTTCCATTCTGTTTTCCATACTGGTTGTACCAGTGTACATTCCCTCCAAGAGTGTATGAGGGTTCCCTTTTCTCCACATCCTCTCCAACATTTGTAATTTGTTGACTTGTTAAGGATGGTCATTCTGACCAGTGAGTGGTGGTACCTCAGAGTAGTTTCGGTTTGCATTTCTCTAATAATTAGTGATGTTGAGCATTTTTTCATGTTCTTGTTGGCAATCCATATATTTTCTTTGGAGAAATGTCTATTTACTTTTTCCCATTTTTAAACTGGGTTGTGGGTTTTTTGCTGTTGAGTTGGATAAGTTGTTTGTATATTTTATAGATTAAGCCCTCATCGATTGCATCATTTGAAACTATCAGCAAAGTTGCAAAATACAGATTAACATTCAGAAATTGCTTGCATTTCTATATACTAACAATGAATATTAGAGGAGATGGAATTAAGATTGTGGAAAAGAAGGACTGGAGTTCAACTTCTCTCCTAAAAACAACAAAATTCACAACTAAAGACTAAGCACTCTTCATCCAAATGGACCGGAAACCTTAAAAAAGATATCCTACTCCAAAAGAAAAAGAGTAGGCCACATCAAGAGGTAGGAGGGGTGATTTTGTGATATAAACAACCCCATACCTCCTGGGTGGGAAGCCCCACAGACTAGAAACTAACTGGTTCACAGAGACTCACCTACAGGAGTGAGAGTTCTGTGCCACACATCAAACTCTCAAGTGTGGGGATCTGGCAGTGGCAGAAAGAGCCCCTGGAGCATCTGGCATTGAAGGCCAGTGGGGATTGTGTGCAGGAGCTCCACATGACTGGGGGAAATGGAGACCCCATTCTTAAAAGGCACACACAGACTTTCACATGCACTGGGTCCCAGGGCAAAGCAAAGTCTCCATGGGAATCTGGGTCAAACCTGACTGCAGTTCTTGGAGGACATCCTGGGAAAACAGGGGTGAATGTGGCTTGTTGGGAGGGAGGGACATTGAAGGCAAAGCTCCTGGGATTATTCAGCAGCTGCCTTTCTCTGGAGGTGGCCATTTTGGGAAAATCTGGCCCCACCCGACAATCAGCACTGAGAAGCCCCAGGGAAAACAACAATCCAGGTGGGGTCACAGCCCTGCCCCTCAGTAAACAGACTGCTTAAACACTCCTCAGGCACACAGCTGCCTCTAAGCCATCCAGAGACTACGCCCCACCCACCAGAGGGATTAGAATCGGCTCCTCCTACCAGGGGGCAGGCATCAGCCCCTCCCATCAGGAAGCCTACAGCAAGCCCCCCATACCAAATTCAGCCACAAGAGGGGCAGACACCAGAAGGAAGAGAGGCTACAAATCTAAAAAAGACAGAGAACTATAACTCAGATGAGGGAGAAAGGAAAAACCCCAGAAAATAAGCTAAGTGATGAGGAGATTCCTAGAATCCATGAAAAAGACTTTAGATTGTTGATGCTGAAGATGATGCAAGACATTGGAAATAAACTGGAGCAAAGATGGATAACTTACACGAAACACTGACCAAAGAGATACAAGATATCAAACTTAAGAAGAGATGCAAAATACAATAACTGAAATAAAAAATTCACTAGAAGCAGCCAACAGCAGAATACAGGAGGCAGAAGAATGAATAAGCAAGGTGGAGGACAGAGTAGTAGAAATTATGAATGCAGAAGAGAAAAGAGAAAAAAGATTGGAAACAAATGACGAGAGTCACAGAGAAGTCTGTGACAATGTTAAACGCACCAACATCCGTATTATAGGGGTGCCAGAAGGAGAAGAGAGAGAGAAGAGGTAGAAAAAATATTCCAAGAGATAAGCCAAAAACTTCCCTAACATGGGGAAGGAATCACTCACTCAAATCCAGGAAGCACAACGAGTACCTTATAAAATACACCCAAGGAGGAACACCCTGAGACACATACTAATCACACTGACCAAAATGAAAGACAAAGAGAAAATCTTGAAAGCACCTAGGGAAAAGAAACAAATAAAATACAAGGGAGGCTCAATAAGATTATCTGCAGATTTTACAACTGATTCTGCAGGCCAGAAGGGAGTGGCATGATATACTTAACATGATGAAAGGAAAAAACCTCCAACCAAGACTACTTTACCCAGTAAGGATCTCATTCAGATTTTAAGGAGAAATCAAAACCTTCACAGATTAGCAATAGCTGAGAGAATTCAGCAACACAAAAACCAGCGTTACAAAAAATACTAAAGGAACCTCTCTAGACAGAAAAGAAAAGGATGCAACCAGAAACAAAAATACCACAAATGCCAAGGCTCATTGGTGAAGGCATACACACAGTAAAGATACAAAATCATCCATGCACAATTATACTACCAAAATCAGAAATCATGAGAAAAGGAGGGTACAAATGTAGGACACTGGAGATGAAATCGCTATTAAGAGAACAACAACTTAAAACAATCTCATATACACATAGACACATATCAAAACTTCAGAATAACAGCAAACCAAAAATCTACAACTGATACACAAACAAAGAAAAAACAACTCAAATACAACACTGAAGAGAGTCATCAAACCAGAAGAGGAGAAAACAAGAGAAGGAAAGAAAAAAAAATATCCAAAGCAATTAATGAAATGGCAATAAGAACATACATATCAATAATTACCTTAAAGGTTAATGGACTAAATGCTCCAACCAAAAGACATAGACTGGCTGAATGGATACAAAAACAAGAACCATATATATGCTGTCTTCAAGAGACCCACTTCACTTCTAGGGACACATACAAATGGAAAGTGAGATGATGGAAGAAAATATTTCATTCAAAGGAGAATACAAATAAAGCTGGAGTAGCAATACTCATATCAGACAAAATAGACTTTCAACTGAAGAATAATTTTAAGGGACAAGGAAGGTCACTACCTAACAATCAAAGGATCAATCCAAGAAGAAGATACAACAATTTTAAATATCTACACACACAACATAGGTTCACCACAATGTATCAGGCAACTGCTGACAACCTTAAAAGGACAAATCAACAATAACACAATCATAGTGGGGGACTTTAACACCCCACCTACAACAATGGACAAATCATCCAGACAGAAAATCAATAAAGAAACACTGGCCCTGAATGAAGCATTAAACCAGATGGACTTAATAGATATTTATTGGACATTTCATCTAAAAGCAACAGGATACACATTCTTCACAAGTGCACATGGAACATACTCTAAGATTGATCACATCCTGGGCTACAAATCCAACCTCAGTAACATGAAGAAAATTGACATCATATCAAGCATCTTTTCCTACCACAATGCTATACGACTGGAAAACAACAACAAGAAAAAATCTGCAAAAAACACAAACACGTGGAGACTAAACAACATGCTACTAAAGAACCAATGGATCACTAAGGAAATCAAAGAGGAAATTTTAAAATACCTAGAAGCAAATGACAACAAAAATAGGAAACTCCAAAATTGATGAGATGCAGCAAAAGCCATTCTAAGAGGAAAGTTTATAGCAATACAAGCACACCTCAGGAAACAAGAAAAAGCCCAAATAAACAAGCTAACTTTACATCTAAAGCAGCTCAAGAGAGAAGAACAGACAAGACCTAAAGTTAGCAGAGGGAAAGAAATCATAAAGATCAGAGCAGAAATCAGTGAAATTGAAACAAAGAAAACCATAGCAAAGATCAATGAGACGAAAAGCTGGTTCTTTGAAAAGATCAACAAAAGTGATAAACCCTTAGCCAGGCTTATCAAGCAAAAAAGAGAGAAGACTCAAATCAACAAATTTAGAAATGAAAAAGGAGAAGTCACAACGGACATCACAGAAACACAAAGGATCATAAGAGACTACTATATGCAACTATCTGCCAAAAAAATGGAAAACCTAGAAGAAATGGATAAATTCTTATAAAGGTACAATTTTCCAAGACTAAACCAAGATGAAATAGAAAAGATGAATGGACCCATCACAAGAACTGAAACTGAAGCTGTGATTAAAACCTTCCAACAAACAAATGTCCAGGACCAGATGGCTTCACAGGCAAATTCTATCAAACATTTAGAGAAGAGCTAACACCTCTCCTTCTGAAACTATTCCAAAAAATTGCAGATGAAGGGATACTCCCAAATGCATTCTATGAGGATACCAAACCCAGACAAAAACTTCACAAAAAAAGAAAACTACAGGCCAATTTCACTGATGAACATCAATGCAAAAATCCTCAAAAAATCCTAGCAAACCACATCCAACTATACATTAAAAGCATTGCACATCATGATCAAGTGGGATTTATCTCAGGGATGCAAGGGTTCTTCAACATCTGAAAATCCATCAGTGTGATACACCACATGAACAAATTGAAGAATAAAAACCATATAATCCTCTCAATAGACATGGAAAAAGCCTTTGACAAAAACCAACACCCATTTCTGATAAAAACCATTCAGAACGTGGGCATAGCGGGAACCTACCTCAACATGATAAAGGCCATATATGAGAAACCCACAGTGAACATCATTCTCAATGGTGAAAAGCTGAAAGAATTCCCACTGAGATCAGGAACAAGACAAGGATATCTGCTCTCACCACTACTCTTCAACATAGTTCTGGAAGTCCTAGCCTCAGCAATCAGAGAAGTAAAAGAGATAAAAGGAATCCCAATTGGAAAGGAAGAAGTAAAACTATTGCTATTTGCAGATGACATGACACTATACCTAGAGAATCCTAAAGACTCTACCAGAAAACTGTTTGAGCTCATCCACGAATTTGGCAAAGTCACAGGATACAAAATTAATACACAGAAATCAAACGCATTTCTATACACTAACAATGAAAGAGCAGAAAGAGAAATGGGGGAAGCAATCCCATTTACCATCACATCCAAAAGAATAAAATACCTAGGAGTAAAGCTACCTAAAGAGACAAAAGACCTGTACTCTGAAAACTACAAACCACTGATGAAAGAAATCAAAGATGACACAAATACATGGAAAGATATACCATGCTCGTGGATTGGAAGAGCTAATATTATCAAAATTACTATACTACCTAAGGCAATATACAGATTCAATGCAATCCCCATCAAATTACCAAAGACATTTTTCACAGAACTCGAACAAAATATTTTAAAGTTTGTTTGGAAGCACAAAAGACCCAGAATAGCCAAATATATCCTGAAAAAGAAAAATGGAGTTGGAGAAATCAGGCTCCCCCACTTCAGACTATACTACATGGCAATAGTCTTCAAAATTGCATGGTACTGGCACAAAGACAGAAATATAGATCAGTGGAACAGGATAGAAAGCCCAGAATTCAACCCACAAACCTACAGCCAACTCATCTATGACAAAGGAGGCAAGGATATACAATGGAGAAAAGACAGCTTGTTCAAGGAGTGGTGCTGGGAAAACTAGACAGCCACATGGAAATGAATGAAATTAGAACACTCCCTAACACCAAAACACAAAAATGAATTCCAAATGGATTAAAGACCTAGATAGAAGACCAGACACTATAAAACTCTTAGAGGAAAACATAGGCCAAACACTCTCTGACATAAACGACAGCAACATCTTCTCAGATCCACCTCTTAGGGTAATGACAGTAAAAACAAAAATAAACAAATGGGACTTAATTAATCTTAAAAGTTTCTGCACAGCAAAGGAAACCCTAAACAATGCAAAAAGACAACCCACAGAATGGGAGAAAATCTTTGCAAATGAATCAACAGACAAGGGAATTAATCTCCAAAATTTACAAACAACTTCTGCAGCTCCATACCAAAAAAACAACCCCATTGAAAACTGGGCAGAAGGTCTAAACAGACAGTTCTCCAAAGAAGACATACAGATGGCCGAGAAACACATGAAAAGATCTTCAACATCACTCACTATTAGAGAAACGCAACTCAAAACCACTTATGAGACACCACCTTACACCAGCCAGAATGGCCATCATCCAAAATTCTACAAACAATAAGTGCTGGAGAGGGTGTGGAGGAAAAGGAACACTAGTACACTGTTGGTGGGATTGTAAACTGGTGCAACCACTGTGGAAAGCAGTATGGAGATTCCTCAGAAAACTAAACATAGAACTCCCATTTGATCCAGCAATCCCACTCCTGGGCATCTACCCAGAGAAAACCACAACTCGCAAACACACATGTACTCCAATGTTCATTGCAGCACTCTTTGCAATAGGAAAAACATGGAAACAACCTAAATGTTCATCAACAGAGGAGTGGATCAAGAAGATGTGGTACATATACATGATGGAATATTACTCAGCCACAAAAAGTAATGAAATACCAGCTTTTTTAGCAACATGGATGGACCTAGAAATTATCATGCTTAAGTGAAGTCAGCCATACAATGAGACACCAACATCAAATGCTTTCACTGACATGTGGAATTGGAAAAAAGGACAGACTGAACTTCTTTGCAGAATAGATGCTGACTCACAGACATTGAAAAACTTATGGTCTCTGGAGGTGACAGTTTGAGGGGTAGGGGGATGTGCTTGGGCTGTGGGATGGAAATCCTGTGAAATCAGATTGTTATGATCATTATACAACTACAGATGTGATAAATTCATTTGAGTATTAAATAAATAAATAAATAAATAAAATTTAAAAAAACATATTTTGGAAAATAAAAAAATACCTAAAATCAATATAAAAAATAATTTGATAATAATACCATGTCTGAGTTTATGTGCTGCTTTTGGACACATTTTGGGAAAATGCATTTTGAATGTGTTTTCATACCAACCAGAATATAGAAAACTTTCTCAGATAAATGAGGGAGTATGGTTTTATGAACTATATGATAACTAAATAATTCAGGGTTCCCATTTTGGCTCAGTAGTAATGAACCCAACTAGTATCCATGAGGACAGGGTTTGATCCTGGTCCCGCCTAGTGGGTTAAGAATGTGACATTGCTGTGAGCTGTGGTGTAAGTCGCAGACATGACTCAGATCTGGCATTGCTGTGATGGTGTAGGCCATAGGCTACAGCTCCAATTCCACCCCTATCCTGGGAAATTCCTATGCTGTGGGTAGGGCCCTAAATTTAAAAAAAAAAAAAGAAAGAAAAAAGTACCCATTGTGGTGCAGCAGAAACAAATCTGACCAATATCCATGAGGATGAGCATTTCATCCAGGCCCTGCTCAGTGGGTTAAGAATCCAGCATGACTGTGAGCTGTGGTATAGGTCTAAGATGTGGCTCAGATCCTGCATGGCTGTGGCTGTGGCACAGGCCAGCAGCTGTAGCTCCTATTCACCCCCTAGCCTGGGAGCTTCCATGTGCTGTGAGTGCATCCATAAAAAGCAAAAACAAATAAACAAAAAAAACCTAAATAATTAAATGATTTGTGAATGAATCACATGTCTACTAATTTGGTTGGATATGTGTTCAGTTACACAGAGTAAACCTGTAGCTACAAAAAATAATGACATCAAAGGATAATTTGAAATTACTAGAATAACTGACAATATTATTTAAATAAACACAAAATCCAATACCTATTTTCAACACTAAGAATTTTGAAAGCAATATACATTTATAAATTCTACTAGTTTTTTAAAGACTTATCTTTTGTAACTATAGATTACTTTACCCTCACATGTAAATAGGAAAAGTTAAAATACCTATTTCATTGAGTGATGTAAAGATTAAATAAGAATGTATTTAGAACACACACAATGACTGTAATACAGAAAGCACTCAATATATATTTCTATCATGATCGCTACACATTCAAATTTACCAAATATATATTTAAAAAGATATTCTTTCCTTTGTTTCCTTTCTGTTAGTTTATTGCTTTTTAAAAATTATTTCTTATATCTCTATCTGTATGCTTCATTTTCAAGTATTTAGTGGCCGTTAGTATAAATTTAGACAATTTTAAATAGGGAAAACCAGAAATTTTGTATTTGATCAATATTTTTATATCTTACAAATGTATATAACATACAAAAGAATCCTAATAATACTATAGCTACATTTCTATTACATGATATTATCATTTCAATGTTAACAATCAAGATGATTTCAAAAATACTTGGTGTTAAATAAGTATAATATTGTTTAAATATTTGACATTAAAATGAAATGAAATCTATGCCTCCATAACTTTTCTACATTGCTATTAGTTCTGTACTCTGAAGAAGCATCTCATTTCTCTTCCATAGAATAATTTAATTTGATCTTCCTTCTAGTAGCTCTTCAAGTACCTAAAAATGTCTCTAGTAACTATCTACATCGTTATTTTTTTCTCAAGTTTACTTCTCTTTATTTTATAAAACACTGAGTCTACAATGTGCCAATAAAAATATTGCATGCTAAAAAAATAAATGAATAAAAGAATGAAACACATGGAAAAACAGATTTTAAAAGACAGGGAAATATAAAACAAAATAAAATTATGGAATAGGTACAGTCCCAGGAATGAAGGTTACTTGGCCTTGTTATTCCTAATAAGTACACTTTCTCAACCCTCCAATTTCCTTAGAACCTTCTGTTCAATATCCTTCAGCACATTATTTCTCAACCAGGGGTAATTTTGCAGCCCAGCTGACATTTGGCAATGTCTGAAGATATTTTTTTTGTCACACCAGGTTACAGATGGTAGAAATTCTATTGGCATTTAGTGGAAAGATGTCAGAGATGCTGCTATATACCTACAATGCACAGAACAGCAACACAGAATCATCTGATCCAAAGTGTCAATATAGTTCCAAAGTTGAGAAACTGACAGATTTTTAATCTCCTTTGTGGAAAGTGGAATCCTGGTAAAAGCACAAAATTCCAAATATGGTCTTACCAGTTTTATTCAGAGAAACCTTTATATTCCTTAATCCATACTCACACGAATTTATTAACCTAAAATGGAATAAATTATTTTAATAGACATTCATAATGTTGACATAAGAAAACTAGAGTCAGCTAAATCCACTATGTTGATCAGTTTTTCCTCTATAAATTTCATTTTCTTGGTTTTACCATGTAGTTCTAGCCTACTGAGGACTTTCTATTCTAAATTTAATATTCTTGTCCTTTATATCTTTATCAAAATATTGGCAAAATTATCAAGAAGACTAAAACACATACCATTAAGCTGCAAATGTACCTTCAGAGCTTGAAACTGGTTGATTGAACAGATTTTCAGGAACTAGATTTTCAATAATAAGTTACATGCCAACCACATTCTTACCAAGTAAATGTGGAATAGTGGCTCGTTACAATAGAGTGCTAAAACTCTAAATTCCAAAAAAAAAAATGCTTTGGGAATAAATACAATTAGAGCCAGTTATCAACTAAGGACACCAGGGATTTGTGAGACTAGGGGACTCATACAAGGGCACATAAGGAGTAAATGAACAGGAGAGATTTTGACACCACCTCCCCTTGCTTTTCAAAAGTCATGAATAGTCTTCCTGTTATGCTGTTTCAAGAAACAACATCAGTGATGGAGAGTTCCTTTTTCTCCGCAACCTCTCCAGCATTTGTTATTTGTAGACTTGTTAATAATGGCCATTCTGACCCATGTAAGGTGGTACTTCTTTGTGGTTTTGACTTGCATTTCTCTGATATTTAGTAAAAAGAGAAACAGACTCAGGGACATAGAGAACAGACTTGTGGTTGCCAAAGGGTGGCAGAGGAAGTGGTAGGGATGGGGAGATTGGAGTTGGTAGATGCAAACTATTACATTTAGAATGAATAGGAGTTCCCGTCGTGGCGCAGTGGTTAACGAATCCGACTAGGAACCATGAGGTTGCGGGTTCAATCCCTGCCCTTGCTCAGTGGGTTGACGATCCGGCGTTGCCGTAAGCTGTGGTGTAGGTTGCAGACGCGGCTCGGATCCCGCGTTGCTGTGGCTCTGGTGTAGGCCGGTGGCTATAGCTCCTATTGGACCCCTAGCCTGGGAATCTCCATATGCTGCGGGAGTGGCCCAAGACCAAGAAATAGCAAAAAAAAAAAAAAAAAAAAAGACCAAAAAAAAAAAATAGAATGAATAAGCTGTGAGCTCCTACTGTACAGCACAGGGAACTATATTCAGTCTCTTGGCACAGATGATGATGGAAGATAATATGAGAAAAAGTGTATATATATGTTTGGGTCACTATATTGTATAGCAGAAACGGAAACAACACTGTAAATCACCTATACTCTGATAAAAAAATTTAAAAATAAAAAAAGCCATCAACCAGCTGCCATTACTGAGTACTCAAAACAAATCTTTATCTCTGTAGTTAATCCTGAAAACAATTCTACGAGGTAGACATCATCACAATTGTATTACACACACAGAGAAAACTATAGGGTCTAGTTCTTCACTAACCATTAAAAAATGACAGCAAATTCTACAAATTTCTACAAATATTTTTTGATTTTGGTGAGTTTGTACCTGTTTCTAGGGCAAAAAATGTAAAATACTTTCTGCTTTTAAGTGTTCCACCCTTATAGTAATCCACTGGGAAAAGGTAGAATTTCTTTTACGTCTAATTAAAAGATGCCTTAAAAATACAGACAGAACATAAGTTTAAGCTGAACTTCAAAAATAAGGTAAATTTTGCAAAATATTTTATATATTTTTTAATTTTAATATAGGCAATGGAAATATGGGTGTCATGCTATCTTTAATAGGTTGGAAATTTTTCATAATAAAAATTAAAGCAGAATATAAAGCTTATGATTTGATAATGCATGTTTCCCCTCTAAAGTAATTTTAATATTTTCATTATTTATTAACACCATCCAATGCAACTTCAAAATATTTTTCTCAGATGTAATTCTTAAAAACCATTAGATCTCAACCTTTATAATATAATCAGAATCCTAATTAAATCCTCATCACAGTCAAAGCATAAATTCTGCCATTTTTACTTTCAAGCCTTACTAACCATGTGAGCAAAGTATTAAATGTATATTTGATTTATTATCAAATGTAGGATACTTCAATTCAATTTTAGATCCCTCATATTTAAACAACATTTAACAGAACTGAAAGCTGTTGCTGAGCTCAACGAGTGTTGGCATAACAAGTAAATGAGACAACTGCCATTTTTACATATATGAATTATTTGGCAGTATTATGAACCAGTTTTACCCCGAAATCATAGTTAATTATTAGGCTAGGTTTAAGTAAATTGAACTACTTCTGCAGTGAGTTCAAAGGAGAGGTATTAAAAAAAAAAAAAAAACTCTATTTTTCGGTCTTTCTTAAACCTTTCCAAATCTTATAATATTTTCTTTGAAAAGGAAGTACTGCCAAAAACCATTGAAAGAACCAGACACCTTCATAATTGTTTCATCACTGTCAGCTTGTCCAGATGACAGCAAGGTATCTGTAGTTGATTCTCTTGCTTCACACTTGTGAGACAGAAAGCAAGTTTTTGTATCTCCTTGAAATGGGCACTAGCAGAGAAATAAGTATTAGCAACTATATGCTACATGAACTTGATTGCTTCCCAATACCAAACAGCAAATAGAGTCTCACTCCAGTAGAGCGCCAAAACTACTGTGTCGCATAGGGAGCTATGATTCTATTCTTAATACTGAAAAGGTAGTTTGAAAAAATATTGCATGCACATAATACCTATCATTTCTTGAGAGCTTACTATGCTAAACCCTTTATATACTGTAATTCCTAGAATCCTCCTCACAATTTGTGATGGTTAATTTTATATGTCAACTCGACTGGACCACAGAATGCCCAGATATTGGTCACATATTATTCCAGATATTTCTGTTAGGGTGTGTTTGGATACTAAGATTTAAACTGGTAGACTGAATAAAGCAGATTGTCCTCCCCACTGTGGGTGGGCTCCATGTAGTCTGTTCAAGACATAAGTAGAATAAAAAGACTAACTTTTCCCCAAGCAAGAGAGAATTACTCCTGCCTGGATACCTTTAAATTGGACCATTACCTTTTTCCTGATTTCAGACAAAAACTGAAACATCATCAGCTCATCCTGGGTTTTGAACCTGTTAGCCTTCAGAATAAAACTATGCTATTGGTGTAGCTGGGTATCCAACTTGCCAACTGCTAATCTGGAGACTTAGCCTCCAAAATGGGAGTTAATTTCTTATAACAAATCATTCATATATATCATGTACATATAATATACATTTCTCTGGTGAACACTGAAAAATACACCATCTTATGAAATCTTACATTAATCCCCATTTTTCTATTGAGAAAACTGATTTGGAGAATATAAATTATTTTTCCAAGGTTTCTTCTCCTGTTATACTATAAGTTCCTGAAGGACAAGTATTTTCATCTTTTATTCACTGATGTGTCTTAAGTGCCTAGGATGTGTGTAACATAGCTCAATCAGTTAACTAAGTGAATGAATTCAGCTGGAAAGTGGCTTGAAATCAGGTCTGGCTGCTACCCAGATCTGCTCTTTTAAATTCTATGATGAACCATCTTGTAAAGTTTCTTTATATTTTCAGAAGGCAATCTTTTAAAGAATAGTCCTTAAAAAGAACATTACTAACATTTTGAGCTCAGTTGTAAATCTACTAATTCTTGAAAGATGATGGAATCTGAATCTAAGAAGATCGCCCAAAATGGAACAATGAACCTTGGGATGAAATTTAATTAGAAAAAAAATGTAAAATCACTCTCTTTATTCCAAATATCAATTAAACATATGGATGTCAGAGGCATAACTCAGCAAGAGTATAAATTAAAATGCCCCAGTAGGATTGACAGGGAGCTTGATATAAATCAGCACTGAGTAGTGAGTGACAAAGGGGCTAATGTAATTCTTGGCTGCATTAATAAAATATTTTGTCCAGATCAAGGGAAATAATAATTATGTTCTATTATGCCCCTATATCAAACCACATAGAAGCTGCACACCAAGAAGAAGGATAAACTGGAGTACATTCAAAAGAGAGTCACCAAGAAGATAAGGAGAATCACAGCCACATTGTAAAAAGATTAGCTGAAGAAGAAGTTGTTTGCCAGAAGAGAAAATTCTGCCAACATCTTAAACGCCTTCAAAATTTGCAAAGCTCTTGTACCTAAAATATGTTAGTTTTATTTCCTAACTAGTCCCAAAAGACAGACTTTTGTCTAATGAACACAAAGTTAATGCTAAAGTAGACTGTCTCAATTTTTCAAAAGTGAGATGGACAACTCCATAAAAAAAAAATTAAATTCTCAGAGTTCCTGTTGTGGCTTAGTGGTAATGAACACGACTAGTAACCATTAGAACATGGGTTCAATCCCTGACCTTGCTCAGTGGGTTAAGGATCTGGCATTGCCATGAGCTGTGGTGCGGGTGGCAGATGAAGCTCAGATCTGGCATTGCTGTGGCTGTGGCATAGACAGTGGCTACAGCTCCGATTTGACCCCTAGCCTGGGAACCTCCACTTGCTGCAAGTGCAGCCCTTAAAAAAGAAGAAGAAAAAAGAAATTAAGTTCTCAATCTCCAGAGTTGTGCAAAACCAACAAAACTATAATTTGGATTTAGTTAGCAGCTAAGCACCAGACAGACTGCTGGTTTAGAAGACCATGATAGTTCCTTCTAGACATAAATGCCATGATTCTCAAAAAGGATATTATGGTGAAGAATCAACATATTCAGGATGAATGAAATGTGAGAAAATATTTGCAAACTGCATGTCTGGTAACTTAATAGCAAAAATATATAAAGGATTCATATGACTTAATAGCAGAAATAATAATAATCCAATTAAAAATGGGCAAATAATCTCAATAGACATTTTTCCAAAGAAGATATGCAAATGTCCAACAGTCAAAAGATACTTGAAAAGATGTTCAACATTACTAATTATAAGGAAAATGTAAATCAAAACCACAATAAGATATCACCTCTCACGCGTTAGAATGGCTATTATTAAAAAGACAGGCAATAACAAGTGCTGATGGGATGTGGAAAAAAAGGGAAATTTTGTGTATTATTGATGGGAATGTAAATTGGTATAGCCACTGTGAAAAACAGTATGGAGATTACTTGAGAAGTTAAAAATAGAACCACTATATGATCCAGCAATTCCATTTCTGGGTGTATTTCCAAAGGAAACAAAATCACTGACAAGGATATCTGTACCCTATGTTCATTGCAGTATTATTTAAAATAGCCAAAACATGGAAATAACCTAAGTGACAATGAATGAATGAATGAATTATATATATATATATATATATATATATATATATATATATGTCAATATTTTGGGGCCATAACAAAGGAAGTCTTGAAATTTGTGATAACATTGGATGTACTCTGAGGGTATATGCTAAGAGAAGTAAGTCAGACAAAAAAAAGACAAATACTGTATGATTTCACTTATATGCAGAATACTTGAAAACCAAATTCATGGAACCAAAGATATGTTCCCAGGGGCAGGGGCTGAGGGTGAGGGAAATGGATGGAGTTGGTAAAAGAGTACCAACTTTGAGTTTTGTTTTGTTGCTTTGTTTTTGTTTCTGTTTTTTTGTCTTTATAGGACTATAGTCACAGCATTTGGAAGTTCCCAGGCTATGGGTCAAATTACAGCTGCAGCTGCCGGCCTATGCCACAGCCACAGCAATGCCAGATCTGAGACCTGTGACCTACAACACATCTAATAGTAACGCTGGATCCTTAACCCACTGAGTGAGGCCAGGGATTGAACCTTCATCCTCATGGATACTAGTCAGGTCTGTTACAGCTAAGCCACAATGGGAACTCTGCAACTTTGAGTTTTAAGATGAATAATTTCTGAGGATGTAATTTATAGCATGCTGACTATGGTTCACAATATATTACAATATATATTGTATATTTGAAATTTACTGAAAGTTGCTAAGAGAATAGATTTTGAAAGTTCTCACCACAAGGAGTTCCCATTATGGCACAGTGGAAACAAATCCAACTAGGAACCATGAGGATGTGGTTTTGATCCCTGGCCTCACTCAGTGGGTTAAGTATCTGGCATTGCTGTGAGCTGTGGTGTAGGTTGCAGGTGTGGCTTGGATCTCGCATTGCTGTGGCTGTGGTATAGGCCAGGGGCTAGAGCTCTGATTAGACCTCTAACCTGGGAACCTCCATATGCTGCAGGTGTGGCCCTAAAAAGACCCCCCCAAAATTTTTTTTAATTAAAAAAAATTAAAAGTTCTCACCACAAGAAAAAAACTTGTCAGTACTTGCCAAGACCAGCTCATCAGGATGGGGCTGAAGAACGGGTGCTATGAAACTTAGGCAAAAAAGTTAACATAAAACAAGACACAGAGCCATTTATCTTAAGTAAAGGTGGGAACCAGGGGACTCAAGGTCTCAGGGACCAAGAGGCCCTGCCCCAAGAAACCACACTGCTTTTATTGTGCTCTTGAGGATTACATCAAATGAAAAGGGGGTTGTAGGTGCAGGATATAGGGTTTTTTTATTATTTTATAAGTTCTTTTATTATTTCAAAAGTCACTTAGCCGGTAGATGGTTACACTTTTAAGCTAAACTTTAGGCATTTGAGTTAGCTATCTATGCATAGCATTTCAGAGAATCCTCACTGTGCTTCCGAAAACTGCATGCCTATTTGCGGCAACCCTGTGTGCCTAGGTTTGCACCTTGGTTCTCTTTGCTAATGCATATTCTGTTAATGACCACTCATAAACCACTTGGCCATGAGGTTCCTCTTTCTCTTATTCTTTAGAGGACATATCATGCTTGTGCAAACGGCGTGCCAATCTGCACAGGTCCAGCGTGCCTAGACCAATGTATTACGTCCTCATTCAGCTGACCCCACGAATAACACATGCCTTTATGTCTTTGTTCTTAAGCTTAAGTCATTTACCAGCACTGTGACTGTTTTTCAAACAGGAAGGTGGGATAAAGTAAAGAAGGACAAGATGGAGTTTTCAGCAAAGAGGCTAAAGAAATATTATAAAAACATGTTTCGCAACAAGTACTTGAGGTGACATATGTGTTAGCTAACCTTATTGTGGTGATCATTTTGCAATATATACATCTGTAAAATCACTACAGGGTACATCTTAAGCTTACACAATGTTATAAATAAGTTATATCTTAATAAGGTGGGAAGGAAAAAAGACAGAAATAAAAAAGCTCCATCACAATGTTAAAATAAAATTGTAATGAGAGAGGTGGTTCAAGATGGTGATGTAGGAAGATCCTGAACTCACCTCCTCTCCTGGATACAAAAAATATATAGACGCATATGGAACAACTCCCTCTGAAAGAAACCTGAGAACCAGCTAACAGCTATTCTCCAAAAAAGAATAGAATGGACACATCAAGACAAGATGGATCCCTGGCAAATCCCATCCCTGAAACAGCAACCAGCAAGTGGAAGGATCTCCCAAATATAGGACATCTCCCTGAAGATGGAGGGGCTTGTGCTCCACATAAGGCATCCTAACCCTTGGGACCTACTCTAGAGTGTTGATACACCTTTTTGAAGTTGACGTCACTTCAGAAACCAATGAGGGAAGTTCTCATTTTAGCTCACCAGTAGCAAACCCAAATATTATCCATGAGGATTTCGGTTTGATCCCTGGCCTCACTCAGTGGCTTAAGGAGCCAGCATTGCGATGAGCTGCTTTGTAGTTCATAAAAAAGGCTTGGATCCCACATTGCTGTGACTGTGGTGTAGGCCGGCAGCTACAGCTACAATTTGACCGCTAGCCTGAGAAATTCCCTATGCTGCAGGTGCAGCCAAAAAGAAAAAAAGAAAAAGAAAAAAAGAAAAAGAAAGAAAAGAAAAAAAAATGGGGACTATGTCCAAAGAACTCTGTCTCTGTCAGGAATGAAGGGACTGCTCTTCAAAGACTCATGCAGACTCACTCACTCTGGGACCCAGTGCAAAAGCACCAGTTTAAAAATAATATAGATCATGTGTGAAGGAGACTTGATGGCTAGTCTTAAAGTGTTTGTCAAAGGGGAAGAAGACTATTTAGGACTCTTTCCAGGGACAAAGGTGCTGGCAAGAAATATTTTTATATCCTCCCTGTGCTTTGCTAGCACCATCCCCGGTGGGTGCTATTTTTACATTTTTACTCTAAGCTGCCAGTAGTGCTCTGCTCCCTGCACCAATTCTGGGCCCTTGCCAAGGGAAACAGGCAAGCACTCCAACTCCAAGCTGCTTGGCATGCCCCTCCAGAGGTGATGAGCATTTGCAGCCCATGTAAGGGATGCCCTTTGAGCACCAGGCTGTGGTAACACAGGGCAATTGTGTTTCTAGGCCCAACATGTCTGAAGCAATTGGAGAGACAACCAAAAACTTGGCAAGTTTAAATAATAAGGTTCATATATGCAAGGCCACTCCTTTAAGAATAGGTGAGATAAGTACCTTGTCTAATGCATAAAAACAAACATAGATAATAAATAAAATGGGGAAATAGAGGAATAGCTTCCAAATGAAAGAACAAGACAACACCCCAGAAAAAAAAAAAAAAACTAAATGAAGTGAAGTAATTTACTTGATAGAGAGTTAAAGTAATGGTCATAAAGATGTTCACTGAACTCTAGAGAAGAAAAAATGAACACAGAATTAACTTCAACAAAGAGAGATAAAATATAAGAAAATACCAGACATAAGTCACAGAGCTAAAGCATAAAATAACAGAACTGAAACATACACTAGAGGAGTTCAACAGCAGAATACATGAAGCAAAGACAGAATCAGTGATCTGGAAGACTGGGCAGTGACTCACCCAAATAGAGCAGCAAAAAGAAAAAAAAATAATAAAACAGTAAATATAGCTTAAGGGCTCATGGAATGACATCAAATGGAATATCATTTGCATTATAAGGGTCACAAAAGGAGAAGAAAGAAAGGGGCAGATGATTTATTTGAAGATATAATGGATGAATACTTCCCTAATATAGGAAAGGAAAGATATCCTGGTCCAGGAAGCCCAGAGAGTTACAAATATGATAAATCTAAAGATATACACAAAGGCACATTGCAATTAAAATGTCAAAAACTAAAGAGAGAATCTTAAAAGCAGCAAGAGAAAAACAAGTTGTTACATACAACAGAACTCCCATGAAACTATAAGCAAATTTCCAAGTAGGCCAGAAAGGAGTGGCATATTATATTCAAAATGCTAAAAGGAAAAAAATCTTCCAACCAAGAATACTCTAGTCAGCAAGGTTATCACTCAGAACTGAAGGAGAGATAAAGACAAGCAAAAACTAAAGGAGTTCATTACCATTAAACAAAACTTATAAGAAAACTTAAAGAGGAGTTCCTGTTGTGGCTCAGCAGTAGTGAACACAATTAGCATTCCTGAGGATGTGGGTTCAATCCCTGGCCCCTGTTGGTGGGTTAAGGATCAGGTGTTGGCAGGAATTGCAATGTAGGTGGCAGACCTTGTTCAGATCTGACATTGCTGTGACTGTGGCATAGGCTGACAGCTGCAGCTCCGATTAGACCCCTAGCCAAGGAACTTCCATATGCCATGGGTGTGGTCCTAAAAAGACAAAAACAAACAAACAAACAAACAAACACCTTAACTTCTTGAAGCTGAAAAGAAAGTCACTAATTTATAACAAGAAAACATGAAAGTAAAAATCTCACTGGGAAAGGTAAATATATAATAAAAGCAGTGGATTAATCACTAGTAAAACTAGTATAAAAGTTAAAAGCAAAAATAGTAAAAATAACTATGTAAGAATTAAGAGATATACAAAATAAAAAGATATAAGATGTGGCATCAAAATCATAAAATACAGGGAATGGAGAATACAAATGCAGTTTTAGAATTGTTCAAACTTAACTTGCTATCAAACAGAGTCATATAGGTATATAGGCTGTTATATGTGAGCCCCATTGTAACCACAAAGCAAAAACCTACAATAGATACCCCAAAGGCAATGAGAAAGGAATCTAAGCATAACACTACAGAAAACCATCAAAACACAAGTGAGGAAAGCAAGAAAAGGAAACAGAGAGGAACTGCTTAGCAGCCAGAAAACAATGAGCAAAATCACAATAGGGTCATACTTATCAATTACTTTAAATGTTAATAGACTAAACTCTCCAATCAAAGACATAGAGTAGCTAAATGGATAAAAAAAAATGAGAGAGACATATCTAAATGTTCCCTTCAAAGGACTCATCTCAGATGTAAGGATACACACAGACTAAAAGTAAATGGATAGAAAAAATATTTCATGCACATGGAAACCAAGGGAAGTTGGGTTAGCAATACTTATCTTAGAAAAAATAGACTGCAAACATACTAATAAAAGCAAAAGATGGGCAATGCACAATGATAAAAGGCTCAATCCAACATTAAGATGTAATATTTGTAAATATATATGCACCCAACATAGGAGCACCTAATTATATACAGCAAATATTAACAAACCTACAAGCAAAAATTTCCACAAATACAATAACAGTAGAAGATTTTAGTACCCCAATTACATCAATGAATCTATTATCCAGACAGAAAATCAATAAAGAAACTTCAGCCTGGGATGGAATCAAGACAGTAGAGTACAAGAGTGTGGAGCTCATCTCTCCCCATGAACACAACAAAAATACATCTACATGTGGAGAAATTTTCACTTAAAACAAACTAGAGATTGGCAGAAAACTCTTATACAACCAAGACTTAAAAAAATATATATCTATACAGAATTGGGAAGGGAAGAGAAGCTATCAGTTAAGGACTTGCACACCTGGGAGGGGACAAAGAAGAGAAGGATGGTTACATGGTCCCATAGATCTTCCCTGGGAAATAAGCTTTTTGAACCATGGGTTCCCTAACCCTAGGATCCAGCACTAGGACATCAACTCCCCTTAGCTGGCTTGTCAGAGGGGCTGACAAAGGGCATGTAAGAAACCTAGACTCTGCTCACAAAGGGTGTCCACAAGCCTGCTTAGTGATGAAAACAAGACACATGGAAAAGACCAGCCCAGGACTCCAGCTGGTTTGCTACAACAACTGCCTTGGCACAAACCCCAGCGTGAGCTGAGGGCCCACTCCAGCCACTCTTGCTCCACAGTTAAGCTCTAGGGCTTCATTAGGGCACAGACTGCTGCAGCTGAGGGGAGTGCACAGCAGTGAAGAAAAGTGCCAGCTCAGACCCAGAACAGCATGTGAACAGGGCAACTACCGCTGGTGCCTATGAGGACAGAGGATTAGAAGCCACCTGAGACACTGACTGGTGCCAGGACCACCACATCCATACCCTGATCCATGCCAAGTACTCTCTTCATCCACTCTTGCTCCAGCTCGAGAGCAAGGATGCCAGTGCTGGGGGTGGTAGGGGAGAAAACAGACTTAGCAGGAAGGAAACCAGCTCAAAGCCACCTCTCTGGGCTTATGCTACAGCAACTTGGGACCCACACTTACCCCCTATACAGCAGTGTTGGTCACTGAACAGAGGAGAAGCCCAAGCTAAAAATGCTTCTGCCTTTAGTCCCTCTATTTCCAGCTCCAGTTCCTACCAAGGTGATGGCTGCCAGCACAATATGGGAGAAGATATGACTTGTGCTCACATCTGATCCAGCTCTTCCACCAAAGCCACTGAGCACAGGCAGACTGTATAGAGACACTCCCATACAAGGACACCCATTCAAGATTGTAATAGATAACTGTTAAACCTAATTTTACAGAAACAGAGAAAATTCAGCAAAATGAGAAGGCAGAAGAATTTATTTCAAAGAAAAAGAAAAAAAAACCAAAAAGCAACAAATGAAACATAAATAATTTTCCAGGTACAGATTTCAAAATATCAGTAACAAAAATGCTAACTGAATCAGGAAAAATAATACACAAACACTGCGAATTTTAATAAGGAACTATAAAATATAAAAAAGAACCATGTCAGAACCAAAGAATAAAATAATAAAAGTGAAAAACACACTAGAAGGAATGGATAGCAGACTAATGGTAGTATTTATGTTCTAATTATTCTTTAAATAAACCTAAATATAGCTCTGTTACATAAAGATTATATATTACATTGTATGCATTTATTGCCTCTATATAAACATCTCTCCCAGCATTATGTAAAGACCTCTTTAAAAAAATATTTTGAAAACAGTGAAATAGCTATTAAAATATAGCAACTGCTCTGAAACTTAAGAGAAATAATACAATTTGTGTATTTTCTATAAGCATAAGCAACATGATTACAGAAAAATATGGAGGCTTTCTTTCTGTTAAAAACACTGCTGGACAACATGGATGGAACTAGAGACTGTCATACTAACTGAAGTTAAGTCAGAAAGAGAAAGACAAACATGATATCACTTATATCTGGAATCTAATATATGGCACAAACGAATCTTTCCACAGAAAAGAAAATCATGGACATGGAGAATTTGTGGTTGCCAAGGGGGAGAGAGTGGGATGGATTGGGAACTTGGGGTTAATAGATGCAGACTATTGCCTTTGGAATGGATTAGCAATGAGATCCTGCTGTGTAGCACTGGGAATGTCTAGTCACCTATGATGGAGCACGAAAATGTGAGAAAAAAGAATGTATACATGTATGTGTGACTGGGTCACCTCGCTGTTCAGTAGAATATTGACAGAACACTGTAAACCAGCTATAACAGAAAAAAAAAATCAATATAAAATTTAAAAAGAGGAAAACATTGAGGTATAATGTTAAATGCAAAGGCCGTAATATCAGATGTACATTCAATGTGACACCGAAATTGTTATTTACAAAAAGATAGATGTGTAAATAATAAAACTAAGAGGGAAGACTGAAATTGAACATAACACACTAACTGTACTATGGTTGGCTTATTGGACAGTGATTGTGATTTTTCTCTTTGTGAATTTTGGAAGTCATGTTTTCCCTCATGAATACATAATATGTTAGGTAATAGGTTGATTGCTACAGTTATTTTTCTAAGATCAGAATATCAGCAGATACAACATTCCTATATAATTTAACAATTTAAATAAATTACATTGTAAATTAGGAAAAAAATAAAAACATTGCTGGAGTTCTCCCTGTGGTACAATGGCATTGGCAGCATTTTGGGAGCACTGGGACATGGGTTCAATCCCCAGCCCAACAGAGTGGTTTAAGGATCCAGTGGGGGCAGCTACAAACTGAAGAAAAAAAAAAAAAAGCTAAAAGATAGATAGACTAGGTAATGTATATTTAAGCCTTAAGATTATAGTCTTTGCAAAGAGTGGGGGAAAAAAGTTCTTCCTACTCACTCCCTGTCTCACAAAATGTGTCCTTAGAAATATTTCCACCAAACATCATCAAATCCCTCTGCGTAAAACCCTGTGCCATGTATCAAGATGTAGGTGAAGCACATGCACAAGAAAGTCCTGCCCTGGAAGGGCTTCTGGTTATGCTGGACAGAAAATGAGAGGAGGAATTGATATTGACCTGCTACCCCTTAGAGACAGTGGAAATACTGCCAATGCTCTTACAGATGAATGACACACAGAGATCTGAAAGGTTTAGTTGAGAAAGTTCCTTGAATAATTGAGAAGGGATTGCAACTGGATGAAATACATCCATATTAGTTAGAACAGTTGTTAGCAGTTTCCTCTAGTGCCTCTGAAGGATTGATAAGGTTATCAAGACAGGTTCATAACTAGTAAGTGTTTTAACCCTTATTGCAACCTGCCTGGCAGCAACTGTGAAACTTTAATAGTATCTAAATTGTTTGGTGCAAAAACGTGTTTATGTCTGAGTACTCTATTCGATCATTTTTATTCCTCATGACTAAAGAACTTGGCAATATTTTTCATTGGTGTCACCGTAGCAGTAAAATTTGATGCTGCAGTATTCTGAAGGTTTATTTTACATAATTTTCAGCTCTCTACTTTTAAATCTTGCACTTAGTCATGCTTTTAGACCTTCATTTGAAATTCTCACCTTCTCAGGTTCATTTCCTACTCAATCCAGTTATAGAAAGCAAATACCTAAAACACTATGCAATAAAGCCAATACAAACATATTGGGTTTAAGTTACATCTGCTTTTACAAGAAAATACCAGAAGGACAATTTAGAATCAACACATTCTTTTTGTTCATGAAGTTGGATATGTATTTTCTCAAACTTACAAATACTTAACTGGATGATGCCAATAAATTAAACTTATTATTTTACACTGCTTTTTAAGATGTGAATGACCAAATAAAAATATCATGAACTATCTAAGTAAAATATCCCTTCATGATTTGAAATGAGAACCTATGTTTTTCTTGTTTGACTGATTCTAGACATCCTGTGTCTAGCAAACCACAGTTCCAGGGTTTTATAAGACCCAACCAAGGCTGTGGAGAGAAAAAAGCCAGTCATTGCTTCTTACTACCATCTGTCAGGGAACATTATGCTGGCAGCAAACATCCACCCTCCCCACATCAACAACACTTATAGAGGGAAATGCAACGTGAGCTACAAAGGTAATAAATAGATCCCACATCTTGATAAGGTTTTAGTGGACATGGATAGTTCAACAAATCTGAAATAGGTGATAGATTAAATTTGGCATCTGAGAAAACCTTTAATTAAGATTTATAAGACCAACTACTAGAAGCAAATATAAAATGATGGTTAGACATGGTAAAGAAAAAAAAAGTGAGATGACTGATGGTCCCAGTGGTTCATCACTAACCCTCATTCTAACTAGGGCAATTTAATAAAAATTCCCAGTCTGGAGATGTGCCACATCTCTGTGCCACAGAAGATGGAGAACAACTTTGGAATTGCTCAGTGTGGAACCGGAGAGTTCACAAGTGCCAGACCCTAGCCTGGGTGATGAATACCAATATCACAGTGTCCCATTGGCTTTGCATGTTCAGAAACCATTACTCCCAGCAGCAACGATGCCCTGTAGAGTTTCAGTCTCATAAGCTACAATATCAAACAGGCCACCAACCCTTTTCCTCATCCTCTTGTCCAAAAGCAGGGTCAAAAATGTCTTTGCAATTATCAGCAAAAATAAAACTCTAATAAATTCAAGTTAGAATCAATGCTGTTAACTGTCTTGAGAAATAGTCTAAAAAAGGTGACCACAACCTGGCTCAAAGAGCATTTTCAGTGCACTGGCAGCAATATTCATCAAAAAAGGGGTCCATATGGTTCAATATCTAGGAAATCATAAGGGAAAACACTATGTGTACACTTTTGATAGGATCACCGTTGAACAGGCAGCATTTATTTCAACTGGAAAGAGGCCAATATCAAGGGAGTGAAGTAACTGCAAGAACCAACAAATAGAAAAATACTAAAAACAAACAAACAAACAAAAAACAATTCTTAATATGTACTATCAAACTAGCTTAAAATGTCTTTGTATATCTTAGAGTCAATAGAATCTCAGATTTGAAAGAACACTAGTTTCTATTCTTACAGAGAATGAGTTGAGATGATGTTGTTAAAAAAAAAAAAAAATGGAGCACGGGCTAAGAGTATAATTATCCCACTGGCAAACATACGGAAAGAAGAAGAGAAGCAAACTTATGGGAAAGTAGCAATTTTACTTTCATCTGAGGAATGAAGTAATGTGGGATTTCCATATGGAATGTTCCTGTGGAATGTTCTGATACAGGGGCACAAAAGATGCCTCAGAGACCATAAAAGGTGCCCCAGAGTCCAGAGCAGAGAATTTTCTGCTTACAAGTTATTTTTCCTGAGATTTCTCAGGAAAAATATTTGATATAAGAAATGAAAGTCAAACTTAGGAGAGGTCAGCTCTGAAAAATTAATAGAAAAAAAAAGAATATTAAGAGGTTCATTTAGAGAAAAATGGAAAGAGTCATTGAAAAAATGTCAGGGGAGGAGAAACTTTTATGAACAAAGGTTTGGTTGTCATCATTGAATACTGGGACAGGCCACATAATATGAAAACCCATAGCATTCTTTTGACTTTTCAATTAAGGGGCCACTGGTGACTTAAGTAAGGGAGATAACAGAGTTTAATACAGAGAGAATGATGTTAAAGAAACAGTTGAAAAAGTTTAGACTCAAAAGGAGAAAATAAGGGCTAGACATGAGTATTTACTGTTAAAAATGTTCTTTTCAAGAGTAACACTAAAATATCAAATATTTATTAAAACATTTAAATATAATGGTATTGCTGAAAATTGGGGTCTTTTAAATTTTAAAAACAATTACTAGTATTTTTAAATTCTTTCCATAAGTAATTCATTTTGGAAATTTCTATTTTGCATGAGGGAATTGCTTTTTAGTCTTTACTTTCTTTTCTGTGTCAGTTTAATCAAACAACAAGATTTTTTTTGAAAACCAAATATATTTATTTAATGTAAAAGTTGAGCCATTAACTAATGCTAACCATAAATATATATATATAATTTAAAATATCAATTCCAAAATGATATGTAGCTCTAATTATTTAGATTTACATCAGCATTTTTGTTCAGAATAGCTGCAATTGAAGCAGTTAAATGTTTTAATGTAACTAATGTCTCTTTTAAAGATAAGTTAATATTACAAACACACTGGAAATAAGTTTAAAATTTTTCCCAAGCCTGTGTGCTAAAATTGCCATTACAGGATTAGACAATTTTCTACCATAAACAATAGGCTCAATGCTTCCAGTTAATCTGAATTACCTTTCATTTACAAAAGTGTTTCATTTTGTTCCAATTAAAAACCTTCCTTATTTTGTAAGCCCGTTGGTTATCCATTTTGTCTAGGTATATATATTCCTGCCCTCATCCTATGGGGCTTTTAGGTCCTATACAGCTTTTGATCAGATATTACTTACTGTTCATTTTCAAGGCAAAATTAGAGTGAAAGTTAGCAATAATAACAGCAAATTCATGAACCATGAAATTGGTGCATTGAAACAAATTGCTCTAATTTGGCTTAAGATTTGAACACTGCCAAATGAATCCTCTTAACAGAAACTCTAAGACAATAGTAAGCCTGATTTTTGACACTGCTCAAAAAAACATAAGGATCCATTCTTTGCAATGAAGTTACATAATAAAATAGAATACAAATTGTAGACAAGGAAGTGAGATTTGCTGTTTGGGCAAAACTTCAGTAGAGTGAGAACCCTCTAAATCAGGGCAGACATTCAGTTTATGATTACTGAGGGCAGAGGCCCCTTGAGGGGAGACTTGTGCATTTCCAAATAAATCTTTAATTCTCTCACTAAAATGTTTCACTTATTTTAGCTTTCCCCCCAGTTTTATTGAGATATAATTGACATATAGCATTGTATAAGGTTAAGGTGTTTTGGCTTACATCATGAAATGATTACCACAATAAGTTTGGTGAACATCCATCATCTCATATAGATACAAAATTTCAAGAACAGAAATAGAATATTTTTCTTATGATGAGAACTCAGGATTTACTCTCTTAAAACCTCTCATATATAATATACAACATGGTTAATTAAAATATTTATCATATGGTACATTACAATGTTAGTACTTATTTATCTCATAACTAGAAGTTTGTATCTTTCGATCACCTTCATCCAATTCCTCCACCCCTACCCCGCACCTCAGGTAATCACAGATGTGATCTCCTTTGTACACCATCATCATATGCATGTGCACACACACACACACACACACACACACACAGAGTGTTCTGCATCTGATTATTGCTGATCATTCTAGGAGTGAAGTTTGATTTAAATTGTAACTAAACTGAAATGCCTTTCCTTTTTCCAAGTTTGTTTTGAAGGATGTTAATGGGACCTTGGGGAAAGTTTGACTTGTAGCTTCTGGATCTGCATTTGTCCCACAGACGCAGAACTAATTTCATTTCTTGGGGACAGTCATGTCTATGCTGCTCTGGAATGTGTCATTATGTTGTTGGGAGTAGCTCTATATTTTGAAACGAAAATGAAAATGTCTCATGTAGATGCCGAATATTTTTCCCTTTAAAAACATAAAACGTGATGCTGAAGCCACCTGTCCTTGCTGCCTTTGCCAATTTTAAATCAGCTGTAACCCATTTAGTATCTTCAGATGTTAAATTGCCAGCTACCACTCTACTTCTCCATCCTTAATGCTGAAGTCATAGAATTGATTCCTTTTTTCAAGTCTGGATTGATATTTTAACTAATTCAGTCATGTAGGGACTATAACTTCCATTTTTAAGAATGATACAATGTGAATTTACTAGTTGAATACTTGAGGGCCCTAGAAGAAATTAGATTGATTACACATAACTCTCCAGAGCATTCTCTGCATCCCCATCAGCAAAGAAAGCCTGCTCTGACATCACTCAGGTCTGTCAACTACATGGCACAATTTATAACAGTTTAGTTTTTTCACAAATTCAGATATGTCTCACATTCACCTGAAGTACTATTTTTTTTTGTCTTTTTAGGGCCACACCCATGGCATATGGAGGTTCCCAGGGTAGGGGTCAAATTGGAGCTTTAGCCACTGGCCTACACCACAGCCGCAGCAATGTCAGATCTGAGCCACATCTCCAAACTATGCCACAGCTCACTGCAATGCTGAATCCTTAACCCACTGAGTGAGGCCAGGATCAAATCTGCATCCTTATGGATACCAGTCAGATTTGTTTCTGCTGAGCCAGGACAGGAACTCCAATACTATTTTTAAATATCTCTTAATACAGTGAGGCTATTTAAAATGGTCTTGCCCTACACTACTTGTTAAGAATCTCCAGAATTCTGCATTTTTAAAAAGATTCACTGAAGATAAAATGTCACTAAACCAGCAATAATCTGCAGCAAGGCTGGGCTAGTGAAAGAAATTTCTTGGTAACTTGCAATAAGAAGCATCCCTATAATGAGATCCTGAGGGTATTATAAAAACTTTTGAACTAAAATACAAAACTATCATTTCATAGAAGAGAAAACTAAGGTCAAAAGAAGCTAAATGACTTCCTCACAGCAATAAACCTGGTTAATGGCCAAATAGATCATTAGAACCCCATTCTGGTTGGTGAAACGTCAGATAACAAGTTAGCTGAAATAACGGAGATAATCAGATGGTCTTCTGGTTCTTTTGGTTCTCTTCTAGTTAAAAAAATTCATTGTGCCATATATAACTGATACAATGATTTTAATCTGAACAGTGCATGCAATAGTTATATAAGAACTATTCAAGTTAAAGGACAAAGTTTTAAAGGATAAAATGTTATTAAATTACTGATCCTTTCAAAGCCATGAAAACTGAGTGCTTTTTAAAATTGTTGGAGACACCTCCATACTCTTTTCCATTGTCACTGTATCAATTTACATTCCCATCCATGGTGCACAAGAGTACCCCTTCTCCACATCCTCACTAACACTTATCTCTTGTCTTTTTAATGATGGCTATTTTAACAGATGTGAGGTAATATATCACCATGGTTTTGATTTCCACTTCCCTGATGATTAGTAACATTGAGTATCTTTTCATCAATCTGCTGATCCTTTTCATGTCTTCTTTGGGAAAATGTCTATTCAGTCCTTCCACCATTTTTTTATCAAATTGTTTGCTTTTTTTGCTATTGAGTTGTATGAGTTCCTTATGTATTTTGGACAGTAACCCCTTATCAGATATATAATTTGCTAATATTTTTTCCCCATTCCAAAAGTTCCCTTTTTATTTTATTGGTGTTTGCTGTACAGAAGCTTTTTAGTGTAATGTAGTCTGCCTTGTTTATTTTTACTTTTATTGCTCGTGCTTTTGGTCACATTCAAAAACCCTTGCCAAGAGTAGTATCAAGGGGTTTCCCCAAATATATTTTATGGTTTCAGGTTTTAGGTTTATTTCTTCAATCCATTTCCACTTAATTTTTGTGAATGGTATAAAATAAATTATCCAGTTTTCCTTCCATACCATTTATTGAGTATTTTTGACTCCCTTGACTAGCTGACTGTATATGCAGTGTTTATTTCTAGCCCATTGGACTATGTATCTACTTTTATGCCAGTACCTTACTGTTTTGATTACTATAGTTTTGTAGTATAGTTTGAAATCAGGCAGTGTAATGCTTTAAGTTTTATTCTTTCTCAGAATTGCTTTGACTGGTTGGGATCTTTTGTGGTTCCACACAAATTTTAGAAGTGTTTTTTTTTTTTCTATTTCTGTGAAGAATTCCATAGATATTTTGATAAAGTTTTCATTGAAGCTGTAGATGGCTTTGGGTGTTATGGACATTTTAACAGGAATCCCATTTCTGGGTATATATCCAAAGGAAATGAAATCACTATCTGGGTGAAATATCTGCATTCACATATTCATTCCAGCATTGTGCAAAATAGCCAAGACCTGAAACCAAACTAAGTATCCATCAAAAGATGAATGAATGGGCACAATGTGAATAAAGATACACAAACACACGTTCAGGCACACACATACAGGAATATTATTCTTCTTGAGGAAGAAGGAAATTCTGCCATTTGCAACAACATGGATGTGACTTGAGGGCATTATGCTAAGTGAACTAGGTCAGGTAGAGAAAGACAAAAGAATACATGTATGTATCCTATGTGAAATCTTAAAAAGCCAAGCACAGAAACGGAATAGAGTGTTGATTACAAGGAGCCATGGAGTATGGGAAATGGAGATATATTAATCATAGGACTAAAACTTTCAGTCAAAAGATGAATAAATTTTGGGAATCTAATGTTCAGCAAGGGGATTAAAGTTAATAATACTGTATTACATACTTGAAAGTTGATAATAGATTAAATCTTAAATATTGTCACCAAAAAAAGGTAAGTATATGACAAGATGGAGGTGTTAGATAATGGTATGGTGGTAATCATTTTGCAATATATCAATGTGTCAAACCAACTTTTTGTATACCTTAACCTTTCATAATGTTATTTTTTTTTAGGGCCACACTCATGGCACATTGAGGTTCCCAGGATAGCTGTCCAATCAGAGCTGCAGCTGCTGGCCTACAGCAGAGTTACAGCAATGCAGGATCTGAGCTGCATCTGTAACATACACCACAGCTCACAGCAATGCTGGATCCTCAACCCATTGAGTGAGGCCAGGGATCCAACACATGTCCTCATGGATGCCAGTCGGGCTCATTAACTGCTGAGCCATGATGGGAACTCAAAACTTACATAATGTTATATCTTAGTTATGCCTTAATAATAATAATAATAAAACTGGGTGCTGTGAGAACATATTTCTATCAGGGTCCTGTAAAAAAATCAAGAGGTAACACCATATGCTCCCTACTCTTCACCTCTACATAATTACTCTGGTTGTCATGTGCTTCACCTTCTAACGTATTACCCATCTTGCTCTTGCCACATTCCATCACACATTACCATCATTTAACTCAAAGATAAAAGAGATGAGAAAACTGGTTACCAACTTGGAGATGTGTGGAAGTACCTATCTTGGCCAGAACAATTTTTTCCAGAAAGAAGCAAAAATACATCAGAATCTTAACTATATTAATCCAGCATGTCTTTACACATTTATTTAACATAAACAAAAACATGTTAGCCTCAGAACTTTCTACAGATT
Organism: Phacochoerus africanus; assembly: GCF_016906955.1. Taxonomy (NCBI): domain Eukaryota; kingdom Metazoa; phylum Chordata; class Mammalia; order Artiodactyla; family Suidae; genus Phacochoerus; species Phacochoerus africanus. Next base: position 33,757,339 of record NC_062556.1, on the reverse strand, counting down.
TGTAGTAGGAAGGAGGTTTGTATGGTGTATAATGATGCCAAGACTTGGATGGAGGTAAGTGTATAACTCTATATGTCCCTCCTATTTTATAATGTAAAAAATACTCAATTTTCAAATAATTTAAGCAGGCCACCATAAAACACTATGTAACTGTTTAAATCTATTAATAGCAAGAAAATTAGTGACTATAATGTGAACATCTTAAATAGCAATTCTGCTAATTTTGCTATTAGAATCAAGGACAATTATATACAACCAGGTGCACTGCAGATTATTTTTTCCTTTAAATATTTGAGTATGTACCAAGGGACTTTAATAATGACACACTTTAATGAAGGAAGAAGCTCTAAAATAAGTAAGTGATTTTCACTTTTAATAGCATGGTGCATTGAACCTACAGCCAAAAACATTCATTGCAAATTCTACTTCTATGGAAATCTTAGACTTTGAATCATAATAATGCTGATTTTATAAAAAATATCTCCTCAAGCCTTACATGTGTTAATTTTCAAATGATCCCCTTTACTTGCCTACTTAGACTCCACCTAATAAACATAATCTGGATTGCTGATAAGACATAATGTCATGGTTTAGACATGTTCCATTTTTCATGATCAAATATAAAAGCACTAAGCACAATTTTAATCTGTTGAATCTTTGTTTTAAATAATTTAAAATTTTTATTACTAGTTTCTATATTCCTTTCTAATTTATCTTTCTTTACTTCAAATACATTTGCCATTCCCAAATCACATTATTTCTTTTTCTGATGACTTTATGGACAACCAGTTAAATATGGATTTAACTGTGAAAAAACAAAAAGCGTAACAGGTCATGTTGATGTACAGAGATTGTTGCACTTGTATTTAGAATATTCTATTTGCAATTATTAGTGCGAAGTCTTGCAAATAGTAGATGCTTATAAAGATTAGTTGAATAAATAACTAAACTTTTGAGCAAATCTCAAAAAATTCCAGGAACTTTAGCATCATTCTTCTACAAGCATCCAATCATGACATGGCTGTAGCACCAGGGCTGCCTAAAGCTCTGGAAGGCCATTATATATCCGAGAGACCATTCCTGAGAAAGAAGCTGAGACTGAATAATGAACTGGGTAAAGGCTTTGGTGTAAGATGGGAAAACATTTTTTTTTTTCAGGAAGAAACTAATTTACCAGTTTTCAAAATATATCATAGCACTGTAAGACTAAAATCCTAGTTACCCAGTCCAGAGCTAGCATGTGTCCTTCTCCAAAGCCCAAGCTATGTACATCTTTACCATTTTGCCTTGAGGAAACATTCCTAGTGAAACTAACATGCAAAGTATAAAATGTTACTCTCTCTCTTACTCTCCTACATGTTGTTGTTACACCATTCTCTGTAGTGTGGTATTATATAAGGGGTCTGCTTGAGAATCAAATAAACTGAAGTCAGCCATGAAATTTCTGTGCATCTTAAACCATCTGGGCCATTTTCTGTACATTAATTTGTTCTTAATTTCCATATTTCTTCATGCTTGAAGCAAGCAATCCAGTTTGGATATTCTACAAAGATGAATAAGTAGATAGGTGAGTGATGCAACTAAATAAAAAAATTATAATAGAACAAGCAAATAAGTGAAACTATCTTTATAACATGTCTAGAAATTGAGTCATGTTTCCTACCAGAAACGTTCAATCACCAAATAGTTCAATTATGACTAAGTTTCTCCCAACACACTAAATAATTTCTCTCCTCCAGCTCTCATCAGGAAGGAGTAGTCTGCTAACACAGCTTGCAGAGTGATCAACTTGTTGATACCTCAGTATCTATTAAATCTGTACCTTTTCACAGAAAGTTATTTCCTTGAGAAAACAAAGAAAGGAAGCAGTAAAAATAATTTGTCACTGGATACAAAAATAAATATAATTCCATTAACTTACAACCCTTCTATAGATATTTGTAACAAGCATTGCTTAATTTTGCTGCCACTGAGAAAATATAGAAATTTAACAGGATCTCATGTTTCTACTATTAGTGCTAATAAATAATCAGTAGTGTATTTCATATCTGTGTGACTTATCCAAATATGTAAAAATGTCTAACAAAATAAGAAAAAAGAAAATGTTAGGAATGACTTTTTTCCTCTTCTTTGGGGTCAAAGACTCCCTGAGAACCTCATCTTTCTAAATTGTTTCCTATTGCCTCTGGTTATTTACCTCAAACTCTGCTAACTAACAGATTTATGTCTTAAAGGAATTTGACCTCCAAACTCCACGGCTAAAGTAACAATATTTACTTTTGCTTCAAAAGGGGAGAAATGACTGGTTGTTTATGTCATTGTTTACATTTTTTGAAGGCAAACTGAATATATGATGAGAGTCAGTAGAGGAAAAGATGTCGCCTTGACCTTAGCTGTCCTGATGAATATTGGTTAAGAGGAGAGCTGAACCCTGCAATATGGTAAGTCAGCTCGAAAGTTACTAACACAAGTAGACAACAGGCTCAGAGAACAAGAAAATGAGGTTTCCAACTTGGTTACTTGAACTTGTAGTGTTTTTAGGAGAAATGGCAATGCAACCTCATCCACTTCTTTTTCTTTTTTTTTGTCTTTTTTTTTTGTCTTTTGTCTTTTTAGGACTGCACCCATGGCATATGGAGGTTCCCAGGCTAGGGGTCTAATCAGAGCTACAACTAGCAGCCTATGCCAGAATCACAGCAAAGCCATATCCAAGCCACGTCTGCAACCTACACCACAGCTCACTGCAATGCTGTATCCTTAAGCCACTGAGCAAGGCCAGGGATCAAACCCACAACCTCATAGTTCCTGGTAGGATTTGTTTCTGCTGTGCCATTATGTGAACTCCCCACTTATTTTTCAAACATTATCTGAGCACATTCTATGTGCCAGAAAATGTGATAAAATATTTATTTTCTTGGGACCACTAGCTTATAAATTCCCTTGTATGGACAATTCCTTGCTTTAAGAAATAATATATTAAAAGCATCTTTGAAAGATATATAAAAGTCCAATCACCAGTTCCCATGTTAGTGGAGAGATTCCAGAGATTTCAGTCCCAAAGAGTAAAAAAAAAGAAAGAGAAATCCATATTTACATACTTATTTAATTCAGAGTATTTGACTATATATTTCTGGCATTTTGTGTCTTAATTTAGATCCACTGAGCTTTTAGTGAGACCACAGATTGGCTACTCTCTCAATGGCTGATGACAACCTGCTTTCTCCCAATTACTAGCCACATAAGAGGCCTACTCTCATGAAGACTATCATTATCAATTGTATTTTTTCCTTTTTCAGCCTAGAGAAAGCTAAATGCAATTCTAAATTCAAACAAAAACAATAGTGTAAACACTGCTATTTGGACAAAGTTGCAATGATTCTTAAAGACTAAACTGTTCATTGGCCAGCAAAGGCACCTTACAACACCTCAAAATGTTCTTCTAGAACCCATATAAATGTTAAAATTCAGCATACAAAAGATTTTTCCTTTAAGAAGTCAAATCTTAAAGCAGTCAGAGACTGCTTGTATATGTAATTACATTTTAGAAAAAATTGATGGCCCTTACTTAAGTAGGTTTTACCTTTAATACTGAGAAAAAAAAAAAAAACAAGGCTCTTTTGACCATCCTTAGTTGTTTTAGCTATTTATTCGTTAAAAATTTATGTCAGCTTTGAGAGACTATATAGTCATATTGCTGCTCTTTTTTATTGTTTTTGGATTTGTCTACCTATTCTTTAATTCTTTCCTTCCAATTCACCTCCATTCATTTATTTAGCCCATTACTAACTCATCATCTGCAGTTGTTAGGATTATCTCTTTAATCTCCCTAGCATCCTTTGTTAGGTCCTAGACACAGATGTCTTCACTTTCTCACACACACTGTCTTCTACTTCCATTCTTCATTGCTGACCAAAAAGCAAAACTAATCAGAATGAGAAGGCAGGATTGTGCAAGCACTGACAAGTTCCAAGACCTCAAAATGAAGAAAGTATCTTCTTTTACTGTTAAGGAATTTTGAAATCTCTGTATTTAAGATCCTTACATTGCTGGATCTATATCATATGGTGGCATCAGTTAAGTAGAGAGCAACAAATGTGGCATGTTCAGGAAGAATAAGAAGCTGCTCTTCCATCCTGTGCATTAATTCTGAACTGATGCTGAAATTACTATCAATGGTTGAATGATATTGAAGTTTAACTCATGAAGCATGTGTGTAGAGACATTGCTAAAGTTCCTAACATAGGAATTCTGCTGCAATTTTAAGGCAGAAGGCCATAATAAAATGCAACTACCTTATGCAAGAGGACAGGAATCAAGTGTGAATGGAAAAACGATGCAAAAAGCAAGCAATGAGGGAGATGGGATTAACATGGTGGAATAGAAGGACTGGAGCTCAACTTCTCTTCTAAAAACAACAAAATTTACAACCAAATGCTGAGCAATCTTCAACCAAATGGACCAGAAACCTTAAAAAAGATATCCTACTCAGAAGACAAATAGGAGGCCACATCAAGAGGTAGGAGGGGCAATTACATGAAATAAGCAACACCATACCTTCAGGGTGGGAAGCCCCACAGACTAGAAAGTAACTGTATAACAGAGACCCACCTATAGGAGTGAGATTTCTGAGCCACACATCATAACCCCATGCATGGGATCTGGCACTGGGAGAAAGAGCCCCTGGAGCATCTGGCATTGAAGGCCAGGAGCTCAGCAGGACTGGGAGAAATGGAGACCCCATTCTTTAAAGGCACACACAGAGTTTCAAAAGCACCGGATCCCAGGGAAAAGCTAAGTCTCCGTAGGAATCTAGGCCAGACCTGACTGCAGTTCTTGGAGGACATCCTGGGAAAATAGGGGTGAATGTGGCTTGTTGTGGGGGAAGGACATTGGAAGCAAAGAACTTGGGATGTTCAGCAGTGTGCCTTTCTCTAGATGTAGCCATTTTGGGAAAATCTGGCCCCACCCATCAGCACTGAGAAGCCCCAGAGAAAACAACAATCCAGGTGGGATCACAGCCCTGCCAATCAGTAAACATGCTGCCTAAAGAACCTCAAGGCACACAGCCACCTCTAATCTCACCCAGAGACAAAGCCCCACCCACCAGAAGGATAGGAATCAGCTCCAGCTACCAGTGGGCAGGCATCAGCCCCTCCCATCAGGAAGCCTACAGCAAGCCCCAGTGCCAAATTCAGCCACAAGGGGGGCAGATGCCAGAAAAGTGGCTACAATTCTATTATCTGTAAAAAGGTCACCACACCAAAAACCTATCAAAATGAAAAGAAAGAGAACTATAAATAACTCAGATAAAGGAGAAAGGAAAAACCCCAGAAAAACATCTAAGCCATGAGGAGATTCTCAGCCTCCAGGAAAAAGACTTTAGATTGTTGATGCTGAAGATGATGCAAGACATTGGAAATAAACTGGAGGCAAAGATGGATAACTTACAGGAAACATTGAGCAAAGAGATACAAGATATCAAACTTAAACAAGAAGAGATGCAAAATACAATAACTGAAATAAAAAATTCACTAGAAGCACTTAACAGCAGAATACAGGAGGCAGAAGAATGAATAAGCAAGGTGGAGGAGAACAGATTAGTGGAAATGGCAGGTGTGGAACAGAAAAGAGAAAAAAGATTGAAAACAAATAAGAGAGTCTCAAAGAACTCTGGGACAATGTTAAATGCACCAACATCCATATTATAGGGGTGCCAGAAGGAGAAGAGAGAGAGAAGTGGACAGAAAAAATATTCCAATAGATAATAGCTGAAAGCTTCCCCAACATGGGAAAGGAACCCCTCCAGCAAGCACAACAAGTACCTTATAAAATAAACCCAAGGAGGAATACCCTGAGACACATATTAATAAAACAGACCAAAGAGAAAATCTTGAAAGCAGCTAGGGAAAAGAAAAAAGTAACATACAAGAGAACCCTGATAAGTTTATCAGCAGATTTTTCAGCAGCAACTCTGCAGGCCAGAAGGGAGTGGCATGGTATACTTAATGTGATGAAAGGAAAAAACCTCCAACCAAGATTACTTTACACAACAAGGCTGTCATTCAGATTTGAAGAAGAAATCAAAACCTTCACAGATAAGAAAAGCTGAGAGAATTCAGCAACACTAAACCAGCCTTACAACAAATACTAAAGGAACTTCTCTAGACAGAAAGGACAAGACAGCAACCAGAAACAAAAATACCACAAATGCCAAGGCTCACCAGTGAAGGCATACACACAGTAAAGATACTAAATCATCCATGTACAATTATGCCTCCAAAATCAGAATTCATGAGAATAGGAGGATACAAATGCAGGACACTGGAGATGAACTTGAAATTAAGGGAGCAACTTAAAACAATCTCATATACATATAGAATCTTATATCAAAACGTCAGAATAAATGCAAACCAAAAATCTACAATTGATACACAAAAAAATTAGAAAAATCAACTCAAATACAACAAAACTAAAGGCAGTCATCAAACCACAAGAGAAGAGAACAAGAGAAGGGAAGAAAAAAGAGCAACAAAAAAAAATCCAAAGCAATTAATGAAATGGCAATAAGAACATACATATCAATAATTACCTTAAAGGTTAATGGACTAAATGCTCCAACCAAAAGACATAGACTGGCTGAATGGATACAAAAACAAGACCCATATACATGCTGTCTTCAAAAGACCCACTTCACTCTAGGGACACATACAAATTAAAAGTGAGAGGATGGAAGAAAATATTCCATGCAAATGGGAATCAAAAGAGGCTGGAGTAGCAATACTCATAACAGACACAATAGACATTAAAATGAAGAATATTTTAAGGGACAAGGAAGGTCACTACCTAACAATCAAAGGATCAATCCAATAAGAAGATACAACAATTTTAAATATCTACACACACAACATAGGTTCACCACAATATATAAGGCAACTGCTGACAACCTTAAAAGGACAAATCAACAATAACACAATCATAGTGGGGGACTTTAACACCCCACTTACAGCAATGGACAGATCAACCAGACAGAAAATCAATAAGGAAACATAAGCCCTGAATGAAGCATTAAACCAGATGCACTTAATAGATATTTATAGGACATTTCATTCAAAAGCAACAGAATACACATTCTTCTCAAGTGCACATGGAACATTCTCTAAGATTGATCACATCCTGGGCTACAAATCCAACCTCACTAACTTTAAGAAAATTGAAAATGTAATTGTAATGTATACATGTAAGGATAACCTGACCCCCTTGCTGTACAGTGGGAAAATAATAAAAAATAAAATAAAAAAAAATAAAGTACACAAAGATGTGAATCTTGAGAAAATTTAAAAGTCACAACTTTAAAGAGCTAAAAAATAACATCTGGAAGAAAAATATCACTCAGAAATGATAGACAAGCTCTCTCAATTAGTTGTTATGTGAGTCTATGAAACAATTTGAAGGCTGGAAGTGTTTAATCTCCTCATAGAGGCAATAAAATACTGTAGTGGTGTAGTGGGTGCAAAAAAAAAAAAATTGAAATCAGGAGTTCCCGTTGTGGCGCAGTGGTTAACGAATCCGACTAGGAACCATGAGGTTGCGGGTTCGGTCCCTGCCCTTGCTCAGTGGGTTAACGATCCGGCGTTGCCCTGAGCTGTGGTGTAGGTTGCAGACGCGGCTCAGATCCCGCATTGCTGTGGCTCTGGCGTAGGCCAGTGGCTACAGCTCCGATTCGACCCCTAGCCTGGGAACCTCCATATGCCATGGGTGCAGCCCAAGAAATAGCAACAACAACAAAAAAAAATTGAAATCATATCAAGCATCTTTTCTGACCACAACACTATACTACTAAACATCAACAACAAGAAAAAAATCTGCAAAAAACACAAACACAAGGAGACTAAACAATGTGCTACTAAATAACAAATGGACCACTGAAGGAATCAAAGAGGAAATTTTAAAATACCTAGAAGCAAATGGCAATGAATATGTGACACACCAAAACCTATGGGATGCAGCAAAAGCTGTTCTAAGAGGAAAGTTTATAGCAATGCAAGCCCACCTCAGGAAACAAGAACAAGCTCAAATAAACAAGCTAACATTACATCTAAAGCAGCTCAAGAGAGAACAGACAAGACCTAAAGTTAGTAGAAGGAAAGAAATCATAAAGATCAGAACAGAAATCAGTGAAATTGAAACAAAGAAAACCATAGAAATGAGCAATGAAACAAAAAGCTTGTTCTTTGAAAAGTTCAACAAAATTGATAAACCCTTAGCCAGACTTATCAAGAAAAAAAAAAAAGAGAGAGGACTCAAATCAATAAAATTAGAAATGAAAAACAAGAAGTTATAATGGACATCACAGAAATGTGAAGGATCATAAGAGACTACTATATTCAACTATATGCCAATAAAATGGAAAACCTAGAAGAAATGGACAAATTCTTAGAAAACTACAATCTTCAAAGACTAAACCAAGATGAAATAGAAAAGATGAATGGACCAATCACAAGAACTGAAATGGAAACTGTGATTAAAAAACATCCAACAAACAAAAGTCCAGGACCAGATGGCTTCACAGGCAAGTTATATCAAACATTTAGAGAAGAGCTAACACCTACCCATCTGAAACTATTCCAAAAAATTACAGAGGAAGGGACTCTCACAAACTCATTCCATGAGGCCAGCATCACCTTGGTACCAAAACCAGACAAAGATACCACAAAAAAAGAAAACTATAGGCCAGTTCCGCTGATGAACATCAATGCAAAAATCCTCAAATACTAGCAAACCACATCCAACAATACATTAAAAGGAATGTGCATCATGATCAAGTGGGATTTATTTCAGGGATTCAAGGGTTCTTCGATATCTGAAAATCCATCAGTGTGAAACACCACATTAACAAACTGAAGAATAAAGACCATATGATCCTCTCAATAGATGCAGAAAAAGCCTTTGACAAAATCCAACATCCATTTCTGATAAAAACCCGTCAGAAAGTGGGCATAACGGGAACCTACCTCAACATGATAAAGGCCATTTACGAGAAACACACAGCTACCATCATTCTCAATGGAGAAAAGCTGAAAGAATTCCCACTGAGATCAGGAACAAGACAAGGATGTCCACTCTCACCACTACTTTTCAACATAGTTCTGGAAGACCTAGCCACAGCAATCAGGGAAGTAAAAGAAATAAATGTAATCCTAATTGGAAAGGAAGAAGTCAAACTATCACTATTTGCAGATGACATAATACTATACCTAGAAAATCCTAAGTTGCTATCAGAAAACTGTTAGAGCACATCCATGAATTTGGCAAAGTCACCAGATACAAAATTAATACACAGAAATTGATGGCATTTCTATATTCTAACAATGAAAATCAGAAAGAGAAATTAGGGAAGCAATCCCATTCACCATCACATCCAAAAGAATAAAATGCCTAGGAGTAAACCTACCTAAAGAGACAAAAAGATCTGTGCTCTGAAAACTATAAACCACTTGTGCTGGATATTAGATTCCAGTTATAACCACCGATGAAAGAAATCAAAGATGACACAAATAGATGAGAAAACATAGCATGTTCCTGGATTGGAAGAGTCAAAATTATCAAAATGACTATACTACCTAAGGCAATCTACAGATTCGATGCAATCCTTATCACATAACCAAGGATAGTTTTCACTGAACTCAAACAAAATATTTTAAAATTTGCTTGGAAGCATGGAGGTGGAAGAATCAGGCTCCCCCACTTCAGAAAATACTACAAAGCAACAGTCGTCAAAACTGCATTGTACTGTCACAAAGACAGACATATAGATCAGTGGAACAGGACAGAAAGCCCAGAATTCAACCCACATACCTACAGCCAACTCATCTATGACAAAGGAGGCAAGGATATACAATGGTACAATGGAGAAAAGACAGCCTCTTCAATAAGTGGTGCTGGGAAAACTGGACAACCACATGTAAAAAATGAAATTAGAAAACTCCCTAACACCATACACAAAAATCAACTCCAAATGGATTAAAGACCTAGATATAAGACCAGCCACTATAAAACTCTTAGAGGAAAACATAGGCCAAACACTCTCTGACATAAATGACAGCAACATCTTCTCAGATCCAACTCTAGAGTAATGACAGTAAAAACAAAAATAAACAAATGGGACTTAATTAAACTTAAAAGTTTCTGCACAGCAAAGGAAACCCTAAACAACACAAAAAGACAAGCCACAGAATGGGAGAAAATCTTTGCAAATGAATCAACTTACAAGGGATTAATCTCCAAAATTTATAAACACCTCCTACTGCTCAATACTAAGAAAACAAATAACCCCATCAAAAAATGGGCAGAGGATCTGGACAGACATTTCTCCAAAGAGGACATACAGATGGCCAAGAAACACATGAAACGACGTTCAACAACACTCATCATTAGAGAAATGCAACTCAAAACCACTATGAGATACCACTTTACACCAGCCAGAATGGCTATCATCAAAAAGTCTACAAACAATAAATGCTGGAGAGGGTGTGGAGAAAAAAGGATCCCTATTACACTGTTGGTGGAATTGTAAACTGGTGCAACCACTGTGGAAAGCAGTATGGAGAGGCCTCAGAAAACTAAAAATAGAACTAACATTTGATCCAGCAATCCCACTCCTGGGCATCTATCCAGAGAAAACCATGACTTGAAAAGACACATGTACTCCAATGTTCATTGCAGCACTATTTGCAATAGCCAAGACATGGAAACAATCTAAATGTCCATCAACCGAAGAGTGGATCAAGATGATGTGTGAGATATACATGACAGAATATTACTCAGCCATTAAAAGGAATGAAATACCCGTGTTTTTAGCAACATGGATGGACCTAGAAATAATCATGCTAAGTGAAGTCAGCCATACGATGAGACACCAACATCAAATGCTTTCACTGACATGTGGAATCTGCAAAATGGACACAATAAACTTCTTTGCAGAATAGATGTTGACTCATAGTCTTTGAAAAACCTATGGTTTCCAAAGGAGACAGTTTGGGGTGTGGGGGATGCGCTGGCAGTGTGGGATGGAAATCTTATAAAATTGGATTGTGATGATCATTGTACAACTATAAATGTAATAAATTCATTGAGTAATTTAAAAAAGCAGGCTATAAGTTTAAATTGAAGGGATCAGTAAAACTCATAAACATAGAGATGCTTTTTCAAGCTCTGTCACTAAAATGGGCTCAAAGTAGCAGAAACATCATGTTTGGTTTTCATTAATCTTCATGTGTACCTTCTTTTGATTTGTTCTCTAATAATATTCTCCACTAAAAGAAACTAGATTTCTGTAGAGACTAACTAATTCCATGATAAGTTTAGAATCTTACTGACGCTAATGAATAGAAAGAGTCATGGCTACAAAAGAAATGAAGTCTGAAATCAAGTTAAAAATGATTCCTCTGGACAAGTAATAATTATTTATACCTTCTGGCAGAAGTTCTGGGACAAGATAAATATGAAAAACGACATTAGTTTATTGTACATAGTGAGATTCAAATAAGAAAAGTTAATATAAATTGTACAGATAAAAGGCTGTAGAAAAAATGCCAAGTTTGAATGACTATTTTAATAAAGAGAGGAAAAATGTGTGTATATTCATGTTTGATGTATTTATTCTGTTAATTATATGTTTCTAAATTATAGGCTTGTACTTGCTTCTCTTTGCACAAGCAGGTGTTGACAAAAAGTTTATAACCCAAAAGTTGAGAATTATGTGTTATTTTGCAGGCTTACTGAGGACTATAACCTATGATACAGCTTCTCACAGCTCTGAGGAACTGTTTCAAAGAGGTAAAGGAAGAGCCAGGATATATAGCAGTTTCTTCTAAAAAAAAAAAAAGGATAGCTAGAACATCAGAATATTACTGCCAATCACAAAAAAAAAAAATCTCAATGATTTTAGTGCTTTTCTATGTATGGGAAGATGCAAGAATCTGGGCTTATTGAAATCATTCCTTTGATACACATCTTAACTATTTATGGCCAGTATTCTGTTTTTCTCCATCCTGAATCCCCTTAGGGTACAGAGCAGCAGTGGCTGAAGACTATGGCTATAACATTCTTTGTTGAAATAGTAGGTGATATTCTTTGCCTACATAGGAAGGGAAATGTAATAGTAAATAAATGATATAGACATGGACAGTGTACAAATTTTTTGAAAATGGAAAAGACTGATCAGTCCTTTTGGTCATACATTAGGAAGAGGGAAAAAATGGGGATTTAAGATAATTAGGCCAATGACAAAGTAGACTTCAACCATGTGTTCCAAGGTGATTAATAAAATAAATGCATTATAAATAAGGGCTAAGTCAGCTGACTCAATCCTTAATATTCAATGAAACAAAGAAATTAAATGGTACAAAAATTGATAAGCCGCACATAGGTTTTTAAAGGAGACAGCAAGTTGCAAAGAACTAAAAGCTATGTTGAAGACATAAACTGGAAAAAAAAAAGTACACTTTACCTAGCAGTAAAGATTTAACAATACAAGAAAAAGCTCTGAAAATCAATGGCTCAATTTTGAATCACTTTTGGAAAAGCAAGGCAGATCAAGATCCCAACCAAGAATCCAAAATCTGACTGTTTAGACAAGGTATTCTTTACTTTTTTAAGTCAAATAAGGTAACTACTACTCTGGAATTATATCAAAGCAATATCAGTAAAATCTTTAAAAGACATTAAAGTAATGTAGCTATGATACTTAAAAGATATGCAAACAAATAGAGAATTAATCAAAAAATCTATTAAATCACAGATTTCATTTGAATGTAAATGAAGTAATTAGTTTAGTGATAACTATGTTTGTATGTCTTTTGCCTTCTATTTGAGGTACATGAATTAGTTGTAATAATTTCATAATAGTAATTTAATTTTTAAACAGAATTTAAAATATATAACCCATTTTTAAAGCTACAAATGGTTTTAAATTCTTTCTTTGTTACATTTAAGTGTTTAAAACACTGAGCATTAAGCTAAGAAGAAATAATCATGGATGTGCCTCTCCTGTTCAAATGCCTCTTAGGCATTAAAAGAACTCTTCTGTCAGGAAATGGAGTATGCCCATTAACACCTATTATCACATTACCAGAGATCGTTTCCTTGATAATAAGAGAGAACAATTCTCAGAAATATCATTCACAGAAAATTTTTAATAAAAAAATGAAAGATAAAAGCCAGAAGTATTATCTAAAGAGGGCAGGATACCTAAATTTCATTTTTTTATTATCAGTATGGACATATTTATAGCTATGTAAACATGAACGACGATTAAGTATGCAAAAGTACCTGATAGAAAGAAATTGATTAGTTGTCCCAATTTTATAAGGATGTGGTGGAAATAGACTTAATAAGTCTAATCCTCTCCTGGCAGTGGAGAGATAATTCATCTTGGAAGATGATGATGACCATGAAAGAACTCCCCTACAAGGAGCACAAGAGACCTATAGATTTAGCTGCTATGCTCTGAAATCCATTACCATTTTGCACTGAGGCCACTTTTCCAGTGATGCTCCCAGCCAATAATGGAACACAGCAAGCCTACTAAAGCGGATCACACCTGAGGGAAGGGGGAGCTCTTCCAATGGCAGGTTTGGGCTTGTGGACTTCCCATGGACCTTGCTGAACCCTCTATGAACAGTACTGCAGTCTGAGACTCTTACAAACAACCTTCCTTTTTTTTTATGTCTCTCCTTCACAGGGTCGCTTCTGCATCACAGTTTAATAGTCTCTCAACTTTTTCTAGCTTCTTACACATTTTATCTCACAAGCATTTCCCCTAAGAAATCTCTTCTGTGCCTAATGCTGTCTTGACATCTGTTTCTCAAAGGATCTGTACCAAAACAGGGACTCAGTTTCTACAATGATACTAGGGCAATGATTTATAATACACTAGAGCTTTTAGTGAGCTGAAGGGTCAATTCCCTTCTGAAGGAAAAGTTTTACTTACACGTAGAAGCAGAGCCAATAGTCTCAAAAGCCTTTAAAGTCCTAACATTAGAAGATTATATTAACTAAAAAAATAACCCATGTATAAAAGTTAACACTACTATTAGTGAAAATAACGGCAAATGCTTATTTAAATGTACCTTTGGAAATCAAGATAATCCTTTGTTAAGGCCATTTGGCCCTGTCTTTCTGAAGTATATGTCTATTTATTAAAAAACAAGTGCCCCCAAAAGGCCACAGTACAGATAAAAAAATCTATAATGAAATTTATAATAATTTATAATGGTTATGTATTTAAAGAGGCATACTCTCTAACAGTTTATTAGCAATTAAATAGGCTTCAGCACCATTCAGGACACTAAAAAGAAAAAAATCCAAATTCTCATCCTATCCATGGACTAAAACCTCAAAAACTCTGTTCCAAAATAGTTCCCTACCCTTTAAAAAACTACCATATTTAAACATTTCCTTAGATTCCTTGAAGGTTGGAGTGTTAAAGCATGTCTCTCATTCATTTTTCTTAGCTGTTCTTTCCATATTACCTTCATTCTTACCTTGAATTTTAAAACAGACATTTTTAATTATTATAACAATTATGGTAATTTCTTTAGATACCTGGATTCCTAAGATACCAAAATTTAACCAAATTGAATTAGGAAAAAAAAGGTAATCCCTTTTCAAAGTCCTCTCTCTGCTAGCTTTTTTCAATCTGTCTACTTTTGTTCAAAGGCTGTATATGAACTCAGATGCTTCAGCAAGAGTCACTAAATGTCAAGATATACATTGAGCACCTAATAAAGGGAACATGTCATAACAAAAAGGAAAATAGCTTTCTTCTAAATTACTCCTATACCATCAGCCTTACAATGTATCTAAATGGTAGAAGATCTTGTCCTGCTTGAGGAGTGGGTTCAACTACATATCCCAATAACTTACTCAGTGGTACTTCTTTTCTGGCATCTTTTGTTTTTCCTTAGTACAACTTTGCCACATTTTCTTTGTCCACTTACCCACTGAATTCAGCTCTTTATAAAAATATTTAGCTTTCAAGTGCCATTTTTAAATGTTAGTTTTATTCAATCCCTTAATCACTTTTACTGATGTAAAATTCTGAAATATCTGGACCCCTGCCAATAGATGACATTTCTCTGGAATTCAATTTGCAAAAAAAGATTTTTAAGTATATTTATAAGACACAAATTTACATAGGTTCTATAATACAGAAAAAAAAATCCATCTTCTTGTCTTCTTGTTTTTTAAATGCAAGGGTGGTTATCTTCCGAAAGTCATGACTCAGGTCTTAAAAGCTAGAATTTTTCCTCTTACTTAACAAACACTTATTCAGTGATTACTGAAAAAAAAATAACTTTCTTCTATTTAGAAATGTTAATTCATCCAATTCCTTCAGCATACCTATGAAGTAGGTGTTAGTGTTATTTCCAATGTTGTAGATGAAGTTAAGTAATCTCAAGGTCACACAACCTAGTCATAGGCTAGATTTGAAACTAGGTAGCCTTTAACCCAGAATCAGTAATCTTAGCACCACCTATGCTGTCCATAGCATGACTAGTGACTACAAAATGTAAGTCATACAATTCAGTGCTATAAGAAGAAATGATTAGCTCTATAATTTCCCTAGATGACAAAAGGGTGTCCTCCTATTTTCCACTGGAGAAAGATAGATGGTGGCTGCTTGGGTGTATGAGTTAGGAATAATTCTGAATGTGAGTCAGCACCCAAAAAGCAAAGAGGACTGAGATCAACCAGGGATGTCTAACAAAGGCACAGTGAGAGGCAACGTGCTTTCTAGACACACATTAGCCATCTCTGAGTCAGGATTCCCAATTTAAGGTTACTGCGTCTGTCCCTTCTAGACTTTAAAATGTGTGAAGTTTTAAAAGTAAGACCACGTAGTTCCCATTGTGGCTCAGGAAACAAATCCAAATAGTATTCATGAGGATGTGGGTTTGATCCCTGGCCTGGCTCAGTGGGCTGGGGATCCGGCATTGCCGTGAGCTGTGGTGTAGCTCGCAGATGTGGCTCAGATCCCATGTTCCTGTGGCTGTGGCAGAGGCTGGCAGCTATAGCTCAGACTTGACCCCTGGCCTGGGAACTTCCACATGACCTGGGTGTGGCCCTAAAAAAAAAGGCAAAAATAAAACAAAATAAAATAAAACCAAAGGGGCTCAGGAGTCACAAGAATCTGTAAATGAAGTCTGTATTTCATGGCAACCATAGCATACTCATATTTTGAGAAGTCTAAAAGCCTCCTTAAAGAAGAATTTTCCTTAAGGAAATCATTAAGTGCATATTTAAAGACCATGAAATATGAAGAGCCCTTTGGTATTGTCCAGCAACAGAGACTCTCTTCCTAGACAACTTGACAACTATTATATCCTCTGGAGTAACACTTGCCATGGCTGAGGTTTTGGTCTCCCTAACTGACCTCCAGATACAATAGCTGAATAATTTTGACAAAACAATCTTGAGGAAAGGAAAGGCTATAGTAACTGAAAACAATCAACTTCTGATTTTCTATTCTCAGCAAACATCCCCCTCCTTCAAAATAGTATACTTTCTCCAGTTAAGGGTCTGGTAAACAGACTTTTCATTACTCCTGAGATTTTTTCTAAAATGTATTATGGACAGAAATGGTTAGTTCCCTAACAGAAAAAAAAAAAACAACAACAACACTTAAATGACATGAAAATCTCTTATATTCATTTTCTAGCTATTCATCCATCCATTCATTGATTCATTGATTCACCCATCAAATATTGACTGAGAACATGTCACGTATATGTGTGACATTCTATAGGTGCTACTGAAACAAAGAATATAGCAAAGATTCATTTCATGATACTCATAGTTCAGCATGGGAGCAGATAAATAAGCAGTTTCATACAAAATACTAGGTGATTAATAGAGATATGTGAAAGATATTATACTGGGCATAGATGAAAGCATATTTAACTTTTTCTCCAAATCAAGAGAGGATTAAGTAATTATTCAATGAAATTACCTTTGTTCTGAGTATTAAAACATATGTAGGATTTGTCCAGTGGCCAAGAGACAGAGAAGGCATTTATTTTTGAAAAAAACCTTGATATAAAGCATAGAGTAACAAATTAGCATGCTATGAAACATGAAAGGGTGGGATGGTGGAAGGCTAGGAAGCAGGCAGGCAGAACTGAGCTTCTATACATCACGATAAGGAGAGAATTGGGGCTTTATCCAGAGCATCATGAGAAGCTATTGGGAAAGAAACATTTACTACTGATATGACATGGTTGCAACTGTATATTTTCAATATATATTTCATACACAGACTTTTTTTGTCTATCTGAAAGCACAATGGAGGGTAGAATATGGTAGAAGACTGGAAATAAAGAGACCAGGTAATTATTTAAACAATAAAGAGGATATGATGAAGGCCTAAATCATACCAGAATAACACAGATCCAAAAAACTCTGTGCATATAAAAGTTCAAATTATATGGGGAAATGGGCTCCAATTCGTTTATGCATTAGTCATGTTTGTTCTTGTTATTGCTATTTTTTAATAGTTATTTCACCAATACAATTTTTTTTTCAACTGTACAGCATGGTGACCCCGTTACACATACATGTACACACTCTATTTTCACACGTTATCATGCTCCATCATAAGTGATAGGACATAGTTCTCAGTTCTACACAGCAGGATCTCATTGCTAATCCATTCCAAAGGCAATAGTTTCTATCTATTAACCCCAAGCTCCCCAACCACCCCACTCCCTCCCCCTTCCCCTTGGCAACCACGAGTCTATTCTCCAAGTCCATGATTTTCTTTTCGGTGAAAGTTTCCTTTGTGCCTTATATTAGATTCCAGATATAAGTGATATCATGTGGTATTTGTCGTTCTGACTTCCTTCACTCAGGATGAGAGGCCCTAGTTCAATCCATGGTGCTGCAAATGGCATTATTTTGTTCTTTTTATGGCTGAGTAGTATTCCATTGTGTATATATACCACTTCATCCTAATCCAATCATCTGCCAGTGGACATTTGGGTTGTTTCCATGTCTTCGCTATTGTGAATAGAGCTGCAATGAACATGCTGGTGCATGTTCCATTTTTAAGGAAAGTTTCGTCCGGATATATGCCCAAGAGTGGGATTGCTGGGTCCTATGGTAGTTCCAGGTATAGTTTTCTAAGGTACCTCCATGCTGTTCTCCACAGTGGTTGTACCAGATTACATTCCCACCAACAGTGCAGAAGGGTTCCCTTTTCTCCACACCCTCTCCAGCATTTGTGATTTGTGGACTTCTTAATGATGGCTGTTCTGACTGGTGTGCGGTGGTATCTCATGGTCGTTTTGATTGGCATTTCTTTAATAATCAGGGGTGTTGAGCATTTTTTCATGTGCTTGTTGGCCATCTGTATATGTTCCTTGGAGAAATGTCTCTTCATGTCTTTTGCCCATTTTTCCATTGGGTTGTTGGGTTATTTGCTGTTGCGTTGTATAAGCTGTTTGTATATTTTAGAGATTAATCCCTCCTTAGTCGCATCATTTGAAACTGTTTTTTCCCACTATGAAAGCTGTCTTTTTGTTTTCTCTTTGGTTTCCTTTGCTGTGCAAAGCTTGTCATTCTGACTAGGTCCCAGGGGTGTATTTTTGCTTTTAATTCTTCTTCCTTTGAGAGAGTGACCTGAGAAAATATTCATAAGGTTGATGTCAGAGAATGTTTTGCCTATGTTCTCTTCCCGGAGTTTGAAGGTGTCTTGTCTTACCTTTAAGGCTTTCAGCCATTTTGAGTTTATGTTTGTGCATGGTGTGAGGGTGTGTTCGAGTTTCATTGACTTGCATGCAGCTGTCCAGGTTGCCCAGCAAAGCTTGCTAAAAACAGTGTCTTTTCCCCGTATTATGCTCTTGCCCCCTTTGTCAAAGATTAATTGAGCTTATGTGTTTGGGTTTATTTCTGGGTCCTCTATTCTGTTCCATTGGTCTGTCTGTCTGTTTTGGTACCAGGACCACACTGTCTTGATGACTGTGACTTTGTAATAGTGCCTGAAGTCTGGGAGAGTGATGCCTCCTGCTTGGTTTTTGTTCCTCAGCATTGCTTTGGCAATCCTGGGTCTTTTGTGGTTCCATACAAATGTTTGGATTGTTTGTTCTAGTTCAGTGAAAAAATGTCATGGGTAATTTGACAGGGATGCATTGAATCTGTAGATTGCTTTGGGTAGTATGGCCATTTTTACCATATCAGTTTTTCTAACCCAGGAGCATGGAATATCTTTCCATTTCCTTACATCTTCTTTAATTTCCTTGATTAATGTTTTATAGTTCTCAGCACATTTAGAGTCCTTCACCTCCTCGGTCAGGTGTATTCCCAGGTATTTGAGTTTTTGAGGTGCAGTTTTAAAAGGTATTGTATTTTTGTATTCCTTTTCTAATATTTCGTTGTCAGTATTCAGAAATGCGCCTGATTTCTGATTGTTCGTCTTAAATCTTGCTACTTCACTGAATGTATTGATCAGTTCAAGTAGTTTTTGGGTTGAATCTTAGGGTTTTCTATGTATAGTATCATGTCACCTGCATACAGGGAGAGTTTTACCTCTTCTCTTTCTATTTGGGTGTCTTTTATTTCATTTGTTTGTCTGATGGCTGTGGCTAGGACTTCCAGTGCTATGTAGAATAAGAGTGGTGAATAGCAGTTGTTCCAGATTTGATTGAGAAGGCTTTCAGTTTTTCTCCATCGAGTATTATATTTGCTGTGGGTTTGTCCTAAATGGCTTTGACTATGTTCAGGAATGTTCCTTCTACACCCACTGTGGCAAGAGTTTTGACCATGAATGGATGTTGTGTATGACATTTATTGATTTGCATATGTTGAACCATCCTTGTGATCTTGGGATAAATCCCTCCTGGTCGTGGTCTATGATCTTTTTTATATGTTGTTGGATTCGGATGGCTAAAATTTTGTTGAGAATTTTTGCATCTCTATTCATCAGCGATCCTGGCCTATGGCTTTCTTTCTTTTTTTTTCCCTTTTGCTGGTACCTTGTTTGGTTTTGGAATTAGGGGGATGGTGGTGTCATAGAATGTCTTTGGGAGTGTTCCTTCTTCAACCTTTTGAAAAAAGGTTAAGGAGGATGGGTGTAAGTTCCTCTTTGTATGTTTGGTAGAATTCAACTGTGAAGCCATCTTGTCCTGGACTTTATTTGCAGAGAGGAGTTTCATGACATAGTCCATTTCATTTCTAGTGATCAGTCGGTTTGGTTGATCGATCTCTTCTTGATTCAGTTTTGGCAGGCTGTAAGTCTCTAGAATGTTGTCCATTTCTTCCAGGTTGTCAAATTTGCTGGCATACAATTGTTCATAGGATTCCCTCACGGTTTTTTGTATTTCTGTAGTATCCATTGTGACTTCTCCTTTTTGTTTATTTGGGTTTTTTCTGTCCTCTTCTTGGTGAGTCTGGTCAGAGGTTTGTCAATTTTGTTTACCTCTTCCAAGAACCAGCTCTTGGTTTGATTGATTTTGTCCATTGTTTTTTGAATCTCTATTTTATTGATTTCCTCTTGGATCTTTATGATATCCTTCCTTCTGCTGACTTTAGGTTTTGTTTGTTCTTCTTTGTCTAATTCATTTAGGTGGTGGGTTAAGTTGTTGGTGTGAGATTTTTCTTTTCTTTTTTGGGGAAGGCCTGTATCGCTATGAATTTCCCTCTGAGCACTGTTTTTTGCGGCATCCCATAGGTTTTTGAGTGGACATGTCTTCATTATCTTTTGTCTCGAGGTGTTTTTTAATTCCCTTCTTGATTTCCTCGTTGACCCATTGGTTTTTTAGTAGCGTGTTGTTTAGTCTCCATGTAGTCAGTTTTTTCTCATGTCTTTTCCTGTGGTTGATTTCTAGTTCCACGCCATTGTGGTCGGAGAAGATACTTGAAATAATTTCTACATTCTTGAATTTGTTGAGGTTAGCTTTGTGCCCCAGGCTGTGATCAATTTCTTGAGAACGTTCCATGTGCACTTGAGAAGAATGTATATTCTGATTTTTTTGGATGTAATGTCCTGAAAATGTCAGTTAAGTCTAACTTTTCTATTGTGTCCTTTAGGATCTCTGTTGCCTTGCTGATTTTCGGTCTAGAGGATCTGTCCATTGTTGTGAGCGGGGTGTTAAAGTCTCCTACTATGGGTGTATTCCCATCGATTTCTCCTATTATGTCTGCTGGCACTTGTTGTAGGTATCTGGGTGCTCCTATATTAGGGGCATATGTATTGATGATTGTAATATCCTCTTCTTGAATGGATCCTTTAACCATTAAATAGTGTCCTTCTTTGTCTTTCTTAATGGCCTTCATTTTAAAGTCTATTTTGTCTGATACGAGTGTTGCGACTCCTGCTTTCCTGTCCTGTCCATTGGCACAAACTATCTTTTCCCATCCCCTCGCTTTCAACCTATACATGTCCTTTGCTCTAAGGTGAGTCTCTTGTAGGCAGAAGATTAAAGGTTTTTGCTTTTTGATCCAATCTGCCACTCTGTGTCTTTTGATTGGAGCATTCAGTCCATTGATATTTAAGGTGATTGTTGATAGGTATGCATATTTATTGTCATTTTAAACCAGTTGATTCTATGTTTCTCCAGTTGCTTCTATGTTTCTCCTTTCTTCTTTTCTTTTTTGGGTTGGATGGTTTCCATTTACTTTATGCCTGAGTAGTTTTCTTTCCAGTTTTTGTGAATGTAATGTTTGGTTTTGATTTGTGGTTGCCCTGTTTTTAAGCATGTTAAGCCCTTCCTTTATCTGCTTTCTTTTGCCTGATGGTCATATAGGCTCAGACACATCACTAAAATAAAAAAAAAAGAATCTGTATTTTCTTACTTTCCTTCCCTACAATGTATGATTTTGATGTCTTTTTTGCTTTTAACATCTTCATGTTTAGATCTGTATGCTGGCTTATTTAAGTGATTGCTTTCCAGTCGTGGTTTCCTCCATCCTAATTCTTCTTTCCCCCTTTTTTTTTCTCTCTCTGTCTCTCTCTTTTTTTTTTTTTTTAATTTAGAGATGCCCTTTCAGTATTTCTTTTAGAATGGGTTTAGTATTGCTGTACTCTTTTAGCTTTTGTTTGTTGGAGAAATTCTTTATTTCCCCTTGTAATTTAAATGATATTCTTGCTAGATAGAGTATTCTAGGTTGCAATTTTTTTTCCCTTTCATCCCTTTAAATATATCTTGCCACTCCCTTCTGGCCTGTAGTGTTTCTGTAGAGAAATCAGCTGATACGCTTATGGGGGTTCCCTTATAATTAATGCTTTGCTTTTCTCTGGCTGCTTTTAGAATCCTCTCTTTGCCTTTTGCCATTTTTAGCATATTATGTCTTGGTGTGGGCCTGTTTGGGTTCCGCTTGTTTCCTCTGTGCTTCCTGTACCTTGATATCAGTATGCTTTAGATTTGGAAAGTCTTCAGCCATAATTTCTTCAAATATATTTTCAATCCCCTTTTCTTCTTCTTTTCCTTCTGGAATTCCTATTATGTGTAGATTGGCCTGCTTTATATTTTCCCATAGGTCTCTTATATTGCTTTCATGTTTTTTTTCATTTGGCTTTCTGTCTGCTGTCCTGATTGGGTGATTCCCATTAGTTTATCTTCCATGTCACTAATTCGTTCCTTTGCTTTATTCATTCTGCTCTTTATTGCCTTAAGCTCAGTTTGTATCTCTGCCAATGAATTTTCTAGTTTTTCTTGGCTCCTCCTTATACTTTCTAGTTCCTTGCTAAGGAATCTGCATTACTGTTAATATCCTCTCTTTTTTAAATTCCTTCTGTATTTTCAGTGCCTCCCTTTTTAACTCAAGCTCTGTCGGACTGCAGACATCTGTTTCATTGTTGTCTGCTTTAGGGGACAGTCATATTTTTATGCTGCTTTCTATGCATAATGTTTGTACTTTTTTGTGGGGGGCGGGGGCCTTGCCTGTAGCATATGGAAATTCCTGAGCTAGGAGTCAAATCAGAGCTGCAGCTACCAGCCAACACCACAGTCAAAGCAACACTGAATCTAAGCCACATCTGCAAATTACACCACAGCTTGCAGCAACACCAGATCCTTAACCCACTGCACAGGGCTGGGGATCGAATCTGCACCTCTGTAGCAACCCAAGCTGCTGCCACAGCGGGAACTCGACTTTCACATAATTCTTCAGAATAGCTTCATGAGAGTAGTAAAATAAAATAAATTTTACTGATAAGAAAATGAGATCCGAAGAAGTAGCTCACCCTGACATACTGAAGCAAAAGTTCACATCCTGGACTTCAAAACCATTTCTTCTCTCTGACCCACAATAGAAAATTATTCATCAATGTAACTAAAATGTGGGCTTTTGTGGTTGTGATTGCATTTAATATTTCAATGGCCATTTTGTCATGCTAATGTTCAAAATCTAAGATTTTCTGTACTGTTAGAGACAGTCCAATCCTTGCACATATTTAAAATGTAATTAAGGAGGTAGAATCAACAATAGAAATGTGAAATATATAATAATGTCTTTTATTACCCAACAAAAAAATTTCTAATATAATTCCACAAATTCTCCTTATTGACCATTAGATAGAAGGCTCTCTATTACTTATTTACTTGGAAATAAATATAAAATAAAACTTTCTGTTATGTCTTCTAGCTACTTTTTATTAAGATAAAATTTACATGCAGTGAAATGTGTAGATCTTAAATGTACAGTTCTACACAAGGCTAGTGTACAGAGAATTTTTTCCTATCAATGCTCTATCTCCTAACAGAAAATCAATTAATATACAATCTTTTTATCTGTTTTCTGAGCAGAGAAAAATCATTTTTCTTCATCCTTCATCCACAGAGTGTCTGGCTACTCTTGTAGGACATTTGACCCCATTATCATTGTGTCACTCCGGGGTAATTGTGTCCTGCTTAGGACAGGATGAGTGACCAGCAAAACCCTCATTATTTACTGTGGAATAATGAATAAGAACTACACCTATGGGCAGAGTAACATGTATGCACATTCAAGAGAATATTAATGAAGATGAATTCTAACAACCCAACAATGTGTTAGAAACCTCATAGTACATTAAGTTTTTAACTGTCAAATAGTTTTTAAGATATTTTTATAATAATTCCAAAGTCTATTTTATTTATCCACATATTTACTACCTTAATTTGGCATTTGTTTAGATTCAACTTTCTATCTAGAATTATTTTCCTTTTGCTTGTAGAACCAAAAAAAATATTCTTTTATTGTAGTCAGCTGCCATGAATTCTCTCAACTTTATTTTTCTTTGTCTGAATAAAATTATAGTTCACTTTCATCTTTGAAAAATACTTTTGTGTTTTTAGAATTCTAGGTTGATTTATTTCTTCATGGATCTTTTCATTCGCATAGTCTAATCTACTCTTAATCCCATTTAGTGAAGTTGCTAAATTGATATGCCTCCTTCCTTCAGAAATTATTCTTTTCTGGAAGTTGTTCTTTTCCTGGCTCTGGATTATTATCCCAAGTAGGCATAGATTCATTCAAACATTTAAGAGGAACTTCTGCAGATTTCTAGATCCCTTTCTTTCTGAAGCTCCCTTCTGTTCAGCATTTGACTCCACAAATTTTAACCATCTGGCCTCTACAAATTCTGAGCTTTATCTCCTCACTTTAGAAAAATGGCCAAGTTGGGTTTGGTTCTTAATGCCTTGTACCACAGAATGAATAATGTCCCCAAGCAGAAAGCTGAGTCAATTTGGAGGGGTTACATTTTTGATATCCCTTCTCCCACTGATCATGGTTCCATGCCACTACATGGGAAAAGCTCTTTCTGCTTGTTTACCCTGAGAGTCTGCAACCACTTACTTTCTCAGGGATGAAAACAGACCTCCTTGATATTGTTTGTGAGATTCACAACAGTTTTGTGTTCATTTTTTTAATTGAAGAGTAGTATATCATTTTCTTAATATACTAATTTGTACATTCATTCTTCAGTTGATAAATGTTTTGATGTTTTGGATTTTTTACAGATTTTAGTTACTGAGCTAAAACGTTTACAAATATCTGTGTGTCAATATTTTTGGGGGGACACATTTCCATTTTTCCTGGATATTTCCATAGAACTGGTGTGTTATAAAATAGATGAATGATTAACTTCATGAGAAACTAAAGATCAATTCTCTACTACATAGAGCTAGACTATTTTACATCCTCACTAACAATGAATGAGCAATCCATTTGCCTCCAAATTTGATATTTTCAGTCTTTTTAATTTTATCCATTATAACTGGTATAAAATGTTTCATTATGATTTTATTTTGCAGTCTCCTGATGACTAGTTATGTTCTACCATGATCTATCAATCTGATTGTCCTTTTCAAAAGGTTTCTGTAATAATCGGGCAAACCTCTATTTCTCTTCCCATGGCTTTGAGGAGTCTCTGGAAAGGGGTATTAACTAGAATCTGCCTCAAGATCTCAGTTCCATGGTACATTTTTTATCACAAAGTAAAATTACAAAGCATATTAACCAAGGTTTTTAATTATAGGAAAACATTAGTCTTCAGCTACTATAAAAAAAGTAAAGAATACTAAAACCAAATGTAAAACTACTCATTTAATTTCAGGCTTTTAAAATGCCTAAGTATAGTAATAAAATGATCTTAAATCAGGTACAAAAATCTTTCATGTCAATCAAAGACAATGTTATACGGATTTGACATAAAATCTGTGTATAAAAAGGCATCTGACAGATGCTTGAGGAACTGCAAAAGATATTAAAGTGCTATTTTTAGCAAACCCCAATTTAGTTTCAAAATGAATATTACAATTCAGAATAGCAATATATAAGAATTAATAAACTCAAAAGATAGATATATGTTCTATTCTAAAATAGAATGAGGAACGTGAGAATAGAAATTATAGGAAATATATAGTCATTTTACATGTTACCTTATCAGCATGTTTCTTAATTTAAAGTAATATCATATCAATGCAATTTAATCTCTGATAAACAGGAATTCCCATCATGGCTAAGCGAAAACAAATCTGACTAGCATCTATGAGGACGCAGGTTTGATCCCTGGCCTCACTCAGTGGGCTAAGGATCTGGCATTGCCAGTGAGGGTGAGCTGTGATGTAGGTCACAGATGCAGCTCAAATTCTGCATTGCTGAGGCTCTGGCATAGGCCAGCAGCTACAGCTCCAACTGGACCTTCTAGCCTGGGAACCTCCATATGCCATGGGTTCAGCCCTAAAGAGACAAAAAGACCAAAAAAAAAAAAAAACTCTGATAAAAAGATTAATTTTATATACATTAAAATTAGCAAATCTTATCATAAATTATTACTAATTTTATTTATGTATGGCTATGCTAAGTTATTTTACATTTTCTTAACCACTTTCTGTCACCAGTTTGTATCTTTAAAGTATTAAAATATCTGTAGATATTCTGAGTTTCTTATCCTAGTGTTCCCTTTATGGTTCTTGGAAATCTGAGACCAGAGCAGTGCTAAAAAGGCTAGCTGCCACCATGTCCTAAATACTAATTACATCATTTTGGTCATTATTTGTGGGTTATCTGAATTCTGTTGGGGATTCTAATATGTTAGTATCCACATTCTAAGGCGCTCTGGTGAGAATGAAAATTGGGGATTAAAACACTCAAAATCACCTTTTATTCACTGATCTGCAATAAGATATTAAATTTTTTAATTATCTGATCCCCTTCATCCTTCCTCAATAATTATGAATGACATGTAAATAGAATCAGAAAGTAATGGAAAAAAATGTGATAAAATGAGTTTGTAGGGATGATCTCTCAGGTACTTTCTATTTTAAATGTTCTTTTTGTGTATGCGTGGTGAAGGAAAGCACAATGTTTATTCCAGGCACCAAAAAAGGATATTTCAAATATTTTGTTTTAGAAATAAAAAAAAAAGTTTTCAAAATTATTTTGATCAATAATCCAGGTTTCTTTGGAAAGGAAGTAAAAGTGCTTAAAATGATTTCTTTGTAGGTTAAAACATTCATTTGAGGGTAAATATTGCAGTGTGTTAAGAATATTAGTAACTCATTTTTTATTATATTTTGTACTTATGATTCACATATTATAATCAGAAATTAGTTAATAATTTCCTTGAATGAGTTATTTATATTCACTGTCTTCAATTCATCCCTTCCTACTCTCTCTTAAATCTACTGCATCATACTTCAGGAACCCTTCACTCTACTACAATAACTTCCCCATTCTAATTCCAATGGTTTATTTGGCAGTCTCATCTTACTTGACCTGGCAACAGCTTTTAACAGTATTAAAACATGTGCTTCCACAATTAGCTTCCAGGACCCTTCATTTTTAAAGCCACTCATTTGCATTCTCCTTTATAAATTCTTCTCATTTTCTCTAATTCTTAAAGTTAGAAATCTTTGAAAGTCAGTCCTTGAACCTCTTCTCTTTTCTTTTCTAATATTTTCACCTCTTTAGTGATTCTATTAATTTTCTTGGTTTGATCTAATATCTATACTGGCAAAAACCAAATTCATGTCTCCAACACATACTATGCAAATTTCTGTTTAACTTAATTTCATTTAAATTAGTATAATAGTACCTCAAAATTAATAGATCCAAAAATGAGGTTTTCCTTCCAAAATTGCTTCTCCCTCCACCTTTCCCATTTTAATTAATGGCAGTTCAATTCTTTCAATTGTTTGGGGCAAAAATTTTAGTCATTGTTGGCTCTTCTCTTCTTCTGTTTCACTCATTTTAATTTAGTCCATCAAGCCTAAATGATTCCACCTTCAAAATTCATCCAGAATACAACCATTCTCACTACTGCCACTACTGCTGGTCTAGTCCAATCACCATCCTTCTTGCCTGGATCATTGTCTTACCCTCCTAGCTTGTGTCCCTTGTTATACCTTTACCCCTGCACAGCTTTCTCAACAAGGAAGTCACAATGTCCTTGTAAAACTCAAGGCAGGTCGTGCCTTTGCTACATGCAAAACTACCCAATGCCTCCCCATTTTGGTTCAAATTAAAGCCAAATTCATTACAGTGGCTAAAAGTTTTCATGTTGTTCTCTTTCCCACAATTCTTCTCAAAATTATTTCTTACTATTATCACAAATGGATCTCCTTGATCTTAAGAGCACATCATCCTTCTGCCTGAGGCTTTTTGCTTTTGCTGAGGCTTATATCTCAAATATTCTTTCTCTAAATATCCACAGACTTCATTCCTTTCATTTCTTTCACATTTTATTGATGCTTTTACTAACTACCTTATTTAAAAATTTAATAGCATCTTAACTATTTAATTTCCTGTATCCACCTATTACTGCCTAACTTTCAAAATATTTTTAATTGTCTTCTCACTGAAACGCAAGATCCAGAAGAGTAGAATTTTTTTCAATTACTGTCATTTTTATTAATGATTTGTATCGATGACTGTGTCTTCAGAACCTAGAAAAAATACCTAGTAGCACTTAATAAATAATTTAAGGTGGATGGACAATAGTTTACCAGAAAATAAATAATATCCCAGCACTAATGAGTTCTTTAACACTATAGATAATGCAGATTGAGAAATAAACCTTGTCTCAGAAATTTTAGTCTTGTGGCAGAATAAAAGAGACTAGTCAAGTCTGGAAAATTGACTTACATTAAAAAAAAACTTAAGAAAAAATGCCATATTTTTACTTCTTGGATGATATATACAAAAATGCTAACTACAACTATGTCATTGGGAAAAAATAAGAATATAAACTTACAAAATTAAGGCAGTGAAAAGTGTAATGATAGTTGCCAAATTTTATTTTACAGTATTTTCTGTTTATGGGCAATCCAAATTTCAAATATGTTAAGAATATAAATAATTCTTCATAAAACCAATATAGTAATATTTTTTTCCTGGGGAAGGGGTTCATCACTGATTTTAGTGCAAAGTTTAAACTTCTAAAAAAGAAAACCAAGACATTCCAATATGTTAGTTTCACCAAACCTATTAAGCTTTATTTCCTATTTAACTTCCAAAAGATCTTTCATTGATGCAGGGTCATTTCCTCTCTATCCACAATATGTCCATACCTTTCACTCTGATTTTTTCACATTGTACCTACACACATATCAGCATACACACACACACACGCACACACACACACACACACACCTTAACACATTCCACTCATTTTTTTTGCCCATATATTGTGCATTCTTCAAGGTCCATCTCAATTTTCAAATTTTCCAGTTTGTTTTTTGCAAGTTCCCCAGTTCATTCCATCTCATATTGCAATCTTCCCCAGGACATCTGTAACCTCCTCATCCAATTTTGCCTATCAATTTCATTCTAATTTTCCTGAAACTTTGTTTAGATACCCACAATGCATAAAGCATTATATTAAGGGCTTCAGATAGAAATAATTAAGATAAACATGACTACTGCTGTCATAGAGTTAACATTTTTCATTTAGGATTAGTGGCATGATAACTCTGCAGTATTTTCATAAACATGATGTTTTACACATGTAGTCATTTCATATATATTATAGACTCCTACCTAAGGATTTTGTCAAACAGTTATTTTCTATTCTCTGTAATAGTTCAAAGGCAGTATCCATAAAAGACAAGTGAGTTAAAAAGAAAAAAAAAATACACAGGGCTAAATTTAAGATGAAATAATTTTCTCTTTATTCCCATAACTTTATACTTCAAGAAAGATTAATAATATAAAAGGTTGTATTTGAATTCCAGGATTCGAAACAGCTTTTCTAATAGATCTCTATTTAAACTTTAAAAATGTGACTTTAAAGGCTAATATGTCCAATAGATGGTAATATAGCTCTAGAGAATATAGTTTTTTTATATTCCTCTTCCAGGAACTTACTTGCTGTCTTTTATTCTGGAGTCTAATCAAAAAACTTTCCAATGCATCCTCATTTCCCACAGAATTATATTAAAAATAATTTAGAAATAACCTAAATAAACTTTATTATACCAAAGTGCTTTTGAAATAAATAATAACTTAAACGTTTCCAATGCTATTTTAAATAACCCAATAGTTTTGAAAACTGTGACTAGAGTTGACATGAACATGTTACATACCATGGGTTAGAAATGTGAAAAAATGTTAGATAATCTTAACCAATATTCTAGCTCTTCAATCAAGTAAAACTGGACTTCATCCATTGTTCTGAGATGGGTTTTATCCTATTTTTACCCTAGATTTTCAGAGCTACCTTCTAAATCATTGTTTATGTAGAGAATATAATGCTCATGGCCATGGGCAAATATTTCAAAACAATGTTATTATTTGGTTCTATATATTAACTTCTTGTCAATTGTGTAGAAAGGGAAGGCAAGTTAAGATACTGTTGGAAGATGGCCAATGATAGCTTTAGGATTTTTCACACACACACACACACACACACACACACAGGCACATGCACACTCACACTCCCATTCAAAGGAGGAAATAAATATTGGAAACAGGCATGGAAAACAATCATAGTATTACTCCCGTAAACCCAGCAGGCATTATAAACTCATTTACCTCCCAAATGACTGTTTTAGTACTCTTACTCTCTAAGCCAAGTTAAAAGCAAAACACACTCGTTTTTAAAAAGAATAACCATCTCAGCCTCTGTGTTTACATTTTACTGTAAAGAGACATGTCTTCCTTTTTTATTTTCTCCTCTCATTATCAGATCATTTCTAGCCTGTTGATCTCCAACATCTCTAGCACCCTTCAGGGCCTGATTTTACATGTTTGTATTTCTCTTTGTTTCAAGGAAACTCACCTCTAAAGCCAATAAGACAAATGATTAATTGGTTTTGGCCTTCTTGTAGCTAGAACTTAAACATTCCTCCTATAGCCAATGTGATTCTTCTTGCATATCGGATTATCTTTTCTTCCATGTGTTATATACCTAAGGCTTTTCACTAGTATCCATGTACTAAAACACATGTGCTGTAATATTTCATAAAGCTCTAAAATGTAAGATGAAAAATCTATAAGAGGAAATAGTAATCTTAAGTATCAAAAGAATATGAAATGGAGTTCCCATCATGGTTCAGCAGAAATGAATCTGACCTGTATCCACGAGGACAAAGGTTTGATCCTTGGCCTCACTCAGCGAGGATCTGGTGTTGCCATGAGCTGTGGTGTAGGTCACAGACAAAGCTCGGATCTGGAGTTACTGTAGTGTAGGCTAGCAGTTACAGCTCCAATTAGACCCCTAGCCTGGGAAACTCCATATGCTGTGGGCATGGCCCTAAAAAGACAAAAGCAGAGAGACAATATGAAATCAACATCAAGTTCAAGATTATTTCTAATGTAGACACATTCAGTTTTATTTTCCTATTAGAATAACCTGGAAATATTTTTAAAATCTTGTGCCTGGATGGCAGCCTGAAAGGATTACGTAAACTCCTGAGAGGATTCCAATATGCAAAGATGACAATCACTAACCCAAAAAGAAAATAACAACTCACATGGAAAAGCTAAAATATGTCTCTAGTTTGTTCACTAGGGGAATGAGAGAGGAGCTAAGTGGGAAAGGCAGGTGAAGTACCAGACTTTCTTCAGATAGAGGAGGATCTGGAAAGCAGAGGAAAATTATCCTAATACTTTATAGGCAATTTTTTTTCAATTGAAGTGTAGTTGATTTAAAATATTGTGTTAGTTTCTGGCGCACAGCAAAATGATTCAGTTGTACATATATTTTTTCTGATTTTCTTCCATTGCAGGTTATTATAAGATACTGAATATAGCTCCCTCTACTTTACAGTAGGAACTTGTTGTTCATCTATTTTATATATAGTAGTGTGTATATGTTAATCCTATACTCCTAATTTATTCCTCAAACTCCCTCTTTCTCCTTTGGTAACATTGTTTGTTTCCTATGTCTATGAGTCTGTTTCTGTTTTGCAAATAAGTATATTTTTGTACTAATGTTTTTGTTTTTTGTGGTGGGGTGGTGGCTGTAACCATGACATGGAAGTTCCTGGGCCAGAGATCGAATCCAAGCTATAGCTGTGACGTGTGCCATAGCTGAGGCAACACTGCATACTTTAATCCACTGCACCACTCCAGGGATTGAATTTGAACCTCAGCAACAACCTGAGTCACTGCAGAGACAACAGAGTATTCTTAACCTGCTGTGCCACAGTGGGAATTCCTGCATTAGATTTTATTCCACATATAAGTGATGTCAAATGATGCTTGTCATTCTCTGACTTACTTGACTTAACATGATAATATGTAGGTCCATCCATGTTACTTAAAATGGCATTATGTCATTCATTTTATGGCTAAGAGTCCATTATATATATTACATCTTATATATATTGCATCTTCTTTATCTGTTCCTCTGTCTAAGGACATTTAGATTTATAAACAGTGCTGCTATGAACATTGTAATGCATGTATATTAAAATTAGAGTTTTTGTCTTTTCCAGATATATGCCCAGTAGTGGGAATGCTGGAGCATAAGATAACTTTAATTTTAGTTTTTCAAGAAATTTCCATGCTGTTTTCCACAGTGGCTGCACCAATATACATACCCACCAACAGTAGTGTAGGAAGTTTCCATTTTATCCACACCCTCTCCAGTATTTATTTGTAGATTTTTAAATGATAGCCTTTTAGAACAAAGTGAGGTGATGCCTCATTACAGTTTTGATTTGCATTTCTCTAATAATTAGTGATATGGAATATTTTTTCATGTGCCAGTTGGCCACCTGTATATCTTATTTGGAGAAATGACTATTTAGGTATTTTGTCCATTTTCTTTTTCAGCTGTGTCCATGGCATGTGAAAATTCCCATGCCAGGGATCAAACTCATACCAGAACAGTGACCAGAGCCGCAGCAGTAACAACATCAGATCATTAACACACTGAGCCACCAGGGAACTCCTGTTTGCCCACTTTTTGAGTTGAATTAGCTGTTTGTATATTTTTGAAAGTAAGTCCTTGTCAGTCACATCATTTGCAAATATATTCTCTCAGCCTGAGGTTATCTTTTATTTTGTTTATAGTTTCCTTTGCTGTGCAAAAGATGATAAGTTTGATTAGGTCTCATTTATTTATTTTTTCTTTTAATTCTTTTCTCTTGGAAGACTGATCTTAGAAAATACTGCTACAATTTATGTCTGAGACTATTTTGCCTAAGTTATCTTCTAGGATTTTTATGCTGCCATGTCTTACCATTGCCATGCCATGTCTTGCCTTTAGGTCTTTAAATCCTTTTGAATTTGTTTATTTTTTATTACAGTTGATTTACAATGTGCTGTCAAAGTGACACAACTATATATATATACACACACACGCATGCCTATTCCTTTTCTCACATTATCCTCCATGATATTCCATTGCAAGTGGACAGCAGGATCTCATTGCTTATCCACTCCAAATTCAGTAGTTTGCATCTACTAACCTCAAAATCCCAGTCCATCCCAATCCTTCCCCCTCCCCGTTGGCAACCACAAGTCCATTCTCCAAGTCCATGAGTTTTTTTTTCTTTTCTGTAGATAGGTTCATCTGTGCTGTATATTAGATTGCAGATACAAGTGATATTTTATTGTTGTGGTTTTTCCTTTAGTATGAGAGTCTATGGTTCCATCCATGTTGCTGCAAATGGCATTATTTTCTTTTTTTTATTTTCTTTTTTTTTAGGGCTGCACTCATGGCATATGGAGGTTCCCAGGCTAGGGGTCAAATTGGAGATACAGCTGCTGGCCTATGACACCGGCACAGCAATGCAAGATCTGAGCCATATCTGTGACCTATACCACAGCTCACCGCAATGCCGGATCCTTAACCCACTGAGCAAGGCAGAGATCAAACCCACATCCTCATGGTTACTAGTCTGATGCATTTCTGCTGCACCACAATGGGAACTCCAATATTTTATTCTTTTTCATGGATGGGTAGTATTCCACTATATACTTGTACCACATCTTCTTAATCCACTCATCTGTCAATGGACATTTAGGTTGTTTACATGTCTTGGATCTTGCAAATGTAATGAACATACAGGTGCATGTACCTTTTTCAAGGAAAGTTTTGTCCAGATATATGACTGAGTGTGGAAGTTGTGGGTTCTATATTTACTTTTCTGAGTTACTTTCATGCTGTTTTGCATAATGGTTGTACCAATTTACATTCCCACCAAGCAGGAGGATTCCCTTTTCTCCTCACCCTCTCCAGCATTTGTTGTTTGTTGGCTTGTTAATGAGGGCCATTCTGACTGGTGTGAGGTGGTACCTCATTGTAGTTTTGACTTGAATTTCTCTAATAATTAGAGATGTTGAGCATTTTTTCTGTGCCTGTTGGCCACCTGTATGTCTTCTTTGGAGAAATGTCTACTCAGGTCTTTTGCCCATTTTTCGATTGGGTTTTTGGTTTTTTGCTGTTGAGTTGTAAAAGTTGTTTGCATGTTTTTGAAGATTAAGCTCTTGTTGGTTGCATCATTTGAAACTATTTTCTCCCATTCTGTAGGTTGTCTTTTTTGGGTTTCTTTATGGTTTCCTTTGCTGTGCAAAACTTGTCAGTTTAATTAGGTCCCATTGGTTTATTTTTGGTTTTATTTCTGCTGCTTTGGGAGACTGACCTAAGAAAATATTTTTAGGAGTTCCCATCATGGCGCACTGGTTAACGAATCCGACTAGGAACCATGAGGTTGCAGGTTCGATCCCTGGCCTTGCTCAATGGGTTAAGGACCCGGCGTTGCCGTGAGCTGTAGTGTACGTTGCAGACTCAGCTTGGATCCCGAGTTGCTGTGGCTCTGGTGTAGGTGGGTGGCTACAGCTCCGATTGGACCCCTAGCCTGGGTACCTTCATGTGCCAGAAAAGGCAAAAAGACCAAAAAAAGAAAATATTTTTATAGTTGATGTCAAAGAATGTTTTACTTATGTTCTCTTCTAGGAATTTTATGGTGTCTTGGCTTATGCTTAAGTCTTTAAGCTTTTTTGAGTTTATTTTTGTGCATGGTATAAGGGTATGTTTTAGTTTCATGGATTTACATGCAGCTGTCCAGTTTTGCCAGCACCACTTGCAAAGACATTCTATGAAGCTCCATCACACTAAACCAAAATCAGACCAATATACTACCAAAAAAGAAAATTATAGGCCAATATCTTTGATGAATATAGATGTAAAAATTCTCAACAAAATTTTAGCCAAGCAAATCCAACAATATATAAAAAGGATCATAGGCCATGACCAAGTGGGATTCATAACAATTTCACAAGGATGGTTGAACATATGCAAATCAATCAACGTCATACACCACATTAACAAAAGAAAAGTAAAAAACCACATGATCCATCTCAATAGATGCAGAAAAAGCATCTGACAAAATCCAACATCCATTCATGACAAAACTCTTTTCAAAATGGATATAGAGGGAACATACCTTAACATAATAAAAGCCATTTAAGACACACACACTGCAAATATAATACTCAATGGAGAAAAGCTGAAAGCCTTCCCACTAAAATCTGGAACAAGACAAGGATGCCCACTCTCACCACTATTGTTCAACATAGTATTGGAAGTCCTAGCCACAGCAATCAGACAAACAAAAGAAATAAAAGATATCCAAATTGGGAGTTCCCCTGGTGGCTCAGCAGAATTGAATCTGACTAGTCTCCATGAGGATGCAGATTCAATCCCTGGTCTTCCTCAGTGGGTTAAGGATCCAGTGTTGCTGTGAGTTGTGGTGTAAGTCACAGATGTGGCTCAGACCTGGCATTTCAGTGGCTGTGGCTTAGGCCAGCAGCTACAGCTCTGATTCGACCCCTAGCCTGGAAACTTCCATATGCTATGGGTTCAACCCTAAAAAGACACACACACACACACACACACACACACACACACACGAAGAGAAGAGGTAATATTATCACTGTATGCAAATGACATGATCTACATACAGAAAACCCTAAAGACGCCACACAAAAACTACTATATATATGTATATATATGTATATATATATATGTGTGTGTGTGTGTGTATATATATATATATATATGCTTATTTTAAGGTCCTGGTCTCAATTACAGATGCCTGCATTTGTACTCTCCTCCCCTAATGATTTCTGTTTTGATATTTTACATCTGATGGTTTTATGTTTCCCTTGTAGATACAGATGATTTTACTACTTTTGTCTTTTAACCTCCCTACTAGTTTTGTGTGTGAATGACTTCCTACTTTTATGGTATGTGTACCTTTGCCAGTGATCTACTTCATAATTTTCTTGTTCCTAGGTGTGGCCTTTTCTCTTTCACCTAGAGAAAGCCTTTTAACATTTGCTTTAAAGTTGATACATTGATGCTAAAGTCTTATAGCTTTTGCTTGTCTGTAAAGCTTTTTGTTTCTCCATCAAATCTGAACCAGAGCCTTGCCGTATAGATTATTCTTGATTATAGGTTGTTCTCTTTCATCTCTTTAAATATATTATACCACTCCCTTGTGGTCTACAATTTCTGTTGGAAAATCAGCTGATAGTCTTATGGAAGTTCCCTTGTATATTATTTATTCCTTTTTCCTTACTCCTTTTAGTTTTCTCTATTTTTAATTTTTATCATTTTGATTACTATGGTCTCAGCATGTTCCTCCTTGTGTTCATTCTGTACAGTACTGTGTCTCCTGGACTTGAGTGACTGTTTCCTTTTCCAGGTTAGGGAAGTTTTCGGCTATTATCTCTTCATATTTTCTCAGGCCCTTTCTCTCTTCTCCTTCCATGACCCCTAGAAGGTGAATGTTGTTAGTGCACTTGATGTCTTCCCAGAGGTCCCTTATACTATCTTCTTTTCTTTTCTTTTTTTTTTTTTTTCCTTTTTGGCCAGAATGATTTCCACTGTGCTGTCTTCCAGCTCACTGATCTGTTTCCTGAGTCATTTAGTTTACTATTGATTTCTTTGAATGTATTTTTCATTTCACTTAGTGTAGTCTTTAATTCTATTTGACTATTCTTATATTTTCTAATTATTTGTTAAAATAATTTCTCACTCTGTGTATCCACTCTCCTCCTGAGTTCTTTGATCATTTTACAATTGTTACTCTGAACTCTTTCTCGAGTAGGTTGCCTATTTCCATGTCACTTAGTTATTCTTTGGGGTTTATCTTTTCCTTCTTCTGAAACATATTTCTCTGTCACCTAATTTTGTCTGCATTGTTATTTGTATTTTTGTGTATGTGATAAGTTGGGTATATTTTTTGACCTTGGAGAAGTAGCTCTCTGTAGGAGTCATCTTATGTCTTTAAGCAGTGCACTTCCCTCTAGTAACCCAAAGGCCAGAGGCCTGCTAGTCCCATGGTAGCATCTGGCGTGCCTTTGTGAACTTGGTCTGCAAGCTGTAGGACTATAATTTTCTTTTTTCTCGTGTCTGTCTCCTGGTGAGTGAGACTGGTCTAGAGGCTTGTGCACGCTTCCTGGCAGTATAGTCTTGGAGGCCTCTGGTGGGAAGGGTCATGTCTAAGGCATGTATAGAGGCTGCTGTGGACTTAGAGGGCCTGTATTCTGATGGGTGTGCCTGTATCCTCAACTAGTTTGTTTTTTGACCTGAGGTGTCCCAACTCTGGAGCTTATAGGCTGAGGGGTGGGGCCAGGTCTTGGTGCCAAGATGTCAGCCTCTAGGAGAGCTCGCACAGGTGAGTGCTCCCCAATATGTTTTCCACCAGTGTCTATGTCCCCAAGATGAACCACAGCCATCCCCACCTCTTCAAAATACCCTCCAAGAGGAGCAGGTAGTTCTTGCCCAGGCTCCTATCAAATTACTATTTTTGCCCTTGATGATGAGCATGAGATTTTGAGTATACCCTTTAAAGGTGAAGTCTCTGTTTATCCCAGTCTTATGGAGCTCCTGCAATCAAGCCCTGCTGACCTTCAAAGCCAAATGCTCTGGAGACTCCTCTTCTCAGTGCTAGACCCTCAGGTTTGGGGACCTGTGGGAAAACCTCTGCATCATTGTTCTCCAATTTGTTGTTTTCCCCCCCAGAGGATATGGAATTTGATTATATCATGAGTCTTCACCTCCTGCCTGTCTTATTGTTGTTCATTCTCTATGTCTTTAGATCTTTTCTGGTGTTCTCCAGTCTTTTTCATAAATGGTTATTTTGCAGTTAGTTGCGATTTTGGTGTGCTCATGAAAGAAGGTGAGCTCAGGGACCTTCTACTCTAATCATGAGTCTTCACCTCCTGCCTGTCTTATTGTTGTTCATTCTCTATGTCTTTAGATCTTTTCTGGTGTTTTCCAGTCTTTTTCATAAATGGTTATTTTGCAGTTAGTTGCGATTTTGGTGTGCTCATGAAAGAAGGTGAGCTCAGGGACCTTCTACTCTACCACCTTTCATGCTCTGCCCACAGAGCTCTCTCTAGAGTCACACATGTGCACCCAACTTCTGGTCGTACATCCTCACATTACTATCTCAGAGACAGACCATGCTCACAAAGTCCAAAAGAGAAGTTATCTGCTTCTCAGTCATGATTCTCTTCTCATGTTCCCTATCTTTGTGACTGGCCCCCTCTAGAAAAACCAATCCCTATATAAACCATTTCCACAGATGAACTCTTTCTATGGTTCTGTACATATGGGGTCATCTGAGCTCTGCTGGAGACAATGGCATGAACTGGCATCACAATCATTTAATCATCTTCAACCTCAGGCCATCAGCTCCTTCTAGCATATCCTTTCTTCTGAGGTATGACAATAAGTTCAAAGGTAAAATTTGTTTGTTAAGCACTGTTATACAAGGTTAAATAAGTTTCTCTACTGAAAGAATTCTTGGTTTTTGATAAATTAATAAGGACTGTGAATCTACAAGGGGGAAGGAATTATAATGTGCAGTACTCTTGAACCTATTTGCCCATACCACCTTTCCCATGGAGCATCTCTCAGAGAAAATATTCACAAGAGCAGATTTTGGTTATCTCTGATGTAGCAGACTGAGGATATGATTGGACTTTGAGGAAGCTAGCCCTTGAACCTTGGAAAGAGCTTAACCTCCTGGGGCCTCATTTCATCTTCACCACAAGGAGCAATTTGAACTTCAGAATATTAACATGCCTTATATTAAAATAGCTCCTAACAGCTTTTTGTCAAACCAACTTAACCCAATTACTTTCTTTTTAATTCTATGAAGTGTTGTTATCTCTATTTTATAAGGAAGCAAACAGGGTCTAGAGAGAACAAACATTTGCTCAGGGAACATAGCTATAAACTAATATGCTTAAGGATTTAAATTTTGTCACAGGCCAGCATTCTTATCCCTGAATTAAAATTCTGAGATTTAATATAGTTAGCATGGAAGAAAAACAAGTAAATGACAAACTCCGGGAAAGATTTGTACTGAGTAAGACTAAGTCAGCAGGAAGTCAAAATTAACTGATACTTTTGAGGAACTACTGTTTTTTCCTCTATCTTAAGCACATATAGCAATACTAACAAGTAAATTTTTGAATTACACTTTTATGTCTACACTAGAGTAATTTGTAATAAAAGTGTCACCTTCTTTATGCAATCTTCTAAGTTTACAAAAAAAAAAAGTCTCCCCCTTAGAA
This sequence comes from Phacochoerus africanus, assembly GCF_016906955.1. Lineage (NCBI taxonomy): Eukaryota > Metazoa > Chordata > Mammalia > Artiodactyla > Suidae > Phacochoerus > Phacochoerus africanus. The sequence continues at coordinate 33,717,814 of NC_062556.1, read as the reverse complement.
TTTCCTCATGCTACTATTTTTTTTTCTTTTTATGGCTGCACCCATGGCATATAGAGGTTCCCAGGCTAGGGGTGTAATCGAAGCTATAGCTTCTGGCCTAGGCCACAGCCACAGCAATGCCAGATCTGAGTTACATCTGTTGTCTACAACACAGCTCACAGCAATGCCAGATCATTAACCCACTGAGTGAGGCCAGGGATCAAATGCATGACTTCATGGTTCCTAGTCATATTTGTTTCTACTGTGCCACGACGAAACTCCCTATACCACTAACTTTTAAAAGAAAATAATGGACTTGGACAATAGACTTGTGGTTGCCAAGGGGGGAGGGGAGAGAGTGGGAGGGACTGAGAGCTTGGAGTAAATAGATGCAGAATGTTGCCTTTGGGATGGATTAGCAATGGGATCCTGCTGTGTAGTACTGGGAACTCTGTCTAGTCACATATGATGGAACACATAAAGTGAGAAAAAAGAATGTATACATGTATGTGTAACTGGGTAACCATGCTATACAGTAGAAAAAATATATATATATACATATATTAATAAAAGAAATGCAAATTAAAAAAAGATTTTTACCACCAAGTGAACCTCAACCCTGACTATTCTATGCAATATTAATATAATGATTATAACTGACATTGATCTAAAATTTACAGTGTGTCATGGACTGTTTTGACAGTTTAAGAAGCATCATCTTACTTAATCCTCACCACTAAGATCTGAAGTAAATTGTGATTATTATTCCACATTACAGAAGAGGAAAATGAGTCTTGAATAAGCTAAAACCTTCCACAAATTATGAACTAGGAGACAGAGCAGGATTCAAACCCCTGACCTTCTGACTTTATATTCCAATTCTTAATAAACATGCTACAGTGATTTCTGAGTAAAATAAGGCTTCATTTAAGACATTGACTAGTAATTTAGGAAGAATACATGAGGAATCAGGAAGCGTACCTGAGCATATATATTGTTAATACATACAACCACCCCAGCAAGAAATTTTAGTTAGAGTTGTGAATTTTGGGAATAGGTTGAACAGTTCTCACCTTCTGAAAACTCTCCCCAAAAAGGAACAAGATCAGGTTCACACCACCTGTCTGTTGATATGACAGAAGACATCACAAAGCCCACTCACTAACAAGAAAATATCTCATCATGACTTGACAGCTCCCATCCAGAAGTAGCCTAGGATGTACTTTCTGGGCACAAAGAGGAAGAGAGTGAATTTAGGATGATCCAAAGACTACAGAGTTCCCTCTGGAATTTGGGCTGCATGTAAAATGCCTGGCTCCCTTGTGCTCCTCTAGCCAAAGCCAGTATTGATGACTATTGACTACTCAAAATTCCTTCAAACTCTACCATCCTGTGATTCTACTAGTAAACTACCCCTTAGATGTGAGGGAACAACTTTTACAGGAGACACATTACTTCTTCATCTCCCAGATTGCTAATTAATACACATAGAGATGAAATGTAATATCCTGAAAGAGTCAGTGTTCCAAAGAGCCAACAAAGTGTTTCTCATTCACCTTGAGGCTGGCTGGTGGAAGTCACCTGTCCCAGAACCAGTTCTCCATTTTGAAATATTTATCCTGAGAGTAAAGTTGGGTCAATTCACCTTTGTCTAAATCTGCAGCCAAACTACATATGAAAAATAAAATAAACCACAGTGTGTTTATGAGGATAAGTGACATTATCTGAAGGAAACTAATTTAAAAACTTTATTTTTCTCAAAATCCCCTGACGATATCATTTATCAAATAAATTTGTGTCCTGAGCTGTTATATATGATGCTTCTCTGAACAGTGAGCAGTTAATTCTCTGCCTCATCTCCCTAAACCAACTCATCTTTCTTTCTTATATTTTACCTTCTTTTGAATCTTGTAATGAAATGTGAGCCTGTGGGGATTGTGTTACCACACAATAGCTGGCACTCCTGGGCCCACCCACAAACATACTTGGACTTCCCTCCTGTCACCACAGTTCCCATAGAAATGGGATCTGCACCTGGGTTCAGTTCTCACCCCTACTCTTCACTGTCATCATCTCTGGTGGACCCAGTCTTACCTCATGTTACCCCTAATCATACACATAGGTAAAGAGGATATTTAAACTTGACTTCAAGATGAGAGAATTTCAAAGTACAAATAACTGCCTTTAAGAGACATGGTGATTATTATGAGTTTTCAGCCTAGTTTACAATGTTTTCCTCTTTTTAAAATTTTTTATTATATTTTATTTAACATGCTCTGTCAATTTCTGTTGTACAGCAAAGCGGTCCAGTTATACATTTACATACATTCTTATTTCCACATTATCCTCCATCATGTTCCATCACAAGTGATTAAATATATTTCCTTGTGCTATACAGCCATATCTCATTGCTTATCCATTCCGAATGCAAGAGTTTGCACCTACTAACCCCCCAAACTCAGGTCATAATAGTATGTCACATTATTTCATCAAGTTGTGCTTGCCAATCATTTGCAAATATTTGTTGAGAAATATCCATGTTCTGGCTCTGGTGTCACAGCAGTGCCCAAAAGGGATGTGGACCTACTCTCCCAGAAACTCTGGATGAAATGGAGATGCACACTTGTACACAAAACATCCACGTGGTGTGTTCAGTTCCACAGTGAGGGATGTAAGAGTGCTGAGTGTATGCATATGAGGGCTCCCTGCTCTTCTTTTTCCCAGACTCACCTTCTGTTGGCCCTCATGAGTGTTACGTGTATGTGTAGTCTTCCATCCAGAACAATACTAAGTGTATTGAGTTACCAAGTCTCTGGACTGTCTACAACACACAACATACAATACAATACTTCATTCACTCTGACAATCCAGTAAAATCAGTATTATTTCTTCATTTCCTTTAACAAATGAGAGAGCTAAGGCAAGAAAGTTTATATACTATCTCAAGAATCCACAGTTAGTAAGTGATAGGAGTTCCCATTGTGGTTCCATAGGTTAAGGACCAAACATTGTCCCTGTGAAAATGTGGGTTTGATCCCTGGCCTTGCTCAGTGTGTTAAGGATCTGGCATTGCTATAAGCTGCAGTATGGATTGAGGATGTAGTTTGGATCTGGTGTTGCCATAGCTGTGGCCTGGGCCTCAGCTGCAGCTCTGATTCAACCCCTGGCTTGGGAAATTCCATGGGCCCCAGCTGTGGCCATAAAAAAAAAATGAATGAATGAATGAATAAATAAAGATAATATTTCATCCTAGGCAGTCAGGTTCCAGAACCCATGTGCTTAATCACTCCTATAAACTTTTTTGTTTTATAAGATAAAATTGTCTAGTTTTCTGTTCCTTTATCATAAGAGTATTCTCCGAATCACTCCAGTTACCAACCAAAATAATCCATCTATTTAACTAATGAATATTTGTTAGGTGCTTACCAGGTATAAGAACCTGTGAACTCATAAAAATAAAACTATAAAGACACTGCCTCTGCCCCCTTGCCAGGAAATTTAAAGATAAGTTTGGGAAATAAATAACTTAGGAGGCAAAGTAAATACAATTCCATCAGAGATGGCACACCTCCAACCCTGGAGGGTGACAAGAACATTTTTCTCTCTGTATTTGATCTCTCCCATACCTGAAGAGTGACTAGAAGTTAGCTAGGAAAAGGACTTTGAGGCAGAGAGAACATGGCCCTAAGCATGAGCAGAGAGCTTAATATAGTCTTGAAAAGCAGTAATATGAGGCTTGCAGAGCCTGCTGTGCTTCAATTAGTGGGAAGTCAAGAGGGAAGGTGGAGGGGAAAGTATATGTCACGTCATGAAGGGTGCGGCCCTCCAACCTGAGCAACAAGGAGCCACCAAAGATTGAAGAATTTTAACCAAAAGAGTGACAAACCAGAACTATATTATAGGAAGAAAATTCTGACTATACGTGTATCACTTCCTATCTTTTTAATATCAGGATCTGACCTAGTTCTCCATCTGAACATTGAAAACAGCAAACCTCTCTCCTTCTTTCCCTAATTAAGTCTATATAACTTCACCAATGATTCAGAATAATTGTCCTTGAGAAGGGTATTTTCTCAAAATTGTGCAACAAAATAAGTTTGATTCTTTCTCACAAACTCCTTTTCCTTTGGCTTCACAAAGCAAAAATAGAACACAAAAATTAGTAGGATGAGAAAACTACTGTTTTGTATGTGATGCATGGCAGTATTATGTTTAATGTTGCTCTCCTAGAATGGTTTGCTTTTCAGAAAAACATTACTAAATAGCTAATAAACATGCCAAATGTCAAAGCATATTAATTTAACTCAGTTCAATCATCTGACACCTGTATACAATTTAAGCTTTTAATGGCATTGCAACTTCACCCCAGACCTTTCTACTTCAATTTTAAAATGTAATCTTTCTATGCTTCCTTTGGGTTTCAGAAACATCTCCTCTACTGCATTTTAATGATTATTCTTTTTTTCTTTTTTGTTCTTTTGTATGAGTCATGTAGGCAAAAGAGTATACCATTGTACATGTAGTATATATTTACATCCCTCTTAATAAAAACTATAAAGCAAACCCCAGTGTATCTATCATCCAGAATAGCATATGAAAAGTTACAAACTTGGAAGTCCCTCTGTGCTTCTTTCCACATCCCTCTCCCTCTTACCAGGAGCAGCTGCTATTCTAATATTTGTGTTAATTGCTCCTTTGTTTTTTTTATGGTTCTAGTATTTCTGTAGAAATCACTAAATAATATAGATTAGTTTGACCATTTGAACTTTGTATAAGTGAAGTGAAGACAGGGTAAGAGTCAGCCCTGTAGCTCTCCTCAATCCAGGAGTGGCTTCTTCTGTGAAGCTTTGGGACTCTGTTCCTTAGTGTCCAGCAGGATTCCAAGGGGGAAGGCATTATCTGGAAGACACTGGTGGTACAGCTTTTAAGGAATGAAATGAACCCTAAGAAAACATACAGAAGACCTACAAAGCTTGTAAGAGCTATTTTTTGCAGCAATATCACTGGGTTGGCCTGAAGAGAACAGAGAGAGTATAGAATCAGGAGAGGCCACTGGATCCCCAGAATCTTGCTGATAAGAAGTGGCCTAGAAGAGATGCTCAGCTACACACATATGTTATCTTTTTTGAAAAGTGAATATGGAGGCAGAAACAGGGGCCCAGAATATGTAGCTGGGAGCCAGAGGAAATCATTTTTAGGATTTGAGACCTAATCAAAGAACTTCTAATCTTTGCCTAGCTGGATTTCACAATTTTTATGGACTAGACACTCCTTTGAGGCTCCTATTTTATCCTTTTGAGCAAGAATGTCTATAATAATTATATTATGCCCATCCCACCATTATATGTTACAGATGTGGGGGAAGATTATTTGTGGGTTTTGCTTCCACACATCTATCAATTGGATGAATGATATTGGAGGAGCCAGACTTAAGAATAAGCTGCACTAAGGAAACTCATTTATACCTGGTCCTGGTTTAGGGACAAAATGCTGGACTTTAAGCCAATGCTATAATAGAATGAGATAGGCCTTGGGAGGGGGTGAAAGTATTTTGTATGTGAAAAGGACATAAGTTTAGGGCCAGAGGACAGACTGTACTAGGAATCACTTAAATGGTCTCTAATAACATCTGCTTTTTTGTACCATGGTGTAATTCCCTCGAGTATAGGCTGGATTTAGTGGCTCTCATTTAATCAATAGAATAAGGTAGAAATGATGGGCTGTCACTCCCAAGATTAGATTATAAAGTAACTGCAGCTTCCATCTTGGGTTTGTGTCTGTCCCACTGTCTTTGTCTCTGTCTCTCTGTCTCTCTCCCTGCCCCATCTCTGTCTCTCCTTCTCCCTCTCCTCATCTCTCCTCTGCTCTCTCTCCCAAATTGCCTGTGAAGAAACTCATATGTTGAAGAACCAAGACCTACCAATGATGTGAGTGATCTTGAAGACATATTATTCCCTTCCAATTTGAGCCTTAAGTTGAGACCACTGCCCCAGACGACAGCTTAATTGCAACCTGAGAGACTTTGAGCTAGAGGCACCAAGCTAATCTTCCCCCTTAATATTCCTGAGCCACAGAAACTTCAAAATAATCAAAGTTTGCTATTTGAAGTTGTTCTTTTACAGTGTATAGTCAGGGGTTCATTTGTAGTGCAGAAACAAATACCAACGCAGTTTTGTGGCAAAGCAGAACTAACATACACTTACCTCAGCTCCTCAGACAATGGTATTCTTAATTATCTGATTCTTTTTTTTTTTTTTTGTCTTTTTGCCATTTCTTGGGCCACTCCCATCCCACGGCATGTGGAGATTCCCAGGCTAGGGGTCTAATCGGAGTTGTAGCCATCAGCCTACACCAGAGCCACAGCAACGCAGGATCCGAGCCACGTCTGCAACCTACACCACAGCTCAGGGCAACACCAAATCCCCAATCCACTGAGCAAGGCCAGGGACTGAACCCACAACCTCATGGTTCCTAGTTGGATTCCTTAACCACTGAGCCACGACAGGAACTCCCTTAATTATCTGATTCCTAAGTCTTGATGGTTTATCAGACAAGACCAATAATTCTGTAAGGCTAAACTTAGAGTATTTGAACTAGTAGGGCTGGACAACTAGATTTATACGAAAATTGGTATTCTTGGTGATAACTGCTTAAAGAAAAGAGATTGTGGCAGCAATAACAAAATAATAATTCTAATATTACCTTACATTTATGTAGGGTTTTAGAGTTTAGAGAGTAATTTCATATAAATGATTTAATTGTATTATCAAAAATAACTCTATGAATTTTACTATTATTATTCTAATTTTAAAGGTAAATAAAATGCAGAGCAAAAAAGTTAGAGACAAGTCCAAACTTATCCTCTAATAAGTGACAAAATAGGTCTTGAACTTTTGCCTTCTGATTGCATAATCCACCCTCACCATGTTTCCAGAGTCTTTCTGATTTGATATAGGTATGGGGCAGTCTGTGGTTGCAGACCTAGGAGAATAATTCTAAAATGCCAGATGTTGAGTTCTTGTGTGGCTCAAGTGGGTTAAGGATCCTGCATTGTCACTGCTATTTCTTTGGTTACAGCTGTGATGTGGGTTCAATCCCTGGCCCAGGAATTTTGGCTGCAGGTGCAGCCAAAATAAATTTAAAATTAAATTAAATTAAATTAAATTAAATATTAAGTATAATATTTTATAAATTATAACTAAATCATCTCCAAAAATGTACTAATTTACCCAGGTTAAAATAGAAGATAATTAAATGGTTCTGTAGTATAACAAAATTATCAGGCTGTATTAACAAAGCAGATTATTATTAGATGATTGCTTTACCTCACTATCAATAGGCTTGACATAAAAGAAAGCAATTTCACATTCAGAGCCATGACGTTTTGTCTCTGATTATAAAATTGGAGGTTTCTAAAGATATGATAAAAATCTCATTGCGTCTTCTTTCATTTTTTTGCACTACAGTCATTCTAAAATATTCAGGGCTAGAATTTGCCTCAACTTGCAGAAGGCACTGAAAGTAATTTCCTGTAAAGAAAGAGTATGCGGCAGATTATCACATACACTAATGTCGCATTCTATTCTCAAGTTAAAAATAGACCTGAGGTCCTGTGGTTTTGTGTATGAAAGGATTGAAAAATACCCAAAACAACAAACCTCAGGACACAAAAGTATTTTCTCAAACAAAACTTTCTAAATCCCACCTTTAAGTTTTTGGACTCCCAGGTGTTTTAGGGGACAGGTAAGCCAAAATTTATTGTGTTTGGTTTATACTTCACGCCCAACAAAGACTTTTCTTTTAATTTATCTTTTATATATTTGGTAACAGTAATTTTGAAACAGAGGTGCAAATATAATTTTAATTTTGTATTTTTTTCAGTATTTTAAAACTGAATTTTTATTTGCATAAAATATTTTATTTGCATAAAAATAGAATCTGCATATTATGACTTCATCTGTTCTTCTTTCTTCTTTACTCAAAATTATGACATTTTGTTTACAACATCATAATCTTTTCCAAAACAAAATCTGATGTCATAAAAAAAAACATGAGGAGTTCCCATCGTAACATAGTGTAAATGGATCTGACTAGGAACCATGAGGTTGTGGGTTCAATCCCTGGCCTTGTTCAGTGGGTTAAGGATCTGGCATTGCTCTGGCTGTGGTGTAGGCCAGCAACTGTAGCTCTGATTGGATCCCTAGCCTGGAAACAGCCATATGCCACAAGTGCAGCTCTAAAAAGCAAAAAACAAACAAACAAAAAACTTGATATCAAGTGAGTAGTAATAAATGCAGTAAATAAATTCTTTCATGAAAAAATCTTTAAAATCAATGTCATAGCATTTGACATAATAGTCAACATTTTGCACCTTTTTTTCTGCAGATATTCAACACATTTTACATTTCTAAAAGGCAATATCAGTGTCTAATTAAATGAACAATAGCATCACATTAGTGTTTTACAAGGAAGAGCCTTAATTCTTGATATTCTAACAAAATTATCATTCCTTTTCACAACTGAAAAGAGGAATTTCTTTAATTCTTAGCAAAAAAAAAAAGATTATGCTGAAGATGACTCTGGAAATTTTAAAGAGTCACACATTTAGTTAATTGCTGTTTTGAGCACATGGATTAGACTGAATTTTTCTGAACATCTTTGTAAAACAAACATCAGATCATGTCATTATCTTCCTAGCCTACTGAATAGCATAGGAAGGTTTACTCAATGTTCTGTAATAACCTCTAATTGGAAAAAAGAATAGATATATGTGTATTTATAACTGATTCCTTTCATATAAACCTGAAGCTAATACAACATTGTAAATCACCTATACCATAATAAATTAAAAAAAAACTCTTTAATCTCACTCCTATCACTCTTAAGAAAGTCTGATATCTTCTGCATGGCAGTCTTGTAAGTACCTTCAGATATTGGTCCCTGAATATCTACAATCATTTTTCACATTTGTCCTCTTCCCCCTCCAATGCCCTTCCCTATCTTGACTTACAGTTTTTGTTTAACATAGCAAAACTCTACCACATCTTCAATAGCTTTTAAAGCTACTAAGAAATTGTTCTTTCCCCAGCCTCACTTTGGTCATTGGCAGGCAGTCTGTTATTCCCTCTTCTGGATTCACAGAAGTTTGTTCAATGATAGCATCTAATAAAATGAGTTTTAATTATTTGTTTTTCTACTAATCCCTCCCTACTAGGAAGTGAGTGCCTTGAAGTTTGTATCTCCAAGACATAGCAAATCAAAAATAAGAAATATTTTCATCTTTTGAATGGTAGAGGAAGGAAGGAAAGAAAGATGGAATATCAGACTTCATGATGGAATATGAAACTAACAGTATTAACGCCCTGAACCTAGCCAGAACACAGATTGGGATTTGAACCCAAGGTTTTAAATTAGAAGCACTCACCCTGTGTCTGGACTCACTGAGGTTCAGGTTTTTCATGTCTCTGGGCAGAAGGAATTTAGCAAGAGAAAAGGAGATAGGCAAGAAATAGATTTATTAGGCTAAGATGCTTGTGACACATGCAAGCAGGCAGGCGAGGAGGCTCTGCCCCGAGGATCCAGTGGGCTACAGTTTTATCATCCTAGGGGAGTGAGGTTGGAAAAGCCGGCCTCTTCCTTTCTGGGAGCAGGAGGTCCTCCTTTGTATTCAATAATGCGGTATTCAAATCAGCAGAAGGGCTGTCCTCGAACTCCTGACCTTAGTCTGAATCTGAATGCAGGCCTCATCCCATCCCCCACTCAAGGACCTGAGGCAATTCTCACACTTCCACTAGTCAAACAAGCCTGCCTTGTTCTGATGGCTTTTTTGAGCAATTTATTAACTTACAGTGATCTCCCAATGTCCCCTAAGTTTCCCTCATTATCCGTGGTCCTTTATTGGGACCTCTAAAACTACCTATGCCTACTCCTTTCCTATCATAATGATTTCTAACTAGGCATCATATCATTACCCAAATTCTGATACAAAGGTAAGGATAAAAGACATTTTATGATTTTGCATATTTCCTTATATAGGTATTAAGATGATAATGTAATATGTCTTGGCAAGGAGAAAGTGTGCAAATTTCTCAAACAGGATAAATATTATCATAGCTAACATTTAATGAACTCTTTTTAGGTACCAGGTATGATCAGCATTATCCTATTAAATTGTCATAGAAATTTTGAAAGGTAGATTGTCATTCTTCCTATTACTCTGGCAATAAAATTCATGCATGGAAAGAGGGTCCTTGGACTAGAACCTCTGTCTGTCTTGAGCCCAAGATCTCACTGCTATGCTGGAAGTCACCATATAGTCTAGAAAATAAAAATGATCATCAATAGTTTATGTATCCTAAAAGTGGTTAAATGAATATTGCATTATAAAAGTGACAAAATAAAATTTCCCCAAACATGGGTAATGCAAGCCATGCGTTTCTTTGATAAATTGGAAAGAATCAAAGGAAGTAGCATGCAGCAAGACAGTAGTTCACTCACATCCTTGATTACAGGGATACCTAAAACAAATCTACCTGTCCTAAAGTATTGCCAGAAAAAAAATATGCAACACATTATTTTCTACTTAGTCTCATAGAGTTGTTGAGCAAAATACTGAGTTCATTTTCATGACATTTTTCAGATATTCAAATTAAATATTTAGGTTCAGATAAATATAAACTGTAATTATTATTAGCAATAATGCTATTTTGTCTCATAAAAGAAAATATTTGCTACTTTAACAGGAGTTTGATCCCAAGGATTGCTTCCCTACAATGCCATTCAGGTGAATAATTCTTCTAAATGACTTGCACATAGACAAACCTTCTAAAGTTCAACTCAAATTTATGCATCTCTGACATATATAAACAGACACAATAGCTGCCATTAGATGACAACCTTAAACATCATTCAGAAACTCCTTGCACACAAATATCCTCGAGGGAGGTAAATGGCTTTTGCAGAATTTCGTTTCCAGCAGGAAAACTATGTTTATTTGGTCTCATTATGCTCATAACATTTACATGTGAAGGAAGGAAACCATACTATGGAGGTGCTCAAAGTTGGTCTCTATATTCTTAGCATTAGCATGTCTTGGTATAATAGGAAAGAACAAATATGACTCCATATTAGATCTGTTCCTTTTACTTTAACCTTACTTTAACCTCTGTGCTCTAGTGCCATTTAGTCATGCTGGCTCCTTACCTTTTGTAAAAAAAATGTCTCCTATAGCTTGAAATATGCAGGAACATGGAGACTTGAAAATGACCTGATCTTTGTGAACAACTGTAAGAACAAAGAATCCAATCCAACACCAAATAGTTGGCAGAAACCAACCACACCCCTACCTCACTTTTCCTTTAAAAAAGGCTTTGGTATTTTTGTATTCCTTTTCTAATACTTCATTGTTAGTGTACAGAAAAGTGACTGATTACTAAATGTTAGTCTTAAATCTTGCTACTTCGCTGAATTTGTTGATCAGTTCAAGTAGTTTTTTGGGTTGAATCCTTGGGGTTTTTATATATAGTATCATGTCATCTGCATACAGTGACAGAGATGCAACACAAAAAAATCAAATAGTAGGGAATAAAACTGACCAAGGAGGTGAAAGATTTATATGCTAGAATGGGATTAAGATGGCGGAATAGAAGGAATGGAGCTCAACTTCTCTCCTAAAAACAACAAAATTCACAACTAAAGACTAAGCACTCTTCACCCAAATGGACTGGAAACTTTAAAAAAGATATCCTACTCCAGAAGAAAAAGGAGATGCCCTATCAAGAGTTAGGAGGGGTGATTTTGTGATATAAACAACCCCATACCTCCTGGGTGGGAAGCCCCACAGACTGGAAACTAACTGGTTCACAGAGGCTCACCTACAGGAGTGAGAGTTCTGAGCCACACATCAAATTCTCATGTGTGGGGATCTGGTACTGGGAGAAAGAGTCCCTGGAGCATCTGGCATTGAAGGCCAGTGGGGCTTCTATGCAGGAGCTCCATGGGACTGGGGAAAACAGAGACCCCATTCTTAAAAGGCACACACAGACTTTTATGTGCACTGGGTCCCAGTGCAAAGCAAATTCTCCATAGGAATCTGGGTCAAACCTGACTGCAGTTGCTGGATGACATCCTGGGAAAACAGGGGTGAATGTGGCTTGTTGTGAGGGAAGGACATTGGAAGCAAATCTCCTGGGAATATTCAGCAGCTGCCTTTCTCTGGAGGTGGCCATTTTGGGAAAATCTGGCCCCACATGTCAGCCAGCTGCTGAGATGCCCCAGGGCAAACAACAACCTAGCTGGAATCATAGCCCTGCCCCTAAGTAAACAGGTTACCTAAAGACACCTCAGGCACAAAGCTGCCTCTAATCCCATCCAGAGACTAAGCCCCACCCACCAGAGGGATTAGAATCAGCTCCACCTACCAAGGGGCAGGCATCAGCCCCTCCTATCAGGAAGCCCACAGCAAGCCTCCATACCAAACTCAGCCACAAGGGGGGGTGACACCAGAAGGAAGAGAAGCTACAAATCTATTATCTGCTAAAAGGTCACCACACCAAAAACCTATAAAAATGAAAAGACAGAAGACTATAACTCAGATGAGGGAGAAAGGAAAACTCCAGAAAAACAGCTAAGCCATGAGGAGATTCTCAGTCTCCAGGAAAAAGACTTTAGACTGTTGATGCTGAAGATGATGCAAGACATTGGAAATAAACTGGAGGCAAAGATGGATAACTTACAGGAAACACTGAGCAAAGAGATACAAGATATCAAACTTAAACAAGAAGAGATGCAAAATGCAATAACTGAAAGAAAAAAATCACTAGAAGCACTTAACAGCAGAATACAGGAGGCAGAAGAATGAATAAGCAAGGTGGAGGACAGATTAGCAGAAATTACAAACCCAGAACAGAAAAGAGAAAAAAGATTGAAAACAAATGAAAAGAGTCTCAGAGAACTCTGGGACAACGTGAAACACACCAACATCCATATTATAGGGGTGCCAGAAGGAGAAGAGAGAGAGAAGGAGACAGAAAACATATTCCAAGAGATAATAGTCAAAAACTTCCCTAACATGGGTAAGGAATCACTCGCTCAAATCCAGGAAGCACAACAAGTACCATATAAAATAAACCCAAGGAGGAACACCCTGAGACACATACTAATCACACTGACCAAAATGAAAGACAAAGAGAAAATCTTGAAAGCAGCTAGGGAAAAGAAACAAGTAAGATACAAGGGAACCCCAATAAGGTTATCGGCAGAGTTTTCAGCAGAACCTCTGCAGGCCAGAAGGGAGTGGCATGGTATACTCAACGTGATGAAAGGAAAAAACCTCCAACCAAGACTATTTTACCCAGCAAGGATAAATCAGAAGAATCACAGATAAGCAAAAGCTGAGAGAATTCAGCAACACTAAACCAGCCTTATGAAAAATACTAAAGGAACTTATAGGCAGAAAATAAAAGGCAGCAACAGGAAACAAAAATTTCACAAATGACAAGGCTCACCAGTAAAGGCATATATAGAGTAAAGATACAAAATCATCCCTGTACAGTTATACCACCAAAACCAGAAATCATGAGAAGAGGAGGGTACAAATGCAGGACATGGAGATGCACTTACAATTAAGAGAACAACAACTTAAGACAATCTCATGTACATATAGAATCTTATATCAAAACGTCAGAAAAACTGCAAACCAAAAATCTACAATTGATACACAAACAAAGAAGAATCAACTCAAATACAATGCTGAAGACAGTCATCAAACCAGAAGAGGAGAGAACAAGAGAAGAAGGGAAGAAAAAAGAGCAGCAAAAACAAATCCAAAGCAATTAATAAAATAGTAATAAGGACAAACATTTCAATAATTACCTTAAATGTGAATGGACTAAACGCCCCAACCAAAAGACTCAGACTGGCTAAAAGGATATGAAAACAAGAACCATATATATGCTGCCTTCAAGAGACCCACTTCACTTCTAGGGACACATACAAATTGAAAGCCAGAGGAGGGAAGAAAATATTCCATGCAAACGGGGATCAAAAGAAAGCTGGAGTAGCAATACTCATATCAGACAAAATAGACTTTAAAATAAAGAATATTTTAAGGGACAAAGAAGGACATTACATAATGATCAAAGGATCAATCAGATGATATAACAATTTAAATATCTACACACCCAACAGAGGATCACCACAATAGATCAGGCAACAGCTAACAACCTTAAAAGGATAAATCAACAATAACACAATCATAGTCGGGGACTTTAACACCCCACTTATAGCAATGGACAGATCAACCAGACAGAAAATCAATAAGGAAACACAGGCCCTGAATGAAGCATTAAACCAGATGGACTTAATAGATATTTATAGGACATTTCATCCAAAAGCAACAGAATACACATTCTTCTCAAGTGCACATGGAACTTTTTCTAAGATTAATCACATCCTGGGCTACAAATCCAACCTCAGTAACTTTAAGAAAATTGCAGTCACATCAAGCATCTTTTCCAACCAAAATGCTATATGACTGGAAATCAACAAGAAGGAAAACACTGCAAAAATCACAAACACATGGAGACTCAACAATGTGCTACTAAACAACCAATGGATCACTAAGGAAATCAAAGAGGAAATTAAAAAATACCTGGCAGCAAATGACAACAAAGATATGACACTTCAAAACCCAAAACCTATGGGATGCAGCAAAAGCTGTTCTAAAAGGAAAGTTTATACCAATACAAGCACACCTCAGTAATCAAGAAAAAGCCCAAATAAACAAGCTAACTTTACATCTAAAGCAGCTCGAGAAAGAAGAACAGACAAGACCTAAAGTTAGTAGAAGGAAAGAAATCATAAAGATCAGAGCAGAAATTAATGAAATATAAACAAAGAAAACCACAGACATGATCAATGAAATGAAAAGCTGGTTCTTTGAAAAGATCAACAAATGTGATAAACCCTTAGCCAGGCTTATCAAGCAAAAAAGAGAGAGGACTCAAATCAATAAAATTAGAAATGAAAAAGGAGAAGTAAAAACTGACATCACAGAAATACAAAGGATCATAAGCAACTACTATATGCAACTACCTGCCAAAAAAATGGAAAACCTAGAAGAAATGGACAAATTTTTTGAAAAATACAATCTTCCAAGACTAATCCAAGATGAAATAGAAAAGATGAATGGACCCATCACAAGAACTGAAATTGAAACTGTGATGAGAAAACTTCCAAAAAATAAAAGAGCAGGACCAGATGGCTCCACAGGTGAATTCTATCAACCATTTAGAGAAGAGCTAACACCTATCCTTCTGAAACGATTTCAAAAAATTACAGAGGAAGGGATACTCCCATACTCATTCCATGAGGCCACCATCACCGTGACACCAAAACCAGACTAAGATACCACAAAAAAAGAAAACTACAGGCCAATTTCACTGATGAACATCAATGCAAAAATCCTCATCAAAATGATACCAAACTGCATCCAACAATACATTAAAAGGATTGCACATCCTGATCAAGTGGGATTTATCTCAGGGATGCAAGGGTTCTTCAATATCCGCAAATCCATCAGTGTGATACACCACATGAACAAATTGAAGAATAAAAACCATATGATCCTCTCAATAGATGCAGAAAAAGCCTTTGACAAAATCCAACACCCATTTCTGATAAAAACCCTTCAGAACGTGGGCATAGCGGGAACCTACCTCAACATAATAAAGGCCATATATGAGAAACCCATGGCTAACATCATTCTCAATGGTGAAAACCTAAAGAATTCCCACTGAGATCAGGAACAAGACAAGGATGTCTGCTCTCACCACTACTCTTCAACATAGTTCTGGAAGTCCTAGCCATGGCAATCAGAGAAGTAAAAGAGATAAAAGGAATCCAAATTGGAAAGGAAGAAGTCAACTATCCCTATTTTCAGATGACATGACACTATACCTAGAGAATCCTAAAGACTCTACCAGAAAACTGTTAGAGCACATCCATGAATTTGACAAAGTCACAGGATACAAAATCAACACACAGAAATCAATGGTATTTCTATACACTAACAATGAAAGAGTAGAAAAAGAAATTAGGGAAGCAATCCTGTTTACCATCATATCCAAAAGAATAAAATACCTAGGAGTAAACCTACCCAAAGAAGCACAAGACCTGTGCTCTGAAAACTATAAGACACTGATGAAAGAAATCAAAGATGACACAAATACATGGAAAGATATACCATGCTCGTGGATTGGAAGAGTCAATATTATCAAAATGACTATACTACCTAAGGCAATATACAGATTCAATGCAATCCCCATCAAATTACCAAGGACATTTTTCACAGAACTTGAACAAAATATTTTAAAGTTTGTTTGGAAGCACAAAAGACCCAGCAGAGCCAAAGACATCCTGAAAAAGAAAAATGGAGCTGGAGGAATCAGGCTCCCAGACTTCAGACTATACTACAAAGCAACAGTCCTCAAAACCATATGGCACTGGCACAAAGACAGACATATAGATTAGTGGAACAGGATAGAAAGCCCAGAATTAAACCCATGCACCTACAGCCAACTCATCTATGACAAAGGAGGCAAGAATATACAATGGAGAAAGGACTGCTTGTTCAAGAAGTGGTGCTGGGAAAACTGGACAGCCACATGGAAATGAATGAAATTAGAACACTCCTAACACAAAAATCAACTCCAAATGGATTAAAGACCTAGATATAAGACCAGACACTATAAAACTCTTAGAGGAAAACATAGGCCAAACACTCTCTGACATAAATGACAGCAACATCTTCTCAGATCTACCTCTCAGAGTATAGACAATAAAAATAAAAATAAACAAATGGGACCTAATCAAACGTCAAAGTTTCTGCACAGCAAAGGAAACCCTAAACAACACAAAAAGACAACCCACAGAATGGGAGAAAATCTGTGCAAGTGAATCGACTGACAAGGGATTGATCTCCAAAAATTATAAACACATTCTATAGCTCCATACCAAAAAAAAAAAAAAAAACCTCATCAAAAAATGGGCAGAAGATCTAAACAGACAGTTCTCCAAAGAAAACATACAGATGGCCAAGAAACATATGAAAATATCTTCAACAGCACTCATCATTAGAGAAATGCAACTCAAAACCACTATGAGGTAACACTTTTCACCAGCCAGAATGGCCATCATCCAAAAGTCCACAAACAATAAATGCTGGACAGGGTGTGGATAAAAAGAAATACTAGTACACTGTTGGTGGGATTGTAAATTGGTGCAACCACTGTGGAAAGCAGTATGGAGATGCCTCAGAAAACTAAACATAGGACTCCCATTTGATCCAGCAATCCCACTCCTGGGCATCTATCTGGAAAAATCCACGACTCGCAAAGACACATGTACTCCAATGTTCATTGCAGCACACTTTGCAATAGCCAAGACATGGAAACAACCTAAATGTCCATCAACCAAAGAGTGGATCAAGATGATGTGTGACATATACATGACAGAATATTACTCAGCCATTAAAAGGAATGAAATACCCGTGTTTTTAGCAACATGGATGGACCTAGAAATAATCATGCTAAGTGAAGTCAGCCATACGATGAGACACCAACATCAAATGCTTTCACTGACATGTGGAATCTGAAAGAAGGACAGACGGAACTTCTTTGCAGAACAGATGCTGACTCACAGACATTGAAAAACTTATGGTCTCTGGAGGTGACAGTTTGAGGGGTGGGGGGATGTGCTTGGGCTGTGGGATGGAAATCCTGTGAAATCAGATTGTTATGATCATTATACAACTACAGAATAGATAAATTCATTGAGTAATAAAAAAATATGCTAAGAATTATACAACATTATTCAAGGAAATTAAAGATATAAAGAAATGCTAAGATATTCCATGCTCCTGGGTTAGAGAACTTAATGTCGTAAAAATGCAATCTACATATCCATTGCAATTCCTATCAAATTACCCATGAAATTTTCCCAGAACTAGAACAAACAATCCAAAAATTTACATGGAACCACAAAAGACCCAGAATTGCCAAAGCAATGCCAAACCAAGCAGGAGGCATCACTCTCCCAGACTTCAGGCACTATTACAAAGTCACAGTCATTAAGACAGTGTGGTCCTGGTACCAAAACAGACAGACAGACCAATGGAACAGAATAGAGGACCCAGAAATAAACCCAAACAACTATGGTCAATTAATCTTTGACATAGGAGGCAAGAACATAAAATGGGAAAAAGACAGTGTTTTTAGTAAGCATTGCTGGGCAACCTGGACAGCTGCATGTAAATCAATGAAACTAGAACACACCCTTACACATGCATGAAAATAAACTCAAAATGGCTTAAAGACTTAAATATAAGACAAGACACCATCAAACTCTGGGAAGAGAACATAGGCAAAACATTCTCTGACATCAACCTTATGAGTATTTTCTCAAGTCATTCTCCCAAAGCAACAGAAATAAGACCAAAAAATAAACCAATGGGACCTAGTCAGACTGACAAGCTTTTGCACAGCAAAGGACACCAAAAAGAAAGCAAAAAGACAACTTACGCAATGGGAGAAAATAGTTTCAAATGATGAAACTGCTAAGGGATTAATCTCTAAAATATACAAACAACTTATACAACTCAGCAGCAAAAAACCAAGAACACAATTGAAAAATGGGCAAAAGACCTGAATAGATTGTCCAACAAGCACATGAAAAAATGCTCAACATCCCTGATTATTAGAGAAATGCAAATCAAAGCTACTACAAGATAACACCTCACACCAGTCAGAACAGCCATCATTTAGAAGTCCACGAATAGCAAATGCTGGAGAGGGTGTGGAGAAAAGGGAACCCTCCTGCACTGTTGGTGGGAATGGAAGCTGGTACAACCACTATGGAGAGCGGTATGGAGGTATCTTCAAAAACTAAACATAGAACTACCATATGACCCAGCAATCCCACTCTTGGGCATATATCCAGACAAAACTTTCCTTAAAAAAGACACATGCACCCACATGTTCATTGCAGCTCTATTCACAATAGCAAAGACATGGAAACCACCCAAATATCCATTGACAAACGATTGGATTAGGAAGAAGCGGTATATACACACAATGGAATACTACTCAGCCATAAAAAAATGAACTAATGCCATTTGCAGCAACATGGATGGAACTAGAGATTCCCATACTGAGTGAAGTAAGTCAGAAAGAGAAAGACAAATACCATACAATATCACTTACATCTGGAATCTAATATAAGGCACAAATGGACCTTTCCACCGAAAAGAAAATCATGGACTTGCAGAATAGACTTGTGGTTGCCAAGGGGGATGGAGTGGGATAGATGGGGTGCTTGGGGTTAATAGATGCAGACTATTGCCTTTGGAATGGGTCGGCAGTGTGATACTGCTGTGAAGCACTGGGAACTATGTCCTGTCACTTATGACGGAGCAGGATAATGTGAGAAAAAAGAATGTGTACATGTATGTAGAACTGGGTCATCATGCTCTACAGTAGAAAATTGACAGAACACTGTAAACTAGCTATAATGGAAAAAAATAAAAACCATTATATAAAAAAGAAAACAGCAACTCAGTAAAAACTTTAACCAATTCAGGAAAAAAAAAAAAAAAAAAAAAGGCTTTGCTGAAAGCCTTCAGGGAGTTCAGGATTTTTAAGATGTGAGCCACCCATATTTTGCATGGCCTTGTGAGAAAACCTTTCTCTGCCCCAACCTCTGACATTTGGGTATCGTTTGGCCTCAGTGTGTGTTGGGCACACAGACTTGATACAAAAACACTGGGAACCTGTTCCAAATGCATATTCTTGAGCTTCCCCAAACCTACTGAATCAGAAATTAAGTGAGTGAGATTCCTTAACCTATGTCTTAGCAAGTTTTCTCAGTAAATCTTATACATATCAAAGTTCCAGATGGATTGATTTACTTACCCCTGCTCTTATTTCACAGGTGAGGAAACTGAGGCCTCAATTTCTGTAACTGACCAAATTCACCAGCCCTAGAAAATAATTTTTTGTACAAAGGCTAGTAAAGTCTCCAATCCCTGATTTCCCCCTTGCTGATTTCCATAGGAGTCAAGCTTCTAGAGCCATGATATGGAGAAACCATTGTTGATTTTCCCATTCACAGTACAGTCAAAGCCTGTTTCCTAAAGTGGAAGCAATACCGCCAAATACTTCTTTCTTCAAATGTGACTACAGAGTTGCTTCCCTAAGAATCCACATTTCTGATAATTTCACCAAACATTAATGATCTCAAAGAGTTCTACAAAATAGGCCTATTTTAATTTCTCTATAGAATTAAAGAAAAAGACAAATTATCTTTCTTAATCCTTAAATTTGTCTATTTTTGCTTGACACAACCCATCTAGAAGACCCATATACAGTAAAGTAGAGGCACCAAAGTTAAAACTTCAACATGTGTGGGAATTTCAATATGTCAGGCAGTTTGGGACACCTGGATCATTAGGTTGTCTGGTTTTACCCCTTACCCCATCTAGATCTGTAGTTCCAGTATGGTCAGATCCCTATTAATCTCCCTGGGTGTTAATCTAATCTAAAATCACTTGCTTGCTTTTTGGATGAGGAATAAAAAATGTTTTCCTCATTTAGTGTCAGCTTACCAAGAGTTTTTCCGATGTTCCACAAAGGTCCCCACATGTTTTAGAAATTCATTTCCAATAGAGATCTCAAAGGAAGCAGAATTTGTTTGTACATGATAATTACTCAAGAATTAAAAGAATATGTTCTTCCATTCATTGAAAGAAAATATCTTCTAGAATTAGATATTGTAGCTCAAGTCAAAAATGTACATGATGAGTTCCCATGGTGGCTCAGTGGAAACGAATCTGACTAGGAACCATGAGGTTGTGGGTTCGATCCCTGGTCTTGCTCAGTGGGTTAAGGATCTGGCATTGCCATGAACTGTGGTGTAGGCCGCGGATGCAACTTGGATCTGGCGTTGCTGGGGCTCTAGTGCAGGCCAGCAGCAACAGCTCTGATTAGACCCCTAGCCTGGGAACCTCCATATGCTGCAAAAAGACAAAAAAAAAGTGTGTATGAACTGGTAAAGCTTGATGAGAATTGTGCTATGCAAGAGCTTCTTTCCAGATGTGCCTACTGAAATATCTGTGTCTGTGTCCAGAAATTGCATGTTCACTGTCTGATTATTTCCTATGTTGGTCAGGCATCTATATTTGAAAGACATACTTCTTATTCTTAAGAAGATGTGTGTTTAATGTTCTGTGAAGATATTAATGCTTCCTGAGGACTGATCTTTGTCTTCTAATTTCAAGCACCTGGTGTATCAATATATTAACTTAAAGTCTTACAACGTCTCCTAAGGCTAATAAACATTTCCTCATCCCCAAGATTTATCTGTTTACAGTATTTTAAATTACTAGTGATCATAAAAAATAACCCTTTATCTCCCTCATTGCTATGACCTTTCAGAATTAAGAGCACTATAACTTATGGAGGGAAAAAAAAAGGAGGAAAGAAAAAAAACAACTCAGCTGTAGCATTTCAGATATTTATGACAGCGCCTGGCTCAGTTTTCTCAACAGCTTGCTGCTTTACTAATGATCCCTTTTTCTCTTTTACTTTCTCAATTCAATTTATTTTCAGGTCTGCAAGGGCATGTGCTCTTTCTGCCTCTCCAGATACATCATACCGTTTCCAGAAATTAAATAATATCTGATCACAAATTGAAGAAGATAATTTAGGAAAAGACTGCCTGCTGGTAGGCACCCACCCAACAGCTCTGCCCTCAGACACTCAGAAAATCATCAAGTGAAGGGCTTTCTCTCCCAGACCTATGGTCAGACACAGACTCATCTCACAGGAACAGCACATAGAAATTCATTGTGAGGATGGCATCTGTTATGATGGTTTTACACACTATTAAGAACTGATAATGGCAATCTGTATTATCATGTTTAGTTAACTACCCACATAAGTGGGGTTGTCACTGCTTACTTTGTTTGTTTGATTGATTGTTTTTGCTTTTTAGGGCTCCACCCATGGCATATGGAAATTCCCAGGCTAGGGGTTGAATTGGAGCTTCAGCTGCTAGCCTTCACCACAGACACAGCAACACAGGATCTGAGCCACATCTGCAAACTACACCACAGCTCACAGCAATGCCAGGTCCTTAACCCACTGAGCGAGGCCAGGGATCAAACCTGCACCCTCATGGACACTAGTCAAATTTGTTTCTGCCATGCAGCAATGGGAACACCCTCACTGCTTACTTCGTTAAATGTTACTGATAACATAGAAAGGAAATCAATTAAGAGAAAAACCTCAGATTAATTGTAGACTGGGCTAGCTTTATTTTGTTTTAATTATTTTTTTTTCCATTATAGCTTGTTTATGGTATTCTGTCAATTATCTACTGTGGGCTAGCTTTAGAAAACTTACCATCCTCCAACAATACACATGGGGTTTTTGCTTATTTGTGTATAGAAAAAACATTGTATTTATCCTTTCCTCATATTCAATAATTTTGACACCAGATGTGTGGGGTTTTTTTCCCCATACCAAGTAATTATCTGCAACACTAGTTTGGTGTCCTACAATTTAATTCAATTCTAACACTAACTAAAGTTAGCATAAACCCCACAGGTTAAGGGCTCAGTCTCATCAAGACAGCCTTCCACTTCAGATGCCAATCACAGGCAACCAGGGCAACAACCTCTGCTGATTTGGCTGCAAATCAGAGGTTTCTATAACCCCCTCCTTGGACTAGACCATTTGTAAGAACAACTCACAGAATTGAGAGAAACACTTGCTTCCATTTACCAGTTTGTTTATAATAAGGGTATGATGAGGAATAGAGATGAACTGCCAGAGGAAGCAGAGAACAAGAATTGGAAGGGTCCCAAGTGCAGGAATTTATGTTCCCTTGAAGTTGGGATGGATCCCCCTCCCAGCACATAGATGTCTTCACCAACCCAGAAGCTCTCCAAACCCCATACTCTGGAGATTTTTATGGAGGTTTAATGGAATAATCATTAAGTTAATCTTCAGCTCCTCTCCCTTTCCCCAAGAAGAGGAGGTGGGGCTGAGCATTCTAGGGTTCTAATAATGGTTTGGTCTTTCTGGTTACCATTCCTCATCCTGAAACTATCTAGGAGCCCAGAAAGAGTCACCTCATTAAAAACAAAAGACATTCCCACCATCTAAATAATTGCAAGGGATTTGGGAATTCTGTATCAGGGACAGGAGTCAAAAGCCAAGTAACAGAACAAAAGATGCTTCTAGTGCTCTTATCTCTTAGGAAATTATGTTAGGAATTCTGTGTTAGGAACCAGAGGCAGCGACCAGTAGATATATTTGCCCTATTGATAGACCAATATAATAGATATTATATTTTCTATTTCGCAGTTTGCTTATTGGAATGTCCTCATTTTCTGGTCAATGAATTTCCTATTTTGGATTTCTCTGTAATTTTCTGCCAAATGGGTCTGTAGCCTTTGCCGTATGTTTCCACATTAGGAGCAGGTTCAAGAAATGTTTTATAATGCCAGGTCACTCACAAAAATAATAAATAATTCAAATTTACAAAATGAGATAGTCATTATACTAGAGACTCTCTGTGGATACAATTCTTTTCACTCATTCATAAATATTTTTTAGGGCTTATGTCATCCACTGGACTAAACACTTGGGAAAAACAAACATAAAATAGCCATGACATCTATTTTATACCATCAGCTACATTTGAAGAATGAGACAAACTTAATATGTTTTCCATGCTATCATGAGATTTTTGTTTTGTTTTATTACCTAGAAATAAATATCTTTCTAAAAGAAATCTATTTCTAGAAATATAAGAATTATCCATCCACCTTCAGAAACAAATGACTCTTAAGAATTCTCATTTCCAAAATAATCTCCAAACATCAATAATTTGCACTTTTATTAAATGAATATCACTAAATGCCTTTGTAAAAGGAAGGTATAGGTTGGGAATAGTCCTTGATGGAAAAGTGCCTGTCTTTGCTGCACCAACACTCTACTTCTGTACTTCTCTTAGCCTTCTCAGACACCTCACCATTCCCACTACAGCAGAGGTGCCTCAGGCAAGCCCCACCAAGGCCTCCCCAGCTTGGCTCCTCAGATTTT
Source organism: Phacochoerus africanus (assembly GCF_016906955.1). Classification (NCBI taxonomy): domain Eukaryota; kingdom Metazoa; phylum Chordata; class Mammalia; order Artiodactyla; family Suidae; genus Phacochoerus; species Phacochoerus africanus. Next base: position 33,693,671 of record NC_062556.1, on the reverse strand, counting down.
CCACTTCCCCTTCCATGAGCCAGATTAATACAGACTGATTTGAGCCGCCTGCTCAGGTTAGAACACACCAACTGCACTAATGAGGCAATAACTTTTAATGTGCAAATTTGTCACTCTTCTCAAATAACTTATCTGTAATTTAAAGACACAATTCCTTAAGTGAAATAATTGCCATAGACAGGAAATTAAGCAAGTGAGACATTTAGGGATGAAGGAATCTTACAGTGTTCAAATTAGATCAACTTCTGGGAAGATCTAATTGTTCTTTCTCACCTTCCAATCCCTATGATCTTTAAACATCATTTGAGTTCCCTCCCCTTCATGGGCTTCTCCCCATCTCTTCAGTCCTGAAATTATATAATGGTTTTTGTCTGTACCCTGGGTTAAATGGAGGCTACATTCTATGTCATTCATTCAGTCATACATTCATTCAACAGATATTTGTTGAGGACCAAATATGAAGTGGGCATTGTAAAAGGCACTGGAGATATGGTAATATGTACTTTAATAGGTACTAGAGATTTAATGCTGTAATATATGTCCTTATGAGCTTCCAGCCAATTAAAATAAATAATAATTAAGCTTATGAAAAATTAGAGAATAAAAGCCTATAACAGCAAACTTTGATCATTGCAGTCATTTTAAAATTCATGTTATAATACCATAATAAAGCAGCCTTATTAAATTTTTTTCTCATAAATTAAAACATTATAAAACCAGCTGAAAGTTGGCCAAAATGACGCTTAAGTTAAATACTGCAAGAAACAATGCATGTAGACTGATACATGGCATGTAATCCTCTCCCTGACAAATAGTAATTTATCTTATTTGCTGGCACTGTTTTAAATTATTGATCCAATTCTCAAATTCTACAATTTTATAAAAATTCTTGATAATCATTGTTAATATGATAGATGATCATCAAATTCCACACCACAGCAGAACGTCATCTTCCAAAGAAGAACGAGCAGAACTTCATCTTCCAATGTTTTAATCTCATTTATCAGTTTATTTGACAAACATTAAAATGGATTGCCAAGCACTAGACATATATGTTACATCCCTATCCTCAAGGATTTCACAATCAATTTGGAGAGGCATACAAGGAAACATGATTTCAAGATGAGCAACTGTAAAATGGATCATCTTCTGTGAGCACATGTAAGAGAGATTGCCTATTCCTATTCTTAAAAAAAGACAACAAAGAGTGTTGGTCTCCAGGACATTTTAGGCAGATGGACTAATAAAGGTGCAGATGAATAATAAAACAAGCCAGGAATGTGTATGAGTAGATCAAACAAATGCCAATATAAATTCAGTCTCCATGTGATTAAGCTGCCTGTAAAAATATATAGCCATATCCTCTGAATGCTAGGCAGGTGCAAGAGTGTCAGATCACAAAGGGGCCATATGCCATTCTCATGGATTTATTCAATAGGCAATAAAAATACAACTAATAAACCTGGTTTTAAGATAAAGATATTTCACCTCTTCCCTTTTCAAAAATCATCCCCAAATAATAAACAAAAGGAACAAAAACAGTGTCAATGAAACTAAAAGCAGTTGTCATGCCAAACTACTGCATTTAAAGACTGAACTCAAGAGGAATGGCAGATAAATTTCCACAGTTGAGGAAGATTAAATCGAACTCTCAGCAGAGGAGTATATTGATGAGAAGCACATTGGTTCACTCTGAGAAACCCAAAAGATGCGGAGGACTTGGGAGAACAAGGTACTGCAGAAGTCAAGGGGGCAGGTGCAGAGCTGAAGCTAGTTACATTGTTTAAAGTCTCTATAAAAAGTGCACAAAAAGCTCCTAAATCTCCACAGGTTTGACTGTTCTCTCTCAACGGGAAAAGAGAGGTGTATATCTTGGAGAATTTGAACCAGAAGCTCCTGACTCAGGGACCCCACCACATACAGAAGAGCAAGATCAAAGCCAATGTATATTATCTTGAACAATGTGAATGGTGGAATATTCCAGCTCTTTTTGCTTCTCAACTACAGACCAAATGCATATCACAAAATTTATTCTTATCCAAATACCCAGAAGGAGATAATTCTGACATGTGCCTGGAGGTTGCTTGTCTGCAGAAACTACTCTCCTTAGAGAGAATACTTGCAGATGTTGATAAGGAAGTCTCCAGTGAAAGGCCTGAATATGCTTCCATCCCAGGCAAAGCCAACTTTTCAAACAAGGCTTGCTCAAATACTCAGAATCAATAATCTTTTCAGTGTTAACTCTTAAAAGCATAGACATCAGTAACAACAAGATGTTTTAGGAAAGACTTCAACATAAAATATAGGGACTGGAGGCAGAGCAAGATGGTGGAGGAGTAAGAGGTCTCACAAACCTTCTCCCACAAACACATAAAAAAAATGCATCTACATGTAAAACTACTCACACAGAACATTGACTGAATGCTGGCAGAACTTAAACCTCCAAAAAAGGCAAGAAACTCTTGGCATAACTGAGTAGAACAAAGGGGAAAAAGATAGAGAAAAGGAATTAGGATGGGACTAGCATTCCCGAGAGGAGCTGTGAAGGAGAAAAGGAACCCATCTCCTGGGAAGACACCTAACTGACAAAAGATCGGCTGAGTCAGTGGGACCACAAAGTTGCCAAGGAAAGTGTAGCAGCTACACTGAGAACAGCAAAGCAGAGTGAGATCCACACAGGACATCTGAACCATCAGCCCATACACCACAGCCTGAGACACTCAGGCGGGGACTGGGCACTGAGACTCAGGCTCTGAGACCAGTCCCAGGGAGAGAACTGGGTATGGCATGAGGGGCTAAGGAGCAGTGTGCCATGGGCTAAGGAGGGGAATGCCATGGCAGAGGGAACCTGGGAGAAGGTCTGGACCCCCAGGAGAGGAAAGATGGCATTGTTGAGGAGGGGAGAGGAAGAAGAGTGGGCCATCATAGGAAACTCCCTGTGCTGGAGTGTGTGCAAGCCTGCAGGCTTAGAGGATGGGGCAGCTCTGTGGAAGCTATGGGCAACAAGAAGCCTCTTGCTCATTTAAGGGAGATTGGGCCCTTCTTGTGCAGGCTACTGGTGGTCAGGCACCTATTGTGTGGGCTAAGGACATAAGGGGGCTAAGTGCCACCTGGTGCCTCTTGCATGATCCACAGGTGGCAGGGACAAACTGCAGCAGTCATCTCAGAGGCTAGAGGGAGGAATGGCTTGCCACCACTGACACTAGGCACTTCAGGGGTTTCCAAAAAAGAAAAAAGGCATTTCAACCAAGCACCACACACTGTTGTTCTCACTCCCTTAGGAACACAACCATCCTTCAGCTGACACTGCCAAACACTCTAGGGGACCCCTAGACACTTGGTCACTGACCCTTCCCAAGACCCTACAACTAGGAGCAACTTGTGCAGCACCTGCTGCTTGGGCTAAGTGGGACAGGGTGTTTCTTGCGTGGTCTGCAGATGGTGGAGGTAAACCACCACAGTTACCCTCGATTCCAGAGATGGGCATGGCCCACTGTCATTGGAGATATCTGGACAAAAATCACTTGCAGTACCATTGACGCAAAGGGCACCATGGAGGAGGGCATTGTGACCGAAGACCACCTGTTTGTGTTCTCGCACCCCTGGGAACACATCTGCCCTGATGTTGCCACTGCCAAACATTCTGTCTTGTACCCACATGCCTGATCTCTGTAACTTCCCAAGATCCTGCAACTAGAAGCAACCTGTACAACACCTTTTATGTGGTCAAAGTGAGACAGGTTTCTTCATGGATGGCCTACAGGTGGTGGGGGCAAACCACCGCAGTTATCACTGACTCTAGAGATGGTCATGGCCTTCTCCCAATAGGAGTCCCTGAACAGGCACAACCTGCAGTTCCAGTCACCTCAGAGGAAGGCATTGCAATCAAACACAAGTTGTTGTGCTCTCACTCACCTGGGAACTCACGCAACCTGCTGTTGCTACTGCCAAATGCTCTGGTCACTTTGAAGATCTGCCTAGAGTTTATTACCACTTCCCTAGGCCCTGAAACTATGAGTAGCCTATGCCACCTTCCTGCAGGTCCTTGCTGCTTTGAGAGCCCAATGAGCAGGCACTGAATGCTGGCCCTACCCATTGCCTCCTTCTCCCTGAAAACACACTGAGCATCCTGGGAGCAACAGCCTGCTGACACCAAAGAAAGACACAACAAATATTCAAACTCCCACACCAAAAATAAATAGTAAACCCCCCCAAAAAAATATAAAGGGGCATTCTTGCATAGAAGGAAACTTACAAGACTACACTTTAGCTTCCCCAAAGTCACAAAAGAAAAACACAAGCAAGATGAAGAAGTACAGAAACCATTCCCAGTGAAAGGAACAGGAGAATTCATAAAACCAGACAACAATGAAACAGATGTCTGCAGTCCGACAGAGCTTGAGTTAAAAAGGGAGGCACTGAAAATACAGAAGGAATTTAAAAAAGAGAGGATATTAACAGTAATGCAGATTCCTTAGCAAGGAACTAGAAAGTATAAGGAGGAGCCAAGAAAAACTAGAAAATTCATTGGCAGAGATACAAACTGAGCTTAAGGCAATAAAGAGCAGAATGAATAAAGCAAAGGAACGAATTAGTGACATGGAAGATAAACTAATGGGAATCACCCAATCAGGACAGCAGACAGAAAGCCAAATGAAAAAAAACATGAAAGCAATATAAGAGACCTATGGGAAAATATAAAGCAGGCCAATCTACACATAATAGGAATTCCAGAAGGAAAAGAAGAAGAAAAGGGGATTGAAAATATATTTGAAGAAATTATGGCTGAAGACTTTCCAAATCTAAAGCATACTGATATCAAGGTACAGGAAGCACAGAGGAAACAAGCGGAACCCAAACAGGCCCACACCAAGACATAATATGCTAAAAATGGCAAAAGGCAAAGAGAGGATTCTAAAAGCAGCCAGAGAAAAGCAAAGCATTAATTATAAGGGAACCCCCATAAGCGTATCAGCTGATTTCTCTACAGAAACACTACAGGCCAGAAGGGAGTGGCAAGATATATTTAAAGGGATGAAAGGGAAAAAAAATTGCAACCTAGAATACTCTATCTAGCAAGAATATCATTTAAATTACAAGGGGAAATAAAGAATTTCTCCAACAAACAAAAGCTAAAAGAGTACAGCAATACTAAACCCATTCTAAAAGAAATACTGAAAGGGCATCTCTAAATTAAAAAAAAAAAGAGAGAGAGAGAGACAGAGAGAGAAAAAAAAGGGGAAAAGAAGAATTAGGATGGAGGAAACCACGACTGGAAAGCAATCACTTAAATAAGCCAGCATACAGATCTAAACATGAAGATGTTAAAAGCAAAAAAGACATCAAAATCATACATTGTAGGGAAGGAAAGTAAGAAAATACAGATTCTTTTTTTTTATCTTAGTGATGTGTCTGAGCCTATATGACCATCAGGCAAAAGAAAGCAGATAAAGGAAGGGCTTAACATGCTTAAAAACAGGGCAACCACAAATCAAAACCAAACATTACATTCACAAAAACTGGAAAGAAAACTACTCAGGCATAAAGTAAATGGAAACCATCCAACCCAAAAAAGAAAAGAAGAAAGGAGAAACATAGAAGCAACTGGAGAAACATAGAATCAACTGGTTTAAAATGACAATAAATATGCATACCTATCAACAATCACCTTAAATATCAATGGACTGAATGCTCCAATCAAAAGACACAGAGTGGCAGATTGGATCAAAAAGCAAAAACCTTTAATCTTCTGCCTACAAGAGACTCACCTTAGAGCAAAGGACATGTATAGGTTGAAAGCGAGGGGATGGGAAAAGATAGTTTGTGCCAATGGACAGGACAGGAAAGCAGGAGTCGCAACACTCGTATCAGACAAAATAGACTTTAAAATGAAGGCCATTAAGAAAGACAAAGAAGGACACTATTTAATGGTTAAAGGATCCATTCAAGAAGAGGATATTACAATCATCAATACATATGCCCCTAATATAGGAGCACCCAGATACCTACAACAAGTGCCAGCAGACATAATAGGAGAAATCGATGGGAATACACCCATAGTAGGAGACTTTAACACCCCGCTCACAACAATGGACAGATCCTCTAGACCGAAAATCAGCAAGGCAACAGAGATCCTAAAGGACACAATAGAAAAGTTAGACTTAACTGACATTTTCAGGACATTACATCCAAAAAAATCAGAATATACATTCTTCTCAAGTGCACATGGAACGTTCTCAAGAAATTGATCACAGCCTGGGGCACAAAGCTAACCTCAACAAATTCAAGAATATAGAAATTATTTCAAGTATCTTCTCCGACCACAATGGCATGGAACTAGAAATCAACCACAGGAAAAGACATGAGAAAAAACTGACTACATGGAGACTAAACAACACGCTACTAAAAAACCAATGGGTCAATTAGGAAATCAAGAAGGAAATTAAAAAACACCTCGAGACAAAAGATAATGAAGACATGTCCACTCAAAAACCGATGGGATGCCGCAAAAAACAGTGCTCAGAGGGAAATTCATAGCGATACAGGCCTTCCCCAAAAAAGAAAAGAAAAATCTCACACCAACAACTTAACCCACCACCTAAATGAATTAGACAAAGAAGAACAAACAAAACCTAAAGTCAGCAGAAGGAAGGATATCATAAAGATCCAAGAGGAAATCAATAAAATAGAGATTCAAAAAACAATGGACAAAATCAATCAAACCAAGAGCTGGTTCTTGGAAGAGGTAAACAAAATTGACAAACCTCTGACCAGACTCACCAAGAAGAGGACAGAAAAAACCCAAATAAACAAAAAGGAGAAGTCACAATGGATACTACAGAAATACAAAAAACCGTGAGGGAATCCTATGAACAATTGTATGCCAGCAAATTTGACAACCTGGAAGAAATGGACAACATTCTAGAGACTTACAGCCTGCCAAAACTGAATCAAGAAGAGATCGATCAACCAAACCGACTGATCACTAGAAATGAAATGGACTATGTCATGAAACTCCTCTCTGCAAATAAAGTCCAGGACAAGATGGCTTCACAGTTGAATTCTACCAAACATACAAAGAGGAACTTACACCCATCCTCCTTAACCTTTTTTCAAAAGGTTGAAGAAGGAACACTCCCAAAGACATTCTATGACACCACCATCCCCCTAATTCCAAAACCAAACAAGGTACCAGCAAAAGGGAAAAAAAAAGAAAGAAAGCCATAGGCCAGGATCGTTGATGAATAGAGATGCAAAAATTCTCAACAAAATTTTAGCCATCCGAATCCAACAACATATAAAAAAGATCATAGACCACGACCAGGGGGGATTTATCCCAGGATCACAAGGATGGTTCAACATATGCAAATCAATAAATGTCATACACAACATCCATTCATGGTCAAAACTCTTGCCACAGTGGGTGTAGAAGGAACATTCCTGAACATAGTCAAAGCCATTTAGGACAAACCCACAGCAAATATAATACTCGATGGAGAAAAACTGAAAGCCTTCTCAATCAAATCTGGAACAACTGCTATTCACCACTCTTATTCTACATAGCACTGGAAGTCCTAGCCACAGCCATCAGACAAACAAATGAAATAAAAAACACCCAAATAGAAAGAGAAGAGGTAAAACTCTCCCTGTATGCAGGTGACATGATACTATACATAGAAAACCCTAAGATTCAACCCAAAAACTACTTGAACTGATCAATACATTCAGTGAAGTAGCAAGATTTAAGACGAACAATCAGAAATCAGGCGCATTTCTGAATACTGACAACGAAATATTAGAAAAGGAATACAAAAATACAACACCTTTTAAAACTGCACCTCAAAAACTCAAATACCTGGGAATACACCTGACCGAGGAGGTGAAGGACTCTAAATGTGCTGAGAACTATAAAACATTAATCAAGGAAATTAAAGAAGATGTAAGGAAATGGAAAGATATTCCATGCTCCTGGGTTAGAAAAACTGATATTGTAAAAATGGCCATACTACCCAAAGCAATCTACAGATTCAATGCATCCCTGTCAAATTACCCATGACATTTTTCACTGAACTAGAACAAACAATCCAAACATTTGTATGGAACCACAAAAGACCCAGGATTGCCAAAGCAATGCTGAGGAACAAAAACCAAGCAGGAGGCATCACTCTCCCAGACTTCAGGCACTATTACAAAGTCACAGTTATCAAGACAGTGTGGTACTGGTACCAAAACAGACAGACAGACCAATGGAACAGAATAGAGGACCCAGAAATAAACCCAAACACATAAGCTCAATTAATCTTTGACAAAGGGGGCAAGAGCATAATACGGGGAAAAGACACTGTTTTTAGCAAGCTTTGCTGGGCAACCTGGACAGCTGCATGCAAGTCAATGAAACTAGAACACACCCTCACACCATGCACAAACATAAACTCAAAATGGCTGAAAGCCTTAAAGGTAAGACAAGACACCTTCAAACTCTGGGAAGAGAACATAGGCAAAACATTCTCTGACATCAACCTTATGAATATTTTCTCAGGTCACTCTCTCAAAGGAAGAAGAATTAAAAGCAAAAATACACCCCTGGGACCTAGTCAGAATGGCAAGCTTTGCACAGCAAAGGAAACCAAAGAGAAAACAAAAAGACAGCTTTCATAGTGGGAAAAAATATTTTCAAATGATGCGACTAAGGAGGGATTAATCTCTAAAATATATAAACAGCTTATACAACGCAACAGCAAATAACCCAACAACCCAATGGAAAAATGGGCAAAAGACATGCAGAGACATTTCTCCAAGGAACATATACAGATGGCCAACAAGCACATGAAAAAATGCTCAATATCCCTGATTATTAAAGAAATGCCAATCAAAACGACCATGAGATACCACCTCACACTAGTCAGAACAGCCATCATTAAGAAGTCCACAAATCACAAATGCTGGAGAGGGTGTGGAGAAAAGGGAACCCTTCTGCACTGTTGGTGGGAATGTAATCTGGTACAACCACTGTGGAGAACAGCATGGAGGTACCTTAGAAAACTATACCTGGAACTACCATAGGACCCAGCAATCCCACTCTTGGGCATATATCCGGACGAAACTTTCCTTAAAAATGGAACATGCACCAGCATGTTCATTGCAGCTCTATTCACAATAGCGAAGACATGGAAACAACCCACATGTCCACTGGCAGATGATTGGATTAGGATGAAGTGGTATATATACACAATGGAATACTACTCAGCCATAAAAAGAACAAAATAATGCCATTTGCAGCACCATGGATTGAACTAGGGCCTCTCATCCTGAGTGAAGGAAGTCAGAACGACAAATACCACATGATATCACTTATATCTGGAATCTAATATAAGGCACAAAGGAAACTTTCACCGAAAAGAAAATCATGGACTTGGAGAATAGACTCGTGGTTGCCAAGGGGAAGGGGGAGGGAGTGGGGTGGTTGGGGAGCTTGGGGTTAATAGATAGAAACTATTGCCTTTGGAATGGATTAGCAATGAGATCCTGCTGTGTAGAACTGAGAACTATGTCCTATCACTTATGATGGAGCATGATAACGTGTGAAAATAGAGTGTGTACATGTATGTGTAACGGGGTCACCATGCTGTACAGTTGAAAAAAAAATTGTATTGGTGAAATAACTATTAAAAAATAGCAATAACAAGAACAAACATGACTAATGCATAAACGAATTGGAGCCCATTTCCCCATATAATTTGAACTTTTATATGCACAGAGTTTTTTGGATCTGTGTTATTCTGGTATGATTTAGGCCTTCATCATATCCTCTTTATTGTTTAAATAATTACCTGGTCTCTTTATTTCCAGTCTTCTACCATATTCTACCCTCCATTGTGCTTTCAGATAGACAAAAAAAGTCTGTGTATGAAATATATATTGAAAATATACAGTTGCAACCATGTCATATCAGTAGTAAATGTTTCTTTCCCAATAGCTTCTCATGATGCTCTGGATAAAGCCCCAATTCTCTCCTTATCGTGATGTATAGAAGCTCAGTTCTGCCTGCCTGCTTCCTAGCCTTCCACCATCCCACCCTTTCATGTTTCATAGCATGCTAATTTTGTTACTCTATGCTTTATATCAAGGTTTTTTTCAAAAATAAATGCCTTCTCTGTCTCTTGGCCACTGGACAAATCCTACATATGTTTTAATACTCAGAACAAAGGTAATTTCATTGAATAATTACTTAATCCTCTCTTGATTTGGAGAAAAAGTTAAATATGCTTTCATCTATGCCCAGTATAATATCTTTCACATATCTCTATTAATCACCTAGTATTTTGTATGAAACTGCTTATTTATCTGCTCCCATGCTGAACTATGAGTATCATGAAAATGAATCTTTGCTATATTCTTTGTTTCAGTAGCACCTATAGAATGTCACACATATACGTGACATGTTCTCAGTCAATATTTGATGGGTGAATCAATGAATCAATGAACGGATGGATGAATAGCTAGAAAATGAATATAAGAGATTTTCATGTCATTTAAGTATTGTTGTTTTTTTTTTTTTCTGTTAGGGAACTAACCATTTCTGTCCATAATACATTTTAGAAAAAATCTCAGGAGTAATGAAAAGTCTGTTTACCAGACCCTTAACTGGAGAAAGTATACTATTTTGAAGGAGGGGGATGTTTGCTGAGAATAGAAAATCAGAAGTTGATTGTTTTCAGTTACTATAGCCTTTCCTTTCCTCAAGATTGTTTTGTCAAAATTATTCAGCTATTGTATCTGGAGGTCAGTTAGGGAGACCAAAACCTCAGCCATGGCAAGTGTTACTCCAGAGGATATAATAGTTGTCAAGTTGTCTAGGAAGAGAGTCTCTGTTGCTGGACAATACCAAAGGGCTCTTCATATTTCATGGTCTTTAAATATGCACTTAATGATTTCCTTAAGGAAAATTCTTCTTTAAGGAGGCTTTTAGACTTCTCAAAATATGAGTATGCTATGGTTGCCATGAAATACAGACTTCATTTACAGATTCTTGTGACTCCTGAGCCCCTTTGGTTTTATTTTATTTTGTTTTATTTTTGCCTTTTATTTTTAGGGCCACACCCAGGTCATGTGGAAGTTCCCAGGCCAGGGGTCAAGTCTGAGCTATAGCTGCCAGCCTCTGCCACAGCCACAGGAACATGGGATCTGAGCCACATCTGCGAGCTACACCACAGCTCACGGCAATGCCAGATCCCCAGCCCACTGAGCAAGGCCAGGGATCAAACCCACATCCTCATGAATACTATTTGGATTTGTTTCCTGAGCCACAATGGGAACTACGTGGTCTTACTTTTTAAAACTTCATACATTTTAAAGTCTAGAAGGGACAGACGCAGTAACCTTAAATTGGGAATCCTGACTCAGAGATGGCTAATGTGTGTCTAGAAAGCACGTTGCCTCTCACTGTGCCTTTGTTAGACATCCCTGGTTGATCTCAGTCCTCTTTGCTTTTTGGGTGCTGACTCACATTCAGAATTATTCATAACTCATACACCCAAGCAGCCACCATCTATCTTTCTCCAGTGGAAAATAGGAGGACACCCTTTTGTCATCTAGGGAAATTATAGAGCTAATCATTTCTTCTTATAGCACTGAATTGTATGACTTACATTTTGTAGTCACTAGTCATGCTATGGACAGCATAGGTGGTGCTAAGATTACAGATTCTGGGTTAAAGGCTACCTAGTTTCAAATCTAGCCTATGACTAGGTTGTGTGACCTTGAGATTACTTAACTTCATCTACAACATTGGAAATAATACTAACACCTACTTCATAGGTATGCTGAAGGAATTGGATGAATTAACATTTCTAAATAGAAGAAAGTTATTTTTTTCAGTAATCACTGAATAAGTGTTTGTTAAGTAAGAGGAAAAATTCTAGCTTTTAAGACCTGAGTCATGACTTTCGGAAGATAACCACCCTTGCATTTAAAAAACAAGAAGACAAGAAGATGGATTTTTTTTTCTGTATTATAGAACCTATGTAAATTTGTGTCTTATAAATATACTTAAAAATCTTTTTTTGCAAATTGAATTCCAGAGAAATATCATCTATTGGCAGGGGTCCAGATATTTCAGAATTTTACATCAGTAAAAGTGATTAAAGGATTGAATAAAACTAACATTTAAAAATGGCACTTGAAAGCTAAATATTTTTATAAAGAGCTGAATTCAGTGGGTAAGTGGACAAAGAAAATGTGGCAAAGTTGTACTAAGGAAAAACAAAAGATGCCAGAAAAGAAGTACCATTGAGTAAGTTATTGGGATATGTAGTTGAACCCACTCCTCAAGCAGGACAAGATCTTCTACCATTTAGATACATTGTAAGGCTGATGGTATAGGAGTAATTTAGAAGAAAGCTATTTTCCTTTTTGTTATGACATGTTCCCTTTATTAGGTGCTCAATGTATATCTTGACATTTAGTGACTCTTTTGCTGAAGCATCTGAGTTCATATACAGCCTTTGAACAAAAGTAGACAGATTGAAAAAAGCTAGCAGAGAGAGGACTTTGAAAAGGGATTACATTTTTTTTCCTAATTCAATTTGGTTAAATTTTGGTATCTTAGGAATCCAGGTATCTAAGGAAATTACCATAATTGTTATAATAATTAAAAATGTCTGTTTTAAAATTCAAGGTAAGAATGAAGGTAATATGGAAAGAACAGCTAAGAAAAATGAATTAGAGACATGCTTTAACACTCCAACCTTCAAGGAATCTAAGGAAATGTTTAAACACGGTAGTTTTTTAAAGGGTAGGGAACTATTTTGGAACAGAGTTTTTGAGGTTTTAGTCCATGGATAGGATGAGAATTTGGATTTTTTTCTTTTTAGTGTCCTGAATGGTGCTGAAGCCTATTTAATTGCTAATAAACTGTTAGAGAGTATGCCTCTTTAAATACATAACCATTATAAATTATTATAAATTTCATTATAGATTTTTTTATCTGTACTGTGGCCTTTTGGGGGCGCTTGTTTTTTAATAAATCAGAGAAGAAAGTATCAAATATGAATATAACATCATCAGGAAGATAAGGAATAACAGATACATCCCCAATGAAAACAAGACATTGTTAAAGAAATAAAGCTATCAGAAAAATTAAAAATAAGACAGTCAAAACCACAAATTAATTCTGATTATGATTGGTATGGAATTGAAAAAATATTTTAGAAAACAGAAAGGGTAAATATAGGGGGGAAAAAAAGGGAAAATTAGGTAATATAACCAGGACATTCAACATACAACATATAGCAGTTCCAGAAAAGAAAGGAAGAAATGATAACAAGAAGAATTTATTATAACTGAAAGGCACCATTTATCAGATTATGAGGTTTGGTGAGCAAATAAAAAGGTTGTTTTTCAGAGCCACTAAGCTTTCAGATGATTTGCTTTATACCAGTTGGTAGCTGACACATCTAACTGAGGTTAGATGTGTCTATACTCTAGCTGCCTGGGGTGGGAGGCAGGCTTGCCTTCCAATAAGAGTCATGCATTATATAACTCACCAGTTTTAAGAAGGACATTTGCTTATATCTGTGGATCTTCAATTTGAGCTAATCTCTGCTGGCATCTCAGATCATCTGTAATTATCTGGCTATTTGACTACGACCAGAAAAAAATCCAAGATGCCCTTGTTAACACCTGGCTGATAACTAGGCATATATGAGCAGCCCATTTCCGGCCTCTTCACATGCAGCAGAAAAGTTCCTAGCAGCAAAAAAGGGCAAACACCAGTGCACAAGCATTTTTTAAGCCTCTATTTGTGAAACAGGCTGGGTCCTGGGTCCTGGAACTCTCCTGCAGTGGCTACAGTGCTTGAACCTGGAAAAGTATCTTTAGTAACAAAATACAAAGAAACTATAGAGGGCTAAAAATAACTGTGTGTATGCAGAGTTGGGACAAATTGTGGACAAGATAAAAAAAAGACTAAAACAAAAACAAAAACCCGCCACTTCTAAAGAGCCAAGAGCAAAAGCAGGGTACTATGCATGCCCCCTGCACACAACACTACCAAAGAAGTGTGCAAACCATTTAAACAACCCCTCTGGCCTGACCTTTGTATCCATCACTCCCCTTACCCCATATAAGGAATCAGCTTGCTTACCCTTTGGGGAGGGAGCAAGCAAGGGAATTTGTCGCTTGTTTTTACTCCCCACTGCTGTAGCAGGGGCCTCAAAAAAAGTCTTGGCTGAGTTTCTTGCCTGGCCTCTCATCAATTTCTATTGATTAAGGAAGCCGAGAACCCTGGTCTGTAATACCTATTGTATCCCATTGGTCAAAGCAAGTCTCTGGACCAAGCTAAGGGTCAATGTGGGACCGACTACACTATGGTATAATAAGAGGAAGACAGAGTCACTGAGGACATTACTATAGCCGTCTATTGTATTAAGCCAAATAGTCAAGGCTACCCAGAACTTTAGATCTAGATGGAGTACCTTAAGGGTGAAAGGACAGTGAAGAATATATTTATTTACGATGTTGGCTTGCTTTCATAAAAAACTTCATCTTAGCATTTATAATTATTTAAACTATATTTTTATTTATGCACTTAATATTTGTCTCCTGCCCAAATTATAAGCTCCATGCTCTAGAGAACCATATCTCTTTTTTTCACCCCTTTTTTACCCCAGGAAGTAGGCAAAATGCATAGCTACTGATTTTTAAATGAAGTAATAGAGTAACAAATGTTAATAAAAACAGGAAGGTTCTAGGCTCTATGATAGCACCAAAGATAGAGAAAGACCAAGAGAAATGGCTATTTAGCTATTTTATCACATGGGATGGCATAAGGAATAAATGAGATCATTTGTGTGTCTCACACATATAAGGAATGATATGCTCAATATGAATCTAGAAAAAAAAAAATTGTGACCTCTGACCTAGATAGCATTTTGCTCCCTGTCCTGTTGAGAAATTTGTGTAATTGTGTGAAGGTCCCTGCATCCATAGACGTTTCCTCAAAACAAGCAGATATCAAGCTCTTCAGTCCAAGACTACTTATAACTTTTAAAAGTTTTTGAGGACTTCAAAGAGCTTCTATTCAAGTGGATTTCATCCATCAATATTTCTCATACTAGCTATTCCAACAAAGAACTTCTAAAATATTTAATTCTTTAAAAATAACAATAACAAATTGATTAAATATAACATAAATAGTATATTTTTATTTTTTTAATTATATGTTTCCAAAAAAAAAGTTTTAGTGGGAAGAGTGGCATTAACATTCTTGCACATCTCTTTAACATCTGGCTTAATAGAAGAGAACTATACTTTCCTTCTTCCTTCATATTACTGCAATACCGTGCATCATGTAGCTCCTGGAAAATTTGCACAATTCAGTTATGAGAGGAAGAAAGTGAAGAAAGCAAATAAAATCTCAGTATCATTATAAAAATAATTTTGATCTTGTGGATCCTCTGAAAGGTTCTCCAGCATTTTTCAAGTGAAAGAGGTGAAACATTTTCCCCTAAATTTGGTGGCATCTTTAAGATAATGCAATTATTAAGGATCACTAAGAGAGTTCCCGTCGTGGCTCAGTGGTTAACGAATATGACTAGGAACCATGAGGTTGCAGGTTCGATCCCTGGCCTCGCTGAGTGGGTTAAGGATCTGGTGTTGCCGTGAGCTGTGGTGTAGGTCTCAGACGCGGCTCGGATCCCATGTTGCTGTGGCTGTGGTGTAGGCCGGCAGCAACAGCTCCAATTTGACCCCTAGCCTGGGAACCTGCATATGCCGTGGGAGTGGCCCAAGAAATGGCAAGAAAAAAAAAAAAAGACCAAAAAAAAAAAAAGAATCACTAAGAACCAAGGAAACAAACTGAACTGTTGGGATTTTTTAGTACCAAACAAAATACCACTTTAAAAGTTAATAGTGATAAGTTCATTGATAGCAAAATAAATTTGGACTTGCTTAATGAATTCCCTATAGACCATAGCTGTCTGTTCTTTAGCAATTGTATAAACTCAGTGATGTTTGTATTCACTCTTTGGATTCTTCTAAAAACTAAAAACAACCTACAGGCAGCCAGTTTCTCTTTAAACACCTATAACCTTATGTTAATTTTATTTATTTTTCTTTTTTTTCCTTTTCTTATTACTCAAATTTATCACATCTATAGTTGTATAATGATCATAACAATCTGATTTCACAGGATTTCCATCCCACAGCCCAAGCACATCCCCCCACCTCCCAAACTGTCTCCTCCAGAGACCATAAGTTTTTCAATGTCTGTGAGTCAGCATCTGTTCTGCAAAGAAGTTCAGTCTGTCCTTTTTTCAGATTCCACATGTCAGTGAAAGCATTTGATGTTGGTGTCTCATTGAACGGCTGACTTTTTTTTAATTATTGGATATTATATTTTATATTTTTATATTTGATGTTATTTTTATATTTGATGTTGGTGTCATTGTATGGCTTATTTTTTTTATAGTGGTTTTGATTTGCATTTCTCTAATGATGAGTGCTGTTGAACATCTTTTGATGTGTTTTTTTGGCCATCTTTGGAGAACTGTCTGTTTAGACCTTCTGCCCATTTTTTGATGGGATTGTTTGTTTTTTTGGTATGGAGCTGCAGCAGTTGTTTATAAATTTTGGAGATTAATCCCTTCTCAGTCAATTCACTTGCAAAGATTTTCTCCCATTCTGTGGGTTGTCTTTTCATTTTGCTTAGGGTTTCCTTTGCTGTGCAGAAACTTTTAAGTTTAATTAAGTCCCATTTGTTTATTTTTGTTTTTATTGTCAATATTCTCAGAGGTGGAACTGAGAAGATGTTGCTGTCATTTATGTCAGAGAGTGTTTGGCCTATGTTTTCCTCTAGGAGTTTTATAGTGTCTGGTCTTCTATCTAGGTCTTTAATCCATTTGGAGTTGATTTTTGTGTATGGTGTTAGGGGGTGTTCTAATTTCATTCATTTCCATGTGGCTGTCCAGTTTTCCCAGCACCACTTCTTGAACAAGCTGTCCTTCCTCCATTGTACATGTTTGCCTCCTTTGTCATAGATGAGTTGGCTGTAGGTGCGTGGGTTGAATTCTGGGCTTTCTATCCTGTTCCACTGATCTATATGTCTGTCTTTGTGTCAGTACCATGCAGTTTTGATGACTGTTGCTTTGTAGTATTTTCTGAAGTGGAGGAGCCTGTTTCCTCCAGCTCCATTTTTTCTTTTTCAGGATGTCTTTGGCTCTGCTGGGTCTTTTGTGCTTCCAAATAAAATATCTTCTTAGAGTTCTGTGAAAAATGTCCATGGTAATTTGTGAGGGATTGCATTGAATCTATAGATTGCGTTAGGCAGTATAGTCATTTTGATAATATTAACTCTTCCAATCCATGAGGATGGTATATCTTTCCATGTATTTGTGCCATCTTTGATTTCTTTCATCAGTATCTTATAGTTTTCAGAGCACAGATCTTTTGCATCTTTGGGTAGGTTTACTCCTAGGTATTTTATTATTTTGGATGTGATGGTAAATGGGATTGCTTCCCTAATTTCCTTTTCTGCTTTTTCATTGTTAGTGTATAGAAATGCCATAAATTTCTGTGTATTAATTTTATATCCTGTGACTTTGCCAAATTAGTGAATGAGCTCAAACAGTTTCTGGTAGAGTCGTTAGGATTCTCTAGGTATAGTGTCATGTCATCTGAAAATAGGAATATTTGGACTTCTTCCTTTCCAATTTGGATTCCTTTTATTTCTTTTACTTCTCTGATTGCTGTGGCTAGGTTTTCCAGAACTATGTTGAAGAGTAGTGGTGAGAGCAGACATCCTTGTCTTGTTCCTGAACTCAGTGGGAATTCTTTCAGCTTTTCACCATTGAGAATGATGTTCACTGTGGGTTTGTCATATATGGCCTTTATTATGTTGAGGTAGGTTCCCATTATGCCCACGTTCTGAATGGTTTTTATCAGAAATGGGTGTTGGATTTTGTCAAAGGCTTTTTCTGTGTCTATTGAGAGGATCATATGGTTTTTATTCTTCAATTTGTTCATGTGGTGTATCACACTGATGGATTTGCGGATATTGAAGAACCCTTGAATCCCTGAGATAAATCCCACTTGATCAGGATGTGCAATCCTTTTAATGTATTGTTGGATGTGGTTTGGTATCATTTTGATGAGGATTTTTGCATTGATGTTCATCAGTGAAATTGGCCTGTAGTTTTCTTTTTTTGTGGTATCTTAGTCTGGTTTTGGTGTCACGGTGATTGTGGCCTCACAGAATGAGTTTGGGAGTATCCCTTCCTCTGTAATTTTTTGAAATCGTTTCAGAAGGAGAGGTGTTAGCTCTTCTATAAATGTTTGAGAGAATTTGCCTGTGAAGCCATCTGGTCCTGGACTTTTGTTTTTTGGAAGTTTTCTCATCACAGTTTCAATTTCAGTTCTTGTGATGGGTCCATTCATCTTTTCTATATCACCTTGGTTTAGTCTTGGAAGATTATATTTTTCAAAAAATTTGTCCATTTCTTCTAGGTTTTCTGCTTTATTGGCATATAGTTGCATGTAGTAGTCTCTTATGATCCTTTGTATTTCTGTGATGTCCGTTGTTACCTCTCCTACTTCATTTCTAATTTGATTTGAGTCCTCTCTCTTTTTTGCGTGATAAGCCTGGCTAAGGGTTTATCACTTTTGTTGATCTTTTCAAAGAACCAGCTTTTCATTTCATTGATCTTTTCTGTGGTTTTCTTTGTTTCTATTTCATTGATTTCTGCTCTGATCTTTATGATTTCTTTCCTTCTACCAACTTTAGGTCTTGTCTGTTTTTCTCTCTCAAGCTGCTTTAGATGTAGTGTTAGCTTGTTCATTTGTGCTTTTTCTTGATTACTGAGGTGTGCTTGTATTGCTATAAACTTTCCTCTTAGGAAGGGTTTTGCTGCATCCCATAGGTTTTGGAGTGTTGTATCTTTGTTGTCATTTGCTGCCAGGTATTTTTTAATTTCCTCTTTGATTTCTTCAGTGATCCATTGGTTGTTTAGTAGCACATTGTTGAGTCTCCACGTGTTTGTGATTTTTGCAGTGTTTTCCTTCTTGTTGATTTCCAGTCATATAGCATTTTGGTTGGAAAAGATGCTTGATGTGACTGCAATTTTCTTAAAGTTACCAAGGTTGGATTTGTAGCCCAGGATATGATCAATCTTAGAAAATGTTCCATGTGCACTTGAGAAGAATGTGTATTCTGTTGCTTTTGGATGAAATGTCGTATAAATGTCTATTAAGTCCATCTGGTTTAATGCATCATTCAGGGCCTGTGTTTCCTTATTGATTTTCTGTCTGGTTGATCTGTCCATTGCTATAAGTGGGGTGTTAAAGTCTCCCACTATGATTGTGTTATTGTTGATTTATCCTCTTAAGGTTGTTAGCAGTTGCCTTATATATTGTGGTAAACCTCTTTTAGGTGTGTAAATATTTAAAATTGTTATATCTTCTTCTTCTTCTTGGATTGATCCTTTGATCATTATGTAATGTCCTTCTTTGTCCCTTAAAATATTCTTCATTTTAAAGTCTATTTTGTCTGATATGAGTATTGCTACTCCAGCTTTCTTTTGATCCCCGTTTGCATGAAATATTTTCATCCATGCTCTCACTTTCAATTTGTATGTGTCCCTCGAAGTGAAGTGGGTCTCTTGAAGACAGCATATATATGGGTCTTGTTTTTGTATCCATTCAGTTAGTCTATGTCTTTTGGTTGGGGCATTTAGTCCATTCACATTTAATTATTGATATGTATGTTCTTATAGCCATTTTATTAATTACTTTGGATTTGTTTTTGCTGCTCTTTTTCCTCTCCTTCTTCTCTTGTTCTTTTCTGCCTATAGAAGTTCCTTTAGTATTTCTTGTAAGGCTGGTTTAGTGTTGCTGAATTCTCTCAGCTTTTGCTTATCTGTGAAGGTTTTGATTTCTCCTTCAAATCTGAATGAGAGCCTTTCTGGGTAGAGTAATCTTGGTTGGAGGTTTTTTCCTTTCATCACAGTAAGTATATCATGCCACTCCCTTCTGGCCTGCAGAGGTTCTGCTGAAAACTCTGCCGATAACCTTATTGGGGTTCCCTTGTATGTTATTTGTTTCTTTTCCCTAGCTGCTTTCAAGATTTTCTCTTTGTCTTTAATTTTGTCCAGTTTGATTAACATATGTCTTGGTGTATTCCTCCTTGGGTTTATTTTATAAGGTACTCGTTGTTCTTCCTGGATTTGAGTGAGTGGTTCCTTCCCCATGTTAGGGAAGTTTTCGGCTATTATCTCTTGGAATATGTTTTCTGTCCCCTTCTCTCTCTCTTCTCCTTCTGGCACCCCTATAGTACGGATATTGGTGTGTTTCACGTTGTCCCAGAGTTCTCTGAGACTCTCCTCATTTGTTTTCAGTCTTTTTTCTCTCTTCTCTTCTGCACCCATAGTTTCCATTAATCTGTCCTCCTCCACCTCACTTATTCATTCTTCTGCCTCCTGTATTCTGCTGTTAGCTGCTTCTAGTGAATTTTTTATTTCAGTTATTGTATTTTGCACCTCTTCTTTTTTAAGTTTTTTTATCTTGTATCTCTTTGCTCAGTGTTTCATGTAAGTTATCCATCTTTGCCTCCAGTTTATTTCCAATGTCTTGCATCATCTTCAGCATCAACAGTCTAAAGTCTTTTTCCTGGAGACTGAGAATCTCCTCATCACTTAGCTGATTTTCTGGGGTTTTTCCTTTCTCCCTCATCTGAGTTATAGTTCTCTGTCTTTTCATTTTGATAGGTTTTTGGTGTGGTGACCTTTTTATAGATAATAGAGTTGCAGTCTCTCTTCCTTCTGGGGTCTGCCCCCCAGTGGCCAAAGTCAGTATGGGGGCTTGCTGTAGGCTTCCTGATTGGAGGGGCTGATGCCTGCCCACTGGTAGGTGGAGCTGATTCTAATCCCTCTAGTGGGTGGGGCTTAGCCTCTGGATGGGATTAGAGGCAGCTGTGTGCCTGAGGGGTCTTTAGGCAGCTTGTTTACTGAGGGGCAGGGCTGTGATCCCACCTGGCTTGTTGTTTGCCCTGGGGCTTCTCAGCAGCTGACTGATGCATGGGGATATATTTTCCCAAAATGGCCACCTCCAGAGAAAGGCACACTTCAACATATTCCCAAGAGCTTTGCTTTCAATGTCCTTCCCTCACAACAAGCCATGTTCACCCCTGTTTTCCCAGGATATCCTCCAAGAACTGCAGTCAGGTTTGACCCAGATTCCCATGGAGACTTTGCTTTGCCCTGGGACCCAGTGCACATGAAAGTCTGTGTGTGCCTTTTAAGAATGGGGTCTCCATTTCCCCCAGTCCTGTGGAGTCCCTGTGCACAAGCCCCACTGGCCTTCAATGCCAGATGCTCCAGAGGCTCTTTCTCCCCTTGCCAGATCCCTACATGTGAGAGTTTGATGTGTGGCTCAGAACTCTCACTCCTGTGGATGAGTCTCTGTGAACCAGTTAGTTTCCAGTCTGTGGGGCTTCCCACCCAGGAGGTATGTGGTTGGTTATATCACGAAATCACCCATCCTACCTCTTGGTGTGTCCTCGTCTTTTTCTTCTGGAGTAGGATATCTTTTTAAAAGTTTCTGGTCCATTTGGGTGAAGAGTGCTTAGTCTTTAGTTGTGAATTTTGTTATTTTTTTAGGAGCGCAGTTGAGCTCCAGTCCTTCTATTCCACCATCTTAATCCCTCTCCAATCTTATGTTAATTTTAAATAATAACAAAAACTTCTTAAGTGTTTTTGTTTTAGGAAATGCTCAGTGTGCACTAACTTACTTAATCCTCAAAACTAATATCGGAGGTAGATATTAGTCTCATTATCATTTTATAAATGAGAATACTGAAACCTACCAAGATTGAGTTACATGCCCAAGGTCATATAACTAGTAAAAAACAAATTTGAAATGTTTAATTACTATTCCATGCAGCTTCCCTCTTCATGAGTATGGTAATAATATTTTCTACTACTTTCTATTTCAAGTGCACAGTTTTCATTTTAGCTTTAAACATCTTTAGAGGTCTAGTCTGAGAAACTCACCTGTTTTCCAAATTTTACCAATGTAAAAGTCTTTACCCCATTATACATCCTGCATGGAAATGGACATTTGGTCCACACTGTATCCTAAACTCACTGCTCTGCTTCATTTCAAACAATCTATTCTACATTATTCCTAAAACCATACTACTTCCATGCCAGTCATTCATTTGGCCACCCTTGTCTCTATTTGAATTGTTCAGTATCACCAGAGACAGATTGAAAACCAGCCTGACAGTGATGTTGAAGACTCTTCCATAGCCTAATAGCCAACATCATCAAGGATCTGGGACATTCGTGTGTCTCATGTTGCATCTTACCTTTTTCAGAAATCCTGTCAGCAACAACTTTCTGCAAATCCTTGTGATTTAGAAAATATACATTCCATTAACTGTGTAGAAATGAAAAGCAGATGTGTGCTAGCAGCCCTGGGAAATTCAGAAGTGTAAATTTAATATCCTCGGTGTTGCTACCTGAACCCAAAAAAGTCAATTCAGGTTATAAAAATTTCAGCAAACTGGCACAAGTCCCTGAATGTTCTCCTCAGTTCAAGTAGAGAAAAGGTAATGGTCCACAGGAGAAAAGCAGGAGAAAAAATAACAGATCTCACTAATTGAGAGCCGGCTTTTGAAAAGGATAATGATATAAAGACCCTATTTCCTCTATAACCCCTCATTTTACGGTAGCAAAAATATACATGAGCCATCACACACTCCAGTGTCATTACAGGCAAGTCATATTGAAATCATAGAAATGTTATTTTCTTCTATTATAGCTTACACAATTAAAATTAAATTAAGATAAGAATACACATTTTTCCCCCCTTGGTTCTAACTCAATTGACAAGTATTTTAATTTCAATTATCTAGACTACAAATGGAATTATCACTGATTCAACTTTTGAGAAACTTCATTGGCAACTTAAGAACAGACAAATTTGGCTTTTGTGAGAATTTTTTCTTTAGCTTAATACATTGAACATTGTTTTGGTCAATTGACTCATTCACTCTGTCAATGAGTCCATAGAAAATATATTCATTTATTACTAAAATGATGTAACTGTGGTAACTTTGGCATTTATGTCCCCAAAGGACCTGGCTTTCATGAAGTATAGAGGAAAATGAGAATAGCCAAAACATTTATCACTTCACTTAAATATGATTAATTAGATGTATTATCACTGAGTTGATATCATAATTTTCTAATGAAATCCAGTGTTTCAGCTGATGTCCACAATTAGTACTTAAAATTAGTTTGCCCATTTACTTATCAATTATTTCATAAACATCTACTCTGTAGCAAACAGTGTGGCAGATGCTATAGCTATAAAAATTAATGGGTATTGATGCTTCTTCTATGAGAATTCAAGTATCCAGCAGACCCACATGTCAAGAAATAAAATACATTGCTGACTGACAGGTTCTATAATATGTTAAAGGACTGATCATGAATGGGACCACTGACCAAGACTCTAAACTATTCACAGAGAAGTTAGGAGTGTTTCCAAAAAAATGTTTTCTTCTGAAATTATATCAAGTTATTTTATCAATTGTTCTATTTTATTATAACAGAAATTCTCAAATATTATATAATTTGACTATCTATCCATGAATAGATACACTGGCTATCAAAGTATCATCCCCACTTGAAAAAAATCTGTCTTAATAAATAATAATAATGTTGTTATTGTTGCCACAAACACTGTGTGAGGAAGTCAGAAATATCTCCATTTTACAGATGGGCAAAGGGCAATGTAACATGATTAATTAAGTGCCAAACACTGAATTATAATAAAACATTCTTCCTGGTATGAATACTGATTCCTCAGCCTAAGATACTTCTGCTCTGTTGGTCTGGCCAGCCACCAAATCTGCCCAACAAAGCTACTGAGATGTGTTCAGTGTACTCAAACATGCATTTCAGTGACTTAAAGCAATGTTGAAATATTTGAGCATCTGAAAGATAATATCACCTTAGTGAGAAGACTGACAGCATGGAGACTCTGGAAGCCAATCATAATGAATAAGATTGGAAACTATAGCAAATGTGGCATTTGGAGCCTTACACAATTGAGTTCAAAACTGCTTTTTTTTTTCCCCTCATATATTCCTGCCATATTTCCTATATGTAGATTTCCTTATGATATACTCTGAAATAAACTTATTTTCCAGGCAAGAAAAAGAAATGGAATAAAACAGTACTGCAATTATAGTTACTTAACTATAAATAGGAAATCCATTGGTTAGATAATCTGTTACAGTGGGAAAAGTATTGTACGTTGCATGCTGGTGAATAGCTAAAATCATG
Source organism: Phacochoerus africanus (assembly GCF_016906955.1). Classification (NCBI taxonomy): domain Eukaryota; kingdom Metazoa; phylum Chordata; class Mammalia; order Artiodactyla; family Suidae; genus Phacochoerus; species Phacochoerus africanus. Next base: position 33,669,327 of record NC_062556.1, on the reverse strand, counting down.
TGTGTCCAGAGATGCAACAAGGCATAAAGGTCAAGGGTTTAAGCCCTGGAATCAGATTACCTGAACTCAATCCTTGCACCTAGTGCATAATTGTTGTGTAATTTGAGGTGATCTTAACTTCTCTGGGTCTTACTTTGATGATTATAAAAGAGGGATGATAATAATAGCACCCACCTCAAAGTATTGCTATGAGGATAAAATTAGTTAATACTTGTTAAAGTTAAGAACAGTACCTGGCTCACAGAGTGTTCCATAAATGTGTGCTATTATACTAAACATAAAGCACATTTTTATTACTGTAGTATTACTATTTAGTCTAACACTGCCTTGTTCAGAAAGAATATGTAATATCAATTCAGCACTTAAAATAGTTATGCACACTTTGAATTAATTTTCAAGGAGCACTGTTCCAATTCTACTTGCCATTTTATTTAAGGAAAAAAAACCTATTTTAGTCAGGACAGTACTCATAGATTACTTGCCTCGCATAATAAAGAGTAATAAATGCCTACAATCTATCCAATGTCAATCTGGAAAGATTCTAAAACATCCCACTTTGGGATGTGCTTGACTGGATCCAGCTTTTTAGTGGATCATTTTAAGGTTCCTGCTGTCTTCAAATTTAGGATGAAGATTCTGAAATGTGATTGAACCACACCCAAGTAAGAATGGTTCTCACTTCAGTCTTAGAATTAGACAGTAGCAGAGAGAGGAGGGATGTTTGCAGTGTGGCAAGACAAGGTCATTTTACACATCGCTTTATTTGTCCCTCCAAACAGGTGAAGAGTATGATTTCCAAGGACCTCAGGTTTTCTGTTCTTGTCAATGTCACTTCTGCCAGTGTCCTCAAATAGGTAATTAGCCTCATACTGATAAACAATTTTCTCCCCAGAGCATGCTTTACTAGCCTTCTTACAGCTATTATGCCTTGAGCATTGGTCATGTCCACCTTCATGTTTCCTTCAATACCTGTCAAGGTTCTGCAAAAGTTATTAGGTAATAACTTCACATTAGAATTTACTTTGGCTTTATGGTGTTAATTTAAATTTTGCCATGATGCTAGCACATAAAATCAGGATATCATTTGCCAGATCCAAAGTTCTTTATGGTTATAATAGATATTATTTCTGTATTTTCTCAATGTCCCTGCCAACTCCCAGAAAAACCTGAATGGAAGGTGGTTAGCTCTACAAGTGTTAGGGTAAAGATACCATAACCAAAGCCCAGTAACAAGCTTAAGCCTCAGGAGAGTGTGACATTTCCTTCCAGCCCCCTCATACACCACCAGAACACACAATATCAATGGCAGGAAACATATTTGTATTTGAGAGCAAAATGTTGTGAACATCATGCAATTATCTAGCAGATATACCAAACACAGACTTGACCTCCAATTTTGGCTTCTACAATGTTGTTTTCTGTCCATTTTTACCAGCTGCTTTAATTACTCTGTAAATATGTGAGTTATGAAGTCTTTGACATTTGCAATCCTTCCAATTTTATAGATGAGGGTCAGACTAGTTTATTAATACTCTTTATTGTATTCCTTTAGGAAGTAAAAGAACAAGAATAGTATTTTGAGAAAGAAAATATGGATTTTACTTTTAGCTCCACTACCTATGCATTTCATACCCTTAGAAAAATTAGTCAATCTCTCTAAGCTTTAAAGTTTCACATCTGCAAATTTTAAATAATAATAATTAATACCTACCTTATGGGGCTGGTGTGAGAATATAATGGACAATGACTATAGAAAATTATTTGTAAATATTGCCCATCCCCTAAAAGGAATAATCCCGGTGTTGTCCTGACCTTTCTGTGGAAATGTTGTACCAGATACGAGTGATAAGCCAAATAGCTCCTTATACTACTAGCCCTGGGATGTAAAGACCCAAAGCTGGAACTGCAAGAATATGAACTATGTGATTCTCTTATTTCTTCTACTCTCTTCAACTTAGGAGATGAAGGACTATCTGCAAAAATTGTTAGGAAACACAAAAAGCATCACTTAATATGATGCTGTAGAGAAACATCTAACAAGAGTAAGTATATTGTTTATTATTGAATGACAGGTGGAGGAGGATCTTATAAGTATATGGATATAAAATGCCATTTAAAAAATTTTTAAATATTTATGGGAGTTCCCATCATGGCTCAGTGGTTAATGAATCTGACTAGGAACCATGAGGTTGCGGGTTCGATTCCTGGCATTGCTCAGTGGGTTAAGGATCTAGTGTGGCTGTGAGCTGTGGTGTAGGTTGCAGATGTGTATCAGATCCTGCGTTGCTATGGTTGTGGTGTAGGCCTGCAGCTGTAGCTCCAATTAGACCCCTAGCCTGGAAACCTCCATATGCCATGGAAGTGGCCCTAGAAAAGGCAAAAATCAAACAAAAAATTATGGATCAGATAAAATATGGAAATATTAATATTGTAACCTCTAGGTAATATGGTTACAAGTATCTTTTTCTTCTTTAAATTTCTCCCATTAACATATTTCCTTCCATTGAGATGTATGACAGTATTAATAAAAGTGTAATCTCAAAATGAGATTATAAAATCTTAACACTCTAGGTTTTTCTATGTAGCTTTAAGACCCAGAGTCAATTGTTTTCAGCTTTCCCATCTACATTTCTTCCCCTAATCACTTTATAAATGTTCACATTGTGGTACTTTTTTCTCTTTTTCATCTCTTCCCAGTTCTCTAGCATTGACCTTTATACTCTTGGCACTGGATTCTCTATGATCACTCAAACATTGTATATAACATTCTTCCTTAACCTCTCATTTCTTCATCGCATGTTCCTGTGAGTTCCCAAACCTGCCTTTCTCAGCCATTGTTTTCCTCATCCCCATTCTCCATGTCCTGGACCCACATCTGGCCTTGACAGGCACTGCTCCAATTTCAAACCCTTTAAGAATACGCCCATTTCATTTCCTCATTTCCCTCTTTCTGTCCTTCTCAAAAGTATTCACATTATAGGGGGGGAAAAAAGAACTTTTTAACATATTTATAACCTGTTCTTTCTACCTCTTATCAATGACCTGACCACTCACTGAAGGCTTTCCAACTGCCCATCCACATACTTACCATTTCCCTCTAACAGTAAAGGGAAGGTACTAGCTCCTTGCTATCTTGTTTCTATGCCTTTGTGTCATCCACATCTAATGTGTCAAACACAGATCCTTACACAGCTTCAAAATGTATCTCTACCTCTAGTCTCCTTTTTTCTACAAATTCTGAAACAATGTAATTCAAACTTAATTGGATTGTGAAATTTCTCTGACACAAGAATCTTTGTCTTGTTGTTATTGCAAGGTCAAATACTCCCTCCACTACTTTTCAGCTTCAGCACCGTCTTGAACTGAACTGTGAGGCTCTGAAGAGAATATTTTTATATTTCTTCACAGTTAATACCTGTAGTGCTTTCTGAGCAAATTTTACTGAAACTTACTGGGCTAAGACACAAAGCTAAATTATAACTGAATTGCTAATGAAAATTTCAGAGAGATTTAACTTTCAGGAGTTTCAAGAGGGAATAAAACCCTAAACAAACTCTGGTACTAGCCTTTTCTCCCTTCTAAGACATATTTACATTTCAAAGGGTAAAAAAAAAAACAGGATCCTTCTTAAGAAGCAATTGTTTTACTCCATTTCCCAGCAAGGGGTGGGGGGTGAGGCAATATTACTCTCTAACCCCCCAGATTCTTAATTTCAGGCTTCCTCACCTAGAGCACAGATCTCAGTATGTGTAGGAGGACATCTGGTCTTTATCCCATTACCCTCCAAAAGGAAACTGAGCATATGGAACAGGCCCAGTTAGGTGACAATTAATCCGATTGCCTTAGAGGTACCATATCTACTTTTAGGAAAATACAAATAAATAAGATATTAAACATTTATAAAATGATAAGTCCACCTAATCAAACTTATTCCTCTGCACCTCCTCATTTCCACTCTAGTCCTTTAAAAATGCTTATTTAAAGGCTGTAGTATACACAATTTATTTTTCCTATGCCCTGTATCATTGCAAATGCTTTTCTTCTGAGTCTATGCTATCCATGTCATCCATCTGAATGCCTCCTTTCTTTCTTTCTTTTTTTTAATCAATTTAAGTTCTCCTTTGCCACTAAAAGTTAGAGAAGTCTATACTGAGTAAAATCCTTCATGTTGCTCAATTTATTGGACCATATAGTTCAAGGTTTATACTAGGCTAGTAATTATACAATGTACACCATCATGTTAACTCAATTTCAAGGCAAACACTCTAAACCCCATTTTAAATATAAGGAATTATATTCTCAGGAAAATTAGGAATATTGCCCAGAGCTATAAAGTTAGTAAGGGAAAGAACGACGATTCAGATCTATCATTGTTTAATACAGGGTTTGACCATGTGGCTTTCTTTGACCAATAAAATGTCATTAGAATTGATAAAAGTTATCTCCTAGCAGAAGTGAGAAAGGCATTTGGATGGTTCTTTCTGACACAATCCCAGCATTATGTCAGATAGGACCTTTTCATCAACCAGCATCCTTAGTGAAAAAAATATATAGATATGAGGTATGGTTAAAAAAACATGATACATAGGTACCATAAATGAGAATGAAATCTTTGTTAAAGCCAATGAGATTTCCAAGTTCTTTGTTAGTTCTTGTCTTTTAGTCTAAGCCATTTAAACAGAGAAGTTGTTACAAGTATTGAAGTGCAGCCAGAACAGTACCCTAAAATACTTGGTGCCAGATCAGGAACTATCAACAAGGAAAGGTTTTTTGAAGAAAGAAAACAACCTATGTTATGCAATAGCAGATATTTGGTAAAACTCACTCCAATAAGTTGAAGGGGAGATAACATACCTAACCATCTTGTGGCTTCAAATAAAGAAGTCTGAAAAAGAATATTGCTAGTATGAATTGGTTGCTACTTTTGGCTAGCTATTGTAAAAAAAAAGATGAACACAGAAAAGACCTGGCCAATGTACAACAGAATTGGGGGCTGAGTGGGTGGGCATGGAGAGAGCAGAAGAGAGTTTTAGAAATTCTAGGCCTTATCTGAGTACAAAATGCAACTTGTCTTTATTTCTAACTGGTAAATTTGAAAACAGAAGCTGATTTAAACTCAGCTTCATTTTAAAGACCAAATTAAAGAATCTTTTTGTAAAAAACTACGTATTAAGATGGCAAACAGCAGATTTGTTCAGTTTTACAAAATGGTTCAAGGAAAAAAGACTAATGGCATGGCTCTCCCATTTGACAACTACAAGGTACCTGTTGTAGGCAGGATACTTTCCCCCAAAGTTGTCCATGTCCTTCCTTATCCCCAGTGAATATATACTACCTTACATGGAAATATGATTAAGTTAAGGATTTTTGAAAAGGGGATATTATTCTGGATTATCTGAATGAGCCAATGTGATCACAAAGTTAAAAAAAAGGAGGCAGGAGATGAGTCAGAGAAGAAAATGTGATAAAGATGCTGGTTTTGAAAAGGAAGAGGGCCATGAGCCAGAGAGTGTGAGAGAGGAAGGAGCCTCTTGAAACCGGAAAATACAAGGAAACAAATTTTCTAAGAGCCTCTAAAAGGAACATAGTCCTGCCAACACTTTGGTTTTAACTCATGAGGCCTATTTTGGACTTCTGACCTCTAGAACTATATAATAATAAAATTATATATTTTTAGGACTATGTTAACTATAGTTAAGGATATCTTTTGTAGTAATTCATCATATTACCAACAGAAAATTAATACTGTAGCCAATAACTAAGTCTAGAAAGACAGGCATGTCTCAAAAGAAATTGTGGGTATTGACCAATATTAATTTTATCAATCAAATTAATACAAAGATGACAGTTTTCAAGAAAGTTGTAATATCAATAGAATCATTAATTTAGGGTAAGAGAAACTTGTGACTATTCGAGGATTGAAATGTCCCTTTTATTTCAATGAGCAAGAAGCAGATTGAGAAAGCTGCTCAGACCTCAAGCAGAACATACATTCCTATTTCTTCTTTATACACATTAATGGAAATGAAAGGACCTCCAAAAGAGTGGAGCCAAGATCGCCAACAGTCTTGGAGGGCAATGGACTTGGGCCTACTTAAGATCTATGCCCCATCTTCATATTAGGGAGCCTCACAGTACATTCCAATGTGATTTCAGAATTGCTGTGATCAAAGGCTTCTTGTGCCTTCTATTCTTCTCTTTTTCAGGCGGAATTATTGTATTTGTCATAATTATCTAGTCCTTATTCTTCTATTGATATGTAGGGGAATATGGCGCATGAAGGAGTGACTTTAAAAAAAAAAAAAAAAAAGCCTCTGGCTCAAGAGAAACCACACTTGACCTGATGTGGAGACTGTCTAACAAACCTGGACTTTGAGTCTGATTGTATGGGACTTTTAGATCTTTTCTATTGGAAGACAATTTGTTCAGTCTAATATTTCATATATTGGGGGTATAGAAGGAAGATGAGAGAATTTTGTTACCAAGTGATAAACTAAGACAGCATTTATTATAATTTCCAAATATGTTATGACCCTCCCTGTGGAGGACATGTGACTTGCTTGGCCAGTAAATATGTTTGAGTAAAATATGTCACTTCTTAGAGTTCCCATTGTGGCTCAGTAGTTAATGAATCCAACTAGAAACCATGAGGTTGCGGGTACGATTCCTGGCCTCGCTCAGTGGGTTACGGATTCAGCATTGCTGTAAGCCGTGGTGTAGGTCACAGATGCAGCTCAGATCCTGCGTTGCTGTGGCTTTGGCATAGGCCAGCAGCAACAGATCTGATTAGACTCCTAGCCTGGGAACCTCCATGTGCTGCAGGTGCAGCCCTAGAAAAGAAAAAGACAAAAAAAAAAGTCAAAGAGTCACTGCAAATGTAGCAACTCTCTTCCTTCTTTCTGCCACAAGCCCAGCAGTGCTTTATATGATGGTTGCTTTGTCAGCTTAATTTTATTTTTTTTTTTTTTGCTATTTTTTAGGGTTGCCCCTATGGCATTGTTAGCTTAAGTTTCTAGAATAAAAATAAAAACAAAAAAACTATGCAACTGAGTCACAGGCAAAAATAACCCATCATGATTAAACAAAATGAAGCTTTCTTACTGCTATAAAGCCAGCAATTGTGATTGTTACATTGAATATAGGGTAATAGCCTGAGCTGCTAATACAGGTGAGGACAAAGAAAAATGACCTCTGGCCACTACTCCTGATAGAATGACCCAAGATACAGTACTATTAGATATATCTGGTTACTTTAGTTCAATAAAAACTCTGACTGCAGAATAATACAAGAATCATTCTGTTTTCATGTGTGGTTTATAACATATGATGGCTACTGAATTTTATATGAGAACAGCTGCAAGAAAAAGAATTCCACATGGAACTAGAGGTACCCAGAGAGAAAGTAATCATTCACTTGAAGAAAACTTTTAAAACCCATTTTTTTCCTAAAAAGGGTGAGACATAATCTGTGCTCCACTCTGTTGAAATATTAGAGTCACAATACTTCCATGACAAAGAGTAGATTTCCAATATGACACAAAGAAGAAAATAAATGAGCCTTTGATATCATAATTATGTATTTAATGATTATATGGCATAAGGGCTAATATCTATGAACCAACATGACTTTCTTGCTATAGCCACACCACAAAGCTATTTAATATGCATCACATATTTCTGAGGTGAAACCACAAAATTAATCCTCAAAACTCATTTCCAAAGCAGAAGTTTGAACTTGTAATAAATAAGAAACATATATGTTCATGTCAAAACACAGATAGTGAAGATTTGCCCCAGAGAAGGTAGGGTTACAGGTTATATTACAAAGAATGCTCACTCCCCATTGTGACATTTGAGTAAAAGAAAAATTATGATAGCATGAACATTATGTCTGTCTTACAAAGGAAAAATTTCCTAGAACTCCCGCATAATGCAGTTATGGAGGCCAGAAAGGCAGTCCCACCCTTTCATCTTATTAATATTGAGGGGGAAAGAGGCTGATGATAAGAGTCTGAGACTGTATTATAACTGTTAGAGCTATGGCTGCTGTTTTTGCTGCTATTACTGTTCTTGTTTTAGGTCCAGACTTTTCTTCTCTAATTGTTGTCCACTATCCACTATCAGTGCCACTGTCCACTATCAGGAAGCACTTTGCTGTAGTCAAACAGAGGCTATGCTTTGAAGATAGTGAATAAGAAGTAAAGCAGCAATGATGTCTAGACTTTGGATAATACACTTTCCAAAATTCAACAGGCTTTGATAATTGTGCACAGTGGCCAGAAGGCAGGTCTTTGAATATGCAAAAAATATTTCAAAATTACTCATACAACACATCTGAGGAGGTGGTAGGTGTTGAAACTTGCCTCCAAATGCTCACCTACAGGGAAGAAACTCACAATGAGCAATACCAAAGCTGCCAAGAATAGGAAGCACAAAAGAGAACAGATTTTTAATGATGTATGAACTTAATTAGAGCTTTCCTTCCAGCTTATTACTAAGAATACTATGTTAAACCTATAATATACAAAAAGATTCCCAAATACTACACTCAATATATATCATATATTTTAATACTATGATATGTTGCATAGATAAAATATTTTCAAACATTGTGATATGAAAGACTCCAATTCTCTTAGCTGATGCTACAGAGTCATAAACCTAAATAACTGTAGAAATGAGACAAAGAACTTCAGAGTTGTGGAGACAATACAAAGTGTTCCTAGGCATAAAAAGTCTTTGCTGTGACTTACAAAGAAAATACATGTATTAAATAAACTTCCTGGAGGCATTAATTATAGTACTTTTGTCCATGAGTTCAAAACTAGTGAATCAACATTACAAATTAAGTATGGTGCTTTAAACAGAAACACATATAAAAGAAAGTTATGTATTGATTGGTTTAAAAAAATGTTGTGACCAGAAACTGGCCAAAAACTAACTCCATATTCCACCCACAGACAAAGATTCAATAATCACTAATTTAGTGGTCATGGCAACTTTAAAAAATAACCTCCATAAGTAACAACAATTATTAAAAAGCAATTTGATAATCTCTTAAGATTGCTATCATGCAAAAGGTTCACACTTCAGATAAAAGGACAGCAAAAAAAGTCATTCAGTGTCCTTTTCAGCCTCAAATTCTAGTACTCAGTGAAGAACTGATTCAAGGTTGGAGGCAAGATGGCAGAGTAGAAGGACTTGAGCTCACCTCCTATAATTAACCATCAAAATCACAGCTAAATACTGAAAAACCATCAACAAAAAAGATAGGAACCTATAAAAAAAGATATTCTGAATCCAAAGACAAAGAAGAAACCACAACAAGATGTTAGAAGAGGTGCATTCCCAATATAATAGAATCCTGTACCCCTAGCTTGATGATCCACAAATTAGAAAATAATTATATCACAGAGACTCTGCTACTAGAGTGAGAAGTCTGAATCCCACATCAGGCTCCCCAGCCCAAGGGTCTGGCAGAGAAAGGAGAAGCCCCAAGAACATTTGGCTTTGAAGCCGAGTAGAGCTTGAGTATAGGAGCTCCAAAGAACTGGGGGGAAAATAAATTCCACTCTTGGATGGCACACATAAGGTCTTGTGTGCACCAGGACTTAAGGAAATATCAGTACCTTCATAGGAACCTGGGCCAGACTAACGTGCTGATCATCTTGAGGGTCTCTTGAGGGTTGGCTGTGTGGCTTACTGTGGGGACAAGGACAGTGATGGCTGAGGTACCAGGGAGCACTCATTTGGCATGAGAGCTCCTGGAGGCTGCCATTTTGACACCAAGAACTTACCACCCAACAGCCCTCAGGCTCCAGTGCTGGGATGTCTCAGACCAAACAACCAACAGAGCAAGAGCATACCCTCATCAATCTACAGGCAAGGAGTTCCAGGTGTCCTCAGTGGTAACAAACTCTATTAGTATCCTTGAGGATGTTGGTTTGATCCCTAGCCTTCCTCAGTGGGTTAAGGATCTGGCATTGCTGTGAACTATGGTGTATGTCACAGATGTGGCTTGGATCTGGCATTGCTGTGGCTATGGTGTAGGTCAGCAGCTGCAGCTTCAATTTGACCCCCTATCCTGGGAACTTCCATAAACCATGGGTGCAGCAGTAAAAAGACCAAAAAAACAAAAAACAAAAACAAAAATAAATCAGCATACTGGCTGCCTAAAATCCTCCTGAACCCACAAGTGACTCTAAACATACCCCATGAGATGGTCCTGCCCACCAGAGGGACAAGATCCAGCTCCAAACACAAGTAGGCAGGCACTAGTCCCTTCCAGAAGGAAGTCTTCATAAGGCTCTAGACCAGCCTTACCCACCAGGGGGCAGACAAAAGAACCATGGGGAACTAAAATCCTGTAACCTGTGAAACAGAGACCACAAACACAGAAAGTTAAATGAAAGAGGATGAGAGGAGAATATGCTCCAGATGAAGGAACAAAATAAAACCCCAGAAGAACAAATAAGTAATGTGCAGACAGGCAATCTACCTGAAAAAGAAATCAGAGTAATGATAGTAAAGATAATACAAGATTTCAGAAAAAGAATGAAGGCACAGATGAAGAAGATACAAGAAATATTTAACAAAGAGCTAGAAGATATAAAAAACAAACAAGCAGTTGAATAATACAATAACTGAAATGAAAAAATACAGTAGAAGGAATCAATAGCAGAATAAGTGAGGCAGAAGAACATATAAGTGAACTGGAAGACAGAATGGTCAAAATCACTGCTACAGAACAGAATACAGAAAAAAAATGAAAAGAAATAAGGACAGTTTAAGATACTTCCAAATCAATATTAAATGCACAAATATTCACATTATAGAGATCCCAAAGAGAGAAGAGAGAAAGGGCCTGAGAAAATATCTGAAGACATAATAGCCGAGAACATCGTTAACATGGAAAAGGAAAGTCACCCAAGTCAAGAAAGCGCAAAGAGTACCATAAAGGATAAACTCAGATAGGATCATGCTGAGACACATATTAATCAAATTGACTAAATTAAAGACAAAGAAAATGTTAAAAGAAAAAAGGGAAAAGCAACAAATAACAGGGCATCTCCATAAGGTTATAAACTGACTTTTTAGCAGAAACTCCTCAGGCCAGAAGGGAATGGATGATATATTTAAAGTGATGAAAGGAAAAAAATTATGATGAAGAATACTTACCCAGCAAAACTCTCATTCAGATTTGACAGAGAAATCAAAAGCTTTACACACAAGCAAAAATTAAGATAATTCAGTACCTAAAAACCAGCTTTACCACAAATGCTGAAGGAACTTCCTTATTTTTTTTTCCTCAGATTTTTTTTTCCCACTGTACAGCAAGGGGGTCAGGTTATCCTTACATGTATACATTACAATTACATTTTTCCCCCACCCTTTCTTCTGTTGCAACATGAGTATCTAGACAAAGTTCTCAATGCTACTCAGCAGAATCTCCTTGGAAATCTATTCTAAGTTGTGTCTGATAAGCCCAAGCTCCCGATCCCTTCCACTCCCTCCCCCTCCCATCAGGCAGCCACAAGTCTCTTCTCCAAGTCCTGATTTTCTTTTCTGAGGAGATGTTCATTTGTGCTGGATATTAGTTTCCAGTTATAAGTGATATCATGTGGTATTTGTCTTTGTCTTTCTGGCTCATTTCACTCAGGATGAGAGTCTCTAGTTCCATCCATGTTGCTGCAAGTGGCATTATGTCATTCTTTTTTATGGCTGAGTAGTATTCCATTGTGTATATATACCACTTCTTCCGAATCCAATCATCTGTCGATGGACATTTGGGTTGTTTTCATGTCCTGGCTATTGTGAAGAGTGCTGCAATGAACATGCGGGTGCATGTGTCTCTTTTAAGTAGAGTTTTGTCCGGATAGATGCCCAAGAGTGGGATTGTGGGGTCATATGGAAGTTCTATGTATAGATATCTAAGATATCTCCAAACTGTTCTCCATGGTGGCTGTACCAGTTTAAATTCCCACCAACAGTGCAGGAGGGTTCCCTTTTCTCCACAGCCCCTCCAGCACTTGTTCTTTGTGGACTTATTAATGATGGCCATTCTGACTGGTGTGAGGTGGTATCTCATGATTGTTTTGATTTCCATTTCTCTTATAATTAACAATGTTGAGCATTTTTTCATGTGTTTGTTGGCCAACTGTATATCTTCTTTGGAGAAATGTCTATTCAGGTCTTTTGCCCATTTTTCCATTGCTTGATTGGCTTTTTTGCTGTTGGGTTGTATAAGTTGCTTATATATTCTACAGATTAAGCCCTTGTCAGTTGCATCATTTGAAACAGTTTTCTCCCATTCTGTAAGTTGTCTTTTTGTTTTCTTTTGGGTTTCCTTTGCTTTTCAGTTTGATGAGGTCCCATGGGTTTATTTTTGCTCTAATTTCTATTGCTTTGGGAGACTGACCTGAGAAAATATTCATGATGTTGATGTCAGGGAGTGTTTTGCCTATGTTTTCTTCTAGGAGTTTGATGGTGTCCTGCCATATATTTAAGTCTTTCAGCCATTTTGAGTGTATTTTGGTGCATAGTTTCATTGCTTTGCATGCAGCTGTCCAGGTTTCCCAGCCATGCTTGCTGAATAGACTTTCTTTTTCCCATTTTATGTTCTTGCCTCCCTTGTCAAACATTAATTGACCATAAGTGTCAGGGTTTATTTCCGGGTTCTCTATTATGTTCCATTGGTCTGTCTGTCTGTTTTGATACCAGTACCACACTGTTTTGATGACTGTGGCTTTGTAATATTGCTTGAGGTCTGGGAGAGTTATGCCCCCTGCTTGGTTTTTGTTTCTCAGGATTGCTTTGGCAATTCTGGGTCTTTTGTGGTTCCATATAAATTTTTGGATTGATTGTTCTAGTTCTGTGAAAAATGTCATGGGTAATTTGATAGGGATTGCATTGAATCTGTAGATTGCTTTGGGTAGTATGGCCATTTTTACAGTATTGATTTTCCCAATCCATGAACATGGAGTATCTTTCCATTTCTTTACATCTTCTTTGATTTCTTTGATTAAAGTTTTATAGTTCTCGGCATATAGGTCCTTTACCTCTTTGGTATTCTGGGGTATTTGATTTTGTGAGGTCCAATTTTAAAAGGTATCGTATTTTTGTATTCCTTTTCTAATATTTCATTGCTGGTATACAGAAATGCAATTGACTTCTGAATGTGAATCTTATATCCTGCTACTTTGCTGAATTTATTAATCAGTTCAAGTAGTTTTGGGGTTGAGTCCTTAGGGTTTTCTATGTATAGTATCATGTCATCTGCATACAGTGACAGTTTGATCTCTTCTCTTCCTATGTGGATGCCTTTTATTTCTTTTGTTTGTCTAATTGCTGTGGCTAGGCCTTCTAAAACGATGTTGAAGAGCAGTGGTGAGAGTGGGCATCCCTGTCTTGTTCCAGATTGGAGTGAGAAGGCTTTCAGTTTTTCCCCATTGAGGATTATATTTGCTGTGGGTTTATCATAAATGGCTTTGATTATGTTCAGGAATGTTCCCTCTATACCCACTTTGGCGAGGGTCTTGATCATGAATGGATGTTGGACTTTGTCAAATGCTTTTTCTGCATCTATTGAGATGATCATATGATATTTGACTTTTGTTAATGTGGTGTATGATGTTGATTGATTTGCGTATGTTGAACCATCCTTGTGAACCTGGGATAAACCCTACCTGGTCATGGTATATGATGTTTTTGATATGTTGTTGGATTCGATTGTAAGATTTTGTTGAGAATTTTTACATCTATATTCATCAAAGATATTGGTTTATAGTTTTCTTTTTTGGTGGTATCTCTGTCTGGTTTTGGAATGAGGGTGATGGTGGCATCCTAGAATGTCTTTGGGAGTATTCCTTCTTCTTCAACCTTTTGGAAGAGTTTCAGGAGGATGGGCACCAATTCCTCTTTATATGTTTGATAGAATTCACCTGTGAAGCCATCTGGTCCTGGACTTTTATTTGTAGGGAGTGATTTTTTGACCTCTTCAATTTCATTTCTAGTGATGGGTATGTTCAGTTGGTCTGTTTCTACTTGATTCAGTTTTGGCAGGCTGTAAGATTCTAGAAAATTGTCCATTTCTTCCAGATTGTCGAACTTGTTGCCATATAGTTGTTCAAGGAACTTCTTAAGATGGAAAAGAAAGGGCAATAACTAGACAGAAGAAAATTACAGAGGGAAAAGCTCACCAGCAAAAGGCAAACCATACCAAAAGTAGGAGATCAACCACACATAAATATGATACCAAAATCTGTAATCATGAGGAGAGTAGAAATGCTTTTATTGAAAAGGCATTTGAAATTAAGAGAACAGCAACTTAAAACAATTTTGAGTATATATATATATATGTATATATATATATATATATATATATAAACTGCTATATCAAAACCTCATGGGAATCACAAACCAAAAGTCTACAATAAAACACACACAAAAAAAGAAAAAGCAATCCAAACACAACATTAAAGATAGGCATCAAAACACAATAAAAAGGGAAGAACAATATCCATGAAAACAAATCTAAAATAATTAAGAAAACAGCAAAAGAACATACATATCAAAGGTGAAAAGCTGAAAGCATTTCTATTAGATCAGGAACAAGACAAGATGTCCACTCTAACCACTTTTATTTATTGTAGTTTTGGAAGTCCTAGCCATGGCAATCAGAGATGAAAAAGAAATAAAAGGAATCCAATTTGGAAAAGAAGAAGTAAAACTGTCACTATTTGCAGATGACATGATATTATAAATAGAAAATCCTAAAGACACTACCAGAATACTACCACAGCTCATGAATGAATTCTGTAAAGTTTCAGGATACAAAATTAATACACAGAAATATCTTTCATTTCTGCACACTAACAAAAAAGATCAGAAAAAGAAATTAAGTAAGCAATCCCATTTACCAATGCATCAAAAAGAATTAAATGTCTAGGAGTAAACCTCCTTAAGGAGGCAAAAGACCTGTACTATGAAAAATATGACACTGTTGAAAGAAATCAGAGATGACACAAACAGATGGAAATATATACCATGTTCTTGGATTGTAAGAATCAATGCTGTTAACATGACCATACTACCCAAGAAAACTACAGATTCAATGCAATCCAAATCAAATTACCAATGGCGTTTTTCATGGAAATAGAACAACAAATTTTCAAATTTGTATGGAAACATAAAAAGCAATCCTGAGCAAGAAAAACAGGGCCAGAGAAATCATACTCCCTGACTTCAGACTATACTACAAAAATACAGTCATCAAAACAGTATGGTATTGGCACAAAAGAATTATAGATCAGTGGAAGACAATAGAAAGCCCAGAAATAAACTTCACTCACCTCAGCTGACAATCAATGACAAGGGAGACAAGAATAAACAGTGAAGAAAAGTCAGTCTGTTCAATAAGCGGTGCTGGGGAAACTGCACAGCTACATGCAATGAATGAAATTAGAACACTTTCTAAACCATACACAAAAATAAACTCAAAATAGATTAAAGATCTAAATGTAAGTCTGGATACTACAAAACTCTTAGAGGAAAACAAAGGTAGACCACACTTTGACATAAAGCACAGAAATATCTTTTCACATACACCTCCTAGAATAATGAAAATAAAAACAAAAATAAATAAATGGGGCCTAATTAAACTTAAAAGCTCTTGCACAGCAAAGAAAACCATAAACAAAATGAAAAAAACCCAGACAATGGGAGAAAATCTTTTCAAATGACATGACTGACAAGGGATTAATCCTGAAAATATACAAATAGCTCATGGAGCTCAACATCAGAAAAACAAATAACCCAATTAAAAAGTGAGCAGAAGCTCTAAATAGACATTTCTCCCAAGAACAGGCTCATGAAAAGATGCTCCACATAGCTAATTATTACAGAAATGTAAATCAAAACTACAATCAGTATCACTTCATAGCAGTCAGAATGGTCATTACCAAAAAGCCTACAAAAAATAAATACTGGAGAGGGTGTGGAAAAAAAGGGATCCCTCCTACAACGTTGGTTGGTATATAAATTAGTACAACCACTGTGATGAACCATATGGAGGTTCCTTAAAAAACTAAATATGGAACTACCATATGATACAACAATCCCACTCCTGGGTATATATCTGGAGAAAACACTAATTCAAAAAGATACACACAACCCGATGTTCACTGCAGCATTATTTACAATAGCCAAGACATGGAAACAACCTAAATGTCCATTAACAGAGGAATGGATAAAGAAGGCATGATATATGCAACAGCTGTAACAACAATGGATCTTTTAACGCACTGCACTTGAACCCACCCCTCCACGGTGACCAGAGTTACTGAAATCAGATTCTTAACACACTGCACTACAGCAGGCACTCAAAAATTTTGTAATTTTTAAAAAGTTACTGAATGAAAGATTTCAATAAAAAGAGAACCAAATTAAACCTCAAACGGTGGTTTGATTAAATAACATTTCTCAGAGTTCCCATCATGGCTCAGTGGTTAACGAATCCAACTAGGAACCATGAGGTTGTGGGTGCAATCCCTGGCCTCGCTCAGTGGGTTAAGGATCCTGTGGTGCCATGAACTGTGGTGTCGGCCACAGACACAGCTCGGATCCTTCGTTGCTGTGGCTGTGGTGTCGGCTGGCAGCTACAGCTCCGATTAGGCCCCTAGCCTGGGAACTTCCATCTGTCACAAGTGCGGCCCTAGAACAGGCAAAAAGACCAAAATACTAATACTAATAATAATAATAATATTTCTCATCTTTGAACCCCTCAAATTCCAAGATTCTACAATTGGACAGGGAGCAAAAACTGAACCTCAGTTTCCACTTGTATATATTATGAATATGGGGGAAATAATATATCATATCTTTTCCCAGCTGTAAAGTTCTATTATTCATGAAAAATATTTTGGAGTTCCCATAGTGGCTCAGCAGTTAGCAAACTCGACTAGCAAATATGAGTACATGGGTTCAATCCCTGGCCTTGCTCAGTGGGTTAAGGATCCAGAATTTCCATGAGCTGTAGTGTAGGTCGCAGACACAGCTCAGATCCTGTGTTGCTGTGGCTGCGGTATAGGCTGGCGGCTTCAGCTCAGATTCAACCCCTTGCCTGAGAACCTCCGTATGCCATGGGTGCAGCTCTACAAAGGCAAAAGACAAAAAAAATCTTTTCATAACACTTTTCTGAGAAAAGAATACATTTAGTCATTAAATACCATTACCATAAAGATTCTTCTTCTAAATCAAATTCTACTCTGTATTTTTTACTCTCAATTTAGTACTTCATTTATAGAAATGACCACTTGTTAGTTCTTATTTATAATTTTCTTTTTTTTTAATTGGTGGCTGTCTTTAATATGTCTGTGGGAAGAAAGACCCCTAAAGTTTTCCTTTGTATCAAATATTTCACACTTCTAAGAAATGTCTGGAATACCTTCACTCTCCCTGCTCTACATTTACTCATTTGGGGAAGAACTGAATCCTAAATGTTGTAATGAGCCATGTGCCATGCACCTGCTGTCTTCAACCAAAGGGATAACAAGCTAATAAAAATCTTTAAGAGCATCTCTAACAATATGACAATAGCCTCTAAGTACAAGCTTTGTTTTCCTATAGCCCTATTTCCATAAGCCTCTTAGCCTCCTGAGTGGTTTTCTGAAAAAAAAATATGACTCACACATGGTCACTTTTGAATCAATCCATAGCTGGACTGGCAGCAGTACACCATGAATCTGCCTGAACTAGGTAAAGACCACAGTCTATTTAGTGATAGCATCTGGACAGCAATCAGCTTAGCCATTTCCCTATTCCTGAATTTTTAAAAAAGAGATCTGAAATTGTGTGATTATACACAAAATTTAATATATCTGTAAAAAGAAATGGGCTTTTAAGTGTGAGTACCTCTAAGGAAGACAAAGCAATACACTATGATGAAAGAGGACCAACAGGAGTGAGAGGGAAAAAAAAAGCGAAGTGTAAGACTATCAGAAGTCAAACAGTATTGCAGCATAAAGAATCAATACAGGAATTCCCTTCATGGCACAGTGGTTGACGAATCTGACTAGCAACCATGAGGTTGCGTGTCTGATCCCTGGCCTGGCTCAGTGGGTTAAGGATCTGGCATTGCTGTGAGCTGTGGTGTAGGTTGCAGATGCCCCTTAGATCCTGTGTTGCTGTGGCTCTGGTGTAGGCTGGCAGCTACAGGTCCGATCAGACCCCTAGCCTGTGAACCTCCATATGCCGTAGGTGCAGTCCTAGAAAAGACAGGGAAAAAAAAAAGAATCAATACAGTAATTCAAATAAAGCAACTCAAAATTTTCAGCTGTTTCTCTTTCCCCATTAAGCTCTGACAATATCTTGATTTTAATGTTATCATTAAGTACCTCTGAGTATCCTAATGATAACTACATCATCTGAGTCAATATGATTTAATCATCTCTGAGTTCATAAATACATGCCTAGAATGCAGGTGCTTGTTCATAGATGCTGAGTTTAATTGAATGAAAGCTGCTATTATTTTGGTTACTCATACCAGTACTTTTTGAGAATTTATGACTCTGAAAAGAAGTAGCAGCGTCTTTGATTAGAGCATGCAAGTGGCCCATTGTCAACGGATGATGTCTTGCCAGCCTGGAAGAGTGAAAAACAAAAGCCAAAAATACTAATAGGAATGTAAACAGAAATGTATTATCCTTTCTTCCCTAAAATAAGATGCATTGATTTGTCCTTAAATGTGCCCAAATATATTTGTCTTCAACTAGGAACTTGAACTTGTTGAAAGAACATCAGTAAGTTAACATTGGCAGTCTAAGAACTAAAACATACAGCTATGGAGTTCCCGTTGTGGCTCAGTGGTTGGTGAGTCCGACTGGGAACCATGAGGTTGCGGGTTCGGTCCCTGGCCTTGCTCAGTGGGTTGGCGATCCGGCCTTGCTGTGACCTGTGGTGTGGGTTGCAGATGCGGCTCGGTTCCCGCGTTGCTGTGGCTCTGGCATAGGCCGGTGGCTACAGCTCCGATTGGACCCCTGGCCTGGGAACCTCCATGTGCCACGGGAGCGGCCCAAGAAATAGCAAAAAGACAAAATAAATAAATAAATAAATAAAACATATAGCTATGTTGATCCTATCTCATCATGAAACCAAAAATAATAGGAAAACTTTTATGGTATGCTCATGCATATCAGTAAAGTGCAAAAATATTTGTCTCCTATTTATCCTACCTCATCTAAAACTAAGTTGTCTTATGCCATTAACAAATTATAATGAAATACTTGCCATTAATTTAAGCAATCAAATTTTACAAACAAAATTTAAAACAGAATGAATATATTGCTGATCATATCACAGATTCACCTCATTATATTCATTGACAAATACTTCTCAACTATTACCTATGGGGTGAGGGAATGAATGTTTGGTAAATCATAATCCCCACCCTCAAAGCAATAGTATGGTGTAATATAATCTTCTAAATACTCCATCAGAAGTAAGCATATAGTAGGATGGGAGGAGATCGACGGGTACATATAAGAGGAACATAACCCATATCGGAATAGGATTAGATCAGTCTCCTATGCAATAGTGATTCGGAAATTTTGATGTAAATCATAATTACCTGAAGGCTAATCTAAACACAGAATGCAAGGCTTTTCTAACTAGCTCCAGATTTTCTGACTCAAAAGATTGAGGGTGACATCCTAGGATTTTCATTTCCAGTAAAGTCCTACATGAGATTAACAGTGCTAATCTAGAGACTATACTTTGAGATCAGCTGTCCTCAATCCAGTTATGGAAAATTGTGAAGAAATTTATAAATGTGGTCTCTGGAGCCTCTGGCTGGTCTAAGAGTAAAAGCAAATTAATAAAGTGATTAAGACATGATAAAATATTATAATAGAGGTATTCAGAGGGCTCCTCGGAAAGACATTTTTAAAAAGTCATCTAAGTCATAATGGGGAGGGATGTCAGAAAATGTTCCTAAGGCACAGCGATAAATGGGTTGTTTTGAAAGAAGAATTATTATGTAGCATAGGCAAATCATTTCAGGCACAGAAAATGGAATGCGAAAAGAACCAGAGAGACCTGGATTTGGACTCATTTTCACTTATTCTAAGTGGATCCGTCAAGTTTCTTAGCTCTCAGTAAAATAGCTCTAACAGTAGTAAGTTTCCCAAATGGACTTGCAATTACATGGAATAACATATATAAATATACAAAAGCACAATGCCACATTCAGAATGTATGATCAAGTGTTGGCTACTCTTATTGATGATGATGCAGTGATTATTGCTGCTTTTGTTTCTACAAAGCCATAAAGTATTGTGAGTCATGCCAGACGCTATGTGTAGGTCCTATGAATAAAGTGGAGGCAGTAATAGTGGAAGACAGAGAATTGTAGGATCCATTTCTTGGATAGCTTCATGTGTACAAAAGCTAAACGGTTTGAAAAAATTTCATGAAAGTTGTAAAAATCCAAGGAGATGCTTTATAGGGGGGAAGCTGCAAGATCAGAGGTAGATTTTAGAAGGATCATTTCTAAAAATGTACAAAAGGTGGATTCATGGGGGCTAAACTAAGTAAGAAGATTAGTTGGAAAGCCACTGAATAATCCAACCTATGCCAAGGCAATGCCAGTCATGAACCTGAAAAGTTAGGATGGATTTAAGGAATATCGTATTACACATGGAGAGGAAAGGTGGGTAAGGAAGATAAAATGGAATGGTCAAAGATAACTTGTTTCTCTTGA
This sequence comes from Phacochoerus africanus, assembly GCF_016906955.1. Taxonomy (NCBI): domain Eukaryota; kingdom Metazoa; phylum Chordata; class Mammalia; order Artiodactyla; family Suidae; genus Phacochoerus; species Phacochoerus africanus. The sequence goes on along the minus strand of NC_062556.1, from coordinate 33,648,572 downwards.
ATCTGAAACAAAAAGGAAAGAAAACCCAGGTTTTTAAGCAAAAGTACATTGATATTTATTTACACATAATAGGTCACACCAATTGTTCCAATAATCGAAGACACAAAGTGAATGCAAAAGGCCAAGAAAAATGAATTGAACAAAGAGAAATCATTATAAGTTCATGAACTGCCTAGAAAAAGCAACCTTTCCTGTCTTACAAATAAATCTTTGTGACTCTGTCTCAAATTGAAAACATAAAATGAAGTTTTTCAAGTATCACTGTCAATAAACATTAAGTAATTATACTTGAAAAAAACCACACAAAGAATATCAACATCAGACTAGATAATCCACCCCTACCCCTTTTGCCTTATCACAATGCATGTCTTTGATTTAATTTTCTGTGTTAACCAGTTTGGCTTATCCCTATTTATGTGGATCACTGAATACTGCAAAAACTCTAGGTGACATTCTGTTGCAAGGCTTCTTATGCTTTTTTGGTCATGGGCAACTTCAATGATCTGAAGAGAGGGACTGGACTACAAAATTTGCATTGAAATACAAAATGTTCACTGATTCAAAGCCCTGAAGCATATATAAAAATCCCATATTTGCCTATGCCCATTATAGGATGGACACATGACCACAAGATAGAGCAATTAAAAAAAAAAAAAAGTCTTCTGTTGCATAGCTATGCTGAAATTCTCCAGGGCAAAGTTATGCAAGGTCTTTAGAATGGATATAAGGCAAATGACCTAGAAAATAAAATTTCCAAATGTGTTTTTTAACAACAGAATAGATTATGCACTGACATAAATCAACCAATCAGGGAAACACCTTGTGATAATACCAAGGGTAAAGCTAAGTAACCTGAATCATGGATAACAGAAATTAACCCATGAAGGTTTAATTCTTCCAAATTTTTAGAAATGATGCTACAAATGAGAGAATCATAATAACCTTCCATAAAAACTAAATTCTAAAGGCTTTAATCATTAAAGACAAATTTCAAATTATATCTAAAGTAGAAAGAGTTATTTTAGAAAAGAAATTATCATTAGAGGTCATTCATTCAGGATAAAGTAGAATTATATTTGCTTAGTATAACTAGAAATATTTCTATCCAACAAATCAAGCACCATTGAAAAGAACCAGGATAAGTGCTAAGGAAAATTTTCACTGATATTTATTTAGCTGTGCAACCCATATCAATCTATTCCTCTTCCCATTCCCAGAATACCTTCCAGATGATTACCCAAAAGTTGCTTCTCCATTACATGTGTTTCTCTCCATCATTGCCAGCATTGCTGTGGGCTTCTGCTTAATTTTTTTTCCTGGTCTTTTATACATCTTTTCCATGGCATAGCCACTCTTTTTGAATGGGTTCCATTGGTGTAATAAATGTGAACAGAAATGAATAAGGCAGGTCATATTTCCCTTTATTGCTCTTTTACTTTATTCTTTACAACATAGACACAAGTTTTTAAGTGCACACAAGATTTTAGTGAAGCCTTGGGAATGGATGTAGGGAATACTGAAAGAGAAAAAAACAAATTCTCTGGCAAACATTACTTTTCCTATAGTCAATAAGGACAGCATCTAAGAAGTGAATATACATTCACCCTCTATGAATACTCCCAGTTTCTAAATATGCTCCCCTATCCTCGAAGTCTACCTTACTAATACTCTGTCTATTCCATAAATAACCATCTTTCTTCCTTTTAATCTCTGTCATCTTTGAGGAAACCTCCCCACAAAAAACAGTTGTTAATTCACTGCAACAGCTCATCTCCTTGGCCCAAGAGAACCCTCCACAGCCAGCAAGAGAGAGGTCATGGTGGCTTTCACGGTCATGTTCAACAGAACAGTCAGGAAATGAGTGTGACTTTGAGCCTGGGTTCACTTGACATCTCTTTACCAGTGTAGCCTCAGACAGGCCTACTTTTTCCTCCAGTTGTCAAGAAGGTAACTGTTAACCACTTACCCAACACACATACACACACACACACACACACACACACACAAACACATACACACACCAGGAAAAAATGACTATTCCTCAGAGACAGCACAGTCCAGATCCATGAGAAAGATAAGCATGTCTCCAATTGCCTGATGACCTGCATGGCTGTCAGCCTTGCTGTAGAATGTCCGTTTTATTTTATTGTGCAGGGTAATGTATTTTCCTTTAATCATATTTTAGTTTCAAATTTTGCCTTCTTTGGCTTGATAAGCATAAAAACAAGGCCCAAACCATATCTTGCTTCAAAAGTTTTTAACTTAATATTCTGAAATAATCACTTTAATCACTTTCAAAGGCCTGATTTAAATTCATGAACAAGGCATCTTTCCTGGACCCATTCTCAATTTAGGTATGAGTTTGAGAAGTCACAGAGTGAGTGTGTGTTCAGTTAGGCTAACATATATTAAATTTTGGTCTAGTCGTTATGTCTAGATAAAATGTTGTTTCTTGGGATGAACAACAAAACGAACTTAATTCTCTTACGATGGGCAAATTTTTTCTGTATTCCTCAGACCACCCCATGTTACATAAATGTCCACATTCTTCAATGGTCTCACCTCTTCTGAAGTGCTTCACTTTCATCTTAATTGTGTCTTCTTTCTGCTAGAAAGAAGTGTTTACTATCATCTCCCGCCTCCTCTTCCTCCAACTTTGCTAACTGGGGTCATTAATTTAAATACAATGGTTGCCAGAATTGGCCTCATCTTCCTGCCAGTCTCTACAGATTAGTAAAATTATATTGGGTCATGACAAGAAAAGCAAAAGAAAATTCACTTTGTCCAATCAATTTTAAATTAAAAGAAAACACATAATTGAGGCTAACAGGTTAATTATTTGCATGGATAAATATGGTAAGAAATAAAGAAATACAATTCACTTAATAGCTGCTAGAAATTACTGTCATAATTCAAATGATAGTGAAAGTAGGGCATTTTATTTAAATGTTTATTATATGCTTAGGAGAATTTCTTTCTCAGTCCCCAAAGAAATGACAGAAACATAAACTTGAAAGCTATGTAAATGAAAGGAATATCAATAAACAAGAATATTGTCAATGATTGTAAAAGCTTTGAAATGTCTTTTTTTAATATGAGCAGATGCCTCAAAATTTAAAATACCAAATTATAACTGTGCTTTTTAATTACACAGTATCTTATAATTCATGGAAGGAAAAATAGAATACTCTAATCAATTTCATGTAAATTCTAATTTCTTGACCTAAATTCTCTAGACACAATGGAAGATGATCATAAAATAATCAAAATAAAAACTTAATCTCCAAATTTTAATCACTGCAACCAAATCTTCATGGAAAATATTTAGCAAATTAAGATTTCATAAAGGAAAAGTACTATTAAGTCAGTTTCCAGCTTTTAAACAGTAATTATTAAAAACAGATTTATCCCACATAAACATAAAGATACTCATTCCTAACTGCTTGGCTTTTGGAATACTTTTATTTTAAAATTATGATTGCGACAGCCTATATTAACCTACATTTCTAATTCAGCAATAGTGTCCTAAAATCCTAACCAGAAAGGTGAATAAAAGGGAGAATATATAATTTTTGCCATTTTATTTCAAAGCAAAGTTCAACTCCTGTTTTTTAAAGCAAGGAAGTGAAACAGACTGTAGTCTCTGGTATATTTAGATTCTCATTTGTAGATGGTGTGCCTTTGAATTCCACCATGTTGCCAGATCCATTACATGGGGAAATTGCTGAATGTTTTGCCAAGTGAATAACCAGCAAAATATTTAAGGAACCTGAGGTAAATTGAATGCTAAGGCAAAATGGGAACTTGAAAGGAATTTGTCAATTTGATTTCAGAAACACCTAAGTGAAAGGAGAGCAGCTGATTAGGAGAAAGGAGCTGGAAAGAAAAAGTGGCTGACATTATTTCTAAATAATAAATACCACAGCAGAAGAGACCTATTGGACACCAATAAATGTGAATCACTGCCTTTACACTAGTATAGAAATACTGACCAACATTTTTAAAGTATCAACAAGGCCAGTCCTGGAAAGACATAATTAGATATCACTATCCCGAGAGGGTGTGTGTTATGCTTGCCAATCCCAATCCTCAGAACCAAAGATGAGTTGTTGTATTTAAACATCAGATAGAGCTCCATTATTTACACCAACTGTGAAAAGTCCTACTTAATTGTCCTAAAATCACTTAAGCGTCAAGGGCAATCCCTTATTCAAATCTTTGGGGACTTGTGAGGAAATCTGTATCTACATTATCTAAATCACAACTACCTGGACCATCTACTTGGGGACATTTCTAATTCTAACACACAACTCAAGGACAATGCAACAACTGCCACCATAATTGCTCACGGTGTAGATGCACTGTAGTTTTAAAGAGAGATAATAGAAATCTTTGTTTCTTAATACTTTCCCCAATGATGTCCAAAGTTTTTCTTGGTATTGTGACACTAAAGTTCATCAGAACGTTGAAAATGATTAATGTAACCAGATATTAAAATACATTATAAAGCTAGATCAATTTATTTTTTTATTTTAATAATTTTTTTTATTTTCCCACTGCACAGCAAGGGGGTCAGGTTATCCTTACATGTATACATTACAATTACATTTTTCCCCCACCCTTTCTTCTGTTGCAACATGAGTATCTAGACAAAGTTCTCAATGCTACTCAGCAGGATCTCCTTGGAAATCTATTCTAAGTTGTGTCTGATAAGCCCAAGCTCCCGATCCCTTCCACTCCCTCCCCCTCCCATCAGGCAGCCACAAGTCTCTTCTCCAAGTCCTGATTTTCTTTTCTGAGGAGATGTTCATTTGTGCTGGATATTAGTTTCCAGTTATAAGTGATATCATGTGGTATTTGTCTTTGTCTTTCTGGCTCATTTCACTCAGGATGAGAGTCTCTAGTTCCATCCATGTTGCTGCAAGTGGCATTATGTCATTCTTTTTTATGGCTGAGTAGTATTCCATTGTGTATATATACCACTTCTTCCGAATCCAATCATCTGTCGATGGACATTTGGGTTGTTTTCATGTCCTGGCTATTGTGAAGAGTGCTGCAATGAACATGCGGGTGCATGTGTCTCTTTTAAGTAGAGTTTTGTCCGGATAGATGCCCAAGAGTGGGATTGCGGGGTCATATGGAAGTTCTATCTATAGATTTCTACGGTATCTCCAAACTGTTCTCCATGGTGGCTGTACCAGTTTACATTCCCACCAACAGTGTGGGAGGGTTCCCTTTTCTCCACACCCCCTCCAGCACTTGTTATTTGGGGATTTATTAATGAGGGCCATTCTGACTGGTGTGAGGTGATATCTCATGGTAGTTTTGATTTGCATTTCTCTTATAACCAGCGATGTTGAGCATTTTTTCATGTGTTTGTTGGCCATTTGTATATCTTCTTTGGAGAAATGTCTATTCAGGTCTTTTGCCCATTTTTCCATTGCTTGATTGGCTTTTTTGCTGTTGGGTTGTATAAATTGTTTATATATTCTAGAGATTAAGCCCTTATCAGTTGCATCATTTGAAACAGTTTTCTCCCATTCTGTAAGTTGTCTTTTTGTTTTCTTTTGGGTTTCCTTTGCTTTTCAGTTTGATGAGGTCCCATGGGTTTATTTTTGCTCTTATTTCTATTGCTTTGGGAGACTGACCTGAGAAAATATTCATGATGTTGATGTCAGGGAGTGTTTTGCCTATGTTTTCTTCTAGGAGTTTGATGGTGTCCTGCCATATATTTAAGTCTTTCAGCCATTTTGAGTGTATTTTTGTGCATGGTGTGAGGGTGTGTTCTAATTTCATTGCTTTGCATGCAGCTGACCAGGTTTCTCAGCAATGCTTGCTGAATAGACTTTCTTTTTCCCATTTTATGTTCTTGCCTCCCTTGTCAAACATTAATTGACCATAGGTGTCAGGGTTTATTTCCGGGTTCTCTATTCTGTTCCATTGGTCTGTCTGTCTGTTTTGATACCAGTACCACACTGTTTTGATGACTGTGGCTTTGTAGTATTGCTTGAGGTCTGGGAGAGTTATGCCCCCTGCTTGGTTTTTGTTTCTCAGGATTGCTTTGGCAATTCTGGGTCTTTTGTGGTTCCATATAAATTTTTGGATTGATTGTTCTAGTTCTGTGAAAAATGTCCTGGGTCATTTGATAGGGATTGCATTGAATCTGTAGATTGCTTTGGGTAGTATGGCCATTTTTACAATATTGACTTTTCCAATCCAGGAACATGGAGTATCTTTCCATTTCTTTACATCTTCTTTGATTTCTTTGATTAAAGTTTTATAGTTCTCGGCATATAGGTCCTTTACCTCTTTGGTCAGGTGTATTCTGGGGTATTTGATTTTGTGAGGTGCAATTTTAAAAGGTATCGTATTTTTGTATTCCTTTTCTAATATTTCATTGCTTGTATACAGAAATGCAACTGATTCTGAATGTTAATCTTATATCCTGCTACTTTGCTGAATTTATTAATCAGTTCAAGTAGTTTTGGGGTTGAGTCCTTAGGGTTTTCTATGTATAGTATCATGTCATCTGCATACAGTGACAGTTTGATCTCTTCTCTTCCTATGTGGATGCCTTTTATTTCTTTTGTTTGTCTAATTGCTGTGGCTAGGCCTTCTAAAACGATGTTGAAGAGCAGTGGTGAGAGTGGGCATCCCTGTCTTGTTCCAGATTGGAGTGAGAAGGCGTTCAGTTTTTCCCCATTGAGGATTATATTTGCTGTGGGTTTATCATAAATGGCTTTGATTATATTCAGGAATGTTCCCTCTATACCCACTTTGGCGAGGGTCTTGATCATGAATGGATGTTGGACTTTGTCAAATGCTTTTTCTGCGTCTATTGAGATGAACATATGATTTTTCACTTTTGTTAATGTGGTGTATGATGTTGATTGACTTGCGTATGTTGAACCATCCTTGTGAACCTGGGATAAACCCTACCTGGTCATGGTGTATAATTTCTTTGATATTTTGTTGGATTCGGTTGGCTAAGATTTTGTTGGGAATTTTTGCATCTATATTCATCAAAGATATTGGCCGATAGTTTTCTTTTTTGGTGGTATCTCTGTCTGGTTTTGGAATGAGGGTGATGGTGGCATCCTAGAATGTCTTTGGGAGTATTCCTTCTTCTTCAACCTTTTGGAAGAGTTTCAGGAGGATGGGCACCAATTCCTCTTTATATGTTTGATAGAATTCACCTGTGAAGCCATCTGGTCCTGGACTTTTATTTGTAGGGAGTGATTTTTTGACCTCTTCCATTTCATTTCTAGTGATGGGTCTGTTCAGTTGGTCTGTTTCTACTTGATTCAGTTTTGGCAGGCTGTAAGATTCTGGAAAATTGTCCATTTCTTCCAGATTGTCGAACTTGTTGCCATATAGTTGTTCATAGTATTCTCTTATGGTTTTTTGTATTTCTGCTGTATCCGTTGTGATTTCTCCTTTTTCATTTATAATTTTGGTTATTTGGGTTCTTTCTCTCCTCTTTTGAGTGAGTCTGGCCAGGGGTTTGTCAATTTTGTTTACCTTTTCAAAGAACCAGCTCTTGGTTTTATTGATTTTCTCTATTGTTTTTTGAGTCTCTATTTTATTGATTTCTTCTTTGATCTTTATAATTTCCTTCCTTCTGCTGACTTTAGGCCTTTTTTGTTCTTCTTTTTCTAATTCATTTAGGTGGAGGGTTAAGTTGTCCATTTGGGATCTTTCTTCTTTTTTGAGGAAGGCCTGTATTGCTATAAATTTCCCTCTGAGCACTGCTTTCGCAGCATCCCATAGATTTTTAGCGGTTGTGTCTTCATTATCATTTGTTTCAAGGTATTTTTTAATTTCCTTCTTGATTTCCTCATTGACCCATTGGTTTTTTAGTAGCATGTTGTTTAGTCTCCATGTAGTAGGTTTTTTCTCTTTCCTTTTCCCATGGTTGGTTTCTAATTTCATGGCATTGTGGTCAGAGAAGATACTTGAGATAATTTCTATGCTCCTAAATTTATTGAGGTTAGCTTTGTGTCCCAATATGTGGTCGATTCTTGAGAATGTTCCATGAGCATTTAAGAAGATTGTGTATTCTGCTTTTTTTGGATGTAGTGTCCTGAAGAGATCAATGAAGTCTAACTTTTCTATTGTTTCCTTTAGGATCTCTGTTGCTTTATTGGTTTTCTGTCTAGAGGATCTGTGCATTGATGTGAGGGGGGTATTAAGGTCTCCTATTATGATTGTATTCTCATCAATATCTCCCTTTATGTCTGCTAATATTTGTTGTATGTATCTGGGTGCTCCTGTATTTGGGGCATATATGTTGATGATGGTAACATCCTCTCCTTGGATGGATCCCTTAATCATTCAGTAGTGTCCTTCTTTGTCTTTCTTTATGTCTTTTGTTTTAAAGTCTATTTTGTCTGATATGAGCGTTGTGACTCCTGCTTTTCTGTCATGTCTATTGGCGTGAAATATTTTTCCCCACCCTACCCCTTTCAATCTATATGTATCCTTTGTCCTGAGGTGAGTTTCTTGAAGGCAGCATATTGAAGGTTTTTGCCTTTTTATCCACTCAGCCACTCTGTGTCTTTTGATTGGAGCTTTCAGTCCATTGACATTTAAGGTGATAATTGACAGATGATTATTTATTGCCATTTTGTACCTCGTGTTCCAGTTGATTCTATGGTTCTCCATTCTTCCTTTCTTTTTGTTTTTTTTTTTTTTTTTGGTTGGATGGTCTCCTGTTATTATCTGCTTGAGTGTATTTTTTTTCATATTTTGCAAATGCAATATTTGGTTTTGGCTTGTGGTTGCCCTGTTTTTTAAGTATGCTAACCCCTTCCCATAATTGTGTGTTTTAGCCTGATGGTCCTGTAAGTTCAAACACTTCATTACTATATTAAAATTAAGAAGAGAAACATACAAACAAACAAAAAGGGTTATTTACTTCCTAACATCCCTTGCCCACATTTTATGGTTTTGATGACTCTTTTTTATTTTTTCCTTTTTAATTTTATTTTGTTTGAAGCATGCTCATGATTAAATCTGTATGCTGGCTTATTTGAGTGACTGCTCTCTGATTGCGGTTTCCTCAGTCCTAGTTCTTCCTCTTCTTCTTCTTCTTTTTTTTCTTTTCTTTTTTCTTCCCTTTCCTTCCTTTCTTTTTGGTTTAGAGAAGCCCTTTCAATATTTCCTTTAACCTGGGTTTTGTGTTGCAATATTCTTTAAGTTTTTGTTTGTTGGAAAAAATTTTTATTTCCCCTTCTATTTTAAAAGATATTCTTGCTGGAGAGAGTATTCTAGGTTGCATATTTTTTCCTTTGAGCTCTTTAAATATCTCTTGCCATTCCCTCCTGGCCTGTAGTGTTTCTGTAGAGGAATCAGCTTATAATCTTATGGGGGTTCCCTTGTAGGTAACATTCTGTTTTTCTCTAGCTGCCTTTAGGATCCTCTCTTTATCACTAACTTTTGCCATTTTTATTATGATGTGTCTTGCTGTGGGTCTATTTGGGTTCAGTTTGTTTGGGGCCCTCTGTGCTTCTTGTATCTTGAACCCAGTATCCTTTAGACTTGGGAAGTTTCCATCGATAATTTCTTCAAATATATTTTCCATCCCCTTATCTTTTTCTACTCCTTCTGGAATTCCTATTATGCGTAGATTGGCCCGCTTCATATTATCCCATAGGTCTCTTATATTGCTTTCCAGTTTTTTGATTCAGTTTTCTGTCTATTGACCGGATTGAGTGATTTCCATTATTCTATCTTCCATATCACTGATTCGTTCTTCTGCATTATTCATTCTAGTTTTTACTGCCCTTAGTTCAGTTTGCTTCTCTGCAAATGAGTGTTCTAGTTTTTCTTGGCTCCTCCTTGTATTTTCTAGTTCCTTTCTGAGGGTATCTGCATTACTGTTCCTATCTTCTCTTAAGTCCTTCAGTATTTTCACTATTTCTCTTTGGTACTCCAGGTCTGTCAGACTGCAGAGATCTGTTTCATTGTTGACTGTTTTAGGTGAGTTCTCCTGTTGGTTTGACTGGGGGTGGTTTCTCTGCTTCTTCATCTTGCTTGTTGTTTTCTTTCTCCTGAGGGAGTTGTACTCTCCATTATCGGGCAGTGTTTGCCTTGTCACTGCCATGGAATATTTCCTGAGGGCTGGCATTGTTGGTCAATCTTTTTTGAGGCAGTGTGGCTTTTCTGGAGTGTTGATGGAGCTAACAGTGTTTCTTTGAAGCAAAAGAGGGCTTCCTGAGGGCAGACAGGACTGGCAGGTCCACACCATGATGGTAGCAGATTTCACTTGGTCATGCAGAGCTTGCTCTGGTGTTTTTAGGCTGTGGGGTTCTTGCAGGGGGTTGGCAGTGTTGGGCAGCTGTTCTTCAGGAGTGCAGCACCCCCTGGGGGCTGGAGCAGCTATCTGGGTCACTGAGAACCTAAGAGGCTCTTCCCTAGGGCAGCCCAACTCTGAACGATGGCCTGAGAATGTAGGCAGATCTTTTCACAGTCTGGCCGGGCTTGTTGCAGCTTTTCTGGGCTGCAGGGGGTCCTGCCTGGAGCTGGCAGTCCTATGCAGCTGATCCACTAGGTCTCGGCACCCCCTGGGGGATTGGGCGGGTAGCAGGGCCACTGGAAGCCCAAGAGGCTCCTCTCCAGGGCAGCCCGACTCAGAAAGACCGTCTGAGATCTTTTCCCAACTCGGCCAGGCTTGTTGCAGCTTTTCTGGGCTGTAGGGGATCCTGCCTGGAGCTGGCAGCCCTATGCAGCTGATCCTCTAGATCTTGGCACCCCCTGGGGGATTGGGCGGGTAGCAGGGCCGCTGGAAATCCAAGAGGCTCCTCCCCGGGGCAGCCCAACTCAGAAAAACCGTCTGAGAATTAGGAAGATCTATTCACGGCCTGGCTAGGCTTGTTCTAGCTTTTCTGGGCTGCAGGCCTTTTCTCGGGGGCTGGTGGTGTTTGGTGCTGCTCTGCGGAAGTGTAGCCCCTCCAAAGGGCAAGCAGGCCTGTGCAGGGACAGCCCCTGTGGTGGTAGGCTTCAGGCAATTGTTGAGGCCAGCCGTCCTGGATGGCAGGCAGCCCCAGGTTCGGCGAGAGCATAGGGGATGGCGGGGGTGGGGGGAGGGGATGCACTGGGAAACACAGCTTTCAGCTAGCTAGTGGGCTTGTAAGCTTGCTGTGGCATGGGGGGACCCACCCCTTCTTCTCTCCCCTCCCCAGCACGGGCGCAGACCAGGCTCTTCTCCCAGGTTCCCTCTGATGGGGCTTTCCACTTCCCTGCCCCTAGAGTATTGCTCCCTTCCTCTGCGACAGCTTTGTTTTCTAGTCTCCCAGGCAGTCTCTGCCCCATCAAATGGTTTCTAGACCTCCCAAGCAGTTTCCGCTCCGCCCCGCCCCCCCAGCCCGATCTTGGGGACTAACCTCTGGAGCCGAGGACTCAGTGCCCAGCCCCCACCCAGGCGTCTCAATTTTTGGTGACTGTGCCCGTAGTTCAGATGGTCCGTTCTGTTCTTGATCGGCTTTTCCGTACTCCAACTTACTGCTACACTCTTCTCTGCATCTGGAGATTCCTCCAGTTTGTTTGATCTTTCCCCAGTGTAGGTGACTTTCCAGGGTGCAGGATACCTTTCTCCTCTGCAGTTCCCTTTTGAGAGCACCCGTCCCGCTTGGATTCACCTTCTCTCACTCTCCTCTTTTCTCCCGTTCTGCCCAGTAATGTCACGAACTTCTTGCCATTATTGGAGTTTAGGTTCCTCTGCCAGTGATTGGTGCTGTTCTGTGCGAGTCATTTATTCTGTAGATGTGCTTTTTTTGTTGTGTTTGTGGGAGAGGGTGAGCATGTCCCCCTACTCCTCCACCATCTTGTCCTAGCTAGATCAATTTAAATGTGAAGTTAGAATATTTTCTTACACCATACACAAAAATAAACTCAAAATAGATTAAAATCCTAAATGTAAGACCAAATACTATAAAACTCTTAGATAAAAATATTAAGCAGAACACTCTCTGATATAAACTGCAACAGTATGTTTTCAGATCCACCTCCTAGAGTAATGAAAATAAAAAGAATAATAAACAAATAAGACACAATTAACCTTAAAAGCTTTTGCACAGCAATGGAAATCATAAACAAAACAAAAAGGTAACCCACAGAATGGGAGAAAAATATTTGCAAACAAAGTGACTAACGAAGGATTAATCTCCAAAATATACAAGTATCTCACGAAGCTTTATAATCAAAACACCAAAAAATGGTCAGATCTAAACAGACATTTCTCCAAAGAAGACATATAGATGGCCAAAAATACATGAAAAGATACTCAACATCACAAATTATTAGAGAAATGCAAATCAAAACTACAATGAGGTATCACCCCATACCAGTGAGAATGGCCATCATCAAAAAGTCTATAAAAAATAAATGTTGGAGAGAGTGTGGAGAAAAAGGGGAACCTCCTACATTGTTGGTGAGAATTGGTACAACCACTGTGGAAAACAATATGGAGCTTCCTCAAAAAAACTGAAAATAGAACTTCTATATAATTCAGCAGTCTCATTCCTAGACATCTATCTGGAGAAAACCATAATTTGAAAAGATATATGCACTCCAATGTTCTTTGTAGCACTATTTCCAATAGCCAGGATATGGAAACAACCTAAATTTCTAGCAAAAGAGTAACGGATAAAGAAGATATGGTACATATATGCAATGGAATATTACTCAGCCATAAAAAAGAGTGAAATAATGCCATTTGCCACAGCATGGATGGACCTAGAGATTATCATACTAAGTGAGGCAAATCAGACAGAGACAAATATCATATGATATCACTTATATCTGGAATCTTTTTTTAAATAGGTTACAAATGGGAGTTCCTGTCGTGGCACAGTGGTTAATGAATCCGACTAGGAACCATGAGGTTGCGGGTTCAATCCCTGCCCTTGCTCAGTGGGTTAAGGATCCGGCGTTGCCGTGAGCTGTGGTGTAGGTTGCAGACACGGCTTGGATCCCAAGTTGCTGTGGCTCTGGCATAGGCTGGCAGCTACAGCTCCGATTAGACCCCTAGCCTGGGAAACTCCATATGCCACGGGAGCGGCCCAATAAATAGCAAAAAGACCAAAAAAAAAAAGGTTACAAATGAACTTATTTGCAGAACAGAAACAGACTTACAGACTTTGAAGACAAATGAATGATTACCAAAGGGGACAGGTAGGGGTAAGGGATATATTGAAAATTTGGGATTGGCATATGCACACCACAGTATATGTAATGGTTGGCCAATGGGGACTTGCATTATAGCACAGGGAGCTCTACCCAATATGCTGTGATAATCTATATCAGAAAAGAATCTGAAAAAAATGGATTGCATATATGTATAAATGAATCACTTTTTGTTCAACAGAAATTATCACAGCATTGTAAATCAACTATACTTCAATAAAATTTTTAAAAAATTGAAAAGTGAAGTACTCTCACAAAATTTAAAAGTTATAGTTTATTATTGTATTTATGAAATATCCTAGTTCAGTACTAGTAGACATGACCCTATATAAGACCATGTGCAAGATCATACATAAGATCAGCATATAATAAAGAGGTTACCAAAAATTATAAAGGGAAGATTCCTGCTTTAGGAAAGATGGAGTTGACATACTTTTACTTATTCCTCCCACTAAGTAAAACTAAAAACTTGGACATTATATACAGAACAAATGTAAAAAGACTGAAAGTTTGAGAGAAGAAGGCAGCCCAGCTAGCGACCTTGTGGCCCAAGGAACAACACTGTGTTGAGCTGCCTGAGTTTCCTTTTTGATTTACAAATCCCATACTTGGAGATGAAGAAGCTAGCAATGCAGAAACATAAATGAATAAAAGCAAAAAGGGCACAAAAATCCTGCTCTCTCTAAGGATCAGGAAAGGTGCAACCTACCAAAACAGAAATCATTTAGACAATAGAGGTACTAGTACACCAAACAAAAAAAATCTGTGGCCCCATTCCCTACCAGTGCCAATCAAGACTGAATGGGCAGCCTAGACTCTCACACTCACCTGGCTTAGAAAGGCACTTCAGCCCCACCCTTCTGAGATGGTGTCAGGTAGCCTGGACGAGAGACCGGACATGCATCCACCTGGCAGTAACTAGGATCCCCTGCAGTCCCCTATCATGGTGGTGTCCATGAAGTTCTAGCAGAGAGTCAACGTTCATTATCTCCCAGCAATAAAGAGGCCACACACTGCTGGTGTTGATTTAAACTAAGAGGGGAACAGTGATGGGGCACAGTCGTTAGTTCCTTCAAAGAAATCTGAAGGGAAATCAAAAATTTACATTAAATGAATGAAAATGGAATTATAACACACCAAAATTTGTGTTATACAACTAAATCAGTGCTGAGAGGGACATTTATTTATTTATTTAGTCTTTTTAGGGCTGCACCCAGGGCATATGGAGTTTCCCAGGCTAGGAGTAAAATCAGAGCTGTAGCTGCTGGCCTACACCACAGCCACAGCAATGCCAGGTCTGAAACACATCTGCAACCTACACCACAGCTCACAGCAATGCCAGATCCTTAACCCACTAAGTGAGGCCAGGGATTGAACCTGCATCCTCTTGCATCCTAGTCAGATTTGTTTCCACTGAGCCATGACGGGAACTCCAAGAGGGAAATTTAAAGAACTAAATGCTTATATTAGAGAAAAAAGTCTCAAATCAACAATGTAAGCTCCCACCACATGAACCTAGAAAAAGAACAAAACCTAAAGGAAGGGGGAAAAAAGTAATTGAAATGAAAAACAGTAGAAACAAGTTAAGAAAACAGTTTTTTGAAAAGATCATCAATATTGAAAAAATTCTAGCAAAATTGAGAGAAAAGACACATATCACAAATACCACAAATGAAACAATGGACAACACTACAGAGCCTATGGAATTCCCTAGTGGCGCAGCAGAAATGAATCCGACTAGGAACCATGAGGTTGCAGGTTTGATCCCTGGCCTTGCTCAGTGGGTTAAGGATCCAGCATTGCAGTGATCTGACATGGCTCAGACATGGCTCAGATCTGGCGTTGCTGCAGCTGTGGTGTAGGCTGGCAGCTGCAGCTCCGATTAGACCCCTAGCCTGGGAACCTCCATATGCCATGGGTATGGCCCTAAAAAGACAAAAAAAAAAAATTACAGATCCCACAGACATAAAAAAGATAACAAGGAATAATACACACATCAATATGACAACCTACATGAAATGGGTTAATTCCTCAAAAAGCACAAACTATCACAATGCAGGCAATATGAAAGAGACAATTTGAAAAGCCTTATAGCTATTATTGCATTTATAATTTTAAAACTTCTCAAAAAAGAACTCTCCTGGGAGTGCAGAGCAGGTTAGGGATCCAGCATTGTCTCTGTGGTAGTGTGGATTTAATCTCTGGCCCGGTGTGGTAGGTTAAAAGGATCTGGTGTTGCTGCAGCTGTGGCTTGGAACTATCCTTGGCCTAAGAACTTCTCTGCCAAGGGTGCAGCCATTAAAAACAATATCAAAAAAAAAAAAAACCCCAAAAAACAAACAAACATAAAAAACCTCTCCTGGCACTGATTATTTTACTGGGAAACTCAAACAAATGATTAAAGAATTATTATCAGTTCTACACAATTTCTCCCAGAAAGGAACACTTAGAAATTCATGATGTGAAAACTGAGGGAAAAGCACAAAATAAGAAAACTACAAACTATTCCTCATGAATGCAGATACAGAAATTCTTAACAAAATATCAGCAAATAGAATCCAGCAATGTATAAAAAGAATCAGGCACCATGACCAAGTGGAATTTATTCTAGGGATGAACAGCTGGCTGAACACTCAAAAATCAATTAATGTAATTAATCACATAAGCTAAAAAAGGGGAAAAAATCACAATTTTATCAACTGATGTACAAAAATCTCTTGACAAAATAAAAATTTTTCATCAAAATGAGAAAGATAGTAATAAAAGGGAATTTATTTGAATAATAAGCATCCACATTAAAAAAAAAATCTATAGCTAACATTCTTAACGGTAAAAGATTGAATGCTTTCCCCCTAAGATCAAGAAGATGACAAGGGGAGTTCCTGCTATAGTACAATGGGTTAAGGATCCAACCACAATGGCTAAGGTCAATGAGGAGGCACAGATTTGATTCCCCAGCCTAGCACAGTGGCTTAAAGGATCTGGCATTGCTGCAGCTGCTGCAAAGGTCACAGCTCCAGCTCAGATTCAGTCCCTGGCCCAGGAACTTCCATATGCCATAGGTGCAGCCATAAAAAAAATTTTTTTTAATTTAAAAAGACAAGGAATGATGTCTCCCTCACCATTCTTATTCAGTATAGTACTGGAAGTTCTAGCCAGTACAATGAGGCAAGAAAAGTAACAAAAGGCATACAACTTGGAAAGGAAGAAATAAAACCATCCCTCTTTGGAAATGCCATGGTTATCTGAGTAGAAAATTACAAGGAATCTAAAGAAACCTCCTGGAGGTAAAAAGCAAATTCAGTTAGGGTCACAAAACACAAGATAAGCTACAAAAACAACTGCATTTCTAAGTACTAGAAACTAAAGGGGGGGACCTTATAGCTGGAGAAAGAAAGAAATCAGGAGAAACTCAAGTCAGAAAAAGAGGTAGGCAAGCTACTCCTCCAGTAAGATTGCTCCAAAGAAAAGCATGTTGAATGGATATGTTTGAGAGTAAAAATCCAAGCACAGAGAATGTATGCACATATCCTGGTATAGATATGTCTCTTAAAGTTATACGAGCTTTTTGTACTTTCTCTCCTCTGCCTCTAGTGGGCTACAGATACAGTAGAGGTATTTCAGGGACAAGTGGACTTTTCTAAAAATATTTCAGAGAGGTGCCATTCTGACCTGTGTGAAGCGATACCTCATTGTAGTTTTGATTTGTATTTCTCTAATAATTAATGATGTTGAGCATCTTCTCATGTGCTTATTGGCCATCCGTGTGTCTTTGGAGAAATGTCTGTTTTAGATCTTCTGTCCATTTTTGATTGGCTTATATTTTTGATGTTGAGCTGAATGAGCTGTTTGTGTATTTTGTAAATTAGCCCCTTGTTAGTCGCTCCATTTGCAAATATTTTCTCCCATTCTGTGGGACATCTTTTCATTTTGCTTGTGAGGTTTTCTTTGCTGTGCAAATGCTTTTAAGTTTAATTAGGTCCCATTTGTTCATTTTTGTTTTTGTTCTCATTACTCTAGGAGATGGATCCAAAAAAAAAAAATGTTGCTGCTATTTATGTCAAAAGTGTTCTGCCTATGTTTTCCTCTAGTTTTACAGTATCCAATCTTACATTTAGTTTGGGTCTTTAATCCATTTTGAATTTATTTGTGTATATGATGTGAGAGAACGCTCTAATTTCATTCTTTTGTATGTAGCTGCCTAGTTTTCCGAGCACCACTTTTCAAAAAGACTATCTTTTCTCCATTGTATTTTCTTGCCTCCTTAAAAATTGTTTCTCTTGACTGCTGAGGTTTTTGGTTCCCCTTTAATTTTCACCTAAGGCCAGCACTTCCCTCACCTCCCCCAGCCCCTAGTCCAGACCCTGTCATCTGCAGCAGGGGGGCAAGCAGATACATATAGATCACAGGACAGAGTCAATGGGAAAATGTCAAAATAAAGAAAATGAGAAATGAAAGAAAGTCAACAAGGACACTCAAGAAGGAAATATAATGTGAGTGTACCTGTCAGGTATGGAATTTCTACCTTCAGAGGCAGATTTTAATGCAGATACCCTTTTATTCAGACCCTGTAAGACAACAGTAAGAACTACCATTTAACAGGGGCTTAGGTTAAGAATCTTATTCATAACATCATAATTAAGCCTCACTTTTATTCTGTTAAATATGCATTAATAACTACCAGTTGTACACATGAGGAAACTTGGGCTCAGTTAAGTACATTTTCCAAGGTCATGAAGTTTGTAAGTGGAGGGGCATGGTTGGAGCCTATGTCTATTTGAATGCAAAACTCCACAGTTCTAATCTCTGCCCACACCAACCTAGTCACAGAGACAAGAGGGGATGAGAGTCAATAAGAATTGCAGAGTGAGAGCTGAATAATAAAAATTCAGTTCTAACCTTCTGAAAATGTCTTTCCCTCTTCCTAAACAGCATATGACTAGCTTTTCTGAACTTTTGTCACAGGCTGTGTGCATTCTCAAAGCTAGGGACCATATAGATGCACAACCACATAGGAAAACAAATGCAGAACATAGGGAGAAATAAGAACTACAAAGTACAGAGCCTTGCTCTGACCCCATTCCTATCAGAGGAGACCTAAAATAATCAGTGTCATTAGCCCCTGAGAATGTTCTCCTGCCCAACATCATTGAGGCTTGGGGACTTAGTTCTTTTGGTTAGAGCACCTGCTAACTTTGTGGGCATAGCAAGGGGAATGCAGGACTGGAAAGTGAGACTATGAAAGTATTATAGGGTGCTTTTTCTCTCTGTATATCTCATACGTCTGGACATAACATTTTAGCACATTAAAAGGTAAATAAGCCCCTCTGAGGCTGATCAAATGAGGTCAATAACTCATCATAGTCCCCAAAGACAATATTTTTGGCTCTTCAGTCCATATAAGATAAAGTGAGTGTTTCTGTAGAAATGTGAATAATTTTGAATAAAGCTATCAGAAAGCATATCCATGCAGTGCCAAAGGGAATTATTCAAAAGCATCTGTTAGAAATTCCAAGATAACAACAACAGTTGGTGCCAAAGCCTTCTGGTTTTGTAGCAAAGAGATTTAATGCATATGAGAATTTGATTAATAATAATGCTGTTAATATAAAAAAGCTTAACTATCCCAAATGGGAAAAATTAAAGGAGAATACAGCCTCTGTATTGTTTTCATGTGAAAAAAAATTTATGCAATAATCCTACTGAAAGGGTAACCATCATAATGCTTATTTATTTACTTTTTAAACACTATTGGAGTATCATTGATTTACAATGTTGTGTTAGCTTCAGGTGTACAGCAAAGTGATTCATTTATACATATACATATACCCATTCTTTTTCAGATTCTTTTCCTATATAGGTTTTACAGAATATTGAGTAGAGTTCCCTGTGCTATACAGAAGTCCTTGTCGGTTATCTATTTTCTATATAGTACTGTGTATATGTTAATCCCAAATTCCTAATTTATCCCTCCCCCCTCCTTTCCCTTTGGTAACCATAAGTTTGTATTCTATGACTGAGTTTATTTCTATTCTGTTAATAAGTACTTCTATATAATTTCTTTAGATTCCACATATCAGTCATCTCATGGTATTTGTCTTTCTCTAACAATTTCATAGTATGATAATCTCTAGGTCCATCCATGTTGCTGCAAATGGCTTCATTTCATTCTTCATATGGCTGAGTAATATTCCATTGTATATATGCACCACATCTTCTTTATCTACTCCTCTGTCAATGGAGATTTAGGTTGTTTCCATGTCTTCTATTATAAATAATGCTGCAATGAATATTGGGGTGTGTGTATCTTTTTGAATTAGAGTTTTCTCCTGATATATGCCCAGGAGTGAGATTGCTGAATCATATGGTAGTTCTATTTTTAGTTTTTTAAGGAACCTATATGCTGTTCTCCATAATGGTTATACTAATTTGTGTTCCCACCAAAAGTGTAGGAGAGACCCTTTTTCTCTGTAGTCTCTTCCACATTTGTGGTTTGCAGACTTTTTGATGATGACCGTTCTGACTGGTGTGAGGTGATACCTCATTGTAGTTTTCATTTGCATTTCTCTAATAATTAGTGATGTTGAGCATCTTTCCATGTGTATATTGGCCATCTGTGTTTCTTCCTTGGAGAAATGTCTATTTTAGATCTTCTGCCCATTTTTTGACTGGGTTGGTTTTTATCTTTTGAGAGAGAGCTGCAGGAGTCATTTGCATATTTGGAAATTAATCCCTTGTTAGTCACTTTGTTTGCAAATATTTTCTCCCATTCTATGGTTATCTTTTGTTTTTGTTAACGGTTTCCTTTGCTGTGCAAAAGCTTTTAAGTTTACTTAGGTCCCTTTTTGTTTTTATTTTCATTTCTCTAGTAGGTGGACCCAAAAATATAGCACTGCAATTTATGTCTAAGAATGTTCTATCTATGTCTTCCTCTAAGAGTTTTATTGTATCCAGACTTACATTTAAGTCTTTAATCTATTTGGAGTTTATTTTTGTGTATTGTGTTAGAGACTGTTTTAATTTCATTCTTTTACATGTAACCATCCAGTTTTCCAGTATCACTTATTGAAGAGATTGTCTTTTCTCCATTTTGTATTCTTGCCCCTTCTGTCATATATTAATTGACCTTAAGTGCCTGGGTGGATTTATTTCTGGGCTTTCTATCCAGTTACATTGGTCTATATTTCTGTTTTTGTGCCAGTATCATACTGTTTTACTGGTTACTGTAGCTTTGTAGTATAGCATGAATTCAGAGAGCCTGATTCCTCCAGATTCATTTTTCTTTCTCAGTATTGATTTAGCTATTTGGGGTCTTTTGTGTTTCCATACAAATTTTAAAATATTTTGTTCTAGTTTTGTGAAAAAAATGCCATTTTTAATTTGATAGGGATGGCATTGAATCTATAGGTTGCCTTGGGTAGTATAATCATTTGATAATATTGATTCTTCTAATCCAAGAACATGCTATATCTTTCTATTTGCGTCATTTTTAATTTCTTTCAACAATGCCTTATAGTTTTCAAAGTACAAGTCTTCTACTTCCTCGGGGAGACTTATTCCTAAGTATTTAATTCTTTTTGTTGGCAAGGTAAAGGGGAATTTTTTCCTTAATTTCTCTTTCTGATTTTTCATTTTTAGGTAAATGAATGCAAGAGATTTCTGTGTATTAATTTTGTATTCTGCAGTTTTATTGAATTCATTGATGAATTTTAGTAACTTTCTGATAGCATCTTTGGGATTTTCTGTGTGTAGTATCATGTCATCTGCAAAATGCAACAGTTTTACTTATACTTTTCCAATTTGGATTCCTTTTATTTCTTTTTCTTCTCTGATTACTGTGGCTAGAACTTCCAAAACTATGCTGAATAGCAAAGGGAAGGGTGGACATACTTGTCTTTTCCTAGTCTTAGCAGAAACGTTTTCAGCATTTCACCATTGAGAATGATGTTAGCTGTGGGCTTGTCATATATGGCTTTTATTATGTGGTGGTAGGTTCCCTCTAAGCCCACTTTCTGGAGGTTTTTTTTTATTATTATAAATGGGTGTCAATTTGTCAAAAAGCTTTTCCTGTATCTATTGAGATGATCATATATGGTTTTTATTCTTCAACTTGTTAATGTGATGTATCAAACTGATTGATTTGTGGATATTGAAAAATATTGCATCCCTGGGATAAATCACACTTGATTCTGATATATAATCCTTCTAATGTATTGCTGGATTTTCTGAGGTACCTCCACAGAGTTTTCTACAATGGTTGTACCAGTTTACATTCCCACGAACAGTGTAGGAAGGTTCCCTTTTCTCCACATCCTCTCCAACATTTGTTATTTGTAGACTTACTAAAGATAGCCATTCTCAGCAGTGTCAGGTGGTATGTCATTGTAGTTTTGATTTGTATTTCTCTAATAATTAGTGATGTTGAGCATTTTTTCATTACTGACACTATGTAGGGTATTTCTGAGTGCCCAAAGCAAGGACAATATAATAAGGAAGAACTGTCTAAGTTAAGCTATACTCAATTTAGAAGAGCTGTATAAGTTAAGCTATACTCAATTTAGGTGGAACACATCAGAAGTTCCTTGAGTCTGATCCTTTCTTCCCTCTCAGCCTGATATATTTGTCTTTTCAACCCCGAAACCCAACTTCTGCCCTGAAGACTTCCCAAGAACACTTTGTTCCCTGAATATCTTCTCTTCTTGCAATGGCGTTCAGGACATGCCTCTGTGATCATTAACCTTTAGAAAGCTTGGTCCACAGCACAACTCTACTCAGATTAGTCTTGTTACAGACCTGACAGGATCTTAGATCCTGAATACTGCATGTTGTTTTCATGTTTTTCTTCCTCTGGTATTTCCCAAATAATGACACCTGATCAGGACGGGATTGCTATACCCATTCTAATAGGTGGCTTTTTTTTTTCTCTGTAGACCACTTTCAAGACAAATTGTTCACCCTTGATGGCTGCCCAAGTAATAATGACAGGATGGGGAATTTCCTTCTTCCTTGAAGCTCCCTGAAGGAGTCATAGTAGCTGAAACTCAGAGAGGATTTGAAAAGCATTAAAATATATTTCTTTCTCATTCAGTTCAAATGTAGTGAAAGAAAGAGAACATTTATTTCCAAGACTACTTAAAGTAAAATCTCAAGTCCTCTGACTTCTCTAAAGTTTTTGCTTATGAGTGACAACCATACTGTCTTTTGTCAATAAACCCATAGGGGTTTTAGAAAGCTGCAGTCCTTGTAAGAAATCCCAAAATAATTTAATGTGATTTTCTTTTTTTTTTTTCCTTCACCTCAACAGCAATTCAGAATGGATTATAATAAATCTATTTTTGATTCTAGACTTCCAATTATTTCACAAAATATGCTTTTTAAAGAAATAAAAATTATTTCAATGCTACGGAATTGTTCTTATACTTCTGTATAAGCTGGGGAAAAAATCTCAAGGATACTTAATAGGCAAATTCCTGGCCACAGAGTTAATCCACAATGAAACCATCCTAGAAAAATAACTGTTTCATCTTTCCACAGTCTCCTTCAGGTACCCTAAACATTAAAAATCCTTAATTGTCACAAAATCTGGGTTGAACCTTAAGGACCAGATTTATAAGAGTGATGGTTAATTTTGTGTGTCTACAAAAGCCACAGGGTGCCCAGATATTTGATCAAACATGATTCTGCATATTTTTTGAAGATGTTTTTGGATGAGATTAACATTTAAATTCATAGACTGAGTAAAGTATATTGCCCCTCCTAACATGAGTAGACCTCATCTCATCAACTGAAGGCCTGAAGAGAACAAAAGTTGACCTCCCCTAGACTATGTGAGAATTCTCCTGCCTTTCACCCTTTGACATGGGATATCAGCTCTTCTTGGTACTGTGGCAACCTGCTGGCCTTGAGAATCAAACTGGGACATCAGCTCTGAAAATTTTGAGCTTGCCAGGCCTAATTGCTTGAGCCAATTATATATATACATAATATACAATAGATGTATTATATATTAATAGATATATGTAATAGATACCTTCAAAACAGAGAGAGAGCCTCTTGGTTCTAAAGAACTCTGACAATAAGGTGAGTAGGATGAATTCAATTCCAGACATGTTGAATTTGTGATCTTTCTGAGATGTTTTATACACTGAAAACATGCCTTGGATTATTGAGTGCACTTTTTAGCCTAAAAATATCATACGAGAAGGCAAAAATTCCAAAGAATTGTTCCGTTAACTATTATTTATTCTTTCTAAGCTTAGAATGAGCATAATGCTATAAAACCTTAGTATTTACCTTGAGGTAAGGAGGGTCAAAAACTCTCTTCGATATCTAATGGAAGCCATATCCTCCACTGGAGGGCAAACTCCATCAAGGAATGAACTTAATTAAGCTGAATCAGTGCTCTATTTCCAGTGACTGGAACAGTACTTGGCTAGAATAGATAGTAAATAAATATTTGGGAATGAAAGAAAAAATAAACAAACCCTCACAGAAATTATCACAACATTGCAAATCAACTATACTTCAACAAAACTTTAAAAACTGAAAAAAAAACCTCTACAAGAAACAGATGTAGATATATCCACCCACACCATATACAATTTTGCATACAATGTCTAGATCCCATGAAGTCTCATCTGCGGTCCTTAGTTTAAGATTTATTTTTAAAAGGTTCTAACAGGGATAAACTCAAGGAGAGGATTTACTTCAGTTTTTATATTTTTCCATTTGTGGATCTTGACATTATACTTATTTAAGAAAGAAACTTAGAGAAAAGCAGACAGAGTGAGAGAGACAAGAAAGAAACAGACAACCAACCTCCAGAAAACAAAGCAATGGCGTCCAGAGGCTCTGGTCTGGCAAGCTGGCCTGACAGCACCAAACTGCGCACCACATTTTTTCCAAAGGGATATGTAGATTTAAACATAACTTTTTGATTTCCCCTTGTCCCACAGTGAGTGTAATATAATGGATTTGTGTCTTATGAATTGGTTCCTAAATAATTTCACAGAAAACCGAAGGAGGAAAGGATGTAATAAATGTCAGAGTTTGATATGCCCATAAAAGTTCTTTAAAGTCTCACTTATCAGAAGCCATGAATATAATTTTTATCAGTTTCATAAAATATAGTAAAGACCATAGGGTTTAAGTTCAGTAGAACTGCAAAGATCCTAACCTACTCCTACTTAACAGAGGTTAGAAAAAGAACAGTCTTAACGGTACTCCACTGAATGTAGATAGCAGGGAACTTAGCTCTCAAGATCAACTTCAGAGGTCACTAGAATAAAAAAAATTAAATTAAATTAAAAAATAATGTGGAAATAATAGAAAGCTAACTAAAAAGAGAGCTTTCCGAGCAATAGCCATAACCAACACTTTAACTCACTTAAAAGATTCCATTGAATCACATGGAAATCTAATAATGTAAATATAATTTTAATTTGTGTGAAATATAACTCTGAGATGCTAAGTGATTACTAATTACTGTACTACAGTACGTGTCATTGTGAGGCCTCACATGTATGGCCTTAGGCCACTGTTTTCAAGCTCCAGCTATACCAATGAAGTGATACAGCTATATTAGCCTCCAGTCAGAGGGGCTAAAGGACAGGAAACCAGAACAGAAAAGCAGCTCACCTTAAACGACAATGGGGCCATGAGAATCCCTAATGTCTGTGACCTAAAAAATAGAACATGTTGCCATTCTCATCATTAAGGCAATTTGTCCACGTTTGGTTCACAAGCAGAAAACAAAATAAATGTGAAGATGACAAGATAGGTCTGGCCTTAACATTCTTTGTCTATTTTAATCTGTTCAAATCAGTTTCCCCCTTGCCAGCAGATGTCCCTTGGCTGGGGAAGTTAAATAATGGTGTAGTCTGCCTGCTATTTACACGAATTGTGAGCCCGGTGAGAAGTAATAACTTATTCGAGGATATATAGACTTTATTTTTCTCTGTCATAAACAGGGAATATTGCAGGAAACTATTTCAGTGAAATACACAGGATGTTTGACATTTGAGAATCACAGTTTTTCTCCACAGGAATATAGATAATATTCCCTTAAGTGTTTTGGCAGTGATATAATCTTAGTATTTATTTCTAAAATATTTATCAGGAATGAAACATTGTTACTCAGATGCTTTCACTAGTTGGTGTGGGCTTTTTAAAAATAAGTTTGAGGAGTTCCTATCATGGCTCAGTGGTTAACAAATCCAACTAGGAACCATGAGATGGCAGGTTTGATCCCTGGCCTTGCTCAGTGGGTTAAGGATCCGGCATTGCAGTGAGCCGAGGTGTAAGTTGCAGACATAGCTCAGATCCCACATTGCTGTGGCTGTGGCTTAGGCCAGAAGCCATAACTCTTATTCAACCCCTAGCCTGGGAAGCTCTATATGCCGTGGTGTGGCCCTAGAAAAAGAAAAAAAAACGTTTCAATACAGTTTGTTTATCTCTTCTCATCTCTTCTTAAAAATAATTCAATATTCTTGACCTTATGCCTGGTTGCAAACTATTACTCCAAACTATATTTTATACTAAGTAGAATATTGGTCACATAACAGTAACTCTTTTTCCAAGTTTTATACCTTGAGGTCCATAAGGACTTCTCTTCTGCCTTGTCTAACCTTCTATTTACATCTGCCCACCACCAGATGTTTTACTTGACATAGAATTGTATATCATTGCCATGTAGGTGGCATAAAGATTTATGTCCTCTCCATGAATGGTTGACAAATTCTATTTTCATTCACAATGGATGAATGCAAATCACTAGGCCTTCATGTTTCAAAAATAAAGTTATTACTGTTTGGCATTCTTTTTGGTTTGAAAAATGTTTGGCCTTTTGTACACACAGAGACACATAGACACACTCTCTATATATTTTTTTTCTCCTTTTTAGTTAGGGTGTATATTCTGAAGACTGACTGCCTTTATAAAAAGCCTTGGACTTCAATTCTCTTGTCTTAAGATCAGCATATTAGGAAACAAGCATGGCTTTGTTTTTCCTTTGCATTGCTTATGTGATTTTTTTTTTTCTACAGCACTAAGTTACCGGCGCCTCTGATTGATGCACTTGCTGTCTTGCATATTGATTTGTAACAGACTTTCTCATTTGTCTTCACAATTTCATCTTTTATAGACTGAAGTCATCCCCAAACATCAGATTATATCATTTCAGAGATCAGACATCCAGTTCTTTTCAGCCTCAGGCCTCTCTGTAACATGAACTACTCTGTTTTGTGTAATCTATTTACTTTTATGCATAAAATATATTTTAGACCTTACTTTAAATATTGCATGGAATTGGCAATGTGCTCTTATACAATGTTTTGATTTTATAGTCTTATTGGATGCTTTTACATTTAAGAAGTGCTGGAAGGGAGTCAAAGGGTTGAGGCTTGGGATTCACCTTCCCCATTTACTTAGAAGAACCAATTTGAACAAGTGCTCAAAAATGTTTTTCTGACTGATTCAGACAGAGTGGCTTTTGTATGATATGGAAAACAAACATATACACTAGATACCAAGATTGACTTTGAACGTATGGCATCCCAGGGATAATATACCCCAGATTTGGTTTAACAATCCATCTATTTAATTTCTAGTTCTGAATCTCAGTTATAAGTGTAATAAACCAAAGGCTAACATTATTCTAAGCAGGTGGATGATGATTCAATCTTGATTTTTAGTATAGTAGAGTCTTGGCTTCACATTAAAAACCACAGTACTTTAGCTAGACAAAAATATTAGAGAATTTCTAATTAGGCCAAGGTGGTTTTTCCATGGCCATCTCCTCCAAATTAAAAGGTTAGTTAAGGAAGAAAAAAGGAGAGATTTAAAAGGATATGAATTTAGTCTGAGAAATTTTCATGGGAGAACTCGCAATCTCAAGCCAAGTTATCATGAGATGGAACCACTGAGCTTTTTTTAATGTTGAGAAACTGAAGGTAGGGTGGACCTGCACCTTGCCTCCTAGGACAGTCCCAAGGATGCTTCATGTTGCCCACGGAAGCCCCTCAAGCCCATACAGGATGGCAGAAGTGAGAGTCCTGTAGCACCACAATGGAATAGAAGAGCATTTGAAAGTTTCCTTGGACTCCCCAAAATATTGTGAAAGGTTGCTCCAAGACAGAACCTTCAGGTTAAGAGGAGGTCCACTGCACCAAGCATTTGGGTGATCTAGTATGGACCCTCTGTCAGAGGTTAGAAGAAGGAAGACACTATATGTCATGGCCTAAAAGAACAACACCACCCAGAAGGAACTAGACCCTACCACAGGACTTAAATCAAGATCTACAAGAAGACATTTTTCTTCACAAAGATGATAAATTTGCACATTTTCTTCCTTTCCACTTTGACTGAATTTAAACTTAAATAACAGATGAAATCATTCCATTAAGTTTAACTGAAATTGGCTAAATGAAGTTTTATTAACTATAGTGAATGTGCTATTAAGAGCACTGACTCAGAAACCAGATCTGCTGGGTTCAAATCCTAGCTTTGCCTAGAATTTGACTTTAGGCAAGTCACATAAATTGGGGAAAATATTAGCAATTTATTTATACTATTGTGAGAATTAAATGAGTTGACATATATAATGTGCTTTTAAAATTACCTATGGCCCCAAGCTCCCCAACCGCCCCACTCCCTCCCCCTCCCCCTTGGCAACCACAAGTCTATTCTCCAAGTCCATGATTTTATTTTCTGTGGAAAGGTTCACTTGTGCCT
Source organism: Phacochoerus africanus (assembly GCF_016906955.1). Classification (NCBI taxonomy): domain Eukaryota; kingdom Metazoa; phylum Chordata; class Mammalia; order Artiodactyla; family Suidae; genus Phacochoerus; species Phacochoerus africanus. Next base: position 33,620,657 of record NC_062556.1, on the reverse strand, counting down.
TATATTAGATTCCAGATATAAGTGATATCATATGGTATTTGTCTTTCTCTTTATGACTTACTTCACTCAGTATGAGAGTCTCTAGTTCCATCCATGTTGCTGCAAATGGCATTATTTCATTCTTTTTTATGGCTGAGAAGTAGTCCATTGTGTATATATACCACATCTTCCTAATCCAATAATAATAATAATATAAAATAAAAATTACCTATGGCAAGTGCCATATAAATATGTATATATAAATATATATGTTATTTTTATTATTGTTGTTCATCAGATGGAATGGGTGCTAAAGCTAGAAATTACTTTTAAATAGTTTTTCCTCACCAAGTTTGTGCATGTTAAGTGTGTAAATGCTACACAAAAATATTATTATAGAATTTTAGAGAAGAAATAGAATTAAAGATTATTTTGTTTAAGACATTTTTAAAGTAAGGAGGAGCTCTCTTGTGGTGCAATGGATTAAGGATCCAGCATTGTCACTGCAGTGGCTCAAGTTGCTGCTGTGGTGTGGGTTCAATCCCTGGCCCAGGAATTTCCACATGCTGCAGGCAAAGACAAAAGAAGAAAGAAAGAAAAAGAAGGAGGGAAGGAAGGACACAAGGAGAATGATATTTAGAAAGCTCAGATAGCAGTTATAGAGCTAATAAATCTCAGAACTAGTATTCAAACTCAGATCACCATTTGTTCAATGTGCCAGGTACTGTGCTACATTTGAAAATACAGCAGTATGTAAAGCACATCCAGGCCCTACCTTACAGAGCTGACGGAATATCAGGAAATATAGCTGGAAGGACAGTGCTATATTACAATAGGAGAAATACATGGTGCTATATTCCTAGGAGCCAAGCAAGTTTTTTAAAGAAAGTGACTTGAAGTTAACATCTATATGAAGACCCAGAGTTAGATGAAAGAAGTGGTGGGGTTGCATACAGTACATAAGGACAAGGGAGAGCTAAGTAAGTGGTCTCAGAGGTGAGAAAGAACACTTGTTCAAGGAGCTGATGCAAATTTACTATATTTTAGCAAAGAGTGCAAAGAGAGGAGTGAACAGAAGTAGAAATAGGGTAAGATTCTTCAGTTGTAAACTATGGAAGGAATTTGGGCTGAATCTTAAAGGTAAAGAAAATTATATAATCTTTTAAGCAGATAGTCAATTCCTATTGTGGTTCAGCAGGTTAAGAAACACAGGGTAAGATTCTTCAGTTGTAAACTATGGAAAGAAATTTGGGCTGAATCTTAAAGGTAAAGAAAATTATATAATCTTTTAAGCAGATAGTCAATTCCTATTATGGTTCAGCAGGTTAAGAACCCAACACAATCTCTGCAAGGATGCCTTGCTCAGTGGATTAAGGACCCAGCATTGCTGCAAGCTGCAGTGTAGGTTGCACATGTAGCTGGGATCTGGTGTTGCTGTGGCTGTGGGGTCTATGCAGCCACAGCTCTCATTCAACCCCTAGTTCAAGAACTTACACATGCTTCAGGAATAGCTGTTAAAGAAAATAGATTTTCATTGTTGGGGGATCTTTCTAAAAATGGCAAAAGAGGAGACTGGATACAGAAAGATGAGAGTCAGGGAGATCATTTGAGAGACTGTTGCAATGAAGAAAATTAGGTCTTCTATTTTAAAATCCTTTGTTCTTTTGAATGTCATCACTGTAAGAAAAAGAGAAAAAAAATGGAATGAGAAAAATAGACTAACACTATTCTTGCTCTCCATAAGACATCTTCAACCCATTTCCTATAGATCACAGATTGCTAAAGTGAGAAGTGATCTTAAAAAAATGAACCTTTGGGTTATATAGAGAGGCAACATGTCTTGCTCAGGTTCTACTAAATGGCAGAGTCAGAACTAAATCTCAGATTTAACCTGCCACCCCGTGCCCTCCACTGCATCATCCTGGAATAAACCCCAGAATGAAGGCAGAGCCACAGCGGTCACTAGGAGACTGAAAGGCCCAGAATCCTGAGCCTGTCCTAAAAAGACTCTTTCCCCTTTTGGGGAAATTCTCAGCTAAAATTAGTTAAGATTAAATCTCAGTAATTAATATGGTTCAGTTCGGTATGAAAAACATGTCTAATAGTACATTCATGGAAAACTGTAATGAGTAGCCAATTGCTCTTAACAATCTAATTGTTAAGTAGTCCCAGTGGTTAGGGGGAAAATATATTAAACTAAAATCTTCCTACCTATAATTTCTTCTCACTGGTACAATTTCTTCCAAGCTCCTTCAAAGACATCTTGTAAATAAACAGGAAGGAAATAAGAAAGCACTGCTCTCTAGAGATTCTGAAAGGAAGCCTTGGCTCATCTTCCAGTTCAATTAAAAAAACATTGGGGGTCAAGCCTGGGTTTAGCAAATGAGCTCAGTTAATTCATGTTCACTTTGGGGAAAAAAAAAATTTATTCAAAATAGCCCAGTTCTCTGAAAGAGACTATATTTAAGGATTGAGGGAGTTCCTGTCATGTCTCAGTATAAACAAATCTGACTAGCATCCATGAGACGCAGGTTTGATCTCTGGCCTTGCTCAATGAGTTAAGGATCCAGTGTTGCCAAGAGCTATGGTGTAGGTCACAGACATGGCTCAGATTTGGCGTTGCTGTAGCTATGGCATGGGTCAGCCTCTAGAGCTCCAATTCAACCCCTAGCCTGGAACCTCCATATGCTGCATGTGAGGCCCTAAAAAGACAAAAAATAAAAGAGAAAGAGAGAGATAGAGATGGACAGCAAAAACATTAAATGCCCCAGAGTTCCAAGAAACACATTCAGAAAGGGCTAGAATCACAAAGCAGTGACAGCCAACCCAGGGCCTGCTCCACTGCAACCCTGGCTCTCTGAAGTCTTCTAGGCAATGGGCAGTACCTTGAGCAGCCAAGGTCTCCTGTACCATTTGTCTACTGTGTCCAGGACACAATTAGTGTGATGGTGACAGAGTGATGCAAACAATTCTCATGAATTCTAGAACTGCATTCAATTTGAGGCTTGGTTGGGATTCACAAATACCCTGAGCTCCAAGCTCCTACACATCACTGCAGCAAATGAGTCTCTTTGAGGCCTGAATGTCAAAGGAATAGGTCCAAATTCAATGATTTCACTCCTCTGCAGACCATGCAGTTTTGGGTTTCCTCTTCAGAGAATATCAAAATACAAAACAATCCCAAACACTTGTCAGACACACGAAGACATTATCTTTAACTAAAGGGCTATCATGACAGAAATACTAAATACATCATCAGAGGAGGTTCTCAGCTTGTGGTGGCTTTGCATTGTAAATATCAGTAAATTTTTAATTCAAAACCCAAAGAATTTATTCACGGTCATTTTTAGGTTCAGCATTTAAGCCTAAGGATGAATCCAAGATAAGAGTTCCAGAGACTAGCGCTTTAATAGTGAATAACAAAGGCATCTATAGTCCCTGACTCCCACAGTTCCCAGAGTTTACTTGACCAATTTTATATTTTTTATAGGAATAAAATGGTGACACTCAAAATGATTCCAGGCTATTTATTCATTGGCTGGTCTAAGCACATGATATGATTGCTCCTCCAACAAGGAGCACACTGGGAGGTGGTTGAAGGAGGTTGTTGCTGGTTGGGATCCAGTCTGGAACAGACCATTACCATTGTAATATTGTTCAGAATCACAATTATGCACTGAACACAAGAAGTTAAGAAGTTCAGAACCTGAAAGTTGAAGCATTTGGGGAAAACAGGACATCTCTGTTGGGTTTTTTTAATTATTATATTTTTCTAAAATTTCTTTGGATTGAAAACCAGGGCCAATTTCATAATTATAAAATCAGAGTAAGAACCTAGGTGTTTAAAAGAAAGGACCCATGCTAATGTGTGTGTGTGTGTGTGTGTGTGTGTGTGTGTGCGTGCACATATACACACACTAAACATTATAAACAGGATTTGCTTCATTTCTAGGGAAAAAAATATCAAGTTGTTTCTAAGCCTACCCCAGGCAATACCCAATTCAGTCCACAAGGATTAAGTTTAGCTGAAAGTTCCTTAGGGAACACTAGCACCCTCTATCCAAAAAGTGGTAGAGTGGATTATTGTTTCCCATTCTTCATTCCTTCTTAGCTAGAGAATAACGCTGAACAGTCTTTTTGCCATTTGACTTTGCTGAAGCTCCCATGAGAGTCAGCCAGTGTGACTTGGCCATGTGATTTGCTTAGCCATTACATGAGTAAATGTAATGTGAGCAGAGGATTTAAATATGTTTGCATAACTTGATTTGGCTTCTAGCATATCTGCCATCTCATGATGAGAAAAGCATGCCCCTAGTAGTTATTCATCCCAGAATGAGTTATATGGAGCAGAACCAAAGCCAACTTACAACCCAGAGCCAAACCCAGCAGGAGTCTAGCCAACCTGTAGACTCATGAGTCACAAAAATAAATGTCTATTGTTGTAAACTGCTAACAGCTTGTAAGCTTTTTAAAAGTTATTTGTTATACAGCTTTATTGCTGCAATAACTGACTAATATACAAGATCCTACAGAATTAAAATTAATGCTACTGATAAAGCATGCTACGACATTTAAATTCAAAAGATATACACTTCCACACAAACAATAAGACAGAAATGATCTTTTATATTGTCTGACTAAACTACCTGAACCTAAGTAGTCAATTCAATTACTTACATGTTTTTTATTTTACATATTTCTCTCAATAGGAAAATAGATTAAAATATGAAAGAAAATCAAAAAAAGGAAAGTAAACCCTAGGTTCTCTAGTCAGGCCACTAATAATATTGACTGAAAATACTAGACTCTATTTTTATAAAAAGCCTCTTACTAAAAACCCAATCGTTTCCTTAAAGCCAGTCAATGTTTCCTGATTTCTTTAGGAAATTTTTTTAATGGAAAATATTACCACTTACCAAAAAATGTATTTAGTTTTTATAATTGTGATGGTAGATGTTTTAATGGAGGGATAAAGACAGAAAGTAATCCTTATCTCTGTCTTATAAGTTACTCAGAACTTTTTCACCTCAAGAAAATCTAAGTTACCAAGTTAACATCTCTAAAATGGCCAATTAAATCTTTTTAGACAGGTCGGTAATCAATGGGAAATTCTCTACAGTAAATTCAGTGATAGAAAACAATACTGAATGTCAAGATATCCAAATTGGCCAGATCATGGATTGATCACAGATTCCTGGGGCTGAAAAAAACAAAGGAAGAAGTACTACACTTTCTCCACTGTGCACCAAGCCTTTCAAGTTCAAGGAGCCAAGCTCCATCTCCCATTTCCTGGGACCCTGCAGATGAGCTTTCCCAAGAGTTTACCAGACAGGGACAAGCCATGTCCTGGGAGAATGACAGACATTATTCAGCTCTTCACTAATCATGAGCACCCACCTACTCAAATCACTTTCCCAACATCAACTCCCAGGATCTTATGGAGATGAGCAACCTATATAACCTAGAGTCCTCATTCTCTACTTCCTCTGACCTCTTTTTTGTCTCAGGAAAATCTGCCCATTCCAAAGACAATCTTTCTCTCTAGCTTACCTTAAAAACCCATTGCCCTTCTAATTTTGACAACACATCCTAGTGGTCCATTAGATTCAGTGTAAGAATAAAGCCAGGAATAATCATTGTGCAGTTCCTGTTATGGCTCAGTGGGTTAAGAACCCAACATAGTATCCATGAGGATGTGGGTTTGATACCTGGCCTCTCAGCAGGTTAAGGATCAGGTGTTGCCACAAGCTGTGGTGTAGGTAACAGATGTGGTTTGGATCTGGTGTTGCTGTGGCTATGAGATGGACTGGCAGCTGCAGCTCTGATTTGACCCCTAGTCCAGGGAACTTTCATATGCCACAGGTGTGTCCCTAAAAAGAAAAAAAAAAGAAAGAAAGAAAGTAGAATCCCTATGAGTGCAGCAAAGAAGGAAAAGTACAAAATTAGGCATTTTAGACCACTTAAACAATGTTGCAAAACTAAGTGATAGGTATCTTTATACCTATTTTGCCATCAGAGAGGTTAAATAACTCCCCCAAATTCACACACTAGTAAAGTATTTTTTAAGTATTTTTTAAATAAAGTCCGTATAAACCAGTCTCTTACATTACAGGTAAAGAAGATGCAGCTGGAAGGAAAAGTTCAATAACAGACCTGTAATCTTTGTTCTTGCATCAGGGACACCTAAAGATTTGATTCTTGATTGGATATTTCTTGAGAGACCTCCAGAGCTGGGGCTTCTCTAAACTGACATGGTCTGTCCTCACTCACTGTTTTTTGTAACTACATGCATTCCAGGAGCCTGGGGCATTTGTAAACTGTGCATTGAAGATGCAAGATCTCCATTATGCTGTCACAAAGCATGTTACATTGTTGCCTATTCTGTATCCTTTCTTAAAAATAAACACATTTGGTGATGGGTAAAGCCTATGGTATTTTACAAGTCTGATTGTCAGTATGAACACAATGCCATACTGCTGGTTGAGTACCATGGATTTTATAGAATATGAAGAGGCTGATTTGGACCCATAGCAAGTTCAGTACAGAATATTGATAAACATGCCCTCATGCCTCCTAAGTCAATGTGTTTTCTACACCATCACTATGACTCAAGTGACTTCAACGTAGTATTTTTTGTTAGGTGAAGTTGTATTCATATCTAGTTCCTATTCTACCTTCAAGAATTGTGTTAAGTCATACAATTTTTCATAAAGATTTCAGAAAATATTCTTTCATGGATACAGCATTGCTTTCTTCTGGACCTTCCATATCATGTTTTTCCTATATAGTGCATTTGACACAATTATCTTCTGTCTTACAACTGTCTCATGTTGTTCCTCCTCCCTAACCCACTAAATAATGAGGGCTTCTAGGGCAAGAAATAGAACTTACACTTCTTTAATCACTTTGAGAAGTGCCTACCTAGCCCAGTACTTTATATTTACCAAGTACTCAGTAGAGTCTTCTTGAATGAATAAAGCACAATCAAGATTTTTAAACCTGTAATGGAATATGTTCTGACACCCATAATTTTAAAAACATTTTCAGTTTAAACTCAAATGTTATAGCAGGTCTAATTAAATTGAATTTTTATTAGAAAGTTTTTCAAGTTGACATATTTAACCCTGAGAGGAAAGGTCCTAGCACCTCATTAAACAAATTATTAGATATATAAAGGAGCCCAAAACTAGGATCCTAGTTTCAAGGGTGAATTTCCAAAGCATATTAATTTTGACTCGGCTAAATCTTATCTTATGATAAGGTTGGGAAATGTATTTTTCTCCTAAGATACTGTATGTTTTCTTCCCTATTTGTTTGATAGGAGCTGAAGTAACAACTTACCACACACTGCACCTTTGTATGACAAATTGTCTTTACTTGCTATCAGTATCTCTGATGTCATCATTATCTCTGAAGTGGATTTTGTTAAACCAAAGCTATTATTATTTACTACTAGGCTAAATTTTCAACCAAAAAAAAAAAAGCTTTTACTTTCATTCCTTAAAGATAATATTCAACAGCAGGATGATTATTTTTTTTAAGTTATCAAAGTATCCTTTATCAATAACCAGGTAGCCCAGCCGATTTTTCTAGTCATTCTTTAAAATTTCCAACAATGAGTCTTTAGAATTCATTTGTAACTGCAACAGAAAGTGATTAGGAAATAGAAATAGCCATATCTCTATAAGTGTTCTAATGTAAAAAGTTACACTGAAACAACAATATAATTTAACTACATTACAGGAAGTTACTGAAATTGCCTCCATTGGCTCCTCTAGAAGTACTAGAAGAGATGAAGCTTGGATAGTATATCTGTAACCCTAAGATCTATTATGCATAAAATTGGAAAATATTATTTTCTCCAGAAATGGTATTTCTATCAATCATTTGAATGAACATTAAAGAATTCTTCTGTGAAAATTAAATAAATATGCATGACTACCTTTATTAATATAACAATGTTAAATTCAAAATATAATAAAATTATATTTATAAAGGAAAAACTTTTAACACACTCATCAATGTAGAAGAATGTTTCTTAAAGTATTTCCAAAATCATTTATACTGTAATTGTGTGATATATTTATTAAAAATTAACATTGACACCTGTTAAATAGAAGAAACAAAACTGTTTAAAGCAGAAAATTATAAAAACATAGAAATACTACTCAACGTAGTGTTGGAAAAAAACAATCTTACATATCTCAATAACTCCTGGGAGCATCACCATATTATAAATTTGTAAACTCGTTACTGGTTCTGATAACTAAATTTAGCCAATATTCTCATTAACTGGATGTAGTATAGGTCTGTTAATAAATGAAAGCAAGTGTACACTAGATTTATGACCTCCTCAAATTTCTTAAAAATAAAATCAAGCTTCAGTAGTCTTGGAGATATATGTAAAGCAAAACTCACTATAACACTAGAAAAATCAGATGGTGGTCTCAGCATGGATACTGCAAATTAACTGTGAAAACTAAAAATAAAGGGAAACTGTATTATTTGTCATTATGAAGACATAATCCTTAAATCCTGTAATAAAGTATTCTATAAATTCAGGTAATTAAAATAGGATGGCTAAGTATGAAATATAATATATAAAATTATGGTTATAATAAGTAAATATGGTTATAATATCATTTAAGTGTATTCAGGGAAAAAACTTTCAAATAGGTAATAAACTATAGAATATTGAGGCAGATTTTCTTGCCTTTCTGAAACAAGATGCATAGGAAAAATAATCCCAATATGCTTTAAGAAATATAACAACAGAAACATTGTTGAAATAAGTTACCAATGACAATTTTGAAGTAACAATGAAATATAGATGCATACCTTCTAAGAAGCATGTTTCAGAATAATTTATGGCTATACTTGTTATCAAACAAAATGCAAATCAGGACTTCTATTTACTTTTAGCCACAAGAATTCTTTGGGGGGGGTTTAAAAAATACCAATACTTGTACCAAGGTTTTTCTATAATTCCCAGATTTGTCAGTTTTCAGTTAGCCTCAATATATCAGAGAAGTCTGAACTTCAGAAGTTGCCCCTCTTTCTGTCCAAGAGGAAACAACATCCCAGTAATAACTGCAGCTTTTCAAATCTGCCATCTGATTACAAAATGTCACAGATGTACTTCCATTTCTGACCAGGATGGAGTATCTGTAACTAGATTTATTCTAGCACCTAAAAAACAAATAAACAAACAAACAAACAACAGCAAAAAAAAAAAAAAAAAAAGCTGGGCATCAGGCCCTGAAGAATAATAGTCTGTGAAAGACAAATTTTAAATTCAATGAGCCCTGTGGCTACCCAGCCTACAGCCTTGAGAGAGTTTCCAGGTCACTTCACTAGGAGGTTCCACCAATTGACAAGACAGAGTCAGAGGTCCAACAAGGCAGCAGGAGTTTACAGGACAAAGTAATGGGTAGAGGAGACCTGCATGGAGAGAGTTCTGAATATTACACAATAAGGCTGTCAAAAATTAGGGGTAAAGAGTAAATCTTTAAAAGAGCCCAGGGGAGGGGAAAGTAAGAACAAAAAATAAGGATGAGAGAAAATTTGACTTTGTGGGAAAATACAAGCAAGAAGACAATGAAGCAACATCCTCAAACCTCTGAAAGAAAATCTATAATTTTATACTCAACAAGCAATATCTCAAAAATATAAGCAAAATAAATACTTGTTTAGCTACACACAGACACACACACATGCACTGGAATACCACAAAGAGATAAAAAAGAATGAAATCTTGCCATTTTCAACAACATGGATGGACCTAGAGAATACTATTCTAGGCGAAATAAGTCGGACATAGAAAGATAAATACTATATGATATAATTTACCTGTGGGATCTAAAAAACAAAAAAAAGTAATGAATTTAACAACAACAACAAAAAAAACTAGAGACTCTCATACTGAATGAAGTAAGTTGGAAAGAGAAAGACAAATACCATATGATATCACTTATATCTGGAATCTAATATAAGGCACAAAAAAATCTTTCCACAGAAAATAAAATCATGGACTTGGAGAATAGACTTGTGGTTGCCAGAGGGAAGGGGAGGGAGTGGGGTGGTTGGGGAGCTTGGGATTAATAGATACAAACTATTGCCTTTGGAATGGATTAGCAATGAGATCCCGCTGTGTAGCTCTGGGAACTATGTCTAGTCACTTATGATGGAGCATGATAATGTGCAAAAATAGAATGTGTACATGTATGTGTAACTGGGTCACCATGCTGTACAGTAGAAAATAAATTGTATTATGGAAATAACTATTAAAAAATAACAATAATAACAAAAAATAAAAAATAAAAATAAATATTTTTTTAATTTAAAAAGAATCTTAAAAATAAAAGAAACAGATTCAGAGATACAGAGAAAAAACTAGTTGTTACCATTGGGGGCAGGGAAGAGGGGAGGAGGAAGTTAGGAGTAAAGGATTAAGAGGTACAACTATTATGTATAAAATAAGCTACAGGGATATATAGTGCAGCAAGGGAATACAGCCAATATTTATAATAACTATAAATGGAATATAAACTTTAAAAATTGTGAATCTGAAACTTATATAATATTTTACATCCATTAAACCTCAATAATATATATTATTATGAACTTAGCCTAATTCATATTTATGGAACACCCATCAACAGCAGAATACACAGTTTTTAAGCACATGCAAAATGTTTACCAAGATAAACTGTATTCTGAGCTATAAAACAAATGTCAATGCACTTAAAATGATTTCTTCATATAAAATATGTTTCCTGACCACAAATAAAATGAATTATAAATCAATAACAAAGATATCTGAAAATCTACAAATGTTCAAAAACTAAAGAGTACAATTTTAAATGAGCATTCATCAAAGAAGATAACAAAAGGATAAGTTTGGTTTGAGGTAAATGAAAAAATTTAAAATAACATATCAAAATGTAAGGGATGCTGATGAAACAGAATTAGAAATTTATAGCTTTAAATGTCTATATTTTTAAAAATTAAAATTAAAATTTCAAAGCAATGACCTCAACTTCCACCTTAAGAAACTAGAAAAAAGAGCAAATTAGTGGTGCTACCACTAGCTTCAGTGTAGGTCTCAGATGTGGCTCAGATCTGGGTTGATATGGCTGTGGTGTAGGCTATCAGCTGCATTTCTAATTCAACCCTTAGCCTGGGAACCTCCATATGTAGTGGGCATGGCCCTAAAAAAAAAAATTTACGTCTAACATCAAACTTAATTTTGAAAGACATTGCTTTCCCTCCTAAAACAGGAAATACAACAAAGATGTCTGCTGTCTAAATTCTATTCAACATGTTTGACAGAAGACAAGATGGCAGAAGAATAAGGGGATGTGCTCGCCCTCTCCCACAAACAAACACACACACAAAACACATCAACAGGTTAAAAGATTTGCACAGAACAGCAATTAATTGCTGGCAGAAGAACCTAAATTCTAATAATGGCAAGAATCTCGTGACATAACTGGGTAAAACAGGAGAAAAGAGGATAGTGATAGAAGGAGAATCGGGGCTGGACAGACGCCCCCTAAAGGGAACTGTGGAGGAGAAAGGGATCCCACTCCCTGGAAAGTCACCTAATCGATGGAAAGATCAACTGAATCGGAGGGATCTCCAGATGCCAGGAAGAGTATAGCAGTAGGTAGGAGATCTGAAAAGCAGAGTGAGAGCCGAACAGATCATCTGAACTACTGGCACAGTCACCAAAAACCAAGATGCTTGGGTCGGGGCTGGGCACCGAGACCTTGGCTCTGGAAGTTAGTCCCTGGGAGCAGGCTGGGGGGGGCAGTGCAGAGACTGCCTGGGGGACTAGGAAGCAGAGCTTCGTGGGTGGAGGGAGCAATACTCTAAGGGCTGGGGAGTAGAAAGCCACATCAGAGGGAACCTAGGAGAAGAGCTGGATCTGCAGGAGAGACAAGGGGCCAGTGTCAGGGAGGGGAGAGGAGGAGGAGTGGGCCACCATAGAATACTCCTTGAGCCACAGGGAGCTCACTTGCCTGCCAGCTAGCATAAAGCAATGTCTCCCAGTGCATCCCCCCTCCCCCTACCCTACCCGCATGTGCCTGACCTGAGGCTGCCTGCCATCCCAGAGGGCTGGCCTCACCATGTGCGGGAAGCCAACCGCCTCAGGGGCTTTCCCTGCCCTGGCCTGCCTGCCCTCTGGAGGGGCTACACCCTGGCAGAGTAGCACCCAGCACCACCAGCCCCCTGGAAAAGTCCCACAGCCCAAAAAAGCTAGAGCAAGCTCTGCCCAGCCATGCAATATCTGCTTCCATTGCAGGGCAGTCCTGCCAGTTCTGGCTGCCCTGGGGAAGAGCCCCTTGTTTTCTCAGTGGCCCAGCTAGCCGCTCCCACCCTCAGGGGGTGCAGCACCCCAGAGGAACAGCTTCCCAACACTGCCAGCCCCCTGGAAGAGCCCCACAGCCCAGAAACACCAGAGCGAGCTCTGCTTGGCTGTGTGAAATCTGCTTCCATTGTAGTGCAGACCTCCCAGTCCTGCTTGCCCTCAGGAAGTCCTCCTTGGCTCCAGAAAGACCCTGCCAATCCTGCCCACCCTCAGGAAAAGCCAGGCTGCCTCAAAGAAGACTGACCAACACTGCCAGCCCTCAAAAAACATTCCACAGCGGTGCCAAGGCAAACCCTGCCCAGCCACGGGGAGTACAACTCCACCAAGAAAAAGAAAATAACAACCAAGATGAAGAAGCTGAGAAAACACCCCCAGTTAAACCAACAGGAGAACTCACCTAAAGCAGTCAACAATGAAACAGACTTCTGCAGTCTGACAGACCTGGAAGTCAAAAGAGAAATAGTGAAAATACTGAAGGAATTGAGAGAAGATATGAACAGTAATGCAGATGCCCTCAGAAAGGAACTAGAAAATATAAGGAGGAGCCAAGAAAAACTAGAATATTCATTTGCAGAGATACAGACTGAGCTAAGGGCAGTAAAAACCAGAATGAATAATGCAGAAGAACGAATTAGCGATGTGGAAGATAGAATAACGGAAATCACCCAAACAGGACAGCAGACAAAAAACCAAATGAAAAAAACATGAAAGCAATATAAGAGACCTATGGGATAATATAAAGCGGGCCAATCTACGCATAATAGGAATTCCAGAAGGAGTAGAAAAAGATAAGGGGATGGAAAATATATTTGAAGAAATTATCGATGGAAACTTCCCAAGTCTAAAGGATACTGGGTTCAAGATACAAGAAGCACAGAGGGCCCCAAACAAACTGAACCCAAATAGACCCACAGCAAGACACATCATAATAAAAATGGCAAAAGTTAGTGATAAAGAGAGGATCCTAAGGCAGCAAGAGAAAAGCAAAATGTAAACTATAAGGGAACCCCCATAAGAATATCAGCTGATTTCTCTACAGAAACTTTGCAGGCCAGGAGGGAATGACAAGAGATATTTAAAGTGCTGAAAGGAAAAAATATGCAACCTAGAATACTCTATCCAGCAAGAATATCATTTAAAATAGAAGGGGAAATAAAATTTTTTTTCCAACAAACAAAAGCTAAAAGAATACAGCAATACAAAACCCAGGCTAAAAGAAATATTGAAAGGGTTTCCCTAAACCAAGAAGAAAGGAAGGAAAGAAAGGAAAAAGAAAGCAGGGGAAGAACTAGGATTGAGGAAACCACAGAGAGCAGTCACTCAAATAAGCCAGCATACAGATTTAATCATGAACACGTTTAAAACAAAATAAAATTAAAAAGAAAAAAAAGAGACATCAAAATCATAAAATGTGGGCAAGGGAAGTAAGGAAATAAAAAGACTCTTTTTTTAATTTTTTTTTCCCTTTTTTTTTTAATCTTCTTAATTTTAGCATAGTAATGAAGTATTTGAACCTACAGGACTATCAGGCTAAAACACACAATTATAACAAGGATACTTAAAAAACAGGGCAACCACAAATCAAAACCAAACATTGCATTCACAAAAAAATGAAAAGAAAAACACTCAAGCAGAAAATAATTGGAGACCATCCAACCGAAAAAAGAAAGAAAGAATGGAGAATCATAGAATCAACTGGAACATGATGTTTAAAACGGCAAAAAATAATCATCAATTATTACCTTAAATGTCAATGGATTGAATGCTCCAATCAAAAGACACAGAGTAGCTGAGTGGATAAAAAAGCAAAAACCTTCAATCTGCTGTTTACAAGAAACTCACCTTAGGACAAAAGGACACATATAGATTGAAAGTGAGGGGGTGGGAAAAAATATTTCATGACATGACAGGAAAGCAGGAGTTGCAATATTCATATCAGACAAAATAGAGTTTAAAACAAAAGACATAAAGAAAGACAAAGACGGACACTATTTAATGATGAAGGGATCCGTCAAGAAGAGGACATTACTATCATCAACATATATGCCACAAATATAGGAGCACCCAGATACATACAACAAATATTAGCAGACATAAAAGGAGAAATTGATGGGAATACAATCATATTAGGAGATTTAAATACCCCACTCACATCCATGGGCAGATCCTCTAGAAAGCCAATAAAACAACAGAGATTCTAAAGGAAACAAAAGAAAAGTTAGACTTACATGATCTCTTCAGGACACTACATCCAAAAAAATCAGAATATACATTCTTCTCAAGTGTGCATGGAACATTCTCAAGAATTGATCACATATTGGGACACAAATCTAACCTCAACAAATTTAGGAGCACAGAAATTATTTCAAGTATCTTCTCTGACCACAATGGTATGAAACTAGGAATCAACCACAGGAAAAGAAATGAGAAAAAACCTACTACATGGAGACTAAACAACATGCTACTAAAAAAACCAATGGGTCAATGAGGAAATCAAGAAGGAAATTAAAAAATACCTTGAGACAAATGATAATGAAGACACAACCGCTCAAAATCTATGGGATGCTGCGAAAGCAGTGCTCAGAGGGAAATTCATAGTGATACAGGCCTTCCTCAAAAAAGAAGAAAGATCTCAAAACGACAACTTAAACCTCCACCTAAATGCATTAGAAAAAGAAGAACAAAAAAGACCTAAAGTCAGCAGAAGGAAGGAAATTATAAAGATCAAAGAGGAAATCAATAAAATAGAGATTCAAAAAACAATAGAGAAAATTAATAAAACCAAGATCTGGTTCTATGAAAGGGTAAACAAAATTGAAAAAGCCCTGGCTAAACTCACTAAGAAGAGGACAGAAAAAACCCAAGTAAACAAAATTAGAAATGAAAAAGGAGAAATCACAATGGATACTGCAGAAATACAAAAAAACCATAACAGAATACTATGAACAACTATATACCAGCAAATTTGACAACCTGGAAGAAATGGACAACTTTCTAGAATCTTACAGCCTGCCAAAACTGAATCAAGAAGAAACAGGTCAACTGAACAAACCAATCACTAGAAATTAAATGGAATATGTCATAAAAACACTCCCTACAAATAAAAGCCCAGGACCAGATGGCTTCACAGATGAATTCTACCAACCATACAAAGAGGAACTTATACCCATACTCCTTAAACCTTTTCAAAAGGTTGAAGAAGGAACACTCCCAAAGATATTCTATGACACCACCATCCCCCTAATTCCAAAAACAAAGATACCACCAAAAAAGAAAACTATCAGCCAATATCTTTGATGAATACAGACGCAAAAGTTCTCAACAAAATTTTAGCCAACAGAATCCAACAACATATAAAAAAGATCATAGACCATGACCAGGTAGGGTTCATCCCAGGTTCACAAGGATGGTTCAACATACACAAATCAATCAACATCATACACCACATTAACCAAAGAAAAGTCAAAAACCATATGATCAACTCAATAGATGCATAAAAAGCATTTGACAAAGTCTAACATCCACTCATGATCAACTCTTACCCATGGAGTTCCCGTCGTGGCGCAGTGGTTAACGAATCCGACTAGGAACCATGAGGTTGCGGGTTCGGTCCCTGGCCTTGCTCAGTGGGTTGAGGATCCAGCGTTGCCGTGAGCTGTGGTGTAGGTTGCAGACGCGGCTCGGATCCCGCATTGCTGTGGCTCTGGCGTAGGCTGGTGGCTACAGCTCCGATTCGACCCCTAGCCTGGGAACCTCCATATGCCGAGGGAGCGGCCGAAGAAATAGCAACAACAACAACAAAAGACAAAAGACAAAAAAAAAAAAAGCTCTTACCCAAGTGGGTAGAGAGGGAGTATACCTTAACATAATCAAAGCCATTTATGGCAAACCAACAACAAATATACTACTCAATGGAGAAAAACTGAAAGCCTTCTCACTCCAATCTGGAACAAGATAGGGATGCCCACTCTCACCACTGCTCTTCAACATAGTTTTGGAAGGCCTACCCACAGCAATTAGACAAATAAAAGAAATAAAAGGCATCCACATAGGAAGAGAAGAGATCAAATTGTCACTGTATGCAGATGACATGATACTATACATAGAAAACGCAAAGGACTCAACCCCAAAACCACTTGAACTGATTAATAAATTCAGCAAAGTAGCAGGATATAAGATGAACATTCAGAAATCAGTCGCATTTCTGTGCACTAAAAATGAAATATTAGAAAAGGAATACAAAAATATAATACCTTTTAAAACTGCACCTCACAAAATCAAATACCTCAGAATATACCTGACCAAGGAGGTAAAGGACTTATATGCCAAGAACTATAAAATTTTAACCGAGGAAATTAAAGAAGATATAAAGAAATGGAAAGATACTCCATGTTCATGGATTGGAAAAATAAATATTGTAAAAACGGCCATACTACCCAAAGCAATCTACAGATTCAATGCAATCCCTTTCAAATTACCCATGACATTTTTCACAGAACTAGAACAAACAATCCAAACATTTATATGGAACAACAAAAGACCCAGAATTTCCAAAGCAATCCTGAGAAACAAAAACCAAGCAGGGGGCATAACTCTCCCAGACCTCAAGCAATATTACAAAGCCACAGTCATCAAAACAGTGTGGTACTGGTATCAAAACAGACAGACAGACCAATGGAACAGAATAGAGAACCCGGAAATAAACCCTGACACCTATGGTCAATTAATGTTTGACAAGGGAGGAAAGAACATAAAATGGGAAAAAGAATGTCTATTCAGCAAGCATTGCTGGGAAACCTGGACAGCTGCATGCAAAGCAATGAAACTAGAACACACCCTCACACCATGCACAAAAATACACTCAAAATGGCTGAAAGACTTAAATATAAGACAAGACACCATCCAACTCCTGGAAGAGAACATAGGCAAAACATTCTCTGACATAAACCTTATGAATATTTTCTCAGGTCAGTCTCCCAAAGCAACAGAAATAAGAGCAAAAATAAACCAATGGGACCTCATTAAACTGAAAAGCTTTTGCAAAGCAAAGGAAACCAAAAAGAAAACAAAAAGACAACTTACACAATGGGAGAAAATAATTTCAAACGATGCAACGGACAAAGGCTTAATCTCTAGAATATACAAACAATTTACACAACTCAACAGCAAAAAAGCCAATCACCCAATGGAAAAATGGGCAGAAGACCTGAATAGACATTTCTCCAAGGAAGATATACAGATGGCCAGCAAACACATGAAAAAATGCTCAACATCGCTGGTTATAAGAGAAATGCAAATCAAAACTACCATGAGATACCACCTCACACCAGTCTGAATGGCCATCATTAATAAGTCCACAAATAACAAGTGCTGGAGGGGGTGTGGAGAAAAGGGAACACTCCTGCACTGTTGGTGGGAATGTAAACTGGTACAACCACTGTGGAGAACAGTTTGGAGATACTTTAGAAGTCTATACATAGAACTACGATATGACCCAGCAACCCTACTCTTGGGCATATAGCCAGACAAAACTTTCCTTAATAAAGACACACGCACCCGCATGTTCATTGCAGCACTATTCACAGTAGCCAAGACATGGAAACAACCCAACTGTCCATCGACAGATGATTGGATTAGGAAGATGTGGCATATATACACAAGGGAATACTACTCAGCCATAAAAAAGAATGACATGATGCCATTTGCAGCACTATGGATGGAACTAAAGAATCTCATACTGAGTGAAATGAGCCAGAAAGACAAAGACAAATACCACATGATATCACTTATAACTGGAATCTAATATCCAGCACAAATGAACATCTCCTCAGAAAAGAAAATCATGGACTTGGAGAATAGACTTGTGGCTGCCTGTGGGGAGGGCGAGGGAGTGGGAGGGGTCGGGAGCATGGGGTTAACAGATGCAAACTATTGCCTTTGGAATGGATTAGCAATGAGATCCTGCTGTGTAGCATTGAGAACTATGTCTAGATACTTATATCGCAACAGAACAAAGGGAGGAAAAAAAGTATACATGTAAGTGTAACTTGGTCCCCATGCTGTACAGCAGAAAAAATAAATAAAATAAAAAATTAAAAAAAAACATTGTATTTGAGGTTCTAACCAATGCAATAAGGTATGAAAAACAACAACAACAAAAAGTCATCTAGATTGGAAAGAGGTAAAATTTCCTCTCTTTCAGAGACAATGCAGTTGTCTATATAAGGATTATACAGAATCAAAAAAAATTACAGAATCCATTTTTATAAGTTACCATAGCTATTCAGTTTATAAGGTTACAGAATACAAGATCAACATACAAATATCAATTGCATATATGAAATGTACTTGCTATATACTTGCAAAGAAGAATCAGAAATTTAAACTTTAAAAATGCCCACTTTCAAAAGCCAAGAATTATTAAACATTTAGAAATAAATATGACAAAAGATAAATAAGACTAGCACACTAAAAACTAAAAAAGATTGCTGAGAGAAATTGACGGAACCCTAAATAAACAGGGATAGAAAACTTGTGTATGGGTCAAAACACTAAATATTGTTAAGACATCAATTCTCCCCAAATAGATCAAAAGAGTCAATGCAAAGTCTTTCAAAACCAGCAGGTTTTTAAAAATAAATTAGTAATTGATTCCGAAATTCATATGCAAATGCAAAGGACCTAAACTGTCCTAAATAACCTCATAAAAAGCAAAAATTTTTAGAGGGCTAACACTTTCTGACTTTAAGACTTAGTATAACATGTGGGATGGTTATAATAGGCATATAGATCAATAAAACAAGTTAGAAACCAGATATAGACCCATACATATAAGGGGAACTGATTTTGTTAATGTATTTCTGTTTATTTATTTATTTTTTGAAATATAATGATTTTTTTTTCTTTATACTTGGTTTACAGTGTTCTGTCAATTTTCTACTGAACAGCATGGTGATCCAATTACACATACATGTACACGTTCTTTTTTCTAACAGTATCAGTCTCCATCATAAGTGACTAGACATAGTTCCCAGTGCTACACAGCAGGATCTCATTGATAACCCATTCCAAAGGCGATAGTCTACATCTGTTAACACCAAGCTCCCAATCCATCCCACTCCCTCCCCATCCCCCTTGGCAACCACAAGTCTATTTTCCAAGTCCATGATTTTCTTTTCTGTGGAAAGGTTCGTTTGTGCCATACATTAGATTCCAGATATAAGTGACATCATATGGTATTTGTCTTTCTCTTTCCAACTTACTTCATTTAGTATGAGAATCCCTAGTTCCATCCATAGTGCTGCAAATGGCATTATTTTACTCTTTTTTATGCCTGATTAGTATTCCACTTTATATTTATATATAAATATATATATAAATATATATAAATATATATTTATATATATATATTATACCAATGGACAGTTGGGTTGTTTCCATGTCTTTGCTACTGTGAATAGTGCTGCAATGAACATGAGGGTGCATGTGTCTTTTTTAAGGAAAGTTTTGTCTGGCTATATGCCCAAGAGTGGGATTGCTGGGTCATATGGTAGTTCTATGCATAGTTTTCTAAGGTACCTCCATACTGTTCTCTACAGTGGTTGCACCAGCTTACATTCCCACCAACAGGGCAGGAGGGTTCCCTTTTCTCCATACCCCCTCCAGGATTTTTGAAAACAATATAAAGACAGTTGAGTGGAGAAAAAGAATCTGAACAGATATTTTTTCAAAGACATACAAATGGCCAACTGGTACATGAAAAGATGCTGAATATCACTAATCATCAGGAAAATACAAATCGAAACCTTAATGAGGTATCACCTCACATGTACTAGAATAACTAGCATAAAAAAGATAAAAAATAACAAGTGTTGATGAGGATGTGGATAAAAAAGACCTTTGTACATTATTGATGGGAATGTAAATTGGTGCAGCCACTATGGAAAATAGTATGGACATTCTCTAAAAAATTAAAAATAGAACAATATGATCCAGTAATACACTATGGGAATATATCCAAAGGAAATTTTTAAAAAGGAATCTTAAGGAGCTATCTGCACCTTTGTGTTTATTACAGCATTATTCATAATAGTTAAGATATGGAAACAATCTAAATGCCTACAAAAAGATGAATGGATAAAGAAGATGTGATAGGGAGTTCCTGCTGTGGCTCAGCTGTTAAGAACCTGACTAGTATCCATGAGGATGCGAGTTTGATACCTGGCCTCCCTCAGCAGGTTAAGGATCCAGAGTTGCCACAAGCTGCAGCATAGGTTGCAGATATGGCTCAGTTCTGGTGTTGCTGTGGCTGTGCCATAGGCTGGCAGCTGTAGCTCAGATTCGACCCCTAGGCTGGGAACTTTCCAGATACCAAAGGTATGGCTCTAAAAAGAAAAAGAAAAAAAAAGAAGATTTAATACACATACACACACACAAACACAAGCACAAAAACACTTGCACGATGGAAAATTATTCAGCCACGAAAAAAGGAATTGTTGCCATTTTCAGAAACAAAGATTTTCCTTGAGGACATTGTGCTAAGTAAAATAAGTCAGACAAAGAAAGAAAAATCCTATATGATAATCACTTATATGTGGAATCTAAAAAAGACAAACTGATAGAAACCAAGAGAAGAACAAGTAGAATGGTGATTACTGAGGTTGGGAACTCAGATCCTTAACCCAGTGAGTGAGGCCAAGGATTGAACCTGCATCTTCATGGGTCCTAGTCGGGTTCATAACCTTAATCTTAAATGTAAATCTTAAATGTTCTCACCACCAAAAAAGAAGTGGTAATTATGTGACATGACGGGGGTGTGAGCTAACGCTATAGTGGTAATCATTTTGCAATATAGAAATAAATGTATCAAATAAAGAGGTTGTACACCTTAAGCTATACAATTACAGTTTGACATATACATGTCAATTTTATATCAACAAAGTTGGGAAAGTAAATAAATAAATAAATAGATAAATAAATAAATAAATAATTTCTTTAATCGCCCAGAAAAATTGCCACCATGAGCTCACAAATAAGTAAATACTTAGCAAATACTTCTGTCCTCCTAAATATAGGTAGTTATTATACATTCTGGCTTTTTAAAATTCACACCATGGCTGTGGCAACTACTTGTTCATTTGAAAAACATTTATTATACATCTATTGTATAGGAAGCACTCTGATAATATCTTTCAATGTTTTAATAGGGGCAGAGAATTAAAAAAAAAGAAACACTAGAAAATATAGCGGCATCATTGTACTAAAAACAATAACACTAGAATTGCTACATGTAGTTGCAACACAGGCTCAGTGAGATGGAAGCCTTTCTTTACTATTGTCTTGTCAGATACAACGCAGTAGCTATCATATAGTAAATTCTCAATAAAAGCTTTTGATTCAATAATAGCAGTGATAATTATAACATATGTAATGTAACAAGAAAAATCAGTCAAGCAACATACTAGGTTCTTTAAATACACCACTAATTTTAATCTTCACAAAAAACTCTATGGGATAGACATTATACCCCCTTTTTACAAATGAGGAAATTGAGACACCGAGATTACATAACTACTGTCAAAGCCCAATGTCTTCCTAAACAGTTTGTATTTTAAAATTAAGTTTAAAAAAAAAATTTTAATGTAATTTTTGGATTTGACTGTACTTGATAGTACATTCTGTCTGAAAAGCCCCACCTAAGAAGTCAGTGAACCACACTAACTCAACATTATCATCATCATGCCAACATGACACAAGTAAAGACAAGCCACCTTAATCAGACCACAGCAGGAAATTCTGTAACCCCGGCTTTCTCTCATACTTGAGTTTGGAATGTGAGTAATTCACAACAAAGGGGAAAACAGGCTGGGTGTAAGTTTGCCTTTTTACAAGTGAGCAAGTAGTGCAACACACCAAAACATTTAGCCAGCCAGATTGTGAGATGAATGTTAGTTATGAGGCCAGTGGTGGAAATGCGTAGGAGGATTTTCTTTAACTTGCTTTTCTGTCAATCCCAAAGGAAAAGAGAAGAAAATTGTGGAAAGCAAGATGCTGAAAGGTGGCTTGAGTAAAGTTCTTTTTAAAAGGGACAATAAGAGTTCCCCTTGTGGCTCAGAGGGTTAAGAACCATACATAGCGTCCTTGAGGATGAAGGTTATATCCCCGGTTTCACTCAGGGGGTTAAGAACCTGGTGCTGCCACAAGCTGTGGCACAGATCACAGATGGGGCTGGGATCTGGCATTGCTGTGGTGCAATTCAGCAGCTGCAGCTCCAATTCAACTCCTAGCCTAGGAACTTCCATGTGCTGCAGGTGTGGCCATAAATAAATAAAGACAATAAATGGCATCTATATCACTATGCTGCTAAGCAGTGTTTAGTCACTTATGACACTGCTAGTTGCATGTAATGTTTGCATAGGGTGATTATTTACTGAGTCAGAGATACATGGGTTTTAATCTCTATCCTTACCATGCCCCCATAGAGAAACTGAGTTGTTCCTAACAGTTCTGAAAAGGGCAAACTTTAGCCTTGGAAGAGGAAAGCATTGTCAACTGTGTCCATCAAGGTATTCCCAGTACATAGAACAGTGTGTGTTATCCATAGATTCTCAGTAAACCTGTACTGAGGGGATAGACAAAGGAGTGAATAACTTTACTGCATCCCTAGATGTCATCAGAGGAGGTCACAAGGAGGTACATGTGGCCTCATGTGTTTGCCCTGACTGCTCCTCTAATCCCTGACTCCTTTCCATGCCTGTTTCTAGTGAATTCCCTTCATCCCATGTCCTCTGCACTTCCCCATCCCTCTCCTCTCATCATCCCAAGAAAAGCTTGACTCCAGAATTACTGATTGCATTGAGCCACCCAACATGAGTTCTTCTCTCTTCAAACCTTTGTCTTCCACACACAGCCTAGATCAAGACTGCATTTGTGGGCCTGGGGCAAAAGTAAAAATGGAGACCTATTTCCCATATTTTGAATATTTTAAAGGTATAAATTAACCTATCAAATTACTAAATGAATATATTCTACCCTCCAACCTTAACAATTATACAATCATAATGGTTCAACAGGCCAAGTTGAAATTTAGAAGTGACTAGTGCAGGGTTTTTTTAATGGAAACTGGCAGCAGGAAGACAGGAGGCCAGAGCCTTCCTTGTTCTACTCTTCACTCCTAGCTCCATCCTGAACTTGAAAAAGCTTTGTGCATGTACTTCTGAATGCTAATCTGCAGGATCATCCACACACTCCTAAAACAAAATCTCTTGGAGACCTCTCAAGCTTAGATGTATACAGACCAGCAATGGGCCCCACCTTACAATGATAGAACTGAGCAAAGAGTCCACAGAAACCCTGGGCTCAGCCCGGAGCCTTTCCAAGTCCTGGAAAAATGGAGCAAGGTCAAGTATCTATATGCACAAATTGAGCAACATGCCCCTTGATCTGATGAACTCCTAGTCCTGTGGGAAAGGATATATCCTGACGAAAGCCAAATAGAACCCTCAGCATTGGGCCCAAGGCAGGGGTTTCTGGTTCTTGACTCTAAGGACAATACTGCCTTAGATCTCATCTCAAGAAATGACTGTTCTCTCTCCTTAGCATCCATTCTTTTGATAACATTGCTCTACCTGCTTGCAACATTTACTCCACCACTTGTACTTTCTTTACTTGTAATCCCAATATCTCTGCTCCACTGCTGCTTTCCCTCTATATACATGAATGTACTTTCATCTCCCCTTTTCAATAAAAGCTCATTCCCATCAATACCAAATGTTTAAATAATGGACTGAATTCACTCACCTTAGAAGACAGAAATAAATGTCTAAATTTCCACTCAGCAAGAATCATTGCCAGCTATTGGTGAACAACAGTCCAAACACGTTTCTATGCATGTGGCAGATAAATACCTACATAGATGAGTCTATGAATAGCAAAAGTGTTTTTAATTAGAATAGTGTCAGATGTGGTATTTAATAACAATGATCAAAGTTACTTTTTCCAGAATTCAACCTTCTTAAGAAACCAAAGTGAAACAATCATAATGGCTCAACTTGAGTTAAATACTTCTTCATAACATCAATATTAGATCCTAAAAGATGCCTATATAGAGGCATCATGAAGAACAGTGAGACCTCTGTTCTTATTTTACAAATGCTGCTGATGTACACAAGTGGATCATCTCATTTTTATCTTCAAACTCCCACATGAGTAATTGTAACAGCCCCCATCCCTTTACTTCCTCTGTGACCATTCAGAAGCAGATTTCCTTACTCAGTGTCCATAGACACCCCCCCACACACACAGAGAGAGAAGAATAGAAATCAGGGGTTTGTGAATGTGTAAGGGGAAATTTAGATTTTTTGCAGAGCCTTTAACTGAAATTGAGAATTCTCCTCAATTATGAACTTACATAGGTAACAAATTCCAGTGGTGTTAGTGTTATCTATTTTATCACTGATAAAAATCACTTATATTTCCATATTACTATTCAGGAAGATCTTAAAATAGTGTTTATAGCTATCAATGCTTCATTCATCAAAGAGTACATATTTTTTCAGCACAAAATTTTAAATATATTTTTATAATTTTTTTCTATATAATTGATTTTTCTTATAAACTTAAACATCTTATATTATGGATTTAGAACCTACTAAGAAGACATCCATAGGCTTCAACTCCTGAAAGAGGGCTATGGTATCAAAAAGGTTAAGAATCCTGTTTTGAATGCTTTTGTCAGGCTCTCACCCCCAATTCTCCTCATGTGAATTATAGGGATCAGGTTAGGTCCTTTCTTAGTTCTGGAGGAAACTGATTAAGAGAAAAGGCATAACAGTCACAATCCCCTAACAAATTCAGTGCTCATCATTTCCAAGGATACGGCTTCTTTATTCTCGGTAAAATAAAATCACATTCCATAGATGCCAGATCCTCATATCACTGGTGTACAGATGGGTTTCCTGCCAGTCAATAAATGCAGTTGCCAGGACTGCTGCTCTGACATTCTGTTAAGGTTGGAGCCATGCATTTGAAAGGAACAACAATCTTAAGGCAAATAATTGTTTCACAATGGCCTTCTGACACTATCTATACACAATGAAGTCATTAAGTCAATCAGATCTGAATCACAGGGTCATTCCACTTTACTTCAGTCAATAACAATACCATTTATTTCTTGCTACTTTTTCATATCTTACAATGATATTTAGTTCTATTGTGTGGTATTATTATTTCCATAGCTTCATAAAAGGTAGAAGTGATGAATGGAATATATGTCAGGTGTGGAAGATATATATATATACACATTTTTTGTGCAAGAAGGAAATGACAGTTTTGGTAGAGTATAGGTAGGTATATATCCGTGTTTCCGGTATTTATATCAGCCTTAGAGGTTTTCAACTGCAAAACTCAGCATGCACTCCTATGCACTGCATAAATATGACCACATTAAAAAAAAATTACCACCTACTCCTATTATACTGCAGATATGTGGAAAATGGAAAACATGATATTATATATATATATGCATATATATATATATATATATATAGCTCATAGCCAAGAACTAGCAGATTACCTCAATATTTTCATCAACACAAGTGCCCTTGAAATCAGTGGGTGTTTTGTTCAAGAAAAGAAGGAAAGGCACATAGTATTGTGCCCTAGTTTCAAAATGATTTTTTGTTCCTCATATTATTAGTATTTATTGCCAGTTTCATTTAACAAGCATAGGCTTGCAGCTGCCTGTAGTCTCCATAAATTTTCTGAGACAGACACTGATGGAAGGAAAGTTCTAGAAATAAGATCCAGAGGTCTTTCTCCATGCACTGTTCTGCTAAGTATACAGGGGCCATTTATACAATATTCGTCTATCCATTTGTAAAATGAAAAGTATTGCCTCACCCAAAAAGTTTCTGCGGGTATTAAATGAAATAATACACAAGTAAATTACCTGACGGAAATTAGTAGCTCAAAAAATATCAATTTCACTATCTCTTCCCCCTTTAAATGATGTCTCATAGGATCATAGGGCATAATGTTCAAGGATACACTTATTCTACTCAAACCCTTTACATGAAAGTTTACCAAATAAAATGCCCCCATGTCATGGAAGAGGGTGAAATCACTCTGTGGAATAGTGGGGTGAACTGGAGAACATGATCCTGGCTAACAACATACAAATTCCAAATGTTAAAGAATGTTTATATGGGCCAAATAAATCACCAAAAAAACAGAATTCAGTCTCACTTGCAATCCAGCTAAAATGATAAGATGTGCTCAGGGAAAATAAATTTCTCAGCCATGAAGCCTTCTTCTTTGGTGGGGAAGGGTCTTAAAGCTTCCTAAACAGGTGGCATGACCCAGTGCTAGCTAGTCCATTTGTGATATCACGGTTTCCATTATTATTATTTTTTAGGGCCACATGTATGACATATGGAAGTTCCCAGGCTAGGGCTCAAATCAAAGCAGCAGCTGCCAGCCTACACCACAACCACAGACACAGCAACAAGCTGCCTCCGTGACCCACACCATGGCTCATAGCAACGTTGGATCCTTAACCCACTGAACAAGGCCAGGGATCAAACCCACATCGTCATGGATAGTAGTCACATTCTTAACCCACTGAGCCACAATGGTAATTTGTTTCCATTGTTTTTAATTGTTGAACCAATTCAAGTTTGGATGGTAAAGAAATTTCCTCAGGGTTCACATGAGTGTACACTGCATTGAACCCTAGAACACAGTTCTACTTCTTTGACTAATGGCATTCCCTTTCATGACACTCCTCTATATGCAGAAAGGGCAAAGCAATAAAAAAATGAAATTCAATCAGCACAAAGGAGCAACTTCTATCAACTTGTCTCCTACCCAGAAGGTTGAATATCCCCCAAGCTGTGCCCAGCACCGCAGGATGAGTGTCCAGAAAGGAAAGTCCTCTTCAGTGAATATTTCCTGTGTGCTGTTTCACTAAAACATGAATTTTCAATTTGTTGGCTCAAACATCCTGCCTAAAAGCAATTTTTATAATATGGTTTAGGTGCTCTCATTCATTTTGTACCCTTTTTTGGGGAGGTGGGGCAAATATAAATCATGAATCCAGTCACACATGACTGTTAATGCCACCTAACTGGGGAGTCCAAATATGTGAAAAGGTTAAGTGAACTTGATTCATCCACTCTCTGTGCCTGTCATGTTGGGAATACTGAGGTCTATGGGAAGGTAAAATGCAAGCCTCATTCCTCAGCTCATCTGGGCCACCTCCCTGTCCTAAGTGATCTGATTTATGACATGCATCACTCTTCTGTCAATAGCTGACTGAATTTGAGTAGGATAGAAACTAAAGGCTGGAGGATATGAACATTCATAAGGAATGAAGCATCCCTGGAGTTAGTGAAGTGGCAGTTTCATGATCATCCAGGGGTAAAGGGAATTTGACAAAGTATGAATAATGGGAGAAAAAAGCACACGCAGTAGAAAATGACTGAGTCAAGCTTATAAATATATATTCTCTGTTTGGAACTCATGAATAGTCAGAGGAGAGGAGAAGGTACATAGGAAATGAAGTTGTATCCTACTGGTGATCATCTGCTAAAGGAGATGCAGACAGCAATCTACGAGCTAGTTAGAGATATGAGGGAGATATCCCACTGCTGTGGGTTACTATTTGGTTTTCTAAGTCAGGGCTTTAGAAAAAAAATTAGTAAGAACTTACTAGAAACCAGGAACTATCAAAGGAAACCCCATCCCAGGATCCAACTGCTTGCCAGCCTCAAGTATCCAGGCACTGTCTGTGCTCAAAATCAGGTGGATGTCAGATTTATGGCTATAGATGATCTACCAGCTTTGGAGGAGGAGCCCAGCCAGCAGATGTGAAGACAATGACAGTGCTCTGGCACCCCAGTATAGGGCATCAAGTCACAGTCAGGTTATTTGGCAGGATTTGGAAGGTTGAACTTAATCACATATCAAGACAGAAGCCCAGTCACATAAACTGTGCAAATGCATCCAGAGACTTTGGCCCAACAGGCACAAAGCTTTCCAGGACTCCTGCAGTCATACTGGTTCCAGGTTTGCAACTGTTAAGTTATTTCCAGAATCTTCACTTTACCACTTACTTATACCCAGACTTTTACAAAAGGACATCTACATGGCAAGGCTGGTGATTGTCCACCAAAGAATCTGGGTCAACCATTCACAGTATATAGCTGTTGCCATATACTGAAGGCTGAAGGGTGAGCCACACAGTGAAGGCAGCCTATGTCCCTGAATCGGCATAAGGAAGGTAGCCCACCATCCAGGAACATCAGAGTTGAACAATTCTGTGAGCAAAATATCAACAGAGCCAGTGAAAGATGGAGCAGCTGCAAGTGTTACACTAATCAATACACTGAAATACATGCCACACAATGAAAATCAGTAAAGGAGAAAATTGAGGCAAAGGGAAAATGTATAAAGCCAAAACTTCTTGTTAGTACACAAAAACATGTGCCTGAGATTGGTAGGGTTTCTATCAGATGTAAACAAACCGATGCCAGAACAAGATAGACCTGGTTTCAAGTGTTCCAACAGGCTCCTCATAAAGAGGAGCCTGTGATGTAATGAACAACTAGAGGATTGATTAAATTGCATGTTCTAGAGTCAGGAAGTCTGGCTTCCAATACTGGCTCTGAGCTGATAGGCTTATTCAGGCAAGTTAACTAACCTTTCAAAGCTTCCATTTTCTGAACTGTAAAGTGAGGACAAAATATTTTATAGGATTGTTGTGAGAATGAAATAAAAATAATCCACGTAAAATGCTTGAAAAAGTTCACTCTACATAATGCTCAATGAATGTGCTAAATAAAGCCGAAGCCATCATCCATATTACTATTTTTTTAAACCATAAGGCTGGCTATTAGAAATGATAATGAGTTCCAAATCTCTGAAGTATTAGAATAAAGAAACCCAGATCCTACCTGACACCGCCTGACACCTGGGAAAGATTAGGAGGTGGGTGTCAATCAGATGTCATCGCCCAGAGCTGCTCTGTGGCATGTCAGTCAGAAGCAGAGTCTATTCCATGCCCCCACGTACATGCGGCAATGTTCCAGGTTTCTAAAGCTCAATTCCTGCGTTACCGAGGATTAACCTGGACAGAACTGGCCTCTATCTCCCAGACATTAGGGCCTAAAAATGAATGGAATTAGGGAACACAATGCTTGACATCAATGAACCTTCAAGGACAAAAATGTGAAGTCCTTTAATGCATTTTATATGCCCACAAAATTGGAAAATGACATCAAAGTGTATTATTTCCCTAATGGACTGAACATTTATGTCTCCCAAAGTTCATATGCTGAAAGCAAAACCTGCAAAGTGATGATACAGGAACTGGGGCCTTTGGGAGATAGGTAGAACCCTCATAAATGGGCTTAGTGCCCTTACAAAAAGAGACCCCAGAGACACCCTCGGTCCCTTCCACCATGTGCGGTTATGCAAAAACACCTCCATCTGTGAATCAGAAAGTGGGCCCTAATCAGTCACCAAATCTGCCCATGCCTTGATCTTGGGCTTCATGGCCTCCAGAACTGAGAATTCCACCCTGGCTCTGGCATTTTGTTACAGCAGCTCAAACTAAGACAATTTCCCAACCCTTTCATCAGTGCTATGAGTTCTGAACTATTCTTCCTTCCAAAGAAAACCAGGTATTGGTCTAAAGATGTCAGAAAATCCCAACCATGGAGGAAATATCCATCCCTGGGACTCATGGTGCCTTTCCATTGAGAGGCCCCTAATTATAATCCCTCCCACCACTCGGCTTTGATGGATTAGCAATGAAAACTACACACACACACACACACACACACACACACACACACACGCTCAAAAAGTCCAAGGTCCAAGTCACCTGTCATTCCTCAGGATGTGATTTTCTTCATCATATAACTGTCTTCCCTTGAAGAACAAATTATTATGCTACCCTGAAATGAATGCTAATCCTTTGGTCCACAGGGAAAAGGCAACAAACAACCAAATATCCGCTCATCACAATGAGCTTAAATGAAGCATGGATTTAAGCTGCTTTTATGTGTATATAACCCATGATCTTTATTAGAGTTTACTTTGCATAATTACCTCAGGGAACTCTGATAAGCCCAGAGCTGTTTTCTGAGCCTTGATTCATTGTGTGTTGCTTTGCAGAAGGAAGTAAATATAAATTGGAGGGTTTTGCCAAGCTCCCTAGATTCCTGAATTATCTACCACAGAGAGAGAAGCGTAGCATCCTGGAATCTGTTGGAGTATCTGAGAATACACTCTGAGTCAAAGGAGAAATCAACAGATAATTTCTCTGCCTCAGAGAAAGAAAGGAAGTTGCTAAGGGGGTGGTTAAGATTATGACAGTGAGTCTTTATACAGATTTGTTTTCCTAAAGTTTACCCAGAGGACTCTGAGTAGTGTCCTTAAAAGAGCTATTACTTGAGGGAGTTCCCTTTGTGGCATAGTGGGTTAAGGGTCTGGTGTTGCTGGAGATATGGCATAGGTCATAGTTCTGACTTGGAGTTGACCCCTGGCCTAGAAACTTCCATATAGCATGGTGGAGGGGGGGAGCAGAAAAAGAATACAAAAAGGGCTGTGACTTAGAATAACCATAACCTAGAAGAGCTGTGAAAAAAACAGGTTATCTTAGAGAATATGACTGAGACCCTACCATAAACTGTCCTTTGGGAAAGTGATAGGGGATGAGAGGGTGTGAAGGGCTGACAGACACGGGAAATAAAAGAAGGGCCTGAAAGAGTGCCACAGTCTGAGGAGATGACAAACACAAGAGTGTGGTCAGGCCACTTAAGGCAGCGTTTGCTTGTTCTCTGTACATCCCTGCTCGACTAGTGCCAGCTCCACCTATACCCTACTCACCTGACTGACCTTTCTACAAATGCCCCAGGCCCCACCTGGGCTAACTGGCCACTATGACAGCTTACCCAAGAAGCCCCTATTACCGAAAACCTCTCCTACCCCCTGGAGCAGAGACTGCCACCATGGTCTGCCCATCATCCACCACACACATTGGGGTGTCACTCCAGACCTTGCTTCAGACATGTAAGCCCCCCCTCCCAACCATTAAACCACTGATGTCTCTGTTGCTGACTGCATGCTCTATCTTAGGTCTTGAAGATGAGCAAGTACAGACCTTGCAGACCTGTGGGGTGCAGCTCAACAACAAGATATCTGATGCTGCCCCCAAATAAAGAGAAACCCCAAGGAAATGTCCACTGGCCCATCAAGACTTGTCATAGGGAGACGTGAGAGAAGGGTTTCAGCTAAGAAGGGCCTTAGTGTCTAAAGGCCTCAATCTCACTTTATAGAACATAGAAAATGTTAGGTTTATGTGCATTCAAGGAGAAAGGAGTTTGTCCCTTGGAGAGATAAAATACTAAATATATACCATTAAATACTTTGAAGGATTTTAAATTCCAGAAGTACTGGCAGGAGTTCAGCCATAAGATTCCTAGTAAAGGATTTGTCACAGAAAACAAGAGTTTCTTTGATCCCAAAGAATCTCTCATTAATAAAGCATAGCTGCTCTGTTGGATCCCAGCCTTAATTCCTAACAGGAAAGTATAATCAAAACCTATGAGGTTTGGAGCAGCCAGAGAAAGCATGAGACAATGGAATCTCGTAGTTTCAAGTTGGTTGATGGAGCCTCCAGGGGTCAATAGAGAAGCACCAATGACCACCTGACCTTACAATTGAGGAGTCTCACCCAGAGGGGGTAAAGGATGGACCAGACTTGCGGTAAATGATCTAGAGCCACAACTCAGCTTTCTTGATAACTGACATTTCATCCATCATGTCATCTGCTTATCAGGTCCTATGTAATTTTTTTTCCCAAATAATTTTTTCTCAGAGATTTTCAATTGTATTTTCTTAAATTTTCAGGCTAAAAAGCATAGCTCAAACAGTACACATTTAGATTAAAGTAAATAGAACCTAGGTATATACCATAATCATAATGGAAGTTTTGGAACTAACTTTATTCCATCCAACAGAATAACAACAATAACAACAAAGTCAATGAGGAAGTTCCAAGGTCTAGATTCCCATAAGAATCTTCTTTAGCCTAATTTTAAGGCTATTTCACATTTCAGAAGGGTTGACCGTCCTATGACTTAAGGTGGGTTTATTGCTCAAAAACAGCTCCTCTTCTATTGAAGCAGTTACCAACATTTTGTCATTAGGGAATAAAGTGTATCTTCAAGAACTCCCTGGGAGGGACAAAACATTAGTTCATCAATATGCAATAATGCATTTTGAAGAATTAGTGTGATAATTAGCTAATTGCCATGAAGCAAAAATAAAGGGAGGTGGGAAATACTGGTACATTTGAGAATGAGGGAAATAGAAGAAAAGAAAAAAAATATATATATATATTCATTTTATGTGTGAAAAAAAACTGAACAAATGAGAGAGAGAGAAGACTTAAATATAAGGAGAGTGGAGAGACACATAAGCCCTACAACGGAGAGCTGTAGCTGACCTGGACACCATGAGGATTCTGGGTGATTAAAAAAAGTGGAAGATATACGACCAGACAAGAGAGGCTAGAGAGCAAAGATTTTTAACTAACATTCAGTCTTACCCAGTGCCAGGCTTGCCTAATTCTATTTCCAAAACTTCACTTAATAAATGATCACTAGAACTAAAATCATAGTGAGATTATTTAAAGGAATGTGGGTTTAAAATATATGTATACACATACATAATTATCTGACTTGTTAGGCAATATTTCTTTTCTTCTATCTTTTCTGTGTTTGCACATGTGACATTGTAAATGACTTTGGAAATAATCTTCAATTCCATCTATTCAACTATTTTCATTTCCTCAGTACAGCCTTATGAAATCCTCACATAATATTCAGATTGATTTTTGGCTGCCCTTATAAGACCAGCTAAGATTTCCGCAACTGTGGAATCAGTCAGGGTGACAGAGACAACAATTCTGTCATGACTCTCTGGGTGGTTTCATATTTGTTAGGCTTTTGAGTGTAAGACCCAAAACATTTCTTTCTCCTGTATCTGAAGTGAACGCAAAGCTTTGCTCTGGATGTAGTTTCCTTCTGCCACCTTCTTCATTCAATTTCTTAAAAATTTCATTCAAAAACCTTTGTACCCACAACTCACTTTCTTTCCTTTTTGTATCTTTTTCTTTCACTTACCCATGCCAATCGTTTTAAGGTATTTTTCTTTATGCGATATCTAACAGCACAAAGCAAGGTTGAAGGTTGAATTATACGGCATTTTTAAAGCTATTTTGAAGGTTAATTGCTCTTGTTGGGTTTCTTTATGACTTTGCTCTCTCCACAAAGAAACCTCCCAATGCCCCCACCCCCACATCACTATAGTGGTTCACATTTGGAAGCAATAGTCAAAGTCAAATTTTGTGCTTTCCTGTTGAGAAACAATGTTTGCAACTCTGTGGTTGTCTAGTTGGATCGACCACTATAATTAGCACACACAATCCCCCACACCCTCTTACATGTGAATGTCGTAAAATAAGCCTCCTTATTATATTACATTTTTTTTGAATTTCAACTTTTATTAGCACATTGTCAGTGAATCACTCAATTTAAATGCCTTCTCACCATTCATAACCTTGTGATAAAAGGTATTGTTCAAAATTTTAAAGGCATAATGAAAATGAACATTAACTGAAACTCGTGTGTCTGCTCGCCAATTGAAGAAAAATCTTCCCTTTAAAAAGGGGGAGAAGAAAAGCAGTGATATAATTTTTCACAAAAATAGAATTCTGCTGCAATTTACTAGAGTGGGAATTTCTAAAAGCCTGCCTTATAGGAAGGCTTACTTCAGAAAAGCAAAATTTTCACTAACTTAACAGGCTCACAAGCCCACAGAGACATAATTACATATTCTCCCCTTTAATTTATCATTTCTTCAGAGTGGCCCTAGCAAAGCACCAGGGAGTTGGTATATCCAAAAACAGGATCCCATTTGATGTCTTCTGATTTGCTTTTCATTTTCAACCACACAAACACAGTTTAAGCCAGTGGAGCTGATGCCAGGAGTTCTATTTAGGTAAAAATCTGGAACAGCCTATCTTGACTCTAATTCTTACTTGATTTCAGCATTTAAAATCCTTTCTATCCATTCAAAAGCAAGCTGCTTAAATTTTCTGTTACATACCTGGTATAGTTTGATTAAAGACCTTGTGAAGAATGTAGGTTAATAACAGATATGAACCCTTTTTTGAACCAAGCATAAATCCTTCCCACCTAAAGAAATGTTGCGGCGCATTGTATGTTCCTATGCACCAGTGCACCAAAGCAGTTCTCTGCTTTCTGGAGAGACAAAACAACTCTTCGTCAAGCCCATTACCCCAGGCAAGGACAAAAATGCTAGTTTCAGCTGGATGATGGGATTCAGATGTCTTTGTGCCAGCAGAGCTCAACAGAACAAGGAGGAGTTAATGAAATTTCACGTTTCATAAAAGGAATCTCAGTCTGGGAGGAATCATTTATTTTTTGGTTACTAAAGCCTATCAAGTCCCAGAAGCTTCAGTACTTTCAAATGGAAAATACAATTGCTACAGTAGGGGTTTAGCCAGTTGTGTCTTTTAAAAATACAATGGGGTGTTGGAGTTGCTATATTCCACACAGAATTTTCAAAGAGATCAAGTACCCTGCGGTGAATAGGATAGATCAAAAAGATGTTCTCTTTTGTAACCATAGGTAATCCTTGATTACACAGCAAGGTTTTGTTGGCAATCAAAATTTCCCAAATCAAGGCATTTGGAAGCAAGAAGAAATCTCCGTATCACCTGAATTACTTGAAGTTAGTGACTGTTAAATTATTAGTTTAAAAATACAGTGTGCTTAATGAAACATTTATGTTACTAAAACCACTCTAAAAGATCAAGTAAAGAAAACGTCAGCCTTGATCAATTAGTGGAACGATTCAGAATCCAATAATATTTTGCAGGAAGCCTTAGCCTATCCAGCTTTTAACCATAAGGATGGACTCTTCCCCCTCACTCTAAGCTTAAGACTGGAGAAAATTCATTTAATTTGTACTTTAGTTATTTAAAACTGAAATTTATGAAAAGTTCGACCTGTCAATTTCCTAGGAATGCCTACTGATGAATATCCATCGATGGCTGATTGATCCAAAACCACTGTGGGGAAATGGAAAGATGTCATATTGAAATTACACAACCCAGGAGGGGAGTGCATAGTATATCTAGCATATAGCCCTGTTATCATTTATTAAATTATAAGGGAAATGAATATTGATTTCAGTAATCGAGGTAACAACGTAACAAGAAATTGCCTTGTGCTAAGACAAGATAAAAATCATATATCATTTCATGAAAAGAATGAAAAAGGTATGAATATATTCTTAAAACATTGCTTTGGTCATTAATAAATATAATGAACATATTTCACCTTCTATCAGCTGATAGGAATAGTCAGCAACATAATAAAAACATAAAAGCATCTAAATGTCACTACTGCAGAATATGGAAAGAATTGTTGTTCCTGTGCTGTTCTCAAACACACCTGCACACACAGATGGTAAACTGCCACCAGAAGCACAAATTGGAAAAAAAAGAAAAAGGAAAACCATCTTTTCAAAGTATCATTTAAACATTTTAGAACATGGAACATGTTCATTCATAAATATATATGAAGAGCTTTCTTGTGTTTGGTGCAGGGAGGGGATAATCTTCTTTTTCTCATTCCAAAAGAGACACCATCTCATAAAAGAAATTTCAAAAATCCAGAAAAGTATAAAGAAGGAAAGATTTCCTCTCACAAATCCACTATTTTGGAGTACAATTTTGGTATATTTCCTGTTTGGGGCAGTGTATAGTTCTTTTACATCATTCTGATCACATGGAGATCAATCAAAATTAAAGAATGTCCAAAGTAATTGGTAATCACCCAAGACTGTTGAAGCTGGTGACAGGATAATCTAAAACCAGAAGGAAGATTTACACAGAATATAAAAGGTACTATATGTAATATCTACATAGATACTATATACCTAAAATAGGTAACATTATGTGGGGCAAAAGAAAAAATACATGCACCTATGAGTTCTTTGAAGACAATTCTAGGTAAATGTTGTAAACATATCTTGAGCAATGTACATGGCAAGGTGATTAGCATTAGAAAGTCTTGGCATTAATTGGAATGCTTTGCATATTTTTCCCAGGAGATCCAAAGCCCTCAGTGTGGCTCTGTTCCCTAGGGAAAACAGCCAGCCCCTTGGTCACAGCTTGCTTACACTGGATCTCTTCCTCTATGGAAGAGGCATTGACTCAGTGTGACGATTCAGCACCTGACTGTGCCTTCCTTGCCCACGTGTCTTTGCCAGTACTGGCAATTTAGATTTAGGGAATGTCTTATTCCCTTATGTTAGCCCACATACGGTTGCTTCTTACAAAGGAACAAATTCCTCAGCAAAAGAGAAATGAAATAAGCTCATAGCCACAGGATTCATTGGTCTTACCTTGACAACCCAAACAGCTGGCCTGACAGAAGAGTGGACTAGCTTGTTGAAGACTAGGTCACACGGCCAGCTGGGTTACCTTGTGGGTGACAGTCTGTTATTTGTTAGGTGCGTCAGGAAACTGACTCTGATGAGGTGATTAGCATAAGCAAGACGGGATTAATTTCTGTGGAAGAGATAGAAGGAAGCAGGACTGACCAGAGATAAGCTGCGATGCAGGCCAAATAGAACCCCAGCTAATCCTGCAGAGCATGCTGAGGGAGACTGTCCAGAGCTGGAGCAGGAGGATTGGGCTTTTATAGCCCTATGTTAACCAGTCATTCAATGTAGCAGGTCCTGGGAATCACCACTTCAGCTGAAGCGTCCCTGAAAGGAGCCGGAAAGCTAAGCGCTCTCTTCCAATAGCGCCCCCAGTGGCTGGGAATGAGTATTTTGTTTCCCAAGAGCGGGCCTGGATAATGCATCACATTGTCTACCACAAGTCCTGTCCTAAAAATGCAATATGTGCTCTAAACCAGCACAACACATGGTTTCTGGGAATTAGATGGTGGAAGTGGAGGTGATTTCCTTCATTATTATCCCTAATAACCTACCTGCAAAGTGTTTGCTCCCCATGTCCTAATATCTCTATGCTCTGCTGTTTTCGTTGTCTTGGTTTCCAAGAAAGAATACTTCCACCAGGAAACAGACTTGCTTTTAACTAGAGACTGAGACTGCTACCCACAATGTTTTATTCGTCATGCCATTGAGTTGGTAAAGAATAAAGTTTCTGTATTTCCAGGTTAATTGATTCTGATTATCAAGGAGAAATTGAGTTGCTATACAATGAAGAGAGAGAGGTATATATAAAATCCAAAAAATAAAAGCCTGGTCAGTTCAATGGAACATTCCAGTAACCCAAGGCAAGAAGGGCTACTACAGCACAACCATTCAGGAATTAAGGTTTTGAGTCACTCTACCAGGTTAAAAAAAAAAAAAAAAAAAAACTAACCAGCTGAGAAAAGAGCTGGCAAAAGAAAAGAGAATATGGAATGGATATTGGAAGAACAAAATCATAAATACCAAGTATAGCCGCATGACTAGTTAGACACAAGGACAAAAGTGGCCATACAGTTTTTCTTCCTTGCTTTCAGAACATATCTCTATTAATTGACTGCTTTTTCCCTTTCTATATGTAATGCTTTGTATGTTCATAGTGGTTAGCCTTATAATTCAATCCTTTCTTTCTTTCTTTTTTTTTTTAAATGGCTGCTCCTATGGCATATGTAAGTTCCCAGGCTAGAGGTTGAATCAGAGCTGCAACTGCAAGCTTATGCCATAGCCATGGCAACACCACAGTCATGGCAACATCAGATCCCAGCTGCATCTGTGACCCACACCACAGCTTGCAGCAACACTAGATCCCAAGCCCATTGAGTAAGGCCAGGGACCAAACCTACATCCTCATGGACACTATGTCAGGTTCCTAACCTGTTGAACCTCAATGGGAACTTCATAATTCATTCTTTAAGTTTTAAAATATCAAATAGGAATTATAACTAACATAGGAAAACCATGAACATCCAGAAAGGCACACAGCTAGTATGTAGCCCTGTTATCTATAAAATGCCAGAAAGAGTAATCCTATTGATCAGAAGGCTATCCTACTGAGCACCAGAACTGAAATGTACATTTCATACATGTATCAGAAACCAAGTCTATATTGAGCTCATATGATTTAAAAATTGCCAATTTCCAGAGCTCATGTCATGGCTCAGTAATTAACGAATCTGATTAGGAACCATGAGGTTGTGGGTTCCATCCCTGGCCTTGCTCAGTGGGTTAAGGATCCAGCGTTGCCATGAGCTGTGGTGTAATTTGCAGATGCAGCTCGGATCCCACATTTCTGTGGATCTGGCATAGGCCAATAGCTACAGCTCCGATTAGACCCCTAGCCTGGGAACCTCCATATGTTGCAGGAGCGGCCCTAGAAAAGGCAAAAAGACAAAGAAAAAATTGCCAATTTCTGTCCACAGAGTTCAAGACAGAGGAAACCTACACAATAATTTCTCTTCTCTGCCTATTTGATACATTCATTCCATCAGCATGAAAAGACAAAGAGTGCTCCTGAAACATTCACTTGGCTTGGCTCCAACCGTACCTTACCTTCCTCCTATTTCTACATTCATTCAAATTCTCCTCTGTTGCCTCATCTTCCTCTGCATGGTTCTTAGTGGTACTTTGAATCTCAGCCTTCTTTTTCTTTCAGTCTGTACTCTCTCCATCAGCAATCTCCATCAGCACCCATGAATTCAATTAGAAACTAATGCATGTTTTCACAAATTAATACCTTAAATCAGTCAAAACTTTTCCTCTGAGCTCTACACCTATACATCCAATCCAAGACCTATTCAACATCTTTGGCTGGAAAGGGGTTTCAGACACAATACATCAAAGCTCAAATTCACTGTATTTTCCCCAAAATCTAGTGCTTAGTGAGTCGCACTGCTATCATTCAGTTTCTCAGGGCAGAAACCCAGAAGTAATCTTTTTTTTTAAGTTTTTATTTCTTTAATTTTTATTTCCCCAATAAGTTATTTTTTTCTGGAATATAATATACGGCACAAATGAAACTTTCCACAGAAAAGAAAATCATGGACTTAGAGAACAGACTTGTGGTTGAAAAAGGGAGGGAGTGAGAATTTTTGGGAGCTTGGGGTTAATAGACGCAGACTATTGCCTTTGGAATGGATTAGCAATGAGATCCTGCTGTGCAGCACTGGGAACTGTCTAGTCACTTATGATGGAGAATGATAATGTGAGAAGTAATTTTTATTGTCTTCCCCTGACCCCTGACATCCAAGGAAGCTTATCCAGTTTATTCAGCTTTTGAGTTCCCACATCTGTGTATTTCCACTGCTGCCATCCTCTTCCAAAATGACAGGGATTCCTCAAAGAAAATTCTTGAACAATGGCAAAACTAATTAGGCTCTACGAGCTCTTGTTACCTCTTTATAATCTGTTCTTCTTAGCAACAGGAAATATCTTTTCAGAATGCAAGTCTGGTTTTACAATTTAAAATTCCTCAGTTAGTCCCATGGTTCTTAGGTTTAAGTCCAACATCTTCCTACCAACCATGACATTTTGCCAGGTCTGCAGCATGCCTATCATACTCGTTCCTTCCCAAGACCAGGCATATTGGCCTTCTCCCAAGTCTGCAAGCATCAACCCTCTCTTCTGCCATAGGGCCTCTGCACACTCTGTTTCCTTGTCTGGAATAAGCCTGGACCCATCAGGAATGAGCTGGCGCACATGTACGCACACATAAATAGACATACACACATGCATGTGTGTGCACACACTCAGCTAATTAACTCAGGTTAATCCAATTCATGGTTATCTCTTCCTTAGAGGAGCCTTCCTCAGTACCACAGTCAAAATCAAAATGCTTTGCGATACAGTCTCATATTGCATGTTCATTTCCTTCATAGGTTTTAATTAAACAATCATTTCTGTGATTATCTTATTTAACTTCATCTTTTCTCCTGGATCTTAAGTTCCACAAAGGCAGGACCAAGATAGTGTTGTTCCTTTTATCCTCAGCTTCTAGCACAGTGCCTCACACATAGGAGGCACTTTCTAAAGGTTCGTTGAGGAAAAAAAGTGGCCAAAAAGGGTTTATAGAGTCTTTTATTCTTGAGAGGTTCTCCAATAAAACATAAAATGATTTAAAATTTTAAAGCACTTTCACACACATAATGTCATTTTATCTACACGATAGCCTATTAGATGAACTGCTTACAATGCTTTGCTTCTTGACAAAGCACTGCCCCTTTACACTATTAGAGGTTCATTCTAGTCTTCCTGGTCCAAGTACAGACATTTCTGCTCTATGGCCAAATATGCCTTCCTGAGAAAGCTCATGTGTTTGTGAGAAGAACAGGGTTGTGGCAGACCAGTAAAAACCTACGAGACTATAACCAGAAGACAAACAAAAACAATCACAATCCTTTTAAATCCATGAGCACTGTTAAGCCTTTGCTGGCATATGCACCTAACTTCATCCTCATGCACCTTATACCCTGGGCTTGCTCTTCCTACTCTGAAATGTAGATTCTTATTGTATTCATTTCTAATAGAAGTAAATTACCTAAAATTAAAAATTCAATCCAGGAATATTCTTCTCCATCATTTTTTTTTTATTTTTTGTTATTGTTTTTTTAATAGTTATTTCCCCACATCTTTTTTTTTTAACACAGGAGCAATGTGTTCTCAGCTGCTGCTCCTGTATTTGCAGCTTCTCCTAAAAATCTTCTCATGGCATAAATCATCCCATTTCTTAAAGCTGCAATGCCAGAAAGGCACTTTCTTAGATGAAGTATTTTTCAGCTATTTTCTAAAGGTCTTCCTAAATGCTAAAGCTTTCTCCTCAATTGTGTAAAAGTTTACATCTGATATCTATAAAATATTAACATGCTGGGACATAAAATGACACACCCTCCACTTTATGCCTACATTACCTCCCTATTTGCTAACTTCATATGAGCTAATCCACATTAAAGAAACATGCATTTCAGCAGAACAAACTGTACAATATTCATTTCATTTACTACACCTCTGATATAAATGGAATTGTCAAGCTCATTTCAATACTGAAATTTTATCTCATTAGTGAAAGTGTTTCTTCAATTTACTACTGTTTGTACAAAGAAATGTATAGTCTATCAATGGCAGATCTTTCTTATCAAGGTGTTTCATAAATAACAGTCAAGTAAAAAGTCTCCATCAAAAGACAAGATGTCTTTTTTTTTCTCTTTAAAAGTTCAGTGTTGTTTTCTGAAGGCTACATACACAACTCAATAAATGTAAAACACACATATTAAGGTAAAATAATCTGTATTACAGAATACAAGATCCCATTTTGATTTCATGCAATTTATAACCCAGAATCTTCAAGGTAATATCATATGTTCAAAACTGAGTCTAACTGAAGTGTTTTACAATTTGAAGCTGTCATGTAGTTGA
Source organism: Phacochoerus africanus (assembly GCF_016906955.1). NCBI lineage: Eukaryota > Metazoa > Chordata > Mammalia > Artiodactyla > Suidae > Phacochoerus > Phacochoerus africanus. The sequence goes on along the minus strand of NC_062556.1, from coordinate 33,578,797 downwards.
CAAATAAGAAAAATCACACCAAGTAAAACATATCCCCATGAGCAGAGTGCTACACACACTGGAGGTCAATATCTTTCTACAAGACATTGTCACATGCTCAGATACTTTACCTGGCGTATGACTTATCTTTGATGAAAATTGAGGGCATTTTGCTGTGCTTATTCTTCTGACATTTGTGAAATATTCTAAAATGGAATTCTTTTTCATGAGGTCTTCAAAAAGGAAACAATTTTCTCAAATTTTTTTTTCAAATAAGGCAAAGTACAATGGATTCTAAAATGAAATCAATATATTTCACTCTTCTTTTGGCACAATATATATTAAACAAATTTGCTTAATATTGCATATATACGTGACAATTTACAAGAAGATAGCAAATTAAAACTCCTCTATATTCAACAGCCAAAATAACAATAGAAACATCTAAAACAACCTACAAATTACAATAGTTACCAAACTAATAAGCTTTGAAAACAATGACAATGTGAACAAAAGCATTATAGATCCAAATCCCACACTCCTGATGGCTCTGAAAGAATGTGAAGGGGAACCATCAAAAGGCAAGAACTTTGAGTGGTACATCCAATCATCAACTCCTCATGGAAGGACAGGTGGTCTGACATATGGATCCACATTGACTGAGGGGGAAAAGCTGGCTAGGTGGCAAGAGTCTTAGAAAGAACAAGAGTAGATTAATGACAAGAAAGCCAGAGAAAAAGGGATGTAAATGAACATCACAGAAGGGATCCAAAGTGGGAAAATACTTTTGTTGTATTTGTGTGTACATATATACTCAACATGGTCACTACAAAGCAAATGGGCAGTGGGAGTCATCTGTGAATATCAGTCGTCATATTTTCATTGCCATTCCAGTATTTAATCAGTGGGGACACCTCATTGTAGTTTTGACTTGCACTTACCTAATAATTAGTGATGTTGAGCATCTTTTCATGTGTGTTTTAGCCATCTGAAGGTCTTTTTTTTGGGGGGGGGGATTAAATATTTTATTTATTTTTTTATTATTACTCAAATGAATTTATCACATCTGTAGTTGTATAATGATCATAACAATCTGATTTCACAGGATTTCCATCCCACAGCCCAAGCACATCCCCCCACCCTACAAACTGTCTCCTCCAGAGACCATAAGTTTTTCAATGTCTGTGAGGCAGCATCTGTTCTGCAAAGAAGTTCCGTCTGTCCTTTTTTCAGATCCCACATGTCAGTGAAAGCATTGGATGTTGGTGTCTCATTGTATGGCTGACTTCACTTAGCATGATAATTTCTAGGTCCATCCATGTTGCAAAAAATGCTGGTATTTCGTTCTTTTTAATGGCTGAGTAATATCCCATTGTGTATATGTACCACATCTTCTGGATCCACTCCTCTGTCGATGGACATTTAGGTTGTTTCCATGTTTTGGCTATTGCAAAGAGTGCTGCAAAGAACATTGGAGTACACGTGTCTTTGCGAGTCATGGTTTTCTCTGGATAGATGCCCAGGAGTGGGATTGTTGGATCAAATGGGAGTTCTATGTTTAGTTTTCTGAGGCATCTCCATACTGCTTTCCACAGTGGTTACACCAATTTACAATCCCTCCAACAGTGTACTAGTATTTCTTTTTATCCACACCCTCTCCAGCACTTACTGTTTGTAGACGTTTGGATGATGGCCATTCTGCCTGGTGTAAGGTGATACCTCATTAGGGGTTTTGATTTGCATCTCTCCAATAATGAGTGACGTTGAACATCTTTTCATGTGTTTCTGGGCCATCTGTATGTCTTCTTTGGAGAACTGTCTGTTTAGATCTTCTGCCCATTTTTTGATGGGGTTGTTTGTTTTTTTGGTATGGAGCTGCAGAAGGTGTTTGTAAATTTTGGAGATCAATCCCTTGTCAGTCAATTCACATGCAAAGATTTTCTCCCATTCTGTGGGTTGTCTTTTTGTGTTGTTTAGGGTTTCCTTTGCTGTGCAGAAACTTTGAAGTTTGATTAGGTCCGGTTTATTTTTGTTTTTGTTGTCAATACTCTGAGAGGTGGATCTGAAAAGATGTTGCTGCCATTTATATTGGAGTTATTGGCCTATGTTTTCCTCTAGGAGTTTTATAGTGTCTGGTCTTCTATCTAGGTCTTTAATCCATTTGGAGTTGATTTTTGTGTATGGTGTTAGGGAGTGGTCTAATTTCATTCTTCTCCATGTGGCTGTCCAGTTTTCCCAGCACCACTTCTTGAACAAGCTGTCCTTTCTCCATTGTATATTCTTGCCTCCTTTGTTGTCATAGATGAGTTGGCTGTAGGTGCATGGGTTTAATTCTGGGCTTTCTATCCTGTTTCACTAATCTATATTTCTGTCTTTGTGCCAGTACCATGCAATTTTGAGGACTGTTGCTTTGTAGTATGTCTGAAGTCTGGGAGCCTGATTCCTCCAGCTCCATTTTTCTTTTTCAGGATGTCTTTGGCTCTGCTGGGTCTTTTGTGCTTCCAAACAAACTTTAAAATATTTTGTTCAAGTTCTGTGAAAAATGTCCATGGTAATTTGTGAGGGATTGCATTGAATCTGTATATTGCCTTAGGTAGTATAGTCATTTTGATAATATTGACTCTTCCAATCCACAAGCATGGTATATCTTTCCATGTATTTGTGTCATCTTTGATTTCTTTCATCAGTGGCTTGTAGTTTTCAGAGTATAGGTCTTTTGTTTCTTTAGGTAGGTTTACTCCTAGGTATTTTATTCTTTTGGATGTGATGGTAAATGGGATTGCTTCCCTAATTTCTCTTTCTGCTCTTTCATTGTTAGAATATAGAAACGCTGTCAATTTCTGTGTATTGATTTTGTATCCTGCGATTTTGCCAAATTCATGGATGAGCTCAAACAGTTTTCTGGTAGAGTCTTTAGGATTCTCTAGGTATAGTGTCATGTCATCTGCAAATAGCAATAGTTTTACTTCTTCCTTTCCAATTTGGATTCCTTTTATTTCTTTTACTTCTCTGATTGCCATGGCTAGGACTTCCAGAATTATCTTGAAGAGTAGCGGTGAGAGCAGACATCCTTGTCTTGTTCCTGATCTCAGTAGGAATTCTTTCAGCTTTTCACCATTGAGAATGATGTTTGCTGTGGGTTTGTCGTATATGGCCTTTATTATGTTGATGTAGGTTCCCGCTATGCCCACTATCTGAAGGGTTTTTATCAGAAATGTGTGTTGGATTTTGTCAAAGGCTTTTTCTGTGTCTATTGAGAGGATCATATGGTTTTTATTCTTCAATTTGTTCATGTGGTGTATCACACTGATGGATTTGCAGATATTGAAGAACCCTTGCATCCCTGGGATAAATCCCACTTGATCATGATGTACAATCCTTTTAATGTATTGTTGGATACGGTTTGGTATCATTTTGATGAGGATTTTTGCTTTGATCTTCATCAGTGAAATTGGCCAGTAGTTTTCTTTTTTTTGTGGAGTCTTTGTCTGGTTTTGGTACCAGGGTGATGGTGGCCTCATAGAATGAGTTTGGGGGTGTCCCTTCCTCTGCAATTTTTTGGAATAGTTTCAGAAGGATAGGTGTTAGCTCTTCTCTAAATGTTTGATAGAATTCACCTGTGAAGCCATTTGGTCTTGGACTTTTGTTTTTTGGAAGTTTTCTCATCACAGTTTCAATTTCAGTTCTTGTGATGGGTCCATTCATCTTTTCTATATCACCTTGGTTTAGTCTTGGAAGATTATATTTTTCAAAAAATTTGTCCATTTCTTCTAGGTTTTCTGCTTTATTGGCATATAGTTGCGTGTAGTAGTCTCTTATGATCCTTTGTATTTCTGTGATGTCGGTCTTTTTTCATTTCTAATTTTATTGATTTGAGTCCTCTCTCTTTTTTGCTTGATAAGCCTGGCTAAGGGTTTATCACTTTTGTTGATCTTTTCAAAGAACCAGCTTCTCGTTTCATTGATCTTTTCTATGGTTTTCTTTGTTTCTATTTCATTGATTTCTGCTCTGATCTTTATGATTTCTTTCCTTCTACTAACTTTAGGTTTTGTCTGTTCTTCTCTCTCGAGCTGCTTTAGATGTAAAGTTATCTTGTTTATTTGGGCTTTTTCTTGTTTCCTGAGGTGTGCTTGTATTGCTATAAACTTTCCTTTTAGAACAGCTTTTGCTGCATCCCATAGGTTTTGGAGTGTTGTATCTTCATTATCATTTGCTGCCAGGTATTTTTTACTTTCCCCTTTGATTTCTTCAGTGATCCATTGGTTCTTTAGTAGCATGTTGTTGAGTCTCCACCTGTTTGTGTTTTTTGCAGATTTTTTCTTGTTGTTGATTTCCAGTCATATAGCATTGTGGTCGGAAAAGATGCTTGATATGATTTCAATTTTCTTAAAGTTACCAAGGTTGGATTTGTAGCCCAGGATATGATCAATCTTAGAGGATGTTCCATGTGCACTTGAGAAGAATGTGTATTCTGTTGCTTTTGAATGGAATGTCCTATAAATATCTATTAAGTGCATCTGGTTTAATGCTTCATTCAGGGCCTGTGTTTCCTTATTGATTTTCTGTCTGGATGATCTGTCCATTGCTGTAAGTGGGGTGTTAAAGTCTCCCACTATGATTGTGTTATTGTCGATTTCTTCTTTTAAGGTTGTCAGCAGTTGCCTTATACATGGTGGTGAACCTGTGTTGGGTGCATAGATATTTAAAATTGTTATATCATCTTCTTGGATTGATCCTTTGATCATTATGTAATGTCCTTCTTTGTCCCTTAAAATATTCTTCATTTTAAAGTCTATTTTGTCTGATATGATTATTGCTACTCCAGCTTTCTTTTGATACCCGTTTGCATGAAATATTTTCTTCCATCCTCTCACTTTCAATTTGTATGTGTCCCTAGAAGTGAAGTGGGTCTCTTGAAGGCAGCATATATATGGTTCTTGTTTTCATATCCTTTTAGCCTGTCTGAGTCCTTTGGTTGGGGCATTTAGTCCATTCACATTTAAGGTAATTATTGATATGTATGTTCTTATTGCCATTTTATTAATTACTTTGGATTTGTTTTTGCTGCTCTTTTTCCTCTCCTTCTTCTCTTGTTCTTTTCTGCCTAGAGAAGTTCCTTTAGTATTTCTTGTAAGGCTGGTTTAGTGTTGCTGAATTCTCTCAGCTTTTGCTTATCTGTGAAGGTTTTGATTTCTCCTTCAAATCTGAATGAGAGCCTTGCTGGGTAGAGTAATCTTGGTTGGAGGTTTTTTTCCTTTCATCACAGTAAGTATATCATGCCACTCCCTTCTGGCCTGCAGAGGTTCTGCTGAAAACTCTGCTGATAACCTTATTGGGGTTCCCTTGTATGTTATTTATTTCTTTTCCCTAGCTGCTTTCAAGATTTTCTCTTTGTCTTTCATTTTGGTCAGTTTGATTAGTATGTGTCTCAGGGTGTTTCTCCTTGGGTTTATTTTATAAGGTACTCATTGTTCTTCCTGGATTTGAGTGAGTGGTTCCTTCCCCATGTTAGAGAAGTTTTTGGCTATTATCTCTTGGAATATGTTTTCTGTCTCCTTCTCTCTCTCTTCGCCTTCTGGCACCCCTATAGTACGGATATTGGTGCATTTAACGTTGTCCCAGAGTTCTCTGAGACTCTCTTCATTTGTTTTCAATCTTTTTTCTCTTTTCTGTTCTGTGTTTGTAATTTCTGCTAATCTGTCCTCCACCTTGCTTATTCGTTCTTCTGCCTCCTGTATTCTGCTGTTAGCTGCTTCTAGTGAATTTTTTATTTCAGTTATTGTATTTTGCATCTCTTCTTTAAGTTTGATATCTTGTATCTCTTTGCTCAGTGTTTCATGTAAGTTATCCATCTTTGCCTCCAGTTTATTTCCAATGTCTTGCATCATCTTCAGCATCAACAATCTAAAGTCTTTTTCCTGGAGCCTGAGAATCTCCTCCTCGCTGAGCTGTTTTTCTGGGAGTTTTCCTTTCTCCCTCATCTGAGTTATAGTTCTTTGTCTTTTCATTTTGATAGGTTTTTGGTTTGGTGACCTTTTTATAGATAACAATGTTGTAGCCTCTCTTCCTTCTGGGGTCTGCCCCCCTTGTGGCTGAAGTCAGTATGGGGCTTGGTGTAGGCTTCCTGATGGGAGGGGCTGATGCCTGCCCACTGGTAGGAGGAGCTGATTCTAATCCCTCTGGTGGGTGGGGCTTAGTCTCTGGATGGGATTAGAGGCAGCTGTGTGCCTGAGGGGTCTTTAGGCAGCCTGTTTACTGAGGGGTAGGGCTGTGATCCCACCTGGGTTGTTGTTTGCCCTGGAGCATCTCAGCAGCTGGCTGATGGGTGGGGCCAGATTTTCCCAAAATGGCCACCTCCAGAGAAATGCACTGCTGCTGAATATTCCTGAGAGCTTTGCTTTCAATGTCCTTCCCTCCCAACAAGCCATGTTCACCCCTGTTTTCCCAGGACATCCTCCAAGAACTGCAGTCAGGTTTGACCCAGATTCCCTTGGAGACTTTGCTTTGCTCCAGGGCTCTTTCTCCCTCTGCTAGGTCCCCACACGTGAGAGTTTGATGTGTGGCTCAGAACTCTCACTCCTGTAGGTGAGTCTCTGTGAACCAGTTAGTTTCCAATCTGTGGAGTTTCCCATCCAGGAGGTATGGGGTTGTTTATATTGTGAAATCGCCCCTCCTACCTCTTGATTTGGCCTCCTCTTTTTCTTCTGGAGTAGGGTATCTTTTTTAAGGTTTCCGGTACATTTTGCTGAAGAGTGCTCAGTCTTTAGTTGTGAATTTTGTTGTTTTTAGGATAGAAGTTGAGCTCCAGTCCTTCTATTCCGCCATCTTAATCCCCAGCCATCTGAAGGTCTTCTCTGGAGAAATGTCTATTTGGGTCTTCTGCCCATTTTTTGATTGAGGTTTTTTTTTAGTGGCAATCTGCATGAACTGTCTGTATATTTTGGAAATTAATCCCTTGCCAATACCTTCATTTACAAATATTTTCTCCCATTGTGAGTTTGTCTTTTTGATCTTTTAAGGTTCCCTTTGCTGTGAAAAAGCTTTTAAGTTTAATTAGGCCCCATTGGTTTGTCTCTGTTTTTATTTTCATTACTCTAGAAGGTGAATACAAACAAATATTGCTGCAATTTATGGCAAAGAGTGTTTTCCTTTGTTTTCCTCTAAGAGTTTTATAGTATCTGGCCTTATATTTAGGTCTTTAATCTATTTTGAGTTTATTTTGTGTCTGGTGTTAAAGAATGTTCTAATTTCATTTTTTTACATAATAAGCATCACTTATTGAAGAGACTGTCTTTTCTCCATTGTATATTCTTGCCTCCTTTGTCATAGATCATTTGACAACAGGAGCATGGGTTTATTTCTAGGCTTTCTATCCTATATATTGATCTATATTTCTGTTTTTGTGTCAGTACAATACTGTTTTGATGACTTTGGCTTTGTGGTATAGTTGAAGTCAGGGAGTTTGATTCCTCCAGCACCTATTTTCTTTCTAAGGATTGCTTTGGCTCTTCAGGGTCTTCTGTGTTTCCCCATGTTTCCTCTACACCCACTTTCTGGAGCAGTTTTTTTTATCATAAATGGTTGAATTTTGTCAAAAGCTGTTTCTGCATCTACTGAAATGATATTGATTTTATTCTTCAGTTTGTTAATGTGGTGTATCACTGATTGATTTGCAGATATTGACGAATCCTTTCATTCCAGGGATCAATCCCACTTGGTCATGGTAGAACACAGCTTCCTTATTACTATTTATCTGGTACTATGAGAGTCCTTTATAGCAAAAATAGATAACAATGATGAGCTATCTAGTACTCTCTAGCCATCTGCTGATAAGATAATTGTATTAGACTCCTCTCATCATGAAGATCACTTCAATGAAATAAGGACTGCTGTTCTATCAGCAACACTATCCATAGACTTATGAAATGTTTTTATATGCATTCTATTATTATATTACAGTAATGATGTTATTCCAAGAAGCTTTTATTCTTTTTTCAGCTGCACCCATGCCCTATGGAAGATATCATACCAGGGATCAAATCTGAACTGCCACAAAGACGACAGATCTTTAACCCACTGAGCACAGTAGAAACGCCAAGAAGCTTTGCCTCCAACCAAGGACTAAATTTTATGACCAAAAAAAGAGTGAAGTTATCAGCTGACACTTGTGATCCTGTGATATTTCCAGTTATTTTCATGAAACGTCATGCAATAGCAGAAGATGCCACAGAGCAACACTCTGGTTTCTTGAAAACTCAGTTAGAGTATCAGTTTGGAGGCAACACCCTGCAAATTCAGAGTGTTCTCCTACTGGAAAACTGTATATGCTATATGCTCTGTGTATGTTGGCGTTTCTTCTAGTGATAAATTCATATGTCTGTTAGGAGCAACACTTCCTATCATTACATATAATTGCAGAATAAAAGTTTTGCTTCACAACACACAACTTTATGTTTTACTGGTTTAACTCTCTTAATACACAAGGGAAGAATGATTCCAGAAGGGACCAAACTAATGATTCCACTAACCTTGAGGTTGAGATAATTATACAGCCCTTATAAGCTTTTTAAGTACTTTAAACCATAAAACCAATAGAAAAAAGAAAGAGAATTATTGTGATGTTTGAGTAACTGCTCCTGGTTATCAACAGGCAATATTTTGTGCTACACAAAGAAAGTGGATAAGTGCATCTCCTTCCTGGTAATGCCATGTCCAGTGGTAAAGGTTCATGAAAGACTAGAGCAACACAGCATAAGCAGTACTATCAGTGTCCCCAGTGCCTCGGGGTGAAGGTCTGAAGTCATCCCAACTAAGCCAGGTTCAAAAACAAACAAACAAACAAACAAACAAAAAAACTAACTTAGGTCCTGGCTTTGGGGAAAAGGAAACAGAAAACAGAAAATGAAGAAGATATAAATACCAATTATAGCCTCATGACCAGTTGCAGAAGGAAAGACTACAGAGGCTATATTCTTCTTTGTTCTTAATACATACAATGTTTGCATCATATTTATTAGCCCTTTCTCACTTCCTTTCTCTTTTCTCCCAACAATTTACATAAATTTGTTGTTGATTGTTAACTTATAATTAACCCTCAGGTTTAATACGTCAAGGTAGGATTGTGACTAAACTTAAAAAGGAATAAATATCACTGAGATGGTATAGGAACTACTGGGATTTGAGATTTTACATTTTGAAAAAAGGATTTTACATTTATGAAGAACAGTTGTATTAGGCAGGAGCATGTTGTTGTTACTCTTTCTATGATTGATTGAATTCTCTGTTTCAAGAGATTTTTTAAGAAGGTTTAAGCTTGATAGAGTTCCCATTGTGGCTCAGCAGATTGGGAACCTGACTAGTATCCATGAGGATGTTGTTCGATCCCTGGCCTTGCTCAGTGAGTTAAGGATCCAGGGTTGCCACAAGCTGTGGTGCAGGTCACAAATTTGGTTTGATCTGGCATTGCTGTGGCTGCAGCATAAGCCAACAGCTGCAGCTCTGATTCGACCCCCCAGCCCAAAAATTCCATATGCTGCAGGTGTGACCATAAAAAGAAAAAAAAAACAGTTTATCAGCTAACCCATCACTGCATCCACAAGATGCCAAGCCTAGTCTAGCCCACACATAGCAAGCACCAATAACGACTGAAGGACCATCAATATGGAACCTAGATCATGGGTTGAGGTAAAAGAACTTTCAATGAAATTAGGAAATTAGCAGTTCCATTATAAGCAAGAACAGTAACTACAGGCCTCTGCCACAAAACTATGGTCTCACTAACATGCTTTTTACCACGAATTCCATTCATCTTTATACAAGTAATTATCAAAAGTATTAGGTTTTTATTTAATCAATAGCACTTACTGTACAGATGATATTTGTAATATTCAACAAATATTATGACAGGTTATCCATTATTAACTTATTGGAGAAACTACTTTAGTCCTAATATTGATTTCAATGGTTTCAATTACATTTATTACTTTAAGACTCTTAATTCTAGAATTTGCAGTAGCCTTCATTCAAGCTTATGGATTTACACTACTAACTATCCTTTATTTATACGATAATACTTATTGACCCACCAAACATATATATGTCACATAGTAAATCTTAACCCTTGACCACTAACAGAATTATCCATACTTTTAATAACTTCAGGATTTGTTATATGCTTTCATTTAATTTTAAAAGCTTCATTAATTAATGAAGTATTGTAGGCTTGTTAACAGATATTTTAACAGTGTATCAGCATGATGAAATACTGTGAGAGAAGATACATTTCAAGGTCAAGATAAAAGAAAGAGAGATGAGTTTAAAAGTTAAGATAATAATACAGACAGGAAATTATGTAAATCTGTACAGTGTAGTGGCAGTTGGATAATGAGAAATTCAATTAAAAGTATTTATGTCAGAGCTGCTGAGCTGAATGGCCACTCGATGTGGGGAAAGACTGGAATGATCCCAGCTTTCTTGGTTGTATGACTATATGGATCATGGTGCCACCAAATGAGATGGATAGAAGGTCAGTTTTGAAACACTGTGCCTCAGGCATTAGACACTTGTTTGTATTATAGATAGGTCTCAGGCCTGGAATTGACTTGAGAGTCATTGGTGTCTAGGTGGCAGTTAACATCATGCATTTTAAAACACTTCTCCCACAGTTTGGAGATACCTTAGAAATCTATACATAGAACTTCCATATGACCCCGCAATCCCACTCTTGGGCATCTATCCGGACAAAACTCTACTTAAAAGAGACACCTGCACCCGCATGTTCATTGCAGCACTCTTCACAATAGCCAGGACATGGAAACAACCCAAATGTCCATCGACAGATGATTGGATTCGGAAGAAGTGGTATATATACACAATGGAATACTACTCAGCCATAAAAAAGAATGACATAATGCCATTTGCAGCCACATGGATGGAGCTAGAGAATCTCATATTGAGTGGAATGAGCCAGAAAGACAAAGACAAATACCATATGATATCACTCATAACTGGAATCTAATATCCAGCACAAATGAACATCTCAGAAAAGAAAATCATGGACTTGGAGAAGAGACTTGTGGCTGCCTGATGGGAGGGGGAGGGAGTGGGAGGGATCGGGAGCTTGGGCTTATCAGACACAACTTAGAATAGATTTACAAGGAGATCCTGCTGAATAGCATTGAGAACTTTGTCTAGATACTCATGTTGCAAAAGAAGAAAGGCTGGGGGAAAAAATGTAATTGTAATGTATACATGTAAGGATAACTTGACCCCCTTGCTGTACAGTGGGAAAATAAAAAATATATTTAAAAAAAGAAAAAAATAAAAATAAAACACTTCTCCCAATAAATAAAATATTTACTTCTTGTTCTTCCCATCTTCAATCTGTCTTCTATATAGGCATACAAGCTATACTGATCCTATCTCAAAAATCTCTGAGAGTGAAACAGGGTAGACTACCAAAGGGCTGGCAGAATTGTGGACTAGTTACCGCTCTGGGCTTGAACATGGAGAGGTTAGTTACATTCTATTTTCAAATCACAAGTAACTTCTGAAGGCCCATGCAGAGGTAGTGAGTATGTGCCCAGGATCCTCACTGTGCCAGCTGCTAGGCACCCCCTCCCTGATTCACTACATCCAGTGCCTAGACTGGTAACTGAGGTCCAGTTCTAGCTTCTCCATCTGCTCAGACTAGCCTTTCTCTACCATTCTGTTATATATAGGATCATGTGGACTACTCCCTCTCCCAATATCACAGCTTGGACTATTGCCAGTCCATTGCCTAGACTTTTGAGCTCTAGCACCTTCTTATGCTTATTAATGCTCCCCCTAGTCATCTTCTTTTCCCATGTTATACCCAGAGGACATTGAGCAGTCACCCTCTGAAACTCCCCTAGATGGTATAGAGAGATGACAGCTGACAGTAATGATATATAAGAGAGCACAGAAAGAGAGGCACCAAAGGGAACTGAAAATGGACAACCAGAAGAGAAAATGTTATTGCTAATCAAAGCAAGAGTAGTCTCAGTGTCTGAAGGGGAGAAAAATCAGTGGATTAAGGAGTAAGAGGAACTGGCTAAAAAGTAGAAAGTGTAGGTCATTATTCTAGAATCATGGTTGTTAATCCTAAAAGGTCTAAGACAAATTGCACAACATATATACCATGCAAGTTCATGAACTTTACTCATTAGAGAGTCCCTAGGAACCCATTTATCTTGACTGCTATTTTCTAATTATAGTATGCTTGGTTATCTGGTTTCTCATTGCATGCAAAATTACAATGAACAAATCAGAAAGGAGAACACACTAAGAATAGTAAATATAACATTACAATTTGGCAAAAGAGAAAAAGTAGGGGGGAAAAAGAACTGCAGACCTCAAACAGAACAGTCCAGCATCAGTTAGTACAGACATAAATCATTCAAAACAACACACCCAGAGAAAAATCATTGCATTTCAGCATAATACTTTAAATGATATTCTCCAAATCAATCTTGGCTGCCAAGAAAATGCTAAACAGTGTTCAATGGACTCCATTTTAAAATACTATAAATGAAAAGATTTTTACCTAAACATTTTTTAGAAGTTCAAATCTTTAAAAGGTTAGTATTCAATTACCTATGAAATGCACACATACAAAATATGTTAGCCAGTGATGCTGAGCAGATGAGATTTTAGTCAACACAGCACGGGAGTGGTAACCAGTTATCAAACTCAGAGAGACTGAGACCCAATCAGCACTGAATAATTTTGGAAAAAAATAATTAAATACTTTCTGCTTATTATTCTATTCATTGCTGAATTTTCACTTAAACTTTTTTCTCCATATGCTAATTTCATTTTCTAGACTTCTACTTCTCATTGCTACTATATAAAATATGTCCTATATGGGATATTTAGAACAGTGTTCTTCTGTGAAATAGACTTTATTTTCTCTGAAGTGTAAGCACCAAGTCCATAAATGTTGGATTCATAAACACTGATAAATTGAAGCTCTCCATATTCACAGTTTGAATGCTCACCCTCAATACTGACAATCTGTTTCCATCCACTGAGGCCACTCTTGGCCCAACCCCTAGCCTCAGGCTAGCTGTTATAACATGCTCCTCAAACCAGTCCCACTTGTTAAAATGAGAATTAGCAACAGTGGGAATTAACAACATATTAGCATCTTTTGGAAGCTTACTTCTTGCAATAGTGCTAAAAGAAAAGATTTGGAGAGAAAGTTTGTATTTGGGGAAAAGAAACTCTTCTGAAGAAAACTGAGATTCTGCTTTATTATTTGTGCAGCATGGGGAAAAGTAAATTGATTATTGATTTTTTTTATGTCTGTGCTTTATAGAAAAGATTTATCTATCTCGTATTTAAAATACACCCAGACAGGAGAAGACAAGGTATGCAGAAATCACTATAACCCTGACTCGTTATAGTCATAGCTTCTTTCTAACTGACATAATCTACCATGTGACATCAAAAGCTTTTGACTGATGGTGTAATGGCTGAACACCCTGATATCTCTCTTTAAATACATTCAACCTCCACTCTACACTGAACATTTAAAATTAGCTGGAAATTTCAACTTGCTGAACATTCAAAATGAGTTTCCAGGATTCTGGGGCAGAGGAGAGATACCAGGAGAAAGGAAAAGCTCTAGATTCAGTTACATGTGGTGACCACCCAAGAGAGAGCTGCAGAGCAGAGGAGAAAGAAGGTGGCAAGACTGACACAGGAGACACACTGCTGGAAATGACACCCTCTTTCACTTTAGTGCCATAAACAATTCCATTACTATTTTGACTAATCTGATAAAAGGCCTTGCAACCCTGGTCATTTCAGCTTCATCTCTGCCTTCCCCAGATTCCAATCGCTTCAGTGCCAACATAAAGATGTCCAATAAAAAAAGGATTACTGCTAACTTCCCTTAAAGTATCGTACTTTTCAAGGTTGCCCAGCCACAGTTACGCTCTCCTGCTGCTATTTCTCAAGTGAATTACAGTCTTTCCTTTCCCCTCTCCCTCCCTCTGTTTTTGCCTCCCCTGTACAGGTTCCTTCATCGTCTCAGTATTCTCTGCTTTCCATCAGGTGCAAAGAAATGAAACTCTACTTGAAAAAGCAGCACAGCTAGTGTTAGGTATTCATGAATCAATGGAGCTAAGGGATTTTATCCGTAATTATTTTATCTAGAAAAGCAACCACAAATGTACAAACTTGATTTCAGGTAAGTAGTTGGAAGACTTAAGACTCTTAGAGCAAAGATTTTTTTGGTCTGCCAGTTAGCAGAAAAAGTACAGGGAAATCTACTCAATGTTGTATAATAACCTATATGGGGAAAGAATCTGAAAAGGAATGGATGGATGTATATGTGCAGCTGATTCACTACAGTGTATACCTGAAACTAACACAACATTTTTTGTTTGTTTTTTTGTTGTCTTTTTGTCTTTTTAGGGCCACACCCATAGCATATGGAGGTTCCCAGGCTAGGGGTCTAATCGGAGCTGTTTCCACTGGCCTACTCTACAGCCACAGCAATGTGGGATCCGAGCCACATCTGCAACCTACACCACAGCTCACTGAAATGCCGGATCCTTAACCCATTGAGCAAGGCCAGGGATTGAACCCGCAACCTCATGGTTCCTAGTAGGATTCATTTCCGCTGCGCCACAATGGGAACTCAGAAACTAACACAGCATTTTAAGTCAACTCTATTCCAATAAAATTTCTTTAAAAGTACAATAGCAGAAAAAGGAGGTATCCTAATGATCACTAACAAAGAGAGGAACAAACAGAGCAGAAATAATCTCTAGGAGTGAGCCATCAAAACAGAGACTCTTCCTCAATGATGGCAGAGTAAACTGCTCAGAATCACCTCAAGAATAAGGCACATGGCATTCACTAGCTCAGTGACCTTGGACAGGTTACTGTACGTCTCTGAGATTGGCTTCTAATCTGCAAATATCTTTAAAAATTATTGTGAGGAATAAATGTAATCCTCTAAGAACACAAAAATTTAGAGTGGATAGGCAAGGTGGTCCTACTGTATAGCATAGGGAATTATATCCAGTCTCTTGGGATGATGGGAGGTAATATGAGAAAAAGAATGTTCATATATATATGACTGGGCCACTTTGCTATGACTGGGCTACAGCAGAAACTGGCACAATGTAAATCAACTATACTTTAATAAAAAATTTTTCTTTAAATACCTTCAACTAGTATCTGACACACTATAAGTGAACAGTAAGTGTGACCCATCATGTATGCATATAAAATGCCACCACCACCATCACTAGGATGATTTTAAATACCTGTCAAAGCAAAATACTAGGCTCTCCCTAATGGACAGAGGTAGAAATTCTGAGGGCCTTTATTAATTATCGGCCATGAACCTCTGGTTGGCATTCCAACTTGCCCTGCTTCTCCTTCTGGAGTAATCCTAATACCACTTTATGTGTGTTGAATCATTTTTGGTCAATTCCTGTCTAGATGGTCCTGAATCTGATTATAGGATAATCTTTGTCCTAGATATTCAGCATCCCCTAGACTGATAACTAAGATTGTTGAATTTTTCACATGCCATTTTATATTTTAATCTTCAGATTTTCATTTGGAAATCTCACATATAATAGGTCTTATATAAGCTTCTTTAAATTCATTACCACTACTTCTTTCAAAATGTGCATATTAGGTATTATTATCTCCAGTTGACAGCTGGGGAAACCTAACCGAAATTCTGCCTGAATTTCCAGTCATGACACTGAATTTGAAAACTAATGTGTCCAAATTATGTTTGGTTTTGTTTTTTTCTACCACTTCATGGTATACCTGGCTCTTCTCTCCTCTGCTTAGCATTCTCCTTTTAGCATCTAATATTTCCTGACTAAATTTATAGAAAATCAACTATTTTTTTCTGAGATGATGGGATACAAAATTTGGAAATGTTTTTTAAAAGTAAAAAGAAAATAAAAGTCACTTATATTCTTGGCATGCAAAACTGATTTTTGATCTATTTGTTTCTAGTATTCTTATATTGTCTCCATGTATAAATTTTTTTAATATGGAAGTAATGTATATATAAATTCTCTGTAAAAAAACTTGAAGGTCACAAATAAAACCAAAAGTCTTATTTTAGTACAATAATAAAACTAATGTCTCCTTTGACTATCACTCCAATACTCAGCTCCAATTTCCAAGACACAATGAGGTTGCCATATATCCTTCAGTCTATTTTTATATTCTTACATAAATACATCGAAATATAATAGTATATTTTGTGGAGGATTTTGAATATAAATATACCACAGTGAATGTATTAATTTGTGGTTTGCTTACTCATTGAATAATTCTACTTAAAGTTCTGGGACTCTTTGTTAAGTTTATTCCCAGATACTGCATAGGTTTTGTTGCAATTTTGAATGGAATCCTCTTTTATTCCATTTTCTAATAGGTTATTTCCAGGATATAGAGAAGCAATTGATTTTGATATGCTAATCTTACATCCAACAACCTTACTATACTCTTTTATTACTCCTAAGAAGAGAGGCCTTTTCTACCTCTTTATTACCTACAGAGAAACTGGGTGTCACATTTTAGTCCTGGAAACTGGACAATCTGAGCAGGATTCTGAAAATAACAAAATTCAGCTACAATAAAACAGCGATGCCCCATGAAGTTCTTGATAATGGAAATTGGCCTGTCATGATTTGCTGATTTATAGCTTGATCACACGTTACACACACATGTATGCCTACAAGATAATTGCACTGACTTTCTTTCTGTGACTTTATAATGTCATAGCACAAAGTTATAGTCACTTTTCTGAAAGCCAAAATCATGTTTAATTCTCCTCTGGTGGACTATGGTGATGAGGATGATGGCAAGTTCTCAGGGCTAACGCACAGGAGGTTTGAGGGGAGAAAAGTGTGCTAAACAAAAATTGAAAGTTAATGCCATGTCACCAGATTCCCATAGTAAGCAATTAGCAAAGAAAAAGATGAACAAAAATGAATAACTGTTGAGAAAGTAACACCTTACCAATCTATGATGTCAGTTAAAGCTCTAAAGTAAAATGACTTTTCATATATACAGATTTTTAGGCTAGTCCTAATTGTCATGTGCATTTTTCCAAGAAAATGCCGTTAGATTTTGGTCATATCTACCCATGTAAGATGAGCCCATAGAACAAGCCTTCTGCCCATTTCATTAGAATTAGTAGTTAACCAGCCTGGGCTATGCAATGGACTCATCAGTGATGATTGTTATCAACCATAAATGCCCAATGTTAACAAATTTGCCATCCTTTTATTTATCTTCTGGTCTATGTAGATAAACTTCTATAGAAGGCTGGCTTGCTTTTCTTTGCATTTTATCCCTTTCTATCTTTCTCCCTCTTTCTTTCTTTCTTTCTTTTTCTTTCTTTCTTTCTTTCTTCCTTTCTTCCTTGTTCTTTCTTTCCTTCTTTCTTTCCTTATTCTTTCTTTCCCTCTTTCTTTCTTTCCTGAGTCTTCCCCTCAAATAAAAAGAAAAATACCAACACAAAATTCAATTTCCAAATGGATGAAATCTTGAAGCACTTTTAGAGGATGACTATGGACTCCCTGCTTCCCTCACCTCCAAGTCAGATTAAAGATTTACAAAACACTCCACTGAAATAAACAAAGAACCATTTGCTATACATGCCTTGAAGAAAAATGGTTTGTTTCAAGGCGCAATGGATCCAAGATTCCTCCAGACTCTCAAAGGCATTGGAAGTATGATGACATCAGAGTTCCCTAGCCATATGCTATGGTGACAGTTTTTGTGCAAACTGGGTTCTTTTAAAGCATTTCCGAAACTACAAGTTTTTTTTTTTCCATTCAGAATGAACATTATAGAAAAATAAGTGGGAAAAAATACATAGATCTTCAGCCGCAAAGCAGCTAGTTTTCCTCTTTTTACTTGGTTGAAAAATGCCTAAGTGGCCATGACTTAACTGGTTTCTTCACTCCCACTTCTACTGAAATGAAGGAAATTCCTGAGGTCTTTGAGGATAGTGATCTAACAGTCTGAAGTTTTCTAAATAGTTTTAAATCTAAATACTAAGCCCTGGGAATTCCCACTGTGGTGCAGCAGAAACTACCATCCGAATAGTATCCATGAGAATGCAGGTTTGATCCCAGGCCTCGCTTAGTGAGTTGGAGATCTGTTGTAGCCATGATCTGCCATGTAGATCACAGACACAGCTCAGATCCCACGTTGCTGTGGCTATGGCACAGGCCAACAGCTGTAGCTCCAATCTGACCCCTCGCCTGGGAAATTCCATATGCCATAAGTGCAGCCCTAAAACAAAGGCAAAAAAACCTAAGCCCTGAACCTTCAAGTTGTAAATTTACTCTTATCAAAAAAAAAGAGAAAAAAGTCAGTAGTAGAAATAGATGATTAAGGCAGAAATTAAGGAAGTGGGTGCCTCTGTGTTGTGGGTAATCAAACTCTTTCTGGGTTGTAACCTGGTGCAGAGGATCACCACAATGCATCCTGTTACAAGGCACAGAAAAAATCACAAGTGAAAGAAATCTGAAATGCTTTAACTCATACACATAGGTCTCTTCCTGCGATCTATTGCCTATTAATACTGTTCTTTACATGTAGGCAAATAACAAATTATCCTTAATGAAAAGAACAATTTCCATGGATCATGGTTGAAAGTGGTATAAATAAAAATATCTCAGAGGGATGTTTTAGTAAAGCTTCAATATCATTTTTAGGTAGATAAGTGATATTTAATAGTATTTTCCTCTGCTTAAGAAACCCAAGCTTTTCCCATCAATTTAGTCACTATACAAAAAGATATTTTCTTTCATTATATTTTTACTGTATTTTGATCTACTTTGTTGTATATGTGTCTTTTCAAAAACATCTGATGATATGGAAACAAAATTAATTTATTCTCAGAAAGGATACTGAAGCATGACTAATAAGTTATAGCCCTTAACAGGAAATCTTGGTGGAATGCAATGGGTTTAACTGTAAAGTAGTCTTAGTGTGGAAAAAGAGAATAATTCTTCTGAGTACATTGTTACAAGAATTCAAAAAGATTTAACCAATGAATGAAAACAGATCAAACACGTGATTTTCTTTTTTTCAACAGCAGTGGTTTTATAATGCTTTAATTATTAGCCCTACATTTATACTATTTTTTTCATGCACACCATATTACTGAAATAATAGTGAATAATGAATAGTAATAATGAGTGAAGAGGGTGAAGACAGAAAAGAGCAAAAGGATAGGAACTGAGTGCTTTGGCAAGCCCAGCCTGTTCTAGAAAGAACATTGCTATCGGGCTCTGCTCTGCCCTGTATAAAAGGAAAGAATTGGAACATACTTAGAGGAGCCCTGCCATGCTCCTTAGGAGGTGACTAAGACAGTGACAGCTCGATGGCAAGGGGTACACCTCCTAATAATGGCTTCTGGTACTGCAAGAGGCAGTGGCTACAAGCCTGCCAGGAACCTTGAGCTGCGATTATACGAACCAGCATTTCTATGTAATGACCTTTTGCTCACTGACAGTCAGCTGCTGATAACCCCGAGCATGATCAGGAAAGCACACAAACCTAGATGAGGATTTCAGGTACCTGTGGAATAGGAGGTTCTCAGGGCATAAGCAGTTTAGAGTGAATCACTCCCTCTGACCTTCCTTCTGAGAATCAACCCTTTGGAAATCCAAATCAGAAAAAAATGTTGTTGTTTTTTTCTATTTAAATGGAGAAGGAAAAGGTAGGTTGCGTGGTATGAATATGGTCTTACCATGGTCTCTGGGCCACTTGTGAAGCGGAGATGATGAGAAGTTACAGACAAGGTTTCCTGCTCAGTTCATGAGAAGCTACAGAACTTGGCTCAGTCCATTTACAAAGGGTCAAGAGAATCTTGTGGAGGGTTTTCACATCACTGTGGCCATTTCCGGGACTTCTCAAATATGAGTTCTCACAGTCCCATTTACCTTTGTCTGTACCAGTTTGCAGATGGCACATAATTATGCAGTAAATTTCCAAATGCTACAATGAACACAATTACCAAAAGAAAAAAAAATCCTATAGAGGCAAAAATTTGTTAAAATATATTTTAAAAATCATGTTTGCCTTTATTCATGTCTGCCATGAGTTCCCTTCCTTATAAGAACTTCAGCCTATTATAAACAAAAACAAAGTCCCTCCCCTGATCTTATCAGGTCAAACACAGCAAGGAAGTTTTGCCAGGATGCTTTGAGGACATCGTCAAATGTAGCACTTAGAAATTAAGTCAGTAGTTTCTTAGTTCTTTTAGAAGTTGTTTCTTTTTTTGTTTGTTTTTGTTTTGTTTCTGTTTTTGTTTTGCTTTACTTGGTTGTGAGGGAAGAAAGAAATGATACAAGAACTTTAGAAAAACAGGGAGAAACATGTCCTTGTGTCACAATTATTTAGCTGAAAAGGATACATTATTTTTACTATTTACTCGTGGCACACTCTATGAGGAGTCAAATGCTCTGACTGAAGAATGCAAACTGCTGGAGCTTCACCCTGCTAACTGCATTAATTGTAATTCACTGACAGATTGACAGCTATAGACTGATGGATTGTGTGGTAAAAATTCCTCCAATGTTACTATGTATAGTGTGATTCACAGAATAAATAATTAGTATATTTCAGGCTGATCACATCTAGTCTTGAATTTTTTCTTGAATCAATAAATACAACCAAAGTAGTAAAATAACCTTGCACAAATTAAGAATAATCACATAAGCAACAACCATTTGTCCTGACATTTGTATCCTTGGTTGTTTTAAAGTAATAATATAAGTGAGTCATCTATTCTAGAACTAATAGTGTATGACACTGACTTTTAAGTAGGTAGGCATTTTTTTTTCACACACAAAAATACCAAACTTCTACGTGGTAGGGAGTTCTCATTGTGGCTCAGTGGAAAAGAACCCAACTAGTATCCATGAGGCAGATTTGATCCCTGGTCTCGATTAGTAGGTTAACACTCCAATGTTGCTGTGAGCTGTTGTGTAGGTTGTAGGTCTCAGACACAGCTTGGATCTGGCATTGTTGTGGTTGTGGTGTAGGTGGGCATCTGCAGCTCCAGTTCAACTCCTAGCCTGGGAACTTCCATATGCCACAGGTGTGACTCTAAAAACATTAAAATAAATAAAATAAAGTATAAATAAATAAATAAATAAAACTTTGACGCATTAGGATGGGCTGAGAAAGGACACCAGCTCATTTTGCTAATTCCCAAACTTGGGTAGGTGGGTGGGAAGAACATGGCAGCCGAAATTCATGGGTTTTATGGTCAATCTGACATGGGTTTAAAAGTCACTTATGGGCAATGACCTTGAACAAACTATTCACTTTTCTTCTTAGTAAAATGAGAATTACAATAAATACCACGAAGGTTTGATTTCGAGAAGAGATGATAATGTAACGGAAGCATTTAGAATAGTGTCTGGCACATAGTAGATGCAAGAGAAATAAGACTGCTTGTGACGATTAAGGACATTATGAACCGAGTCTATCAACATTTTCCAAAATTATAATGGTGTCCGTAAACAGCCAATATAGAAGACAGTTTGAAATCCTTTCTTTCCACAACTATTTCAGTTTTGCCCAATTCTCACTGTTTTTGCTGATTCCTGAGTTTTGCCTTCCTTTACCAATGAGATGCTGAAGTAGTCAAGAAAAAGGATCAAGACAAACACTCCACTCACAATCATGACATTCAACCTTCCTATGAAATGGAAACTGACCACTAACTGCTAATTTCACCCTGCTCTAGAAGAAGGGTTTTGGAATTAAAGTGGCTGCTGATTGTTAGGCAAAGACATGGATGGAATCAGTGTTGAAAATCTTCAATAGTGAAACATTTTCCTGTTACTCTAGGAATTTTATTAACAAAGCCTTAAGCAAATCAAGGCATATTACAGATCCTTGTTACTTTTATGGTCTGAGGCAATTCAGGCAGAAAGGGACATGCCGGGGAGAGGTACAGAACCACCACAAGTGACAGTCGAGAATGGTTTAAGGAAAGGGTTAAGTTAGAGTGTGGCTACCAAAGTCAATCCCAGCATCCATGGCCTGGGGCAAACCCACTCTGCAAGTCCTCTCTCTGGACCCCACCTGAAGCAGGTTTTTTGGAGCAGGAAGGGTCCTCACCAGTATAGGTCTTAGTGTTGATTTCGGTCTCACCCTCACCATGCACAGAAAAAGACAAACTCCACCTCTTCAGCATTGTATGTCTGGGAGCTGCGGACCCAGGACCCAGGACCCAGGCCCTCAGCCCAGAGGTTACTCCAAAACCCATAGTTTCATAATTTATCTGCCCCTCCTGAGGCTGTCTGTTCAGGATACCACCATGGCTGGGAACTGCAACCTCTACTGATGCATATTAATGAACTGTGAGATTCAGTGTTCCAAGCCAGCAAACAGGCAATTAAAGGACATGCCATTTGCTTGATTATATAGGTTGTTGGGAAATGGTGAAGAGGTAGTTTTTTTAGTATACTTACGGAGTTCTCTTCCACACACTATAGACTGTCATTGCTTTAATCTCCTGAGATGAGCACCAGTATGTAGTTAGTTCTCCTCGATAGACAGCAAAGATCCTGTATGTCATTTATATGGCTGAGTGACTCATCTGTTCCATTTTTCCACTTATCCTCATGAATCCTAGTTTTGTATAATCCTGAAACTTTGCCATGGATTTGGAATTAAAGCTTTTGCTTTGAAGACATGCCCTGATTCTGAGAGAGAGAGAGAGAGAGAGAGAGAGAGAGAGAAAGCAAGAGAGAGAAACAGATCCAGGCCTATTGTCCTTACCATAAAGTGGTCTGCAGATGAATTAGCTGCTGCTCAACAGGCAATTCAGACAATCACTTAGCACAGAGGCATTCCCCACTATCACCTCTATCTTTCTTTTTGCGGACTTTCAAATCTTGACAATACTGTAACATGATGGCTTTGTTCACTTCCAAGTACAAAGAAGAAAAAAAAATCTAAACACAATTTCACCTAAGTACTTTTCTTAGTGTTTTGAATTCCAGCTGTGTTGCATTCTCTCACATAAAAGCAGACAGAGATGTATGTAATCTCAGACAAATTTGACAAACAAATCTGAAGTTCATGCAGGATTTTCCCTATAGCTTTTAAATAGCAGTATCAGCCAGGCTCATACATAAACTGCAGTTGACCTTCCTGATAGCTAAAACAACACATATTGTGACCTACTAATGTCCTTGTGCAGGTTCCATGTTTTTAAAACTTAAAGAATTCAAAAAGATGATTCAAAGCATGTGTGATTATTGTTCATAAAATTTGTGTTGTATTTTTCATTTCCTGCAGTAGCGTCTCTGAGAAAGGAAAGTGTGACAATCATTGCAAATGAAATCTCAAGACAAGCAACATGACCATCTCATACTAGAGATTCACATATTTTGAAGTATTTTAGAATACTTGTGTGTTCTTGTGCAGTTGTTATCCACAAAGTTAGGGCCCAGAAACCCATGGCTATTCGTGGTGTGGTGAGGCTAAGGCAATTCAAGAGATTAACTGTGTATTTAATATTTTGTAATAACCTATAAGGGAAAAGAACTTGAGAAAACAGATATACATGTATGTATACCTGAATCCCTCTGCTGCACTCCTGAAACTAACATGACATTGTAAATCAACTAGACTTTGGTCAAAAAATAAATAAAAATTTAAAACGTCCACTGTGAACATCCTCTACATCTCATCAACCATCAGGAAGGGATCTTCTGTGGGAAAGAGACCTCAGAGGAAACTTCCAAGCTCTGAAGCTCTAGGTAAGGCACAGAATGAATAATCTATCGAAATGAACATAAAGCTAAAAGTTAAAGAACCCAGGTTTCTATAACTTGTAACAATTCATGCAAGAGAGGTGAACGCTTCACTGTTGTATTTACTCTCAGAAAAGCTTCCATGAAAATGGTACTAATACCTTTCCCCAATGCTACAGCTTGAGTAGCTATGAGGCGCGATATGGAGGTTCTGGCTTTGCTACCAGAAAACCACAAACTAAATTTGATGGTCAAGAACCTAGCTTCCCTTAGAACAATAGTTTCCCTCAATTCACTCATGTATGAAGTAAAAATAAGGCATTGTCATTTTCAAAACAAAAATTCAACAATACAATAAAATGAAAGCCATTGTGATGGTAAAGAAACATAGGAAAATATATGCTAATCATTACTAAAATAGACTGAATTTGGCACTTTACTATTTTGGTTTGTTTGTTTGCTTGCTTGCTTGTTTTCTGTTTTAGGGCCACAATCATGGCTTATGGAAGTTCCAAGGCCAGGGGTCAAACAGGAGCTGCAGCTGCCGGCCTATGCCAAGCCACAGCAACGCCAGATCTGAACCTCCTCTGCAACCTATACCACAGTCACGCCAACACCAGATGCTTAACCTACTGATCAAGGCCAGGGATGGAACCCTCATCCTTATGGATACTAGTTGGGTTTGTTACTGCTGAGTCACAACAGAAACTCCCTTTACTATTTTGAAAAACCAGGGAAATGTCTTTCTACAGAAGTGGACATCTTTTACCTCATCAATTTTCACTGCTCATTAAGACATGGTCAACTATTAGTGGACTTTCATTTCCTTTAACTTTACTCTTCTCCTCTTGCTCATCACTTCTCTGAATGAGGACTTCACTTCAAACACCACCATAAGCGACTAGAAGCAATGGATACTCCTCTCTTGCCCCTCATTTCCTACCTTAATTCTTAAATTTTGAGTCAACCTATAATGCAATAATCAGAGTTAACCACCTGGTGGGATTACAAGGAGCCTTGGGTCTCACAGACACACAGACATACATACACACACACACACACACACACCACTCCCCAACCCAGGCTATCAATCTCCAGGTCCCATTATAGTCTTGGTCAATCTACTAACATGAAGACTATCCATGAAAAGCAACACAACTGTATCATCAATTATAGACACCTCAGTGTGAACAAGTACATCATTTTTTAGCAGGGTTTAAAGTGGTAAACCAGAGACCCCAGGCAGCTATAAGGACGTCTATCAGGAAGAGGTCAGAGCTCAACAAAGTAGTACAGGACCCCGAAGAGGGAAGCTAGCATAGGCAACCACAAGGTCTCAATTTTGCTTAGAGATGCACTTACACATAAACACATGAAAATGTGCTTATGTGAGAGTTCAGCTCCATTCTCTACCAAATCATTCCAGGACTCTTGATACTTGTGCCTATCACATCTCTAAAATATTATAGCATCTTGTGTCATTTACATTCATGTCTCTCTCACAGAATTATGGACATCTTGAAGGCATAGACAGGGGCTTAATTTTTAAAATATCTGTCTTAGCACTAAACACGGAGTTGACAGCATGTAAGAATTACCTAGAGTTTAATAAAAATAAAGATTTCTAGGTCCCACCCCAGACCTAGTAAATTAATGTGTCTATAGAAATGTGGCCGGGGCAGCTTTCTCTTTTAAAGCGCTAAGGATGATTCCCACAGGTAACTTTAGCTGAGAATTTTTTTTCTCATTGTAGCAGGTTTACAATGTTCTGTCAATTTTCTACTGTACAGCATGGTGACCCAGTTACACATTCAAGTATACAATCTTTTTTCTCACATTATCATGCTCCATCGTAAGTGACTAGATATAATTCTCAGTGCTGTACAGCAGGATCTTATTGCTTGTCCTTTCCAAAGGCAATAGTCTGCATCTATTAATCCCAAGCACCCCATCCATCCCACTCCCTCCTCCTCCCCCTTGGCAATCACAAGTCTATTCTCCAAGTCCATGATTTTCTTTTCTGTGGAAAGGTTCATCTGTGCCTTATATTAGATTCCAGATATAAGTGATATCATATGGTATTTGTCTTTCTTTTTCTGACTTCCTTCACTCGGTATGAGTCTCTAGTTCCATCAATGTTGCTGCAAATAGCATTTTTTTTGTTCTTTTTATGGCTGAGTAGTATTCCATTGTGTATATATACCACATCTTCCTAATCCAGTCATCTGCCAATGGACTTTTGGGTTGTTTCCATGTCTTAGCTATTATGAATAGTGCTGCAATGAACATGCGAGTGCATGTGTCTTTTTCAGCTGAGAATGTTAAATAGATGTTGAATGAAAGAAATAGCTCTATTTATATCCTTTCTACCTACTGTCTGCACTGGGAAATGAAAATAGAATTCTGGCATTGCACAACTCCAGGGGACCCCACACACATAAACCACACTATGAATGGGACTGCCTGGAGTTATGTGACAAAGTGGCTCTGGGATGTACAGAAAGACCCTAGGCTCACAATGTTAATATAGAAAAATCTGCTGATGCCTCCAAGTCTTCAGTCTTTGCAACTTTGAAAACTTAAAACTGGAGAATATAAATTAATGCAACCACTATGAAATTAGCGAAATCACTACCATACTTCTTGTTACCTATCTGAAGGAAATGAAAACACTAACTGAAAAAGATATATACACCACCATATTCACTGCAGCATTATTTACAATACCCAAGATCTGGAAGCAACCTCAGTGTCTATTAATGGATGAGTGGATTTTTAAAAATGTGGTAAGTATATACATACAATGGAGTATGATTCAGCCATAAAAAAGAAGGAAATCTTGCCATTTGTGACAATATGGATGGACATTAAGGGTATTATGCTAAGTGATATAAGTCAGACAGTGAGAAGCAAATACCACATGATCTTACCTATAGGTGAAATGTTTAAAAAAAATCAAGCCCTGGGAGTTCCCATTGTGGCTCAGTGGGTTAAGTATCTGACCCACTGAGCCACAATGAGGATGTGGGTTTGATCTCTGGTACTTACTCAGTAGGTTAAGGATCCAGCATTGCAGATGCAGCTCAGTCGGATCCCATAATACTGTGGCTGTGGTGTAGGCCTACAGCTGCAGCTCCAATTTGATCCCTAGCCAGGGAAATTTCATCTGCAAGGGTGACCCTAGTTAAAAAAAAGTCAAAAATTTTTTTTTTTTAAATCAAGCTCATAAATACAAAGAACAGATTGGTGGTTTCCAGAGGTGGGGGTGGAGGGTGGTCAAGATGGATGAAGTGGTCAAAAGGTACAAACTTCCACTTACAAAATAACTAAGTCCTGGGGATATAACATGAAGCATGACCATAGTTAAAAACATGTACTGTATTTTTGAAAATTGCTAAAAGAGTATATCTTAAAAGTTCTTATCACAAGAAAAAAATGTAACTATGTGTGGAGATGGATGTTAACTAGACTTTTGTGGTGATCATTTGCAACATGTATATATGAATATTAAAAGATTATGTTGGACACCTGAAACAAATATAATTTTATATGCCAATTACACCTCCATTTTAAAATAACAATAATGCATATATTAAAAAAGGAAAACAGTGCTATATGGTTTACTTATGGATCAAAAGGAAAACTTTCCATGGAAAATAGAAGACACTGGTCTTTATTTTTCATTTTTTAAATTTTATTGACAGAGATCCCATCGTGGCTCAGTGGTGACGAAACTGACTAGTATCCATGAGGACACGGGTTCAAGCCCTGGCCTTGCTCAGTGGGTTAAGGATCTGCCATTACTCTGAGCTATGGTGTATGTCACAGACATGGCTCTGATCTGGCACTGCTGTGGCTCTGTTTTAGGCCAGCAGCTGCATCTCCTATACAACCCCTAATCTGGAAACTCCCATATGCTGCAGGTACGGCCCTAAAAAGACAAAATAAATTAAACAAATAAATAAAATTGCAGTGAAGTCTAGTTGATTTACAATGCTGTCTTAATTTCTGCTGTACAGCAAAGTAATTCAGTTATACATATCCATCCTTTTTCATATTCTTTTCCCATACAGATTATCACAGAATACTGAGTAGAGTCCCCTTCGCTATAGAGCAGGTCCCCATTGACCATCCACTCCATATACAGTATGCCAATCCAAATTCTCAGTCCATCCCTCCCCCCTCCACATTTCCCTTTTGATAACCATAAGTTTGTGTTCAAAGTCTGTGAGTCTGTTTCTATTTTGTAAATAAGTTCATTTGTATCATGACATACAAGTGATATCATATGATATTTATTTCACTTAGTGTGATAATCTCTAGGCCCATCCATGTTGCTGCAAATGGCATCATGTCATTCTTCTTTATGGCTCAATAATATTCCCTTATATTTATGTACCACATTTCCTTTAGCCATTCCTGTCAGTGGACATTTAAGTTGTGTCTATATCCTGGCTGTTGTAAACAGTGCTGCAATGAGCATTTGGGTGCATGTATGTTTTCAAATTATGGTTTCTCTGATATATGACCAGGAGTGGGATTGCTGGATCATATGGTAGTTCTATATTTAGTTGTTTGTTTGTTTTTCATTTTAGGGCCACACCCACAGTATATGGAAGTTTCCAGGCTTAGCAGTTGAATCAGAGCTGCAGCTGCCAGCCTACACCACAGCAACATCAGATCTGAGTTCACAGCAACACCAGATCCTTATCCCACTGAGCAGGTCCAGGAAACAAATCTGCATCATCGTGGATACCAGTTGGGTTCATTACTGCTGAACCACAATGGAAACTCCCTATATTTAGTTTTTTAAAGAACTTCCATACTGTTCTCCATAGTGATTATACCAATTTACAAGGAACTAGTCTTTGATCTCTAATTCTCCCCTCAGTAATCACAGACTACAGCAGAGTTGCTATTGCCTTATTAAGTATCTAAAAGCATAATTCTGAGGTGTTGCATCTTTTGTCCTAACTACCTATTTAATGGTTGCTATTTCCTTCCTGGATGTTTACTGGGACCTCCCATGAGAAGACTGCAGCAGAATCCCATTCCAAACTCTGATCATATATGACATGTCTCTTCCAAATATAACAAAGCAAGCACTTTACCCAAAGCACTGAAGCCTTGGAAAATGAATTCAACTGTCATTTTTCTGGAGCAAACCAAAAATCAACTTCCAAATGCAGTAATGTGTTTATGAGAATAGTGAAAGTGGCACCAGCATTCATAAAACATGGGACACTGATGCTTGGAAGAATTATCTTCTATAATAGGAACCGTTGTTCTGCTGCAAATATACTGAGTCTTGGGTAGATATTGCAAGGCGGAGGGGCTCTCTGACTGCAGGACAAATTGCTTAGACTTGTATATTACAGCTGGAACCATCCCCTCATTTTTCCTCCAAAATCTCTATAGCACTACCTTTCCAACTTTAATGTGTTTACTAATTGCCTGGGAATCATGTTGACATGCAAATTCTCACTCAATAGGTCTGAGGTGAGGCCTGAGGTCACAGTTCTAACAAGATCCCAGGAGATGCTGCTGCTGCTGCCAGCCCTCAGACCACACTTTGAGAGGAAAGTAGAGTCAGCACACAAAAAAAACATTGGTAAATTCTCTCTGGAGTTCACAACCACCTTGTGATATTCTAAGCACAAGAATGTCTTTGTCCCACAATCTCTTCTGAGGGTAATTTGAAAAGTTTATAATCGAAAAGATAAGCTTCCAAAACTGTTTCTCAGAGGGAAAGATTGATTTTTGTCCTCAACTCTGCCTAATTAAATAAATTCTAAGGGCAGAAATTAGGTAACAGCCTTAAACTGTAATTGTGATGTGTCCACATTCTAATTATTCCTTCTGCTGCTATTGATGATTTAAAATCTTTACTGAAACAGTAATTTAAAATGTGCATGAAAGAATTTTAAGGCACAATCCATGGTAACCACAACTTTTTCTACAAGAAAATATTCAGTATTTCTAGAAAGCCACTCCGCACACAGCAGGTTCCTCAAGGGCATCAGAGCCACTCACACAGCAAGTGGAATAAAATGCGGTAAAACCACAGCACACAAGAAGCGAAGCACAGCAGAATCTGTGCGTGACTTGCATTGGCTCTGACTGCCACTTTCAATCTGCCCTCGCCTTTGCTCCTGCCTCTGCATTCTCAGTCCTGGCTCTGAATTCACCCCTGTTCGCATGAGAGCTCTAGAGGATATTTCTTCTATTGGTGATGATCCAAGCTTGCATTTGAGATGAGAGAGGTGAAACAGATATGTGGGAATTTTCTTCTACAGGAATGTTTTCTCCTTTTATTGAGAGATTCAGACCAAGAGCACAGAACAGATCAACATTTAGATATGGGTGTCTTTTAGATCAAAATGTATCATGAATCAAAAAGTAATTTTGTACTGGCAATGAAATCCAGCCAGATGTATGCCCTAATGCATTAATGTTACTTCCCTGAATAAGATAAAGTGGTTAAGCCACTAGTATAGATCCTGCTTCCTCTGCCATGGTCTTAGGGCAAAATGAGCCCCACAGGGTCCAACAGAACAGCCTCAAGGGAAAGGAGTTAGAAAGAGGCTGCCCTGCTTTGATGGACAGAAATAGGGAGGAGTCCCTTTGTGGCTCAGTGGCTTAAGGAGCCAGCATTGTCACTACTGTGGCCCTATTACTTCTAGGCACAGGTTCAGTCCAGAGCTGGGGACCTTTTTCATGTCATGGGCATAATCCCAAAAAAGTGAAGTGAGAATTTCTTATATAATATCATATCCCTGGTCAGTTGCCATAATCCTCAACAGTCTGGTCATTTAATCCCCAAACCCATCAGTCTAGGAAAGACCAGGACAATTTTCCCAGCATCATTTCAATTACAGCCTGGAAATCCCCTGGGAAAAACAGGACAAATATTCATCCTAGCCCCATATCCCAGTTCTACTCCTTTGGCCCTAACTATGATGTAAAACACCTGTGCAGCAAAGCTATGGTCCAGAAGGTGCAATCAAGGCCATACTTCCTTGGGTATAAATACACCTATACCCAGGAGAATATCTAAGTCTAATGAACAAAATGGAAGCAGAAGGGCCGTTGATGACATAGGCTCTTACCTTTTTTCCTTTTTAATGCATGCATCATTTAAGTGGAGTTTGTCTTCTGTCCTGAATGAGATCTCTGGATACAATCAAACCATGAGGTGAGATATGGAGAATTGAAATAATTACAAATGACTGAAGTCAGTCCATGGACAGCTCTCTGCAGCACATCCCATTCTTGATACAACTTGCTTTGACATTCTGACTTCAATTCACACTGCCTCAAACATTGCCATGACTGGTTTCAGCAGGTCTGTGACTGACAGCTTACTCATATAATGACCACAGTCCCCTTCATCTGCATCAAGTTCCTGGATCATCTCCAGTTTTCTAGATTTTTGGTCTTATCCTTAGAGACCATTAATGGCAGACTATCATCACTCATGAAGGACTGCTAATTACAAAAATAATGGGAGTTCCCATCGTGGCTCAGGGGAAACGAATCAGACTAGTATCTACGAGGACGCAGATTCGATCCCTGGCCTCATTCAGTGGGTTAAGGATCTGGCATTATTGTGAGCTATGGTGTAGGTCTCAGACACAACTCAGATCTGGCATTGCTGTGGCTGTTGTGCAGGGTGGCAGCTACAGCTCTGATTTGACCCCTAGCCTGGGAACCTCCATATGCTGCAGGTGCATGCCTAAAAAGATAAATGCATACATACATACATACATACATACATACATAATGTATCCTCTGAAGAAAAAAGGCTATACCTGAGAAAACACTGAAAATGAGACTTAGAGAATTCATTGAATTATAAAATATGTTGCAAAGGATCACGTGATAGAAAGGGGAGGAACACAAAATAAGCATTGTAGGTTTTACTCATGAGCCTGTCCTTTTCTCACTAGATTCACAAGGATCGAATTCTTACATGTTGAGATAATGTTTACTGAGCCTTGTGCTTGTCATACACACACACACACCTTTATATATACATATATACACACATACTTTATATATGGTGGTGTGATTAGGGGTAAGTTAGAAAAATATACAAGGGGATCTTTTACTATTAAAAAAAAAAAAAAGTTGGAGTTCCCGTCGTGGCGCAGTGGTTAACGAATCCGACTAGGAACCATGAGGTTGCGGGTTCGGTCCCTGCCCTTGCTCAGTGGGTTAACGATCCGGCGTTGCCGTGAGCTGTGGTGTAGGTCGCAGACGCGGCTCGGATCCCGCGTTGCTGTGGCTCTGGCGTAGGCCGGTGGCCACAGCTCCGATTCAACCCCTAGCCTGGGAACCTCCATATGCCTCGGGAGCGGCCCAAGAAATAACTAAAAAGACAAAAAAAAAAAAAAAGAAGAAGAAGAAGAATACAAAAAAATAAAAGTTAATGAGGGCATTCCTGTTGTGGCTCAGTGGGTTAAGGACCTAGCGTTGTCTCTGTGAGAATGCAGGTTCAATCCCTGGCCTGGCTCAGTGGGTTAAGGATCTCAGTGGGTTAGGTTGTGGCGTAGGTCGCAGATGTGGCTTGGATCCAGTGTTGCTGTGGCTATGGCATAGGCTGCAGCTGCAGCTCCTATTTGACACCAAGTCCAGGAACTTCCATATACTGTAATTACAGCCTTAAAAGAAAAAAAGATGAGATTACTCAGGGAGGAGGAAGGAGTATAACACACGCACACCTACAAAGCTCCTAAGAGATAATCTAGAATGTTCCTTTAGCGAGAATTCTATGTACCAAACAAAAAGGCTTAAACCATATCTTTTGGATCATCCCTAACCATATCCTAGCCTTTGAGAGTTCTTGCTCCATATTCCAGGCACTTGGGTAGTGCCTCCCTGATGCAGGGCATACCTGCTCTTAACATAAACCTGAGCATCCGCTTTGACCTAAGAAATATTGGTCCTCATTTCCACAAATGTCCCCATCATAAGATGATCAAAAATGATAGAGGACATAATTCTAATGAAGTCATTTTCCTCTTTGCAAACTGTCTAGTGGTGAAAATTGCTGACCTGCTTCTCTGTAGACAACCATGTTTTGATACTAACTTGTCAAACCCCAGGGGATAGCTCATTTAATTTTCTTTTTTTGCAAGTGATTATTTCTTCTGAACTCCCTCTATGCGTCTGTGACTTTGAACTCCTACCTGAACTCTTTTCCTACAGGAGCCTGACAGTCATGCTAGGTTGAACCTTAACACATGGCTTTGGGGTGCTATGAAACAGCTTAGACCAGTGATCATATTTTATCCCAACCATTCCTGCCAAATCTTCCAAGCATACACATACATGCCCCATAACTAACTCAGGCAAATCCGAAGAGAGCACTGCCTTTCACTCCCTGCCACTATACTCCATTCACAAAGAAAGTCATACATTGAAAAGAAATAATTCACTTTCTGCAAAATAATGCTGAGCCTCATGGGGCTGGGACAGCAGCTGACTCCTTTCCATTTCAGCTATTCCCTCCTGCTTGCCACTCCAATTCACTGGGCTGGTCCCAGACAGCACAAGATGCCTGCAAGCCTTTGCTCAGGTGTCTCAAACCTTACATCGAGCAAGAGGAACCCAGAGCTTCTAATTATGTTGATGCCACCAAAGTACCCTGGCTTCTTAAATGGGAGGTCATGAATAATACAATTTATTTTTCATTTCAAAATGACTTACAGAATCCTTTAATTGGATAACAGCCTGTTGCAACAACAGAAAATCTAATACTTCAGCATAATACAAGACTTCTGGAGGTTAATGAATTCTCATCATTATTTTCAGAAACTGGCATCCTGAAGAAGCTCCACAAGGCTGCCTTGCTGAGGGCCTCTGTAATAGGTGAGGCAAAGCTATAGCAAGTGCCTCTTGGCACTTAAAGCTGCTCTCACTGCTCAAGATGTATCTGACTGACACAAAATTTTATGCCAAAGTGAGGCGCCTTTGTGTTTAATGATGTGTTTGCCCTGCACTGACCAATTAGGAAGAAAATAACATATTACAAGGAAAAAAACAAACAAACAAAAAAAACCCTACTTGGCTCCTTTAGTGCTTATTTAATGACACATAAAAGATGAGGAAAACAAACTACCAAGACAAAGTCCTAAGATATTTTAACCTTCTTTTTGAGTTTTGTAGCAACTTTCCTTGCCTGTGTGCTTTGTGTTTTCCAATTGTGTCTAAGCATTCAAAAACTGACTTGAGGATATTTGCATGTTACATAAAACCTGTATACCTGATTTAGCGGTGTGTGTTCATGTGCATCTGTTGTAGAGATAGAATCTGGCACTATACCCAAGACCAGAGGGTAGTTATATACTTTGTCTCTATCTTTTTATTCTGAAGATGGTAAATACAAAATACATACTTTATTCCAATGCACTGGAAGAAATATAAGAACTGTAAAGCACTTGTATGCAGAATTGATATATTGATTCTAATTTTGAAGTTAGGATATGATATTTCCCATTTATATTTAAAATAAAAATCATTAAGTTATTCATTTTAAATATGTAAATCTTGCAATTGGTTGAAAATGTGTCACATATTTTCAGAAAGGCAGTAGCATATCATAGCCAGGAATATGAAGATGGGAGTTTGATATAGAAGGGTTAAGATTCTAACCTGATAATTTAGTAACTTTGTGAACTGGGGAAGGTTATGGGTCTCACTTCCTCATCTTTAAAACAATAACAATAACATTTGCCACACTGGTGTTCCAAGGAATATTAAAATAACATAACAGTTGGCACATATTATTATTATATTAAGCACATTCATGCTTAATAAAGTGATATAATTTCTCAAGTTCACAACATCTTTATAATTATTTAATAAGATTTCAAATGTGAAGCTTGCATAAAAAATATTTTAGGAGTTCCCATTGTGGCTCAGCAGTTAACAAACCCGACTAGTATCCATGAGGATGCAGGTTCAATTCCTGTCCTTGCTCAGTGGGTTAAGGATCCCGTGTTGCCATGAGCTGTGGTGTAGGTCGCAGATGTGGCTCAGATCCTGAGATACTGTGGCTGTGGCGTAGGCCAGCGGCTACAGCTCTGATTGGACCCCTAGCCTGGGAACCTCCATATGCCGCGGGTGCATCCCTAAGACAAAAAACAAAAAAAAAATTTAGTGACATATGGACATTTATTGAGAACCCACTGTGTTCTACATGCTATTCTAATCATAGGAACTATAAAGAAAAGCACAAGTCACTTGTTCTCAAAAAAGCATTATCTGCATAAAGGACTGCTTGAATTACACTGAAAGTATTCCTACCAAATAAAGAAATGAGGAAATACTGGTGCCCAGTTTTCTTTTTCAAAACTTTCCATTTAAATACTACTGCACAGATAGAAGTGAAGAGTTTCTCTAGAAACTAAGGATACTGACCAGTGATCTATCAGACATTAGCCAAATCCACGATGAGGTCTTGAGACAGAAAGAAGGATCTTAAAGGAATGAAGGAGGCAGAGGAGCATACTCCATTCAACAAGCCCCACTGGGTACCTCTTCCTTTCTGAGAAAGCAAGGGAGATGCTTTATCTCCACGCAGGGCCTTTCAAGGCCCACCAGTGTCCTTTCTCTTCCCTCTCTCTCACTTATGACCCTCATTGTCTTCCTAACTCTTTTTCTTGCTATGTACAGTTTTTCTTAACTTTTTACCTTCAAATAATTTTAGATCTACAGACGAGTTACATAGTACAGAGAATTCCCATGCACTGTTCAATCAGCTTCGCCTGATATATTGTGTAATATCGAAACTAAGAAATAAACATCGGTACAACACCATGAACTATACTATAGATTTCGTTCAGTTTTTACCAGTTTTTCTACTAATATTCTTTTTCTGCGTAAGGATCTAATTAATATTACATTAAATTGAATATAGATATATTTTTAAATTTTATGGCTTCACCCACTGCATATAGACGTTCCAAAGCCAGGGACTGATGTCGAGCTGCAGCTGAGAATTGTGCTGCAGCTGCGGCAAAACTGGATCCTTTTAACCCACCGTGCTAGCGCTGGGCTGGGGATTGAACCTGCACCTTTACAATAACTCCAGCTGTTGCAGTCGAATTCTTAATCCACTCTGCCATGTTGGGAACTCCTATAATTAATGAAAAAAATTGGTAACTGACATTGAAACTTATATTACACTTAGCCATCTCTCTTTAGTCTCCTCTAATACATAGCAGTCCTTAGTCTTTCCTCGTCTTTCATCCTCTTAATACTTTGCAAAGAGTACTAGTGAGTTATTTTATACTGGGTCTCTCTATCAGGGTTTCTCTGACATTTTCTCATAATTAGATTGCAGTTATGACACCAGAGAGATGGCATGCCCAACTCAGTGCTTCATATCAAGCAGCGCAGGATACAATATGTCTGAACTGGTGAGGTTAATCTTGGTCATCTGATTAAGATGGTCTCATCCAAGTTTCTCCATTGTAAAGTTACCAGTTCTCCCCTGGTACTTAACAGGTATTTAATTTGGATTGCCGTTATTTTTTATTTCTCATGTTAAAATTCTCTGTTTCACCTATACTTCCAGGTGCATTTTACACTGAGGCTCAACCATAACCTCACAATGGTCATTCCCTGGGTCCCTAGGGGTTCACATCATGCTCAAGAGGCTCATAACAAGATGAAGACATGCAAGTATTGTCTGAACTCTTTCAACTGCAAGTTATAGAAGCCCAGCTCAAAGCAGCTCAAGCAAAAAAGGAATTTATAGGCTCACCTAACTGCGAAAGTCAAGAGTGAACTTGTCCAGAACTGTCAAATCTTTGAGTTCATATAACACCATTAAGGCTCTTCTCTCAACTCTGTTTCTCTCCATGTTCATTTCATTCTCCATAGGTTCCCTCCACATGAGATGAAATACGATTGACCAAGAGCTCCAGATTCACACCATTTCAACCTAGCCCCCTGTGGATAAGGCCATTTCCATTTCTGGGTATCCACATATCAATTCAGTCAACAACTCTATCTGGCTACTTAACTTTTTGCAGAAGCACTGCTGATCCAACCTCTATGGCCTGTGGAATGGTTTATACACTCTTAGCTGATTTTTATGTGTGCTTCTTTGGGTTTTCCTGATATTTTGTAATGAGCATGGACTGCTCTTGGAATAAATTTTTCTTAACTGGTAATTAATAAAATTAATGTTGTGCTTAAATGAGAAGAATGTTGATTATGAAAGTTCACTCATGTCTTTCACTTCTCATATAGAAGGTTTTATAGAGTCTCATGAACTGGCTGATGGTCTCTGAGGAGGTAAGACATGCTGTTAGGAGTCCCTGCTGCTGTGGCCCCTCTCACAAGTGTCATCCCTGAGAAGTGATAGTAAATGTTAGCACTCACAGTGGAACAACCAACCCTATGAGGTCTCCACTGCTGGATTGTCTGAGCCTCCATTCTAGTGTGATTCTCCTCAAGAGAAAAAATAAATAAACTTTCACTGTCTATCTAACATTCACTTACGGGCAGAGATCACTGGTATTTTTTTAATACTCCTTGTTCCAAGAGAAAGAATAACAACTACCCAGAAAAAAAACCCAACAAGAAGCTGGGGGAGCCTAAAAAATCTAGGTGGAAGCTTGAATCAGCACAAATGTTCTTAAGACTATCATCTAGAAAAGATGTTCATCTAGGGGAAAATACTCAACCTGAACAGATTAAAATTAGCCTAGAGGCAGAGCACCTGAAAGATTCTAGGATACTGTAAGAACCATTGACCTAATAATTCACTGGGAATTTTCCCAACAAACCGAATGATATGTTCTGGCCATGGCAAAGCCAAGTCATTAAGGAGGTATCTAACAAATACTACCAACACACAGGGTAGATTATATATTTGTCTATCAAACTGCACCTTACTGAATCAAGAACAGGATGGTAACAATGCCAGACCTAGATATTTTAGTCTACGTTATATCTCCAAGTTAAAAATGCAAACGCTAGATCTTTTCTAAAGTCAGCCAGGGTCCCTAAAGCATCTGGTGAATTTAATAATGCATGGACAGAAAAAGAATATTTATACTCTCAAAACATAAACAGCATTGACTGTTAGACCTTTAATCCTCATTTGCCTCCCAAAAGTAATCCTACAGTAAAAGGATTCAATCCAATATGATCTCACATTTTACTTATTGAAAATATACTGCTATACTCTGCAGCAATCCTGTATATAACTTTATTCATTGTTAGTAGTAGTTTTGTGTGATCAAAACCATAACCTCAGCCTTATTTTATCTCCTATATGTGCCCATGGAGATGTTTGGGGAACTAGGCAAACTGGTATACTTGCTCCTCAGAGGCTAAACATGTCTGCGCTGTGGTTCATTCAAATTCCCCCAGTTAATTCCATGATTACCTTAATTATGCATAATTAACTATTCCTTAAAATAACTTTAATTAAGCTACCATAATTAGCTGAAAGGGCACTGTGATTTTAAGGGTTTCATAACAAATCTTTTGTTCTTGTATGTATCTCCTTGGATGCAGTAGACGCATATTACTTTATTTCTGAACCCCTCCTCTCTTCGGGAAAAGAAATGGGACAAAGTTAATCACCATCATAAACCCACACTGAATTAACTTCCTTTTTTCTTACCCTAATTATCTAGATATTAAATTGCAAGTGATTTCTGGAATATTGAGTTTATTGACTTTTATGAACTTACATAAAACTCATACAGTAAATAAAACTCCAAATGCAGAGGACAGACCATTAAAGTACAGAACTGTTTTCTTACACAGGCTTTCAGTGATAGTGCTTCTGAGGTTTCTCTAGTAAGCAACTTAAGTAAAAGAAAGTGTCACATAAACAATTATATAGTTCTCATTCCAGAGAGATTACACCTTTAACACACGGGGCTTCAGTAAAAGATTATCTTATAAACCAGCTGTAATAGAAAAAAAAATAAAAATCATTAATTAAAAAAAAAGACTATCTTAAGTTCACATTCTACCTCTTCCTTTAATTTGCTAAGAGAAGCTGGACAAGGTTTTTTAGCTTGACTTTAATTACCTTTTTTTTTTTTGTCTTTTTGCCATTTCTTGGGCTGCTCCAGCGGCATATGGGGTTTCCCAGGCTAGGGGTCTAATCGGAGCTGTAGCCACTGGCCTACGCCAGAGCCACAGCAACGTGGGATCCGAGCCACATCTGCAACCTACACCACAGCTCATGGCAATGCCGGATCCTTAACCCACTGAGCAAGGCCAGGGACTGAACCCACAACCTCGTGATTCCTAGTCGGATTCGTTAACCACTGAGCCACGATGGGAACTCCTAATTTCCTTTTCTTTAAAATAAGGATAATTCTACTTCAAAAACATATTGTGAGGTTTCAATGAGGTAAAATTTGGCCAATACCTGGTACTTGTAGGCATCAAAGAAATGGTGGTGCCTTTCCTTCTGCCTTCTGCACTCTTCCTTTCTCAGAATCAATTCATGACTCAGAATGGCTTCTGAAATAGGTGGAGGAAAATCAGAGATGATTAAGGAAACTGAAATAGACAGACACACACAGAAAACTATTCTTCGAAAAAAGTCAGCCATTACTTAGCTTATTTCCTCCTATGCATCACCCTTGGTCTTCTGTGTTTTTGATCACATGATTCTTTCTATGTGATATGCTCTCTCCCTTTCAGCTATCTCTAGCTGGTAAACTCTTTCTCATTGATCAAAATTCATAGAGGGTCACCTCCTCCCAGAGGAGGGAAGCCTCCTTCCCTGATATAATCCTCAATACCCACCCACCTTAAAAAAATAAATGGCCAAATTGGATGTCTTTCCACAGAGCTACCACGATAGAGAGATGTATATACATGAACAGGTTCTACAACTGTCTGCATATAACAGCCCTGAATATATATATATAGTTGCTTTACTAAATGTCCTTATCATTGCCTATTTATGTGTCTGTTTATTCCACCTGACTGAACTCCTTTAGTGTAGAAGCTAGGTGATTTTCATTGTATCCACATCACCTATGATAATGCAGGCACAGAGAAGGCACTCAACAAATATTTGTTGTATGAATAAATGAATGAATGACAATATCCTGGTTAAGAGCACTTAGCTTTAGAGTCACAGATATGTGGTATCTGTCCCAGCTCCACTTGTGTACTTGTTGTGTGACCTTGGACAAATAACCTTTCTGAGTCTCATTTTCCTCTTCAAAAATAGGAAAGATACTACCTACCATATAGGAATCCTGGCAGGCTTATGGGTGAGAAGGCATACAAATTATTTATAGTACTTAGCACATCCAATTAATGATATGATGAGAGTAGAAGTGTGTGTAGCATGTGCATATAGATGTGTAAGTTTAATATAATACTCTAGTAATAAAGGCTAAATATGTTACTTTGGGCATTGATACTCTTTCTTGCTACATCACAGAAATGACTGCATTTTTCCTAGGAGATATGGTACAGCTATAATTCCTGGATCTTTGTCCTTTGGAATGAAACACAGCATTCCTTACTTAAGAAGGAATCCAAATTATCTCATGACAGGGCAGGAGCTAGTTTGGAGAAGCAAGAAAATCCTGGGCCTTGAAATCAGATCAAATAAATTTCCATGCTGAATCCACAACTTTCTAGTTGATAATTTTGACAAATCACTAAACCTTTCTGGAGATATTTTCTTGATTAAATAATACTGTTTAATTTCCATGGATTAAATGAGATGCTGCACAATAGAGCACTGACTATGCTGTTTGGACCCAGGCAATGAGTAAAGGTGGCTGTTCCTGTACCACTTATCTTTGAAGGCAACCATGGTAACTGCACTCCTCTCCATGGGCACATCCTGCTGTTGGAGAAAAAGGAGATGGGAGTGGCCTGGGGCTAAGTCTGAGGCCCTAAAACATTGATTCCAGAAAACCCAAGCCAATCTATTCTGTCACTTTTGTTCTATCCTATGTTCCTTATTATTTCTATAATAGATAACAGTAAGAGAGTGTTTAAAAGAAAAATAACGGGGTAGGACTACAGGAATCTGTGTACAGAAACAGAAAGGGCAGAAAAGTCTGATTTATTTCCTATAATCTCATGGTTTCCTCTCATGCAACTGAGAGGCACAAAGCACAAAATAGTCTCAGATCAGTGCATCAACCACTTTAGGGCATTTACACAATGCTTTTTCCATTTTCTTGATTCCTTGACTTCTCAGTTTCAAAACAGCTTAACTTCAAAAGCCCTTTGAAGCATTCTTCCTCATCAGGTTTTAACAAGTGAACTTTAATCCTCAGCTTATAAATTTTAGGAATATGATCACTTGTTTCCTCATCATAATTTTTCTCTGCTTATTTCAACATATAGTGACCAGGCAAAGAAAAAAAATGCCCTAGAGCAACTTTTTTGTCAAGGGTGTCCTCTCACTCGGCAAATCTCTGTCCCATCAGTTCCCTGGTGGTCTAGCAGATTAAGGATCCAGTATTGTCACCGTTGTGCCTCAGGTTCAAGCCCTGGCTTGGAAACTTCTGCAAACCATGGGTGTGGAGGAAAAAAAAAAAGTAAAGACCGAGGTTCCCCAAAAAGGAAATTTTTTTAAACTATGCAATCATTATTTATTTATTTATTTATTTATTTATTTATTTATTTTATAATTTTTTTCCCACTGTACAGCAAGGGGATCAAGTTATTCTTACATGTATACATTTTTACCCCACCCTTTGTTTTGTTGAAATATGAGTATTTAGACAAAGTTCTCAATGCTACTCAGCAGGATCTCCTTGTAAATCTATTC
Source organism: Phacochoerus africanus (assembly GCF_016906955.1). Lineage (NCBI taxonomy): Eukaryota > Metazoa > Chordata > Mammalia > Artiodactyla > Suidae > Phacochoerus > Phacochoerus africanus. Next base: position 33,537,223 of record NC_062556.1, on the reverse strand, counting down.
CAAGTTGTATCTGATAACCCCAAGCTCCCGATCCCTCCCACTCCCTCCCTCTCCCATCAGGCAGCCACAAGTCTATTCTCCAAGTCCATGATTTTCTTTTCTGTGGAGATGTTCATTTGTGCTGGATATTAGATTCCAGTTATAAGTGATATCATATGGTATTTGTCTTTGTCTTTCTGACTCATCTCACTCAGTATGAGATTCTCTAGTTCCATCCATGTTGCTGCAAATAGCATTATGTCATTCTTTTTATGGCTGAGTAGTATTCCATTGTGTATATATACCACATCTTCCTAATCCAATCATCTGTTGAAAAGCTTTTGCACAGCAAAGGAAACCAAAAAGAAAACAAAAAGACAACTTACAGAATGGGAGGAAATAGTTTCAAACAATGCAATGGACAAGGTCTTAATCTCTAGAATATATAAGCAACTTATACAACTCAACAGCAAAAAAGCCAATCACCCAATGGAAAAATGGGCAAAAGACCTGAATAGACAATTCTCCAAGGAATATATACAGATGGCCAGCAAACACATGAAAAAATGCTCAACATCGCTGATTATAAGAGAAATGCAAATCAAAACAACCATGAGATACCACCTCACACCAGTCAGAATGGCCATCATTAATAAATCCACAAATAACAAGTGCTGGAGGGGGTGTGGAGAAAAGGGAACCCTCCCGCACTGTTGGTGGGAATGTAAACTGGTACAGCCACTATGGAGAACAGTTCGGAGATACCTTAGAAATCTATACATAGAACTTCCATATGACCCCGCAATCCCACTCTTGGGCATCTATCCGGACAAAACTCTACTTAAAAGAGACACATGCACCCGCATGTTCATTGCAGCACTCTTCACAATAGCCAGGACATGGAAACAACCCAAAAAGTAAATTTTGCCTTCCAATTGCAAATTAGAAATCCTGCCTGAGTAGTTTTCAGCCTGCTGGCCTCCCCTGAAGATGTCAGACCTAAGACGGCAACATCAACTCTTACCTTAATTTTTAGCTTACTAACTTGCCCTAAGGATTTTGGATTTGCCAGCTCCCATGATCACATGAGCTAATTCTTTCCCAAGCAGTTTAGAGACAATTCCAGAATAGGGTTCTGTTTCTCCAAAGAACATTAGCACATTATCCTTCTCCTAACACCACACATTCATCACACACATACACACACGCAAACACCACAGCAGGGTTACAAACGCTAAACATGACAGTGTTGTCTATGCAATGATGACTTTGCCCTCATCCAAGAAATGAATTTTGACTTCTTTTAGTGCTGGATACTGAAATAATGCCAAAAGCATCTTGGCATACAGAACTGTATGCTTAGTATAACATTTCCTGTTGTCTCGAAGGTTTAGCTGAAGCCCTAAAGCTAAGGAGAAACATCAGAAGTTACTCCAAAAAGATATGCCAAAACACCTATGCATGATTTGCTAAGAGTTAGCCCAAAGCTAGTTGGGCAACCTTTAATTTATTCCCCACCTCCAGGTTATCTAAAGAAAAGGCCACCAGGAGATGGATGAGCAAAGACTGTTGAGTCAAGAATACTTTATGGAGCGCTGTGGACATGTTGGATGTTGGGGACTTCTTCCCACTCCCAGTGCTACCTCAAGCCAAATGGTTTCTCCAGGAGAATGATTTAGGAAGTTTGACACATAACCTTAGTACTTGAAAGGCACAAAGGCTGGTGCCTGAAAAAGACCAAAATGAGTAAGTAACCCAGGCAGAGGAAGAGAGAAGGGGATGCACAGTAGATAACCTGAATTTCCAGAATTTGGTGGGGTGTAGGGGTCAAATTTGCCCTACAAGCCAAAGGAGTGCAGCAGAGGGTGGCCAGTAATAAGTCATCTTGAAAGATTTTGACAAAGAAATCTACCTGTCAGGTACATGGTCCCCACAGCAAGAGGCTAGGTGGGGTTCACAGCAACTAATAGGGTGTGAATAAGAAAAAACACTGTAAAATTATCAGTTCCCCTAAGAAGTCCCACTAGAAACCAGAAGTGCCTCAGAAGAGAAAGATCCGGCTTTGGGCTATCATCTCTCAGAGAGTCCCTCTGAAGGCTCAACATCGCCCATCCATTAATTCTTCATCCTTGTCCTTCAGTTCCTGCTTCTCCTTCTCTGAAACCCTGAAGGTCCCAGAAACAGCAGGGGGAATTAGGAGGGATGAAAATGCCTATTCTTCCTATGCAGGCTTCCAAGCCTGAGAAGAGGACAAACTTTAAATTAGACAAGTGGGACTAAACTTATTAATTCATGAAAGTGGAGAAAAATAGATCTGCTACATACTCAAAAAACTGATTAAAAAAAAAACCTTCCCAAGATTCTACCCTAAAAGAGCAATCTTGCCCACTGCTTTCTTCTCCAAAGTGCAGCTTCCTTTCCTATTTCATTCCTTCTACTTAGTATGTGCCCCACATTCCTATCTTACTCCCCCTTCCTAGACCAAATGATTTCCAGGTATGATCCCATCTTAACCTAGCATAATTTTTAAAGCACATTTAAACAAAATATACCCATTTTGAAATAGAGATCTAAAATAGTTTTTCTGAGAGTTCCCTCTGTGGCTCAGTAGGTTAAGAGCATGACTAGTATCAATGAGGATGCAGATTCAATCCCTGGCCTTGCTCAGTGGGTTAAGGATCCGGTGTTGCCACAGCTGCAGTGTAAGTTGAAGATGTGACTTGGAGCCAGTGTTACTATGGCTGTGGTGCAGGCCAGCAGCTGCAGTTTCAATTTGACCCCTAGCCTGGGAACTTCCATATGCCACAGGTACAGCCCTAAAAAAATAAATAATTAATTGATAATAATAATAATTTTTCTGCATGCTAAAATTATGTCTGAGTAACTGGTAACAGATTTTTTTAAATCAGGAAACAGTAGGTAGAAATGAGTAGATAGAAATGAGCATTTATTATGAAAAATATGTTATACTGCCTTTATTTAGTAAATAAAAATGCCTGTGAATACTTTCCTAAAAGTAGTAGACCAATCAGGAAAAGGAAAATGGCTACACATCCATACACATTAAATTAGCAATAGTCATTATTGTATTATTCATGCAAAAACAGACTAGATGGATGGCATATATACATACACACATACATAGATACATAGAATGAGTGAGTCAGCTGTCAGAGCACTGTGTTGCACTGTAAAAGATTCAAAGTTCAAAAAAGATGAAGGCATTTGAAATGATGGTAAAAGAAGCAGAAATGGTGAATTTAGATGATAAGCAGTAATTCTTCCAATTAAAATAATAGTAATTACATACACTTTTAAATGTTTCAATTTGAGAACACTGGACAATGAACCAGGTAATCTGATAATCCTGACTTCTCCATTTACTAGTTACGCCACTTTTAAAAAGCTACTTAAATTTTCTGGGCCACTATTCTACTTATCTATAAAATGAGTAGATTAAATTATACAGTCTTTAGAATAATATCTAAATAAGTGTTTAAATATAAACTTTTATAAGTCAATTTCATACCTCATCCTTCTCTTCTTAAAGTTCCATCTCATTATTCTTAACCTTCCAGCCTCTCCCTATGGTAAATGACGTTATATGGAGGTAAAGATAGGAAACAGGAGGCTTACAAAGAATACAAATGAAATCTCAACATCACCTCTGTCCTAAATGTACTGATTTGTGCTGATTTATTCTTTTTCCCAATTTCATTTGATCTCCTAATGGGGTACCTCACCAGAGAATAAACTCGTTTGGGTTTTCTCCTTTTATCTAGTTAGAGAAGAGATACAAGAAAGTCCCCATTGGTCATCCTAACAGAACAGACCTCCTTTGATGACTGCAGGCAGCTTGCCTCCAGGGTGGCTGTGAGGCTTTTTGAATGCAAGATGCAAGGTTATTCCTAGGAGGATAGGTAGGAAATAAAGTGCAATCAAACCCATTTTTTCTGCCATTTGAAAAGAGAACTCTGTAAATTCAACACAATTACAACCACAGTCCCAACAGGTCCGTCTTGTTTTGGATCTTGACAAGCTGATTCTAGTGTTTGTATTAAAGGGTAAAAAAAAAAAAAATTGAAATAAGAGGGGAGTCTCTTGACCATAAAGCAAGTCTTGTCATAAACTCTATTATTTAAGACAGTACAATACTGAAACAGAGACAGAAATCCAAACCAATGGAAGGTAGTAAAGAGCCCAGAAACAGACTATGCATATCTGGTAACTTGATATAGAAAAGGAGTATAGTTGCAGATGAGCCAAGGAAGCATGGACAAGTCAATAATTGTACTCAGACAGTTTGTTAGACACACAGAAAAAAATGGATTTCCTGCCTTACCTTATAAACAAAAATAAAAGAAATAAAAGACAAAAATACTTAAATATGAATAGCAAAACTTTAGAATATTTAAAAGAAAAAATAATAAAATATTGCTTTTTTATTACTCAAATGAAAAATATTATTTTAAAAGACCCAAAAAATGAATCACAAAGGAAAAGGTTAATATGTTAGATTACATTAAAATTAGGAATTTCTGCAGACCAAATGGCAATTAAAAGAAAAAAAGTCAAAAAAGAGTCTGAGACTGAAGGAAGATACCTGTAACCAGTTTAAGGTAGAAGAGGTCATTATTCAGGACAAGTAAGCCAATAGAAAAATATGAGCATAATATCAAAAGGTAATCATTAGAGAAAAGATATTCAACCTCACAAGAAATCCAGGAAACACACAAGAAAACTAAAACCAGCTAACATTTCACACCTGTCTAATATTACCAAGTGTTGAGAGGAGTAATAAGAAACTATATACTATATTGACAGTAAATTGGCACACTTTTGAAGAGTAATTTAACAATATCAAATGAATTTAAGTAAGCAGTTTTTATACCCAGGTAATCCCTGTGACACTCTACACATTTCATGAGTAAAATCGTGACAGCAGAAATATACAAAATTTGAGAGAAACAATGAATTCATTTTGGCTGGAGCTCATGTCAAGATGTGTTGGATGAAATAAAATCTGTGGTTTGGCTGGGGAGTTTGGGGTTGGTAGATGCAAACTATTACATTTAGAATGGGTAAGCAATGGGGTCCCTACTGTATAGCACAAGGAACTACATCCAATCTCTTGAGATAGACCACGATGGAAGCTAGTAAGAGAAAAAGAATGTATGTATCTATGACTGGGTCACTGTTCTCTACAGCAGAAACTGGCACAACATTGTAAATCAACTACACTTTAATTTGAAAAAAAAATTAAAGATTAAAATAAGGAGTTCCCGTCGTGGCGCAGTGCTTAACGAACCCGACTAGGAACCATGAGGTTGCGGGTTGGATCCTTGCCCTTGCTCAGTGGGTTAAGGATCCGGCGTTGCCGTGAGCTGTGGTGTAGGTTGCAGACGCGGCTTGGATCCCGCGTTGCTGTGGCTCTGCGTAGGCTGGTGGCCACAGCTCCGATTCAACCCCTAGCCTGGGAATCTCCATATGCCGTGAGAGCGGCCCAAGAAAAATGGCAAAAAGACAAAAAAAAAAAAAGATTAAAATAAGAAATAAAATAGAGTGAAATAAAACATTTGGTTTGGCAACAGGGTCCTCTTTAACCTAGCTCCAGGCTGTATTTTCTCCTTGAATTCTACTCCATAGGTAATGAGGATCATTTAATGACTGATAAGCAGGAAGATGGCAAACTCAGAGCAGAGCTCTGAGAATTCAAACTCAGGACAACAAGGAAATCTCTAAATCACTATAAACTAAAGAGTGGCATGATCCCATACATATTTTGGAAAGATCATTCAAAGAAAAAATGTCCTATCTCCATGTATTTGCTGCCAATCAGAGCTGATGCTCAATAATAGGGTGGGGAAAGGACAAAGGGACAGATGACCAGTAGAAAAGGTAGGTGAAAAGACCACACTAGAGAGGAAATCATAAGGTCTTCAATATGAAAAGTTTGCCTACTGTAGAAAATTCCCTGGTGGAAGTTCAGAAGTAGAGCTGCTATGGAATTTTAGGATACTATAATAATTTGCCTGTTGCTAATGTTTACTTTCTTTTAATAAAAAGTTCCCCTCACAGTAAAGCTTTTCCCTTTTTGCCAACAGACATTTTTGATATAAGAATTATGTAAGTAAAAATGTTTGCCTTCTTATTACTCACAGATTGTTTTCACTGCCCTGCTATTTACACAGCTCCTAAGATAATAATTCATAGAAAAAGAACATCAATACTGGAGAAATGTAAATGCAATAAAAGAGATATCCTCACATGCTCACCCCAATCCCACCTTATAAATGAACCAAACTCCTTTGCTATGAGTTAATAATATTCTTTACAGAGGTCTGTAAAGAAATTTCTGTAACCAAATCCCCCAAATAGTAAAAGACTGTTTATTATAATTTATTGTTTATTAACATAAAAGATATATTATATATATTATTGTGTTGAGAAAAGTGATATTACATTCTTATTTTCTCTTAAATATGTAAGAACTAAGTATACAAAAGGGGCATGTAATAACTAATTCCAATACTGAATTTTTTTTCTGAAAATAGTCTTACAGCTACTGCCATGTAGAATAGTATAATGACTCAGTTATTTTTATACCATACTTATTTCTTCTGCTTCTTTTCTTATAATCTCTGAAACTGAAAGAACATCTGAAAATTTTTTAAAATTTATCATAAAGAACTAATAATTCCATTTACTAAAATCCTATTCATCAATTTCTACATAGTACTAGAATAGATTTCTTGGTTTTTTTCTCAAATACATCACTGAGAGATATATAAAAATCACCAGATTTATATGAACATTTTAATAATTATTTTCTCTAAGAAAAGTGTAACTGGTCTTAAAATAGTGCTTTGTCTAAAATGTTTCTATTAGTTTCACTTTAGCACCACTTTTTTAGTTTTTAATACTATATAATTTCACAAGCTTCTTTTTACATTACTACAATAAGAAATCCTGAACTTGGAAGGGAACATCTAAGTACCATGAACTTGAGGTGTCAATTCACATTTCCTGCCCATGTGCTTCCTTTTTTTTTTAACTCCCAAAAATGGCATTGGTTAGCCATTTTTGGCAAACAAATATAATGCCAGACTTCTGAATGGGCTCTCCATTTTCAGAAGATGTGCTTTTTCAACTACACATAGAATCACAGAACTAATATAAACCCACTTCCTCCAAACACAGCAGGAGCTACGTTTAGATACTATCAATATTTTGTCCAAACTCACTTCATAAAAAGAATAAGCTGGAAAAACAGAGCACACATAGGAAATCTTAGGTAACAGTTCCAAGTGTAATTATTGTCATGACTATTGTTATTGTCATAAAATATATAGAGTGCTATCACCACTAAGGAATACCAAAAAAAAAAAAAAAGACTGAATTTTTGGCTTCAATTTTGTAACATTTTTCTCAATTATTCTTCTTGACTTAAAACAGCTTGTTTCTGCAGCTATTATAATGGGAAAAACACTCATGCTCCATATGAATGTAGGAATACCTTTTCTTTCTTTTTCTTTCCTTTCCGTAAGTGTGTCCTGAAAAATCACTTCAGAAAATCACAGCATACCTACTTATACAGGTATTTTCCCATAAAAACAGCTTCTGCTGAGAACCATAGTAAAAAAAAAAAGTATCTATTAGAATCACATAGAAATGCATTTTATGAGTTCATCAAAAAATACATTAGCAAGATCACCATTACCTTTTAACATTGCTAACACAATTCTGTGAAAGAATGGACCTTCACTTAGGCGTTCAAATTTCTGACCATGAAATCTATCCCATCAGTGTTGTTTTGATTAGGAAATACTGCTTATCTAGTAAAGGATCACAGCTCTGTAAGTGGGAGTAAATTTTCCCTATTTGTAGTTCATTTTCTTCAGAGAAAAACCACTCTCGTGAATATCTAAAGGAAATTATTTTACCTTTCTAATATTCTCACTTACCTTCCAGATAAAAGAAAACAAAAAACTAAGGCATTTCAGCATTAAGTAAAGAACAGCAACATTTAGCTTTCTGGGTTTTTTCACTTGCTAAAGAGCTTATAAATATTAATATAATTAGTATGATATATAAAAAAATGTATCTATCCCATAGGCTACTACTAATGGAGATTTAACATACCAGAGATTTATAAAATCTTTGGTCAATTCATTCTATGTCATCTATGTTTTTCAGAAAAAAGGACCTCAGCCAGAAATTTTGTTTTATTTGTGTGGGAAATAATTTTTAATTGCTAATGAGAAAAAAGTGTGCCTTGAGTTGTGTTATGCTCTACTGAAAGCCAAGTTCTAATGAGCCTGTCCTAACCTGCATTCTAACAGCTCTCACTTCCTACCATTGTCTTTTTTCATCTTGCCTTTAGGGTGGAAAAGCTATCATTTCTCTCCTTTTTAAAGGGATTCATAACCCCAACTTAATCTATTTAAACTGTAGACTAAATATTCAGATGGTGCACCAGTGTTACAAGATCCAGCCTTTGTTCTCAAGGGGAGGCAGTTTCATAATGCTATGAATTAATTCTAGTATATTGTCAAGAAGAAACAAATAATTAAGTACCCACTGAAGCAAAACAAATATTCCAATATCGATACAGCACATAAAACACCACAACTTGTCAGGTAATTTAGCGTGCTGGAATTCTTTCAATATAACTGACAGTAGCAGCCCCAATTCTCAAGGTAATCTAGAAATTTTACCATGTATTGAAATGCAATTCCTTTTAAATGTTGAACCCTGAACATTTTAATGACAGCTGTTTCACAGCCTCATAAATATCCCCGTTTATTCTGCTGTCAGAACCAGGCTAGAGCCAGGAGAAAGGACCATAGAAAACCAGTACAGTATTCCCTTCTCCTTCAGGAGGGACCCTAACCACAACCACTAAGAACTGAAATTATAAGAGCAAATGACAGCAGGGTTCTACTGACATGACACCTGTAACTAAAGATATTCTGATGACTGCCCTCATTAACCAAAAAAAAAAAAAAAACCCAAGAATTAGGAGTTCCTGCTGTGCTGCAGTGGTTTAAGACTCCAACTGCCATGGCTGGGGTTGTTGCAGAGACTCAGATTCAATCTCTGGCTTGCCACAGTGGATTAAAGGATCTGGCATTACCGCAGCTGTTGCATAGGTCGCAGCCACGGCTCAGATTCAATCTCTGTCTTGTGAATTTCCATATGCCATGGGAGCAGCCATTAAAAAAATAATAATAATGTGTAGAAGCAGTAGAAGTTGGAGATGGAGATAGGCTGAAATTTTCAGCCTCTCTTTCTTATTGGGTTACCACAATGTCTAGCACAGTGTCTGTACACACTAGGGATTTGTAAATGAATGAATGGATGGATGGCTGAATGAATGAATATGTTTGAATCCTCCATGAGGTCACATGAACTCAGGATCAGCTTCATCTCCGAGCTTTTATATTCATCTTGGGGTTACCACCTTCCTACTAGCTAATGGAAAGGAAGAGCCTGGAGAAAATTGTGAGAAGAAAGCTTGTATTCATCAGACTTGAAAGTGATATGCATCACTTCTGATCAATTTTCACTCCCTAAAATCCAATCAATGGTTGCATCTAATTGCAAAAGAGTCTTGGAAAATGTAGTCCCTGGCATGTCTCACTGACAGCACTACAACATGTAAGGTGCAGGCGGGCACAGACATTTCTATATCTCTGTCACACATGTTTCCTCGTCGAAGACAGGCGATCCAAGGCAGCCTGGGACTATGAGTGGCTGACTCCTGCCTAATGCTGTCAACCTCAGGTGACCTCTAAGCTACCTTTGAGGCACAAGTTGATCCAGAAACAGTGGAGAGACTCAACATGACTGAAGACTGTTAATTCTTTTTCATTCGCTAAGTAATTCTGACAGTAAATGTTATCTGTGACATCACCCAGAAGCTACCCAGTGTTAAAATTCAATTGCAAATATGATTTTCCAGTTCCATATGACTACTAGTTTGGATGCATAGGAAGCAGGAGTAGAAATCAACTTTTTATCTCCGCAAGTATAAAATCTGATTTCCATAGCACTTCCAGTTTAAATCAGTGAGGAAGGGGGTCTTTAATACAGACACAGATCTCATACTTAGAAGTGTTATGTGCCATAAACATGTTCCTATTCATTTTTTCCCAAAGAGTCTGATGGTAATCTTGGCAGAAATTTGTAGTTCTAGATGCCAAATTTAAAGAGTTTCACAAAGGTATTTTAAAGACTTTAGTGACATCAGCCTCTGCCTCTGACCCTTCTCTTTACTGGCAGTTCCAAGGGGGCTGAATAGATCTAATGAAACATTCTGAACATTTTCAAGTGGCCGGTAATCCAAAGGAATTGCACTAGTTGGAAATCATTATTGCCCATCATTATTTCAAAAAGATTGAGTAGAGAGCCCTAGGTTACAATCCTCTAATAAATTCAGTCCCCATTTAATGAAAATCATCTTACACAGAAAAAAAAAATACAGATACTAGCCAGCAGCTTCTTCTATTGAACAAAACTGAAGAGCAAAGTAATTTCCAAGAGTGGCAATTAGGGGTAAAGTATTTGTCATGGTAAACCATAAAAGTTAGATATTAAATTTTATAGAAAGAGATTAAAAGTTATAATCATTGAAATTCCTTTATATGTGGTGCAACACATCCATTTCAGACAGAACAAAAGGATACGGGAAACCTCCTCAGGTCTCCATAAAACACAAATCACTAACCATTTCGGCAATATTTTCTATTCAGTCATCTGAACTATATGCATGTTCTTGCAAAGTGTTTCTCTCTCTGAAATTCACACCAGCAAGCAATCAACATATGAACTCTAATTTTACACGAATTTAATTTAACAGTAATTTGGTTAAATATAATTAAAGACATCAAGATTGGAAAAACAAAAGTGTGCTAACGGGGCTGACAATATGTCGTGCATAGCAACGTGATTCAATTTAACTTTTGAGCAATAGTGCTGCTGGGAAGTAAAGAGAAAGTAGACTGAGCCTATCAATTAAATAATGGTCTGAAATAACAGGAGGCACTGTAGATGAACCTCAACTACACTTGAAAAAAATGTGATTTTTCTAGATGGCTCACAGAGCTCTTGGATATCATCTAGAGACTACTTTTCCATCAGGTTTAGAAAGCTAGAGATACAGTGCTGGTCTGCACAACATATAACATTTTCCATTTTCCATTTTGTGATTCATAAGAGAAATATGCTGGTGCTCCACTCAGATGAACTATGCAGTGAATGACAAGTACTCTCAGGCAGATAGCCACATGCTGTGGATTTATTTTCACTTATGAGGCTGTTCCCACATGTGCTGCAGCAGTTTCCTGGGTAATCTCTTGGGGACTCTCCAACCAACTGCTCTGCCACCTTGTCTGCCCTTTTCAACATAACACATTATGGTACCAATGGAAGCTGATCCCCATAAGATAGCAGCAATATAAACCCGGAAATCTCTTTCTCCTCTCTATATTTGCAATTGTGTTTCCTGTGTTAGCCTGGCATGACACTTGCTTATTCTTGTTAGCCTCTCAGGAAAAAAAAAATCATCCTATAATCTTGCTTGGGTCTGTTTTTCATTTCATATATAAATATCATGCCCAGTCAGCCCTGAATAGCAGGAGTATGAGTGAGAATATAATCCTATTGCAAATGGCTCAATCCTATTTTGATTAGAGAGACTTTAACTTTCTAATGTGAATTACTATAAAAATATACCACACCAATGAATTACTTAAACCAACAATCTTAGTGAGATGATTCAGTATCCTTGTTATTCTGAAAAGCCTCCACAATAGATATATGATACTTCACACATAAAATCTAATTATACTAATTACAATGCAGGGGGGAAGCAGCCTTTGTTTTGCAAATGCCTAATAAAACTGAGCACGCTGGCATTCCAAATGAACACATTAGGCATTGGTTAAGCAACAAGTCTCTTTGTCAGCTTATTTACAGGGACCAAGAGAAACAGCCTTCCTCAGATATTTCCTTTGGCCATAACTCTCCAACTTAGTCCCAAACATGTAATGACTAAACTTAAAATTTAAACAGGAAGAGAATGGAAAACAAATTGATGTCTATGTTTATAGACCAAACTAATTTTCCTTAATTATCTCTGACAAGACTAATCAAATAAAGTCACTATTTTATACTACGAGGCATCTTACCTATCTATATAAAGATAGGTTTGGGTCGAATTAGAGAAAAACACAAGACATTAGTGGCCTCCAAGGAAGCTACAGAGCATTAAAAGTTATATATATCAACCTGAAAGCAGTAGGACACTATCAAGAAAGAGAGAAACAAAGAATATATGAAAGGAAAATAGAAGGAAAACAAAGGATGACATGCAGCAGTAAAACAGCTGATGATGATCCTGTAATTCTAAAAAGTCTTTTTTTAAGTGACTGTATTATCAGTCATGCTATGATTATACATCAGTTGAATACTAGTTATACTAGTCAGAGTAAATTCAAGCAAAAGATCTAAAAAAAAATGCCTAGAAGTAAAGGAGCAAAAATATTAGGACTATTTTTCTTCCTATCCTTACTCCATCAGGAAAGAAATATTCTGGGAAGATGGTGGCCACATAGTTTTTGAATCTTCCTAGATATTCATGTAAAGTCTCTAGATGGCAAAGAAAAATTCATAGACAGCATTTCTAACAAGTGCCATAAAGAACAAGGCATCTCCATAAACTCTAAAGTGCAAAACAAATGGGGACAAAGCATCAGCAAACCATAAGATCTACATGTATCAGTGTGTGTGCAGGACAAAGCAAAGGAAAACAATAAGGTCTCTGATGGCTGTGAGCATAAGAAATGCTGATAATCGCCAACACATTCTCATCAGAAATCATGACAAGTAAACCTGAAAGCAATACCTGAAACTGAAAAGTATTTTGTCTAATCTAACAGTGAGAGAGTCCAAAGAAACTGCATTAAGAACCAAGGAGCTATGCGAGTTCCTGTCGTGGCTCAGTGGTTAACAAACCCGACTTGTATCCATAAGGACGTGGCCTCACTCAGTGGGTTAAGGGTCCAGCATTGCCTGTGGTGTAGGTCACAGATGCAGTTCAGATCTAGTGTTGCTGTGGCTGTGGTGTAGGCCAGCAGCTGCAGCTCTGATTCAACCCCTAGCCTGGGAACCTCCATATGCTGTGGGTGCAGCCCTAAAGAGACAAAGAGACAAAAAAAAAAAAAAAGAACCAAGGAGCTAGAGGCAAGAAGAACCAAGCTAGCTAGACTCTATGAAAATAACCAGATGGGATTTTCCTTTGAAACAGAACCTGAAAAGAAACTGGGGGAGGACTGAATCAAAATTTGATATAACAAGGGAAATAGAAATGAAGGCAAGTGAATGTCCAGATGAAAGTGAAAGAAGGAAAAAGATGCAGGAAATCTCAGAAGCCACCAGTTTATGAATACTACTTAAAAATAATGAAAGAAGGAACACTGTGAAGTTAGAAGAACATCATTAGCAATAAGACAAAATAAAGAGGGTTTTGAGTTGCCTTTTCCTATTCAAAGGTATCAGGGATTCTTGGATAAATGGTTAATTCCATGTCCAGGGCAGGTATGTCCAAGTTGAGCCTGATATACCTTGTCAAAAAAGAAGTGAAGACAACTAGAAACATGGCAAAAAGACTCAAAAACCAACTTTATGAGGTTTACACTGGCCAAAGATAGAATAATTTAGCTTCAGTAAGGAAAAGATTTACCACGGATTAAAATAAATAAATATGCACAAGCCTGTTAATTAAAAATATTTAATTATTAAAAATTAAATGATCCCTTCAAAAGATGGTAAATAGAAAGAATCAAACATTTATTCTGCCCTTTCTGTATGATTATACCACTGGTAACCAAAAATAGAGAGAAGTATTTGTTTATAAGAATATTCTAGGAGTTCCTTTGTGGCTCAGTGAGTTAAGGATCTGGTATTACCACACAATGGCTCAGGTCACTGATGTGGCACAAGTTTGATCCCTGGGCCAGGACTTCCACATGCCATGGCACAGCCAAAATATATATTCTAAACAATATTTTTTTTTTCTTTTTAGGGCCACACCCAAGGCATATGGAGGTTCCCAGGCTAGGGGTTGAATTGGAGTTGTAGCCACTGGCCTACACCACAGCCATAGCAACACCAAATCTGAGGCACATCTGTGACCTACACCATAGCTCATGGCAATGCTGGATCCTTAACCCACCAAGCGAGACCAGGGATTGAAACTGTGTCCTCATGGATCCTAGTTAGATTCGTTTCCACTGAGTGATGATGGGAACTCCTAAACATTAATTTTTTAAATGATAGACTATCACCATTTGCAATGAATTTATATACATCAGTGTCTGCTAACGAAAACAGAGACAAGCAGAGACAACCTGACAACTATATGCCCCTTCTATAGTTTTGCTAAAATTTCATGCATGAGGCTGATAAACTCCCTGGATCCTGCAACCAATTTTAGGAAACAGAGAGAAGAAAAAATCGTGTTAACTTAGCCAAGAATATACTGTTAGCAAAATTCAGACAATAGGAAACTTGACAATTCTGTCTAGGTCCTTTAACAAAAAAAAAAAAAATTGTAGGAAAAAGAAAGGGATTAAGGTAGAGGTGGGATAAGATCTGTAGATTAAAAGAGAACCTAAATACATCATTTTTTAACAGAAAATGCTAAGATATAGTGTATAAGGATGTACTCTTGGGTGGTAAATCTATTTTTAAAAATGTAAAGCCATTATTACTATAAAATCAGGGAGAGGGAGTAAAAATTAGGGATTTTTGGTAACTGGGCCAGGCCTCACTAAGGGGTTCTTGGGGTGGCTGACAATGGTCTCTTGGCCTGGGCGGCAGTTACAAAGGAATTGGCTTTAAATAATTCACTAGCTGAAAAACGATATTAAGAAAAGGACAACTTGGAGTCCCGGCATGGCTCAGTAGCTAACGAATCCAACTAGGAACCATGAGGTTGTGGGTTCCGCCCCTGGCCTTGCTCAGTGGGTTAAGGATCCGGCATTGCCGTGAGCTGTGGTATAGGTTGCAGATTCGGCTTGGATCCCACGTTGCTGTGGCTCTGGCATAGGCTGGTGGCTACAGCTCCGATTTGACCCCTAGTCTGGGAACCTCTATATGCTAGGCAAAAAGACAAAAAAAAAAAAAAAAAAAAAAAACGGAAAAGGACAACTAAAAGAAAAAAAGGGGAAAAAAAAGAAAAGCAACTGCAGACACATAGCCATAGGAAGATGGTAGAAATTATGAACAGATTTGTTCTGTCTACCCCATCAGAAAACAACTGAACTAAAGCTTCTACCTTCCACCTTCAGGGAAATATTCAAGGCTATGGAAGCAGAGGCCAGCAACTACTGTTTAGTAGAAAGTGCCCTGTTTGCCCAAAATCTGTGTGTTCATATTTTTGTCATGGTATTTTTTCAGGACTGGACTGTAGCACTCATTATAGATCCTGTAATCAACCTATAGAAACTGCCCTAGAAAAATTATACTTTAGATTGACATGAAGAAAAGAATTAGGCTGAATGCTCCATCATCTCATGTAAAAAAAAAAAAAAACAAAACAAGAAGCTGGAAATGTTTCAATGATTTTATTCTATTTTTTTTTACTTCCTATATTCCTAACTTCTACAGCAATAAAAAAAAAAAAAAGCTTTGGTATGGCACTATATCATTACGTATTCTATAACAGTATGTGGAAGTATAATTTGATGGAATGACAATTTTGGAGCCTGAAGCAACTACAGATACTTAACATTAGAGGAAGACATGAGAGAAGGAATCCACTCTCTTGTGCTGAATCAAACACCATGCCATGGTTGTGGCCTTTGTGCTGCTCCCCACAGCATCACCTAGAAACTAAACGTCTCTCTGTTGGAGGTGGCAGCAGCACGGTCAGCCTACCATGGCCTGACAGGGTCCCATGGAGGTCTTCTACCATCCTGCCTTCCTCTCTAATGGAATCTGAACACCAGCTGGAGAAAAGGAAGAGAGGAGCATCTACCAGCACTCTGGGCCATGAAGCACATATACCAGAATCATTGGAAATGTTCAATTAGTTATTTACTGAATATTCATGCAATACAGAGTCAACAAGGGGGGCAGAGTTCCAGGACCAGAAAAGGCTCTCACCCAGGCACCTCCTTGACCAGAAAAGGCTCTCACCCAGGCACCTCCACAGACTCTCTCCTGCTACCACTCCCTCATTTGAACCTCTCACCCTTTTCACCCCAATCCCAGGCCATGTTCTCTTCAAGTTAGCCTCCAGAGAAGGGTTTTAATCAGTCCCGCCTTCCTTAGCTTCTTGCCCTGCTTTAGCCGAAGTGATACTCTGTATTCTCTACAGTGGCTTGACCTTTGAGTAGAATATCCAGAAAACACTAAGCAGTCATGTAGCAGCAAAGATAACCTCCTGTGGGCCTACATCCACAACTTCCTTTTGCTAAAAGGGAAGCTTTTGCTTCTCAGCTTTGAGTTACATTACAAAACACCTCCACTAAGGGCTTTAGACATAATATCCAAAAAGGAAGTGAGGTCAACACTGAGCTAATGCAAAGGGAACATGTGTGGATGTGACTTCACAAAAGTTTCAGATTGTATCTATACATTTACATTACCTAGGCCTACCATACCTTCTGTTTAAGTCAGATTGAAAATCATAATGCAAATCATTATTACAGTAATATTAAAGGGGGCTGTGAAAGGTAAGGAATCTCTAGTGAAAGGAAAGACAGAATTGGGTTTCCAGAAGCTGATCTTAGGAGGCCTATATGAGCCTCCAAGAAAACATATGGTCACAGGATCTCAAACAGAATGTTGAAGACATCAGCAAGCATCGTAAGCTTATAAATAGTTAATAAGTCCACAAATAGCAAATGCTGGAGAGGGTGTGGAGAAAAGGCAACTCTCCTAAATTGTTGGTAGGAATGTAAATTGGTAAAATTACCATGGAAAATGGCATGGAAGAACCTCAGAAAACTAAATATAGAACCTACTATATGGCCCAGTAACCCCACTCTTGGGCATATATCCTGATAAAACTTTCCTTGAAAAAGACACATACACCCACATGTTCATTGCAGCACGATTCACAATAGCCAAGACATAGAAACAACCTAAATGTCCATTGACAGATGAATGGATTCAGAAGATGTGGTATGTATACACAATGGAATACTAATCAGCCATAAAAAAGAATGCCATTTGCAGCAACATGGATGCAACTAGAGACTCTCATACTGAGTGAAGTAAGTTAGAAAGAGAAAGATAAATACCATATGATCTCACTTATATCTGGAATCTAATATATGGCACAAATGAACCTTTCCACAGAAAAGAAAATCATGGACCTAGAAAACAGACTTGTGGTTGCCAAGGGGGAGGGGGGAGGGAGTGGGATGGACTAGGAATTTGGGGTTAATACATGCAAACTATTGCCTTTGGAATGGATAAGCAATGAGATCCTGCTGTATAGCATTGGAAACTATAATAGTCACTTATGATGGAGCATGACAATGTGAGAAAAAGAATGTATATATGTATGTGTGACTGGGTCACCATGACGTACAGTAGAAAATTGACAGAACACTGTAAACCAGCTATGATGGAAAAAATAAAAATCATTTTAAAAATAAATAAGAATTTAAAAAATAGTTAAATAGGCAGTCCCCCCCACCATGGCTTAGCAGTAATGAACCCAACTAGGATCCATGAGAATGCAGGTTCAACCCCTGTCCTCGCTCAGTGCGTTAAAGATCCGGTGTTGCCATGAGCTGTGGGGTAGGTGACAGACATGGCTCGGATCTTGCATTGCTATAACTGTGGCATAGACTGGCACCTGTAGCTCCTATATGCCACACATATAGCCCTAAAAAGTAAAAAGTTAAATAAAGAAAATTTATAAATATGAAAAAAGATAATTATTTTCTATGAGGAATTTCATCTTGCTCTTGAGCCAACTCAAAAGAAACAACTATCTTTAATTCCTCAATGAATATAACTCAGTCTATTCCTGTTTCAGCCAATGCTTTTCAATCTCAGTTGCTTCAGGATTTAATCTCAGAAAATAATATCTTTTTTTTTCTCCCTCCTTCTGATGACCTCCTTCCCAAGGATTTTCTAAGTGCTTACAGACTTGAGGCAGAGATGTTCTGGCATTAATGTGCTCTGGTCCAGCTTGTCCACCTGGCTGCATGTTCTGCTAAAGTGAGGCTGAGTCCACCTATTTCCAGCTCATGCTCACTGCTGAAATGGGTAGACCCTACCATAGACTCCAGTTGTTACCAGCCACAAGTTCATGTGCCCCTCTCACAGTGAGGCCAAATAACACTGAGACATCAACATTTGGAGAAGAGAAATGTTTGCTACAGGGCCATGCAAGCAGAACCCTTGGCTTGTATTCAAAAAGTCCCAAATGCAACGAAGGGTTTCAGCAAAGCATTTTTAAAAGCCAGATGAAGGAGGGGCAGCCCAGGGTATGTGATCAGCTCGTGTACAACTCTCTGAATGGTTGATGGTGATCAATACTTAGGTACCAAAAGGTCTGTCATGATCACCAAGCAGTTAATTTCTTCCATTTGGTGGTAGTTTTTAGCATCTGAAAGACTCAGGAAATGTGCATGAGATGCTATTACCTGGGTATTTCAGAGAAGAGCTATAGCAGAAGATACTGGGGAGGGGTCTGTCCCCAGAAGGCCCCATAGGATCCTGCTCAGTTACACAATCACACAATCCCCACATTCTTCAGCCTCCTTGTCCTGAGCCTATGCCTCCTCCAGTTCTCCCAGCACTTGTGCACCACCCACAAGTGCCACCTTAAATTCTGGACTACCAAATGACACACATATGCCATGGGAATCAGAGGTGCTAGAAAGGCTTATTTGCCTAGACTCTTCTTCAGGCATTTCAAATCAACCACGGCTTAGAGCTCTGCAAACCAAATACTCAGAAAGCTTGACTTATGAAGGGGGTTGCAATTTCACCAGGATGTGCCCTGAGAAACAAGGATGCATCATGCTCCAGGATTCTCCAAATCTCTCTGGCCCTCTCTACCCTTTGCCTTCTTCCAAAAGATTTAATTGTGGGGGAATAAAGTCAGGAATGAAGACACTCAGTCTGACTTTTCTCCTCTTCCCTCTGCTAGGACCCTGAATCAGAAGAGTTTTTCTTCTTCCCTTTAGGCACAATGCTCAAATTATTTGTCACCATTCTCCATTGGTATAATAAGGATATTAATTCCTACCCAATATGTTGTTCTCAGAATTGAATAAAATAATATGCAAAGCTTCCCTGCCTATTTGGTGCTCTCCTAGTTTCACCCCAATAATCTGATGGGAGACTTATGTACGCAAATCTACAGACACATGTCCACGTCTTCCCACACTGTGTCAAAGACAGAAGATGGACTAAATGCCAAAACTCCTGACACTTAACTATCTCAAGACTTTCCACAATACAAATATCTTTCTTAAAAGTTTGAAAAAAACAGGAGGTGGGGATATTTGTTTATTCTTTCAGAACCTCCCATACTTAAGGCACTGTACTAGTTACTGGGGAAGAAGGCAGCAAGGCACTAAGGAATAAAATTCACCGAGAAGAAAAGGCACTGCAGTGTGTCCAGGAGAACTTTGAAAATCTCACATTGCTAGAGCATTCTAGCAAGATTCCAGGCTGGAGAAGTAAGGGATTTAACCTGGGAAGCCTAAGGCCACCCTAATGAGTTCTAACTCTGGTTGAGGGGAAATGTGATTGATTGGCAATATATCGTTCTGGTGACATGCAGAGAATAGCTTTAAAGAGGACAGGATTAGAGTCTAAGAAACCATTTTACAGGCTGTTGTAGTAACCCAGTCTAGGTGTTATATGGGCTAGAAGTATGAGTAGTAATAGAGATAAAGGGGAGGAAAGGTTAAAAAAAAAAGAAAAGATATAAAAGTGTCAAAATTGGTAGTACTCTTTTTACACTTTTTTTTCTTTCTTTGAAGCCATAGTTAAGACTTTCTCATAAATTGAACTTAAGTGAAAAATACATTTTATACTAAAGTGTGTTAAAGAAAAAGCATTCCATGAATCAATGAATGTAGAAATGCAAGAGTAAATTCTGAGATTAGAAAGTCATATATTTTCAAATAACTAAGTCTCTAATGCTTTTCTTTTACTATGTTGGCACATTTAAATCTCAATTTTGTTTTTTGATAGGGAGCATGGATTCAAATTTTGGCTCATATGCTTTTTTAACCACTCTGTGTAGTAGATTCCACATTTATAAAATTAGCATAATTATTCTTCCATCAAAGGAGAACTGGAGGATCAAATGAACAGTTTAATGATAGTATAGAGTTCCAATCAAGAAAGAAAATGTATTCTACACAAATTTTCCCCAAGTATAGAAACTAGAAAGCATCAAAAATTTTTTTCCGAAGTAGGCAAACTTCTGGGCCAATACATGCTTAAGAATAATGGTTAAACTGATTAAGCACTATTCTAGGCAATTTTCATGAATTATCTTTATTTTTTTTAATCATCTAAACCTAATTTATTTATTTTTTTAATTACTCAAATGAATTTATCACATCTGTAGTTGTATAATGATCATAACAATCTGATTTCACAGTATTTCCATCCCACAGCCCAAGCACATCCCCCCATTATCTTTAATTCTTACAGTAAAAGCCAGTACATGGCAGAGCTGGGATTCAAACCCAGGTTATCTGGCACAGATCTATGTGATCTGACCTACTATATGCACAGCCTCTTAATCATAATCATTGTAATATGACTGGGGGACAAAATTTACATACAAAAATAAGTAGCTTTTCTATATAAAAACAACAATCAATTAAAAACATAATGGAAGAATTTAAATAAAAGTAAGAAAAAAGATTAAATGTAATGTGCTTTAAAAATTTAGCTGCAGAAAATATTAAAATGCATTTGAAGAAACTAAAGGGAAGACTCCTACAGAAAGGTCAGTTCTATATCAATCTGTAAATATACAAGATCTCTAGAAAAATAATAGGCTTCTTTATTCAAAGCTGTTTTGGCTGATGTTCAAAACTCATACAGAAAAATAAAAGGGAAAGACACTCCAAGAAAATCCCAAATAGTGGAGGTATTTACAATAAGATATTGAAACATATTTAAAACTACAGGAAGTAAAAATGTGGTGTAGGAAAACATAAATAGAGAGATCTATGGACTATGCATAAACAGACCCTAATGGAATTGAATATGTAGTAAAGTGACATTTTAAGATGAGAAAAAATATAGTACTTATTCAATGATGTTAGGAGTTGGAGGGCCATAAGGAAAACTACAATTGAATTTCTGTCTTTCCACTCATAACAAAATAAATCCCATATGGTACAAAGAGTTAACTATAAAAAGGAAATCAAAAAGAAATGTAGTAACCACAGAATTAAAAAAAGACTTTTTCTATACCCAACCCAAGAAAACCAAAAGCAAAGATATTAAAGTATGATAAAATTCAATCACATAATTGAAAAAAAAAAATAATAATGCCTGGGGGAAAAAAAATCACCATGACTTAAATCAAAAGAGAAACAAAAAATTGACCAAAACAAGATAGCAACATACATTACAGATAAATGTATATATAAAAATCTTCTATAAATAGAATATATATAAAGAGTTTCTATAAATCAGTAAGATAATATCTATTCCAAGAAAATAGCGAGTAAAGGACATGAACAACTGCTAAAAAGAAATTAAAATGTCAATTACATCTAGAAATGTTTAACATCTGTTTTATTAATAAAAAGAAAAGTTAAAACTATCAAGAACCATTTTTACTTGTAATTCAGAAAACGGAAAAAGGTACATAATCTTTATGTTGTATGAGTGGAGAAATATACACTTCATACTTGGTTCAAGGGCATGTAAATTGTACTTTTTGCATAAAAAAGATTATTACTGTAGGGAAATTTGCCAACATTTATAAAAAGTAAATATGCATATATCATTTTGGCTGAGAAATTTTACTTTTAGAAATCATTCTCCATATACATGTACACGTATACAAATACAAACTTTTGAGGCAATTCACAGCATCACTATTTGAAATGAGGGAGAAATGAAAACATTTTTATCATAAGAGTGGTTAAATTATGACTCATTTAAACAATACAGCATATAGCTACTAAAAAGATATGTACAGTTGACCTTTGAACAACATGGGTTTGAACTGCATGGGCCTACTTACAGGCAGATTTCATTCAAAAGTGGATAGTACAGCACTACCTGATCCACAGTTGGTTGAATCCATAGGTGCAAACCGCCAATGTGAAGGTACCACATTTACAGAAGGCCGACTACAAGTTTTAGACTCTGTGAGGGTCAGTGCCCCAACCACTGCATTGTTCAAGGGTCAACTGTACAGCCCTGTATGTACTAGCATTGAATAATCTCAACTAAATACCCTAAATGGACAAAAAAAAAAAAAAACAGTAAAAGGTGAAGAAAAGTCTACATAACATACTATATTGTGTAAAGAAGGGATACAGAATGGTGAGGCCCAGCTCTGATGCCAGACACTTCTGGACTCTGCCATTGTTAGCTGATGTTCAGCAAATGAATTACCTTGCCAGTCCCTCACTTTATCAGTCTGTAAAGTGGGCATAATAGTAGTCCCCAGGTCATAAAGATGCTGTTAAGAATTACATAAATTAATATTTAAGTAAGGCAAAGAGTGCTAGGTGATCACCAAACACATTTCCTCTTCTTCCTGGTACACATTAGACGATATTTGCCAGACTCTTTGGCAGCAAGGATGAGGATGTGACTGAATTCTAGCCAGTGACTGACAGACATTGCCTATAAAGGCCTCTTACATGCTGTCTTCTACGTTCTTTGCCCTTTTCACCAGATGGATACTGAGGCCAGGTCAATCTCAAAGACATAGACTGAAGACTACAAAGCCTCTGTTTGGGAGGGGAGAGCGGAGGCTCTTAAAGACTGACTTTGGCTACCATAAACACATTGCTGACTTTAGATCACTTTCTGTTGGATCTGAAGAATAAATTTTTAGGGTCAATTTTTACAGCAAGCTCTTATTCAGTGTTTGGTTCCATTATCATAATTATTATTGTTTTTGTTATCAGCACATATCTCTAAAAGATGCATAAAAATTAATAATAGTAATTGCCTATAGCAAAGGGGATGTTGAGACCTTTTAAACCTCTTGAATGGTGTGTCTCTGCATGTCCTGTAGCATATATCATGTCTGATGAGCAAAACAAGTTGTAGTGCATGGTGATCAATTAGCCCTGAAATCTCAGAGTTTTAACACATCAGCAGTTCCTTTCTCATTGACATCAGAGTCTGACGGAGACTCTACTGCCTGCAGCTCCTCCACAAGGTGACTCAAGAGTACAGACTATTTCCAGCTGCCAACTCCTACACCAGTGAGAGAAAGAAGGATAGAAAAGTCATACCCTCTCTTATCTGCCATCATCTGTTCACATTTCAGGGACATGACCCCACTGAGATGCTGGGACCTGGGAAATGTAGTTCAGCCACGTGATCTCAAAATGAAATGTCTTGATAAATATTTGTGCTTCTTTATGATGCCTTGGGACCTCAGACAATCAGGAAGAAATAGGCTTTGGGTGCTTTCTTGGCCATTTGCCGTCTCACTGTGTTTCCTTTAACACTGAATATTCAGGTTTAGGAAACTGCCTCTACAAAAGCATGATAGTTCAAGGTTAGGCTGTTCTATCAGATAACTGATAAGATACAACAAATAAAAAGTATTAGAGCTTAGTTCTTCAGTCTTTATATCTTACACTCTGTCTTAAGTGTCATAAGATTCTATTTAACCTTTCTATTCAAGAGTTGAAGATTTCTCATTGGCTCAGTGATAACAAACCCAACTAGTATCTGTGAGGACATGGGTTCAATCCCTGACCTTGCTCAGTGTGTTAAGGATCCAGCATTGCATGAGCTGTGTTGTAGGTTACAAACAAGGCTTGGATCCTGGGTTGCTGTGGCTGTGGCATAGGCTAGCAGCTGCAATCCAATTCAACCCGTAGTCTGGGAACTTCCATATGTTGCAGGTGCAGCCCTAAAAAGATGAAAAAAAAAATTAAAAAGTCAAGGCTTAAAGACTTAAATGTAAGACAAGACACCGCTGAACTCCTGAAAGAGAACATAGGCAAAACATTCCCTGGCATCAACCTTAATATTTTCTCAGGTAGGTCTCTCAAAGCAACAGAAATAAGAGTAAAAATAAACCAATGGGACCTAATCAAACTTAAAAGCTTTTGTACAACATAGGAAACCAAAAAGAAAACAAAAAGACAACTCACAGAATGGGAGAAAATAGTTTCAAATGATGCAACTGACAGGGGCTTAATCTCTAGAATATACAAGCAACTTACACAACTCAACAGCAAGAAAGCCAACAACCCAATTGAAAAATGGGCAAAAGACCTGAACAGACATTTTCCTAAGGAAGATATACAGATGGCCAACAAGCACAAGAAAAAATTGCTCAACATCCCTGATTATTATAGAAATGCAAATCAAAACTACCATGAGATACCACCTCACACCAGTCAGAATGGCCATCATTAAGAAATCCACAAATAACAAATGCTGGAGGGGCTGTGGAGAAAAGGGAACCCTCCTGCATTGTTGGTGGGAATGGAAGCTGGTACAACCACTATGGAGATCAATATGGAGGTACCTTAGAAAACTATACATAGAACTACCATATGACCCAGCAACCCCACTCTTGGGCATATATCCAGACAAAACTTTCCTTAAAAAAGACACATGCACCCACATGTTCACTGCAGCTCTATTCACAATATCCAAGACAGGGAAAAAACCCAAATGTCCATTGACATTGGATTAGGAAGATGTGGTGTATATATACACAATGGAATACTATTAAACTGTAAAAAAAGAATGAAATAATGCCATTTGCAGCAACATGGATGGAACTAGAGACTCTCATAGTGAATGAAGTAAGTCAGAAAGAGAAAGACAAATACCATATGATATCACTCATATCTGTAATTTAATATATATGGCAAAAATGAACCTTTCCACAGAAAAGAAAATCATGGACTTGAAGAATAGACTTGTGGTTGCCACGGAGGAGGAGGAGGGAGTGGGATGGATTGGGAGCTTAGGGTTAATAGATGCAGACTATTACCTTTGGAATGGATTAGCAATGAGATCCTGTTGTGTAGCACTTGGAACTATGTCTAGTCACTTATGATGGAGCATGATAATGTGGAAAAATAGAATGTGTACATGTATGTGTAGCTGGGTCACCATGCTGTACAGTAGAAAAAAATCTGTATTGGGGAAATAACTATAATAATAATAATAATAATAATAAATTAAATTAAATTAAATTAAAAGTCAAGACAGCTCACGTCTCAGCATTCCAAATGAAAACTTTAAAGCTGTGATTAGATATTTTCACGGGCAATTTTCTCCAATACAAAAAAGGAAATGCAGGTCACCTAGAGAGAGAATAGTGACCAAGTTATACAGACAGCACTTTGCCATGGACAAGCCTCTGTTTGCCCAACTCTCCTGGACTTTGAAGATAGGAGAGAGGTCACAAATCCAGGCTTGGACAGAAACCTCATCTGGGGCTAAGAATCAGTACAGGTAATGTCTACTGATTTCCTGATATCAATGACTTTAAAGAAAAGCTTGGAGGCTGAAAATTTCTTCTAACTTATTTATCTTTTCCACTTGTTAACACATTTAAAAAACTATTAATGTCAACACTGTCAATTATAATATACAATACCTTTTTTTAATATTGCCAGAGCCACCTCTCGCTGACAATTTCATTGTACAATCCCCTGGTGGAAGGTTTTGAGTAAAGGTGCCATCTTCCCCTTCTCAGGGTGTTGATGGATGGGCTGTGTCAGAAAGAGAGAGTCCTCCCCTGAGACAGGCTATTTAGGGAAAGAGGAATAGGCAGGTGGCAATGGTCTCCCAGGTCAAACTGTAGACAACTTGTAGCAACTGGGAGAAACAACTGGACCCAAGGACGCAGTGTAAAGCACCTGGGGCCATGGAGGAGTAAGACTACAAGGTTCTGGGCAGAATCCCACGCAGTCGCCTTAGGCCCTTCCCACTCCTAGAGGCGAGAGACTTGCTGGGGCGCATGCATAATTTACTCCCCGGGTCTGGCCTGGGATGGTTCCTCCTCTGCCATGTCTTTGGTCCAGAGCCTGTTCCCATGGACCTGGCCAGACCTCTGGGACGGGATACCACTGCACTGTGACTGGGGGTAGTGGGGATGAAGAGTCCAAGAGCAGAGAGGTTTGCCTGATAGGTGGTGTGAGCCAGATTTCCTAGAGACAAATCTGGAATACAGGGTCTCCAGCACCCAGATCATGATGTGTTTCTCATCCTGGGGCTCCACTACTGACCACCTTAGAACTCCCAAGGTACTGTGAGATCAGGTTTCCCCTGGGAAGAGTGGTGGACGCTGCAGTGTTTCAGGCCTGATTCTGCTATTCCCTGAGCCGCCCTTGACTCTCAGAGCACCCCAGCCCATCCTCTCTCTGTTCCTTCATCCGGACTCACACTTAGTCCTCTCACACTCCCCAAATCACACAAGACACATTCTGGACTCCTGCTGAGCCGTGTTTGTCCTCCTGCAAAAAAAAGAAAGAAGGGGTTAAGAAGAGTATTTCCTGGTCTTTAGGTGAGAAATTCCTTTGAACTAATGTATTACTTATTCCAAAAAAAATTAATAAATTTTCATTTTTTAAATGAATACATGAGGCTGAAAACTAAATGTAAATACAGATCAATGAATGGACCCTGCCTTGCTCTCTCTAGATATAAAGAAAAGGCATTTCCTGCTGTTCTCTCTCACCTCTCCCCCCAGCCCCTTCTCACCCCCGTGCAGTAGGCAGAGCCAAGCCACTGGTTCTTGCCAAAGGGTTACGAGCAGACCCAAATGAGTCATTCCAGACCCAAATATTTGGGAGCCAGTGCACAGCTCTCTCTTTTCCTGCCATGGGGACCTGGAAACCTCTTGTTTTAGGTAGTAGAGCTGCAAGATGCCAGAAGCCTGGACCTTGGAGTCACCATTTGGAAAGGATTTGCTCTAGAGAGTCAAAGGTCTGTGGTGCATTTTGCATGACTGAGAAATAAAACTTTGTGTTAAGTCATCTACATTTAAAGATATGTTTCTTACCACAACCAAACCTAGCCTAAACTGACTAAGCTAATTCTAATTCTTTAATGCATATGAAGAACCAGTTTCATTATAATTCAATTAACAATACATTATAAATGTCTACTCTATATAAATGCTAGGTAGGTGTGCCTACATATCTATGTCGGCATAAAGTAGATGCTCAATATGAACAGTAAAATCTAGACTCATGTAGAATAAGAAAATAAATGATTCTCAAACCAGAAGTTTCAATACACCTTTATTTTATTTCAATAAATACTCATTGATTGCCTGTTATGGACAAAGTTTCTGCTAGGTAGACAGCTGCAAAATGAGTAAGAAAAAAGCCTGCTTTTTTTTTTTTTTTGGTCTTTTTGTCACTTTACAGCTGCAGTCTCACCATATAGAGGTTCCCTGGCTAGGGGTCAAATCAGAGCTGTAGCCACCAGCCTATGCCAAAGCCACAGAAGTGCTGGATCTGAGCCACGTCTGTGACCTCCACCACAGCTCACAGCAATTCTGGATCCTTAACCCTCTCAGCAAGGCCAGGGTTGGAACCCATGTCCTCAGGGATGGTAGTCAGTTTCATTAACTGCTGAGCCATGACAGAAACTCCCAAAACCCTGCCTTTAAAGTTCAGACCAGTGAAGGAGATAGACGAGAAGTGAACAACCTAAATGCCCATAGACAGAGGAGTGGATCAGGAAGACGTAGTACATCTACACAATGGAATATTACTCAGCCATTAAAAGGAACGAAATACCAGCATTCTTAGCAACATGGATGGACCTAGAAATTATCATGCTAAGTGAAGTCAGCCACACAATGAGACACCAACATCGAATTCTTTCACTGACATGTGGAATCTGAAAAAAGGACAGAATGAACTTCTTTGCAGAACAGATACTGACTCACAGACTTTGAAAAACTTATGGTCTCTAAAGGAGATAGTTTGGCAGGTGAGGGGATGCACTGGGGTTGTGGGATGGAAATCCTGTGAAATCAGATTGTTATGATCATTATACAACTACAGATGTGATAAATTCATTTGAGTAATAATAAAAAAAATAAATAAAATATTTAATATTATATTGCAGATCGACTATATTTCAAAAACAAACTCAGAGAAAAAGATACCATATTTTTGGTTACCAGAAGCAGGAAGGTGGGAGGGGGGAAATTGGATGAAGGTAGTTTAGAGCTACAAATTATGTTATGCATGAAATTTGTTAAAAGAGATCTTTTAAAAGAGGTATCTTAAGAGATCTCATCACATGGAAAATGTTTTGCCTCTTTCTTTCATGTTCTTCCTATATGAGATGATGAATCTTCACTCAACTTATTGTGGTAATCATTTCATGATGTATGTAAGTTGAATAATTACGCTATACCTCTCAAACTTATACAGTGCTATATGTCCTTCATAGCTCAGTAAAACCAGAAGAAAAAAGTTTTGAATGCCCATCAGTATTTCAGAAAAATCCTCTTTCAGATTACACAACTTAATTTCAGAAATATTAGTGTTAATGAAAATTAGGAGTTGTAATGAGAATGAAAACTCAAAATTCCTGACTTGATAGGAAAAAAAAGTCTAGCCTTACTAGACTTTGACTTCACCACACAGAACCCCAGGAAACTATAGAGGAAAGTAGATCAGTTGAGTGACTATAATCCTGTAAACTAGGAAATCTGAATTTTAAAACATTGTTCAGGCCTTCGTTTGCTCTATGCTAATGTTCAAGTCATTTATCATTTTAGGATTTTTCATACTCTAACAATAGAAAACCAAAGCGCTTTATAAGGACATTAATCCTACCTGCTTCCTGGGAATGGAATAATAACGTAAAGTTCTTTGAAATGGCAAGTACTGGAAAGAAAAATATCTGATTCAATGTTCAATTCCTATTTCAATATCAAAGTCCAATGCTGTGAGTTAAGGATAGAATAAAATCACTTGAGATCAAATAGTTGATGGAATTTTCCAAAGCTCAGCTGTATCTCATTACATCAGATCCTTTTACTAGGATATGCAACTATTACAAAAAAAAAAAAAAGATTACCCACCCTGTCTGTTCAGAAGATAGGCTGACATTCTTCCCTTCACGCTCCATTAACTTATACACTTGTCTCTTAACATTATTCCAGAACTAAGATTTAATAATATGTGTGTTTACTTGTATGTGTGTGTGTAGTGTTTGTGTGTGTCTGTGTGTGTGTGTGTATAATGTTCAAAGTTCAAAGCAAGGTGGAATCTCATAGAATCTTAGAAACCCACTCTTTCTTGTTTTCATAGCAGGAAATTCAGTCCTTTTTATATATACATATTTTCAAAAAGTTTCTTTCTACTTTCACATTTATTTCACAAAGATAAAAATCTGACATCAGAATTGTGGGTATTACAATACTGAAAGATGAATGACATAAGCATTTTAAAATGGAGATTTATTTGAAGGACTGATCAGCCCAGTTTCTAAGTATTCGCTGCTACCCCACAGAAGAATCTAGAGTCCTTCCTTGTATAGCTCTTCTCTAGGTACCAGCTACAAAACTTCTGGGAGTTTACAGGAATTTGATCTTCTAGCCTGTAACCAAATGAAATGGTCACACATCCACTATTTGCAGAAATACAGAAGCCAACCTCATTATCCTCAGATTTCAAGTCCTCCACATTTTTCTCTATAATTAGTTTGTAATCCATCTCTTAAGTATGTTATTAATAGTGGAATTGATTATTACAAAAACAGCCAGAAGTTCCCTTTTTGTACAGTGAGTTAAGGATCTGGCATTGTCACTACAGCAGCCCAGGTTACTTCTACAGTAGGGGTTTGATCCTTGACCAAGGACCATATGCCATGGGCACAGCCAAGAAAAAAAAAAAAAGCCAAATAAGGCAGGGAGAAGCCATGAAGAAAACAGGGAGCAGTTTATGACTCACCCAAGAACTCCTGACTTAACATTTTGCTCTAAATACTTTAAATAACTCAGAGCACACTGAGTAGGAGGTAGAAGTTCAGGAAAAGAGACTGAACAGGTGGTTGTGCACATTGTAAAGCATCAGATGTGAAGAAATTGGGAATAGCTGCAAATGAGTTTAAACTTTAAGCTGTTAGATATTTTGGGCAAGAGATCAGTATAGTAAGGTATATGTTCCAGGAGCCTAGATTATGCCTAAGAATCAGAAAGACAAGTCAGAAGGCTACTGTATCATCTTGGGATACATTAATGAAGGCTGAGTCATGTCACTGACAATGAGGATGAAGAGGAAAGGATGAATTTAAGAGATAATCAAGAGGTACATTTGAGAGGATGACTGACGCGGCACATGGAAGTATCTCAAATTCCCAACAATATGGTGTCAGTTGACTATAGGATTAGGTAACTTACTTGAGAGCAATGCCATTCACAGAGAGAATAAAGAACATGTATTGAACACCTACTATGTGCTAGGTGGTGTTTTAGGAGCTAGTATTACAGCACTAAACAAAATTGCAGTTTCAATAGGTGAATGGAGAAATAAACTGTGATACATCCCGACAATGGAGATTATTCAACCCCAATGATATTTTAAGCCATGACAAGACATAGAGAAACCATAAACCCATACTACTAAGTAAAATAAGCCAATTTGAAAGAAGCTAAATTCTGTGTAATTTCAATTATATGACATTCTGGAAAACACAAAACTATGAGAAAGCAAAAAGACCAGGGAATGCCAGGAATTAGTGGGGAGAGAGGGATGAATAGGCAGAGAACAGAGGATTTTATAAGTTAGTACTCTCTGTGATACTATAATAGTGAATACATGTCATCAAACATTTATCAAAACCCATAGAATGTACAACAGTGGGAATAAACCTTAACATAAACTATAGCCTTTGAACGATAATGATGTGTAAATTTAGGTTCATTGGTTATAAAAAGTGCACCACACCTGCAAGTGATGTTGATAATGGGGATGGGGGGGCTATGTCTTGGTGGGGAGGGCTATGCCTATGTATGGGTTGCAAATATAAATCTCTGGACTTACTTCTCAATTTTTCTGTGAACCTAAAGCTGTGTTTTGTGCACAGAAAAGGGTATTGTCAACAAAATGAAAAGGTAACCAACTGAATAGAAGATTTTTGCAATCGTATATCCAATAAGAGATTAATATCTAGAATGTATAAAGTAGTCATACAATTCAATATCAAAATCAAACAACTTGATTTAAGAATGGCCAGAGGACCTGGGTAGGCTTTTTTCCAATGAAGACATACAGATGGCCAACAAGCACATAAAAAGATTCTCAACATCACTTATCATCAAGGAAATGCAAATCAAAATCACAATGAGATATTACCTCACACCGTCAGAATGGCTATTAACAAAAAGTCAATAAATAGTAAGTGTTGGTAAGAATGTAGAGAAAAGGGAACCCTCATGAGCTGTTGGTGGAATGTAAGTTGGTACAGCCACTATGGAAAACAATATGGAGTTTCCTCAAAAATTTAAAAAAGAATTACCATATGATCTAGGAATTTCAATTTTGGATATTTTTCCAAAGAAAACAAAACAGTAATTCAAAAAGGTTTTGCACCCCTATGTTCATTGCAGCATTATTTATAATAGCCAAGATATGGAAGCAATCTAAATACCTGTTGTAGATGAATAAAGATATGGAATACATATAAAATGAACTATTACTTAGCCATGAGAAAGAATGAAAACTTGCCATTTGTAGCAATTTTGATGGACCTAGATGTTATGCTCAGTGAAATAAGTCAGACAGCAAAAGATAAATACCGTATGATATCATTCATTTGCGGAATCTAAAAAACAAAACTAGTGAACAAACATAATAAACCTGTAATGGAGTCATGGATACAAAGAATAAGCAGGTGGTTGCCAGATAGGAGGAGAGTTGGGGGAGAAAGAAATAGATGAGGAAGATGAAGAGTTACAGATCTCCAGTTATAAAATAAATAAGTCATGGAGATGTAACACACTGCGTAGGAAACATAATAAATAAGGTTGTAATAAATTTGTGTGGTGACTGGAACTATGGTGATCAATTCTTAATGTACAGAAGTGTCAGATCCTGTTGTATACTTGAAAATAATACAATATTGTATGTCAACTATACCTCAATTAAAAAAGAATAAATAGGAGTTTCCGTCATGGCTCAGCAGAAATGAATCTGACCAGCATCATGAGGACGCATTTGCGATCTCTGGCCTTGCTCAGTGGGTTGGGGATCTGGCGTTGAAATGAGCTATAGTGTAGGTCTCAGATGTGGCCTGGATCCCACATTGCTGTTGCTGTGGTGTAGGCCGGCAGCTACATCTCGGATTTGACCCCAAGCTTGGAACCTCCATATGCCACGGGTGCAGCCCTAAAAGACAAAAGACTAAAATAAATAAATGAATAAATAAATAAATAAATTTTAGAAGAAAATAAAATACAAATGCATTAAAAATTTTATTTAAAAAAGATTCTTGCTGTCTTGGGTAAGAGGGAAAATGCATACATTATAGGAGGTGGAGCTTACAGTCTAGAAGAGAAAGACAAATTACAAACAAAGCTAAAATATTGCCTAACTGCTAATAAAAGAGAAAAAGGAGAGGAACAGAGGGAAGAGAAGGAAGAAGAGGAGGAGGATAAGCTGTTACTGCTGGAGCGACTGGCCGTGACTATCACAAGAATAGCTATTGGCAGTTGTATCACAGAAGCATTTACATGGAATCCAGGAGATCCTCAGGGAAGGGTCACCTTCTAATACTCCTATGTTTTGTGATAAAAATAACAGATATAATAATATTGGATACATTATTTATAATATATATAATGAGTGTCTCATATACACACACACACACTACATGGAGGAAAAATACAGTAGAAAAAAGAGCATAAAAAAAAAAAAAAAAACAGGGAGGAGTGAGGTGAGGTTGCTCTTTAAATAAAGTCGTCATGAAAGGCCTTGTTGATCCAGCAACATTTGAACAGAGACCTGAAGGAGGGACATTAGCAGCTTTGATATCTGGGAAAGAGCTTTACAAGAAAGGAGAAGTTTGAAGTCTTTGAGCCCAAGGTATGTTTAGCACTTCCCAAAAAATGGCATGAAGCCCAGTGTTGCTAGAATGGAATGAGCCAGGGGTTTTAGGACAGACAGGTAGACAAAGTAGTTTGTTCAGGAGATTTGAGGATCTTGTAAAGATCTTTGGCTTTCCTCTGGTTTTTGGTTTGTTTTTGTTTTTGTTTTAACATGTCCAGTAATTTTAAATTTTTCCCTTACCAGAGTTCCCGCTGTGGCTCAGCAGGTTAAGAACATGACATAGTGTCCGTGAGAATACAGGTTCGATCCCTAGCCTTTCTCACTGGGTTAAGGATGCAGCACTGCCACAAGCTGTGGTGTAGGTCACAGATGTTACTCAGATCCTTTTAGCTGGGGGTGTGGTGTAGTCCAGCAGTTGCAGCTCCAATTTGATCCCTAGCCCAGGAACTTCCATATGTCACAAATGTAGCTATAAAAGAAAAAAAAAAATTTACCCTTACCATCACAAATAAATATATTAACACTAAAAGAAAAATAATAATTTTATAAGCAAAGTTACTAGCTGATATCAATTAGAATGGGTATTCATTGACATTTTTCTCTTGGGGTAATGTGTGGACGAGAGTCCAAGGAAATATGCAGAGCTCTTCCTTTTGTTTTCTATTTAAAATACTTTCCTTTCAAATATGTAGCTGATCATAAACAACTGATGTCGGGGTTTCTGTCATGTCAGCGATAATGAACCCGACCACTATCCATGCAGATGTGGATTTAATCCCTGGCCTTGCTCAGTGGGTTAAGAATCTGGCATTGCCACAAGGTATAGCATAAATTGCAGATGTGGCTTGGATCTGGCATTGCTGTGGCTGTGGGTAGGCCAGTAGCTGAAGCTCCAATTCGACCCCTAACCTGGGAACTTCCATACGCCATAGGTGCCACCCTAAAAAGACAAAAAAATAAATAAATAAAAATAAAATAAATGGTTGATGTAGCCAGATATTAAATCAGGTTTTTACAATACAATGAGTCATAGGCTTTTCACAAATTTATCTATATTTCCTACATGAATCATAGTAGCACATCTTTTGTATAAATGTGTGTATTAAAAATAGAGTAGGAGTTCCCATCGTGGTGCAGTGGTTAACGAATCCGACTAGGAACCATGAGGTTGCGGGTTCGGTCCCTGCCCTTGCGGGTTAACGATCCAGCGTTGCCATGAGCTGTGGTGTAGGTCGCAGATGCGGCTCGGATCCCATGTTGCTGTGGCTCTGGCATAGGCTGGTAGCTGCAGCTCCGATTACACCCCTAGCCTGGGAACCTCCATATGCCGTGGGAGTGGCCCAAGAAATGGCAAAAAGACAAAAAAAAATAGAGTATTCATTTGTATTTTTTTCAAATTAATTTAACTTTTGTATTACATTGAAGTATAGTTGATTTACAATGTTAGTTTCAGGTATACAGAAAAGTGATTCAATTATAATATGCATATCCATTCTTTTTTAGATTATTGTCCAATTTATTAATTACAGAATAATGAGTTCCCTGTGTTATACAATAGGTCCTTGTTGATTATGTATTTTATATATCATAGTATAAGTATGTTAATCCCAAACTCCTAATTTATACCTCACCCCCACCTTTACTCTTTGGTAACCATAAGTTTGCTTTCAAAGTCTGTAAGTCTGTTTCTGTTTTATAAGTAAGTTCATTTGTATCATTTTTTAGATTGCATATATAAGTGATATCATATGATATTTGTATGGCTTGTTTCACTTTGTGTATAATATCTGGCTTATTTCACTTTGTATAATGTATAATGTCCAGGTCCATCCATGTTGCTGCAAATGGCATTATATCATTCATTTTTATGGGTGAGTAATATTCCATTTTATATATGTACCACATCTTCTTTAGCCATTCCTCTGTCAATGGACATTTAGGTTGCTTCCATGTCTTGACTACTGTAAATAGTATTGCAATAAATATTGAGGTGCATGTATATTTTTAAATTATGGTTTTCTCTTGTTATATGCTTAGGATTGGGAATGCTGGATCATACCTCTAGGTTTGGTTTTTATAGAACCTCCATACTATTCTCAACAGTGATTGTTATCAACTTATCAATCCCCACCAACGGTATAAGAGGGTTCTCTTTTCCCCACACTTGGGTCTTACTCTGAATGAGATAAGAAGCTACTGGAAAGTTTGAAGCAGAATATTGACTTGATCAGAAAGACAGAACCAGGAAGAATAATTATACTTATGAGCTGATGGCAATTCTTCAGGCAAGAAATGGTTGCCATTTAGACCAGCATGGAAGCAGTGGTAAAAATAGGTTGAATTATGCATGTATTTTGAAGATAGAGTAGACAGAATTTGCTGATACCTTTGATAAGGGATTCAAAAGAATAAAGTCAAGGATGACTCCATATTCTGGGGCTAAATATCTGAAACTCTGAAGAGGGAAAAGCTGCAGAAGAAACAATCTGGAGGATTGGAGGGAAGATTAGCAATTTGGTTTTGGACCTAAGTGCAAGCCCTTATTAGACATCCAAATTAAGATATCAAGCCATTTCTTAGAGAAAGGATTCTATAGAGTTGAGACCTGACCTAGGGGGTTAAATTTTTCAACAACAGCACATGGAAAGTAAATATGGCCATGAGACTAGATGTACTTATCAAAGAAGTGGGAGTAAAAAGGACAGAAAATAATTCAACAATGGAACCCTGGGACACTCCACCAATAAAGTCTGGGAAGATAAGGAACAAACAGAAAAAGAGATGGAAAAGAAACCATCTATATTTTAGAGATAAATAGAAACAGACTTTGTCTGAATGAAGAAAAGGTTGCAAGAAGGAATAAATGAAAAATAGGTAGAGTTATATGAGGAATTATAATCGCCCATTGAAATTAGCAATGAGGGAGTCACTGGGGAACTTGAGAAAATCAGGGTGCTAGGGAGAAAACTAACTGAAACGAATTCCAAATAAAAAAGGATGGACATGAGTTAAGACAGTTTGATGATGTCTGAGGAGTTTCACTAATAATTGGGAACATAAATATTTGGCTAAATATTGGCTAGAACAAAATGTGGGATTAAGAGTGTTTGTTATTTAAATGGAAGAAAACTACTTTATTTGCTTGGTGGGGATGATCTGCTAAAGAGAAGATAATTTTTGATGCAGAAGAGAGGAGACAATTGCAATGCCAATGTTCTGTAAGAGGATCATTTAAGATTCAATGAGCAAAGGAGAGATATGATGACTAATATGGGAATAAGGAATTTATTATAGAAATTAGATCTTACACTTATGTAGAAGATACTGAGGAAGTGATGGTCTTTAAGGGAAATTTGCACTTCCAGAGCAAGAGTAAGTGTGAGTGGTCAGCCTGCCTAGTTGGCATGGGTGGATAATTTGGAGCTTGCAGGGAAATCCAAGAAGCCAAGCATTTCTACTGCCAAATGAGGACCACAAAGGAGGATCTCATGAAGAGAACTATGGGAAGTCACTGTTTCCGTGTTGCTACCACTTGTGTGGGTTTACAGCCAAGCATCTGGTGGTCAGCCTAGGGCCATTATTGGTCTTCAGGGCCAGCAGTTAAGAAGAAAAGCTGGATGTGAAGCAGAGGAGAGCAGAGACCAGCTGAGACCCAGCAGACACCTTAACATCTGACCAACACAGTGCTAAGCACTACAGCCTCCCAACAGTCACGGCCACTGTAATTTACTCCTGCCTACTAAATCTTGTGCAAGTTCCTCTTTTGGCCACTTCTAATCTAGCCATACAAGAGATTCTGGGAAATGTGGTTGCTAAATTGATACTAGCCCAATCCAGGCCTCTTAGCATCCACCACATACACCATTCTTGGTCATGCTTAACTTGAAAATAAAGATAGTGGCAATAACAAATGAAGTAATAAATAAAGCATGCTTTGGGAGTTCCCACTGTAGTGCAGTGGGTTGAGGATCTGATGTGGTTTCTGTGGCATCACAAGTTCGATCCCCAGCCTAATACAGTGAGTTAAGTATCCTGCATTGCCACAGTTGTGGCATGAATTCCATTCCTGGCCTAGGGAACTTCCATGTGCTGTGGGTGCAGCTGAAAATAAATGAATGAATGAATGAACGAATAAATAAAAAAAATATGCTTCTGCTTAATGTGATGCAACAATCACACATCCAAAAACTGCTAACCCTCTTCTGCAAAGAGAATACGTATTTACTCCATTTTTCATAACATGTATTTCTCTTCTACCTGAATCACATCTTCACTTTCGTATCTTGAAATAGAAAATGAATCACTATTAATCTTATATCAGTAGGAAAATCTTACATTAGTTAATAGGAATAGAAGAAGTTGCTGCAGTAATTAACCTATCATCAAGTAGAAGGTAAGAAGGGGAAACAAATTTATTTAATTGGTTAATTGTATATACAAATATATTCATATAAAAATAAGTAAGAAAAATATATAACTTGTATAAATTTTACAACCAGTCCCATAGTCATGCTGGTGTTTATTGTATCTTTCCTCTGCTGCCTATTCTAGATTAAGTTTGTCCTCACCAAGTACATTCAGCTTCGCTAATCGTTCCTTGCCTATGAAGTGACACAAACCTTCATTTCTGAAGGTCCAGTGGATTGGGAGTGGCTTTCCATTATTTCTATTACAGAACCTGAGAGTATTAAAAGATGCCCCATGGATCTTCATGTTTCCAGAGATACTCTTCCCTGGCCCAATTGCATAATAGCTATTTTCTTGATAGTCAAGATAAATTACCCTAAAGGAGTAAGAACACTTTTTTGCCTGTTTTTTAATGGCATGAGAAACACTAAGCTGCCAGACACTGGCAATAGAGTAACAAACTTCTCTTAATATTGAATGGGAGCACCTGACATTGTTCAACAATTAAATATTAAATGGGGGCAATGTTAAATGGGAGCAAATGCCAGCAGCATCTGATATCATTCAACAATTCAGAGCATATTTCAAATCCCACCCCCTAAGATATTACTACCCAGATGATGCTATAACTGAGGACATTCCACCAGCCTATCAGACCAGCCCCTCTATGGTAAGAGGTGATGGTAAGGCCAATGAACTCAATGAGCACAAGCTCATTTTCTGTAAAATGAGTTGCTTGACCAAAAGTGAATCTGCATGAAATACCCAGATAGAGAATAAGGTATTCTTTAAACCCATGGATGGTGGATTTTTCAGAAGCATTATAAATAGGGAGGCAAATATATTCACAGAACATCTGTTTCAATGAGAACAAAGTGCTCCCTCTTCCAGGATGGATGTGGTCCAAAATAATCAACCCAAAAAGTGATAACAAACGAGGAGCTCAGTGTGTGTCTCTTCTGTAGGCATGTTGGACACTTGGCAGGGGCTGTAGGCAAATCAGCCTTGTTGAGTAGAAGTCCACATTTCTGAGTCCATGTATAACCTCCACCTCTTCTACCAAGGCCATTTGTTCATGAGTTTTGGGGAAGATTAAGGGTGTCTGGGGGAATATCCATAAGACAGGCTCAGTAAATAAAATGCTTCTCTTCTCAGGTTTTTCTTTGTTGAGCAAAGAATATAACTCACATGGAACACAATTCATATAGAACGCAATTCACATGGAACACAAAAATCCTCTACCCTTTTGGAGAGATCCACCCACAAATCTCTGCCTTGTTGCCTAGTTTCCAGTCATGTCCCTTTGAAGTCCCTGACCACCAAGTCCAATTTTAGCCACTTACCATGATGTAATGTATATGTCTACCTCTCTCTGACAATCTCACCTTCCAAGAAAGATATAAAAACAAGGGTAGTTCTCAAGGGTAGCCTATAGAAGGGATTTCTCTTCACCACTATTCCTCAAGGACTCCCTAGAGTGGAATTCTAGGGCTGTCAATACCTACTTTGAGGTAATGCCAGTATACTGTATTGAGCCATCTATAAACTGGCCTTAACTTTTCTTTTTCAATCATCAGTTAATGGGAAACTTCCCATGAGGCCATAAGTACCAGTCAGAGAGAGGAGGTAATGCTCTTTCTGAGCATTGGATGATCTTGAGCAGCTTACCTGAGTTCTCAAGATCCATATATATGAGATCTGGCGCCTGATCTCATATATATCACCTACAATTGATAACAGAATTCCACTCAACATACCCAACATTGTATCATCTCAAGATCTACTGGAGCCTGATCTCACACATACCACCTACAATTGTTAACAGAATTCCACCCAACATACCCAACATTGTATTGTCTTGGGATACAACAAGCTATGATGGTTATCTTGGTGATCCATAGTCAAATGTAGAGCCCAGTAGCAAGATGGAAGTTGTTTCTCAAAAGGATAATAGTTATCTGCAGGGGGCACATAGCTTTGATCCAAAATTCTAAAGCCTGTGGTGTGAGTCACCTACAGTATCCTATCAAAGGCTCCACAGAGCATCCCTCTCTGCTACGTTTACTTCAAGCACCATCCAATGGATCTTTTGGGTCATACAACCTAAGTGGCAAAGTAGTTCATCATTTCCAAATAGCTGCAGAGTTTCTCTTGCTCTGGAGTGCCTCAAAACTAACAGCTTTTTGGGTTATTTGATCAGTGAATCTGAGCAGCAAGCCAAAATATGGCCTATATTGTTTGCTTCCAAAATCCAGAGACTCATTAAGGGCTATGCCACTATCGTGGTTGTCTGTCCCTATCAATGTATCCTTCAATTTGGAAGGGATATATCAATGCATCATGAGATGCCTAGGACTCTCACAAGCCTCTACATTTGGGCTGGGAGGGTTGCATTATTTCCTACTCTGTTTTGAATGTTTTTCCAAAATGTCTAAAAGCAGTTGCTACTTTCTGCTCACTAGTCCAATTAGCAGAGTATCATCAAATTACTGGAGCAGCATGGTATCTTATGGAATGAGGAAGTAAACAAGGTCTCTATGGAAAGATTATAAGAGAGAATTGGAGAAGAATTTTAACCCTGAGGTAATACACTGAAGGAGTATTTCTGTTTTTGTCTATTGAAAGCAAATTGCTTTCGATAACATTTATCAACACATATGATAAATAAGTATTCACTATATTAATATGTGTATCAATCAGGGTTGAACCAGAGAAATAGAACTAGTAGGAAATATATAAGAAGAAATTGATGGCAAGTTTTGGTTTATATGAGCATAGAGGCTGGCTAGGGAAGTCTCTTCTGTAGGGCAGGCTGTAAGGAAGAGCAGACTGGAATTTCCAGACTTGGGCTAGTGCTACTGTCCACAGGAAGAATGTTTTTCAACAAAGAAGCCTCAGTTCTGCTCTTAAGGTCCTTCCAACTAATTGAATCAGGCTTACTCAGATTACCTAGAATAATCTCCCTTACCTAAAATCAACTGGTTATGGACTTGAATCACATCTACAAACTATCTTAACAGCAACACCTACATTAGTGTCTGAGTTGGTAACTAAAGACCCAGCATACCCAAGTTGTATACCAGGTGCCAGGGTGTGTTGATTTTCTCTAGTAATTAAGCCATATCTGGAGTAGAAGTTGGAATTTGACTCATCACTTGATTGAGTTTGTAAAGCTCACTGTCATTCTCAAAGATCCAAGATCCAACTGTCCTCTCCAAAAGCTAAATAGGTCAGTTGTATCAAGATGTGGTAGGAATCACTATCCCTGCATTCTTCAAGTCCTAAGTCATGGCACAAATCTCTGCAGTCCCTCCAGGAATGCACTATAGGTTTGAGTTCACTATTTGGGAAGGTAGAAACAACTCTAGTGGCTTTCATTCAAGCTTTCCTTCTCTTCTTTCCCATCCTTCCATATCCTTCTCTCCATGAATCAGAGAACAAGTATGGAGATTCTCCCACTGGCTAAGTATGTCTATATGAACTCCTTCAGCCCTTAATTTTATAGGTGGGTCATGGAGGTGTTTTGAGTCTTCAAGAATTAGTGTCAGTTCAGTGCCACGCAGTTTTACTGCTGATCTCTTTCCCCAGTACATAAACACCACACAAACACCAGGTGAGTAATCACAGTCCTTTTAAGGAAGGCTAAGAGAAAGATTTTTTTCTTTTGTTTCTCTTGCCTGAGGAAACATACCTTTAAAAAAATATTACTGGAGTTCCCATCGTGGCTCAATGGTTAACGAATCCGACTAGAAACCATGAGGTTGCAGGTTCGATCCCCAGCCTCGCTCAGCGAGTTAAGGAGCCAGAGTTGCCATGAGCTGCAGTGTAGATTGCAGACACAGCTTGGATCCTGCATTGCTGTGGCTGTGGCGTAGGCCTGTGGCTACAGCTCCAATTAGACCCCTAGCCTGGAAATCCCCATATGCTGTGGGTGAGGCCCTAGAAAAATACAAAAAGATCAAAAATATATAGATATAGATATTACAAAGACTGAAGTCAGACAGTATACTACCTGTGTTTTCTTCTAGGAGTTTTACAGTTTTAGTTCTTTTTTTTTTTTTGTCTTTTTATCTTTCTAGGACTGCACCTGTGGCATATGGAGGTTCCCAGGCTAGGGGCCAACCAGACCTGTAGCCCCAGGCCTACACCAAAGCCATAGCAATGCCAGAACTGAGCTGCATCTGTGACCTACACCACAGCTCATGGCAATGCTGAATCCTTAACCCACTGAGCAAGGCCAGGGATGGAACCCGCAACCTCGTGGTTCCTAGTCACACTCATTTCTGCTGCACCATGAAAAGAACTCCCTGGTTTTAGTTCTTACATTTTAGTGTCTAAACCATTTTAATTTTTTTGTGTGTGCATGATGTGAGAGAGTAATCCAGTCTGACTCCTTTGCATGTAGCTGTCTAATTTTCTCAATGCTATTTATTAAAGATGTCTTTTTCCCACTGTATATCCTTTCCTCCTTTGTCATAGATTAATTGATCATAGGTGCATGGTTTTTTCTTGGCTTTATAT
The DNA here is from genome assembly GCF_016906955.1 of Phacochoerus africanus. Taxonomy (NCBI): domain Eukaryota; kingdom Metazoa; phylum Chordata; class Mammalia; order Artiodactyla; family Suidae; genus Phacochoerus; species Phacochoerus africanus. The sequence continues at coordinate 33,495,068 of NC_062556.1, read as the reverse complement.
TCTGTTCCATTGATCTATTGTTTGTTTTGTGCCAGTACCATACTATTTTGATTACTCTGGCTTTGAAGTATAATTTGAATCATGGAACATAATACTTTCAGCTTTGTGTGACTTTTGCAAGATTGTTTTAGCTATTCAAAGTCTTTGTGTTTCCATACAAATTTTAGACTTATTTGTTCTAGTTCTGTAAAAAATGTCATTGGTAGGCATTTTTTGATAGTCATTGCATTGAATCTGTAGATTGCCTTCAGTGGTATGGTCATTTTAACAATATTAATTCTTTCAATCCATTAACACAGTGTATCTTTCCATCTACTTTCATCTTCACATTCTTTTATCAGTGTCTTATGGTTTTTCAAGTATAGGTCTTTTACCTCCTTAGTGAGATTTATTCCTAAATGTTTTATTCTTTTTAATGTAATTATGTCAGATTATTTTCTTCATTTCTCCTTCTGATAGTTTAGTGTTAGTGTAGAGAAATGCAACAGATATATGTAAATTGATGTATCTATGTCTGTATAATAATTTCTGTATATCAACTTTACAAATTTATGGATTAGTTCTTTATTTTTCTGGTATTCTCTTTAGGATTTTCTATGTATAGTATCATGTCATCTAAAAACAGTAAAGTTTTATTTCTTCCTTTCCAATTTGGATTCCTTTTATATCTTTTTTGTTGTCCAATTGCTGTGGCTAGGTCTTCCAATACTATGTTGAATGAAAGTCTTCCTTGTCTTGTTCATGATCTTAGAGGAAATTCTTTCATCTTTTCACCATGAGTATGATGTTAGCTATGGGTTTGTCACATGTGGCTTTTATTATGCTGAGGTATGTTCTCTCTATATCCACTTTGTTGAGAGATTTTATCATAAATGAATTTTGTCAAAAGATATTTCTGTTTATGGAGATGATCAGATGATTTTTATTCTTCAATTTGTTAATATGGTGTATCACATTGATTGATTTGTGGATATTGAACAATCCTTGTATCTCTGGGATAAATCCCACATTATCATGACATGATACTTTCAAGTATTATTGAATTTTGGTTTGCTAACTTTTTTTTTTTTTGCCACACCTTCAGCATATGAAAGTTCCCAGGCTAGGGGTTGAATCAGAGCTACAGCTGCTGGCCTGTGGCACAGACACAGCAATGCCAGATCTGAGCCACATCTACAACCTACACTACAGCTCACAGCAACACAGGATCCTTTTTTTTTTTTTGTCTTTTGCCTTTTTTTGTTGTTGTTGTTGCTATTTCTTGGGCCGCTCCCGTGGCATATGGAGGTTCCCAGGCTAGGGGTCGAATCGGAGCTGTAGTCACCAGCCTACGCCAGAGCCACAGCAACACGGGATCCGAGCCGCGTCTGCAACCTACACCACAGCTCACGGCAACGCCGGATCATTAACCCACTGAGCAAGGGCAGGGACCGAACCCTCAACCTCATGGTTCCTAGTCAGATTCGTTAACCACTGCGCCACGACGGGAACTCCAGGATCCTTAACCCACTGAACCAGGCCAGGGATTGAACCCACAATCTCATGGTTCCTAGTCAGATTCATTTCTGCTGCACCGTGGTGAGAACTTCATGGTTTGCTAATATTTTATTGAAGATTTTTGAATGTATGTTCATCTGTGGTATTGGCCTATAATTTTCCTTTTGTGATATCTCTGTCTGTTTTTGCTATTAGGGTAATGCTTTGTCTCATTGAATGAGTTTGGGAGCATTCCTTCCTTTGCACTTCTTGGGAACAGCTTGAGGAGGATAAGTGTTAAAGTCTTCAGTAAATATTTGGGAGAATTCATCTGTGAAGCCATCTGATCATGGACTTCTATTTGTTGGGAGTGTTTTACTACTGATTCAGTATCATTATTGGTAATTTTTCTTTTCAAATTTGCTATTTCTTCCTGATTCAGTCTTGGGAGATTGTATATTTCCAGGAATTTGTCCATTTCTTCTAGGTTTTCCATTTTATTTGCATATAAGTGTTCATAATACTCTCTTATGACACTTTGTATTTCTGTGGTGTCAGTTATAACTTCTCATTTTTCATTTCTAACTTTTTTTTAAATTTGAGCCCTCTTTTTGTCTTGATGAATTAGCCTAAAGGTCTATCAGTTTCATTTATCTTTCCAAAGAACCAGGTCTTAGTTTCACTGATCTTTTCTATTGTTTCTTTTAGTCTCTATTTTATGTCTGCTCTGGGAGGTGGGTCCAGTTCCTGACAGTACTGGCTAAAGGGTGCAGGGTGTCTTGAAGCTATGTGTAAGCCATATGCAGATAATGTATGGATCCAGATCCTGAGATGGTTGGCTGAGGTACCCCAGAACTGGTGTTATTCCACTGATGGGTGGGGCTGGGGCCCAGGGGACTCTGGGGCTGGTGCCACTCACTGGTGCCACCCACCAAGGCCAGGTCCTAGAGCTAGTGATGGCCCACTAGTAGGAGAGCCCGTCCCTGGGATCTCTGGCTGAGGAGCCCAGGGTTTCAATTGGTGCGTCAGCCCAATAGTGGGAAAGGCAAGGGTCCATTGATGGGTGATCTCATGCTGGCCCACTGGTGAAACTCATCCTGGCCTACTGGTGGACATAGCCACATCCTAGGTTCTCTGCAGGGCCTTGGGAGCCCTGGTGTTAGTGTTTGCCTACTGGTATGTGCACTGATGTTCAAGGATAAGACTTGGGCCTTCTGATGGACAAAGCTGGGTCCCAGGGCAGCTTGGTCTCGAGAGTCTGCTCTGGTGTGTCGTGTGTGTCTGGTGTGGTGTGTGTCCAGCTTAGGTAGATGCTTTGTCTCTAGTGTCCCAGTACTGGTGCTGGCAGGCTGATAAAATACAGGAAGGATTTCAAAAATTGTGCTTTCCAGCACCAGTGTCCTTGTAGTAAAATGAGCTCTGCAAAATAACTGCGAGCAGCATCTATGACCCCAGGGTGCAACTCAGTTGCCTCTTGCCTCTCCAGGAGGCTCTCCAGGATCAGCAGATTTTTTTCTTTTTTTTTTTTGTCTTTTTGCCATTTCTTGGGCCACTCCTGCGGCATATGGAGTTTCCCAGGTTAGGGGTCTAATCAGAGCTATAGCTGCCAGCCTATGCCAGAGCCACAGCAACGTGGGATCCAAGCCGCATCTGCAACCTATACCACAGCTTGGAACGCTGAAGTCTTCTTACATCTGATTCTGAGTTCCTCTCCATCAAAGAATTCATGATAATTACAATTAAATAATGCAAATGTATAATTAAATAATATAGTTCTACAATTGTATTATTAATAACCATTTCTCTCCATGGTACAATGTAAGGTCTATAATGTCTTGTTTATCACATCACCTAGAACGGTGTAATGCCTATATTGAAGAATCAATAAGATGTAACAAATTGTGAGGACATATTTATATAGTTACACTGCTTTTTAACCAATTTATGCATTTTATATCTTACTTATTTTCAGAGGGTGTATTATTTTTGTTATTCTTACCAGTTAAGTTATTCTTTTTATTATGCTATGTAAAATATTTAATGGTATATAAGGCTTTCTTCTTTATAAATTTTAGTTGCATAATATACACAATTTTAATACAATGCTAATATTTAAAGAAAAATTGAAATGTAATAGATAATACTAAATAGTAAAGATGAAAGCCATACAAAATGGGATAAAGTATAGAATAAATTTCCTACTCGTCTCGGCATATTTTTCCATTCCACTTCTCCAGAGGGAGTCACTTAATCTGTTCCTTAAGATCCATGATATAATAATCTGTGTGAATGTAATTGTGTTTAAATATATGTATTTTATTCTGTGAAAAAAAATTAAATTTAAAAAAAAACTGGAGACAAGCATTGTGTGGCGAATTATTTTCCTGGATAGAGAGAGCCCTATCCTGTGTTTGCAAATACTCATTCATATGGTTGGTCATTAATTAGTCAACATTTATTTAAGTGTCTACTGTGTATCAGGGAGGGCTAAAAAGATAAAACCTAGATCTAGTCCTTAAAATCTTACAGGGGATAGAGACATGTAAGTGAACAATTACAATAAACATTATAGGGGTGAAATTAAGTTATGTGCACATACAATATCAGCTTGAGGCAATGTTTCTCAACCTTGTTTTTTGTTCTTTTGGAATTTTTTGTTTTTTCATTATCACCTTTCTAAAAAAACCTTTTTAGACATTTTTTTCTAATCATTTCTTCTGACATCAATTTTTAATACCACACATATATATCTGTTTATTCATTGCATATATATATCTGTATTTCATACAAAAAGGCACTTCATTTTTGTCCCCCAGATCAATGTTTGACTACCTAGACATGATGTCACCCTTGCTGAGAATGTATGGCCTAAATAAAGGAGAAGACATTTCTTACTTGGGAGAGTCCAGGAGAACCTTAGTAGAAGAGAAATATGTTACCTAAGTATTGAAAGGTGAGTCAGCATTCTCTCAGGTGGAAAAAAGAGGGACAGCAGTGTAAGAATAGGGGCAATGAGTACAGAAGTACAGAGGCATGAAGTGGACAGTTTCACCTATAACATGCACAGGCAAGAAATAAACCTCTTCTGGGCTGAATTCTATTCAAGGTGCTATTTATCTGACTGGCCCATTATGTACACCAAGATATTTATTATAACAGACTGGTTCTGCCTAGTTCAGGTAAGTATCCAAAAATATCCTCATTCATATGAATTTTTTTTTGGACCATACCAAATTTGTCAGGGATGTTTAAGCTCAAAATCTAGAGTAAAAATTATGGTTCCTAATAAGCCATAATAAAAATCCATAAAAGGTAGGATGGGGTGAGAGAGGGAGATAAATAGAGAACAGGGCATTTTTAGTGCAATTACACTAAATTGATTGGAACTTGCCATTATACATTTGTCCAAATCCATAGATTGTTCAACATCAAGAGTTAACCCTAATATAAACCATAGACTCTGGGTGATAATAACTTGTCAGAGTAGGTTCATCAATTGAAACAGATTTAGGAATGTTGATAACTGGGGAGGCTGTGTGTGTGTGTAGAAAGTACATGAGGAATCTCTATACCTTCTGACCAATTTTGCTGTGAACTTAAGACTGTCCCCTACCACCACCAACAAAAAGTCTGGGAGGAGAGGAGAGGAAAAAATGGTGGTGGAGGAGTAGGATGTGAGGCTCAGCTATTCCCACAAATACATTGAAAACCCATCTATATGTGTAACTATTCTTACAGAAAATTAGCTGAATGCTGACATAAGATCCCAGGATTTCAATAGAGCAATAATAACTTCATGAAACTGTGTAGGAAAAAAGAAGAAAAAGAGAAATGGAGAAATTTCCTCTTTCCATTTCCTAGGAGGGAAATGGAAAGAGGAACAACTCTTGCACCCTGGGAAGTTCCCCACACCAGTGAAGAGACCAGCTAAGACAGAGGAGTATATTTGGAATATTTGAGGAAAACACAGCAATCAGTGTAAAGCAGTGGAAATGGAAATGGTTCTCAGCAAACAGTCAGTCTCACCATCCTGCACATCCCAACCAGAGGCTGATGTGATCAGGGGCTGGGAACTGAAACTCCACTTCAGAAGTCAGACTTAGAGAGAGAGCTGGGGCTGGATATGAGGGAAAAAATTTAGTATTGGTAGTGCAGAGGCAGCCTGAAGGGACTAGAGTCTGGAGTGACCATATTTGAGGCTGTAAGCTGAGGAAGCCCAGTAGGATGTGGAAGCTACATGCCATTATTGGGAGGTTCAGGAGAGAAGGGACAAGATCCAATGCTATAGCCTTACCACCTGCAAGCACTCTTAGGCAGAAAGACCTGCCAACTGCCCCAGGTACAGGATACACTCCTGAGCAGCAGCTGCTTAGCAATAGTGAGGAAACAGCCCATAGTCCTTAAGGCTACAGAGAAAGTGGAACAAGCAGAGGGAATCTTTGGAGCAGGTGGGAAAAGCATAGTCCCTGTGACCCCAGCCAGCAGCAGGTGGGAGAACACTGAAATGATTGATTGCTGTAACAGTGTAAATGATCCTAGGAATCAGAAAGGGCCTCCTGAGTGGGTGGAAAGACATGATTTTTCTATGAGGTGGAAGATGAATTGTGAAACAGTGCAGACTATGCAGGAGTTCTCATGGGCCCCCTGGGTAGGCAGAGAGCCTCAAATTACCTAAAGGGTGGAGAAAATTATTCCTTAAATAGCACAAAAGATTCTGGGAGTTTGGAGGGGCCTCTTAAGCAGGAAGAAAGCTGCAATTTGTTTAGGAGGCAGAAAGTGAATTGTGAAACAGAGCTGTGCAGGAGTCCACACAGGGCCCCTTGGGTAGGCAGAGAAACTTGATTCACCTAGGGGGTGGAGAAAATTATTTCTGAAACAAAATTGAGGATCCTTGAGAATAGCACAAGCTCTATGATCCCAGCCAACAATCCTGTAGGAACTGTGGAAGCAACATTCATTACATGACTAGCCAAAGGAGCCAAGAGGGTTCCAGTGGCTACAGGAGCACCCTTCCATCAGCTCAGTATGGAGAGGGACCTCCAGAGTGGTACAGGGCATATGGTAACAGAGAGAACTTTTTAGCAATAGGTAGGGAATAGTACATGCCCTTGGGGATACAGAAAATGCTATAAACTGGCCAAACAAGAAAGGCATCCGCCCCTTCATCTGTGGAAAGCAACCTTGAAAGCCTCTCCAACAAAGGGAGGAACCACAGGAGCAGATGCTGTTAACAACTGCAGGAAATCATCCTGAGAACTATCTGGAAGTAAGAGGGTTGCAGGAACCAGTTCTCCCCCCCACCCCCACCAAAAGAAATCTGTGAACCATGAACTGTGAACCACTTCCAACTCATTCTTTGCAGCCACCTGGTCCCAGGGGAGGTAGTATAAAACGACCCCATCATAAGCTCTGGGTATACATGAGGCTCTACCACCCTTGAGAACTCTAAGACTAGGCACCAACTGCTGCATCTACATACCTGCTGTCAAGGGAGCAATAATCATAGAAAGTTAGACATTATGAAACAACAAATAAATAGCAATCAGAAAAAGGAACAAGACAAAAATATCAAAATAACAACTAAACATAAAGGAGATAGGTAATCTACCTGAAAAAGAATTCAGATTGATGATAGTAAAGATGACACAAGATCTTAGAAAAAAATATCTTGTAAAAAACAGAGAAGTTACACAAAATGTTTAACAAAGAGCTATAAGACTAAAGAACAAGCAAACTAAGGTGGATAGCATAATATATGAAATGAAAAACACATTAGAAGGAATCAACAGCTGGATAATGGGAGCAGAAGAATGAATAAGTGATGTGGAAGACAGAGTAGTGGAAACCATGGCCACAGAAAAAATACAGAAAAAAGAATGAAAAGAACTAAGGAAAGTCTAGAATATCTCTGGGACAATATCAAATGTACCAACATACCTATCATAGGGATCCCGGAAGAAGAGAGAGAGAAAGGGCCAGTGAAAATATTTGAAGAGATTACAGCTTAAAACTTCCTAATATTAGAGTGGAAGCACTCACTCAAGTTGAGGAAGCACAGAGGATCCTGTATAGGATAAATCCAAGGAAAAACAAAGCAAGACACATACTAATCAAACTGACAAAGGTTAAACCCCAAAAAAATGCTAAAAGCCACAAGGGAAATACAACAAATAACATATGAGAGAATCCCAGCAAGGATAACAGCTGATCTTTCAGCATAAATGTTGCAAGGTAGAAGGAAGTGGTAAGATATATTTAAGGTGATAAAGGGGAAGAATATAGAAGCACGAATACTACACCCAGCAAGGCTCTCATTCAGATCTTTTTTTTTAATTTAAATTTAATTTTATTTTTTTACAGAATAAAATACATATATTTAAACACAATTACATTCACACAGATTATTATATCATGGATCTTAAGGAACAGATTAAGTGACTCCCTCTGGAGAAGTGGAATGGAAAAATATGCCGAGACGAGTAGGAAATTTATTCTATACTTTATCCCATTTTGTATGGCTTTCATCTTTACTATTTAGTATTATCTATTACATTTCAATTTTTCTTTAAATATTAGCATTGTATTAAAATTGTGTATATTATGCAACTAAAATTTATAAAGAAGAAAGCCTTATATACCATTAAATATTTTACATAGCATAATAAAAAGAATAACTTAACTGGTAAGAATAACAAAAATAATACACCCTCTGAAAATAAGTAAGATATAAAATGCATAAATTGGTTAAAAAGCAGTGTAACTATATAAATATGTCCTCACAATTTGTTACATCTTATTGATTCTTCAATATAGGCATTACACCGTTCTAGGTGATGTGATAAACAAGACATTATAGACCTTACATTGTACCATGGAGAGAAATGGTTATTAATAATACAATTGTAGAACTATATTATTTAATTATACATTTGCATTATTTAATTGTAATTATCATGAATTCTTTGATGGAGAGGAACTCAGAATCAGATGTAAGAAGACTTCAGCGTTCCAAGAATGATGTCAAATGACCCCTTCCATGGTGGATTATGCACTTATTTACTATGAGATATATTTCTTCTCCAGAGATTCTTTGTTTGTGTATCAGTTGTAGATTTTTGGTTAGAAATTATTCTGAAGTTTTGACATAAGATTCTATATGCATATGAGATTGTTTTAAGTTGTTGTTCTCTTAATTGCTAGTTCATCTCCAGCGTCCTGCATTTGTACCCCCCCCCTTCTCATGATTTCTGATTTTGGTGGCATAATTGTGCATGGGTGATTTTGTATCTTTACTGTATATGTACCTTTACTGGTGAGCCTTGTCATTTGTGGAATTTTTGTTTCCTGTTGCTGTCTTGTCTTTTCTGCCTAGAGAAGTTCCTTTAGTATTTGCTGTAAGGCTGGTTTAGTGTTGCTGAATTATCTTAGCTTTTGCTTCTCTGTGAACCTTTTGCTTTCTCCTTCAAATCTGGTTGGAGATTTTTTCCTTTCATCACGTTAAGTATATCATGCCACTCCCTTCTGGCCTGCAGAGGTTCTGCTGAAAACTCTGCCGATAACCTTATTGGGGTTCCCTTGTATGTTACTTGTTTCTTTTCCCTAGCTGCTTTCAAGATTTTCTCTTTGTCTTTAATTTTGGTCAGTTTGATTAACATGTGTCTTGGTGTATTCCTCCTTGGGTTTATTTTATGTGGTACTCATTGTGCTTGCTGGATTTGAGTGAGTGGTTCCTTTCCCATGTCAGGGAAGTCTTTGGCTATTATCTCTTGGAATATGTTTTCTGTCCCCTTCTCTCTCTCTTCTCCTTCTGGCACCCCTATAATACGGATGTTGGTGCATTTAACGTTGTCCCAGAGTTCTCTGAGACTCTCTTCATTTGTTTTCAATCTTTTTTCTCTTTTCTGTTCTGCATCCGTAATTTCCACTCATCTGTCCTCCTCCACCTTGCTTATTCATTCTTCTTCCTCCTGTATTCTGCTGTTAGCTGCTTCTAGTGCATTTTTTATTTCAGTTATTGTATTTTGCATCTCTTCTTGTTTAAGTTTGATATCTTGTATCTCTTTGCTCAGTGTTTCATGTAAGTTATCCATCTTTGCCTCCAGTTTATTTCCAATGTCTTGCATCATCTTCAGCATCAACAGTCTAAAGTCTTTTTCCTGGAGGCTGAGAATCTCCTCCTCGCTTAGCTGATTTTCTGGGGTTTTTCCTTTCTCCCTCATTTGAGTTATAGTTCTCTGTCTTTTCATTTTGATAGGTTTTTGGTGTGGAGACCTTTTTATAGATAACAGAGTTGAAGCCTCTCTTCCTTCTGGGGTCTGCCCCCCTTGTGGCTGAAGTCAGTATGGGGGCTTGCTGTAGGCTTCCTGATGGGAGGAGCTGATGCCTGCCCACTGGTAGGTGGAGCTGCTTCTAATCCCTCTTGTGGGTGGGATTTAGTCTCTGGATGGGATTAGAGGAAGCTGTGTGCCTGAGGGGTTTTAGGTAGCCTGTTTACTGAGGGGTGGGGCTGTGATCCCCCCTGGGTTATTGTTTGCCCTGGGGCTTCTCAGCACCTGACTGATGGGTGGGGACCAGATTTTCCCAAGATGGCCACCTCCAGAAAGTGCACTGCTGCTGAATATTCCTGAGAGCTTTGCTTCCAATGTCTTTCCCTCACAACAAGCCACGTTCACCCATGTTTTCCCAGGATGTCCTCCAAGAACTGCAGTCAGGTTTGACTCAGATTCCTATGGAAACCTTGCTCTGCCCTGGGACCCAGTGCACGTGAAAGCCTGTGTGTGCCTTTTAAGAATGAGGTCTCCATTTCCCCCAGTCCTGCACACAAGCCCCACTGGCCTTCAATGATAGATGCTCCAGGGGCTCTTTATCCCACTGCCAGATCCCTACATGTGAGGGTTTGATGTGGGGTTCAGAACTCTCACTCCTGTAGGTGAGTCTCTGTGAACTAGTTTTCAGTCTGTGGAGCTTCCCACCCAGGAGGTATGGAGTTGTTTATATTGCAAAATCGCCCCTTCTACCTGTTTATGTGTCCTCCTCTTTTTCTTCTGGAGTAGGGTATCTTTTTTATGGTTTGCAGTCCATTTGAGTGGAGACTGCTCAGCCTTTAGTTGTGAATTTTGTTTTTTTTAGGAGAGAAGTTGAGCTCCAATCCTTCTATCCCACCATCTTAATCTGCTCTCTGCTTGTCTCCAGTTTAAAGAGTGTAAATTCCAAGTCTCTGAACCTCCCTTGTCAGCCCCAAGTCCTTCTTTCTCTTCCATGAAGGATGTCTTGGGTGGGGAGCAATTAGGCAACCAATGTCCTCATGAAATTCCTATTTTATGCACATGGAGAGTTCCCAAGGAAAACACATGGGCTAATTACTTTCCTCCTTTCTTCTCCCCACTCTTTACAATGCTCAGTATTAATTTGGGTCATTTTAGCACAGGAATGATTATAAGAATAGTTTTTCAAGTCATCACTAACAGCACAGAGCTGGGGCCCAAATTACTTTCTAGGTGAAAAATAGCTGAGGTCCAAAGACTACACCCTGGCTGATACAATGTGTCCAAGTGAAAAAAAAAAAGCAGAAACGTTGCTATCAAATTGGATTTTCTGTATCCCAAAGGCAGTGTTATTTTTGACAGGGTTTGATACAAAGTACTTCCACAAATGAAAGTGTATGGCCGCTAGCACTGCCTTTACCCACAGCGTATGGGAGGGGAACATCAAAAGCCACACAGTGCTCATTAAAGACAGCCCTTAGAAAATACAGAATTGCTCTCCACCAGGCCACAGTAAATAGGAGACAAAACAATTTCATCAGGGGTTTCAGAACAAGCAGGCATCCAGCAGCCACTACTAGCTGCCAAGAGCAACTCTCTCAAATGGAAATGTGCACTTGGCCTCCCATAAAGAGATTCTGAGCACTTGATGCAGCAAATGATATTAGAATTGAAATGTGGCTCTCATTGCACTGTTTTACTTTTCTTAGAGAAGCCAGGCTGGGGGGTGTGCAGGTGTAAAGCAATTAACCTTTTAATACGAACATAGAGATTGGCCCTAGAATTGATTCAGGAAATAGATGATTCCATTTCCTTGCCAAGATAAGAAAAGCTGGAGCAAACTAGCTACATGTTCACAGTGAAGCAAGAGAACCTCCACCACTCAGCCTAGGACCCACACCTGTCTCTGGCTCCAAGTATGTGGCACGCACAGGTGACACATGAGCACAGGTGCAGGAGATTCTTCAGAGCTGGGTGGAGCTGTGACCAGTGTGACTTGTGCCCCAGCTCCACAGGGAATCCAGGTCCTCCGAACTGAGAAAGGAAGTCACCCAACTGAACAACAGATGGTAGGAAAGGTTTGCTCCTTTGTTCATCCAAACTTTTATATATTTGACACCATGTTTGGCATTTGGAACATCATAGTGGAGAGATTTAAAAAACAAAAAACAACTTTTTAAAAAAGTTGCCATTGCCTACCAAGTACTTACAGAACAAGTGCAGAGAGAGAAAATAAGAAAAACTAACCAGTGAGGTCATTTTGAATCAAGGAGAGAATAATGAAGACAACAATGTGCTAGGATGGAGTTAAGTCCTAGGCTCAGCTCATAGGGAGCTTTGCATTTAAGTTGTTTCTACCCTGCAATTAAAGCAGTTGACAGGTAGGAGGCCTTTTCTCATGAGCTTATGTCCTTTGGGAAGGGGTCTGCTAGAGTGAGCTTTCCCCTAGGCACCTGGGAGAGAAAAATGAATGTGGGGGACAGAGAAGTGTGTGTTAGCTGCTGCTGCACCCTCAAGAGAAGAGGTTAAAGAAACTTAGCTTCTTAGCAATATGAGTGGCCATGCTTGGGTTCCAGGTAAGAGGGAGATTCCAGATGAGTGAGGGGGCCTTGGACTCCTCCCATGTGGAGCTGGGATGGCCATGATCTGGTGAGGCAGCCGGCACATGCATTGCTATAAGCACCAGAGACAGCACCCCAGATGCAGTTGTCACTGCTGGGGTTAGCCCAGGACTGTACTGGCAGTTACACCCAGAGGGCAGCACCCAGGCAGCTAGAGGGAAGGGACACCAGAGGGCAACTGGTGAGCTTCTGTAAGTCACCTTCTTGTTCTCACTGTGCATCTGCCAGGGGTGATTCTGATGGGAGGACATATCATATTAGAGACAAAACACACTAAGAATTGCAATACAACACAGTTATTGGTATTATGTATTTGGTCTGTGTCAGGGTAGACTTTTGCATATATATTAGCCTTCAAAGCAATTCTATGATAGATTTCAATAGGCCCATTTTTTTTGGTAAGAAAGTGGAGGTTCATGAAATCCTCCAGTAACATAGAGATATTCAGGGACAGAGCAAATATTCAGAATTGAGCTTTGTGCCTTCAACTCTATCATGTGAAATCATTGTCAGTTCTTGATGAAGGAGCAACAAGAATCCTATGAAGTTCTTGTCTCTTAAGTCCCACAGTCTCAGCTTCTCTCAGCCCCCAAATTATACTTCAAATATTCAAAGACTAAATAACTTTGTTTGTATTTTCTCTCCCTTGTTCTCCAGCATCCTCTCTTCTCTGCTCTGTGTTCAAGAACCAAGGCCTTTGTGTGAGTCCACCTTCCACCTTAATTCCCTTTCCCAGGACAGGTGGTTTTAAAAAGGCAGATGGATGTGTTGTCTGTTCTGGCTCTGTTACCTGGTAGACTGGGCTCCCAAGAAGCTACTTTTGTTACCAAACCAAACTTGGGTCCTCTTGCCCACATGCAGTAAAGCCAATCTACTGACACCAGTTGTGGTGAAGGAAGGTAAGTGTTTATTGAAGGGCACCAAGCAAGCAGTCCAGAGCAGCCAGTCCTAAAAGACCCAAATTCCCCAAAGACTTTCAAAAAAGGTTTTTTAAAGGCAGGGTGAGGGAGGGGGGGTTGTAATGTATATGATCAGCTTGTAGATATTCTGATTGGTTGGCAGTGAAGTAATTGGGAGTCAACATCCTTAGCCTTCTTGTTCCAACTGATCTAGTACCTACTTACTTGTGGGCAGCATACAGTTAACTTCTTCCAACTGATGGGGGCTTCAATGTCTGCAAAACAGATCAAAGGACACAGCTCAGAATATTATCTATAGCCCTTGAAGGACAACTAAAGGTTCTTGCCTGCTTTGTTGTAGTTAGTTGACCATAGGTGCTTTCAGTAAGTGGTGCTGAGAAAACTGGACAGCTACATGTAAAAGAATGAAGTTAGAACACTCGCTAACACTATACACAAAAACAAACTCAAAATGGATTAAGGACCTAAAGGTAAGGCCAGATAGTATAAAACTCCTAGAGGAAAACATAAGCAGAACACTCTTTAACATAAATTATAGCAATATCTTATTTGAGCCACCTCCTAGACTAATGAAAATAAAAACAAAAATAAACTAATGGGACCTAATTAAATTTAAAAGTTTTGCACAGCGAAGGAAACCATAAAAAAAATGAAAAGACAAAAATGGGAGAAAATCTTTGCAAACAAAGTGACCAATAAGGGATTCATCTCCAAAATATACAAACAATGCATGGAGCTTTATAATCAAAGAAACAAAAAGACTCAACCCAAAAATGGGCAGAAAATCTAAATAGACATTTCTCTAAAGAAGACAGACAGATGGCCAAAAAACCACACGAAAAAATGCTCAACATCACAAATTATCAGAGAAATGCAAGCCAAAACTACAACGAGGTATCACTTCACACCAGTCAGAATGGCCATCATCAAAGAGTCTACAAACAGTAAATGCTGGAGAGGATGGAAAGAAAAGGGAACACTCCTGCACTATTGCTGGGAGTTAAATTGATGCAGCCACTGTGGAGAACCGTATGGAGGTCCCTTTAAAAACTAAGTATAGGAGTTCCCGTCGTGGCTCAGTGGTTAATGAATCCGACTAGGAACCATGAGGTTGCAGGTTTGATCCCTGGCTTTGTTCAGCTGTCCAGTTTTCCCAGGATCAGGCCTTGAGCTGTGGTGTAGGTTACAGATGCAGCTCGGATCCTGAGTTTTTGTGGCTCTGGCATAGGCCGGTTGCTACGGCCGGTGGCTACAGCTCCGATTCAACCCCCAGCCTGGGGACCATCATATGCCACAGGAGTAGCCCAAGAAATGGCAAAAAGACAAAAAAAAAACTAAATTTAGAACTACCATATGATCCAGCAATCCTACTCCTGGGCCTATCTGGAGAAAACCAAAATTCAAAAGATATATCCTTGGAGTCCATGGGGTTCTACATGAATAAAGTCTAAATAAAAGACTTCTCAAATCTTCTCATTTCTTCACTTTTTTGTGATATTTTACTGATTGACTTATTTATACAGCATCTAGAATGTGTTGTGTTTGTATAAAGTCTGAACTTGAGCCATTTTGCTTCCTTCCATTTTGCTTAAAAATGAAATAAGGATGCCATTAGGATTTCACTTCCTGCTACACCAACATTTGATATTCCTCTAAAAACTTTGAAGTCTATGATACAAAGGATTATAGACATTAGCAAGTTTTTTTCAAATTGCATTTTTATGACTATATTTTTGCTAGGAAAGCATTTTTCAATGAGGAGAGCCTGGCGATTACATAGAGATAGCTGTTGTCAAAAGGTTGAACATTGCATAAAATAAAACTGCCAATTTGCAGTTGATTTTCCACCATTATGTCATGTTTCTACACTTGATACCTAATATTGAATATATATTCCTTTGCTACTGTGTAACCAATGTGTGAATGGTGATGATGATAAGGGAGGTAAACAGCAGGCAAAGTATTCCTGAATAGCAGAGAGATAAATTCTTGTCCAAGTATGAGTATAAAGATCTAAGAACAGAACAAATCCTCTGTCTCCAGGGAAACATGTTGAACCAATGTACCAGATCACCACCATTAAGCACCAATTTGTCACACAAGAAATTCATTATGAAATTGGCAGGGTTTGCTTTTCTTTAAAAACTCGAACATCAATTCCGAAGTCAGAGTGAAACAATCTAGTATAGGTGGTGCATTGGCAGGAGACTCTTAGAAAGCAGAGTTAATATAAATGTAGAAATAGATTCAGAAACAGAACAAAGCTATTCACTAAAGGCAAACAGCCCAGACATTCACTGACCCCTCTGCTACTTCATGTACCATCTCCAGCAAATGTTCCCATGTGGCAATATAAGGTAGCTGGTAGGTGGAGGTGAAAAGTATGCAAACAAGCTCTAGGTCTATACAATCAGACAATCAACCCATACACTGGGTACATACTGACCCCAACACTCAGAGCCTGACTCCAGCTCCTTTTTAGCCCTTATATCTCATCTGCAGAACCAGGACCCCCCCAATTAATCAATTTTCTTACCCCTTGTTTTTCCTATCAATTCCCAGATAGAGCTACCCACAAGTCACTGCAGACATACGTATAGATATATATATGTGTGTGTGTGTATAGATAAATAATGTGTATGTATTATATCTAACATACATATATATGTGATACATATATTCAATATAATATATGCCCATATGTAATATATTATTTTATAAATACTATTTATATTTCATGTGATACCTACAAATATCTAAATAAATATTTATTTAAAACTATATTTTAATATTATGTTTCTATATGCATAATCATTTATAATAGCTTGAGTTATAAAAAGCAGCAGATGTCATGTCCTTTTATGGATGTCAGGTATTAATGAAATCAACAGTTCTGCAAACATGCTGTATCTGCTCTTAGTTGCTTGGTTACTTTAACCTGTACATAGCAAGAGTTCCATAAATACTGAATCAGGAGATCCCATTGTGGCTCACTCAGTAGGTTAAAGACCACATTATCTCCATGAGGATGGGGATTCAATCCCTGGATTTTTCAGTGGGTTAAGGATCTGGCATTGCTGTAAGCTGTGATGTAGGTCAGATCCATTGTTTGTGTGGCTCTGATTTGACCCCTGGCCTGGGAACTTCCTTATGCCATATGCCAGGTGCAAATGTAAAAAGAAAAGGAAAAAACAAATACTGAATCGAAAGGAATGACACAGAGGAAACATTGGACTTGGAGACAGACTATCTAGATTCAAGTTTGAACTAATTCACTTCAAATATTTCTCAGCTATAAGATGGGAATAATATCCCCTTGTTGGCCCCATCTTCCTCAGAGAGATATTGATGACAGAAATAGTAATAGTTTCAGTAGCAGTAATAATATCGGTAGAATTGGCTTTAGTAGCAGGAACAGTGGCAATAATAAGGTAGAAAGTACCTTTACTATAAACAGTACATTGGAATGAACTCATTGATTCATTTATACCAGGAACCATATCATTGCCATATACTCAGAGAGAAGAGTCCCAACCCAGCGGATCACCATCTAGCTGGGGGACAAAATAGTGCATGACAGAGGAATAACTCTTTCCACATAGATATGCATGGAAGTTTTCTCTGTATCCTTTGTCAGGGTGAAATGCTATAGCATAATTCTCAGGGACAGTCAACTAGCCCCTTCAATGTATTTCTTTCCTGCCATTTAAATTGGAACACATTTTTTATCTTGGACAATTTTTAACTTTGCTCCTATTCAGCTAGGTAAATTCATTGATTCCCGTAAGTGTCAGGCACTTTGCTAAACCCTAAGTTTCAAAGAAAAATAATCCCTCCTTTCAAGTAACCAATTTTCCTCATTGCCAGGAAAGCAATAAGAATTCACCAAAGGGACCACTATGAAGATAGCTAAAACTCACTTTGCAAATGAAGTCTCAATACTAAGAAGTGAAGTTTCATAATATCTAAAACTCACCGTCAAATGTTATAGCAAAAAATATGCAGGTACTTGCTGGCCTGCCTGGACCTCTTGGAAAGTGTTGTGGACTGGGTACTGCTGGAGAGGGAGGTGTTCCCAGACCCCCAACACTGTTGGTCCTGCTAGCAAAGATGGAGAGGCTGGAAGTCAGTGACCCCCTGGACTTACTAGCCGCACTCTAGGCAAACCCAGTGAACAGAGTGTTCCTGGAGACCTTGGTGCTCCCAGCCCCTCTGGAAAAAGAGGTGAGAGGTCTCCCCAGCAAACGTGGTGAGCCTGATCCCCCTAGCCCTGCTGGCTTTGCTGGCCCCCCTGACGCTAATGGCCAACCTGGTGCTAAAGGCGATGCTAGTCCCCTTGGCCCCATTGGTACCATTGGTGCTCCTGGACCCCAAGGTGCTCATAGAAGTGCTGGTCCTCCTGGTGCTACTGGTTTCACCATATGCTGTTTACTCTCTAAGGTGGCTGAGAAAATAATGTTAACCAGAGCGAGATTGGCTTACAGCCCTCCCAACAGAAAAGGGACAGTTAACCAGGTGTTTTACTCCTTCCCTAGGCAGGCCTACACCCTGTCTCAGGAGGAAGTAGTTACTCCTTTAAGCATAAAGGGGTAAAACACCTAGAGAGGGAAATGATAGGGATGGAATAGGTACATGCAGTTTTAGAAGTCCCAATAAAGGACAACAGATAATGAGGGAAACTTAGGGGACATTGGAAGATCACTCTAAGAAAATAAATTGCTCAAAAAAGCTGTGGTGTACAGTGGAACAGGATAGAAAGCCCAGAATTCAACCCATGCACCTACAGCCAACTCATCTATGACAACAAAGGAGGCAAGGATATACAATGGAGAAAGGACAGCTTGTTCAATAAGTGGTGCTGGGAAAACTGGACAGCCACATGGAAATGAATGAAATTAGAATACTCCCTAACACCATACACAAAAATAAACTCCAAATGGATTAAAGACCTAGATATAAGCTCAGACACTATAAAACTCTTAGAGGAAAACATAAGCCAAACACTCTCTGACATGAACTACAGCAACATCTTCTCAGATCCACCTCTTAGAGTGATGACAGTAAAAACAAAAATAAACAAATGGGACTTAATTAAACTTAAATGTTTCTGCACA
Source organism: Phacochoerus africanus (assembly GCF_016906955.1). Lineage (NCBI taxonomy): Eukaryota > Metazoa > Chordata > Mammalia > Artiodactyla > Suidae > Phacochoerus > Phacochoerus africanus. The sequence continues at coordinate 33,476,673 of NC_062556.1, read as the reverse complement.
GCAAAGGAAACCCTAAACAATGCAAAAAGACAACCCTCAGAATGGGAGAAAATCTTTGCAAGTGAATCGACTGACAAGGGATTAATCTCCAAAATTTATAGACACCTTCTGCAGCTCCACACCAAAAAACTAACAAGCCTATCAAAAAAATGGGCAGATGATCTAAACAGACAGTTCTCCAAAGAAGATATACAGATGGCCGAGAAACACATGAAAGGATGTTCAACACCACTCATCATTAGAGAAATGAAAATCAAAACCACTCTGAGGTACCACCATACACCAGCCAGAATGGCCATCATCCAAAAGTCTACAAACTATAAGTGCTGGAGAGGGTGTGGAGAAAAAGGAACCCTAGTACACTGTTGGTGGGATTGCAAGTTGGTGCAACCACTGTGGAAAACAGTATGGAGGTTCCTCAGAAAACTAAAATAGAATTATCCAGCAATCCCACTCCTGGGCACCTATCCAGAGAAAACCACGACTTGCAAAGACACGTGTACTCCAATGTTCATTGCAGCACTATTTGCAATAGCCAAAATATAGAAACAAAACATGGAAATATCCATTGACAGAGGAGTGGATCAAGAAGATGTGGTTTGGGTACACAATAGAATACTACTTAGCCATTGAAAGGAAAGAAATAATGGCATTTTTAGAAACATGTATAGACCTAGATATAATCATGCTAAGTGAAGTCAGTCAGACAATGAGATACCAGCATCAAATGCCATCACTGACGTATGGAATCTGAAGAAAGGACACAATGAACTTCTTTGCAGAAGATATACTGACTCACAGACTTTGAAAAACTTACAGTTTCCAAAGGAGACAGTTTGGTGGGTGGGGGAATATGCTGGGGTTGTGGGATGGAAATCCTATAAAATCAGATTGTGATGATCATTGTACAACTATAAATGTAATAAATCCACTGAGTAATAAAAAATAAAAAAATAAAATGTATTAAACTCATCGTAACAAATTCACAGCTTTGTGCATCTTATTCTAGAGTCTGTTGTTTCAGTTGTCTTTTACTCATTTTATTTTGGTTTTCATGTGTTTCATAAATTTGGATTGTGAATTCATGTTGCTTGCAATCTTACCTTAGAAAACCTTGGAAATCTGGGCACTAGGCACCTTTTCTCTTGTAGAATTGTGTTTGTTTCTGTCAAGTGCTAGGTAATACTAGCAACCTGAGGTCATTTTCAAATAATTTTAGCTTGGATATAGCTTCTAGCTTTAAATGCATGTAACATGAACTCTGTGCAGAGCTAAGTAAGTATCTTTCCCATCTACTATTTACTGATGTTGTTGCTTGTGAAAGCCCTATCTCCATCTGATATAAACATCTGCTTTGTGCAAGCCCAAGGCTTTGCCTCCTGTCCTTTCAGTCATGGGATCCTTTACAACTTGGAATCAAATCCATCAGAGATATGCCATCAGTCATATGCCATCAGTCATATGCCATCAGAGCAATGCCTGCTCCAGAGTTTGCTTACCTCTTGGGAAACATACTTCCTCCCTTTTTGCTGGCATCTGTAGATTTCCCTTAGCTTGCTATTAGCTCAGCCATGTAAATAGAGACTTTTAAAAATATTTTCAGGTGGTCTGTACTAGAAGGATATTATGGACAGCTAGTCTTCTACATCCATGGCACACTCCTGGTTTCTACATATTAACTACTTCACAGAAGTATCTTTTTAAAATAAAGTAATAGTAGCTGATATTTTCTTATTTTGCATAAATATCAAGACCCTACTAAGTGATTTACAGTGTCATCTAGTGTAATGCTCACATCAATCCATCCCAGTATGTACAATAGTTATCTTCCTTTTAAGGATGAGAAAACTGAGGTCTAGAGAGGTTCATAAAACAGTTTCTCACAGTCCATGGTCCCTGCCTATTTTGGAGCCAGACCTCACACCAGGGTGATCTGACTCCACTGAAGGATTTGTCCTTCTTTTCTCCCACTTTGTGGTTGTTGTTGTTTTAGCACCACACCATGGCATATGGAGGTTCCCAGGCTAGGGGTCAAATCAGAGCTGAAGCCGCTGGCCTATACCACAGCCACAGCAATGTCAGATCCAAGCCACATCTGTGACCTACACCACAGCTCATGGCAATGCCGGATCCTTAACCCACTGAGTGAGGTCAGAGATTGAACAAATGTCTTCATGGATACTAGTCAGGTTCATTAACCACTGAATCATGACAGGAAACTCCCCTCCCACTTATAAAGAAATATTTCAAACCTAGAGACAAGGTGAGATAAAAATACAATGGGCTTGGAGTTCCCGTCATGGCGCGGTGGTTAACGAACCTGACTAGGAACCATGAGGTTGCGGGTTCAGTCCCTGCCCTTGCTCAGTGGGTTGATGATCCGGTGTTGCCTGTGAGCTGTGGTGTAGGTTGCAGAGGCGGCTCGGATCCAGCGTTGCTGTGGCTCTGGTGTAGGCTGGTGGCTACAGCTCCAATTCGACCCCTAGCCTGGGAACCTCCATATGCCGCGAGAGCGGCCCAAGAAAATGGCAAAAAGACAAAAAAAAAAAAATACAATGGGCTTATACCCTCAACATGCAAATGTTGTAAACATTTTGTAACATTTGCTTTCTCTTCAAGTAGCTACACATACACACACACACATATTTGATAGGCAAGAAATATATTTATTAAGATAGGATGTTAGAGGTGCAAGCAGGCAGGAACGGAATCTCTGTCCTGAGGATCTGGTGGGCTAGAGTTTTATCATCCAAGAGAAGTGGGGGTTGGAAAAGCCTACCTCTTCCTTTCTGGGAGTAGCAGTTCCTCCTTGGTATCCAATAAGTTGTGTATTCAAATCAGCAGAAGGGCAGTCCTCAAACTCTTGCCCTTGGTCTGAATCTGAATGCAGGACTAATCCCATCCCCCGCCCAATGACCTGAGGCAATTCTCAAACTTCCACTAGTCATGCAAGAATGCCTTGTTCTGATTTTTTTGATCTTTTTTTATTATTTTTTTGGTCTTTTCTAGGGCCACACCCTTGGCACATGGAGGTTCCCAGGCTAGGGGTCCAATCAGAGCTATAGCTGCTGGCTTAGGCCAGAGCCAGAGCAACTTCAGATCCGAGCTGTGTCTGGGACCCATACCACAGCTTTTTTTTTTTTTATTATTATTTCTGTTTTTTTTTATTTTTACTCAAATGAATTTATCACATCTGTAGTTGTATAATGATCATAATAATCTGATTTCACAGGATTTCCCTCCCACAGCCCAAGCACATCCCCCTACCCCCCAAACTGTCTCCTCTGGAGATAATAAGTTTTTCAATGTCTGTGAGTCAGCATCTGTTCTGCAAAGAAGTTCAGTCTGTCCTTTTTTCAGATTCCACATGTCAGTGAAAGCATTGGATATTGGTGTCTCATCGTATGGCTGACTTCACTTAGCATGATAGTTTCTAGGTCCATCCATGTTGCAAAAAATGCCAGTATTTCGTTCTTTTTAATGGCTGAGTAATATCCCATTGTGTATATGTACCACATCTGGATCCACTCCTCTGTCGATGGACATTTAGGTTGTTTCCATGTCTTGGCTATTGTAAATAGCACTGCAATGAACTTTGGAGTACATGTGTCTTTGCAAGTCATGGTTTTCTCTGGATAGGTGCCCAGGAGTGGGATTGCTGGGTCAAATGATAATTCTGTTTTTAGTTTTCTGAGGAACCTCCATACTGTTTTCCACAGTGGTTGCACCAACTTGCAATCCCACCAACAGTGTACTAGGGTTCCTTTTTCTCCACACCCTCTCCAGCACTTATAGTTTGTAGACTTTTGGATGATGGCCATTCTGGCTGGTGTATGGTGGTACCTCAGAGTGGTTTTGATTTTCATTTCTCTAATGATGAGTGGTGTTGAACATCCTTTCATGTGTTTCTCGGCCATCTGTATATCTTCTTTGGAGAACTGTCTGTTTAGATCATCTGCCCATTTTTTTGATAGGCTTGTTAGTTTTTTGGTGTGGAGCTGCAGAAGGTGTCTATAAATTTTGGAGATTAATCCCTTGTCAGTCGATTCACTTGCAAAGATTTTCTCCCATTCTGAGGGTTGTCTTTTTGCATTGTTTAGGGTTTCCTTTGCTGTGCAGAAACATTTAAGTTTAATTAAGTCCCATTTGTTTATTTTTGTTTTTACTGTCATCACTCTAAGAGGTGGATCTGAGAAGATGTTGCTGTAGTTCATGTCAGAGAGTGTTTGGCTTATGTTTTCCTCTAAGAGTTTTATAGTGTCTGAGCTTATATCTAGGTCTTTAATCCATTTGGAGTTTATTTTTGTGTATGGTGTTAGGGAGTGTTCTAATTTCATTCATTTCCATGTGGCTGTCCAGTTTTCCCAGCACCACTTATTGAACAAGCTGTCCTTTCTCCATTGTATATCCTTGCCTCCTTTGTTGTCATAGATGAGTTGGCTGTAGGTGCATGGGTTGAATTCCTGTTCCCCTGATCTATATGTCTGTCTTTGTGCCAGTACCATATCATTTTGAGGACTGGTGCTTTGTACTTTTGTCTTAAGTTGGGGAGCCTGATTCCTCAAAGTCCATTTTTCTTTTTCAGGATATCTTTGGCTATTCTGGGTCTGTTGTTCTTCCAAACAAACTTTAAAATATTTTGTTCAAGTTCTGTGAATAATGTCCTTGGTAATTTGTGAGGGATTGCATTGAATCTGCAGATTGCCTTAGGTAGTATAGTCATTTTGATAATATTGACTCTTCCAATCCAAAACATGGTATGTCTTTCCATCTATTTGTGTCTTCTTAGAATTCTTTCATCAGTGTCTTATCATTTTCAGAGTACAGGTCTTTTGTCCCTTTAGGTAGCTTTACTCCTAGGTATTTTATTCTTTTGGATGTGATGATAAACAGGGTTTCTTCCCTAATTTCTCTTTCTGATCTTTCATTGTTGGTAAATAGAAATGCCATAGATTTCTGTGTATTGATTTTGTATCCTGCAACTTTGCCAAATTCATGGATGAACTCTAACAGTTTTCTGGTAGAGTCTTTAGGATTCTCTAGGTATAGTGTCATGTCATCTGCAAACAGTGTTCAGTTTTACTTCTTCCTTTCCAATTTGGAGTCCTTTTATCTCTTTTTCTTTTCTGCTTGCTATGTCTAGGACTTCCAAAACTACATTGAGTAGTAGTGGTGAGACCAGACATCCTTATCTTGTTCCTGATCTCAGCAGGAACTCTTTCAGCTTTTCACCATTGAGAATGATGTTCACTGTGGGTTTGTCATATATGGCCTTTATCATGTTAGGTAGGTTCCCGCTATGCCCACTTTCTGAAGGGTTTTTATCAGAAATGGGTGTTGGATTTTGTCAAAGGCTTTTTCCGTCTATTGAGAGGATCATATGGTTTTTATTCTTCAGTTTGTTAATGTGGTATATCACACTGATGGATTTGTGGGTATTGAAGAACCCTTGCATCCATGGGATAAATCCCACTTGATCAGGATGTGCAATCCTTTTAATGTATTGTTGGATGCGGTTTGCTAGTATTTTGTTGAGTATTTTTGCATTGATGTTCATCAGTGAAATTGGCCTGTAGTTTTCTTTTTTTGTGGTGTCTTTGTCTGGTTTTGATATCATGGTGATGGTGGCCTCATAGAATGAGTTGGGAGTGTCCCTTCCTCTGTAATTATTTGAAATAGTTTCAGAAGGAGAGGTGTTAGCTCTTCTCTAAATGTTTGATAGAATTCACCTGTGAAGCCATCTGGTCCTGGACTTTTGTTTGTTGGAAGTTTTTTAATCACAGTTTCAATTTCAGTACTTGCGATGGGTCCATTCATCTTTTCTATTTCATCTTGGTTTAGTCTTGGAAGATTGTACCTTTCTAAGAATTTGTCCATTCCTTCTAGATTTCCTTTTTATTGGCGTATAGTTGTGTACAGTAGTCTCCTATGATGCTTTGTATTTCTGTGATGTCCGTTGTTACCTCTCCTACTTCATTTCTAATTTTATTGATTTGAGTCCTCTCTTTTTTTTTGTCTTGATAAGTCTGGCTAAGGGTTAAGATTTTGTTGATCTTTTCAAAGAACCAGGTTTTCATTTCACTGATCTTTTCTATGGTTTTGTTCATTTATATTTCATTGATTTCTGCTCTGACCTTTATGATTTCTTACCTTCTGCTAACTTTAGGTCTTGTCTGATCTTCTCTCTCTTGTTGCTTTAGATATAAAGTTAGCTTGTTAATTTGAGCTTTTTCTTATTTCCTGAGGTGGGCTTGTATTGCTATAAACTTTCATCTTAGAATGGCTTTTTTTTTTATGTGTCTTGGTGTATTCCTCCTTGGTTTTATTTTATATGGTACTCGTTGTGCTTGCTGGACCTAAGAGAGTGGTTCCTTTCCCAAGTTAGAGAAGTTTTCAGCTATTATTTCTTGGAATATTTTTTCTGTCCCCTTCTCTCACTTCTCCTTCTGCCCCCCCCCCACTGCATTTGGATTGGATAGGCAATGAGATCCTACTGTATAGCACAGAGAACTATATCTAGCCACTTGTGATGGTACATAATGGAGGATTACGTGAGAAAAAGAATATATACACATATATATGACTCAGTCAATTAGCTAAAACTGTAAATCAACATTGTAAATAGAACATTGTAAATCAACTATAACAGAAAAAATTAAAATCTTAATAAATAAAAAAATAAAAGTTGCCAATGTAATAAAATACTTCATTAGTGCTAAGACACAAACTTGACCACTAGATATAAAAATCTAAAATTAAATTAAAGATTCATTTATATATTAAACAGCAGGTAGGTCACAGAATAAAAATTATACAGTGAAGAACATAGTTCTGGAGAAATTATACAGAATTCAATGGGTAGAAAATCTATGATTTAATAGATAGGAAGTATATAATTTCAAATGGTAGGAATTAAAAAAAGTAGACTAGAGGGAATATTTAAAGAGAAAATGACTTTTTTTCCAGATTTCAGAAACAACATATCTCAGGTAAAAATAAGTAGAAATAAATTCATGTTATGTTGTAACTGCAGAACATCAGTGTGAAAGAAACTATCTTAAAAACAGGCAGGGGAAAAAAAGGCTAATGGCATAAAAAGAAATTACAAAGGAATAAATTACCTTAATGGTCTCAGTGGAAGGCAGAGGAAACTGGAATTATATTTTCAAAGTACTAAAAGAAAATAATAAAGAATTATGAAAATAAGAAAACTATTAAAAAAAAAACTGAGAATGTCTAGTGCCAACAGAAACTCCAAAGAAATTTCCAAATTTTTCTTTCTAGAACACTAGAAAGAAAAAAAAAATCTCAAAAGAAAGATTTAAAATTCAAAAAGAAATTATGAGCCAGAAAATGGTAACCATGACATAAACATAAACAAACATTGACTGTATAATATTCAGAAAAATAATGTTAAATATTAATTTTTTTAAAAAAGCAAAGTAAAACTAACATATTTCAATGGCATAACCAGCATATCATTAACAAGAATGCTTTCTAGGAGAAAAGTAATGATATTAACTTTAGACTTGGCTAAGTTACAAAGGAAGTTTAAATTTAAAACAAGAGAAATGCAATATGTAACTTCCTCACTTTATAGAGTTATTTAAAACTTTGAAAAAATATACAACTAAAAGACAAATGTTTTCAAACTGGATTTAATAAAAACAAAACCCAGCACATGTTATTTCAACATCATACTAGAGGTTCAAACAATAACACTTAATATTTATTAGATATTACCATACCAAGCAATATTTTAAGCACCTTACAGGAGTTAATTTATTTACTCCAAACAACATCCTGTGGGATCGATATACCTTCACCCATTTTTGCAGATGAGAAAACTCAGGTTTTACAGCTTGTCCAATGTTAAATAGAAAGTTAGTAGCAAAGGTGGGTTAACTCAGACAGACTGACTCCAGAATTTGTGCTCCTAACAACTAAATAAAACTTTCCTAGAAAGCAAAATAGAAACATAAAGAAATTTTAAAACATGGGTTGTAAAGAAAGAAACAAAACTGCCAGTTTCCAAGGACTATCTACATAGTAGACTCCAAGCAATCTACAGATAACATGCTGGAACTATTAAGAGGGTTTACCCAGATCAATGGATATAAAATCATTATATAAAGTCCTACTGTATTCTAGTAAATCAGTAGAAGTTAGGTCTACTTTACTCCAAACTATTATATATATAATTGATTTTTTAAAATTGCACTGTAGAGCAAGGGAAATATATTCAATATTCTATGATAAATCATAATGGAAAAGAATATTTAAAAAGAGTGTGTATAACTGAGTCACTTTGCTATATAGCAAGAACTAACACATTGTAAGTCAACTATATTTCAATTAAAAAGAGAAAATTCTGCTTTTAAAGCAATGTCATTTAAAATAGTGAACAAAAAGTGAGATGCCTAGTAATAAATCTAGCAAAAGTGGTATGAAACCTTTGTTTAGAAAATCATAAAAACATGTTTAAAATATTAAGGACCTAAATAGAGAGATATATCATGCTCATGGACAGAAATAAACAATATTGTAAAACTATCAATCTTTCCAAAATGTTATATAGGTTCAATGCAATTGCAATAAAAACCCTAATGGTATATTTGTGGAACTTGCCAACATGATTCCAATAATTTATGTAGAAGATCAATGCTCTAAGAATAACTAAAACTCTCCTGGGGTGGGGGGGGATAAGATCAGAGGTATATGTTCTTCTGGATATTGACTTAATTATAAGGATAGAATAATTTGGGCATCCAGATACTGATAAAGGAATTGAAAAATATACCACTGAAACTGAATAGAAAAACTGAGAAATAGGCAATGCATACATATAAATTTAATATAAGATAGAGCTATTTTTAGAACTAATTACTCAAAGAGTGGACTGAACAAAAAAGCTGGAACAATTGTCAATCATATGGGGAAAATAGATTCAAATACCCACTTCTCCATTCACAAAAAATCAACTCCAGTGGACTGAGGGCTAGGAAAATTACAACTTTCAGGAAAAAATATCAGAGAATAATTTTATGGCTTCAGTGTAAGGAGTAATTTCTTTTAAATTACTTCAAAAGTACAAATTACTTTTTAAAAAGACAAACGAACTCAATCACATTTAAAGAAATCACACACACACACACTAAAGGTAAGTAAAAAGCCATTCTTCAAGAAGATATTTGCAACATCTACAGCTGCTAAAAGGTTTGTATCTAAAAGGACCTCCTAAAAAATAATAAGAAAAAGATTAATAATATTTTATAGAAATGGTCAAAATATATCAACAGGCATTTTACAGAGAAGGAAATATGAGGCCATTAAGCACATAAAAAGATATTCAAATTTATTAATCAATAGAAAGAAAAGGAAAACACAGTGATATACCATTTTGTTCTCGGGAGATTGATAAAAATCCAAAAGTATTGACTAAGATGTAAAGCAAAAAAAAAAAAAAAACTGAGAGTTTAAATTGGTGCAACTTGGAAAATAATCAGGTACTATCTCATAAATTTGAATAGATGCATTCTACATGCCCCTGCAATTCTATATGAATATACATCTTAGAGAAATTCACATATATCCACCAAGAGAAATATCTGAAAATATGAGTATTATATGTAATATCAAAAAACTGAAAACTGAGTTCTCTTGTGGTGCAATGAATTAAGTTTCCAGTGTTGTCAGTGGCTAGGGTAGCTCTTGGGATGTGGACTTGATCCCTGGCCCAAGAACTTACACATGCCATGGGCACAGCCAAAAAACAAAACAAAACAAAATGAAATCAACCCAATTATCCAATCGGAGTAGAAGGGGAAAAGAAATCATGTATTGTAGTCATGCACTGAAATACTGCACAACAGTAAAAATGGAAGAACCATGTCTACATTTACCAAGATATGAATCTCAAGAATTATGTTGAGTGAAAAGAGCTAGACACATAAGAATGTATACAGTATGGGTATATATATATATATATATATATATATATATATATATAATCCTAAAAAATCTATTACTTAGGAATACATACCTGTGTAATAAAAACATTTTAAAAAGCAAGTAAGAAATAAAATTCTGAATTGAAATTTCATTTTGAAGGGGAGAGTAAAAGGATGAGATACAAAGGAACATACAAAGATATTCAAAATTATTGTTTCATTTTATTTATTAATGTATCTCTGTTCATTTTGCTGTTTTAAAGGTATACAAATATGTTCGATACCCCTCTGTGTGTATGATCTATTTCTCTACAAAAAAAAATAAAAATGGAAACCATCTGAAAACATGTACTTTGACAGTACTTTCCATGAGTATCACCTATGGTACTTAATAAAACTAACTTGGATCCCAAAGAAACAATAAAAATCAAATTTAAAAAAAATAAATAGAAATGTTACCCTTTGTAAAACACACAAATGATTTAAAGAATTAATATGATCATTTCAGTACTTTGTCCAGGAGCTTGTATTCAATGTCATTTACTGCTTGTAATAAAAGGAAGAAGGAGTTTTTTTCACTGCAGACACTCCACTCAGCAGGGGGCAGACAATTAACACTTCCAGGTGTGGAAAAGATTCCATAATATTTGACAGATCATGAATGGTAATGTCATCTCCTGTGACAGAGGCATTGTCTGATTTTGCGGAATTTTTAGCCTACTGAATGAAACAAATGAATTGTAGAGAGTGCTGTTAAGAAAATAAGCAGGGTGCCAGAGTGGAAAACAGTGAACAGATATGTATACTAGGTTGGATCCTTCTGCAGAATGACAAAGAAGAGCCTCTCTGGGCAGAGCCTCCCCTCCTGCCCGCTTGCATTTCTCACAAGCATACTATCTTAATAAATCTATTTCTTGCTTATCAAAAAAAAAGAAGAGTGTTTCTGAAGAGGTGGTGTGCAAACTTAGATCGTAAAGAGAAGACAGATCCCCATTTGAAGAGTGGGACAGGCAAGGAGTTGAGGGCAAGAGGAAGGATGATTCTAGGACAAGGGAAGAGACCTCGAAGAGATTTGGCCTCTAAGAATTGGGGAGTAAAAAGAATGATATAATGTGGAGAATGTCAAAAGTAGGATTGAAAAAACAGACTGAAACCAGATCATGCAGGGCATTGAAGGCTGTGCTAAGGGGGTCTGATACTTTTCTCAAAGGTCAATAGGAAAAAATGGAATGAATTTAAGTGTAGAAGACACATGACTTAATCTGTGCTGTAAAAGATGACTTTGACTGCTGTTTGGTGAATAGTAGAAACAGGAAATTACCATGGTAATAATAGATTTGAAGAGAAGTAGAGATGGAACTCAGATTGTAGCAGTGTTGGGAGAAATAACTTGAGCAGATTCAAGGTCTGTTTTGAAGACCAAATTAAGATATGTTGATGGGAGGGGGAGACAAGTTGGCAGAAGAGTAGGGGGACATGCTCACCCTCTCCCACAAACACAACAAAAAAAGCACATCTACAGAATAAATGACTCGCACAGAACAGCAACCAATCAGAACAGCAACCAATCACTGGCAGAAGAACCTAAACTCCAATAATGGCAAGAAGTTTGTGACATTACTAGGCAAAACGAGAGAAAAGAGGAGAGTGAGAGAAGGTGAATCCCAGCTGGACGGGTGCTCCAGCGCTCCCGAAAGGGAACTGAGGAGGAGAAAGGGATCCCGCACCCTGGAAAGTCACCTACTCTGGGGAAAGATCAAACGAACTGGAGGAATCTCCCGATGCAGAGAAGAGTGTAGCAGTAAGTTGGAGTACTGAAAAGCCAATCAAGAACTGAACAGACCATCTGAACTATGGGCACAGTCACCAAAAATTGAGACGCCTGGGTGGGGGCTGGGCACTGAGTCCTCGGCTCCAGAGGTTAGTCCCGGTGAAAGGGCTGGGAGGGTGTGGCGGAGTGGAGACTGCTTGGGAGGTCTAGAAACCGGTCTGTCAAGTTTGACGGGGCAGAGACTGCCTGGGAGACTAGAAAACAAAGCTGTCGCAGAGGAAGTGAGCAGTACTCTAGGGGAGGAGAAGTGGAAAGCCCCATCAGTGGGAACCTGGGAGAAGAGCCTGGTCTGCGCCCGTGCTGGGGAGGGGAGAGAAGAAGGGGAGGGTCCCCACAGAATACTCCCCATGCAACAGCAAGCTTACAGGCCCACTAGCTAGCAGAAAGCTGTGCTTCCCAGTGCATCCCCTCCCCCCACCCCCACCACCTGCTATGCTCTCGCCAGACCTGGGGCTGCCTGCCATCTGGGAGGGCTGGCCTCAACAATTGCTTGAAGCCTACCACTTCAGGGGCTGCCCCTGCACAGGCCTGCTTGCCCTTTGGCGGGGCTACACCTCTGCAGAGCAGCACCAAACACCACCAGCCCCCAAGAAAAGGCCTGCAGCCCAGAAAAGCTGAACAAGCCTAGAGAGGCTGTGAAAAGATCTGCCAATTTCTTGGACACTCTTTCCGAGTCAGGCTGCCCTAGGGAGGAGCCTCTTGGATTTCCAGCAGCGCTGCTACTCGCCCAAGCCCCCAGGGGGTGCTGAGCTCTAGAGGATCAGCTGCATATGACTGCCAGCCCCAGGCAGGACCCCCTGCAGCCCAGAAAAGCTGCAACAAAGTTGGCCAAGCCGGAAAAGATCTCAGACAGTCTTTCTGAGTCAGGCTGCCCCGGGGAGGAGCCTCTTGGATTTCCACTGGCCCTGCTACCCACCCAATCCCCTAGGGATGCCCCACTCCTGTGGAATAGCTGCTCAGCACCACCAGCCCTCTAGAAGAGCCCCTAAAGCCCAGAAAAGCTGCAACAAGCCTGGCCAAGCTGTGAAAAGATCTCAGACGCTCTTTCTGAGTTGGGTTGCCCTGGGGAGGAGCCTCTTGGGTTTTCAGTGGCCCTGCTAGCTGCCCAAGCCCTCAGGGGGTGCCCCACTCCTGTGGAATAGCTGCTCAGCACCACCAGCTCCTTGGAGGAGCCCCTGCAGCCCAGAAAAGCTACAACAAGCTTGGCCAGACTTTGAAAAGATCCGCCTACATTCTCAGGCCATCCTTCTGAGTTGGGCTGCCCTAGGGAAGAGCCTCTTAGGTTCTCAGTGACCCAGATAGCTGCTCCAGCCCCCAGGGGGCGCTGCACTCCTGATGATCAGCTGCCCAACACTGCCAACCCCCTGCAAGAACCCCACAGCCTAAAAACACCAGAGCAAGCTCTGCATGACCAAGTGAAATCTGCTACCATCGTGGTGTGGACCTCCCAGTCCTGTCTGCCCTCGGGAAGCCCTCCTTTGCTTCAAAGAAACACTGTTAGCTCCATCAACACTCCAGAAAAGCCACACTGCCTCAAAAAAGATTGACCAACAATGCCAGCCCTCAGGAAACATTCCACGGCAGTGACAAGGCAAACACTGCCCGATCACGGAGAGTACAACTCCCTCAGGAGAAAGAAAACAACAAGCAAGATGAAGAAGTAGAGAAACCACCCCCAGTCAAACCAACAGGAGAACTCACCTAAAACAGTCAACAATGAAACAGATCTCTGCAGTCTGACAGACCTGGAGTACCAAAGAGAAATAGTGAAAATACTGAAGGACTTAAGAGAAGATATGAACAGTAATGCAGATACCCTCAGAAAGGAACTAGAAAATATAAGGAGGAGCCAAGAAAAACTACAACACTCATTTGCAGAGAAGCAAACTGAACTATGGGCAGTAAAAACCAGAATGAATAATGCAGAAGAACGAATCAGTGATATGGAAGATAGAATAATGGAAATCACCCAATCAGGTCAGCAGACAGAAAACTGAATCAAAAAACTGGAAAGCAATATAAGAGACCTATGGGATAATATAAAGCGGGCCGATCTACGCATAATAGGAATTCCAGAAGGAGTAGAAAAAGATAAGGGGATGGAAAATATATTTGAAGACATTATCGATGGAAACTTCCCAAATCTAAAGGATACTGGATTCAAGATTCAAGAAGCACAGAGGGCCCCAAACAAACTGAACCCAAATAGACCCACAGCAAGACACATCATAATAAAAATGGCAAAAGTTAGTGATAAAGAGAGGATCCTAAAGGCAGCAAGAGAAAAGCAGAATGTTACCTACAAGGGAACCCCCATAAGATTATAAGCTGATTCCTCTACAGAAACACTACAGGCCAGGAGGGAATGGCAAGAGATATTTAAAGGGCTAAAAGGAAAAAATATGCAACCCAGAATACTCTATCCAGCAAGAATATCATTTAAAATAGAAGGGGAAATAAAAATTTTTTCCAACAAACAAAAACTTAAAGAATACTGCAACGCAAAACCCAGGCTAAAAGAAATACTGAAAGGGCTTCTCTAAACCAAAAAGAAAGGAAGGAAAGGGAAGAAAAAAGAAAAGAAAAAAAAAGAAGAAGAAGAAGAGGAAGAACTAGGACTGAGGAAACTGCAATCAGAGAGCAGTCACTCAAATAAGCCAGCATACAGATTTAATCATGAACAGGCCTCAAACAAAATAAAATTAAAAAGAAGAAAATAAAAAAGAGTCATCAAAACCATAAAATGTGGGCAAGGGATGTTAGGAAGTAAATAACACTTTTTTGTTTGTATGTTTCTCTTCTTAATTTTAATATAGTAATGAAGTGTTTGAACTTACAGGACCATCAGGCTAAAACACACAATTATAGGAAGGGGTTAGCATACTTAAAAAACAGGGCAACCACGAGCCAAAACCAAACATTGCATTCGCAAAAAATAAAGAAAAAAAAAACACTCAAGCAGATAATAACAGGAGACCATCCAACCAAAAAAAAAAAAAAAAGAAAGGAAGAAAGGAAGAATGGAGAACCATAGAATCAACTGGAACACGAGGTTTAAATGGCAATAAATAATCATCTATCAATTATCACCTTAAATGTCAATGGACTGAATGCCCCAATCAAAAGACACAGAGTGGCTGAGTGGATAAAAAGGCATAAACCTTCAATATGCTGCCTACAAGAACCTCACTGTAGGACAAAGGATACATATAGATTGAAAGTGAAAGGGTGGGGAAAAATATTTCACGCCAATAGACATGACAGAAAAGCAGGAGTTGCAACGCTCATATCAGACAAAATAGACTTTAAAACAAAAGACATAAAGAAAGACAAAGAAGGACACTACTTAATGATTAAGGGATCCATCCAAGGAGAGGATGTTACTATCGTCAACATATATGCCCCAAATACAGGAGCACCCAGATACATACAACAAATATTAACAGATATAAAGGGAGAAATTGATGAGAATACAATCACAGTAGGAGACCTTAATACTCCCCTCACATCAATGCACAGATCCTCTAGACAGAAAACCAATAAAGCAACAGAGATCCTAAAGGAAACAATAGAAAAGTTAGACTTCATTGATCTCTTCAGGACACTACATCCAAAAAAAGCAGAATACACATTCTTCTCAAATGCTCATGGAACATTCTCAAGAATTGACCACATATTGGGACACAAAGCTAACCTCAATAAATTTAGGAGCATAGAAATTATCTCAAGTATCTTTTCTGACCACAATGCCATGAAATTAGAAACCAACCATGGGAAAAGGAAAGAGAAAAAACCTACTACATGGAGACTAAACAACATGCTACTAAAAAACCAATGGGTCAATGAGGAAATCAAGAAGGAAATTAAAAACTACCTTGAAACAAATGATAATGAGGACACAACCTCTCAAAACCTATGGGATGCTGCAAAAGCAGTGCTCAGAGGGAAATTTATAGCAATGCAGGCCTTTCTCAAAAAAGAAGAAAGATCCCAAATGGACAACTTAACCCTCCACCTAAATGAATTAGAATAAGAAGAACAAAAAAGTCCTAAAGTCAGCAGAAGGAAGGAAATGATAAAGATCAAAGAAGAAATCAATAAAATAGAGATTCAAAAAACAATAGAGAAAATTAATAAAACCAAGAGCTGGTTCTTTGAAAAGGTGAACAAAATTGACAAACCCCTGGCCAGACTCACTAAAAAGAGGAGAGAAAGAACCCAAATAACCAAAATTAGAAATGAAAAAGGAGAAATCACAATGGATACAGCAGAAATACACAAAACCATAAGAGAATACTATGAACAACTATATGGCAACAAGTTGGACAATCTGAAAGAAATGGACAATTTTCTAGAATCTTACAGCCTGAAAAAACTGAATCAAGAAGAAACAGACCAACTGAACAGACCGATCACTAGAAATGAAATTGAAGAGGTCAAAAAAATCACTCCCTACAAATAAAAGTCCAGGACCAGATGGCTTCACAGGTGAATTCTATCAAACATATAAAGCGGAATTGGTGCCCATCCTCCTGAAACTCTTTCAAAAGGTTGAAGAAGAAGGAATACTCCCAAAGACATTCTATGATGCCACCATCACCCTCATTCCAAAACCAGACAGAGATACCACCAAAAAAGAAACCTATCGGCCAATATCTTTGATGAATATGGATGCAAAAATTCTCAACAAAATCTTAGCCAACCGAATCCAACAACATACCAAAAAGATTATACACCATGACCAGGTAGGGTTCATCCCAGGTTCACAAGGATGGTTCAACATACGCAAATCAATCAGCATCATACACCACATTAACAAAAGAAAAGTCAAAAATCATATGATCATCTCAATAGACGCAGAAAAAGCATTTGACAAAGTCCAACATCCATTCATGATCAAGACCCTCGCCAAAGTGGGTATAGAGGGAACATTCCTGAACATAATCAAAGCCATTTATGATAAACCCACAGCAAATATAATCCTCAATGGGGAAAAACTGAAAGCCTTCTCACTCCAATCTGGAACAAGACAGGGATGCCCACTCTCACCACTGCTCTTCAACATCGTTTTGGAAGTCCTAGCCACAGCAATTAGACAAACAAAAGAAATAAAAGGCATCCAGATAGGAAGAGAAGAGATCAAACTGTCACTGTATGCAGATGACATGATACTATACATAGAAAACCCTAAGGACTCAACCCCAAAACTACTTGAACTGATTCATAAATTCAGCAAAGTAGCAGGATATAAGATTCACATTCAGAAGTCAGTTGCATTACTGTATACCAGCAATGAAATATTAGAAAAGGAATACAAAAATACGATACCTTTTAAAATTGGACCTCACAAAATCAAATACCTCGGAATACACCTGACCAAGGAGGTAAAGGACCTATATACTGAGAACTATAAAACTTGAATCAAAGAAATCAAAGAAGATGTAAAGAAATGGAAAGATATTCCATGTTCCTGGAATGGAAAAGTCAATATTGTAAAAATGGCTATACTACACAAAGTAATCTATAGATTCAATGCAATCCCTATCAAATTATCCATGACATTTTTCACAGAACTAGATCAATCAATCCAAAAATTTATATGGAACCACAAAAGACCCAGAATTGCCAAAGCAATCCTGAGAAACAAAAACCAAGCAGGAGGCATCACTCTCCCAGACTTCAAGAAATACTACAAAGCCACAGTCATCAAAACAGTGTGGTACTGGTATCAAAACAGACAGACAGACCAATGGAACAGAATAGAGAACCCGGAAATAAACCCTGACACCTATGGTCAGTTAATCTTTGACAAGGGAGGCAAGAGCATAAAATGGGAAAAAGAAAGTATTCAGCAAGCATTGCTGGGAAACCTGGACAGCTGCATGCAAAGCAATGAAATTAGAACACACCCTCACACCATGCACAAAAATACACTCCAAATGGCTGAAAGACTTAAATATACAACAGGACACCATCAAACTCCTAGAAGAAAACATAGGCAAAACACTCCCTGACATCAACCTCATGAATATTTTCTCAGGTCAGTCTCCCAAAGCAATAGAAATTAGAGCAAAAATAAACCCATGGGACCTCATCAAACTGAAAAGCTTTGGCACAGCAAAGGAAACCCAAAAGAAAACAAAAAGACAACTTTCAGAATGGGAGAAAACAGTTTCAGATGATGCAACCAACAAGGGATTAATCTCTAGAATATATAAACAACTTATACAACCCAACAGCAAAAAAGCCAATCAATCAATGGAAAAATGGGCAGAAGACCTGAATAGACATTTCTCCAAAGAAGATATACAGATGGCCAACAAACACATGAAAAAATGCTCAACATCCCTGATTATTAGAGAAATGCAAATCAAAACAACCATGAGATATCACCTCACACCAGTCAGAATGGCCATCATTAATAAATCCCCAAATAACAAGTGCTGGAGGGGCTGTGGAGAAAAGGGAACCCTCCTGCACTGTTGGTGGGAATGGAAACTGGTACAGCCACTATGGAGAACAGTTTGGAGATACCTTAGAAATCTATCCATAGAACTTCCATATGACCCCGCAGTCCCACTCTTGGGCATCTATCAGGACAAAACTCTACTTAAAAGAGACACGTGCACCCGCATGTTCATTGCAGCACTCTTCACAATAGCCAGGACATGGAAACAACCCAAATGTCCATCGACAGATGATTGGATTCGGAAGAAGTGGTATATATACACAATAGAATACTACTCAGCCATAAAAAAAGAATGACATCATGCCATTTGCAGCAACATGGATGGAACTAGAGAATCTCATACTGAGTGGAATGAGCCAGAAAGACAAAGACATATACCATATGATATCACTTATAACTGGAATCTAATATCCAGCACAAATGAACATCTCCTCAGAAAAGAAAATCATGGACTTGGAGAAAAGACTTGTGGCTGCCTGATGGGAGGGGGAGGGAGTGGGAGGGATTGGGAGCTTGGGCTTATCAGACACAACTTAGAATAGATTTACAAGGAGATGCTGCTGAATAGCATTGAGAACTTTGTCTAGATACTTATGTTGCAACAGAAGAAAGGGTGGGGGAAAAAATGTAATTATAATGTATACAGGTAGGGATAACTTGATCCCCTTGCTGTACAGTGGGAAAATTTTAAAAAAATTAAATTTAATTAAATTTAAAAAAGATATGTTGATGAATTAGATATGTAGAAAATTATATAAAATGGCAATGTATCAAAAATGTATATAATTTTTATTCTCTAAGTATGCTTCAGTCATTTCAACTGAATGAATGAGTCATGATAAAGTTCTATAGATGTTTAAAAAATAAATAAAACTTTCCTGATTATTCAGAGCACTGGCAGCACTAACCAGGCCACTCTAAGGCATAGAACTTCTTCCAGGGGGGAAAAAAAAAAAAACAACAAACAACCAAAAAAAACACACGGAATTAGCTGAAACAGAATATTACAAACACTTTCCATCATCTATATAAATTGTAAAACATTTTATTTTTTCTCTGTCTCAAATTGTCATAAAGAAAGAATATTAAAGGCTTTCACTGCCACAGCCCACTAATCTGTGCCTCTATTTCCCAATCTATTTGTCTCACTCTGACCCCACTTCCTAGAATGATAAAATAAACTAATTCTTACTAAGAGCTTCTTAGGCACCAGGCGCTGCTCATAAGACACTGCTTGTAAATATTAGCTGGTCTAATTTTTGTGTCAACCCTGGGAGAAAGTTACTTTTAATTATCCCCATTCACTATACATAAATTCAAAAGCATTTATTGTTTCTCAAGTTTTAGGTTTTAGAAGGAGTTTGGAGCCACATGAGCACAAAACAGTGTATTGTAATCTGCCATAGTAACATGCATTTTGAGCTTAAATGTATTTGCTGATTAATTTTGGTAAAAATAGCCAATCAAGATTCACAAAAATTGGGGAAATGAATCAACCTTGCCTCCAACAAAGACTGAGAATGAGTGATTTCTCTACTACAAGGAGATAAAGGGGAACTAGAAAGCCAAGCAAATCTCTAAGCAAATAAATTCTTTATTACCAAGTATTCCGATGTTGCTGAGTACAAAGAGTGAAACCAGCCAGGATCCAAAGATCCCATTTAAAAATGGGGAGGGGGGGAGTATAACATCTGGATATATAAAACTTAGCTTTTATTTCTGCTTTGTTTTTTCTCAACTGTCACACTCTAAAACAGATTAAACCAAAATCTTCAGGAACCATGAGACCCACAGGAGCCACAGTCTTGGGATGGAAGTCCTTTAAGTACTAAGGCTGTAATGAGTGGTTCACAGTGGTACTAAGTCTGTAATGCACAATTCAACACGGCTCTCAACCCTATCTCCTGGGGTGCCTTCTTAAAAGACTGCCCCCCCACCCCAGAGATTCTTTGCAGCTATTCTCAGGTAGGCTCTGGGAACCAGTGGTTCTTACAAATTACTGGGAAATTCTACTGTGCTGCCAAAGCTGGAGAACAGCTGCTGGAGACCTCAGCCTCAGGGTTTGCCATGGCTGCAACATGCCCTTGGGTTTATCACTTCCAGGAAAGGCAAGATAGTCACAGGACGCTAAAGCCATTATTGACTTAAAAAAAGGCACAGTGTGAAAGTTGTGAGTTAAGTTTTATTGGGGGAAAAATGAGATCTACAGCCCAGGAGGCGACATTTCAGATAGCTCTGAGAAACTGCTCCAAAGAGGTAGGGGGGATGTCAGTGTATTTGTGATTTTGGTGATCAAATCAAGCACACATTTTGCAGAAGGCTGCTGCTAGTCACAGGGAACAGACATCATCAACGAAGGGTTTTAGTGCTTTTCTAGATATAAGACGATGCGAGAATACTCATAAAATCTTCTTCTGAATATATGCGAAGACCTGTTCTGCCAGTTTTCCCAGAGCACAGAGTGCCTCACTGCTGACCTTCAACCTGAGCTCTTTCAGGGGGTGTTGAGGTTCAGCAGTTACAGTAACTTATGATTCAATCATTGTAGAAGTAGGTGGCAAGTGCCAATCTCCAGTTGGCACCATCTTCTGAGTTCCTGCAGCCACTCTGAGCACCACGCTAGACCTCTCCCTCCCTGCTGAGCTCACAGCTAGAGAAACTGCTTAAGGGCAATGCCCTCTGTGAAACTTCGTTGTCTGTCAAGCTAGCAACTTTTTTCAGACTTACTAGCTTCAACACAGTATGTTAACACTCTTTGAGCACCAATAATAGTATAGTTTTCATCATTGCAAGGATGAATTGGGTAACTATGAGTTAGATGAGGAGAAAGCATCAAGTGAAGAAACTGACTACCTAACATGTGTTAGACATTTTATTTACTTTGCTTTCAATCCTTAGGACATGAAGGAGTTGTTTCATTTAGGCCTCCCAATGAGAAAACTGAGGCTCAGAGGATTCGTCACTGATTTCTCAAGGTCACAGTTCTCCTGAAAGGAACACTCAGGGTGGGGGTGGGGCAGGGTGACCCAGTCTGATTTTTTAC
This sequence comes from Phacochoerus africanus, assembly GCF_016906955.1. Lineage (NCBI taxonomy): Eukaryota > Metazoa > Chordata > Mammalia > Artiodactyla > Suidae > Phacochoerus > Phacochoerus africanus. The sequence goes on along the minus strand of NC_062556.1, from coordinate 33,455,380 downwards.
CATACCATACTGCCCCCTAGGGCCGCTGGCATCAAGGCAAGTGCAAGTTCAAAGAATTTGAAATGCCTGAAGGTGGCCACTTTGGAATCTTCCAAATGCACCTAATTGGCTGTGATTGCTCTTTTTTCTAAACATTTACAGCCTTCCTGTTGGTGCCACTGAACTCTTACCATCTTTGGTTAATTACCAGTTTGTGTGCTTTCAGCTCATTGCCATTACAAGCAAGTTCAGGCCAGCAAAGACAATCTTTGGTATATTTAACCCACCTGAAAGACTAAAGAGTGCAGACTCAGAGCACTGCTTCTCAAACTGTTATATCCTCGCAAATCACCTGTGGATCTTCTTAAAAGGCAGATTCTCTCTCAGAAGGTCCAGGTGGGTCTGAGACCCTGTGTTACGAACAAGCTGCCAGGGATGCCAGTGCTCTTGGTCAGCAGATCACACAGAGTAGCAAAGAACTAATTCCAAATAAATGAGGTTTTTTAACTGTACTTTTGATATAAGCAGCTTGTGAGTGTGGTTTGGTATATTTCACCACATATTTCATTTCTTAAGGGAAAAAAAAGTGTCTCATTATCCTAATAAGACTGTCTAAAGTCATTCCTTTCCCACTCAGTGAATCTTTATAGATTGATTTGTCGACAGGTAGGACATTGCAACATGAAAAGAAAGTACCTAGGAAATACAGTTGAATTTCTTAGGAATAACACAAAGAAATAGTAAGTGGTTAATCACTGATTTTTTTTTTTTGAAAGGATGGCAGTACACTCCTCTCACTATGGCTCCTATTAGCAAAGGACCCCTCATGTGGGACTATGACATCCTGGGAGTTTCAAGAGTAATTAAGATGCTTCTGACGGGACACCTGAGGGTAACTCCATTAATGTACTCTGGCTAAAACATAGTCATTAAGAACGTCAGCCTCAGGGTCGGGAGACCTGAATTCGAGCCCTTGCTAACATTTACTTCTCCAAGCTCATTTCTTATCCAGTACCACCCTAAAGCAAGACTTGTAACTTTGTCCAATCCCAAAATTGTCCAAACTCCAAGTCATTAAAAAGAAGTACATTCATATATACCATGGAAGAATTTTGTCATTCAAAACAATGATAGATTTCACTATTGATTTTAGTGGCCAAACTCAAAAGAAGGTTTATGTGGCTGCTGATAAAATAAAATATTCTAAATTCTCTTTAAATATATCCAAACACTCACCTTGTGCCCCTGTACCCCTAAACATCCTACTAGATGGCACAGTGCTTTACATGGATGTAACTTTACCCCTCAGTTTCCTCAGCTATAAAGTGAGACTAATATTAATACCTACCTTGCAAGTTTCCATGAAGATTAAACACATATCATCTCCCTCCAAAGTCCCTGGCAACCCCAGCCAGCACATCTCTTCTCTGGATCATCCTCCACCACCCATGCAAACATCCAACCTCCATTTTACCAGCCTCATCCATACCCTATCTTTTTGTGTCCCTTTTCTTTTTTTTTTTTTTTTCCTATTTTGCCCTTGCACCTGCAGCGGATGGAAGTTCCCAAGCTAAGGATCAAATTACAGCTGCAGCCGAGGCCTCTACCACTGCCACAGCAACACTGGATCTGAGCCTCATCTGCAACCTATGCCACAGCTTGTGGCATTGCCAGATCCTTAACTCAATGAGCAAGGCCAGGGATCGAACTCACATCCTCACAGATACAATGTCGAGTCCTTAACCTGCTGAGCCACAACAGGAAATCCTGTGTCCCTTTTCTTTTCAGAAAAATTTGCCTGCCTCTTAGCCTTTCCAGTTGGGATCCAATCTCTTTACGGATAGCAAAGAGTAGAAATTACAATCAACCAACAACTTTACATGCGAACATAGTTCTCTGTAAATATTTATTAAATTAAGAAATGGTTGGCCCTTCTATAAACAAGTCAACACCATTGGATCCTCAATATTGAGCTCTAGAGATCTCTGCCATTAAAAATTCTTAGGTGTGAAAATACTGAGAAGTAACAGTTATTTGTAAAAACCCCTCTTAATTGGATTTATTCCAGCTTCTTTTCACAAAGAGGAGAGAATCAAAGGCATCACCAACAGTTAGAGGAATTTTAGAAACAGTGCAGCAGCAAGGACGTCAAGATGTCAGAAATGTTTTTGATACTCCCTGAAGCTCACACCTCCCTATGACAATCTTAAAAAATAAATAGGAACATATAGGAAATGTCAAGGCCCATGAAATTATGTGATTCACTTGATACATAATAAAGTGTCTCATGTGTGATCTGAGGATATTATTACTTCAAATATTGGTTTGTCATAAAGAGTAAAGGAAATGGCAGATTTGTTTCTTAGTAGTTACCACTTAGTAGATATTCAGTCAATGTTCTGTTCCAGCTTATTTGGTAGCTAATTTCATCCTAGAGTCACAGAGAAGAAGGGTAGCAAATACTTAGTCTTTGTTTGTTGGTAAAACTGGTAATAAAGACAGCTCTGACCATGGCAAAGATTTTATATGTTAAGCAATCTTAGCTCTTGTAGTCTTCCAGAAGCTTATGAAAGACGGTGTCACATTCTGAAAAATATAGTTGTCCACATACAATCCGATTGGACTCAGTGGCAGGGAAAGGGGAAATGATTAAAAAAACAAAGTGATGATAGAAAAAAAGCCAGACTTCCCAACATGGCACAGTGGATTAAGGATCCAAATGCAGCAGCTTGGGTTGCTGGGGGAGGGGCGGCAATGCTTTCATCCCTGGACTTGGCACAGTGGGTTAAGGATCCAGCATTGCTATAGCTGTGGCATAGGTCCCAGCTGCAGCTTGGATTAGATCCCTTGTCCCGGGAACTTCCATATGCTGCAGGTGGGGCTAAAGGGGGAAAAAAAAAAAAAAGTTTCATCACTGCAGAAAAATTCATAGGAAAAGATTGAATCATAACACCAGATAACAGGCACTCTAGTAAAACAGTGGCATTAAAATAACTATAAAAGAAAATCTGAAAGAGAAACTTACCTAAGGAAAAAGTGAAAAAAAGTGATTATTAATTGACTAAATTTAGCCTGTATATTTAAGACAGGCAAAAAGATACCTTTCTCAGAGAAATTTTTATTAAAATTAAAGTCACACACAAAGTGTCCAGTTGAATAAGAGTCCCCACAAACAAAATCTATAGCAAAATGTCAGAACTAAAAAATTCATAGAAAATCAAAAACAAAACAAAAAAGTACAATACAATTTATATTATGTATTTATTTAGCAATGAAATCATCTTTTCTATTTTTCTCTAAAACTTTTGAGCACTCAACTAGCAGTTGACCTTAATGGACTATCGCATCTATTCAATATTTCATTAATCAGGTTACACACAATCAAATCCAGGTGCTACAGTGAACACATTCAAAGTCGATGTGCTCAATACAAAATTCTATTTCATGCAATTACATTTCTCAGACCAGAAAGAAAGCCCATGGGAACGAAGGTAATTGCCACACTTCACACTCTAGCTCCTCTCCTGATGGTTTCAGAGGAATGTACTGTATTCCAGGAGAAGCCTGAGGCACGACAGAACCCCTCAGCCCCTACTCCCTCTCCTTTGCTGTCCTTTATTGCAATGCCTAACAGACTCCCAGAAATGTCTATGCTCAGGGCTGACCTCCGGTTTTGGTTTGGTTTGCTTCCTTTTTTCAAATTCACATGCCCAGCTTCCTGCTGATCATCTTACTAATGCTGTAAGACCTTGTGAGGTCTGTTAGAAAACATTCTCAAATCTTGAGCCAAGAAAGAGAAGCAAGTACTTGTAAGCACTTTTGGCTTACAAAGGCCATCGAGTCTCAAACAACTCAGCACATTCATTCATATTTTCCACTGAAAAATGAAGCTTTGAAAAACACATGTTAGTACTAGTAATGCAAGTGCTTTGTCTAAATAAAACCAGCATAAAAACTGGAGATGTTGGAGTTCCCACCGTGGCTCAACAGGTTAAGAACCCAACATAGTGTCCGTGAAGATTCAGGTTTGATTCCTGGCCTCACTCAGTGGGTTAAGGATCCAGTGTTGCCATGAACTGTGGTGTAGGTCACAGATTTGACTCAGATCCAGCTTTTCTGTTGCTGTGGTGCAGGCTGGAAGATGCAGCTCCGATTCCACCCCTAGCCAGGGAACTTCCATATGCCACAGGTGCAGCCATAAAAAGAATAAATAAATAAACAAATGAACAAACAAACTGGAGATGTCAGTTCATCTCAAGCTCAGTTTCCAGATAAGGATGGGGAATCACGACTTCCAAATAGATCTCATGACTCCCCAGAAGAGTTAATTGCCTACCTGGTAAATTCCAAAGGTTCTGGAAAATCATCCCCAACCCAACCACATTACATACCCACGTCTACCAAAACCATACTTCTCTATTTCTTGGGAAAAATAATTATTATTGTTTTTGATGTTTGCTATTGTTATTATAGCTTCTTCTCCAGGTCTCCAGTTGTCCTCAATTTGGATGCAGGTAGTATTAGGTGATGCTTTGGGCCTTATGTACTCTCATGTTCTAAGTCATCTCTCCCTTTACTGAAAGCTGCAGTAGTTACTAGATTGAAGGAGGAGTATGAGAAAAGTATTCCTGGGTGGAGCAGGAAGGGGGTTCTAAGGCCTCTGAGATAAAGCTGATCTCTCCACAATTTTACCTAAGGCTTTATCAGGGCAAACACATGTGTAAATTAAATCACAAATAGAACAAGAAAAATTTAAAATAGATAAGCCCAGAGATGCTCTGGTTGAGGCTACAGTTGAAGCCTGGACCTCTGCCCACTGTATCTGTCCTTCAATATCCTGAGGCAGTTCAGAGGGATGCTAGATTTCGGGAAAGAGGCTTTGAAAACCACTGGAAGTGAAAGGGATTTCTTCTAAGAACCATTCCTTCTCTTAAAACTTTAATGAAGGATTTATGATTTCAGAAGTTAATACCTGGATAAAGAGTTGGGAGGATGAATGCAGGGAAGAAAGTCATGATAAATTGCTCTTTTTCATCTAGATCATTTGGGCTATTAACATCTCTATTTTCAAATAACATGGGACTGGCTTAAGCAAAGGTAAGGTAGGGTAAGAGAGTCTTTCTCCAATCCACAGACAGGGTGGGACACCCATCATGCCCAGATGCTGAAAAGCCATGGAAACCCAGGCATTCACTTCCCTCTATACCCTATTGATGCTCTCTCTTGCTTCAGATGGTATTTATTCTATGCTAAGTCCATGTGAAGAAAATGGCCACTATAACTAACTCTCATTCATGAAACCAGCCAGACTAATTCCAATTCCAAGTTTTCTAGTAAGTACTTTGCTTAGAGCAACTTGAGTGGAGCATCTCCAATCCCATCTGAATAATCCAGCTGACAGCTCAACATTGGGTAGGCAAAGTCTCAGAAAAGAAAGCAAGGTGCCAGGAAAACTAATAATAGCAGCTAGCAGCCCCTTCCTGGAAGCCAATGCCCCCTCATTTAGCAGTGTCGTGATGGACCAGCTCCTTCCAGTTAGTGAGGACGGATTCTACCCTCGCTTCCCAATTCTGTGTTCAGTAATGTCACTTCCCAACTGGTTGCTTGAAATCAACTGTGGTAGGAGTATTTACACCATGGAAACTGGCAAATTCTATACATCAAGGATTCTGTTTTTCAGAGAGTCAATTTATCAGCACACTACTGTCACATGTCTCCATGATATGTGATGTTGGACACACCCACATTAATACCTACTTAGATGCTGTGGAGTTTTGCAGATAGCACTAGTACCATTTTCCTCACTAATACAGTCCACTAGAAGGAACCCTGTACACCTGTTCACCCAGCTATGTGAACATACCTTATATGTTTAAGAAAGAAAATAAAGCAAGACATGCATCACCTTGGGTCAAATGCATCACATTTCTGATTCAGCACAAAGCCTTTTGTCTACTATATCTATTATAAGGTTAGAAAGAGGTTAGAATGATCTTTAAAAGTATCCATATTCTTGGTAAAAATCAAAAAGAGCAACTGGAGAAATCTAGCGCAGAAAGTGTGAATAGAATACAGAAGTCACAAGAGCACTTACTAGAATACAGTAGGAGCTCAGTAAATGTTTGGGAAAGGATGAAGGGAAGAAAGGAAGTGGGAAAGAGGGGAGGAGGTCCAGGTGCAGACGGGAGAAAGGGAAGACAGAGAATATACATGGAAACGATGAGCCATCAAAGGAGACAATACCCCACTGAGATTAGAAACAAGATACATACTAAGGGATAATATGAAAGCATTACTTCAACAAATTTTATCAGGTGCTGAACTCGTGGCAGGTGCTGAGCATACAATGCTTAGTAAGTAAGTAATGCTTAGTGATTCTGGCCTCCGGTACCATACAGTGTATTGGAGGAGACTCTCTAGTAAACTATCATCTCACTACAAATTAATGCTAGGATTAATTAACCCTTGGGCACTGAGGGAGACCATAAAAAGGCTTCTACCCCAAAACTGGAAGCCAAAAAAGACCACTCAGAAAAGGTAACATCTAAAACCAAGCCCCCAAAAGCAAACAAAAGCTTAGCAAATGAATAGGATGAGGCCAAGGGCATTTCAGATGGAGGGGGAAATGTGAAAAGGTTTGGCATGAGTAAAAATTGACAATCATGGGCATGAAGTTGAGTATAGTGTGTGATAGAGGAAATGGAGATTCAAAACATTCAGGTCATGAAGGTCTTGAGTGCATATTGCAATTGGGACTTAAATAACAAAAGGGGAACATCTAGGGATTTCAAGAAGATAACCCTTTAGAAATATCACCAAGTCCTCTTTATTTTATCTCCTAACTCTGACATTAGTCACTTATCTTCTTCACCACCACAACTTTTTTCTCTTGACAAAAATGACACCACAACCTCCAGTGGGCCCCTTCTGCCTCCACTCTGTCCCATTTCTAAACTAGCCAAAGTAGGGAGACCAGCTGGTGGCTGCAGCATCAGCCTTGTTGGGGCAAAAAAAAAAAAAAAAAAAAGATGGTGGTCGCAAAGACCCGAGGTGGAGCAGATTGAGACCTAGTCAGGGGACAAATTAAATGGGATTTGCTGATTAACAGCACTCAGGCGATGAAGGTGTCGGGAGTTCAGAGAAGTTCCCAGGTTCCTGATTTGGGCAGCTGGATGGATGGTGGTGCTGTTGATTATGAGAAGAAAAATCTTTTAAAATAGGTGTAGCACGCTATATCAGGAGTTTAATTTAGATTTGAGGTGCTGTGAGGCCACCTGGCAGAAATGTATAGTGGGCAGTTAACTAGAAAAACACAAAAGAGAGATTATGATGATTTATGATTTTTTATACCTTAGGTTTTAAGAGGATGAATAACATCGCTCTTCCCCATCCAAGTTGGAAATGGAATGAAACAAGGGGCATGAGCAGATAGGAAGAAAATATCACCTTTGAGGAATTCCCTGGAAGACTAGTGGTTAAGAATCTGGCATTATAACTTCTGTGGCTCAGGTCACTCATGTGGCGTGGATTTGATCCCTGACCTGAGAATTTCCACATGCCACTGGTGCAGCCTATATATTATAGTATGGTATGGTATGGTATGGTATAGTATAGTATAGCATAGTATGGTATTAGTAGTATGGTATATCTTTGATCATAGATACATGCCTTGTTCATGAGAAAGTATTTCAATCTAAGATGGAACTGGAGGACATGAAATGGAGAATCACATAAATGCACTCTCAGAAGAACAGAACTTAAGAATGAAAGAGGGAGTTCCCATCATGGCTCAGTGGAAACAAATCTGACTAGCATCCATGAGGACACAGGTTTGATCCCTGACCCTGCTCAGTGGATTAGGGATCCGGCGTTGCCTTGTAGGTTGCAGATGTGGCTCAGATCTGGCATTGCTGTGGCTGTGGTGTTGGCTGGAGGCTACAGCTCCAATTCAGCCCCTAGCCTGAGAACCTCCATAAGCCATAGGTGCAACCCTAAAAAGACACACGCACACATACACACACACAAAAGACTGAAAGGACTGGGTTCCATTAAATGCCTGATTGGTGGAAGACTAAGACTTATCCCCTGACCAATGAACATCTGCCAAGAGTTCATTTCAATTCAATGAACTTACTGCTTCTGCTCTGGATGGACTTCTCCTTCTTAGCACCCCTTGCCCATAAATACAGTCCACCCTCAACTCTCAGTGAACTCACCTATAACTTGCTACAGCTTGTGTTCCCAGCATGTGATTCTCAACTCTTCTTGAATAAACTCATTTTCTCATTTGAGCTTGCTTCAGTTTACCTCCGCATTTACACTGACTGTTGAGAAACTAATGTTAATGTTTCATTCCTGCTTTAGGGGGAATGTGGGAGTCAGCTTCTAAGATGGCCCCAAACAATCCCCATCACCTGGTACTCAGGTGGCCTCTCCCATGTTGAACAGGGCTGACTTGCATGACCAATAGAATATTGTGAAAATGGAAAATGGGACTTCTGAGGCTAGGTTATAATAGACATTGCAACTTCTGCTTTGTTCTCTATTGGATCTCTCACTTTAGGGGAACCCAGGTCCTGATGTTTCTCAAGCAGTCCAACAGAGAGACTCACATGGAAAGGAACCGAGGCCTCTTGCCAACAGCCATGGGAGGGAGCTATCCTGGGAGCAGACCTTCCTAGCTAAGCCCCTGGATGACTGACAATCAACATCCTGACCATAACCTCATGAGAAACCCAGAGCCGGAACCACCAAACCTAGGTGCTTCTGAATTCTTCACCCACATAAACTGTGAGATAAAAGTGTTTATTGTTTCAATGCTTATTGTTTAAATTTTGAGGATAATTTGTTACATGGCAACAAATTAATAATACAGAAACCTACCAGGTCATAGCAAAAAAAGATGCAGAAGTGTAGTTAGCCCTCATCAAAGGGGTCTCGCCCTGTAAAACTTAAGGCAAGGGTGCTCAAATTTCAGTATGCAACACAATTACCTGAAGGGCTCATTAAAACAGATTACTAGGCCCCAACCAAGAGTTTCTTATTCAATTGATCTGAGGCAGGGCCTGAAAATATGCAATTCCATGGGGAGTTCTAGAGATTTGTTATTTGATCAAGGAAAAATGAGATCATCAAGCCTTATTTGGGTGACATTTTGGCATGTTTGCATGTGGGGAAAGTCTCTCACAGCATGAGTCAATACAGAGGACACCCCCCAGAAAGGCGATTGTGGGTCTATGTTGTTGTTCAGCTGCCCAGAGGGAAGTCTCTGAGTCACAGAGCTCTGAAGGCCTTATTTATAGCTGCAGGATTTATCTTATCTATGGTTAGCAGAAGGGTACAATTTCATGGGGTATGCAAAGTAGGCAGGATCTATACCACTAAAAAGCTCTTTATTAGGGCTTTGTTTTAAAAAATTGGATATGATAAAGAAAAGGTGATAGGTATATGATACATACATACATATATACATACATATATAATACATACCTACCTACATACATACATACATAGACAGACAGACATGATAGAACATTACTCAGCCATAAAAAAAAAGAATGAAATCTTGCAATTTGCAACAACATGAATAGACTTAGAGGATATTATGCTAAGTGAAATAAGCCAGACAGAGAGACAAATACCGTATGTTTTCACTTATATGTAGAATCTAAGAAACAAAACAAATGAACAAGCATAACAAAACAGAATCAGAAGTCATAGATACAGAGAACAAACAGATGCTTGCCAGAGGTGTCAAGGAGCGAGGGAAGGAAGGAAATAGGTGCAGGAGATTGAGGTACAACCTTCTAGTTACAACACAAATGAATCACAGGTATGAGATGTACAGTGTGGGGAATACAGTCATAACCATGTCATATCTTTGTATGGTGACATATAGTCTCTAGACTTAATATGGTCATCAGTCTGAAATGTATAGAAATATAGAATCACCATGTCCTGTAACAGAAACTAATATAGTGTTATAAGTCAATTATGTTGCAAAAACAAACTCAGAAAAAGAGATCAGATTTGTGGTTACCAGAAGTTGGGGTGGGGGGGCGTATGGAATTGGATGAAGGCAGTGGAAATGTACAAACTTCCAGATACAAGATAAATAAGTACTAGGGATGTAATAAATCTAATTAACACCACTGTACATTATGTATGACTGCTATAAAAAGAGTAGTAAATCCTAAGGGTTCTCATCACATGAAAAAAAATTTTTTCCTCAGCAACATGGATGCAGAGATTTTCATACTAAGTGAAGTAAGTCAGAAAGAGAAAGACAAATACCATATGATATCACTTATATGTAGAATCTAAAATATGGCACAAATGAACCTATTTACAAAACAGAAACAGATTCATAGACATGGAGAACAGACTTGTGGTTGGTAAGGGAGAAAGGGGTGGTGCAAATGGGATGGACTGGGAGTTTGGGATTAGTAGATGTAAACTATTATATTTAGAATGGAAAAGCAAGGAAGTCCTACTGTATGGCACAGGGACCTGTATTCAGTCTCTTGGGATAGACCAGGATGAAAGACAATATAAGAAAGAGAATATGTATATATGTGTATGTGTGTGTGTGTGTATATATATATATATATATATATATATATATATATATGACTGGGTCACTTTGCTGTATAGCAGAAATTGGCACAACATTGTAAATCAAGTAATTTAAAAGAAAAAGAAAAAAAATGTTTTCTATTTCTTTAATCTTGTTTCTAGCTAGATGTTCTTTAATTTTGCTTCTAACTATATGTTTACTAAACTTATGATAATCACTTCTTGATGTATATAAATCAAATCATTATGCTGTACACCTTAAACTTATGCTGTATGTCAATTACGTCTCAGGAAAACTGGAAGGAAAAAATGCATACGTGAAAATTGAGCTTGGTGTCAGTGGGCTTTTGAGCTAACTGGTCCCAGACTGCTGTGAGGAAGTAAACAACATCAGGCCAGCATGCAAAGGTCATCTTGAGCTCATTTGTGTGACAAATTCCCCCAAATCTCCAAAAAGTCATGATGTTGTTAATCCAGGAACACACTTTAAGAACCACTGATCCAAAGGCTTATTTGGAGAGCCTGGCTCTGGAAAAGAGCCTCCCAAACTGACATGTCAGATAAAATCTTCCACAGTGGAGAGAAGGAAAAGGGAAGGAGAGAGAGATTATTGGAGCAGAGAGTCTACACACACAGGAGGGAGTATAAGAACTGACTGAGAATTGTTCTCTCCCCATATCCTAAAAAAACATATTTTTGTAGGAACTTTTTTTCATTGCTGAAAAGGAGCTCTAGTGAGGACTGCCTGGTTTTCTATAAACAGAAACAAGTTTCATTACCTTGACAAACAACAGTACTTTGCCTGTGGGTGGTAAAAGCTGTTTATATATCCTTACCTTAATTAAGTCTTCTCTGACTAAAAATGATTATCTCACCAGTATTCTCAACAGAATGTCTTAAAAGAATTCTGAAAATGCATCTATATTGTGTTATAAAAGGTATATAAATTGAGGTCTCATATTAAAACTGTTTCCTTAATTCAGTTTCTAGTTTCTTTCCTTTCTCCTTTATAGAATCCATGTCCCTGTCATCATCCATTAGTTCAACCAGTAATTTATTCATCTAGTCTTAATGTGTATGTTCTCTGGATTAAGAACTGCCTGAGGTGCTTTGAGATGATGGATGTTGAAGCTAGAGCTAGAAATGAAAAAACAAACAAAGACTTTTTTTTTTTTTTTTTTACTGAGACCTATATAAAGAAAGTTTGGTTACTGAGAGCTTTTGACATGTCGCTCTCAGCTTTTTTTTTTCCTTCCCCCTCCAATCACATTTAAAAGAACTAACACTAAATCAGCATGAAAATTCAAGTGGGAAAAGACAACAGAACCACCTTCCTAACAAAAAAGCTTCACCATCAGATTTAGTGAATGGAGATATGTCACTTTACGTGCTAACTACAATGATAGATGCTCAATTTTTGGTAGTTTTTTTTTAATTTAATTTTATTGGAGTATAGTTGACCTACAATGCTGTATTAATTTCAGATGTACAGCAAAGTGAATCAGTCATGCATATAAATATATTCATTCTTCTTTCCATATGAGTTATTACAAACGATTGAGTAGATTTTCCTGTGCTATGCAATAGGTTCTCAATCATTTATTTTATATAATAATCTGCATAGGTTATTTCCACCCTACAAATTCTCCCCAACAGTTCCACACATGATAACCATAAGATTGGTTTTGAAATCTGTGAGCTTGCTTCAGTTGTATAAATAAGTTGTTTTGTATCATTTTTTTATTAGATTCCAATTTTGTACTTCCCTCCGGCTAAAATTTCCAGTTGGCCCAAATCTCCAACCTCTTCGTTCTGTCAGTGTTGTTACCATTTGCATAAGTACCTGTCATTACCCCCATCAAGTGCCTCCTCTCCAACCTTGAACATTTCTTCTTGATTCATTATAATTAAAGAGCTAATGTAGCCACTCAAGTTCACATTGTCAATGACCATGTAATCATCTTCCCTAGTGACCAGAATTCCTTTCTTTTTATGAGGTTACAATTAAATTCCTTCCAGCCATAAGGTCAAAAGAATCTGGAACAGTTAGCCTTCCCAGTGACTAATTTCACATCTGTGACTCTGAAGCATATAAAATAAGACCTCTTAAATAGAAGGTGTCAAATTAAGAAATAATATACATTTGACTACACCTCAACTGGAGTCAATTAGACGTAAAAATTAAAGACTGTGGATTCTTTTCCTGTTACTGGAAGTGATGCTTGACACTCTGCTTATCAATTTAAGACACATCTGTGTCCCTTAGAAATGTTAAAGTAATTTGTAAGTTGGAAGAGAATTAAAAAGGCTCGAAGTCTGGGAGAATACTGACCAGGAGATTAAGATAATATGCTTATATCTGTTCCATATAATAACTTGACCATCATTTTTTTTTCCTTCTCAAGATTTGCTTAAGTTCCTCTAAAATGGATTTTGTTACTTTCCCTGTTACTGAGGCTTTTTACATTTTGTAAAGGATTTCAATTATTATGTCACTATGCATGGCTAAATGCCAAGAACAGATATAGCCTCTGGCTTCCAAGATGTAACACTGGCCAGGGAAGGCTCCTCTTTTTCCTGTCATCTTGGAATTTAGTGTGGACCTTCCTCTTCACCTCCAGCTTTCAATTTCACTTCTACACATACACCCCTCCCCAACTCCCTATGCCTTCATCTCCTCCTTCTTTCTCCTTTCTCCTTCAAGACAGTCGTTTTCAGTAGTGAGGCTGGAAACCTTGAAGGCCTAAATTCAATTGGAAATCACTGTCAAGTCTCCATCTGTGTATCTCAAGCACATTTCCAAAAAGGAGGCTGCCTATAGCATCTATGGTGCTCTTACCTTCATGGCTTAAAGGAGCTTCTGGAAGGACAAGGTGTGTAACCCACAGCCAGCAACTCCCAAACTGAATTTCAGCTACCCCGAAATTCCACAAAGTCAAAGTGAGCACTTCTTCAGGAACAAAGGCAGGTGCTATTCTCTCAGAAACATCTAAGTGATGACTCTGAACCCTGAAGAGGAAACAAGATCCACCTCCTGAACTTCTTGAAGTTGTTGGCACCTCTTGGGGTCAAAAGAGAAAAAACTGGAGTTCCCATCATGGCACAATGGAAACAAATCCGACCAGGAACCATGAGGTTGCAGGTTCGATCCCTAGCCTCGATCAGTGGGTTAAGGATCTGGTGTTGCTGTGAGCTATAGCATAGGTCACAGATGCGGCTCAGATCCAGCTTTGCTGTGGCTGTGGCATAGGCTGGCAGCTGTAGCTCCAATTAGACTCCTAGCCTGGGAACCTTCATATGCCACAGGTGGAACCCTAAAAAGCAAAAAAAGAGAGAGAGAGAAATAACTATTGTTGTCTTTTATAGTAGATGTCTGCTGTTACTACCACCCAGAGTCCATCCACTCTTTTTGATCACAACTCCAAGATTTCTCTCCAGGTAACATGCTTTCCCTGCTCTCAGTCAATATGCTTCAGATCACATTTGTAACTCTGGAGACAAGAGACTGAGCAATAAGAGTTCTCTGACCTGTCAGTTCTTTGACCTATTCCTGGATAGTTATTTCTCTTTCTGACCATCCTTTCCCACAGCACTCCATGAGCATATATTTTTACCTGGATCTTCTGTAGCTTTAAAATAACAAGCCAGATAGCCTACTCTCTAAGTATAATATCAGTTTTCCCAGTTCTTTCCCTTAACACTTCCTCCTGGTCCCAGACGCATCTCCTTCTTATCACCATGCTCTGTCTTCATGTCTTCACTACCCAGCTACCATCCTTAAGTCCTTACTTCAACCTTCAAGAGTATCTTCCTTTCCCATTTTCCCTCCACCTCACCAACCTGACATATCACTTATCCTATATTATCCTAATTATCTATTTAATATTTCATTTCCCTGTGAAAATATAGGCTATAAAAAGCAGGAATATTTTGATACCCATTAGACCCCCAGTGCTCAGCATCATGGTACTTAAGGAGTAGCAGACAATGACCAAAATCATTCATACAAAATATCTCTCTTGTGAACTGACTGTGGGATGGAAACTGTGCAAATTGCCTAGAATGTGATGATCAGAAAACAAGAACACAGTCCTGACCTCACAGAGCTTATAGTCTTTTGGGTGTAAAAAGCAAGGTGGTGGCACCTCTATACTGAGTCGGACGTGGTCCCACAAATCCAGGCAGTGACCAAACCAGAGTGGTGTTCATTGCAGAGGAGTTTCAGAAGAACTTGCAATTCAGGGAATTAGCTTCCAAGTGGATGACTCATGGGCAAATACATGATAAATAACTTCTGAATATACTGAAGAAACTGTCCCTTGAAATTAGAGACTTTGACACTTGTTACATATTTATTGAGAATTGGCCAAAGATCATAAAATTAAGTAAGTTCTGATAAGTTTACTTGACAACAGGAATAAGGGAGCAATGCCAAAAAAGGAAATGGTAAAACTTTTTAAAACTATTTTAACTCATCTGGAATAATTTTCAATAGGTCCTCCTGGGCACATGCATTAGTGTTTTCCCCTGGGAATTTCCTGGCCTTGAGCCTCTCAAAGACTAAGAAATATTGAGCACTAACAATGGGAAAGGAGCATAGAACATATCTGGTGAAACATTTAGATGATAACAAACTGGGAGACTATGTAAAGGCTCTGAAAAATGGATGAAAAATTACAATGGCAATTATATGAGTCCAAATAATGAAATTACAGCCAAATCACTAGCCCATGAATTAACATATTTTAATGGAAAAGAGAAAATAGTAAAATGACCACTGCCCAGTAGCAAAGACCAAATTAGGTTTTAAAAAATTTAAATATGAAAGAGTAACCATTGGGCTACATTAAGTTCCAAGAATCCAGAAGAAAATATTGAAAAGGACCCACCGTCCAATTAGGATGTACTGGTAGTATCCCAGGCAAGTACAGGATATTCTTGAATGTGAGTCTGGGTAGAATTTACAGTTAAAAGAAGGTAACGAATTAAAATACTAGTTGAGGAGTTCCCATGATGGCTCAGTGGTAACAAACCCAACTAGTATCCATGGAGACACAGGTTTGATCCCTGGCCTTACTCAGTGGGTTAAGAATCTGGCATTGCCATGAGCCGTGGTATAGGTTGCAGACACAGCTTGGATCTGGTATTGCTATGGCTGTGGCATAGGCCAGAAGCTACAGCTCTGATTCGACCCCTAGCCTGGGAATTTCCAAATGCCGTGGGTGCAGCCCTAAAAAGACAAAAAATAAAATAAAATAAAATAAAATAAAATAAAATAAAATAAAATAAAATAAAATAAAAATAAAATAAAATAAATACTAGTTGATATGTATACCAAAAAATCAATGAGCAAGAAACCAGAGAGTTTCACAGGGATTCAAGGAAAAGCCGAAATTCCCTGGACCAGCCAAGAACATAGAGTAAAATGGATAAACTGCAAAGCACAAGATAAGCAAGAGAAAGGATTAGATAAATTTTAGAGAATTAAAGGAGATGAATAGTCGTGGTCTAGTCAGGATTCACATCAAGTTGGAATGCTTTACTTTGAATAATACAGAAAGACTCAGATATCAGGGAGAGAGAGAGAGCCTTTTCGATTATATGTCTCTGGAGAACCCCAATTAACACAATAGTCGGTCTTCAGAGCTACATATATTGTAGACATACACATGTGGTGTTTGAATGGTGTCATTCAGCTCAAATCCTGGGAATTGGGAAGCTAATGGTATAAGTCTGGGTCTGAGTCTCAAAGCACGAGAATCTGGAGTGCTGATGCCCAAGGGCAGGAGAAGATGGACGTCCCACCTCAGGGGAGTTCACCCTTTCTCTGCCCACCCACATCCGCTGACTCAACTGCTAACCTGTTCTGGAGACACCCTCACAGACACACCCAGAAATAACGTTTTACCAGCTCTCTTGGCATCCCTTAGCCCAGACAATTTGACACACAAAATTAACCTTCACAACTGCCATCTTCCTTCCACTTCCTTCCACCTTTTCTCTCATACTTCTGTTGGAGAAGGGCCCTGAGGTCCTCACGTGCCTGGTGTTAGGGCCACACAAAAACAGAAAAAGAAAGAAGGCTAACACCACTCAGCATGCTGTAGGTGAAAGCCTGTGGGAGGTAGAAGAACAGTTCTTACTTACTAAGTGTGCGGTCTTAGCTGAATCACTCAACTGCTTGTATAAGATGGGAATGTGAATTCCACATTTGCTGGACAGTTCTATTGTTTAAATAATAGTGCCTGGCATACAATGGGTGCTCCACAAATGTTTGTTCTATTTCCCCTCTTAATTCACAGAACAGATCAAATAATAAAAAATGCATTCATGACAATATTACAGGGGAGAGCCCTAGCATTTATCTCTTTATAGGTGATTTATTAAGTTCTGTTTGTGATTAGCACACTTTGGGGTGAGGAAAAAATGAGATTCCTGTTCATTATATTCTCCTTATTATGGTTTTAAAGTATTGCAGTGAAGCAGAGGGCATTTGGAACTGGTCAGCATGACCTGGTCATAAAAATGTTTTAATTCCTAGGTAAGATAGTGTAATTAAGCCAATAGTAATTAAGTCTCTGTCTCTCAATGAGCCTTAGGAGAAAATAACAATGAGAGCAAAACCACAACATCAGAAGTGACCCCCTTCTGGGATGGATAAAAGCAAGAAGTATGTGCTGTGTAGACCTAGCTCCAGGCTGGAACACTCACTTAGAGAGTACCCCAAGCCCCTACTGCTCACTGGGACTTCCCCTGGGCCAGAATAGCTCCTGAAGTGGGACCCCAGGTGGGATAAATCCATCTGTCCTGAAGACTTTCCTGACAGACAAACAGAACCAGGTGTAGAGGAAGGGAGTGGAGTTGGTGAGGAAGAAGGAGAGAGGCAAAAGCAGATCTGTCCCATTTGTCTCTTTGCTTTTTTCCTTTCTTTTTTGTTGACTATGTTCAGTAAGCACATGGTTCTAGGAGTACTCGAATCTATCAAAATAGATGAATAAGAGTTCACAGTGCTAAATTTGTAATGGATGATCAGCAGGGACCACTAGCACAGGGAAATCTACTCAATATTCTGTGATAACCTATATAGGAATGGATATGTGTATATGTATGCCTGCTGAATCACGCTGGTGTACCAGAAATTAACATGACATTGTAAATCAACTATACTTCAGGAAAAAATTTTTAAAAGGAGAATTCATAGTGTTAGAATATTTTAAATGTCTTGCTCTTACTCAGAAGGTAGATGCTATGCCTCTATCCAAGAAATGTAATTGCAGCCCCTTCCACACAGCCTGTATGTGAGTAGGGAGATAGTGGTGGGAAACTTAACTGAGAGAGAGCTGTTGGGGTGTGGACCTCTCTACACCAGGCCCACTGAAGTTACCCAACAACCCAGACTGTCCTTTGCCCAGATGGTACAGAGAGCTGAGCAGGGGGCCGCTTGGTCTTAGACTTCCTGATGCCAGTCTCCCTAGTGTAGGACCCAGGTACGTCTTCAGCCTGTATGATCTTGCTTGACTCGCCTGAGACAGCTAAGCTGTCTGACCTCCACTAGTTTTAGCAATGAAGGTCTTGTGTCTTGTGATGCTCCTCAGTCTCAGGCAAACAGAGTTGGTTGGTTGTACAGCACAACACAGTGTGTTCAGAGACCTCTCCTTGGACAGAACCCTAATGAGGTGGAATCCCCAGGCCTCACAGGTTAGGACATTAGAATGGGAAAGTAGATCCAATGCCCTCCCCCCACTGAAGTCACTGTTTACATTCTTGCCTCTGTTCGTGCAATAAAGCCTGGAAGGAAAGCACTGCCTCCCAAAAGGCTTGCCGAGCTGACGAGGACATGCTGCCTCAACATTCTGGGGTCTAGTTTGAATAAGATTATGGAATAAAAGAAGAACAGAGGGAAAGAATTTTTCCAGATTCTCAGAGTTAATTAGACAACCATACCAATTTAATTTTGCAATGAAACAAATCTCTTCTGTAACTGAAAGACAAGTAGTGAGGCAAAGCATCTGCTTAACGACAAACAGAGTCGTAAGTCTGACTTTAGTGTTTAAGACAAAGGGCAGGGCATCTAGCCATGGAGTGTGATTCATTAACACTAAACCAGTCAGATTCCATTACCACGAACTTCCACTGACAGAGAAACAAGATGGGCATGAGCTAAGCCTTGTTAATCATTCTGGGGTATGGAGATTTTCAACATAAAAGCATCTGTGGCTGTAGGATCCAATTGGTCCCAATTAGACACTCAAGTGATGCTGATACATTGTTGATTCATTTCTGAATGCCAAGGATGTTGATGTCAGAATTGAAGATTCTTTACCTGATAGGTGTATTTGTTCAAGGCATTAAAAATAAAACCAATGGAGAAAATAGACAAGCAACCCATATAAACAAATATTTCAAGAATACTGAAACCTCTAGATTCTAATTTCTGTTACTTGCCTAGATTCATGTTTATCAGAAATAAAATGCAGTAGAACAAAATGTTAATTTAGACCGGATATCACAAATTGGCAGCCTGCAAGATAAGGAGGCCCAGACAGTGTACGGTTCTGGTTTGACTGTTTTTCATTTCAATTAGGGTTCAACATGGCAAACCAAACACCTGTGTTTATCTCCACTCCCTCATGAAACATCACTAAAGTGATAGTAAAGTAATAGAAAATAGTATGAATTCCCAATGATGCAGAGGGCGGGAAGAGAAGTGATAGAGTACAAGAGATGTCAACAAAATTTTAGAAGAAAGAAAGTGAATTAAGGAGAGGTAACTACTTAGCAAAGAAAAGGCTGAAACAAGTGTCTTTAGAGGGCAATAGTAATATCTATGCAATCTGCTTTTTGGAATCTGAGAAAGTCTTAGACCTCAGAAGCAACACAGAATTCAAAGTGCAGTTGAAGGCTCAATACCGGAATAGGTGGAAAGCCTCTTTCAGAAGCAACTGGACTCTCCAGTCCCCTTTCCCAGTCTGTGTGGTGAGGCAACCCTTCTTATGTTCACCTCCCAAGGAGAATAAATATTTACTCTTTTGAGGAATTGAATCTGAGCCACTCTAGACACAGGGACATCCATACAGTGGAGGGTTGAGGTAGGGGAATTGATTGAAAGTCTATATACAAAACTACTGAGAGGAGTTCCAGTGGTGGCACAGTGGTTAACGAATCCGACTAGGAACCGTGAGGTTGCGGGTTCGATCCCCGGCCTTGCTCAGTGGGTTGAGGATCCAGCATTGCTGTGACTTGTGGTGTAGCTTGCAGACACGGCTCGGATCCTGCATTGCTGTGGCTGTGGTGTGGGCAGGCAGCTACAGCTCCGATTAGACCCCTAACCTGGGAACCTCCATATGCCAAGGGAGAAGCCCTAGAAAAGAAAAAAAAAAAAAACTATTGAGAAATCCAAAGTCCTCTTCTTCTGACTAGCCCCAGAGTACCATCAGCCAGACTCGCAGAGCTAGGAAGTCTTCTCCAAAAAACTAAACCACCCCAAATGAAAGACAAAATGATATTAATATTGGGGACCTCCAAAGAAAAATCAGATGCTGCCCAATGACCTCATGGAAACCCACCAACCAGTCAGCCCTGCCCTTGAACATAGAACTTACAAACAGCTTCTCAATGCTTCGCTTGAAGTATTAACAGACAGCCAAAGACCACCAAAGAATTTGAGAAAATCCTACAACATTCAAAAGATCAAAACAAACAAAACTATCTTAAAACATTAAGAACTTCAAAAAAAAAATTCAACAGGAGGAGCAGAAGAAATCTTAAAGAAACAGAGAAAGATGGGATATATGGCTGCAATAATGAAAAGTCAGAGCTCAAGAAAAAGGTCCAAAATTTTTAAATATGAAAGCTTAAACTTTTCTTAAACATCTGTAAAGGAGGTGGAAAATCAAGCCAGGAAATCTCCATGAAAGCCGAACAAAAAGACAGTGAAGTAGGCAGCAGGAAAGAGGTGGTAAGAAAGTCAGAGAATCAGTTCAGGGGATTCCACAGTCATAAGTCCCCCCAGAAAGACATTCAAATAAGGGTTGGGGGGGGCAGGCATTACTATCAAGAAATTAATACAGGAAAAATTTCTATTCAGAAGTCTTCAGATGCAGGGCCAACAAAACACCTAGAATCATGAATGAAAAGACACCCAAATCCCAAACATCATCAGAAATTTTCAGAACAATCAGAATAGGGAGCTTTTAGAGACAAAAACCAAATCACCCAAAGGATCAAGAATCAGAACTCAGAATCACTTTGGAATTCTCAATAATAATATTAGATTCTACAATCCAGTTGGAGAAATGCCTTCAAAATTCTGAGTAAAAATATTTTCACACTCAAGTTCTTTTACCCAACCAAACTACTAAATAAATGTGAAGATAGAAATCTTCAAACATGCAAAGACAAGAAATATCGCCCTCACATACTTTCCTTAGAAGCCAGGGGCAGCTGCACTTTAGCACAGCAAATAAGGAAACTAGACACAGGAAGAGATGGTACCCAGGATAGAGGGCATCCAACACAGGATGTGCAAAAGGCAAGTCTAGGAGCACAATGCAGAACAGACGTACATGGTGGACATGAACCTCTCCAGGGAGAATTCGGGGGGGCAGGGGGTTGGCAAGACATTTCTCTATTTTATTATAAATGTTCTATGCCATGAGGTTTTTAACCATCATGTGCTATTTTCATTTAAAAAGTATCATTTTTAGAAATTTTCTTTGGTTTTAATATGCAAGAATTAGATTTCACATTAACATAAAAATTTATGGTTTGTATCAATCAAGATGGGCTAGTTTGAGACAAAAATGACTCTCAGTGCAACATTTAAAAAAAAAAAAAAACTTATTTCCTACTCACGTGTATGTTCTTAATGGGCTGAAAGGCCCTCTGCTTATCTTATCACTCAAGGAGACTGACAGAGGCTCTATCCCAAAACATGTCCCTATGATTTGGAAGGAAGGAAGAACATAAAGAAGTATCACTGTTCTTAAAACTTCTGCCTAAAAGTGACACATATCACACACCTGAGCTCATCAAAATAGGATTATGTAAGCCATTTACTGAAATGCCCATGTTTATTTTTAGCAGAAGTCTGCAGGAGCTGAATAGCAATGATGTCTTTTTTTCAAAACTTTTTGGCCCTGCCTAAGGCATGCAGAAGTTTCCAGGCCGGGGATGAAACCCTGAGCCCCTTCAGTGACAACACCAGATCTTTAACCCACAGTGCCACTATTTGTTTAAAGATATAGGCATATGCAATTTTGCTATAATCTTCAATACACTCCAACATCTCACTCATTATTGCACTTGTAATTTTTGTATAGTATGGTATTTTTAATGATAGCAATAAAAGTAAAATAAAATATTTCTATACCCATGGAGGAAAAAGAAAAGTAGAATAAGACAATTGTTTCAAGAAAAACGGAATAGATCTTATTTCATCAGAGAAGTGAAAAATACTCTTATGAATTTAGTCTGCAAAGAAAGCAAACTTTTTTGCACACCCACTTGCTTTCCCTTTCTATTATGATTTGAATTGTATCCCTCCAAAATACATGTAGAACTTCTAAACCTCTTTACCCCAGAATGTAACCTTATTTGTAAATAGGGTCCTTGCAGATGCAGTTAGTTAAAATGAGATCAGTCTGGAGTAAGGTGGATCCTTAATCCAATATGACTAGTCCCCTTAAAAGAAAAGGGAGGGAGTTCCCTGCTGTCTTTGTGGGTTAAGCATCTGGTATTGTCACTGCTGTGGTGTGGATCCATCCATGGCCCAGGAACTTCTGCATGCCACCTGCTGCAGTCATGACCAAAAATTAATAAGTGAGTAAGAAAAGAAGAGAGAAAAGAGACACAGGGAGAGACTGCCATGTGACCACAGAGAAAGAGATTGGATTTATGTGACACAAGCCAATGAACACCTGGGCCACCAGAAGCTGAAAGTGCAAGGAAGGATGGTCCTCCAGACTGATAACACCTTGAATTTGGACTTCTAGACTCTAGTTCTGTCAAGGAATGAATGCATACTATCTAAAGATGCCCAGATTGTGGTATATTTTACAGCACTATGGGAAACCCGCATACTTCCTAACCCCTGTAAGACCTCCTACTTCCAATTTAGAGCATTTCTGAACAACTGAGCCAGGAGAGTTCTGCATCCATCTCTTGGAGTGAAGACTTCCTTTTTTCATTGTATATTTAATAGTGACACAGCAGACTGCAGATATCATTCTGATCCATATAGTGTCGGTCAGAGAGCCATGAACAATCCATCACCAGTTAGTTCAGGTGGACGTAGGACTGCAGACTTTCTAGATTTACTGCTATCCAAACCACAATCCCACTGGAAAATTGGAATCTCCAAGGAGGGGCTTGTGAGCACTCCAAATTACAAAAGTAAGCTAAAGTGGGAATCAAGAGTTCTGAGCAGCTCGTATGGAGCAAATTCCAGGGGAGGTTAAAATCCAAAGTGAAGGGCTTGAGCCAAAAGATCATTCCAGAAAGTGAGGATGGAGTGTAGTTCCAAGCTTAGAACAAAGAAGTCCACATAAGGAGCACAGTGGATGATGACATTTTACCCCAGGACAGAGATCAGCTGCCCTCTGCAGGGAAAGACCTAGCAATTCAGAGAGCAGGTAATCTCAGCCAGGGCGAGGCAGCCTTGTGGAGGCCCAGGGAAAACCATCCTCAGGTGGTTTTCCAGACCACCTCTCAGTGCTATTTTGGAAAAAGAACATACTTAAAGTGAGGTAAGCATATTTATCTGAGTATCTGAGTCAAGTATCTAAACCATGGCCTATAGATTCACTAATTTATAAGATGCTGTATTGTCAACAAGAAGAAATAGCCTATTTTGCCAGTAAATGTCATGTTGTTTGGGAAATGATATTTTAATTGCCTGTTGGTAGTCTAGCCTTGCTTTTTAGTTTACAATTCAGGGCTTAATGTCTTTTCATTTGTGTCGTGTCAAAACTGTCCTCACTGCATTGTGTTTGTTATGCTTTCTCTATTTTTCACAAATTGCATACATTTTTATTAAGGGATTCAACTGTTATCTTTATTTTCCATCATATTCAATACTAAATCATTTCTTTCTCCTTTTTATACAAAGATACATGAATACTAAAGGGCTCATTAATTTAGACTTTTATCCTATATTGCTTTCCTGTTCTTTTTAGTAGAATAGCCAGAGCACATTGTTTGCTAGTTACTTTTATAATAAACACTAATTTTCATTCTGAAACAGCTATTTATCTAAATAGGAGAATAATTATGAAAACTAAAAAGATGCCACATGACAGAAGATCAGGCATGATGCTTAAAAATAATTTTTTAGATCTTGAGGAAAGATTTGCAATATGATAAGTGTAAAATTAGAATATAATATACAATAATAGTATTGCTCTAATTTTGTGAAAAAGATGTGTTAAAACCTAGATAGTGTTTCTTTTGTTCATCCTATCTGTACTTTTTAAAATCTCAGTAATAAGCAAGGTTTTTGTTTTGTTTTTTTTAGGGACACACCCGCAGAATGTGGAAGTTCCCAGGCTAGGGGTTGAATGGGAGCTACAGCTGCCAACCTACACCACAGCAATGCAAGACCCAAGCTGTGACTGCTACCTATACCACAGCTCATGGCAACACTGGATCCTTAACCCACTGAGCAAGGCCTGCGATCGAACCCGCATCCTCATGGATCCTAGTCAGGTTTGTTAGCTGCTGAGCCACAAAGGGAACTCCCAGCAAGTATTATTTTTATAGTTAGAAAAAGATGAACTTTTAAAAGAAATTTTGGAACAAGAATGGTATTTCCATTATCCAGTTTTATGGTATTACCTTAGAAGAATTTGCATTTGGATTCAGTCATTGAGCATTTTTTCCCAATAAAAATAATAAAAAAATAAATAAATCTTTGCA
The DNA here is from genome assembly GCF_016906955.1 of Phacochoerus africanus. Taxonomy (NCBI): domain Eukaryota; kingdom Metazoa; phylum Chordata; class Mammalia; order Artiodactyla; family Suidae; genus Phacochoerus; species Phacochoerus africanus. The sequence continues at coordinate 33,430,912 of NC_062556.1, read as the reverse complement.
CGTGAATTTAGACCAAAACATTCACACTTGGCATGTGACCTCTCAAGGACGTATTCCCATAATAACGCTGGAATCCAAGAGGAGAGTCTGCAAACTGACTCTTAAAGGGTCAAATAGTAAATACTTCAGGCTTTGCAGGGTGTATGGTCTCTGCAGCAACTCTTGTCTACTCAGCTCTGCTGTTGTAGCATCTTGACAGCCACAGGCAATGCCTAAAAGGGATGTGGCTGTGTTCCAATAAAACTTTATTGACAAAAACAGGTGGTAGGTTTCTGATCCCTAGAGCAAACTAGAGCAGTGCAAAGTGGGGATTTAGCTGAAAAGCAGATTTGTATTCAGCAGGTCTACACTGGAACCTGAGAGTGCATTTCTAACAAGCTCCCAGGAGATGTCATTGCTACTGGTCTCAGGACAACACTTTGAATAGCAACACACAGCATCCGTTTTATCAGCCACATAACATACAGATTCTTGTGAGATAGACCTTAGTAGGAGACAAAAATACACTATGTTTACATATAAATACAACATGTTTGCATGTAATAGTAATATTTTTTTGATTTTTTTTTTTACCTTATGCCCTGTTTTATTAGACCTGATTAAGGGCATTAAGTGAGATATAGAGGACTTTAAATATTTAAAAATGGTTTACTTAAGCAAAATGATTAGTTGACTTTCATGTAGACAAAAACTCATTAATTGGTTGCTTCTTGACACTAGATTGCCAATTACTTGGAATACAAGAATAAAGGAAACACAGGCCCTGCCTTCAAGGAGTTCATCATCAAAAGGGAGAGGCAAATATACCACGAGATAATTAGTTTTATGTCTTAAAAAAGAGAAATGGGTCCAAAACAGGAGTTTTGTCTCAGAAGCAGGCAGATGTTTTTACAACATTTTTAGATTGAAACGAGAGATGTAGTTGTCCAATACCAAAAGGCCAGCCACTTATCAAACAGTCATGGATACACCCTACTTCTAACAAGTTATAATGGTCTCTTCTGTAAATATCCCTTCAAAACTTGCTATTTTAAGGGCATGTCCTGAACTTAACCCATATTTCCAGAGGGTTTGTCACTTGAGGTACTCATGAATCCAACTAGCTGAAATAATTCAAGTCTTGACATTCCAGACTCAATATGGGCACACCAAACACCTGAACCCTCCAAGTTTGTTCCACCTTCTTAACTCATTTGATGACAATGCCATCTTTCCTGTTGCTCATGTCAGCCATCCTTGATACCTCTCACTTTCCAACATAGCAAATTATCTTGGATTTACTTGCAAAATATTTCCAGAATCTAACCACTTCTTACCACTTCCTCTTTGCTACCATCTTGTCCAAGCCTCCATCTACACTGCTACAATATTATTTATCTGGCCTCCTAGGCTGGACACTATTCTCAACACAGCAGCCCAAGAGATGCTTTTAAACTTAAATGTGATCACTCTATTCCCTATTAAAAACGCCATAGTATCTTTTCACTATGTCAGAGCAAGACCCTACAAAGGACTACAAGGCTCTTGTGATCTGCCCCCAGATCATTTTTCTGACCTCATGTCCTTCTTAACCCCCACCCCTTGCTTATTCCAGCCCAGCCAACCACATTCCCACATATGATTGTTCTTCTATCTGTTCCTGTTGCCTAGAACACACTTCCCTCAGGTAGCGCCTTGATTATTTCGCTCTTTCAATTCATTGTTTAGATATCACCTTCTTAATGATTCCTAGTCTAACCACCTACTTTCCCACAAATATACACATAATCTCACTTATTCTGCTCTTTTAAAAAAAAATTATTGCACATTGTCACCTCCTAACATTCTAGATAATATTATATTTATTATTTATTGTATTTATTGGCTGGGCTGCCATAACAAAATATACTATAGGCTGGGTGACATAAACAACAAGAATTTATTTTTTATACTTCTGGAGGCTGGGAATTCCATGTGAGGGCTATCTTGCTGGCTTGCAGGTGGCTGCCTTCCTTCTCACTGTGTCGTGACTGGAGGAAAGAGAGAAGAAGCAAGCTCTCTGGTATCTCTTCTGAAAGGGCACTAATAGTACCATGAAGGTCCCACTCTCGTGACCTCATGTTACCTAATTATTCCCAAAACCCATATCACCAAGTACCATCACACTGGGGGTTATGCCTTCCACAGACAAATTTTAGGTGAACATAATTCCATCCATAGCATTTATTGTCTCCAGCCACCAACTTTGTGTAAATTCCACAAGAATAAAAATGTTTTGTTTTGTTCACAAATCCCAAGAAGAGTGCCCAGCACAGATTCATTAATGATTGAATGGGTTCTATATAACTGTACCAACATAGGGCATTTTGCAGGCCCTGAAAGTCTTTCCCAATATTTTCAGGGAGTCTTCTGGAGTGTCTCCAATGAGTTCATTAATAGCCCCTCAGATCTTTGCCCTGCTGATGGCCACTGGGTTTTTTTTCCAATTTTTAAAGTTTTATTGATATATAGTTAATTTACAAGTTTGTGATAATTTATGCTATACAAAAGTGATTAAGATATATATACATACATACATACATTCATTTTCACATTCTTTCCTATATAGATTGTCACAGAATGTTGGGTAGAGTTCCCTGTGCTATACAGCAGGTTCACCATTCTTCACTTTCAAGAGGGTCCTTCTAAATTGTGGGTAGACAATGTGTATTCGTTACTTTGTTAAGATGTCTCTTGATTTACTGAGTGACACTCTTATTGTCTCAAACCATTCTGTTGTATCCAAAATGTTAAGGTTAAGTGAACAAGCAGGTATCCAAGAAGGCATACATAACCTAAAGTGCACAGGGCAGTTTTAGTTCCTTAAAAGAAAGGCATTAAGAAAATAAAGAAAATCTTGCTTGTTATATATTATTCAAAGGCAATTTGAATATACATCTTGTTATACATTATTCAAATGCATTTTTTTCACAATAACAAATAAATACTCAAAAATGCCCCACTGCCAAAGGATACATCAATATTGGATGAAGTTCATTCACAATATTTTATTTAGAAACAATTTAGGAGTCTGAGTCTTTCTATTACTTTTATAAATGTAAATTGGGTGGCTTTTTTTGTTGTTGAATTACATTTAAATCTCCTATTCCTCAAACCAACATAACTGCAGTGTTTCTGTTTTCATCAGAGGCAAGATAAGTGCATCAAACAGGGAATCAAGAATCCAGGTTGCAGTAACAGTGGGCTGTGTGACGGTGAGCAGGCTCATTCTCAATTTCCTTGTCAATAAAATAAAATGGTTGGATCACATCATCTCTAATACCTTTTCCAGCAATATATTTTTATGATGCTGTGTTTTAGAAAGAGCCAACTGAACTTTAAGGGTTGGAAATGACTCATTATCGGTATACATTCATGCTTACAATTAAGTAATAAATTGCAATTTCATTCATCTTCAACAGTTCAAAAGTAATTATATTGTAACTATATTATTTAAAACCTCTGCATATAGTATAAGAGAATCACTTCCTGAGGTATTTTACACATCTGTTTATTTAATCAGTTGGTCGGTCAACATTTTTGAGCACCTAGTATGTCTCATGTTAGGTCTTGAGTATGCATGGTTACAATATATTCTCTGCTTTTAAGGATTAGATGAATAAAATAAGATAATGGCAATAAAAAATCCTGCAAATCTAGGATAGGATTCTGTATAAGGTCCAGAGTGGACACAAGGGAAAGAAGTCATTTCTATCTGGAGGGAGGAATTGTGGAATGGGGGCTTAACCCGAGATTTGAAAATAGGGAGAAAGGGAATGAGAAGCGTGAAGGTGTTGTGGGAAAGGAAGATATACCCCCAGAGATAGTAAAGCATAGGGTAGTACCTTAACGTATGCAGTACTTCACTGAGGCTGAGGTTTCAGCATCAAAATTTGGGCAAGAGAAGATAAAAGAGGACTTTCTATCTCATGCTAAGCTGCTAGGTTTTAACTAGCAATGATAGGGAGTCATTTAAAGATTTTAAGCAGGGGAATAACTTGATTAGATGTGCATTATTTGAAGCCTCCTCTAACACTGTTTTGGAAGTAAATCAGATCATAGCCAAGGAAGGCAGAAGGATGGGCATCTTAGTTTGTCATGGCTGCCATAACAACGTACCACAGACTGGGCAGCTTAACAGAAATATCCCTGGAAGCTGGAAGGCTGAGATCAAGATGTGGTCAGGGATGGAGTTCCTGTTGTGGCTCAGAGGTTTAAGAATCTGACATAGCATCCATGAGGATGCAGGGTTAATCCCTGGCCTCACTCCATGGGTTAAGGATTTGGCATTGCCTCAAGCTTTAGTGTAGGTTGCAGATGTGGCTTGTGTTGCTGTGGCTGTGGTGTAGGTCGGCAGCTCTCATTCAACCCCTAGCCTGGGAATTTCCATATGCCACAGGTACAGCCATAAAAAGAAAAAAAAGAAAAAAAAAGATACGGGCCAGGTGGTTTCTATTGAGGCCTGTCCCCACGGCTTATAGATGATGGTCTCTGTCTTCACATGATGCTCCCCTTGTACCTTTCTCTGCTCTAATCTCTTCTTATAAACATTCAGTCATTTGTGGGATTATAGCCCACAAATAAGACCCCATTTTACTTTAATTGCCTCTTCAAAGTCCTATCTTTATATGCAGCCACATTCTCAGATTCTAAGGGTTAGAACTTCAGCACAGGAATTTCAGGGGGATGGAATTCAGCCTGTTTCAGATGGGTTAGATGGGGTCTGCTTAGATCGTCCAGCTGAGAGACGGTGAGGGGTGTGAACAGGGCCAGAGGAGTGGGGATGCAGGAGTGGTGATAGGCATGGGATATATTATGAAGGACCTGGTCACCACCCAGATCTTGGGGAAGGGCAAGAAGAGAAGAAGGAGGACCCCCATATATTTGGCTGAAGGTAATGCTCCCTAGGAGAAGGACGGCCAGGTATGAGGAGGGGATTTTGATTATTTGTATGTTTTGATATGATATGTGTTCATTGATTTTTATATTTATCAACACATTGTATGTATACAATTAAAGAGTCACATATTATTAAAAGGCTTAAATTGAAAAGAAGTCATCTGTTCCCAACCCACCTCCTTTGCTTTCTCCCCTCCCTGGAAGCAATACCTTTCAACTCTTGAGCTCTTCCTTCTGGTATTTACCACAATGTTTCTAAATAATATTAACATTATGTTGTGGGGCTTAATATTGTTCTTCTTTCTGAGTTCAGAACTGATCGGGGAGGGGGCAGGCACAGGAGTCAGGTGGCTGAAGATTAAAGTATCAACTTGATTATTGACCAAAGGAGGTGGGCCTCCTAAGAGTCATCCTGAATTTAACTTGCCTGCCAAGCATGGCAGAGGTGAACAAACTGCAGGCAGCACATGGCCCTGAGAGCTTCCCTTCTTACTTGGATGTGCTGGACTCCTGCAAATTGCATGATTTTGGGAAGAGCTCAGGAGAGACTGAGCAGGCCTGACTCCAACTACCCAGTTTACCAGTAAGATAAAGTCCAGGTAAAATAAACAGAAACAGAAAACTGTCCCACCATCCAAAAAAGAGCAATCAAAAGAGTTAAGAATAAAATCGAGAAGAATGAATTTGATGATAGTAAGGAATTATTGTTAATTTTAATATACAGTGATGATTTTGCAGTTATGATTTTTTAAATATTTCTTATCTTTTGGCAATATTTATGGTGAAATGAAATGATTTATGGAATGGTTTCAGATTAATATCAGAGGGAGTAAGTGAAGGTTTAAATGAAATAAGATTGGCTATGAGTTGAAGCTGGGTGATGGGTTCCTGGGTCATGTCTCAAGTAGAAAGATAAAGAAAAGGACAGTGCCAGATGCATTTGTCCCTTTAAACAGAGAAAGCAAAAACTTTTTGTTTTTCCTGAACTCTCTTGCAGACTTTTGCTCATATATACTTGCCAAAACCATGACAGTTGGCCATTCCTAGCTGCAAGAGAGTCTAGGAAACTTCCATATGCCATGGGAGCAGCCCCAGAAATGGCAAAAAACAAAACAAAACAAAATAATCTGCCTTTTCCTCAAGCCGTGGCATAGGCCTCAGATGTGGCTCAGTTCCCAAGTTGCTGTGGCTGTGGTGTAGGTCAGCAGCTACAGCTCTGATACAACACCTAGCTAGGGAAATTCCATATGCCGTGAGTGCAGCCTTTAAAAATAAATATATAAATAATTGGTGAGAATTGACTCCCCAATTAGTCACTTTCCCATCCTCTCTGGAAGTTAAATCTTTACAGAGAGTTCCCATTGTGACGCAGTTGAAACAATTCTGACTAGTATCCATGAGGATGCAGGTTCAATCCCTGGCCTTGCTCAGTGGGTTAAGGATCCAGTGTTGCTATGAGCTGTGGTATAGGTTGCAGACCTAGCTTGGATCTGGCCTTGCTGTGGCTGTGGCGTAGGTGGATAGTTACAGCTCCTATTCCACCTGTAGCCTGGGAAATTCCATATGCCATGGGTGCTGCCCTTGAAAAAAAAAGAAAGAAAGAAATTTAAATCTCTACAGAGTGAAAAGGTTATAATAGAAGTATGGATGCCAGGAAAGCCCCTCTCTAGCTCCTGCTCTTGGATCCTTGGAGTTTCCCTGGGTCTTGTCTTGTAGGTCTGCTTGGTTCAGCTTTGCCTCCTATTCTGTTAGCCACCTTCAATCCTGACCATAAATTCTTTTTTTATCATTTTGTTCCTTTATCAAGTACATCAAAGAAGCCTAACTGATAAATGCAGGTGTTTGTTTATCTGCTGAATGACTATTGTTTTAACTAAAGATCACCTATAAACCATAGGATCCTGAAACCAAAATGAAATAAATAAAGTAAGATTCCAGCTTTCATTTGGGCCCACACTACCTGATTTGCAGTAAGTTTCACTTTTGTGTCTACAGAATGCTCCTCTTTGTCAATTTCTTCATTTTAAATGTCAATGATTATGTTATTTAATATATGATTTACACTCCCATGGTGCTTCTGTCCTAATTCCCACTGGCTGCTGGGCCCATACACCCTTTATCCTCTTACCTTGTTCCTCTTAAAAGGCATGTTATTTTTTAGCCCAAGCAGTCCTCAAAGGAATCTCTTCTACACACATGTCTGTAAGTTGTCAGAATGATGGTCTCAGGGGGTGTCACATCACCACATCCCACATAGAATGGTACATTTTCTTTTCCTTCATGTTTGCTCCAGGATATACAGGGGTTTTGTCTGTTTGTTTGTTTGCTTGCTTGCTTGCTTTTGTTTTGTTTTGTTTTGTTTTTACTGTTTTGGCCATGGCCACAGCATGCAGAAGTACCTGAGCCAGGGATTGAACCTGCACCACAGCAGTGACCCAAGGCACAGCTGTGACAATGCTGCATCCTTAACCACTAGGCTACTAGGAAACTCTTGGATATACAGTTTTGAAGTCCTCTTTGAAAACCTTTAGTTCAGGGCCAAGTTGCTGCTAAATGTTTCTAGAGTTTTGAATCCAGCATGATAGAAGGCAGAGTGTGAAGGAACTTTGGATATTCTGTGCCAACTCCTTCCCTCTGAAGAAGAAGAGGGAGGCCCGGGGTGGGGCTGCGATGCCTGAAATCACACTCAGCTCTTAATAAAGCCCACATGAGCACCAAGGCTGGGGACTCCCCGACGATTATTTTTCCACCAGACTGTGCTGGTTTCTTGGTTTTTTATATTTGTTTATACTCCTCTAGACCCCCACACTATTTAAGATACTAAAATGCTTCCCCCTAAATTCTCTCCCTCCACTTCCTAATTATCTTTCATCCTCAGCTAAAAGTTATTGGCAGGGTGGGAGGGATAGATGGGGGGGGGTTGGGACTGGCAGATGCATACTGAGGTATATGGAATGATTGGCCAACAGGGACCTGCTGTATAGCACAGGGAACTCTACCCAATATTCTGTGATAATCTATATGGGAAAAGAATCTGAGAGAGAATGGATATGTGTATATGTATACCAGAATCACTTTGTTGTATAGGAGAAATTATCACAACCTTGTAAAGCAACTGTAATTCAATGAAACTTATAAATAAATAAATAATAAATGTTATTACAGGTAGACTTCTCCAGGACTCAGACTCTGAGATAAGATTTAAGGTTCAGAGCTTTCATTGGTCAATGCACTTGAGACAGACATCTGTGGAAGTGAGGGGTGAAACCAGTGGACAGAGAGAAAAGTGGATCCCCTGAGAACTTGGCCAAGCCCACAGAGAAGCTCTAGAGCTAGAGCAGCCCTTCAGAGTTGCCCCAAGTCAGGATCAAACAGTGGCCCCAAGCACTGGAGATGGGCCACCCTGGAAGGAGTGACCTTGGGCTCAGCAGGGCTGAGGCTATTGAGTGTTAACTGACAGCACTATGGCAACACGGATAGAAGAACTGCCTTAAAACAGGTCATATCCACTGACACTATTACCCTCCCAACATCTAACCCTTATCATCCTAGAAATGTGTCATTATTCCTGACCCTGGGAACCTTGTAGGCTGGTGGGAGAGACCTTAAAAAGTCATAATGATAACTGAAGCATAAAATTAAACACAGAGAGGTAAACAGGCTCTCAGAAAGGGGTGATTGTGTCCACACAGAGGAGGGGGTGACTGACAGGAAAGAGCCGAGAGAGAGCCAGCAGCCTCTGCCTTCCTTGGCATGAAGAATGTGCTTGCATTATAAAGACTTCATCTCCTTCCTTCCTTTTAATGTCTCTCTCTCTCCCCAATATCTTTCCTTTGAATATAATCCCCTTAATTTCATTTCTTACTCATTTCATGCATTTTGCCTATTTCTTCTAATGTCTAGGGAGCCATTTTTCTTCCAAAAAAGCTAGTCCCTCAGCCAGTTTTAAGTTAAGCCTTAAAAACTAATGTGCGACATTTTTGCACACTGTTACTGCACACCTGGCAAACAGCATTTTCAAGGGATCTATAGACTTAATGGGTTCAGGTTTCAAATATGTACATAATTAAATTTCTGATGTTAATAAAAGACATAGACTCCATGCTAAGTAGAAATAAAACCAGTCCCGAACAGGAAAGGGAGTGGGGAATAGAGTCCATTAACAGGCATTTACTCTTAAGGAGATTTTTAACAGCTTATGCTGCAAGATCTGAAAGGTTATGTTGCACATTTTACAAAGGGAATATAATCAGGAAACGCAAAATGTAGGACTTTCAGTCCTGTGGCAAAAGAGAGCTGGTGAGGAAGGGAGGGAGGAAAGAAGGAAAACGTGCCACATTCAGACTTGAGAATTGGAAGAAGGTAGCACACACACGAAGTGCATTTGAAAATAATTGGCAAGTTGTAAGCCTGGCCGCTTTCCATGTGCTAGTGGAGCTTGGCCTCAGACACACAGCGGAAGATCTTTGATAAGCCTGGCGTGCCAAGCCGCCGCCTCATTTCCCAGGGGATCTTCCCACACACAGTGAGAACGAGTGAAGGCAAACCTCAAACCCACAGAACAGTGCACTGGAATGCTTTCAAGCCAGGCACTTAGACAGCCCACCGGCTGCAGCCTTTTGGCAAGTAGCAGATGGAAAGCGCCCCAAAGTCTGTACTGTCGTGCCAAGAAAAGCCTGTGCAGTCAGGGACCAAGCGACCTGGGTTGTGTGCCTAGAGGGTATGGGGAACGGAGGGTGGAAGGATGCAATCGTTTCAATGAGTCAAAGTCTTCCTTCTCTTTTGAGAGTGGCGTGGAGCCCAAACTATATGTGATAGCAGGTAAGAGTGGGTAATACTATTTAGTATAGTTTCGGGTGGGGGGGAGGATTTTCTGCAGGTTGCTCAGCCCCACCTGGAGGGCTAACTGGTACCCTGGGACACAGAATCACTTAGATGCCAAGGCAGCTTCAGAGTCTTTGACCTTTACATTAGGAATCCTCTTGCTCCAAAGATAAATTACAGCCCACTATAGCCCAAAGGTGTGGCAGGCATCTCCAAATCCGTGAATTATGAGTGCTCCCAAGAGGAGGAAGGAGACAATTATGTGCCAACAAAGCCTTTGGCATCTGTCCCTGTTGCCTCAGAGCTCAGAATCACACTGCAGTCCCAGAGCCGACTTCGAGTGACAATGAAAACTGAAGCCAAACCTCAACTGCCAGCACCAGGTGCTGTTAAAATAACAGACAACTAGTATGTCTGTGTGTGTCAGTCCATGTCCAGGTTACTGGAGATGAGAAAACAAAGCCCAGGGAACTAAACACCCAGCTGGCACCAGAGAATGAAATATTTTCATTTAAATACTTCAACTTAAAAAGTGATTAAAAAAATATTTAAGTAAACTATTCCTGAGCATGGCTTCAGTGCATGTTGCAGTTGGTATACATAACTTTACTTTCACCTTTACCCATCATTTGGGGACATCTTTTATGTATCAGGCATCATACCAGGTGGCAGGAAAGAAAAAGTAAGTAAATTTAAGCTCAGAAGTGCTTATATTGTAGAGAGTCATGGAACACCAAGTTCAGATTGGTCACAGCTGGAGTTCCCACTGTAGTCCAGTGGGATCAGTGGTATCTCTGCGGCACCAAGGATGCAGGTTCCATCCCTGGCCTGGCATAGTGGGCTGAAGGATCCACTGGCCACAGCTGTGGCATAGCTTGCAACTTCGGCTCAGATCTGATCCTTGGTCCAGGAACTCCATATGCAGTGGGGCGGCCAAAAAAAGGGGGGAAAAAAGAATGGTCATGACTAAACTGAATTGAAACACAATTATGCCCTTCAAAGAGGCACTTTCATAGGGATCATTGTTTCTGCTCCTAGGACCTCCCTGAGTATGACCAGTTTCTCACTTTAGAGCAGGGTAACTGTTTCTGCAAATGAAGTAAGGATAGGGAATAGTAGAGCCTTCCCATTGGGCCCTCTTGCTGCTGCAACTAATACATTTTCCCAGAGTAGTTGCGCATCACACAGAGGGAGAGAGGATCACATGGAAAACCTGTGAGTAACAGGATTGAATGGCCTTTTTATTTTTACATTATAAATGGAGCATGTTCTTTTAAAAAAATATATGCATTTTAATGTCTGCAAGAATTCTTAGACAACAGCTAGTATTGAATACTTAACATGTGCCAGGAGTTTGCTGGTAGCCTAACAGGTTAAGGATCTGGCATTGTCACTGCTGTGGTACAGGTTCAGTCCCTAGCCCAGGAACTTCCACATGCCACAGGTACAGCCAAAACAAACAAAGAAGAAGCAGTGTGCCAATCACAGAGTTCAATGTTCTACATAATTTCTTTTTTCGTTTAGCTGTCAATGAGGTAGGTGCAATTATTATCCTCAGATGAGGAAAGAGATATTCAGAGAGGCAAACGCACCTGCCCAAGACCACACAGTTAATAAAGCACAAAGCACAAATATGGACTCAGGCACATGGACTTTGCAATTCTGTCTCCCCCTATTATCAGCGATTGGGATTTCTTTACCATTTTTCATTGGTGTCTAATAAACGGGAGAATTATTTTAAAAATTGCTAGGGCTACTTGGTTGAAAAAAAAATCTCCATTTGGACACATTTATGGAGTAGCAATTGCCAACACAGCCACAACTCTACATGCCTTCCCCCACCTTCTAGGCAGGGGCAGTGTGCTCTCTTTTGGAACTCTGCATTGTTCTATTCTATTATCCTCTACTGTATTGACTTACTGGTCTTTCTCCTCTAATAAATGGTTATACCCACAGGGATGTTGAATTATTTATCTTTGGATTCCCGATACCTATCACAGTGCTAGGTATGTTGTATGTATTCAATGAATGTTTAAATGACTGAAGAAATGAATCCAGAGATTTAGAAATTTAAAAAATAGATCAGAACTAAAAGAAATAAGGTGAATGAGGTAGAACTGGAATTTACTGAGACTTACTATAAAGTGATGTGCTTTTTTTAATTCAATTAATCCTCAGAACAAACTTGTGAGGTAATACCATAATAGCTCCCATTTCATAGTCAAGGTAATTGAAGGGTTTAAGCAGGTCGCCCTGGGTCACACAGCTAGTAAAGAGTAGCATGGGAATTTAACTCAAGTCATTTTGTTTCAAAGTCTGTTTTTTTCTTCCTGTCCTTCCACCTCCTTTAAAGATAATCCCTATCTTTCCAACCACCAAATTCAAAGAACTTATTCTCCCTCAGTTGCACCACACTCATTTTCTCTCTTAAATTTTAGAATAGTCTCATAATGTTAATTCTGTTATAATCTAGCAGAGTCTCAAAAATAAGTGATGTTAAGCTTTAGTTAGTGACTGATGGAATGAACAAAATGATGGCTGGATGGACAGATTTATTAACACCTCTCTTATTCTTACTAATAGAACATTGTTAGTGGAAAAACAAAGTTTAAATATTTGGCTGTAGATAGAGCAGGATTGGGGTCTCTATTTGCACAAGTGTAATATCTGCAAGAATTTTTTTAGTATTTTTGAATTTCTTTAATCGATTTTATGGTAAGCATGGAAATCCAAACTTCTTTTTGCCTCCGTATTCTTTAAAACATAATTAAAGTTCATAAGAAATTAAATAATACTTAGCCACTTTAAAATAATACATTTAAAATGTTGTAATTTTAAATGAAATTGCCTCTGAGTTTAATAATAAAAACCAAATATTTCATACATTGTTAGAAAGGGCTAGATGAATTCTCAAAAGACAATAAGTTGCTGTTTAGTACCCCCAAAAACCTACTATTAATGAAATTGTATTTTAGAATATACACTACACTTTGAGAATTTTAATTTCAATTCATAAAGCATTATTAATATTTTTCTCCTGAAAGTTGTTGAGTAAATTTTATTAGGTCATTCTTTAACCCTCATTAAGGAAAAGAACCACTCAGCAGGTGAAGCACGGAACAGAGAATTGAAGTTGATAATAGGAAACAAGTAGATCAGTCTGACAGCAAGGGAGTGGGCATAAGTGTCAACGTGATTTATTGGAGCATAAAATGTGACAGACAAGGGGTTTCAGGGGGGAATAGTGAACCTCGTGGTCCCTGAGTATGGGATAGTTTCCACATATGGGGCAACATTGATACTAAATGTGTGAGAAGGCTCAGTTTAGAGCCAAAAATGCCAAGTGCTAATTGCATGATGTCTCTCTCTTATATGTGGGATCTAAATAATAATAATAATAATAAATCAAAGGAGTTCCGGTTGTGGCTCAGTGGTTAACGAACCCAACTAGTATCCATGTGGATGCAGATTTGATCCCCGGCCCTGCTCAATGGATTAAGGATCCAGCATTTCTGTGGCTGTGGCGTAGGCCGGTGGCTGCAGCTCTGATTCCACTTCTAGCCTGGAAACTTCCATATGCCACAGGTGCGGCCCTAAAAAGAAAGAAAGAAAAATCAAGATCATAGATCTAGGGAACAGACTGGTGGTTGCCAGAGGTGGGGGTTGGGGGTGGGTGAAATGGATGAAGGTGATCAAAAGGTACAAACTTCCAGTTATAAAATGAATAAATCACACAGATGTAATGTACAGCACGGTGACTGTAGTTAATAATAGTGTATTGTATATTTGAAAGTGGTAAGAGAAATTTTTAAAGTTATCATCACGGGAAAAAAAGTGATGGATGTTACTAGACTTGTAAACATTTTGCTTATGTACAAGTATCAAAGCATTATGTTATACACTTGAAACTAACACAATGTTATGTCAGGTATACTTCAATTTTTGTTAAATGCTATGCAAATTGGTATATATGGGATGGATTAAAAAAACAACTACCATATAGCATAGGGAACTATATTCAATATCCCATGATAAATCACAATGAAAAAGAATATGAAAAAGAATATATGTGTGTATAACTGAACCACTTTGCTGTACAGCAGAAATTAACACCACATTGTAAATCAACTATACTTCAATAACATTTTGAAAAATGCCGCACTGGAGAATTAGTCTGGGCTCTTGCAAGGGCAGTTACCACCTGCTATGTATCTATTTCAGCTAAGCCTCTCAACCACCCTCTCAGGGGCATGTAATTATTATGTCCTGTGAACTGAGACTCACCTGTGAACAACATCTCACCAGGGAATGGTGGACACGAAATTCACACTTCCAACTGCCATCTCCGAAGCCCCACTCTCCCACTAAGGTGTATTCCACAAAGTTCCACTATAACCACTACTACCCTATGGAGTATCCTCCACCAAGATTTACGCTACTGCTAGGATTTACAAGTACTTTGTGTTTTCTTCTAGGCTGTCCAGGTAGTTCACTGAAATAAAGAATGGAGGCATGCATTTGGAGTGGATAAGCAATGAGATCCTGCTGTATAGCACTGGGAACTATATCTGATCACTTGTGATGGAGGATATTGTGGAGAAAAAAAAGAGTAATATGTTTAAAAGAATAAATGTATAACTGGGTCACATTGCTGTACAGCAGAAATTGACAGAACATTGTAAATCAACTATAAAAAAATTTTTAAATAATGGAGTAAAGCAAAAATCTTGGTAAAAAGACCTATCCAAGTGCTATTTCTTTAATACTTAAGTACTGTGATTATGGTAGTGTAATTATGAATCCTGAAAAATATATTTGATGGATAATATTTCTGCATCTCATGTAACAACAGAGCATGTGAAAAAATTACTCCTACTGTTTTGCAAAATTGTAGGGAAAATATTTACATTAATCCATAAAAGAACACACACACCAATGTTGTTTTACAAATTATACCATTTTTTTTTTCCACATTCAAGAATAACTGTGAAGAAACTATGTCCACAATAGTTTACATGAGTCATCATGGGTCAGATGTGTTTTGAATTCAGAATTTTGTGGATTTTAGTAAAGCAATAGAGTACTATATTACATGCCACCCTCACATGGTATAAGAAGGGCTGATCTGAAACAACAGACTGCCATGTATTTCTCCAGCAAAGATAGGATCAATAGAAAATTCCAGGATTTACAATCATGGTGAGCCACTTGCAAGTATCAGCAAGGGAAGAAGAACGCTTTTATGGAGAAAAAGAAAGTTGAGAAGGCTATAGTAAAGAAAAAGTCCATCGTTTTTTATTGGCTGAGTCCTTGCCAAGAAAGAAAAGCACTCTTTTTTGTTGGGCTCTGCTATCATTGCAGAGCATGAGAGCTCCCCCTTCTGGTTTTTCAAGTCTTTAACTGAAGTCTTGATTATTACAGAAGGAGCACCCATAAACAAATGTTAATATTTCTGCCATGACACTAAGTGGGATAAACAAGTTCTTTGTGAAGTTTTACGGCATTTCGGGAGAGGTTTTTGTGCTTAAAAAGTTTGCCACAAATTTATCCACAAACTTTTCAGAGCTTTCAAATTTCAAAGTTACAGATGGGGGTTTTAGACTGATATTTTCTTGAAAAACCCTATTTCATATAGATCATTATTAAACATTGTACTTTGTCCAGAAATGCCCACATTTCAAACTACGTCTTGGAGCAAAGTAAATATTCATTCCATTATCCTTTTTAATTCTTTTGGCTTTTTTTTTTTTCTTCTTTTTAGGGCTGCACTCACAGCATATGGAGGTTCCCAGGCAGGGGTCAAATCAGAGCTACAGCTGCCAGCCTACACTACAGCCACAGCAATGCCAGATCCAAGCCATGTCTGCAACTTATACCATAGCTCATGGCAATGCCCACAACCTCATGATTCCTAGTCAGATTTGTTTCCACTGTGCTACAATGGGAACTCCCATTATTTAATTCTTAATCCAATATATGTAACAACGTACAGAAAATAAACCTGTTAGGTCTGACACAGTATTGGTGACTTAGGATTGATAAAGTTATGAAGCATGAAGCTGTAGGAAGGTTTCATACATAACTCTTTCTCTATATTGTCAATTAAAAAAAAAAAAGGAATGTGGGAAGGAATTCTTTTGTGGCACAGTAAGTTAAGGATATAGCATTGTCACCTGGCCCAGAAATTTCCACATGTGGCGGGCATGGCCAAAAAAAAAAAAAAAAAAAGAATACAGGAGACTACAAATAAGAAAAGTGTTTATTTGGGGTGAGAGGTTTTAAGAATTCCAATTCAGGAGACAAAAATTCAGGTAAAACTGAAAGAGGGTTCCAGGGAAGAAAAAGAGTCAAGGGCTTATACAGACAAAAAGCCACAAGGTTTGCCAACTGAAAAAAATGCACAACTTAAAATTTGAGAATTCCATCTTATTTGGTAGACTTGGGACATAAACCTGGGATACAGCCTTTCAGATATTTCTGAGGAACTGCTCCAAAGAGGTAAGGCAGGAGCCAGTATATATTGGAGTTTTTGCTGGGGAAGAAAAAATACATAGTCCAACATCAAAAGATTACTGCTAATCACACACACACAAAAGTTAGACATTTCAAGTTAATGATTTTATTGTCTTTCTATATATGGGAAGATGCAAGGATCTGGCCTTATTGAGGTCATTCCCCTGATATACATCTTAATTATCTAGGGCCAGTATCCTGTTTTTCTCTATCCTGATCCCCTCAGGTTGCACCAATGAGGGTGGGTAAAGTAGCTGCTGGCTTTATGGCCATGATATACTTTTTTACTGAAATGACAAGTGACAATCTTTGTTCACAGTACCTTCTCTTGATCATAAATTCAATCAAAGTTTTGGAGACATTTCACAACCAGTTTTGTCCCATGACAAGGTGAAGTTTCTGGTAATAGTCTACTCATTGTGCTAATTTTTGATTGGGCCATTTTGATAACCTAAAATTCTCTGGATCACCTTTCTTACAAATCTACCATAACTCAGGAAATGTTTTCCCTTGTTGCTTCTTCCCATATCTACAGTTGCACTATTACAGTTATTATACGTAGAGTTATATATGTGGTTGATTGCCTCAAGATGTTTAGCCATCATTAATTTTGTTGGAGTTCTGGTTACACACTGGGTAATGCAAAAGGTAAAAATCTTATAAAATAGGCAGGATAAAAGTAATAACCACTGTAACATTAATGAAATTATGGTATAGCAAAGAGAGACACAAGACATAAATAATTTGAAAATGATGAGAGAACAAATTAAAACAATGGGTAGTATAACTAGTTGTAATCTGGTTGCAAGACCACAGGGGAACCAGCTGGAGAAGCCAAAATCTGGAGGGATGAAGTAGAGAGAAAAAGTTAATTATTTCACCTTTATTAATGAAGGTATACTTTATCAACATGCTGTAGATCACAGTTGGCAGAAGAGGAAGTGTTTCCTGGAAAATAAAAGTTAACACCAATATTTTTTTTAAAAAGTCATACAATTATAAATCATATTTATCAGTTCATTCCATCCCATTAATTCCTGTTGATCTGGATTGAGTCATCAAGTTTTCCACTAGAGTTTTCTAATTTCTTACCCAGTTCAGCAGTATTATCTAAGAGTCATCAGAAACTCATATTTGGAGGAAAAAAAAGTCCTCGTTATGAGATCTGCTTGGAGTTCTTTATTTTATAAAAACAACAGAGCAGTGAAACAATGATTGTCTATAATTGACAAAAGATTTAAAATAGCATAAAGATCTGATGCAATTGACAAGAAACTGCTCCTTTTGTGACACTTAACATAATAACTAGTATTATAACTGATAAACATTATACCAGGACATATCAGATTTTTAGAAATTCCATATAAATTTTGGAATATCTATATTAATGACATTTACCAAAATGATATAACCTAAGAAGGTTTTGTTACCACTTCTTTGATAATGTTTCCCATGTAATTTAACATATCAAATAAACTTAATTATTTAATATCTCTCTTTGGGATGTTTCAGGGGCCCTTTGAAGTATCCCAAAGCTAGCCAAAGCTAGTCAGAAGAATCTTTTATTTTTCCATTGGCCACACCTGCAGCTTGTGGAAATTCCTGGGCCAGGGGTCGAACATATGCAACAGCAGCTACCCAAGCTGCTGCACTGAATGACAATACTGGACACTTAGCCCACCGAACCACGAGGGAACTCCAAAAGAATCTTAATTAGAATGTGATATTTGGAAAGTTTGTCAAAAAAAAATGCCAAAAAAATTTTAAAACACTTGGTAAATAAGTTTATCGGTCACTGTGAATCAGTGTGTATTCACTTAACCAAAGTGACAATAAAACATTTTTAAAAGCAAATGCAGATCATTTAGAAGACAAAGAAACTCATGATCTGTTATCAAAAGTACCTCAATGTATATATACACAATGGAATACTACTCAGCCATAAAAAGAATGACATCATGCCATTTGCAGCAACATGGATGGAACTAGAGAATCTCATACTGAGTGAAATGAGCCAGAAAGACAAAGACAAATACCATATGATATCACTTATAACTGGAATCTAATATCCAGCACAAAGGAACATCTCCTCAGAAAAGAAAATCATGGACTTAGAGAAGAGACTTGTGGCTGCCTGATGGGAGGGGGAGGGAGTGGGAGGGATCAGGAGCATGGGCTTATCAGACACAACTTAGAATAGATTTACAAGGAGATCCTGCTGAATAGCATTGAGAACTTTGTCTAGATACTCATGTTGCAACAAAAGAAAGGGTGGGGGGGGAAATGTAAATGTATACATGTAAGGATAACTTGATCCCCTTGCTGTACAGTGGGAAAATTAAAAAAAAAATTATTAAAAAAAAAAAAAGTACCTCAATGTTCAAAGGAAATTTTGTTCCCTTAACAGAGAGAGAAAACTAAATTTCAATCCTGCACCAGCCCACTCTCAGTACAAAATTTATTTACCTAATTAAATTCAATCCAATTCCAGCCCAACCATGCACAAAACTCCATTTTCATGGATCCCTTTCTACAAACCTTCCATGATTACCTGTATCCATTAGTTTCTCCCTTATTTTTTCATCCAGAAACAACTAGCTTCAAGACAAAATCACTCTATCCTCTTAACAAAATGTATTTCTATTCTTCATACCTTGTTTTGCTGAAAACATACTTTGCTTTAATTATATATTATAATTTTAACACTTAAAAATTTTAATCTCTATCAAAAAACAACAAGCAAGCAACTGTGAAATGTTTGTTATAACAGTATTTCCTAATTGTCAAACTTAGGAACATTCCATAACCACTAGAAACATATAACTTTTCATAATGTAATTTTTTTCTTCAATGTGGTACAAGATATGCACCTAATAAACGCAAACATCTTAGTTTCCCTCTCATAAGGACAAAAAAGTCAGTTAATTCAGAACTGTTTAGCACTTACTGTTCCAGTATTTCTTTTTTTCTATGCAGTATTTTTTTACATTTTTATTATGATTGATTTACAATGTTCTGCCAATTTCTGCTGTAAGTGACCCAGTTATACATACGTACATATGATATATATATATATATATATGTATACTTTTTCTCATATTATCCTCCATCATTTTCCATCACAAGTGATTAGATATAGTTCCCTTTGCTATACAGCAGGATTGCTTATCTGCTCCAAATGTAAGAGTTTGCATCTACTAACCCCAAACTCCCAGTCCATCCCATCCCCTCCCCCTCTCCTTTGACAAGTACAAGTCTGTTCTCCATGTCCATGAGTTTGTTTCTATTCTGTAGATAGGTTAATTTATGCCATATGTTAGATTCCAGATATGTGATATCATATGGTATTTGTCTTTTTCTTTCTGACTTACTTCATGTAGTATGAGAATCTCTAGTCACATCCATGTTGCTGCAAATGGCATTATTTTATTTTTTATGGCTGATTATTATTCCATTGTGTATGTGTACCACATCTTCTTAATTCATACATCCGTTGATGGACATTTAGGTTGTTTCCAGGTCTTGGCTATTGTGAATAGTGCCTTCAATGAACATAGAGGTGCATGTATCTTTTTCATGGGAAAAAGACAATCTCCTCAACAAGTACTGCTGGGAAAATTGGACACCTGCATGTTAATCAATGAAACTAGAATACGCCCTCACACCAAGCACAAAAACAAATTCAAAATGGCTTAAAGATTAAACATAAGCCAAGGCACCATTAAACTCCTAGAAGAGAACATAGGCAAAACATTCTCTGATATCAACCATACAAATGTTTTCTTAGGTCAGCCTCACAATCAAAGCAAATAAAAACAAAAATAAGCCAATGGGAGGAGGCAAAGCAAGATGGCGAAGGAGTAAGAGGTCACGCACAACTTCTACAAACACATCAAAAAAACACATATACATGTAAAACTACTCACATAGAACATCAACTGAATGCTGGCAGAAGAAATTAAACCTCCAAAAAGGGCAAGAAACTCTTGACATAACTGGGTAGAACAAAAGAAGAGAGAGAGAAAAGGTATCAGGATGGGACCAGCATTCCTGAGATGGAGCTGTGAAGGAGAAAAGGAACCCACCTCCTGGGAAGCCACCTAACTGATGAAAGATCAGCTGAGTCAGCGGTACCTCAAAGTTGCCAAGAAAAGCATAGCAGCTGGACTGAGAACAGCAAAGCAGGGTGAAAGCCACACAGGCCATCTGAACTGGTGGGCCGGACACCACAGCCTGAGATGCTCGGGCGGGGGAAGGGTGCTGAGGTCAATCCCTGGGAGAGAACTGGGAATGGCATGAGGGGCTAAGGAGCAGTGTGCCCTGGGCTAAGGAGGGGAATGCATGGCAGAGGGAACCTGGGAGAAGGTCTGGACCTCCAGGAGAGGCAAGGCACCATTGTTGGGGAGAGGAGAGAAGGAAAGGGGGCTGCCAGAGGAAACTCCCTGTGGCAGAGTGTGTGCATGTGCAAGCCCTCAGGCTTAGAGGGTGTGGTGGCTCTGCTGAGGCTATGGGCACCAAGATACCTCTTGCTCCTTTAGGGTAGATTAGGCACTTCTTGTGCAGACTACCAATGTCCAGGCACCTGTTGTGTGGGTTAAGGGCATAAGGGGGCTAAGTGTGATATGGTGCTTCTTGCATGGTCTACAGGTGGCAGGGACAGACTGGGGGCCTATGAATGGGCTCCACCAGCAACCCCAGTCACCTCAGGGGTTGCCAAAAAAAGAAAAAAAGAGAGCATTGCAACCAAGCAACATATGATGTTGTTCTGACTCCTCTGGGAATACACTCATCCTACAGCTGCCACTGCTAAATGCTCTGAGGGGCCCCCAGACACTTGGTCACTGTCCCTTCCCAAGATCCTACAAATAAGAGGAACTGGTGCAACACCTCCTGCATGGGCTAAGTGGGACAGGATGCTTCTTGTGTGGTCTGCAGGTGGCGGGGGCAAACTGCCACAGTAATCCCTGATTCCAGAGGTGGGCATGGACCACTGCCATTGGAGATACCTGAACAAAAAATCACTTGCAGTCCCATTCACCTAAAGGGCACCACAGAGGAGGGCATTGTGACCAAACACCACCTGTTGTGCTCTCACACCCCTGGGAACATGCCTGCCATGCTGTTGCCACTGCCAGATGTTCTGGGCAGTACCCACATGCCTAACCTCTGTCACTTCTCAGGATCCTGCAACTCAGAGCAGCCTGTACAACACCTCATATGTGGGCTATGTGAGATGGGTTTCTTCATGCACGGCCTACAGGTGGTGGGGGCAAACCACTGTAGTTATCACTGACTCTAGAGATGGTCATGGTCTGCTCCCAATAGGGGTTCCTGAATAGGCACCACCTGTAGTTCCAATCATCTCAGAGGAGGGCATTGCAATCAAACACAAGCTGTTGTGCTCTCACTCCCCTGGGAACTCACGCACACTCCTGTTGCTACTGCTACATGCTCTGCTCAACTTGAAGATTTGCCTATAGTTAATTACCACTTCCCAGGGCCCTGCAACTATGAGCAGCCTGTACCACCTTCCTTCAGGTCCTTGCTGCTATTGAGAGCCCAACGACCAGGCATTGACTGCTGGCCCTACCCATTGCCTCTTTCTCCCTGAAAACACACTGAGCATCCTGGGAACAACAGCCTGCTGGCCACCAAAGAAAGATACAACAAATATTCAAACTCCCACACCAAAAATAAATAGTAACCCCCCAAAAAATACAAAGGGGCATTCTTGCATAGAAGTAGTCTTACAAGACTAGAGTTTGGCTTCCCCAAACTCATGGAAAAAGAAAAACACAAGCAAGAAAAAGAAGGACAGAAATGATTCCCAGTGAAAGGAACAGGAGAATTCACCTAAAGCAGTCAACAATGAAACAGACTTCTGCAGTCTGACAGACTTTGAGTTCAAAAGGGAGGTATTGCAAATACTGAAGGAACTAAGAGAGGATATTAATGGTAATGCAGATTCTTTTATAAACGAACTAGAAAGTATAAGGAGGAGCCAAGAAAAACTAGAAAATTCATTTGCAGAGATACAAACTGAGCTTAAGGCAATAAAGAGCAGAATGAATGATGTAGAGGAATGAATTAGTGACTTGGAAAATAGAATAATGGAAATCACCCAATTAGGACAGCAGACAGAAAAACAAATGAAAAAACATGAAAGCAATATGAGACCTATGGGATAATATAAAGTGGGCCAATCTATACATAATAAGAATTCCAGAAGGAAAAGAAGAAGAAAAGGGGATTGAAAATATATTTAAAGAAATTATGGCTGAAAACTTTCCAAATCTAAGGCATACTGATATCAAGATACAGGAAGCACAGAGGGCCCCAAACAAGCTGAACCTAAATAGGCCCACACCAAGACATATTATAATAAAATGGCAAAAGTTACAGATAAAGAGAGGATTCTAAAGACAGCAAGAGAAAAGCAAAGCATTAATTATAAGGGAACGCCCATAAGGCTATCAGCTGACTTCTCTACAGAAACACTACAGGCCAGAAGGGAGTGGCAAGATATATTTAAAAGGATGAAAGGAAAAAAATTGCAACCTAGAATAGTCTATCCAGCAAGAATATCATTTAAATTAGAAGGGGAAATAAAGAATTTCTCCAACAAACAAAAGCTAAATGAGTACAGCAATACTAAACCCATTCTAAAAGAAATACTGAAAGGGCTTGTCTAAATTAAAATGAGAGAGACAGAGAGAAAAGAGAAAAAGAAGAATTAGGATGGAGGAAACCACAATTGGAAAGCAATAACTTAAATAAACCAGGATACAGATCTAAATATGAATATGTTAAAAAAAGAGATATCAAAATCATGCAATGTGGGGAAGGAAAGTAAGAAAATATAGATTTTTTTTTTTACATCAATTATGTGTCTGAGCTTATATGACTGTCAGGCTAAAGCAAGCAGATATAGGAAGGGCTTAATGTGCTTAAAAAACGGGGCAACCACAAATCAAAACCAAACATTACATTCACAAAAACTGAAAGCAAAAGTACTCAAGCACAAAATAAATGGAAATCATCCAAGCTAAAAAAGAAAAGAAGAAAAGAGAAACAGAATCAATTGGAAAACAAGGTTTAAAATAGCAATAAATACATATCAATAATTACCTTACATGTCAATGGACTAAATGCCCCAATCAAAAGACACAGAGTGGCAGATTGGATAAAAAAGCAAAAACCTTCAATCTGATGCCTACAAGAAACTCATCTTAGAGCAAAGGACACATATAGATTGAAAGTGAGGGGATGGGAAAAGTTAGTTCATGCCAATGGACAAGACAGGAAAGCAGGAGTTGCAATACTCATATCAGACAAAATAGACTTTAAAATGAAGGCCATAAAGAAAGACAAAGGACACTATTTAATGGTTAAAGGATCCATTGAGAAGAGGATATTACAATTGTCAATATATATGCCCCTAATATAGGAGCATCCAGATACCTCCAACAAATACTAACAGACGTAAAAGGAGAAATTGATGGGAATACAATCATAGTAGGAGACCACCTATTCCTACAACAGAGATCCTAAAGGACACAATAGAAAAGTTAGACTTATTTGACATTTTCAGGACATTACATCCAAAAAAATCAGAATATACATTCTTCTCAAGTGCACATGGAACATTCTCAAGAATTGATCACATATTGGGGCACAAAGCTAACCTCAACAAATTTAAGAATACAGAAATTTTATTTCAAGTATCTTCTCTGACCACAATGGCATGAAACTAGGAATCAACCACAGGAAAAGAAATGAGAAAAAACTGACTACATGGAGACTAAACAACATGCTATTAAAAAAGCCAACTGGTCAATGAGGAAATCAAGAAGGAAATTTTAAAAATGCATAGAGACAAATGATAATGAAGACACATCCACTTGAAATCTATGGGATGCCTCAAAAGCAGTGCTCAGAGGGAAATTCAGAGCAATACAGGCCTTTCTCAAAAAGAAAATTCTCAAACCAACAACTTAACCACCACCTAAATGAATTAGACAAAGAAGAACATACAAAACCTAAAGTCAGCAGATGGAAGGAAGTCATAAATATCAAAGGGGAAATAATAAAATAGATATTAAAAAATATTGAAGAAATAAATAAAACCAAGAGTTGATTCTTTGAAAAGATAAACAAAATTGACAAACCTCTGGCCAGACTCACCAAGAAGAGGAGAGAAAAAATCCAGATAAACAAAATCAGAAATGAAAAAGGAGAAGTCACAATGGATACTACAGAAAAAAAAAAAAAAAGAGAGAGAGAGAATACTATGAACAATTGTATGCCAAGCAATTTGACAACCTGGAAGAAATGGACAGCTAGAGACTTACAGCCTGCCAAAACTGAATCAAGAAGAAATAGATCAACTGAACTAAACAATCACTAGAAATGAAATGGAATATGTCATAAAAACACTCCCTGCAAATAAAAGCCAAGGACCAGATGGCTTCACAGGTGAATTCTACCAAACATACAAAGAGGAACTTATACTCATCCTCCTTAAACTTTTTCAAAATGTTGAAGAAGAAGGATCACTCCCAAAGACATTGTGATGCCACCATCACCCTAATTCTGAAACCAGACAAAGATACCACCAAAAAAAAAAAACAAAAACTATAGGCCAATATCTTTCATGAATAGATGAATAGAGACAAAAATATTCTCAACAAAATTTTAGCCATCTGAATCCAACAATATATAAAAAAGATCATA
This sequence comes from Phacochoerus africanus, assembly GCF_016906955.1. Lineage (NCBI taxonomy): Eukaryota > Metazoa > Chordata > Mammalia > Artiodactyla > Suidae > Phacochoerus > Phacochoerus africanus. The sequence goes on along the minus strand of NC_062556.1, from coordinate 33,405,925 downwards.
AATCACAACCTGGTGGGATTCATCCCTGGTGCACAAGGATGGTTCAACATCCGCAAATCAATCAACATCACACACCACATTAACAAAAAAAAGTCAAAAACCACATGATCATCTAGCAGAAAATGCATCTGACAAAGTCCAACATGCATTCACGATCAAAACTCTTACCCAAGTGGGTAGAGACGGAACATATCTTAGCATAATTAAAGCCATTAAAGACAAACCCACAGCAAATATAATACTCAATGGAGAAAAGCTGAAAGCCTTCCCACTAAAATCTGGAACAAGACAAGAATGCCCACTCTCACCCTTGTTATTCATCATAGTATTGGAAGTCCTAGCCACAGCAATCAGACAAACAAAAGAAATAAAAGGCATCCACATTAGAAGAGAAGAGATAAAACTGTCACTGTATGCAGATGACATGATACTATACATAGAAAACCCTAAGGACTTAACCCCAAAACTAATTGAACTGATCAACAAATTCAGCAAAATAGGATATAAGATTAACATTCAGAAATCAGTTGCATTTCCATACACTAACAATGAAATATTAGAAAAGGAATATAAAAATAAAATACCTTTCAAAATTGCACCCAAAAAATCAAATACCTCAGAATACACCTGACCATGGAGGTAAAAGACTTACATTCCAAGAACCATAAAACATTAATCAAGGAAATTAAAGAAGATGTAAAGAAATGGAAAGATATTCCATGCTCCTGGGTTAGGAAAATTAATATGCAGAAATAGCTATACTACCCAAAGCAATCTACAGATTCAATGCAATCCCTATCAAATTCCCCATGGCGTTTTTCACAGAACTAGAAAAAACAATCCAAAAAATTATATGGAAGTACAAAACACCCAGAATTGCCAAAGCAATTCTGAAGAACAAAAAACAAGCAGGAGGCATCACTCTCCCAGACTTCAGGCAGTATTACAAAGCCACAGTCATCAAGACAATGTGGTACTGGTACCAAAATGGACAGCCAGACCAATGGAACAAAATAGAGAACCCAGATATAAACCCAGACACCTTTATTCAATTAATCTTTGACAAAGGAGCCAAGAACATAAAATGGGAAAAAGACAGCCTTTTCAGCAAACATTGCTCTGAAATCTGGACAGCTGCATGCAAATCAAAGAAATTAGAACACACCCTCACACCATGCACCAAAATAAACTCAAAATGGCTGAAAGACTTAAATACAAGACAAGACACCATCAAACTCCTGGAATAGAACATAGGCAAAACATTCCCTGACATCAACCTCATGAATATTTTCTCAGGTCAGTCTCCCAAAGCAACAGAAATAAGAGTAAAAATAAACCAAGGGACCTAATCAAACTGAAAAGCTTTTGCACAGCAAAAGAAACCAAAAAGGAAACAAAAAGGCAACTTATAGAATGGGAGAAAATAGTTTCAAATGATGCAACTGACAAGGGCTTAATCTCTAGGATATACAAGCAATTTATACAATTCAACAGCAAAAAAGCCAACAACCCAGTTGGAAAATGGGTAAAGACCTGAACAGAAATTTCTCCAAGGAAGATGTACAGATGGCCAACAAGCATATGAAAAAATGCTCAACATCTCCAATTATTGGAGAAATGCAAATCAAAACAACCATGAGATACCACCTCACACCAGTCAGAATGGCCATGATTAAGTCCACAAATAACAAATGCTGGAGGGGGTGTGGAGAAAAGGGAACTCTCCTGCACTGTTGGTGGGAATGTAAGCTGGTACAACCACTATGGAGATTAGTATGGAAATATCTTAGAAATCTATACATAGAACTACCGTATGACCCAGCAACCCCACTCTTGGGCATATATCCAGACAAAACTTTGCTTGAAAAAGACACATGCACCCACATGTTCATTGCAGCTCTATTCGTAATAGCCAAGAGCTAGAAACAAACCAACTGTCCATCGACAGACAATTGGATTATGAAGATGTGGTATATATACACAATGGAACACTACTCGGCCATAAAAAAGAATGAAATAGGAGTTCCCGTCATGGCACAGTGGTTAAGGAATCCGACTAGCAACCATGAGGTTGTGGGTTCTGTCCCTGCCCTTGTTCAGTGAGTTAACGATCCGGCGTTGCCGTGAGCTGTGGTGTAGGTTGCAGACTTGGCTCAGATCCCGCATTGCTGTGGCTCTGGCGTAGGCCAGGGGCTACAGCTCTGATTCGACCCCTAGCCTGGAAACCTCCATACGCTGCGGCCCAAAGAAATAATAAAAAGACAAAAAAAAAAAAAAGAACGAAATAATGCCATTTGCAGCAACATGGATGGAAATAGAGACTCTCATTCTGAGTGAAATAAGTCAGAAAGAGAAAGACAAATACCATAGGATATCACTTAAATCTGGAATCTAATATATGGCACAAATGTACCTTTCCACAGAAAAAAAATCATGGACTTGCAGAATAGACTTGTGGTTGCCAATGGGGAGGGGGAGGGAGTGGGGTGGTTGGGGACCTTTGGGTCAATAGATGCAGACTATTGCCATTGGAATGGATTAGCAATGAGATCCTGCTGTGTAGCACTTGGAACTATGTCTAGTCACTTAAGATGGAGCATGGTAATGTGTGAAAATAGAATGTGTACATGTATGTGTAACTGGGTCACCATGCTGTACAGTAGAAAAAAAATTGTATTGGGGGAAATAAAAAAACAATGGGACCTAATAAAATTTACAACCACCCCACTCCCTCCCCCTCCTCCGCCCCCTTTGCAACCACTAGTCTATTCTGCAAGTCCATGATTTTTTTTCTGTGGAAAGGTACATTTAGATGTACCATATATTAGATTCCAGATATAAGTGATATCATATGATATTTGTCTTTCTCTTTCTGACTTATTTCACTCAGAATGAGCTTTTACACAGCAAAGGAAACCATTAAAAAAAAAAAAAGACAACTTACGGAATCGGAGAAAATAGGTTCAAATAATCCAACCATTAATCTCCATAATTCAACTCATACAACTCAATAGCCAAAAAAAAAAAAAAACAACTTGAAAAGTGGGCAGAAGACTAGAATGTATACATGTATGTGTGACTTGGTCACCTTGCTACACAGTAGAAAATTGACAGAACACTGTAAACCAGTTATAATGGAAAAAATAAAAATCGTTATAAAATAGAAAAAAAAGAAGACCTGAATAGACAGTTCTCCAAAGAAGACATACAGATGGCCAAAAGGCACAGGAAAAAATCCTCAACATTACTGATTATTAGAGAAATGCAAATCAAAACTACAATGAAGTACCACTTCACGCCAATCAGAATAGCATGATGAGTAAGTCTACAAATAACAAATGCTGGAGAGGGTGTGGAAAAAGGGAACCCTCTTACACTGTTGGTGTGAATGTAAATTGGTACAATCCACTTAAAACAGTATGGAGGTACCCCTTTTCTTTCTTTCTTTTTTTTAAATGGCTATATCCATATTAAAGTTCCTGGGCCAGGGACTGAATCTGAGCCACAGCTGCAATTTACATCAAAATTACACGGAAATGCAGATTTTTAATCCATTGCACCATGCACCTCAGTTGCTGCAGTCAGATTTTTAATCCACTGCACCACATTGGGAATTCCTCCAGTATTTAATCTTGTTTGAAATGACCTGGACATTCAATGAATTTCCATCCTTTAATTTAGCAAAACTCTCAAGTTTCAAGTTTAAAATTCCATAGAAAGTATTTTAAATGGACATATGGAAAATACACTTAAATATATAGTTAAAAATATAGTGAATCTGAAGTGTTTACCTGAAAACTCTTATCTCATTCACCTTTATTTTATAACTTATGAAAATACCATACCAAGTTAATTTTTTTCTTGCTAACAACTCTGTGATAGAAAAAACATGAAATTATTTTTCATTAAACCTATATACAATAAAAGATATGTCTGTAGATAGCTTTAATATAAAATATTAATTTAATATTAACTATTTCCTAGATCATATGAACCTGAAATTTATTCTGACCAGTATTCTTTATATTTAGAAATATTTAATTTGTAAGTGCTTACTTTCAAGTTAATTAAATAGAGCTGTATAAAATTAATTTTGATAATATTTTCTGTAGGTGGAAACATCTCATTTGTATAAGGTACATAAAGACATATACACAGACAAAACTAGAGATCTTGTAGCTTCACATTATCATTTAGTTATGAATCAGGTATTTCAGTGTAAACTAGTTTATAAGTAACAATTGGAATAAGCTATATTGATTGGGCTCAGGTGACTAAGGCTTTACTATTTGTGGAAAATACTTTTAAGATTTGTATTTGTTCTTGATAATTCCTTAATGAAGCTATGAATTAGATTTTGAGGGAAGGGAGTGAGTCTTTCCTGTGGTTTGAGTTTAAGAGGCTACTTTTTTTCCCTCTTCTTTTTTTCTGCTTTTGTTTCAGGTTTTATGTGATTGAGCTAATTAGGCGTGGTCTCAGGTTTCTGTTGGCTGTATCTACAGTTCTGATTTGTATAAATTTGCAAGACAAAGACGGTTCCTTTTATTCTCCAAAAAATGGTCTGCCATCTAAATTATATTAAAAGATTGATTTGCTCAACTATACTTTCATTGATGTGCTTTTTTATATCAGTGAGAATATTTCCTATTAAACTGAAAATCAAGGGTTCTATGTTCTAGGAGTTCCCATCATGGCTCAGTGGAAACAAATCCAACTAGGAACCATGAGGTTGTGGGTTTGATCCCTGGCCTCGCTCAGTGGGTTAAGGATCCAGTGTTGCTGTGAGCTGTTGTGTAGGTCACAGAAGCAGCTCGGATCCTGCATTGCTATAGATGTGGCATAGGCCAGCAGCTACAGCTCCAATTAGACCCCTACCCTGGGAACCTTCATGTGCTGTGGGTGCGGCCCTAAAAAAAATAAAAAAAGGAGTTCTATGTTCTAGAACTTTAAGGTTCAATTTATCATTCCTTCAAAAGTTTGCATAAGGCATTCAACAAAGGACTTCCTCTGAGGATAATTTAAACCAAGAGAAAAAAAATTTCTATTATTGTTTTTATTACCCCTGAATATTAACTCCCAACATTTACTTCATATTGTGTAGGTTCCGGTAATTCTGTTGATTTCTTTTAGTATGTTTAATTACTATTGTCTGATTTATATGATTTATATGCCCTATCTTATAATAACAAGCAGGGGAAGCATTCCCAAACAAGACATAATGTCTATCCCACAATATAATCAGGCGAAAGAGATGTAACCATGTCATGTAAAGCCCATTTAATATATACCAATTTTTATAAAACTTCATCTCAATTCTTTATAACTTACACTTTAATTAAATAAAGTGTAATACCTTTAAGTTCGATTTCCATTAGGAAACTTTAATACCTTTATCTTTATTTTCCATTAGGATCCAATTTAAAAGCCTAGGAGTCCTAGAAGCTTTTTCCTTTTTCCTCATTACAAGGAGTTCTAGACGTTTTCCTTTTATTCCCCAGCCATTTTATGTTTTTGTTTAAAGGCTTTGGAATCACCAATGAAAAGTTAAGCCCATCTTAAAAGCTTGTTTTTGCACATTTTTTAATTTGATTCATTGGCTTAACTGTTGCCCCAAGCAATTGTTAGGTGTTTCAATAAATTTCACCAGCTTTCTAAATAAATATATATAAATGTATATTCTTAACTGGGCTAAGTAGAATGGCCTTGTTTGGAGCCCTTTAATTTTGGGGATGAATAGGGAGTTCTTTAGCCCATCCAAACTCAGGTAGTGTTTTATCAAAATCTTTTCTTTTAATCCCATTAACATTTGTTTCATTTATCCTATCTCTTAATCATCTAAAGATTTTTATCTTTTTGGGATAAGTTTCCCTAAAATTTTGACCTTGTTGGGAAATTTCTAGACTTTCTCTTCAGTGTTTTCTAATTGCTCTCTTAATCAACTTAATTAACATTAATTATCCTGTTTCTTCTTTAACTTAATGATTTTTTATTATAGCTGGTTTATAGTGCTCTGTCAATTTTCTACTGTACAGTAAAATGACCTAGTCACACATACATTTATGTATTATTTTTCTCACATTATCATGCTCCATGATAAGTGACTAGATATATAGTTCCCAGCATTACACAGCAGGATCTCATTGTTTATTCATTCCAAAGGCAATAGTTTGCATCTATTAGCCCAAATTCCCAGTCCATCCCACTCCCTCCCCCACCTCTTGGCAACCACAAGTCTGTTCTCCATGTCCATGATTTTCTTTTCTGTGGAAAGTTTCAGTTGTGCCATATATTAGATCCAGATATAAGCAATATCATGTGGTACTTGTCTTTCTCTTTCTGACTTAGTTCTATTAGTATGAGAGTCTCTACTTCCATCCACGTTGCTGCAAATGGCATTATTTTGTTCTTTTTTCATGGCTGAGTAGTATTCCATTGTATATAGATATATATACAACTTCTTCCTAATCCAGTTATCTGTCAATGGACATTTGGGTTGTTTCCATGTCTTGGATATTGTGAATAGTGCTGCAACGAACACGTGGGTGCATGTGTCTTTTTTAAGGAAAGTTTTGTCTGGATATATGCCCAAGGATGGGATTACTTGGTCATATGGTAGTTCTATGTATAGATTTCAAAAGATATCTCCATACTGATCTCCATAGTGGTTGTACCAGCTTACATTCCCACCAACAGTGCAGGAGGGTTCCCTTTTCTCCACACCCTCTACAGCATTCGTTATTTATGGACTTATTAGTGATGACCATTCTGACTGGCGTGATGTGGTACTTTAATTATCCTCATGTTTTTATTAGCATCTGTAAGATGCATTGAAGAAAAGTGGAGGCTTCTCAAATGGATTTTATTTATTTATTTATTTACTTATTTATTTATTTATTTATCTGCTTTTTAGTGTTGCACCTGTGGCATATGGAAGTTTCCAGACTAGAGGTCAAATCAGAGCTGCAGCTACCAAACTTTGCTACAGCCACAGCAACACTGGGTTCTGAGATGTATCTGAAAATGCCAGATCTTTAACCCACTGTGTAAGGCCAGGGCTCTAACCCAATCCTCATGGATAGCAGTTGGGTTCTTAACCCACTGATCCTCAATGGGAATTCCTTCAAATGGGTTTTTTTGCTGTTGTTGTTTGCTTTAAACTAAAGGACTTATTATGTTAGCCATTATATATAAATATATTTTTATCTATCTTCTAATTTGTCAACCCCATAGATACTAATAAAACAGCTACTTATAATGAGACCACTCTAAAAATTTACCACTTCAGAAATTTTCTCAATTTAAAGGATCCATTATCTTGCCATTGATGAGATACATTTAAATAGCAACTCAAACCAATAAGACACAAGAGGCATGTCCACAGAAGAATGGAGAGGACGTGGCCTTTACAAGATCAGAAAGTATACTCCCAGAACAGAATAAGAATGTAAAAGGGTCTTTGTTGTACCACAAAAGTTAAGGTACCAAGGCCCCTGAGAGTAGGCATAGCCAGAGAAAAAAACTGCTCAGAATCCCAGTCTATTTGACTGGCTGCCAAATGTAAATCATATGTGTACCTTCTGGATAGCAGAGACCAACCTCTCAAAACATAGGGGGAAAATAATAACTGAGATCAGGTAGAATATTTCAAAGTCATAGGGAGAGAATTACAAGTTCCCCATAGATGGGCTTTTGTTTCTTTAATGTCAGAATTATGAAAATAAATTTTATGAAGTTGACTTTTCCTAACTTAAATATGCATGCAATGAAAGAGCCTCATCTTGGCCATTTTCAAGGCAAGATTTCCTTTAAATTAAGTAGTTGTAAGTATAAGTTTTGTACATGCATAACTCTGGCTGGGGTATTAGTTGGAGGCTGGTAATATGTTGTTCTTTTTCTTCTGTTTTGAAAACTTTGTTTCCCATCTCAAGGTCAGTTAATCAAGATGAAATTGCTAGTGACAAGCATATGGTGGGCCAAATTGCTGTTGGTGAGATTAATTCCTCTAGAAATTTCATCCCTCTTACATGTCCCATTGGTTAGTATAAGACCACTGGGGATCACTGAGTGGCCAGCTCTTATGTCTGTCCCCAGCAGAGAAAGTTTTAAATTACAATCAGTGGGTTGTCCTTTAGGGACAGATGCATGATATAAGGGCTTGCTGCCACCACTCTCAAAAGTTTCTTGGTTGCTTGAGGACTTTGTAAGGTGGGAGGAGATGTCTCTTCTTCAGAGATGAAAGCTCTCATGAGATATCTTTATTTTTACTGCAATAAACTCTACCAAAGTAGCCCAAGCCAGTCTCCAACCTCAATTTCCAACCCAACCCTACTCAGTGTCCAAACTAAGCAAAAATCCTCCCAGTGTCTTTCAACTGAAGATAACCTAGGTACCTCTTCTTGAAATTAAGTTTCAAGGGTAATATACTCCTCCAGAGAGGAGTTTAATATGACTAAAAGTTAGTATCATCAGCCAATAGTGGAACCTCCCAGAACCACACAAGATTCACCCAAATTTGTCTGGACTCTCCAAGGAGGTGGATGGATCCAAGAGGCTTCTGTTTGTACCACACTCCAGATCCTTGCAGAGTTCAGGCAAAGGAAAGAAGTCTGATCTGGGTCTCTTCATTGGTTGAAAAAACTACCATCTGATAAAAAATTGCCCAACTTAAAAGTGGAGAACTGTTGTTTTATTCAAGGCATTACTAAGAATGACAGCCTAGAAACAGCGTCTCAAATAGCTTTAAAGAAATGTTCCAAAGAAGCAAGGGAAGAACCAGAATATATAGGAGTTTCTGATGAAAAACAAACAAATGTAGTTGAACATCAAAATATTACTGCTAATCACAAAAAAAAATCTGAAGCTAATGATTTTAGTGTCTTTCTATGTATGGGAAGATCCAAGAGTCTGGGCTTATTGATCACTCCTTTGATATGTATCTTAACTATCTAGGGCCAGTATTGTATTTTTCTCCAGCCTGAATCTCCTCAAGGTGAAACACTGGGGGTGCCTGCAGTGGCTCCTGGCTTTATGGCTGAAAAATGCTTTGTTTACTGAAGCGGCATATGATATTTTTTTATCCACATGTTGTTAAATGTTGCCTGCTGAGAATTGTGATAGAATTTTATGTGAATCAGAAGATATTTGTCCTTAAGTGATTAGAAGTTATTTTAGGGTAGGTGTCCAATAGGTAGATAGGCTCTCACCAGATATTTTATTTTATTTAAATTTTTTATTACTCAATGAATTTATTACATTTATAGTTGTACAATAATCATCACAATCCAATTTTATAGGATTTCCATCCCACAACCCCAGCGCATCCCCCACACACCAAACTGTCTCCTCCAGAGACCATAAGTTTTTTGAAGTCTATAAGTCAGTAACTCTTCTGCAAAGAAGTTCATTGTATCCATTTTGCAGATTCCACATCTCAATGAAAACATTTGATGTTGGTGTCTCATTGTCTGACTGACTTAACTTAGCATGATAATTTCTAGGTCCATCCATGTTGCTACAAATGCCAGTATATTGTTCCTTTTAATGGCTTAGTAATATTCCATTGTATGCATATACCAGAACTTCCTTATCCACTCCTCTGTCAGTGGACATTTAGGTTGTTTCCATGTCTTAGCTATTGAAAATAGCTCTTCAGGAGTTCCCGTCGTGGCACAGTGGTTAACGAGTCCGACTAGGAACCATGAGGTTGCGGGTTCGGTCCCTGCCCTTGCTCAGTGGGTTAACGATCTGGCATTGCCGTGAGCTGTGGTGTAGGTTGCAGACGCGGCTCGGATCCCACGTTGCTGTGGCTCTGGCGTAGGCCGGTGGCTACAGCTCTGATTCGACCCCTAGCCTGGGAACCCCCATATGCTGCGGGAGCGGCCCAAGAAATAGCAACAACAACAACAATAACAACAACAACAAAAGACAAAAAGAAAAAAGAAAATAGCTCTTCAATGAACATCAGAGTACATGTGTCTTTGCAAGTCATGGTTTTCTCTGGATAGATGCCCAGGAGTGGGATTGCTAGATTAAATGATAATCCTATTTTTAGTTTTATGAGGAACCTCCATACTGTTTTCCACAGTGGTTGCACCAATTTACAATCCCACCAACAGTGTACTAGGGTTCCTTTTTCTCCACACCCTCTCCAGCACTTATTGTTTGTAGACTTTTTGACGATGGCCATTCTGGCTGGTATAAGGTGACACCTCGTAGTGGTTTTGAGTTGCATTTCTCTAATGATGAGTGCTGTTGAACATCTTTTCATGTGTTTCTCGGCTATCTGTATGTTTTCTTTGGAGAACTGTCTGCTTAGACTTTCTATTCATTTTTTGATGAGATTGTTTTTTTGGTATTGAGCGGTAGGAGGTGTTTATAAATTTTGGAGATTAATCCCTTGTCAGTTGATTCATTTGCAAAGATTTTCTCCCATTCTGTGTGTTGTCTTTTCATGTTGTATATGGTTTCCTTTGCTGTGCAGAAACTTTTAAGTTTGATTAGGTCCCATTTGTTTATTTTTGTTTTTACTGTCATTACTCTAAGAGGTAGAACTGAGAAGATGTTGCTGTCATTTATGTCAGAGAATGTTTGGCCTATGCTTTCATCTAAGAGTTTCATAGGATCTGGTCTTATAGCTAGATCTTGAATCTTTTTTGAGTTTATTTTTGTGTATGGTGTTAGGGAGTGTTCTGATTTCATTCTTTTCCATGTGGCTGTCCAGTTTTCCTGGCACCACTTCTTGAACAGGCTATATTTTATCCATTGTATATTCTTGCCTCCTTTGTCATAGATTAGTTGGCTGTAGTATGTGGGTTTAATTCTGGCCTTTATATCCTGAAAAGGAACTATATGTCTGATCTATATGTCTGTCTTTGTGCCAGTACCATATGATTTTGATGACTTTTGCTTTAGTTTTGTCTTAAGTTGGGGAGCCTGATTCCTCCAAATCCATTTTTCTTTTTCAGGATATCTTTGGCTATTCTGGGTCTGTTGTGCTTCCAAACAAACTTTAAAATATTTTGTCCAAGTTCTGTAAAAAATGTTCTTGGTAATTTGTGAGGGATATCATTGAATCTGTATATTGCCTTAGGTAGTATAGTCATTGTGATAATATTGACGGTTTCAATCCAAGAACATGGTTTATGTCTTTCCATCTATTTGTGTCATCTTTGATTTCTTTCATCAGTGTCTTATCATTTTCAGAGTACAGGTCTTTCGTCCCTTTAGGTAGCTTTACTCCTAGGTATTTTATTCTTTTGGATGTGATGGTAAATGGGGTTGCTTCCCTAATTTCTCTTTCTGCTCTTTCATTGTTAGTATATAGAAATGCCATTGATTTCCATGTATTAATTTTGTATCCTGCGACTTTGCCAAATTCATGGATGAGCACTAACAGTATTCTGGTAGAGTCTTCAGGATTCTTTAGGTATAGTATCATGTCATCTGCAAATAGTGATAGTTTTACTTCTTCCTTTCCAATTTGGATTCCTTTTACCTCTTTTAATTCTCTGATTGCCATGACTAGGACTTCAAAATCTATGCTGAATAGTCATGGTGAGAGTGGACATCCTTGTCTTGTTCCTGATCTCAGAGGAAATTCTTTCAGCTTTTCACCATTGAGAATGATGTTTGCTATGGGTTTGTCATATATGGCCTTTATCATATTAAGGTAGGTTCCCGTTATGCCCACTTTCTGAAGGGTTTTGATCAGAGATGGGTGTTGGATTTTGTCAAAGGCTTTTTCCGTGTCTATTGAGAGGATCATATGGTTTTTATTCTTCAGTTTGTTAATGTGGTGTATCACACTGATGGATTTTCAGATGTTGAAGAACACTTGCATTCCTGGGATAAATCCCACTTGATCATGATGTGCAATGCTTTTAATGTATAGTTGGATGTGGTTTGCTAGCATTTTGTTGAGGATTTTTGCATTGATTTTCATTAGTGAATTGGCCTGTAGTTTTCTTTCTTCGTGGTATCTTCGTCTGGTTTTTGTGTCAGAGTGATGAGGGCCTCATAGAATGAGTTTGGGAGTATCCTTTCCTCTGTAATTTTTTGAAATAATCTCAGAAGTATAGGTGTTAGCTCTTTTCTAAATGTTTAATAGAATTTGCCTGTGAAGCCATCTGGTCCTGGACTTTTGTTTATTGGAAGTTTTTTATTTTTTTTATTTTTTTTATTTTTTTGTCTTTTTGCCATTTCTTGGGCCACTCCTCTGGCATATGGAGGTTTCCAGGCTAGGGGTCAAATCGGAGCTGTAGCCGTCTGCCTACACCACAGCCACAGCAACATGGCATCTGAGCTTCATCTGCGACCTACACCACAGCTCACAGCAATGACAGATCCTTAACCCACTGAGCAAGGCCAGGGATCGAACCCGCAACTTCATGGTTCCTAGGCAGATTCGTTAACCACTGCACCACTACTGGAACTCCTATTGGAAGTTTTTTAATCAAAGTTTCAATTTCAGTACTTGTGATTGCTCTGTTCATCTTTTTTCTATTTCATCTTGGTTTAGTCTTGGAAGATTGTACCTTTCTAAGAATTTGTCCGTTTCTTCTAGGTTTCCTTTTTATTGGCGTATAGTTGCGTGTAGTCTCTTATGATCCTTTGTATTTCTGTGATGTCCATTGTTACTTCTACTTCATTTCTAATTTTAGTGATTTGAGTCCTCTCTCTTGAGTCCTGTCTTGATAAGTCTGGCTAAGGGTATATCAATTTTGTTGCTCTTTTCAACGAATTGGCTTTTCGTTTCATTGATCTTTTCTATGGTTTTGTTCATTTCTATTTCATTGATTTCTGCTCTGATCTTTATGATTTCTTTCCTTCTGCTAACTTTAGGTCTTGTCTGCTCTTCTCTTTCTCGTTGCTGTAGATATAAAGTTAGCTTGTTAATTTGAGCTTTTTCTTATTTCCTGAGGTGGGCTTGTGTTGCTATAAACTTTCCTCTTAGAATGGCTTTTGCTGCATCCTGTAGGTTTGGAGTGTTGTATCTTTGTTGTCATTTGCTGCTAGGTATGGTTTAATTTCCTCTTTGATCTCTTCAGTGATGCATTGGTTGTTTAGTAGCATGTTGTTGAGTTTCCAAGTGTTTGTGTGTTTTGCAGTTTTTTCTTGTTGTTGATTTCCAGTCATATAGCATTGTAGTCAGAAAAGATGCTTGATATGATTTAAATTTCCCTAAAGTTACCAAGGTTTGATTTGTAGCTCAAGATGTGATCAATCTTAGAGAATGTTCCATGTGCACTTGCGAAGAATGTGTACATGGATGAAATGTCCTATAAATATCTATTAAGTCCATCTGACATAATGTTTCATTCAGGGCCTGTATTGATTTTCTGGATGGATGATCTGTCCATTGCTGCAAGTGGGGTGTTAAAGTCCCCCACTATTATTGTGTTGTTGTTGATTTCTCCTCTTAAGGTTGTTAGCAGTTGCCTTATATATTGTGGTGAACCTCTGTTGGGTGTGTAGATATTTAAAATTGTTATTTTTTGTCTTCTTGGATTGATCCTTTGATCATTAGGTAGTGACCTTCTTTGTCCCTTAAAATATTCTTCATTTTAAAGTCTATTTTGTCTGATATGAGTTTTGCTACTCCATCTTTCTTTTGATCCCCGTTTGCGTGGAATATTTTCTTCCATCTTCTCACTTTCAGTTTGTATGTGTCCCTAGAAGTGAATGGGTGTCTTGAAGACAGTATATATATGGGTCTTATTTTTGTATCCATTCAGCCAGTCTATGTCTTTTGGTTGGGGCATGTAGTCAATTAACATTTAAGGTAATTATTGATATGTATTTTCTTATTGCCATTTTATTAATTGCTTTGGATTAGTTTTTGCTGCTGTTTTTTCTTCCCTTCTTCTCTTGTTCTCTCCTCTTCTGGTTTGATGACTATCTTTAGTGTTGTATTTGAGTAGCTTTTTCTTATTTGTTTGTGTATCAATTGTAGATTTTTGGTTTGCAGTTACTCTGAAGTTTTTATATGAGTCTCTCTCTCTCTCTGTGTATATATGTGTATATATATATATATTTTTTTAATTTGTTGGCCTCTAATTGCAAATTCATCTCCAGTGTCCTGCATTTGTACCCTCCTTTTCTCATGAATTCTGATTTTGGTGGAATTATTTTGCATGGATGATTTCATATCTTTACTGTATATATACCTTTACTAGTGAGCCTTGTCATTTGTGGTATTTTTGTTTCTGGTTGTGACCTTTTCTTTTCTGAGAAATTCCTTTACTATTTGTTGCAAAGCTGGTTTAGTGTTGCTGAAGTCTCTTAGCTTCTGCTTATCTGTGAACCTTTTGATATCTGCTTCAAATGTGAATGAGAGCCTTGCTGGGTAAATTAATCTTGGTTGGAGGTTTTTTCCTTTCATCATGTTAAGTATATATACCACTCTCTTCTGGCCTGCAGAGTTTTTGCTGAAAAATCTGCCAATAACCATATCAGGTTTCCCTTGTATGTTATTTGTTTCTTTTCCCTACTAGTTTTCAGTATTTTCTCTGTCTTTAATTTTGGTCAGTTTGATTAATATGTGTCTCAGGGTGTTCCTCCTGGGGTTTATTTTGTATGGTACTCATTGTGCTTCCTGGATTTGAGCGAGTGGTTCCTTTCCCATGTTAAGGAAGTTTTCAGCTATTATCTCTTGGAATATTTTTTCCATCCCCTTCTCTCTCTCTTCTCCTTCTGGCACCCCTATAATACGGATGTTGGTGTGTTTCACATTGTCCCAGAGTTCTCTGAGACTTTTTTGATTTGTTTTCAATCTTTTTCCAATTTTCTGTTCTGCATCCATGATTTCCACTAATCTGTCCTCCACTTCACTTATTCATTCTTCTGCCTCCTGTATTCTGCTGTTAGCTGCTTCTAGTGAATTTTTTATTTCAGTTATTGTATTTTGCATCTCTTCTTGTTTAAGTTTGATATCTTGTATCTCTTTGCTCAGTGTTTCCAATAAATTATCCATCTTCATCTCCAGTTTATTTCCAATGTCTTGCATCATCTTTAGCATCAACAGTCTAAGTCTTTTTGCTGGGGGCTGAGAATCTCATAGCTTAGCTGATTTTCTGGTGTTTTTCTTTCTCCTTCATCTGAGTTATAGTTCACTGTCTTTTCATTTTTATAGGTTTTTGGTGTGGTGACCTTTTTACAGATAATAGAGTTGTGGCCTCTCTTCCATCTGTTGTCTACCCCCCTTGTGGCTGAAGTCAGTATGGGGGCTTGCTGTAGGCTTTCTGATGGGAGGTACTGATGCCTACTCACTGGTAGTTGGAATTGATTCCTATCCCTTTGGTGGGTGTGGCTTTGTCTCTGGATGAGGTTAGAGGCAGCTGTGTACCTGAGGTGTTTTTAGGAAGCCTGTTTACTGAGGGGCAGGGCTGTGATCCCACCTGGATTGTTGTTTGGCCTGGGGCTTCTCAGTGTTGATTTTGATGGGTGGGGCCAGATTTTCCCAAAATGGCCACCTCCAGAGAAAGGCATGCTGCTGAATATTCCCAAGAGCTTTGCTTCCAGTGTCCTTTCCCCACAAAATGCCACATTCACCCCTGTTTTCCCAGGATGTCCTCCAAGAACTGCAGTCAGGTTTGACCCAGATTCCTATGGAGACATAGCTTTGCCCTGGGACCCAGTGCATTTGAAAATCTGTGTGTGCTTTTTCAGAATGGTGTCTCCATTTCTCCCAGTCCTATGGAGCTCCTATGCATAAGCCTCACTGGCCTTCAGTGCCAGATGTTCTGGGGGCTCTTTCTCCCAGTGCCGGATCCCCATACATGGGTGATTGATGTGTGGCTCAGAACTCTCACTCCTGTAGGTGAGTCTCTGTGAACCAGTTAGTTTCCAGTCTGTGGGGCTCTCCGCCTGGGAGGTATAGGGTTGCTTATATCATGTAATCACCCCTCCTACCTCTTGATGTGGCCTCCTCTTTGTCTTATGGAGTAGGATATCTTTTTGAAAGTTTCTGGTCCATTTGGATGAAGATTGCTCAGTACTTAGTTTTAGGTTTTGTTTTTTTAGGAGAGAAGTTGAGCTCCAGTCCTTCTCTTCTGCAGTATTAATCCTATCTCTTGTGTCACCAGTTATTTCAGTGTAAGTGTCTGATAACTCTCTTGAGTTTCTAGCAGACATTCCAATACCTTCATTAGGACATTAAGTGGTTAAATGATCAGATTCCATCTAGTCAGAGAGGTGCAAAAGTGACACTTCCCCAGTGGCCCCTCGGCTCCATTTTAGAGGCTTGCTTAGTGATACTGAGTCCACTTTGAATTTCCTTCCTCAATGTCATGTTCACATGTGAGGCAGATCTTCCATTATGCTGACCCAGGACTTCCCTATGTGGTGGCTCAACTTGGCCACAGCTCCCCAGCTCCAGCTCATTCAGCACACTCAGGGGCCTGCTCTTCACCTGAGGAGGATGTGAATAGAAGTTTAGCACATTCCATCAGCCTCTATATGAAGTGAAATATGAGCCACTCTAGCTGCCAACCTGCAGTACCCCCCAAGTGGAGCTCAGGGTGGAGACCAGGAGTGAGGGACTCTGTGCTCTGGGAAAACTTGAAGAACAGGCCTTCAGACAGATATTTTCAGGAATAGACTTGATGAGCCCAATTCTTGCATCTCCTCATATCTAGAAAAACACTAAAATCCATCAGTGATGACTGATGTCTGTGACTAGTAGTCACCTTCATGAGACCAGCAGCAAACTTCTATAAAATGTGTGAAAGGCTGCCTGCACTTCCCCCTTTACCTTTATGACTTATATCTTGATATTCTCCCTTTCATTGGGGGCAGTACTTCAGAGCTCTCTGAAATACTGCCTCCTGGGCTGTGGTTAAGTGGACAAAACAAAAGATGTCACAGACATCTGTGAGAACAGCCACTCCCAAGTGTGGGCAATGGAGCCCTGAGGGAAGAAGGAAGAAATAAAGAAATAAAGCCCACAGCTGAGGTACATATCAAAGGAGTGATTCCATTAAGCCCAGACTTTCATATATTCCCATGTGGTACGGGTTCTCCCAGAACAAAGGAAAAGCAACGTGCACAACCAGCATCTGTAAGTGCTTGTGAAACTCCATGGCAGTATGACCTAATCAGTACCCCTTTTTGCAGGCATAACTATGTAACATGAACTATCCATGTTACATATCAGAATTTACAGAATGCATGTTACCTTATAAGGGGGACAAAGGGACCAAGATGTAGCAGGAAAACTAGCGGAGGTGTATAGACAACGCCCCTGCTGCGTTTGGGGCTCAGCCTTTGGAAATGAATCTGCTGAGCCCATGCCCACTCATAGAAGCTGGTTTTCTGTAAATCTTTTTTCTGCAAATCTGGTTACCTGTAAATCTTTTGTTTATACTACCTCCCCTTTGTTGTAATAGCTTCTCCCTTGGCCTCCTCAGGATCTGTTTCTCAGGGCTACCTAGGATGCAGTCTCCTGGGCTTAAGTCCTAATTTCACCCCAAATTAAACTTAACTCTCAACTTTGAGGTTGCGCTTTTTTTTTTTAAGTCAAGAGGTAGCCAATTCATATTGTCCAGTCTGAGCCTCCTAGTTACTATAAAAGCACCAATTTAGCGCTTACAGAAAGCAAGATGTGTACATTTTCTCCCTTTTTAGAGATGAAACTATAAGGTTAAAAAGAAATAAAATGATTTAAAAAAAGAAAAAATAAATAAAATGACTTGTCCCAGTTGGCAAATGGCTAGCCTAGATCTGAACCCAGCATCTTCCCCTTCTCATATAGTCTCTAAAGTGCTAATTCATTTGAACACACTCTTTGTGCCAAAAGGGAGTGGTTTAAAGTGCTATGATTCCAGATACTGAATTTAAAGACTTGGAAGTGGGCAGATTCAGCACTCCTCAAATCAGACTGTAAGGGTGCCCCTCACCTGCCAGTGTCTAACTCCATCCTGCTTCCCAGGGAAGCACTGAGCCCAGGACGGAAGTAGAGTCACAGGGTGAGGATCAGGCAGGGGAAGAGATGCCTAGGTGGAAATGGGAGTTTCATATATGGTGAGGCTTTTTCTAGCTTTTAATGACACTGAGAGAAGATTTTGAAACATGTCAGCAAAACAAGACAAAGGCAAGATCTCAAGAGGGGAAAAAATAGAGAGGAACAGCACAAAAAAAAGACTTGTCTTCCCAAGAGGTGGTCACCCTAGCAGCACTCTTCAAGAAGCCTTTCCTTCATATCCCAAATCTCAGAGTTGCCACAAAACAGCTCCTGGGGTGATGAGGAAGCTGCCCACTGAGCCAGGGAGCCTGGAGGCTGAGATATGCTGGTCAGAGCTGACTCTGGGAGGCAGCCATCTGGAAAAACAGTATATGCAAGGCCAGTGCTGGCGCTGAATTTGTTCATTGGTGCCCTGGTGCCTGGATTAGCACAAGCAGGTCAGAGGACAAGACCTTTTGGTGCAAGAGTGTTACCAAACACATTGGCCTAAAGCACAATGAGGCCAAATAAACTGAAACATGAATCTGGAGCAGAAAAAGGTTTATTGCAGGGCCAAGGAAAGTTAACAGGTGGCTCTTGCTCAAAAGCCCCTGAACTCCCTGATGGTTGTAGTGGAGAAGTTTAATAGGCAAAATTTAGGGCAAGGGCTACAGGATATGTTGCTTTCTTATGATTGGCTGGTAGGGAGGTAAGAGGAAGGTGTTCCAGAAATTCTTTGTCTCAGTCTGAAGTTGCCATCATCCACCTCAGTTGGGGCCACAGTTCCTGCAGAAAAACTCAAAGTTATGTATATCCCTTGAGGAGGAACCAGAACTCTGCTTTATCACTGCAGGGTTTTCTTGGCTGCTCCTCCCTTGTTTCTGCATCCCTCCCTTCTCTAATTAGCAATTGTTTGAACCTGCCCTTTGGAATTCAGGGAAGATCAGAGGGTGAATGAAACCTATTTCCTATGAACAAAAAATGGGTAACACAGAACAGCTTTTGTTCTCAGGAGGGTCCTGTTGAGGACTGTGAATGTGGGTCGGAAAAAATTTTCTAGCATAACAGGGTGAAGGGAAAGAAGAGTTTATTAAGATGAGAGATGCTGCTAGCACAGAGGGACAACTTCCTGATAATGAGGGAGAGCTGACCCCTGGTTGGTCTTGTCTCTTTTTATATCCCAGGGACAGGAGAGGTCTCAGGAGACATCTACTGACTTGCTGATTGTTTGGGGAAAAAGGAGTCTTAGTGATGCTGGAGAAGATGGTAGTGGAATCCGGGTTCTTGTTCACAGCAGTCAAAGAATGAACTCCATGAACACACAGGCAGCAAACAACAAAGTCTTTATTAAAGGAAAGCAGATAGCTCCCAGTGTTACTGGGAGGGAGGAGAAGAATCCCCCTTCTCTATTGTCCTATAGGGGTTTTTAATCCCTTACGGTTGGGGGGGTAGCAACATGTGGTCCAGAGAGATGTGGTCTTCTCCCATTGGCCTTGCTTAGTTACCTATATCAGTCCTTGTCCAATAGGGTCCTAGGGGTAGAAATGTCCTATGTCTCACAGTTTCTTTGTCCTTCTTGTCTCATAAACTGAGTCACAAGAGATTAGGGATTAATGTCCATCTGGGCATAGGTACACTCCCTATAGCTAACAATGCCTGTGGGGATATTACTCCCTGGAGCCCTTAAGCCACAAATGTTAATCAATGGCCATATCAAAGAATGCATCGAAGTCCATGCTCCTACACTGACTACCTGAATTAATATTCTGCCTCATTAGGATGCACTTGCTGGTTTGTGGGGGTGTATAAGGCCACTATAGAGGCCAGTAAGGAGTGGGCCAGATACCTTTCCTAGTAGTGGGTAGTAAGGTGTAGGCCAGGTTGCTCAAGGTGGGAGAAGGGGCATTACAGTAAGATGGATGGAGCAAGGATGAGGGTCTGGTAATTCTTGTCTTTGCCAGAGGTTTGAGTTCTATCTCCTTGAAGGGGCCTTGAAGCCCAGCAGGCCCCATGTGGCCCTGCTCTGTTTCAAGAGCCAGTCCTTACAGTTTGACTGCCATGGCCTTGCTGGCAATGGAAAAAAGCTTCCCAGAGCTGTGTGTTCTTCACATGGGTGAGGCTCACTCCTTACCCTGGGAACCTGTGTTGAGAACTATTTGTACCTACTAAGGAAATACCATTAAAAATAAAATCTTCTCCCAACACAGGAAACTTCTCCACAAAGGTAGTGGAGACAGAAAACAGTTGTATTAGTGAGTAAAGTTTCAACCAGAATGTGATACACACCACAGGCAGTCTGCTGAGAGATTGAAGAGATGGGGAAAAAAATCTCACCCCCTTATATATTGATAGAACCCATTACATACATGTTCTCAGACAAACAATACCTAGTTATCAAGTAAGGGGACTTGACAGCACCATTTGTCGCACATTGTTCATCCTTGACTCATAGTAAATGGGGTGAGACTGTGTCTTAGCTTATCAGCTATGCCTAGTGGAGAAACAAACTTCTCATATCTTTATGACTGAAGGTAGTTTTGCAACTTCAGTAAGGCTCCAACCCTCCCATAGAGGCTGGAGGATGGGGTGCTATTTTCCTTGATGTTTACATTTCAAAGAGATGGCTCCCAGGCTTGTGAGAAAGGCATTTACGGGTCATCAAGCTGACAAAAGGCCCATCTAGTTTTGAAAAGGTTTTATATACATTTCAAGGAGAGAATAATCTATTTACAAGTTTTCTTTCTTTTTCCTTTTTTTTTTTTTTTCCTTTTTACTGCCTGCAACATATGGAATTTACCAGGCTAGAAATCAAACTGGAGCTGTAACTGCCAGCCTACCCCACAGCCACAGCAGCACCGGATCTGAGCTGCATCTGTGACCTATGCCACAGCTGGCATGAATGCCGGATCTTTAACCCACTGAGTGAGGCTAGGGATGAAACCCACGTCCTCATGGACACTACAGGACTTCAAGTCCCCTCTAAGGAGATAGAACTCAAAGCCTCTGGCCAAGAAAAAAATTACTAGTCCCTTATCATCACCCCACCCATTCTCATTGTAATGCCCCTTCCCCCACCTTGAGCAACCTGGTCTACTCCTTCCTCCCCCTACTAGGAAAGGTTGTGGCCCACTCCTCAACCCAGCCCCTATATGGTCCTTTAACACCCCAACCAATCAGCAAGTGTATCCTAAGACCCTTCTTTCCCCAACCAATCAGCAGGTAAACAAGACCTCTCCTTTCTCTGGACTATAAAAACAGCAATGACCACCAGCCCAGATTTTGCTCTCCCTGATTATTAAGAAGTTGTCCCACTGTGCTAGCAGAATGTCTTAGAACTCTCCTTCCAACCTGCTTGCACAGACCACAGCAGACACTATGTTGGGCTCTTAACCCATTAAGCTACAATAGGAACTCCATTACAAATTTTCTAAAGTAAAAGTTCTGAGTAAAAGGAGGAAGAGAAATTGCCTCTTGTTTTCAACCAGAAGAATTAATCCCTTCTTTTTTATTTTTATTTGTCCTTACATACCCTACCCCATGTTTTCAAAGTCTGCAGGTCTTCTGGTTCCAATGCCTTAATCTGCACTTTTAGAGCTCTGTAGGAGATTCTGCTAGTCAGTTGGAACAGAGTTTCTGAGAGTGGCAGATACCTGGAGTGTCACAATCTTCAGAGACTAATTAAAATGCATATTCCCAGGACCTGTGCAGAGAACCACAGTGTCAGTCAGAATCCCAGGGGTGGAGATGGCAATTACATTTAAATAAGCCCTCTGGAGTTCCCATCATGGCCCAGAGGAAACAAATTCAACTAGGAACGATGAGGTTGTGGGTTTGATCCCTGGCCTCGTTTAATGGGTTAAGGATCCGGAGTTGCCATGAGCTGTGGTGTAGGTCGCAGATGCATCTTTGCTCTGGCATTGCTATGGCTGTGCTATAGGCCTGCAGCTACAGCTCTGATTAGACCCCTAGCCTGGGAACCTTCATATGCCACAGGTGTGGCCCTCAAAAGGACAAAAAAAAAAAAAAATAGACAAGCCCTCTGGAGGATTCTAAAAACTCTCTAAAGTTGAGAAATCACTGCCTTAGTCGACAGCATCAACTTTCACAAGATCTCTGTGCATCTGGGAGACATAAATATTTCCATAGGCCACACGGAATGAGTAATTTGAAGGGATCATTTTCTAGACCCTCATGTTTTCATTTTTACTCTTCAAAAAATTGATTTAAGAGTATCACCCCTGGTTGTTGTTGAACCCAAGTTTGTGTGCCTGCAGCACAGTGAAGCCAACCAAACTATGTCAGAGTTTGGAGCAGACAAAAGTTTATAGCAAGTGTTGCAGAAGAGAGAGTGAGAGAAGAGTCACATCCCATGTGTCAGGTGAGTCACTGGGATAGGACCAGCTGCCAAGTGAGGGACATGGGCTTTTCAGTGGAAAGCATTCAAGAGTGAGCCAAAGTAAAGTGAAAGCAGGTATATTGAGAGAATTGTTTTGTCTCAGAAATGAGAATGTCCCTGGGGCATGAGGGTGGTTAGTTTTTATGGGCTAAGTAATTTCTTGGGCCAGTGAGTGGGAGGATTACTCTAACTTCTTTGGGGAAGGGGCAGGGAGTTCCAGGAATTGGGCCACCACCTACTTTTTGGTCTTTTATAGTCAGCCTCAGAATTTTCAACTGTGCTGGTGGGTGTGTCATTTAGCATTGGGATAGTAGGGATGGTGTCACCTTTAAAAGAATGACAGAGTTGTTGAGGATACAACAAAAACTGGTTAGAACCCATTAGGTCCAAGATGGCAGAAGATTCTCCTTCCAGTAGACTCAGAGCCTCATAGGCACATTGTAACACACTAGCTAAATGACACACCCACAGACACTATGACAGTTCCAGAAGCCAGCCATAAAAGTCCAAAAAGTGAGCAGTGGCCTGATTCCTTGAAATACCCGCCCTTGTTGCCAAAATATCAGCTGCCTCTGTACACAAATGCCAAATAGAAATGCAGAGACAGAGTTGGAGGAAACGGAAAAAAGTAGCTTTAATTGCAAGGCAAAGGGGAACACGATAGGCTAGTGCATCACGGACTCTGCCCCTGCCCCTGGCCTTGGAGGGGGTAGTGAGGAGTCTTATAGTGTTCAAGGTGCAGGGTGTGATCAGCTCAAGGATATTTTCCTGATTGGTATGTGTCAAGGTAACTGGGAGTCAATGTCATCAACCTCCTGTTTTCAACTGGTCTGGGGTCTACGTGCTTATGGGCAGCATGCAGTTAACTTCTTTCAGCTGGTGGGCACTTCAGCACCTGCAAAACAGCTCCAAGGACATAGCTCAGAATATTATTTATAGTCTTTGAAGAACTGAAGGTCCTTACCTTTGTTGAGTGGCTGAATTATTATTACTGTTTTCTTTTTTCTCTGTATTTTTTTTTCACTCTTCTGATTAAATCGGTTTTTCAACTAAAGTTTTTCTATAGATAAAAAGGCAAGTGGAGGACAGGAGTAGTGGTGGGGGGGGGGTCCATTCTGGGAAGGCCTCACTGGTCCAGCTCAGTTAAACCCTTCCCCAAAATGGTTAGACTATCTTCCACTCATTAGCCCACAGAATTACCCAGCCCATAAAAACTAACCACCCCCACCCTCTGGGGCTGCTCTCAGTTTCTGAGATGAACTACAGTCTGTCTATGGAATGCTATTTCTCTCAGTAAACCTGCTTTCACTTTACTACGGCTCACTCTTGAATTCTCTTCTGTGTGAAGCCAAGGACCTTCACTTGGTGGCCCATTCCAGGAAACTCACCCAAGACTTGGGACATGACCCCCCCTCCCCGCCCCGCTGCCCATTTTCCCAAAACATCTTTACAAAGGAAGAGGAAGAAGGTTGTCTTCTCCCTCTCCCCACTTTTTCTTTAATTATAAAAATGTAGCCTACTTAGTTTTTAGTGCAAAGCCCTATTGCCTCCCTTCTTGTATCTTTCACTATATATATCTATATATATATATATATAGAGAGAGAGAGAGAGAGAGAGAGAGAGTCATCTTTCACCCTCTTTAAACAAAGGAAAGGCATAAAAAGGAAAACTATATATTTATGGTCATGTAACATCCCCATCCCAATCCAACAAGCTTTGGTTTAGAGCCAAACTTGTGGCATATAGAAAGTCCCAGGCTAGGGGTCAAATCAGAGCTGCAGCTTCTGACCTACACCACAGCCGCAGCAATGCCAGATCCAAGCTGAGTTCGCAACCTACACAGCAACTCCAGATCCTTAACCTCATAAGTGAGGCCAGGTATTGAACCCACATCCTCATGGATTCTAGTCAGATTTGTTAGCCCTGAGCCACAATGGGAACTCCCCACAAGCATTCTATATTAATAAATCTACTTCTTACATATCATTGTGCCTCTTGTTGAATTCCTTCTGTGCTGAGACAAAGAACCTGAGCTTCATCAAGTCCTGAGGTAGGTTGTGAGTTTTCCTTCAGAAGATTGTGGGTTTGAGTCTCACCTGAGGTGTGTGGTTTCAGCATGCTAACATGTTACAATGAGCAAATAACGAGGTTCAAGGTCTACTGAGAGTGAAATCTTCTGCTATCTTGGGCTCAGTTTGTTCTAACTAGTTTTTGTCATATCCTCAACGTCTGTGCCGTTCTTTTAATGGTTATTCCCTGACCCCTCCTGTCTCACAACAATAAAGCAAGGAGAACAGGTGGCTCACGATTAAAAGACCTGAACTCTCTAATTGTTTTCAGGGAAGCTTTCATTGGCAAAATTTGGGGTGAGGGCTACAGGATGTGTGACCTTTCTCTGTTTCTGAGGTAACAGGGTGGTTCTCCAGGAATCTTGTGCTCAGCCTGAGCTTACCATCCTCCAGCTGGGTAGAGGCCTTAGTTCCTGCAGAAGAATTCAAAGGTATTGTTAGGCATATCCCTTGAGCAGGAACCAGGACCCTGTTTTATCACTGCACTAATGTTTCTTAACTCCTCCTTTGTTCCTGCATTCCCTCCCTTCCCTAATTAATAACTGTTTGAATCTTCCCTTTGGAACTCAGGGAACGTCTAGGAAGCTAAGCCTTTTTCCTACAAACAAGAAAGGAGGACACAGGGGCTTCTATACCCAAGAGGGCCCCACAGTGTCCTGCTAGGTTTTGATCCCCCCCCTTTTCTCTGATACACCTAGGTCTTGCGGGAGAACAGGTCCAGGACAAGAAAGGGAATAACATTTTGGATAGAGAAGTTTATCATAAACTGGGCAGAGGAACTTGGCTAGTTTAGGGGATTCTAGGTTTCCTGGTCTTCTATGTTACTTCCTCTTCCTCCCAGGTATTCATGGTCATCTTTCACCCTCTCTAAACAAAGGAATAGCATAAAAAGGAGAGCTGTATATTTATGGTCATGTAACATCCCAATCCAATAAGGTTTCAATAAAAATATGTACAAATAGAAATAGAAGGAGGAGGAGGAGGGACATGGAGAGGAGGAGAAAGGAGAAACAAGAGAAGGAAGACTTCATAACTACCATGAATCTTAAAGTGATGCTTTCTTCCTGATTGGGTGAGAAGGGAGTACAGTGGATATAATTCAAGAAAAAAGAACATCTGAGGGAGAGGCTGAGAGGCCTGGGGCAGCTAAGCAACAGAGCTTGGCCAAGAAGTACTGAAGTTATCTCCTTTCATCATGATAACAAACATACAGTCAGGCTGCAGCCATTGGGAATTTAGGAGTGAGGTGATTTTCTAAAAGGAAGGTATTGCCATGTTTGTTTGAGTTGGGGAAGAAAATAAAGTTAGGTGTTTCCTAACCCCCGAACTCCATACTTCTATTTGGCTGCCTGATCTAACCTGAAGACTGGCTTTAGCTAACCAATGAAAAATGGATGACACTGTCCCAAAACTGAATTAGTTAAATGTGCAACTCCATAGTTTTGAATAATATGTATAAAAATATTAAAGGCACATATACAACATGGTAGGAATTACATCTTTTGCAACTAATGAAATTCTGATAGAAATTTGTTTATGTCAACTTAAAAGTCTTATTAAAAAACAAAATTCAAGTGAGTAAATTTAAAGATCTAATTGGCTTTATTAGACAATTCATATATCAGGCAGTGGCCCTTCTCACAACTGGAAGAGCCTTCTGAGGGATTGTATAAAATGGAAGGTTTTTTATAGAAAGAAGGGTGGAACAAGGAAACTATTAGCAAAAGGAAAGAAAGGGTCATTTTTAGCCCAAGACATCTTCTTTTGAGGGGGAAGAGAATGGCAAGGGTTTTATCATACAGATTGTCTCTTCTTTCTCTGGGGGCTGGAGAGGGCCCACAAGATATACCTCATTGGTGCAGACCAGAAAATTTTAGATGAAGATTGAGATTACATTTCTGGTGATGGCTGAAATTACAGTTAGGTTAGGTAGTAAATCTAGGTTTGATTATCACAGGCTTTAGCACAAGTGATGCCATTTGGGAGCTGTGGTGTTTCTCTTTAACAGTGTGGTAGAAGGTATATAGTTTTTGGGTTTTTTTTTTTTTCTTTGTTTCTTTTTTTTACGGCCACACCTGCAGCATATGGAAGTTCTTAGGCTAGGGGTCAAATGGGAGCTGCAGCTGCAGGCCTATGCCACAGCAAAACCAGATCCAAGCCACATCTATGACCTATGCTGCAGGACCGGCAATGCTGGATCCTTAACCCATTGAGTGAGTCCGAGGATCAAACCTGCATCATCATGGAGCCTACATCAGCCGCTTAACCCACTGAACCATAGCGGGAAGAGCCTTCTGAGGGATTGTATAAAATGGAAGGTTTTTGCAAAAAGAAGGGTGGAACAAGGAAGCTATTAACAAAAGCTTCATGTTTAGGGAGTGCGTGAACAAATATATTATAAAGCATAGCCTGAAGATTGGAAGGCTTGAGACCTTAGACACTTAGTCCCATACAGGGCAACACAGCGCACCAGTGAACAAAGACCAAAAGAAAGGAGTATAACATCCACCCCATGGCACCAGAAGTAGCTGCATCTCTATATTTGTGGTAAATATAACAAACTCTTAAAGAGTCCTAGTAAAGCACTGAGAAAATTGGCAATAGTGTCAAATAAAAATCAGTATTTGTGGCAGCACGAGAGGTAAAGGTGAGTCACATAGGATCCCACTTCTGATATCATGTAATGTCAAATAGTAAACAGCATCAAGGCTGCAAAGAACAAAGAACTTTATTTGGGTTCTTAGGGATTGCAATTCAGGAGACACAGTAAAACTGAGAATTTTCTGGGAAGAAAAAGAATCAGGGCTTTATAAAGACAAAAAGCCATAAGGTTGTAAAAGTTGTCTTGAAGGAAGCACGATTAGTCCTAATGCAAAAAGGAAATATTTGCCCTTAAAGAATAGGCTGCCATAAATTATTTAGGGTAAGGATCCAATAACTATCTTCAGTTTTTGGAATGTTGCGCAGATTTTCTGGATGCCTTTGTTAAGTGGTCAAATGTTCCATTCCATCCAGGTTGAGATGTGCACAAGCCCCACTTTCTCAATAGCCTCCCAGCTTCATTTTAGAGAGCTCTCTTAGCAATACAACTCCAACCTGATTTTCCTTTCACATTTCCCCCTTTTGATTGAGTTCTTTCTTTGGAAAGCATCAATGATGAACCATTTGATTATTTGGCATCGGCATGACTCCCTCATGGCTAGGAAGGCTCATCCCTAGGGAACCATGTTTCACAGAGGAAGAAAAGGGGTGATTGTGTGAGAGGTAGGCTTTCAGAGAGTTTATAACCACACTTAAGCAACAAGAAGCCATGTAGGAAGTGAGTCTTAGGCAGTGTTCAAAAGAGGAAAACTTCATGGATTTTCAATAGGAGGAATTTTATAGGAGTGGTTAATCATCTCCAGATGTTGAGCTTTCATTATCCCTGTGGAGGATATCTTAACATAGCAGTGAGAGATACAAAGTGTTAACAAGTTACAGGATATACAGATAGTAATTTTATTGTGAGAATCGATAATAATTTCATAGCAAAGATTTTAGTCATCTTTCACATGAACCACCTGAAGTATTTCTCCAAGACTGGGTGTTGGGTCATTCACAGCATTTATTTACTTTTTCATATGATTTATTGTGTGGACGACATTAGATGATTCACTTGGTATAAAAACACAACAATCAGTTTGAATTATAGCACAGGTACCAACTTGAGAGGCTATAATACTGTCAAGAGCCATCCACTTCTGTAAGACTGCCTCTCTCATTAAAGATACTTCAGAATTTAAAAGATTTACAGCTTGTTGGCTGTCATTTAGGGCTTGTTGGATAAATTTGGTTAAAGCTTCTATGTGACTAATGGCATCTTGAGCTCCCAGTGAAGGAAGAAAAATATCTGCCAAATGATCATACCATTGAAAGACTGACATAATTCATCTTGCTTCTAACAAGGGGTAATTTACAGGGGCCATGTTGAAGGTTGTGTGTATATACCCTTAAGTCCAAGGAAATTCTGAAGTATACCTTATCCACCCAGGAGGGAACCAAGGCCCAAAGTTTGTTCCACAAAACCCTTAAATTTCATTTGTTCCATCCCAATCAGTTCCAAACCTATCAATGGCTTTTAATGTGATAGTTACAGTAGAAGAATCATGTGATGCCCCTAGAAGATGTTAGGTTATTATTAGGTAAGTTTATCTTTGTATGGTTAAGTAGTTCCCAATATAAAGGGTCTTTGGTACTAAGATGTAGTTAGCCCAGTGTTAACTATATACATCCATCCCATAATTGGAGAACAGTACCCCAAAAGACAAGAGGTGACTTTTTTGGTTCTAGTCTAGCTCTTTACTGAGATGGCATTAAAAGAAAACATTTATGTCCAGAGTCATTAAGGTTTGTTTGATGGGCCATTCATGTGGGTTCCAATTAGTGATATCTGTGGTTTCTAGAGTACAACTGGTGTTTCTTTCTTCTCAAATGAATTTCTTAAAGACAACCAGTTAGATCTTTATGGTGGAGATAGCCACAAATAACTCAGAAGGGCTGGCCAACGGAAGTTGTCCAAAAATCCAAAAATTGGATTCATTTTTTAAATTAGCTGATAATTGTGTCATAGGAGGAAAAACATTTGAATCAAAATAATTGATATGTGCAAAAGGCAAATAAAAAGAAAGATTACCCAGGCCTGGCCCTGAATCGTGAGAGAGCTGTCCACAACAGATGTCTGCTTTGTTATACCTGGCTTTTGATCTGGTTAATTTTAGTTTCAGTTTTCTAGATGGTTGTGAGGTCAAGGAAAGAGGTGGCCTTGGACAAATTTTTATTTTGGTTTTGGCTTTTTAAATTATTTCTGCTTCTTTTTTTGGTTTTAGACATGCTTATAGAGTGCTTTTGTTTTTTCTTGCTTTATCATGTTCACAGTGACTTTGTCTGAGGCTGATGTTCTATTAAATTATTTATACCAACAAGACAGCTGAGATCCAGGCCAGCATTTGGTTGTCAGAGGATGCTTCCCTCTGTTTCACAATACGCCTACAAAGTACATCCTACTGATTCCCAAATGGGGAAAAAAGGCTTAGCAAGATTAACTTAGTTAGGTTCACAAGTTCAAGAAGTGGTAGAGCCTTTGCTCCCAGCAAATTCAGGAGTCTACTTCCTCCCTAAAGTAAATAATATGCAGGAGTTCCTGTGATGGCTCAGCAGTAATGAACCCGAGTAATATCCACGAGGATGCAGGTTTGACCCCTGGCCTGGCTCAGTGGGTTAAGGATCTGGCCTTACTGTGAGCTGTGTAGGTCACAGATGTGGCTCAGATCCCGCATTGCAGAGGCTGTGCTGTAGGCCAGTAGTTGCAGCTCCAATTCAACCCCTAGCCTGGGAACTTTCATATGCCATGGATGTGGTCCTAAAAAGACTATATATATATATGAAACACACACACATATATATATGTATATATGATACACACATATTGTATATATTTTATATATGTATTTTATAGTGCTTCTTTCTGAAAGTATCAAAGATGAGGGAAAAGCAATTCTAAGAGAAAGGGAGCTGAATAAACAATCAAGATGTCCACTCTCCTGCAAATGTGAATTAGTAAGTAATTTCACTGGTGCAATTACTGGTGTTTTGGTGTTACTCTGATAATAATAGTAGCTTCCTTTTATTGGTGTCTAAAATCTTAGTAAAGAATCAGATTCAGGGGTTGAGGTAGAAACATGTTGACCCAGGAAATACCAACTGAGTAACTGGACATGAATAGAAACTATTCACCATGAGGAATCCAAGAATTAAGTTCTAAGAAGATGTGTAAATGACACTTGGAAAGAATAATTCCTGTTGGAAAAATCTGGTTTCATGTAAGCAGTTCGTATTGCACAAAACTTTTTTTTTTTTTTTTTAATGGCTACACCCACGGCGTATGGAATCTCTCTGGCCAGGGACTAAATCTAAGCCATAGCTTCAGCAATGCTAGATCCTTTCACCCAATGTCCTAGGCCGGTGTTGAACCTGTGGCTCCTCAGCAACCTGATCTGCAGTCAAATTCTTATCTCACTACACCACCTGGGGAACTCCTGGCACGATTTTTAGTTGATCGAATTAATTCATAGAGGAAATTGTTTTAGGAGATGTCTGAAATGTAATCTGGCCAGGCCAGGATCTGTTTATACTTGTGTTGTCCATGAACAAGAAAATAGTAAATGGCCTGAATTCCCTGGGCTTTGTTATTCAGCAGGATAAAGAAATGACTTCCCAAAGTTTTCTAAGGGAGACCAAGAAGAATTCAGATGGAAGAAGTTGTATATAAAGAGTATTGTTTTGCAAATACCACAATAGCCTGGAAAAATGATCATGTTCCCTCTCAAAATAAAGTGTTTTCAATAAAATGGTTATAAAAATCTTGAACCTTATGATTATCACATATATCTGAGTTTGAGTTTTAGCAAGTCATACATCCAAAGCAACGGGTTAAGACAAAATGTGCAAGTTATTTATTCAGTGCAAATAAACCTGTGTATCAAGAACAGAAGAGTTTCAATAGTAAATGCTACCATGTACGTGTATTTATTTTAGCAATGTATGTGTCATACAGATCAAGTGTAAAATAGGTGGGGGAAAACCTACTTCATGTTGAAAAACACCATGTAAAGTTTAGAATTCAATGTACTGTAAAAATTGCAGAGGCTAATCATCTATGAGCCGTAGTTCCCTAAAGATCTAAACGATTTATGAAATTAAAACAAGTACCTGTTAAGTAGCAAATCAGGCCTCAGGTACTAGCTATTTCTGTCAGTGTGTGAAAACTGTACAATAAATAAAAGGAAACAAACAGAACAGCTCAGATTAGCAAATGTTTCCTATCAAAAACCCTTAGTCCTTTGGAAAAAATGCCTGAAGCCTGCGAAAGATAAATATCTGAAAATTTAGGCATGCACGCACACACACGAACACACACATAACCTAGGCCACAAAAAGGGTTAGTTTAAAAGTCTAAGTAGGAGTAACACAACAAAAATAACAATAACTATAACAACCTATCAATCCCTGAGAATCAAGAGCTCTACAAAATGACAGCAGCAAGTGCAACGATTCCATATCTCTAAAATGATCATAATTAATATGTTTGAGGCTAAATATTTTCAATGACAGTTATAGCTGTCAGAATACTGTCACCACAACCCAATGAAGAGTAAAAAGTTATAATATGGCTTTTCATTGAATGCAGTAATGTCCAGTATTATTTTATGGGTTAGATAAAGAGCAAGAAAACATGCACTTTTTTAAAAAGCAGCTTTATTGAGGTATGACTGGCAAATAGAAATCCCTCTTCCCTTCCTTTCATTCTTCCCCTTTCCTCCCCTCTCAGGAGCACGGTCTAGCCTCTTTCACTCAGCATAATTATTCTGATATTCATTCCTGTTGTTGCATGAACTATTGATCAGTTCATTCCTTTTTATTGCTGAGTGGTATATACTACGACTTGTTTATATTTTCACATATTAAGGACACTTGGGTTGTTTAATTTGGGAAAGATACTATGAACACTTATGTACAAGTCAAAGTATTTATGCTTTCATTTATCTTGGGTAAATAGCTAGGAGTAGAATGACTGGGTCATATGATAGGTATATGTTTAACTTTTTAAGAATCTGCCAAACTGTTTTCCAAGCAGTATATCATTCTCACTAGTAGTGTATGAGAGTTCTAACTCCTCCATATCTTTGCCAACCCTTGGGGTGGTGGGTTTTTTCAATTTTGGATATCTATTACCTCATTAGGGTTTTAATTTGCATTTCCTTAATGATTAATGATTCTGACCATCTTTCCATGTGGTTATTGGCCGTCTGTACATCTTTTTTGGTAAACGGTCTATTTGAATCATTTGCCCATTTTTCAATTGTATTGTTTTCTTACTGAGTTTTGAGAATTCTTTGTATATGATGCACACAAGTTCTTTATCAGATATATAATTTTCAAACATTTTTTTCCAAATCTGTGGCTTGTCTTTTCATTCTCTTAACAGTGTCTTTAAGGAGCAGAAGTTCTTAATTTGATTAAGTACTATTTATTTGTCCTTTTATGAATTACCTTTTTTTGGGCAACAACCATGGAATGCAAAATTTTCTGGGAAGGGATCCAACCTGCATCAGAGCAGTGACCTGAGCCACAGCAGTGACAATACCAGATCCTTAACTGTTTGTCCACCAGGGAACTCCAATGGATCACATTTTTTATGTTATACCTAAGAGCTCTGTCTAAACACAAGGTCACAGACATATCCCATGTTTTCTCCCAGATCTTTTTTAGTTTTATGTATTAGACTTAGGTCAGTGAGCCATTGCTATGGGTATTCTGCACTGCAAAGTCTAGCAACCCTGTCTTCTCTAACTCCTTCCTCCATCTCTCAACTCAGAGACTGACAGGCACTGCCTAGGTTCCTCTTCCTTTCACCAGGGCCTTACAACCTTCTCCAGGCAGTAAGATGAAGCAATTCTAAGGCTTTCCAATTGCTTCCCATTTCTCAAGAGTCATCGTACCTTGTTGCCTATGTTCAAAGTCTTGAGTTCCAATGTCTCATATACTTAATCCAGTTCTTTATGTGTTTCAGACTGGAAGGTAAAGCCACCCCCTGTTGCTCTCTCCTGACACAAGCAGAAATCCTGTCAATTCTTGAACTTTAACAAACCTGCCTTTCCTTAGTGATGAAAGGACAAGAGTATGCCGCCTAAAGTTGGAATATGTAGCCTCTTTGTTCTTTTTCTGTATACCTTAAAGCATTTAATGGTCCGTGATAATTATGGATATTTCTGTACCCCTCAAACAAGATGATGTAAAAATAGGAATCAAAAAAATAAAAGTTCTGTCTACTCTTTCATGAGGCTAATTTTCCTTACTATTGCTGTCTTACATTTATTATTTTTCAAAAAGTTTTCTAGACCCTGCAAGTTGGGCAGCTAGTCTCTGAAAGCCTTTCATAAATTTCATTGAGGTTGGTCCCTGCAGTCTCTGAATTGTGTAATTATATTCCTTCAGTTAAGATCATCCCAATGAGAAACCAAATATGCCATCGTAATTCTCTCAAGTTATAATGTTCTCCACCTTGGGTTATGTAATATGCACCTGACAATACCAGCAAGCAACGTCTTGATTTTTTTCTTTCTTTCTTTTTTTTTTTTTTAATGGCCAAACCTGCAACATATGGAAGATCCCTGGCCAGGGACTGAACCTGAGCTATAGCTACAACCTATGCCACAGCTGGGACAATGCCAGATTGTTAACCCACTGTGCCAGGCCAGGGATCAGAACCTATACCTCCTCAATAACCTGAGCTGATGCAGTCAGATTCTTAACCCACTGTACCACAGTGGGAACCCCACATCTCGATTTTTTTTTTTTTTTTGAGGCTGCGGGTGGACGTTCCCAGGCTAGGGGTCAAATCAGAGCTGTAGCCACTGGCCTAGGCCACAGCCACATCAACACGGGATTTGAGCCGCGTCTGCAACCTACACCACGGCTCACCACAGTGCCAGATCCTTAACCCACTGAGTGAGGCCAGGGATTGAACCCACAACCTCATAGCTCCTAGTCGGATTTGTTTCCGCTATGCCATGACAGGAACTCCGACATTTTGATATTTTTAACCTACATGGACAGTCTAAACACAGTCATAAGACTGACTTTGTATTATCTGGAAAGAAGACAGATGGGAAAATTAACAAGGAAAAAAAACCTTCATCATGTGCCAGAAAAACCCATGCTACTGCTCAGAACCCACCCTCAGATTGATCATTCAGGGAAAATCTTAGAAGTTCTAATACGAGGGTTTCTACATCCTCGGTGGGGGTGAGAGTCCTCCATTATGGAGATGAACTTCCCTCTTGGAGAATGGGAGCTGAAAGTGTTTTTTCCACCTTTATGTATTTCCCTAAGAGCTCATTCCTTCATTTGATGTTCTTATTAATTTATTTTGGCCACACCCATGGTATGAGTAAGTTCCTAGGCCAGGGATGGAACCTGAGCCACAGAGGCAGCCCAAGCTGCTGCAGTGACAATGCTGCTCCTTAACATGCTGTGCCACAAGGGAACTCCTTACTGTTTTTATTTACAGCATTTCACCTTAAGAATTGTTTTTGACACTGAGAAAACACATAAAATATGACTGCCACATATTACACTACTTATTTGGTTGCCTAGGTGATAAAGCTAGGACAATAGTGAAGCTTCTGCTAACATAAAATCTAGTTTCTTGTAGTATTTCCCATCTTAGTAAATGAGAATACCATCCTCATTGGAGATGGAAGAGGAGACAGAGTGAATGACATTCTCACAGTTTTTACTTTTGAAAAACAGCATAAAATATTTAGCTACTTCAAATGGGGACTAGAGACAGGACCTGCTAAATGTTCTCCAAGCCACACACTGACATCCTAACTTGCTCACATAAGGACCAGGATCTTCTACGTTCCTTCTTGCAGGTAGTGGGTTTAGCCACAAAGCATTAGTTAAGAGTTATTAAGAAAGGCCCATGGGAGATGTAACTATATAAAAATGAGAGGAGTTCCCACTGTGGCTGAATGTTAACAAATCCAACTAGTATCCATGAGGATGTGGGTTCGATCTTTGGCCCCATTCAGTGGGTTAAGGATCTGACATTGCTGGGAGTTGTGGTGTAGGTCAGAGACATGGCTCGGATCTGGCATTGCCACAGTCACAGCTCGGATATGGCATTGCTGTGGCTGTGGCATAGGCCAGCATCTGCAGCTATGATTTGACCCCCAGACTGAGAACTTTCATATGCCATGGATGTGGCCCTAAAAAGATAATAAAAATAAAATAAAATAAAACATAAAAAATAGAGAATCTCATGAGGCTGGGGTGGGGGTGGGGAGTGTTGTCATTATGGCTTAAGCCTGGAGGGGCTAATAAATTACAAACTCTTTATATAGTGACAGAGACAGTCACCCCATAGTCTTAGTCCTATGAAACTAGAAGTGAAAAAAAATGAGAGTGTGTGTATGTGTGTGTGTTATGCGTCTGTAAAGAGTGAATGACATTCTGAGAGAGAAGAAAGATGGCAGGAAGGAGAAAGACAAGGGAGGGAAGGACTCCTTTGGCTAAAATAATTGACAAAATTTACTACTTTGCTTTGAAGGAGTGTGCCTTAGGAATTCTCATAGAGCCTGTTAACTCTTAGTTTTCTTCATCTATTAGGCTCCAGTTGTTTCTATAGTATCTTAATAAGTGAAAGGGGTATGGGTGGGTTCCCACTGCTACACACCTTTCAGGTCAGGTCTACTTTGAAAAAGTGCTAAAAGTTTGGAGACAATCCCAGTGCTTCCCTGTATCTTGAGGACTTTCTTCAACAAAACAAATGTCCATGGCCCAGAAATGAAAAATGTTTTTAAACCATTTTGAAAAATACAAGAGAAGGTAAAATATTAAAACTAAACTTTGGTAATTTTTAGAAGTTTAACAAACATAAACTCAAAGAAATATACTTAAGAAATGAAGTTTATAATAAAGAAATAAAGTAATGTGAAAAGGATAATATGCCAACAAACTAACTGATAAGAGGAACTACATCTTGAGCTTCATGAAATT
The DNA here is from genome assembly GCF_016906955.1 of Phacochoerus africanus. Taxonomy (NCBI): domain Eukaryota; kingdom Metazoa; phylum Chordata; class Mammalia; order Artiodactyla; family Suidae; genus Phacochoerus; species Phacochoerus africanus. Next base: position 33,369,921 of record NC_062556.1, on the reverse strand, counting down.
CGAGATCATGCTGGTCTTGTTTACAGCACAGTGCCTAGAACACAGTACTCAGTAATTTTTTTTTTTTGTCTTTCCAGGGCCACACCCACATGACATATGGAGGTTCCCAGGTTAGGGGTCTAATTGGAGCTGTAGCCGCCGGCCTACACCACAGCCACAGCCACTCGGGATCCAAGCCGTGTCTGTGACCTACACCACAGCTCATGGCAATGCCGATCCTTAACCCACTGAGCAAGGCCAGGGATAGAACCCGCAACCTCATGGTTCCTAGTCGGATTTGTTAACCACTGAGTCACAATGGGAACTCCACTCAGTAAATACTTACTAAATTTTTTTTGAACTATAATTAAAACCATTTTTTTTGAAAGGCAAAAAGGTAATAACTTGAGCTGAGAATATTGACATGGACAGCCAAAGAAAAAGTAAGGTTTGAAACAGGAGGAAGAGAGGAAAGGAAGGAAAGAAAGGGGTGGAGGAGAGAGAGGAAGAGGCCACGGGGCAGGAGGGAGGGGGGAAGAGATAGATCTGCTATTAGAACTAGGAGGAAAAAAACAAAAATAAATGTTGTATTTCATGGCAATGACAAACTGTAAAACAAATCTAAGGGGCTTTAACATGACAGATATAACCACAGCACAAACAAAAAACTAAAAATAAAGAGTAAGAGGGAAGAAAGTCCTAAGAGTTGTGAAGATTACAAAGATAATGAATGGAAAATGCTTACCACCATGCTGACACTTAGGAAAACCTCAGCAAACAGTAACAATTGTTCTTTATTACATATTCCACCCCCATCTCCACATCCAGGCCTGTAGATACTCTTAATAACAGAAAGTCACTGATGTACTGAGCCAAGGATATCTTGCTGTGTCAAGAATGGGACTCCCACCTTCAATGCCCCAGCGATAATCAGTAGGGCAAACAGACTGGTCTCACCTGCTATCCAATATAAACTTTTCTTGACATCGACAGGTCAAATCACATATATCACATATCACCACAAAGAACTGTTCCTAAGGATTGTTATCATGATAACCACCACCAGCACTAGTGCCATCTATTGAGAGTGTATCCTAGGCTTAGCACGGTACTAGGTACTACTGTCCCCATCTATCAAACAAGAAAGTGCAGAGAACCAGTACTTTAAGCTACTCTCAGACCACAGTGTGTATTCTTCTGCCTCTTCCCTTATTAGTCAGCTGTCAAAGTCATCAAAAGTTACCATGGGCCCTCTTCTGGTTTTCAACTTAGGATAAACATTAGAATTACTTGGAGATCTTTTTGAAAAAAAACAGTGCTCAAGCCACCCACTCCTTGTTCACAATGATGCACTGCAATGTTAAAAAACAAAAATCCCCACATTGTCAGTTATGTTTTTCTCACTTGTACTCTTTTACTTTTTAAGATACTATAGAAGCAATGGTGGGCTAATAAATAAACAATACTTAAGAGTTAGTGGCCCCTGAGAAAATGCCTGAGGCCCTTTCCTGTAAAGCAAAGTACTAAATTTTGTCAATTATTTTGACCAGAGAATTCTATTTTCCCCTCCCTCCCTTCCTCACTCCTTTCTTTTCAACTATTCAGTTCTGACTTCATAGGACTGAGACTATGAGACTACTATCTTTGTCCTATTAAATGAAGAGTCTATGGTTCAGATGCACTGGTTTCTCTGTAATGGATGTTATGGTTGCTTCTCCACCTCTCCTCCTCCTTCTGGCAAGCATCCTGACTTTCAGATACATGTTCTCTGCCTCAAATCAAACATGGTTCCAGGAAAGCAGACCAACCCCACCTGGATCAGGCCTAATCTAATCCACAGACCCTTGCTAAAGCTTCTGGTTCATAAGCTGAAAAGTAGTACATTAAGAGAGTACTCAAAACAACACATCCAAAGTTTTGAATATTTTTGCTGTTATATTAAGCAATGTTATCATACTAAGAACTGCTATTTGGCCTCAGGTAGTTTGGCAAGAAATATGGCAAGCTAAATACAGTTAATTCTGTCATTACAGGGGAGGCTTTGATATGCTATAATTGTCATTCTATAGAAGGCAATTCGTATGGGGTTAATACCAGATGAACATGAAAAATAACATTCAGCAAATAAAATATACAGCAAAACAATGTATTTAACAGTGCATTGATTTTATTGGTGGCAGAAGAAAAAATTCTTTCTTTCACTTGTAAAAGGTACTTGCTTTATTTAACTTTGTATTTTTTTCCCATTCTTTGTGTGGGTTGAATTTTTTCCCTTAAAATCTGCCTTTGAGTTCTCCAAATGAAAGTAGAAGGTCTATCAACAGGTTTTGATCAGGATGTTTCAGTCAACAGCTCCTTTCTTCACAGAGACTCTATTTAAAAAGAGAAGAAGAAAGTGAAATTGGATCTCCAAATTGACCTTTCCATATTCAAGATATACTCTGTTGAAACGTACCTGTAAATGTGAAGTGTTTGTATAAATATCAAGAGGTCACAAGTAGAAAAATAACTCACTGCTAATTTATAAACAATTTCTATAAATCAATATGTAAACAAAAAGCAAAATCTTCTGAAACAATTTTTTCTTCTAGAATCTTAAAGAACATCTCTGTCACTGTTAGTCCCTCTATTGCTAGCATGTTGACTTCAGGAATTTGGATTGAGTAGAGACTGACAGAGGATGACCTAAAAAAGATGCCATCTACGAAGGAAGCACCATCCTACACATCATTTCCCCTTTGAACACACTGGTTTAGTCTCACAGGTAATTTACTTGAGTCTGTTGCCTCCCTCTGCCTATTTCCCACCTTCATCAGATACCACTCCAGTTGAAACACTCTGGGTGGTGATAAGAGAAAAGGCCGAGAAGTGGTGAGAGAAGACTTATTTGCTCCAGTCCTGTTTCAGTTTCCTGCTGGGCAAGGATGGGTGGAGTTCCCAAGGCTACATTCAAACAGCTCAGAAGGCTTCTCAAGTAAACAGTCTCCTGCTTAGAAAATAAAGAGCTTTGGGTACTATTATCCTCATATGATATCTATCCTGCTGGCATCATGGGGTCCTGTAACATCTACCTTTATAGTGATCACTTCCCTGATTCATCAAGTTTGAAAAATTTTGCAAAAACACGCTGGTCCAGACTGTCCAAAAAGGTGGGGGGCGGGGTAGGGAGGCATTTAAAAATACATCTTTTACTAGATGAAAATGCTGCTAAAACCTGAACTTTGGAAAATAAAGTCATGGTATTTATATAATCACCTATGCTTAGCTATTGGTTTCAAGGTTTTTGTCAATATGTGAAACTGTAAAGACTATTCTTTCATCAAACAAATATGAAACTAGAAGTGAAATTAAAAGTAAGTCCACTTATGTAGTCACTTTACACACTGAGACTTAACCTCCATTGCACTAAGAAGCATCCTGCTGATGTGTCTTACAAAGTCTTTCTATACAGGTTTGCCATTTCTCTCTTTTCACAGCAGAATATGAAGCTCTAACCAAAGCTTCTACTGGACCAGTGCAGCAAGTTTCTTTGATTCTTTCTGATGCTATAATCCATCCTACATCCAACGGCAGTGCTTTATACTCGCAGCACATGGAAGTTCTTGGGTGAGGAATCTAATCTGAGCTTCTAAGACCTATGCCACAGCTGCGGCAGTGCCAGATCCTTAACCCACTGTGCTAAGCAGGAGATCAAATCCGTGCCTCAACAGCAACCTGAGCCTCCACAAAGACAATGTCGGATCCCTAACCCATGGCACCACAGTGGGAACTCCAATCATATCATTCTTATGCAGAAGTTCATGATAGCACTGAACAGATCGAAGTCAAACTGTTAATATGTCTAAAGCCATACCCTTCTGTCACCACCAATAAATTTTTTTTTGTTTGTTTTTTTGCCATTTCTTGAGCTGCTCCTGTGACATATGGAGGTTCCCAGCCTGGGGGTCAAATTGGAGCTGTGGCCACCGGCCTACGCCAGAGCCACAGCAACTCAGGATCCAAGTCGCGTCTGCAACTTACACCACAGCTCACAGCAACGCCGGATCCTTAACCCACTGAGCAAGGCCAGGGATCAAACCACAACCTCATGGTTCCTAGTCGGATTCGTTAACCACTGAGCCACGATGGGAACGCCAATAAATATTTTTAAGGCCCATTGTTTTGGTTCACATACTCTATTATAGCCACTGAAAGCTTTTTGCTGTGACTCTGCTTCTTCCCCTCTTCAAGTCTTCCTCAACTTTTAGATTATATTCAGAAGACTCTACCTTCCGCTGAAAAATGAAGCTTAGAATTCGTATCTAATAGAATGTGTACATGTATGTGTAACTGGGTCACCATGCTGTATAGTAGAAAAAAATTGCATTGGGGAAATAACTATTAGAAATAATAATGAAAAACCTCAAAAAAAGGAATTCATATCTAAAATAGTAAGTCAACTATGCTTCAATTAAAAAAAAAATCACCTCTAAACACTGTATCTACTAACTATATCTAATTCCTAGGACTTTAATCATGTCAGAAACCTCTTGAAATGCACATAGTTTTGGTCAGTTTCACTGATTAAAGAACTATGCATATTTTCTCTATCCCTATCTGCTCTTATTTTTAAGTCCAGAAACTAGAGTTTGAGGCCCTCTCTCCTCTCAGGGCTTGAATCTGACTTGCCTTCTTTTCTCAGACCAGGGCCTATTTCCACACTGCCCCTGAAACTTCCTCCTCTCACTGAGTCCTAACTCCAAAGTACCTTCTGCTTTTGCTAATCACTGATGTTGTCTTTAGTACCCAGCCTCAAGCAGAATTCAATTCCCTTTCCACCTTTGGGGAAGTATATGAGTGTAGTGTACTGGGGCGGGGGGGGGAGTTGGAGGCTTGCAAGAAAACTTTTTTTTTTTTTTTTTAGTCTTTTTGCTATTTCTTGGGCTGCTCCCGCGGCATATGGAGGTTCCCAGGCTAGGGGTCAAATCGGAGCTGTACCCACTGGCCTACGCCAGAGCCACAGCAATGCGGGATCTGAGCCACCGACACCACAGCTCACGGCAACCCCGGATCGTTAATCCACTGAGCAAGGGCAGGGACCAAACCCGCAACCTCATGGTTCCTCGTCGGATTTGTTAACCACTGCGCCACGATGGGAACTCCAAGAAAACTTTTTTAGGACAATCAACAAGTGTGTAAATTACACACCAATAACTTTATAAAAATAGATTGATTTAAAAAATATTTACTGAGCAGCTACTATGTCATATTCAAAGCCTAGCAAGGTACCCAAATCATAAAAAGAAAAGACTATGACTATGAAATTATGTTTTTTAAAGGAGATAAAAGAAAGTGCCTTAAGTGTTTTTCACTATCTTAAATAATTTTAGATAATAAAACCTTAGAAAAATTTCAGCATTTATTAGAATTCATGGCTGTATTTGCTGGAAGTCAAATGGCTGGCTACAATGTATATCTTCTTTTAAAATGTTTTAAGTTAATGGTAACCAGAAATGGGGAAATAAAAAGAATATTTAATTCTACTTCATAATCTCAAAAACATATTTGAATTAAGTGCAAAAATGAATGAATAATTTTTTCCAACTAGATCACATGTATCTCGCTTATTTAATTAGTTTTTGGGGTCAATTCTGCAGTGCAGTTTTTTCAGTGATACCATCATGGGACTGTCCCCTAGCTCCTGTCGCCAAAATTAATTTTCTTACTGATGTGAGGATTTCCACGTCAACAGTACAATCCAAAGCAAGCATCTGGGAAAGATGTAAGTTTTAACTCTGGTAACATAGAAAATCACTAAGACCATAATGCTTAAGTTGATTAGGAGCAGTTTGCATTGTACTTTTTCATATGAATAAGCTACAATTATAAACCATACCCAAGGCTATGGTTTATAATTTACTTTTAAGCAATGTACTGTTTTTCATAGGAAATTTTCAATGGAACCCTCATGTATAAAACATATGAAAGACACTAAAGAAGGGCCCAGAGGACTGAGAGTTCCACCCATTTGGCTGTACCCTTACTCACACCAACCATTTTCTCTTTAATTCTCTTCAGGCCAGATCCCATCTGCCTTCAATAAGCCAAGTCACCCTTGAAGAGTCCTAGAGTCCTGTATCTACTGTCTTATATTATTACTGTCAGGGATTTGAGAACCTTTGGCACTATTTTTAAACCTGTTTTAAACAATTTAGAAGACCCTGGAAAGCTAATGTGGAATTCTCAGTTTTCATTTACCTTAAAAGAGATTTAATTATAAGCACACCGAGCTTGTTTTAAAATTGGATGTTTAATCGTGCATAAAGTTAATGAAGTCCTTACACATACTTTGATTTTGCTTTGGTCAGTGCTTGTACATCATGGAAAAATGCCCAAAGTCAAGAATTAGCTCTTCCATATGGTGCTGACTTAATAAATGTCTGTTTACTTAATAGCCTTGTATTAAGTGCAAAGAAAAACCAGTGATAAGAGGAAAAATGTGCTATATTGGCTTGCTCAGGCAAACCAGAAGTCAGATATCATCAGGCTAGAAAAACAGAAGAGAACATGTCTTCACTTAGGATGACTGAACTAATTTTTAACCAATGGAGGAGTTTTGGGAAAGTTGCAGGAGATATTAGACCCTGAGACAGTGCTGTCCAGCAGAAATATAATATGAGACATGCGTAATTTTAATTTTCTAGTAGCTACATTAAAAATTAAAAATAACAGATGAGGAATTCCTGTCATGGCTTGGTGGAAACGAACATAATATCCATGAGGATGAGGGTTCGATCTCTGGCCCCACTCAGTGGGTTAAGGATCTGGAGTTGCCATGAGCTGTGGTGCAGGTCACAGACAGGACTCAGATCCCGCATTGCTGTGGCTGTGCTGTAAGTGGGCAGCTGTAGCCCCTTTTTGACCCCCTACCTGAGAACTTCCATATGCTGTAGGTGCAGAATTTTTAAAAAAGGTGAAATTTAAAAAAATTTAAATTAATTTTAATAAGTTAATTTAATCTAGTCTATTCAAAATATTAACATTTCAAAATACAATAAAAACTTGCTGAATTTTTTATCACACTAAGTTTTTGAAATCTGGTATGCATTTTTTATTTATAGCATATCTCAATTGCGGCTATCTGCATTTCAGGTGTTAAACGGTCTTGCTGGCTTAAGGAATTGAGAAAGTCACTTAGCAGGTAACAAATATAATGTGGATAATAGCCTTAACAGAATGAATAGCTGAAATGAAGAATTGGGAACAATTTCTTAAAAATTCTCAATAGTCAAGCTACTGAAAAGAAGAGAATAAGATACAAAGTCTAAAATAGTCTTTATATGATACATAACAAAAGTTTTAACAGGAAAACTCTATTAAAAAAAAATTCAAAAACCCTGGCATATACCAAAGGTGGCAAGAGTATTTTTTTCCAAAAACATATTAAGAAAAAGGTCTTTGTTCATCAAAATGAGATGCCTTTGATTGGTCCCATAATTTCCTGACTTCTTTGTTACATTTCTCTTCCTTCCTATTGAAGATGATTCTCACATAGCAACTCTCTTTCTAAAACTCTAAAGTGAAAGTTTCTGGATGGATACCATAGGGCCCCCAAATTACATCTCAATAAGCAATCATGTTGTCTTCATCCAATTCCTAAAGACATATATGAAACATTTCTTCTTTCTTAAGAAGGATGGATGTTAAGTAAAAAAAAAAAAAACTCAATTATCTAGGATGATAATTATCTAGTCCTTTATTTTCTTATTTTCCTGCTTTCAAATCTATAGTCATTTCACTGACTGTCATCACCGCCAATAGAAGAGAGTAGGTATAGAGAAAAAAGGAGGTTAGGGATAGCATCTGTGGTAAAAGGTTTGGAGGAAAAGCAGTTTGTAATTGTGATATTACCCTAAATACTTATATTTAGAATTAGTTTTTTGTTTAATAGTTGACTTACACTGTTATATTAGTTTTGGGTGTACAGCAAAGTCAATCAAATATATATATATATGTATATGTATATGTATATATGTGTGTGTGTGTATATATATATATGTATATATATCTCTCTCCGTTTTTTCTTCCCATATAGGTTTTACAGAATATTGAATGTATTTCCCCGTGTTATACAGCAGGTCCTTGCCAGTTATCTATTCTATCCTATTCTATACATAGTAGTGTATTAAAACATCAGTTTTCTTCTAATAGGCAAACCTCAGAGATATTGAGAATTTGGTTTCAGACCATTGCAATAAAGCAAGAGTCAGACTAAGTTTTTGGTTTCCAAGTGCATACAAAAGTTATCTTTACACTATACAATAGTGTGCAATAGCATTATGCCTAAAAAACAATGCACATACCTCAATTAAAAATACTTTATTGCTGGAGTTCCCATTGTGGCTCAGTGGTTAACAAATCCAACTAGGAACCATGAAGTTGCGGGTTCGATCCCTGGCCTTGCTCAGTGGGTTAAGGATCCGGCGTTGCCATGAGCTACGGTATAGGTTGCAGATGCAGCTTGGATCCCGTGTTGCTGTGGCCCTGGCGTAGGCCAGCGGCTACAGCTCCAATTAGACCCCTAGCCTGGGAACCTCCATATGCCGTGGGAGTGGCCCAGGAAATGGCAAAAAGACAAAAACAAAAAACAAAAAACAAAAACTTTATTGCTAAAAAATGCTAACCAAATGCCTTAAGTGAAATCATAATCATTTTGCAACAGTAACATCAAAGATCACAAATCAACATTATGAAATATAAGGAAAAAGTTTGAAATATTATAAGATTTCCAAAATGTGACACAGAGACAGGAAGTGAGCAAATCCTATTAGAAAAATGGCACTGATAGACTTACTTGATGCAGGGTAGCCAGAAACCTTCAATTTGTAAAAACAAAACAAAACAAAACAAAACACCCCCCCAAACCCCACAGTTTATGTGAAGCACAATAAAGTGAGGCACAATAGGCATGACTGTATATTATTATGAAATATTAATAATTGGACTTATATATTTAACACTAAAAGCATCTTTTTTTACATGGCAAGCCCCTCACAATGTAACTTTTACCTTCTCATATCAGTTCCGAGCCCGGGGAGGTTGGTAGAACTGCTGAGTTGGCCGAGTGGATCGTCTTGGTTGACCATCACCTCCTCTACGGAACTCAAGAGTTTGGTCATAGGTGCCTTCTTCTTCCTATTTGCAAAGAGCAGTGATTTGATATGTTCAAAACAGCTCCAAGTTATATTTTATGGTCCCCATTTTGCTTTACCCTCTTAAGCTGCCCTGGGATTCACATCTGTTAACTTGTATAATAGAGGGTGGCAAAGGGGAGGGGAAAAAAAAGGCAGGGACACTGTTAAAACTCAAGAATGAAATTTATACTGATAACTTTAGAATCAAATTTAATTCTAGAAAATGAAACTACTTCCACATAATAGCATGGTTATCTCATCAAATGACATGATGTGGTGAAAACATAGAAAAGCAAGTATTATTATAAAATTTTAATTGAATATTTGGGCTTCTAAACATTTCTTGGCATTTATCATGGAAAGGGGTTTTAGTAAGATACGGAAAAGGGACTGAGGAGCCAGAGAAAATTCACCAGCTATTTGTCCTCATCTGATGAAATCTCCAACATCATTAAGAACCTTACATCCAGAGACAGGGAAAAATAATGGAATGAGGAAGGAAATAAAATTTACATATAAAGAAAGCTTCCTGCAAGACATAGCAATCACCACAATAAGAAACAAACTGTTTTCTTCTCATTTTCTTTCTTACTAAGGGGGTAGAACTAGCTTAAGGAATAGCATGGATAAATTAGGATAAGCAGATTAAACAGCAGAAAGAGTACAGTTAATTACAATATCTGAAAAGTATTTAGAAGCAACAGAAATGTAGCCAAAAGCTACACTGGTTTCTTACTGAGTGCTGCCACCCTGCTATTTTAATGTTTTTAAATTAATGCAACCATGAAATATGTTCCCTTTAGAGAGAGAAAAAAATTGGCTCTCATTTTTGTTTATGAAAGAAACAGTGTCTATTTCAAAAGTAGAGTTTAAATTCCAACTGAATTATCATGGCACAATAATTTGCATGATTTAGGAAATTTATCCTATTTCTTCCTCCTCACTTTATCATTGAATCTCCCATTCCAAAAGATTGCTTTCCTTTGACTTTATTAATAGTATATGAAGTTATGTGAAAGATTGAGTCCTATTCCTTAAGTTTTACATATCCAACTATTGCAGTTTTATTTGATGGAAGCAGAAAGATGCTAAGATAATTTGATCAACTCCTATTGTTTAGAAATGATATTTAATATTTTGTACAAATATATTTCTCATTAATAGGCATTCTACACAGTATTCTTAAGAATCATTACTTGCATTTTATATAAAGGACACTGAAATCCAGGGAAGTTTTGTCACTTTGTAAGGTAAATCTAGGTTTTGATTTAGACACTGCTGCTTAAATCTTTGAGTCTCAGTCTGCATGTGAACGAAATAAACTAGTAGCCAAAAATTGATGATCACTCTTAAGGGTGCCTAAATAAGAGAATGGAGAAATCTGACAATACATCTAGCATAACTCAAAAGCTACATTTTAGAAACAAAATTCCAGATTAGCTCTCCTTTCTCTATGCTCCTTTCATTAATCATCAATCTCAAAATGATTAGAAGCATCAGATATTATGTCTGTAATTTAGTAAAGCAATTAAAACACAGGAAGAAAATTAAAATGTTCAGGAAAGGAATTATTTTTTATTAATATGGTCACTGTTCTGAATGATTATTATCAAATATTATGGCTAAATTTGAAAAGAAACTATTTTTATGACACATGCCAAAATTTGAAGCTCTGCATATTAACTAAGAAAGATAGAAATATATTTGCTCCTGTAGAAGCTGAAGTAATTATTTCAGGAATTAGAAAGGAGTATTACTATTTTCTGCACCTAGCTGGTTAGAGGATATCCAAAAATCTATATACTTTGTCAACAAAATATACTGTTAAAGGTAGGAAACTGCTTTTACTGAGTGAGTGATCTAGATTTATGTAACAAATACGACATTGCTATTTGAAAAAATTCTCTCTACTATTTAAAAGATTTTTCAGTTTATACAAGTCAGAGACAATTAAATGGTTTTATGGATATGACCAACCATGAGATTTCTTTCAACTTACTTGATTTATTCACAATTGTTTTATACAAAGTGGAGGCAAAAAATAAAAATGATTCTTATAGCTTGGTTTTAACTTGTTGGCAAAGGCAAATCTTGCTTTTAAAAATTTTTAAATATTTCTTCCACAGAGTAGTTGAGGGCAAACCTGGCTATGCACAAACCCTACTTCCTATAGTCTTAAACTAGTAATTTTTCAGCACTGAATGAGTACCTCTTTCTATATAATACACAGCTCAATTTAGTAGATTAGTTTATTCAGAGTCATTTTTAAATAAAATTTATACCTTGTTTTTCTTCCTATCTTTTGTCTTTAGCTTCACTAGTATGTAACACCTTTAAAATTAAAAATTTTTTTAAAAAATTTTATTAACATTGTTTAAAAAATCTGACACTATTTTTGAGATGCCGGAGTCCTGGAAGGCCATCTGGTCTGTCCCCCTAGCTTTGACAGATAAGGAATCTCTAAACCTAGAGAGGTGATTTTTCCAAGTCACAGAGCTCAGTAGAGGGAGAGTACACAGATCAGGCCCTTTTTTTTTTTTTTTTTTTTTTTCCTGACTCAGACAAGGCTCTTTAAAAGACATGTAATAATTTTCATAAAAATAGAACTGACCAATATCATTTTCACCTAAGTTTTTGAGATTTAGAACCATTTTACTGGGACTCGATTTTTTCTCACCTGAGCCATGCTATCACATAAAAATACCTGGTTTTAAAGTACTAAATAACTAATATCCCAAATGTGCCCTCTTTTCATGCTAATATTTACTAGTTTATTACCCCTTTCACTGAAAAAACACATAATACAATAATCATTTTGACACCAAGCATGAATGAAGTGATATTTTGAAAGGGAAAAAAAGCCACAGCACCAATGCAAAAACAAGATAGATAATTTCACCTATAAAACACATTTGATGAGTCACATCTACATCTTTCCTATCATTTTTAGTCTCTCATTAGTGCACATTACTTCTGGAGTGAGAATACAAATATATATTCCCTTATTTACAAATTGCTGTGTTAGAAAAGCTCACTGTACATTAGTCACTTGAAACTTGGAATATTATCTCAGTAGGAGGTGTGAAACTCAGGTTCTCTGTTTGACAAGTAAAGATGAAGTGTAGCTAAGAAGGTGGATCCTTAACTCTCAGTTCTCAACTGGGAGTGATTCCCCATCCCAATCCCCCAATATCTGGAGTCATTTTTGGTGTAAGGGGTGCAACTGGTAGCTAGTAGGTCTGGAGATGTTTTTGGTTATTAAAAACTAAAGGAGTAGGGTTAGGGGAGTTTTTACTACATCTAATAGGCCAAGGCTGCTCTAAATATCCTACAATGCACAGGACAGCCCAAGCCACAAAGGATCATCCAATCCCAATGACAACAGTTGAGAAAACCTGAGCTCAGCAAACGAAGGAGGAGAAAACTTCCTATTTCTAAGTGCCAGGGCAGCCTGGAAAATAATTTTGAAATTCAGGAAGTTTGGGTTTGCTGCCCTTTCTCTTTTTCTTTTTGGATATTTTTTCTTTTGCCTCTGCCTCTAACACCTAAAAGTTGCCTTTATGGAACTTCTGTAAGGGGCAAGGGGGCTCTATTTGCTGATAATACTATATTTTCCTCTGCTTCAGCTACAAATTCATATTTACTTAACTTACTAGACTGCCTTTTCTTAGATTACCATTCCTTTTTTTTTTTTCCTGTTTTGTCATTCATTTGTTTGTTTTTCAGACTAGATTACCATTCTTTGAGCATTTTCTCACAGCCATGACTGTGAGGAGACAATGATTATGCATTACTGGTGGGAGTGGGGGACAGGGGTGGCAATTCTCTTCACAAAAACTTAGAAAAACTTATTAATGTCATCATCTCTAATAGCTACTGTGTGTATAATTTAATGAAAAAATTTTGACTCAGTTTGTTATACTAACAGTTTGTATAGTAGTCACAAAAACATAAGCCAGTATATGAAATGTATACCATATATACTCTCAGCAATAATTCTTGAACTTTGAATATTTTGAACACTGAAATACTAATGAGTACATGTCTTCTTGAGTGATTCACATATGAACCACTGACTCTGAATTTCCAGACCACCTTTGCCTGTCTGGTTAGCTTGTGTAGTCAGTTAAGAGAAATAGTAACTTTAATATAAAACCTGAGCAAACGACAACTTTAAAGACAAACCTGGTTTCCCAAAACATCACGTAATAAAGGCAAAATATGAGGACAGTAAAAAGATCACTAGCTGCAGAGGCTGGGACAGAGGGATGAACACACAGAGCACAAAAGATTTTTTAAGGCACTGTAACTATTCTGCATATTATTATGGTAGAAATTTATCACTCTACATTTGTCCAAAACCATGCAACATAGTGAACCCTAATGTAAACTATGGACTCTAGGCAATAATGATGTATCAATGTAGGCCTGTCAACTCTAACAAACCTACTACTCTAGTGGGGAATGTTGATAAATTGGAGAGGCTATGCATCTGTTGGGGTGAAGAGTATATGGGAAATTCTGTACCTTCCTCTCATTTTTGCTGTGAATCTAAAACTGCTCTAAAAATAGTCTTTAAAAGAAAAAAAAAAAAGGAATAGCGGTAAAATAGGCCACATTAGTGGGATGCTTTGTGCCTCATGCAGTGCTGATGTGGTACATCCTTAATATTTGATGAAATATTTCTTGAGCTGCTGTATTGAAATGGCACATCTTGATCCATTCAGATTCTTCCTGCAGTTATCAGTAACTAGAATATGAGAATTATATTTCTTTCATCCTTGGGTTGCCATGAGGATTAATTAATGTGTAAAAACCACTTTGAAGATTACTGAACTTTCTGAATTGGCCCTAGGTTTAATTGTGATTTTACCTTGGATATTCCTAACATTTTCTCTTGGTTCCCACTGGAAACCAAGAGAAATTGTGATTTTACCTTGGATATTCCTAACATTTTCTCTTGGTTCCCACTGGAAAACTGGGACCTTGATTTTACTTTTTAGTCCAAGTAATAAAATACCTTTGTCCCATTCAAAATTAAAAATAAAAAATCATATAATGGTTTCGAGAAATAGAACTTAAAATATTTTAAGTAATCTATTTTAGATCAATTATACTAATATCCTATTATATTAGAGTAACTGAAAATTGAAGAATAATAGAGTAATTGAAGATTATGGATAACAGTTTTGCCTATATGAGTCATGTATTATGATCAACATTGAATTTTAGTTTACCAACTGTCCTTTTTTTTTTTTTTTTGTCTTTTTGTCTTTTTAGGGCCACACCTGAAGCATATGGAGGTTCCCAGATTAGGGGTCCAATCAGAGCTGTAGCTGCTAGCCTACACCACAGCCACAGCAACGCCAGATCTGGGCCGCATCTGCAACTTACACGGCTCACGGCAATGCCAGATTTTTAACCCACTGAGCGAGGCCAGGGTTTGAACCTGCAACCTTATGGTTCCTAGACGGATTCATTTCTGCTGCGCCACGACTGGAACTCCACCAACTGTCCCTTTTAAAAAACATACCAATTCAGTAGACTACAAAATAAACTGGACCTGTAGTAGCCTGGAACCAGAATACCAAATAAAATATTTCTGTAAGAACAGTCTGTCCAAATAACAAACAAGCTATTATTTGCTCAAGTAATTAGTACTATAACCTGAACCAGAACACAGGTCTTCTCATTTACAGTCCTGTCTGCCCTTCACACTATGCTTCTGAGTAATGTGAGCAAGAAACATAGATACAGTGCATGTCAAAACTGGAGATAATCAAATTGACTCAGAGTTCAGAGCCCTTTTGCCTTTGCAGGCTACCACAGAGAAAATCTAAACCCTGCTTTTGACTTCTATAAATTAAATTTCCCATTTGACAACTAAAAACTCATCTTCTATATGTAATGGGAAAAAAAAAAAACCCTCAGGCCATTAGCATATGACAAAGGTATTATAGATAAACAAAATAAGAAAAATTTATGATAATAGACTAATTTATCTGTTTTTGAAACTTTGAATAAAACAAGATACCATTTTAGAATAAAGCACAATGTGGAATTATACTCTCCCTTCCCTTGACAGCAGCTCTAAGATCATCTATTTAATGTACTATGTTCAGTAATGATTTATTTAAACCAAATATTTTGTGGCAGAAAAAAAAACCCCACAATGATTCAAGACCAACAGCACAATGATTCAATTCAAAATCTAATTACTAAACAACTGGTCCAAAGTGCATGGCTGACATAAAGCAATGTTGGTTTTTATTCCTATATTATGTGGAATTTCAGGAAAACTCTGAGGCATTTCACTGTGGCTCTTTGTAGAAAAGAGTATATTCTCTAAAGCTACATAAGAGTTGAAATTATTGATGATTCCATGAGATATTAGGAAATCATCTGAATAGTTGGCTCAAGGGTTTTATTCTTTACTCTGCCAACTAAAGCACTACTTAAACAAGGCAACTGAACTTTAACATGGAAGAAAACTGGGTGTTTACATATTAGTTAAAGCACTATTGTGTCTCCTCTAACATAATTAAATTCTTCTATCCTTTAATATAAGGTAAACAAGCTATTTTTTTAAATTTATTTTTTATTGTTATTTCCCCCAACACACTTTTTTTCCCCCCGCTGTACAGCATGGGGACCCAGTTACACATACACGTATACATAATTTTTTCTCCCATTATCGTGCTGCGTTGTAAGCATCTAGACATAGTTCTCAGTGCTACACAGCAGTATCTTATTGTAAATCCATTCCAAAAGCAATAGTTTGCATCTATTAACCCCAAACTCCCAATCCCTCCCACTCCCTCCCCTTCCCCATGGGCAACCACAAGTCTATTCTCCAAGTCCATGATTTTCTTTTCTGTGGAAAGGTTCATCTGTGCTATATATTAGATACCACATATGAGTGATATCATATGGTATCTGTCTTTCTCTTTCTGACTTATTTCACTCAGTATGAGAGTCTCTAGTTTCATCCATGTTGCTGCAAGCTATTTTTCTTGGCAGCTTAGGCACTCAAGAAAATTCAGCTCACAGCAAAAGGATGCATACACATTTCAACTAGGAGAATATAGTACAGAAAAGACTAGGAAACATGTCACTTACCAAATTTCAAATAATAAAAGTATAGGTAGAAACTCTTCAATTCAAAACACACCTAACTTGATTTGAAAATTGGAATAGGAAAAAAGGGAATGAATGATTATTTTACTACATGCCTGGCATTTTGCATTATCTCATTTAATCCTTGCAACAATGCTTTGAATTACTTAATCTCGCCATTCTACAGATGAACAAACTAAGGCTCAGAGTAACTCTCAGAGTAAGAGGCCATGCTTCAAAAAGACCCCTTTGGGAGTTCCCGTCGTGGCGCAGTGGTTAACGAATCCGACTAGGAACCATGAGGTTGCGGGTTCAGTCCCTGCCCTTGCTCAGTGGGTTAACGATCCGGCGTTGCCGTGAGCTGTGGTGTAGGTTGCAGACGCGGCTCGGATCCCGCGTTGCTGTGGCTCTGGCGTAGGCCGGTGGCTACAGCTCTGATTCAACCCCTAGCCTGGGAACCTCCATATGCCGCGGGAGCGGCCCAAGAAATAGCAACAACAACAACAACAACAACAACAACAAAAGACAAAAAAAAAAAAGACCCCTTTGGCTGTCCACACCAAGTTCTTTCCATGGCTTCACACAGTGTATATTTACATGCCTTGCTCCAGACAGTTTTGCTTAATTTTTTCTAATAAGCAAAAGTAGTTTAATAATAATAAATTAAACTTGCTAATAGCTAGTTTAAAATCAATTTAAAATAAATAGATGGTTTCTGCCCTGAAGCTAGTATAAATATCATTTAATGGTCAGTATCTTTGTTGAAATGCCATAGTGGAGTCTATGGCATTTACATATGGCATATGGCATTTACATATGATTTGTAAAAATGTGTACCTCTCTACAATTCATTTCCTCTTTTAAAGCTAAAGGTTCTTAAATAGAGTCCAAAATCTTGTCCAGAAGTCAGGGTAGAAAGCATAGTTCTGCTCCAAAAGACACCAATATACTCGAAGATCCTTGAAAGACACTTTATAATGGCATCAATGTTTAAGACTTAAGACCTTGGTCTCTTAGGTTAGATCTGAGACTGAGTTTAGACTCCCCCACTTCCTAGTTACTCAACTTTTCTATGTCCCAGTTTTCTCATACAGACAGTAGTAATGACCTCATTGGTTTACAAGGAGAATTTCTGAGATAACGCCTATAAAGAGTTCAGCTAAGAAGCCATTTAGGTTGTCTATTATTCTGAATTAGGTAATTTTTTAACAATAATATATACATGCCCACTTCAGTTAAAATGTCTAGACTCAGAGACTTTGCTAAGATTCAGGACAGTTGTAAGAGTAATCCTCAAACTACTTTCATCAGATAAGGCAAATGGAAAAGCCACTGAAGGAAAGAAAAAGCCAATGCAAGGAGAAAGACTCTTGCCACTTGCTTCCTTTTATTTCTTCAGAAATTAAAAAAAAAAAAAGTCTATCCACAAAAACTAATCATTTCAGGTTATAAATCATTCTATTGTTACCACTGTTTTTGTTTCTTTTAGGAGGAAGTCTTTTTTTTTTTAATTACAGAGAAAAAAGGGCAAATAGAACAAAGAGAAGGAGGAAATTAGCAAAGACATTGAAAATGATCAAAAGTTATAGCTACTATTTGCATAAAATATGAATATATTTTAGAAAAGCTAAAAATAAATTAACATGATTAACCTCTTTGAACATCTTGTCTTTATACTCTAATACTCTTAAAATTTTAGCAAATGCAGTCAAAAGAAATCAGTAAGATACACTGTTTAAAAAGCAGACAATAATAATGATGATTAATAATGAAAAATGCCCATCTATGCTGGTTGATATTTCAGGTCAATGCCTATAAAATATTTTTGCAAAAGCAACTGTTTTCCCAAATATGGTAATTGAACAAGTATGCTTTAGAATATTTTGTGGTTAAAACTTATGAGCACTAATCAGTCACATCATTTCACTCTCATAATTTATATCACTTTTACATCTTAAATTGGTAGATAATAAAACATACTTTAAGAGGAATTAACTAATTCATTCTCTGAAAGTAATAATTACTGCAGCATAATGTTAGACTGCCTTTTATTCTAAGTTGGCCTGATAGATTTTGTGTAACTGACCACTTGAGACGAATAGTAATGGTATGCTCCAGTGACCTGTAATAGAGATTTAAGAAAGAAAATTAGAAAAAAATCTCCATGTCAAAATGATAAAATGCAGGCCAGATTTTTGCCATTTTAATGTACTGAGTGTTGGAGTAGAGAAGGGAGATGACATGCTTTATATAAGAAAAAAGTTGTAATACCTAATAATACATAAAATAAAATCATTTGCTGATGTTTTCACTATCTCCCTTAGTGTAGGTTAAGGAACATTAGAATGACAGGAAAAGAATTAAAAATTCAAATCTTATAGCAGATAGCGACCCTATGTAACAAACATCATTTTCACATTTAAATCTCATTCACACCCAACAAACCATATTAATGATGTCTGTCTAGTGAACTAAAATTAATTCTCTTTAGTGAAACATAAATAGATGTTTAAAAGTCCTTATCAATTATGAGGCTAGTTGATAAAGCTGTATTTTTTTTTTTTTTTTTGCTTTTTAGGGCCACACCCACAGCATGTGGTGGTTCCCAGGCTAGGGGTCCAATCAGAGCTACAGCTGCCTGTCTACACCACAGCCACAGCAAGGCAGGATCCAAGCTGCATCTTCGACCTACACCACAGCTCATGGCAACACCAGATCCTTAACCCACTGAGCGAGGCCAGGGATCAAACCTGCAACCTCATGGTTCCTAAAATTCATTTCTGCTGCGCCATGATGGGAACTTCTAAAGCTGTAATTTTAGAAGTATGAGGTAGCCCATGAATCAGAGATCTGATCTTCAAGGTACAAAATTCATCCCCCACATCTCACATAGCTGGTGTGATGGTTCTGTCTCCTTCAAATACCTGGTGAGAGGAGCTCAGGCTTCCTCAGGTAGCCAACTCGACTCCTCTGTATCCTTCCCCTAGAAGGTGTGACAACCTGGGCTTTTCTAGTTAGGCCCATTGCCTCTGTCCGATGAAAGATTTTAAATTATTTTGAAACAAGTATTATACCTTTCCTTAGCCTTCTATTTTCTAAAATCAAAAGACTCAGTTCCTGAAATCATTTGTCAAATAACATTATTTCCAGAATCTCCCATCATTTTGATCATCTTTTCTTTAATACACTTTATTTATTTACTTATAGGGCTGTACCCACTGCATATGGAGGTTCCCAGGCTAGGGGCTGAATCACAGCAGCAGTAGCTGCTGGCCTATGTCACAGCCACAACAACGCCAGATCCAAGCCTGTCTGAGACCTACACCACAGCTCACCACAATGCTGGATCCTTAACCCACTAAGATCAAACCTGCTTCCACATGGATACTAGTCAGATTTGTTTCCACTGAGCCACAACGGGAACTCCATAATACATTTTAACATTTACTATTCTATATAACCTAGTATTCAGAATAATACCGCAAATATGGTCTGCTTGGAACACAACACTATTATTTCTCATGATGAGCAAACTCTATGTATTACTGCAATGTGACCTTGCTTTAATATTTTTAGCAGCTGCTTGATCACTGTTTGCTCATATTGTACTTGTCATCAAGCAAAATCTCTACAACCTACTCCTAGGTCTATTTCATTCTATATGTGAAGAGAACTATTTTCCCAATCAAGTTTCAACTTGAACTGCAATTGAAGTCCATTTTCTGAAAAGTTATTCTGGTAATTTGTTAGCCTTTTTTTTTTTTTTTTTTTGCTTAGTGGAAATTGGAGGACTACTACCTAGAACATAGATGGGTGGCTAAAATGTAGTTTAAACTTCAAACTAGATTCCAGTGAAATTTAGAAGATTAAACAGAGATTCTTGGTATAAGATTAAGCTCTTTTAGCAATAGAAATGCTAAAAAGGAATGGATTGGTTCTTTTTCTACCCTATATAAATATTTCCTAGTCCCTTGAGAAATATTAGCTGATACCTCTACCCATACCTCTTTGTTCTCTATTTTAAATACTCTAAATTTGTGAGAACCAAGACTGACTGAGTGAATTACATGGCTGAAAGATGCTTTAACAAAATAGTATATTCGATAGACTGAACACAAACTTATTGCTATGATAAAATGTTTATATACATCACTTCATTAAAGCCCACAAAAACCCTCAAGTAGGTTGGTATCATTTCTCTTCATTTGCAGCTGAAATGTAGAATCATGTGCTATGACATCACCATGTCTGAAAACTAAATATCAGCTCTGCCACTTATTAGCTTAATTTTAGGCATTACTTAACAGCTCTGAACTTGTATTTGTAGTTTTCCATGTATGTAAAATAAGAATACTAATAATTATTTTACAGTGTTCCTGTAGGTATTAAATCAGTTAATGTAGGTTAAGACCTACACATGATGCCTGGTATATGTGTTCCAATTATAAGCAGGTTTTTACAGAAGTAACTCTAATCTTTACACTCTCGATCATTTATTCTAATTTATTTCAATAAGTTAGTTAAGATATATCATCTTGCTGTTCCCTAAGTATAAATGACTCTTAGTAATGCTTGAATTTATGAAAATTTTCCTCATGTTGAGATTTCAAAATGCTTGGTATATGAGGGGGTTAACTTTAAAAAATACGTCATTCTCAGTAGTTCCTGTTGTGGCGCGGTGGTTAGCGAATCCAACTAGGAACCATAAGGTTGCGGGTTCGATCCCTGCCCTTGCTCAGTGGGTTAAGGATCCGGCGTTCCCATGAGCTGTGGTGTAGGTCACAGACACGGCTCGGATCCCGAGTTAGTGTGGCTCTGGTTTAGGCCGGTGGCTACAGCTCTGATTGGACCCCTAGCCTGGGAACCTCCATATGCCTCGGGAGTGGCCCTAGAAAAGGCAAAAAAAAAAGTAATTCTCTTTCCAAATTTAGCTTCTCTTCTCAATCATTTTTGATGGTTAGATGTCTCAAGAAAGAAAAAGGTATCAGGAAAATTTTCTCCAAGAATAATGAGGGAGAGACTTATTTCTATCGACTTAGGTAAAGAAAAATTAGACACTACATATC
Source organism: Phacochoerus africanus (assembly GCF_016906955.1). NCBI lineage: Eukaryota > Metazoa > Chordata > Mammalia > Artiodactyla > Suidae > Phacochoerus > Phacochoerus africanus. The sequence continues at coordinate 33,348,587 of NC_062556.1, read as the reverse complement.
ATCTAATTTATTTAAGGCTATTAAACATCTTATATTTTGCTGTAATAATACTATTTCTAGGTTTACTGAAATTCAGGAATCATGTTTTTAGTCACATACAGTTCCATACCTGAAATATCTGAGATGTTCAATATAGGCTAGGCAAACTGATAATATACTCTTTGGAAAGTAGTTTGCTCATCATTGTACTCAAAGGAAAGCATAATAAATGTTCCTATTGAATATGTAAATGTTCTCAGTGTTCAAGAACTAAGTTATTTCTCCTTCTCCATTCATCCATGGCTGGACAATGATAGCAAGAATAAATCAAGAAGGTGCGAAGTCTCTGCTTTACATTTTCTTGGGTGTTTCAAAGACTTACTACCTTCTGGAAAAGAACTAAGGTAAAAAAAAATAAATTTTTTAAAATTCCAAATTCATTCATAATATTATTTAAAGTGTACTTCTTCATGCAATTCAGAACTCCTTCACCTTCTTTTCACTTTCTCCCCCACATACAATGTAAGCTGCTTGTTAAAATAAAAAAGTAAGGCAAATAGATCCTCTGGATGAGAAGGGAGAGCAGACTCTCAGTGATGATGTCCGTATTACACAACAACTGGTAAAATTGACCAAGAATTACTAATCAATAAGACTAGGGAAGTTTATGGTACCCCCTCAGAGTGTAAAATGTATAATACACAGTCAAATTTTACTTTCATTATCTATGGATAGGAGGATGACAGTATTTTAAAAGCAAGACTGAAATGAGGAGAAAAAGCCCATCCAGGGTTAAACACTAATTTATGCAAAAGCCCGGTTCTGACAAGAATCCTGTCAATATTAAGCAGTAGGTGCACTGATAGCTGGACAGGCTGGAAAGCTTTTTGTCAGAGCTGGGACAGAAGTCACCAATTTGTGATGCCTGTGACAAACCACAGGATTTCAAAAGTCTGAGAGAGAATGGTTTTCATAAAGAAAATGATGGAAATTTTATAACTCTGCAGCCAATACTACTAGCTTAAAGGATCACAGTTCTTTCATTTTATAAGAAAAACTAGTTTACTTTAAAAGATGTGGATTTTTATATTATAGCTTCACTGTAAAAGTTTTAATATAGAAGTTCATTATACTAGTAAGGTTCAAACAGAAAAGAAAAATTTAATAGGACATATAAAAGGAAAAAAGAATTAATTTGAAGAAAAGGATGTTACAAAGAAGCAGTTTGGGTTTCCTTCCAAGAGGGATAATTTGGGATGCATATCCAACTCCAGATCTGAAAGTTCTTATCAGTAACTACTGCTGCAGTTAAAGGTCAACAAACATCACTCTGAGGAAGTGAACAATGACGGAGGTTGCTATTTCCAAAGCCTTGAAGGAAAACTAAAGAAATGAAACCCATGGTAATCAAGAACCTCTGTACCAGGTATTTCCATCATTCAATGATGGAACAAAATGTTTACTGAGCAGCTACTTTGCTCCTTACAACAACCAAAAGATTATGAATCTTGCTCAGGTTATGTTGGACTCTAAAATCCATGCTCTTTCCACACATCCCAGTGAATACAGAGGGTGAAGGAGAGAATTACTGATCATGCTCAACACTTACAGGGCTTATATAAATCGATCAAAATCAAGTGCTTTCCATCTCATTTACATTTTAAATGCATCGTGAAATTAATAAAATGAAATGGATGTGATATCATTAGGTGCTATAGTTCTTACTGTAAAACACAAATTACCCACGATGCTATCTACTCTGAGCACTGTCTACTCTGAATGACTTAATGAGAGAATGAACTACCCAGAAATGACTACACCATTAATAAGTAGCCACTATACTTTAAATGAATTAATGTTAAGTAAAAGAGCTTAGAATAATGTTGGATACAAAGTTAAGTGTTCAATAAAATGAGCTATTATTACTTCTTCATAAGGATGAAGGTCTATTCTTTATAACGCCATATAAAACAGTTTTTCTTTTATTGGTTTGAGTCAAGAAACTTGACTGCATTAGCCTAGTAAGTTATAGAGGTAGCGGATACATAAGGCCAAACAGGCTTTATGTGGCACTTTACATTTACAAAGTAATTTTACAATTATTGGTGTTAATAACCAATGTAATACAAAAGCAAGGCTGAGAAAGTGGTCAATTAGCAACACGTTCATTTTTCTTCTACAGAAGAAAAGGAACCTAGAGGCAATCTTCTTTAGTGGGACAAATCCAACCAGCTTACCAAATACAGTGTATCTGTCCTTTGATACCCAGGGATGACTGGGTACAGGACTGCCCTTCCATATCAAAATCTGTGGGTGCTTAAGTCCTTTATATAAAATGGTATAGCATTTGAATATAACAAATACCGACCCTCCTGTATACTTTAAATCATCTCTAGATTACTTATAATACCTAATACAATGAAGTAGTTGCATGCATGCAGCAAAGTTAGGTTTTGCTTTTTGGAGTTTTCAGTGATTTTTTCCAAATAATTTTTTCCAATATCCACAGTTGGTGGAACCTACAGATACAAAGGGCTCACTATAATTATCTTTATAAAATTCATCCCAAGTTAATGTCCCCCCACCCTTGGTATCCATAGACATGGAGCATTAACTCCCCTGAGAATATTACTAGTGAGAAAGAAGGTATAATAAAGCAGTAAAATTCACCGATACAAGTATTTTCACACCAGAATCTTCACATTAACCACCACACGTTCCAAGACATTTATCCTCAAAGGATTAGATGAATACAAATAATTCTGTTTTGTATATGTAACTGTCAAGTCCCTGAATTTACCTAAGAATGTATAATACATTTTAAATAAGAGATGGTCATCAATTTCTTAATTGGTAAACATCATAGTATTGTTTCTCTGTTTTTTTTTTTTCTTTTTTTTAAGGACCACACGCATGGCAAATGGCAGTTCCCAGGCTAGGGGTCAAACTGGAGCTGCAGCTGCTGGCCTACACCACAGCCACAGCAATGCCAGATCCAAGTCAAGTGTGCAACCTACACCACAGCTCATGGCAATGCCAGATCCTTAACCTTAACCCACTGAGTGAGGCCAAGGATTGAACCTGCATCCTCATGGATGCTAGTCGAGTTCGTTTCCACTGAGCCGCGATAAGAACTTGTTTCTCTGTTTAATGAGTGTTATCACTTCTGCAGCATAAACTTTGAGGCAGACTACTTTCCTCAGCTCTCTTAGGAAAAGCTGGAAATAAGTCGTTTAGGTTCTTTTTCCAGAAACCTTTTTCAACATTTTGGTATTGTAGCAACAATAAAAGGATCCATGATGGGCCATCACCTTCAATTGCAGGATGAGAATATTCCATGGTAGCTTATAAGTTAACTCTATGATTGTGAACAGAATATGTTCTTAACTGGTTTCATATTTGAATTTTGTTTTATAATTCCACAGCTAGCGGTAGACAATGGTAATGTGTCTGTTAGGAGAATTCTCTCTGTGAATGTGTCAGTTAATAGAAAAGTCAATCAGTAGGTTAAATCTTAAAAGATTAAATAGCAGTTTTTACATTTTCTACCTTATTTTCTTCTCTCCTTACTGAGATAAGCCACTCTAAAAGAACAATTTAGCAACCACATTTTTTAAACAATGATATCCACATACCCACACTCAAACACACACAGAGTCAGTGTGTCTTAAATGCTCTAATACTTAATTAACATCTTTATCTATTTAATGTATCACTATCTGGCATGAAAATGGGCTCAAGAAGGCCTGAAATCTTACTAATATTCCTAGGATTATACTAATGTTACTAGCAAAAAGCTAAAAACTATCTTCACTGGGCATTTTCCAATACTGAAATTTGCTGAGGTCCTAGGGCAATAACACTGCTGCCAAAATATCTCACCCTACCATGCCCTCCTAGACTTTTCCTATCTTATGTATTCTTTCCTCCCTTTTTTTTCTCCAAGCTAAGTCCTTCAAGACTTTCCAGACTCAGATTAAACTTCATTCATTCAGACTTAACAAGTACTTATTGAAAGTCCTTTATGTTTCAGGTACTGTTCTAAATGAAGTATTAGCTGAGATAAAGTCCTTGCTGTTTCTATACTGATTTCACTTAGGGGTTGGAGGCAGGAGGCAGGGCAAAGGGGATAGAGAGTTCGTGTGATGGTGCATTGCTATTTTTTAATAGGATGATCAGGGAAGGCCCCACCTCTCTGAGTCAGTCCCTGATTGAATGAAGTACTCTCCATCTATGCTCTGTTCATGATAAAGAGATGGTGCTTTACTTGTTGGGCTCCTCTGCTAGTCTGACTCCTTTAGTGTAGAGACTGCTCATCTATGCATTCCAATTGTGTAGCACATAATCATTCTAAGGAAATGTGTTGTGTTGGGCACTGTTCTGGGTGAAGAGATAAAGATACATAATAAGTGCTCAGAAAGTTTTTTGAAATAGAATAATATATATTTCAAATTATAAATTAATAGGAAAACCTCAAGTATAAAAATTTCACTTTACACTTAATATTTTAATAATTTATCAGGAATTAAGACAGGGACAAAGAGTCAAACAAAGTATCATAATTACATACTTGTTCCTGAAACTATGAATGGTTAGTACAGGAATACCTCTGAGATATTGCAAGATGGGGTACAAATCAATGCCATAAGAAGTATAATAATAAATGGAGTCAGGTTAATTTTTGGTTTCCCAATGCACATTAAAAGTTATATATACACTATACTATAGTCTTCTTTTTCTTTCTTTTTTCTTTTTAGGGCCACACTTGTAGCATATGGAAGTTCTCAGGCTAGAGGTCAAATGGGAGCTGCAGCTGCAGGCCTACACCACATCCACAGCAATGTGGGATCTGAGCTGCCTCTGTGACCTACACCACAGCTCACAGAGTGAGGCCAGGGATGGAACCTACATTCTAATGGATACCCGAAAGGTTCATTACCACTGAGCTACAAGGGTAACTCCAACACTGTACTACAGTCTTTAAGTGTGCAATAGTTTGCCTAAAAAAACCAATGCATATACCTTATGTAAAAATTACTTTATTGCCAAAAAATGCTAACCATCATCTAAGCCTTTGGCAAACTGAAATCCTTTTGCTATCGTAACATCGAAGATCACTGATCACAGATCACCACAACAAATATAATAACGATAGTCACTTATGATGGAGCATGATAATGTGCAAAAATAGAATGTGTACATGTATGTGTTACTGGGTCACCAGGCTGTACAGAAGAAAAAAACTGTATTGGGGAAATAACTATTAAAAAAAATAAAAAAAAATAAAGTGCTGATGTGAGGGGAAGAAAAACAAATATAATAATGATAAAGTTTGAAATACTATGAGAATTACCAATATGTGACCGGACACAAAGTGAGCAAATGCTGTTGAAAAAATGGTGTCAGTAGGCTTGCTCGACACAGGGTTGCCACAAACCCTCAATTTGTAAAAAATGAAGTGTCTGCAAAGCGTAATAAAGTGAAGTGCAATAAAATGAAGTATGCCTGCAGAGCCTAAATAAACATTTCATTAGAGAAATGTACTCTGCTATGCATTTGAAAGCACTCGAGAGAGACTGAATTCTGAAGGTGTCTAAGTGTTCTGGGGACAGTTTAAATTAAGAGAGAATTGGCAAGAAACTGGGCAGTAGATTGTATGGACAGACTGAAAGTAGGTGGTAAGACTTTGCATAGGTAAATCTATTGGTTGTCGTAGGAGTGTTTCATTTACTAATTATAGACAGGAACAGGATTATGGTATTTTATTACGGAAAACTATGATCATGTTGCTGTTAACCTCACTGAAGGCAAAAGGGCAAAATTAGAAATTGAGGAGTTAGGTTTTTATTTATCTTACTTCTTTTAACTCCCATATTTTCAGATCCTTTTTGCAAATTTTTGGGACTTAATTTCTAAGATTAAAATTCCCTAATCATGATCAACCTTCCTCTTGCTAATTTTATTTTGTTTGCTGTCAAATAAAAAACATAATACAAAATTACAGAAAGTTTATAAATTGGTAAATATGTATATACACATATAATTCTACTATACTAAACAACTGGTGTATTCTCAAATCTATAAATTGCTTTTATTCACTCATCATAAATATTTTCAATGATAGTATAGCCTTCATAATGATCTTTTATCACAACTGTAAAACATTTCACCCAGCTGATGGATGATGATTTATTTTACTATTCTTATTGTTAGGCATTTATGTAGTTTCTGGTTTTTTCCTATTATAATGCTGCAATGATCATCTCTCAGAAATTTACTTATTCCTTTGCTCTTTCCCTAGCAGAGATTAACAACTGTGGGATTATTAAAAGGCATGAACGTTTTTTAAGGTATTAAAAAAAACAGGAAAGATCACACAAATTTACACTGCCATCAGCAATGTCTAAGAGTACTCATGTCACTGCATCTTTGCCAGCATGAACATTATCATTTAATTTTTCACGCATTTAACACTAGCTTCAATTTGCATTTTCAGAGTTCAATATTTCTAATTTTTAGTTGTGAAAGATGATACTGCTACTTCAGCAAGAAACCATTTTGAGCATAAGTCAATGGTTCAAGGCTGTAAAAAAATAAATAAAACATTTTAGAAGGTTAATCTAATTATGACATGAGTAACTGTTATTGTGCTCCATGGTTATTAGACATTAATGGCAAGCAGTTCATGTAAGTGGTTATTATTACTATTATTTACACATAGCCAAATCAAGCATTCTTAGATTATGGGGACAGTTGGCTCAAGTAGGGCTATAAGCTCTTCTCATGCCCTCTTAAAGATCCCTTGATCTGAAACCATATATGATCCAGAAGGTAAATTCTCTTTCTCTCTTTCTTTCCATGCAGCTTCTACCAACTGAGCCCCCATTAGAGGTAACAGGTACTATAAATTTAGTTTGGCTGAGGGTAAGGTAGAGTTTACTGAGAATCAAAGATGAGGCCAAGTCAGATATAACTCAAAGAGCTGACCAAAGAAATGGCCACTAAATCCCTTGTCTCTTCTCTTCTATAACTACCCCTCAAGTTAAGGATCTAGGTTTTCAGTGAGATTTCTGAAGGACTTTTAACTTTGAATTATTTCCATCTCCTTTCCTGCAGAGAAGAAGAAAGGACAAGAGGCACAATCATATTCCCCAAAATTTCCCCAATCAACTTTACTAACTAATGGAGAAGTGATCTGGATAACAAGACTTAAGGGACTTCTGCCAACAGGGTCTGAATTTCCAAGCATTAGAGATGCTTTGATGTTTCTAAGCACATAATTCTGAGAAGATTAAAGAAGAAAGGTGAGAGTGGGAAGGATAAAAAGGGGTGAAAATAACCCACACTCTATAGTGAAGATTAATTAAGTTAACTGGTCTGGTCTTATATTCTTAAAATACTGAAGTCTGATGCATGCAGAGAATGGGAACAACAGTTTTCTTATGGAGAGGACACAGGGAGAAGCAAAAGGAGTGGTCATTTCCAGCTGCTTCAAAAATGCATAGCCAAGGACACAAGACAATAGAAGAATGGGAAGAAGAAGGCCAGGTTATGATTATAAAATTTTAAGTTTCTATAGACCTTGAGGGTTTATAAAGCCTATTTCCATTGATCATATTACTTAATGCTCACAACAACCCTGAACTGAAACTGAGTCTCAGAAACATTAAATAACTTACCCAAATTCACATAGGTAGTAAGTGGCAGAGCCGGGCCTCAACCCAAGTCTTCTGACTCCTCCTGTGCATTTCCAGCTCCCCTGAAGCTGAAGCAGGGGCAAAAGGGAGGTGGAAGTAATTTGCCCAAAAACAGCCTTGCCCTCTTTCTTCTTTCAAAGGCCAAGCAAACAGACATTTAACTCTCTTAATGACCCCTTTTCATCAAATTCTTTCAGGATAAAGCACACAGAATCTGAAAATGTTTCTCAGCCTTGGGCCCAAGAATGGCAATAGGTAGGAAGCAATGTCAGAAGTATTTTTGGCTGTAGTTTGCCATTTATATGTAATTTATTGGAACTTCAAAGCATAGCAATTCTCATTTCAGAAAGCAAAACTTGTTTTTAATAATTAAAATTATTTAAAGCCGTTTGTTTAAAAAATTTTGCTTATCAGTTTTAGTTATACCTTTTAAATTCCATCATTATGAAAATTATTTTGAAAAATACTTAAGAACCAAGATACCAAATCTACCTTTAGCCTACTCTGTGGCCACATTTTTTCCTTTCTTAAACATCTTCCCACAGTCATTACTTTTATTACAGCAATTTTAATCATTAGAATGAATAGATTATTCAGTCTTTTCATAGCCAATTTAAAGCGTTTTCAACAAAACAAAAATGTGCATATCGTTTTCGTGAAATGTGAATCTTTTTTTTGTTTTGTTTTGTCTTTTGTCCTTTTAGGGCTGCACCCATGGCATATGGAGGTTCCCAGGCTAGGGATATAATTGGAGCTATAGCCAATGGCCTATACCAGAGCCACAGCAATGCCAGATCTGAGCCACATCTGCCATCTACACCACAGCTTACAGCAATGCCAGATCCATAACCCCTGAGCAACCTCATGGTTCTTAGTCAGATTCGCTTTCACTGTGCCATGAGGAGAACCCCTTGAAACATAAATCTTATATTCATTTCTAAATTATATCTAAAATGCATTTATTATAGCCTTCCACAATTAATTTTCTATAACAAATTTCAGAGTTTTCAGTCTCAAGCTTCTTGTATATTTTCTTAAATTTTCTTAGGGAAGTATATATTTTATCATCTGGACATTTTATATTTTTAATAAGTTTTAAACATATTCAATGAGAATTTTTTTCTTTTATGATTTCTTAAGAATACAATGATACAATTTAAATGGACTGGGCGTGTGACCAATGTTTTATCATTTCTAGACATTTTGTAATCAGCTCTAATACATCTCACTCTCTAATAGTCTATTTATGAGAAAGACTATCAGTAAGGCCAAGTGCTGGGTAAACATTAACACTCATAATAAGGGCACATAAAGATCAATCAGGGGTATTTTCATTTGTGCCTAAAGCTTTCAAAGGCTTTCTGAACTAACACTCTCAAATTCTTTCTTTTTTTTTTTAATACTCTCAAATTCTTGATTTATCTCCCTTTTTTATTTACCCTAAGACTTCAATTCCATATTTTAAAAGTCTAATTAAGTCTAACATTGGTTTGGGTACTGATGGTCAAATTCAGGAATTCTTAATAAGATTTATATTACCTGATCACTTTAGAAAAAAAAAAAAAACACTAGAATACTTATCTACACATTATTTTAAGCCTTATTTATTTACTTAAGTCTTTTCAAAACAAGATGCTCATTATATTCTCCTTAATCACGCATTGAATAGTACCAAAAATGGTTACTGACATTATAAAAAAGTCCATACATTTTAGAATTTGAATCCATACAGAAACAGAATTAAGCTGACTTCTAATATCTTACTTTGTATAACAGGCTCTTGGTTAAGCATGACTAGGAGGGTTGACCCTAGTTTCCAAATCACATGATCTAGGAAAAAAATGAGTATACTTCAAACAAAATAAAATTCCAATTAAAAACGGCTAAAGTTAATACTTATTTTAAAAAGTCAACTGTCACCTTCCATACTCACTTCCTTTGCACTATCTCATTGATTAAACAGGCAAAGCAAAATTATAATCAAAAACCATGCCGACAATGGTTCCCAGACTGGGATCATCCAAGTCTGATAGAGACCTTATTAATATTTATTAAGTGGCTTCTCAAGGAAGGAAATTTAACTTATACTTCTCTTATAGCCTTACATTCCTTGGGTATATAGGCCAATCTATTTTCTAAACTAACCTTGTTACAAAAAGCACTCCAAGAATATCTGCGGAAAAATTATCATAGTAAACTGTTGTACTCAGGCTTCATGTCTGAAGGCCTCTTTGGTAATGATGGAGACCACCAGGCCTACATCAATCATTCAACAAATAATCACTGACCTCTTTTCACTGTTTTAGTTACCAAGTCAGTTCATATACTCACTTAAAATCAAATTCCCTCAAGCTCTAAGCCAGATGGTATTTACAGTATATATCTGCTACTTACTTATAGAGTTCCTTGCATTTTCACCAGCTATTATCCAATCATACATTCTGCCCGTTTATAAGTGCTTGGAAAAAACATGTTTCTTAAAATAAGAACTTTTTCCCCTCTCGATCTCTCAAGTGAGCTCCAGAGTTAGATCCAAGATTATCCATTCATCTTAATAATTATTACCAGGAAAATAAGAACAGAAGATCAAGAGCAGTTAAGTCTAAGAGTTTGTTTTTCTTTGAGGCTTTTAACAAGCTTTTAATTAATTGAAAACAATACTATTCAAAGGGTTCAGAGCACACTAGGCTATAAGTAAAGGAGAAATATAAATCTTGAAACAAAACAGGAGTTTTTGGTCTTTTAAAAGTCCTCTTCTTAATTTAAGAATGCCCACATACTCGGTGGAATTAACTTGCTTTGACATTTTCTTTGATTCAGTAGCCAATGCTAGCTGAACAAAGGGATTTCAGATTTTGCTTTAGACTAGATTACTAGAGAATAACAAATATAGTACCCACAAATGCCTTACTGCTGGAACATATAAATATTATGTGGGTTATTAGGCAAGAGTTACAGAAAAAAACAGCCATATTATAAAAGCTATAATGGAAGTCCTCATAAAAGACAATTTCAAAAAGTTTACTTAATTCATACAAGTTTCCAGAATTAGAGTTACGTTAAAATTAAAAGACCAGTGAGTTGTGTATAATTAGATGTAAAAGAAGATCTCAATTATATTTTTATGTAATAAAATACTACTACTTATAGCATAAGTACTTAGAAGGGACGTAAACTTTCAGGAATATATTTTGTCCTCTATTTACAGAAAGGCAAAGGATCAGGGAACATGTTGTAGGAGAAACCGCTTTTAAGACAACTGATAACTCACTATGATGTGCAATCAAATATGTATCATAAATCCCTTTTAGCCCATCACCATCAAAGTTTACAACCACTGACTTGAGAAGTAGAAAGATGTACTGCAGGAGCTCCATCTGAAAAGGAATAAAGTCTACGGCACAATGAGCAACATTTTTCTGCCTTTTTAAGGGCAGATGGAGGAGACTCAGAAGTTCACTAGAAATTAAAAGAGTTATTTTTTGCACTGTTTTTTTATTTGAGTGTTGTTTGTGTTTTTTTTTTTTTAATTCAAGAAGGATACCTGTTCACATTTATAAAAATCTTTCAAATACACTGACATGAGTGCCTAAGTGAAGGCACATGCCCAATAAAAGATTAACATCATTGGGAACAAGAAATAAAACAAAATAAAGACATTTCTCAATTCATTTATTTTACTACTTTATTCCCTGTGCAATGAGTATATTGGCAAGTCTTCTTCATACATATGTAAAGGAATGGTAAAACTCAGTGTAGTTTAAAATTACAGTTTTAAAAGTCCTGATAAATAAACTAAAAGAAAAAATAAAATTTACACTTCAAAGAGAACAAATCTTGGGTTAACTGACCCAAAAATGTCAAAGGAAAAAAATAAGTTCTCTTGACAATTCCAGTCCCCTTCAGCTATGGTGGGGGAGGGGAGCTATACAGATGTCTCCTTAAGACTACTTTGAGGGAAAAATCAAAATGGCACAATATTAAGCATAAATCTAAAGCATCTCGAATTTAGTTCTCAATTAACCAGAACCATAATTCGGGAGTCCATATTTTAAGTTGCTATTAGTAAAAGGCAACATAAAAGACTAAAATAATATCTACTGGTATTATTCATGTATACAAAAAAGAACACTGTAGATTTTTCGAACAGTTATGCTAACTTGATAAACTTAATATTTAAATGATATAAGGCTTAAATTGTTTTATGAACTATAATTACAGTTAGAAACAAACCATAAAGACAGTATATCTTAGGTAATACCCTACCATGTTCTTGCACTTTGGGAATATTTTACTTTCAGTAAAAAGGAACGTGAAATAATAATGATATATTTTCATTGCTAAGTAAAGGAAAACTCAGATTACCCAGTAACTTTTTAAAGATGTTTTCACATACAGTTCCTTTGAAAAGAGTGCAATATTTTAAATTATCAGAGAGCAAAATTCAAGCAGTACTTTTGTACAGGTTCTTAAATGTAGCATGCTACTCTCTTAGTATTAAGTTAAACGGTGAAATAAAAAATCTATATTGAATAATGTAGCTGGGTCAAAACTAGATCTCAGAATTTTCCTAATAATCTCTTAGGTTTAGCTGCCACAAACTGAATTTGGACTCGAGGGTAGATGTCAACAGTATTTAAGCTGATATACCTTTATATAAGACATGCATTTATGAGTGAATCATCTCTCCCTCTATGTTAGCAGCTTTCATAGATCCAGTAAAGTCCTTTTTTCATAATGAACAACTCATTGTGAAAAACTGGGTGATAGATTAAGAAATAAAGCACATCAAACACAACCAAACTTTATTAAAACAAAGCTTAAAGATATTGCATGGAACCCCCCAAATTCCATCTCTCATGGATGGAATAACTTGAATATTATGTTCTTAAATGGGCTAAACTACCCATACAGTTTCCTTCTGATTTACTCTGTCTTTATATTGCAAAAGAAAATGAGCACTGCATATATGGCAATCTTTGAAAGGCAAGTGTCCTAGAACATGTATAGTGAAGAAGATGTTTCTCGGTATTTCACTGACCTTACTCAAATTATGCTTTCAGTGCAGAAATTTAAGTATGGTAAATTATACCCACTAATTTATTTAAGAATTTATTAGCAAAAATGAAAAGTCTTTTGAACTTTGATCAAATAAGTGCTTGCACTTTTTACTGGATACTAATTGGCAGAACCTCGCTGTTACATAATTCTAATTTCCCTTTGAAGTTAATGGTTTCTATAACAATTGTCCTCTTTTTAATACCTATTATGATCTTTTGATATCAAATACAAACTAGACATAGCCTAAATTTATCACTGTATCATTAAAATTACTAACATGACCTTGTTATAATACATTTAGGATACATTTTAACTCAATTTACATATAACAACACTTGATCTCCTTCCTCATTAAATAGGTTAGAGTTTTTTTTTGGAGGGGGGTTGATATATTTCTCTTTAATATTTTTACTAGTAGTAGAATAATTTATGGCTTTTTATAAACATTATTTGATTCTGAAAAGGTAACTTTCAAGTATGCGTCCCAGGATGTCATTACAAAATAAATCTTGCACAAAGCTACTTTGAAAATAAAACCTGAGGTTGATATTTCTTTTAAAGTTTGTTAAAACTGAAAAAATATTACAATTATTAAAAAAAAAACCTCAAAATCACCTAAAAAGAAATTTTACTTTTTAAATAGATAAAACAGATGTATAAGTAAGAAATTTTAAATAGATAAAATTCATTAAATCACAGTTTCTTCTTCTGCAATAATTCCATCTTCAGGGTGAAATAAAATAAAGACCTAAACATTATTTAAACATCAGTGAAAAAGATTTTTTCCGTTTATATCTTGTTTGAAAGCTTCAAAAGGTAAAAATGAAGACTCTCATGAGAGATTTAAGTTTGTTTCACATAACTGGAACTTTCTTCTAGCTTTGTGCAGTGGGCAAGACTTTTGTGTGCTTTGTGTACTAATATATAGAATTCACTTAGAACACTGCCTCACATACCTAAATAGACGTGCAATGAATATTTGTTCAATAAATGAATATGCTACAGAAAAATATTTATGATAGGATGATCATGTTTATGATAGTGAAAATCCACCTGTCATTTTCCAGAATTACTGCCCAAGATTATGTGTATGCTAGCATCTTAAAACTAAACATTAGCTACACAATCATAATTTTTCTATTTGGAACAGTCCTGAACAAAGATCATCTCCTGATACCAAGAAGCAAATACTATGGACCTTTAAAAAGAAAATTTAGAAATAAGCATGTTCTAAAATAATTTCTTGGAATATAAATGTCTTAGCAGGCTACAGGTCATAAATATTTTTGGAACTTGACAATGTCTTTCCAGGTTTAGAAAAGCAATACAGAAGCAACATTCTAAAAACACAAAAGATTTGTCTAAGCAGCAGCGCCAGAGTATTTTACAGTAATTCTAAATTGCTTGTGGCATATTACTGGTTTCCTGGTATTAGCTTTAGAGTTAAAGGGACCGGCAGAAAACACAAATAGTAGGTTTCTTTTGCCCCTAATGTTTGCTCACACAGTGGCCATAAATATAAGATAACATTATGGTTTTCTTCCTGAATAGTTATACAAATAATATGAGATTCCATAATGCTTCATTTACTTTGGTAAAATAAGAAAAATCCTGAAATATACAAAGAACACTAAAAAAAAATGAAGGTACTTATCTAGTTGAGAATGAGTTGTGAGTCTCACATTATGTGTGATAATTAGAGAGTTCACTATCATAAAGACACTAAAACTAAGACAGAATATTTTACCTTAGTTAAAAGAATCAGGTTAAATCTAGCTAGAAGAAAAAAAAATACAAGGATGTTATAACAAAAAAAGTTTAGTAGATTATTTTGAAGGAAATAAATTATTTAATCATAATCAGAAGATGTATTTTTACCATCAAAATACCATCACTGTGTAAGTACATTCTAGAAGTAAAAAGGTATATCCAAATAGAAGGGAAAAACAGAAATTTGTCTACAAACAGATTTAAGTTACCTAATGCTCAAACTTCATAAGAAAAACATTAACACTTAGAGTTAAACAATTAAATTGAATTTTATTTTAATTTTCCATAAAAGAGACTATTTGCCAATAAGTCTCTTAACATTTCATGCTTCCTATTTAATAATTTATCCTTATAGCTTTAAGAGACAATATAGGCAACTGATTTCTATAAAGGCTTTGGTTCACATGCAGGCTTTTTGGGCTATTTTTCCTGCAGACTACTAAAAAAAATTTTCAATAAGTGATCATTGCTATTTTTAGGAAAATAAGAGGTTTTCAAAAATCTTGTGCAAATAACAAACATAAACCTTAACAAAATATACAATATCATTTCACAATTTAAAATAGTACTGTACATATGCAGTGTAAGAGATAAAAAATTAAAAATTACACAATCCATAGTGTGAGCAAATAATTGTGCTAAGGATTCTAACAACCTCACTATACCTTTGTGGCCCTTTAATTTTTTTTAGTATGACAGCAATTAAGAGTTACCTTCTTATTGGTACTGTGAATGTTTTGCTTTGATTATAAATTAAAACTTGTTACAATTTCCCAGTTACAAAAGAAAAGTGCTCATAGTTTCCAATATCAATACTCTCAGAGACTAAGAGAACTCTACACTAATTCTACATTAAACTTACTGTCAGCCACATAGACGGTTTTCTTCAGAGGCTTTTTATGTATAATGGGCACATATGTATTTTTTTTTTTAATGGAGACAGCTAAGGTGGTGGCTTCTATATATCAAGAAGGAGCAGCTTTTACAACTAAGTCAATTATTCATTCATGTGGCTAAAGAAGAAAGGGTGATCCTCTCCTCAGTAACAATGTTCATGATCCAAAAAATATTGTTATACTAATTTATGCAAAATCATAAAACATCAATGACTTGATTATTTGTAGATAGGAGAAAAAAAAATACCAGAATCTACAAAAGATTTAGTAATGCTATCCTGCTTCTTCCTGTAAAATACTTCAAGCATTTTATAAAAGATTTTTAAGTTGATTGCAGAAAAAGTAAATAGGTTAAAAAAAATAGCACAACAAAGCCTAGATGAGTGTTCACAAATAGGCAGGGAGAATAGGAAAGTATTGCCTGTGGTTCAGAATCACTATATGGGCTGTGACAAGTGATAAATTTACTGGCCAGCTAAGTTTACAAAGACACCTAAAATCAATAATACATCAAAGTAATGACAACTTTTAAGGGAGGAAAAAAGGAAAAGTCACTAACTGTAGGAAGAAAATGATCACTTCTGTACCAAACCCCTCTGAATGGAAGAGCTACAGTTAGGAATGAGAAACATGCTCCTCAGTTATATCCATTCTGGAAATGAAAAATGAAGTAGGAAAGAAACAAAATAAGGAAACAAATTTTTCTTTAGGAAGAAAAGAACTATTTTTTTTAGGGCCGCACCTACAGCACATGGAAGTTTCCAGGCTAGCAGTTGAACCAGAGCGGCAGCTGCCGGCCTACATGATAGCAATGCAGGATCTGAGCCAACCTATACCACAGCTCAAGCAGCAATGCCAGATCCTTAACCCACTGAGCAAGGCCAGGGATCAAACCTACATCCTCATGGATACTAGTGGGGTTCGTAACCCGGTGAGTCACAGCAGGAGCTCCAAAAAGAACAAAAGTAATATCTTATTATTTCTCCTAAAAAACAACTAAATGTAAAAATTTTATTTTGACTCTTTGTTTTGTAATGGCTAAAAACACTGGGATCACATAATGGATAGCAAATAAGAAATCAACTTCTATAAATATAGACTCAGTAAGTACTTTTATCACCAAAACTAGATTAAGATGGGGAGTTTCCATGGTGGCTCAGTGGTCAAAGAACACAACTAGTATCCATGACGACGCAGGTTCCATCCCTGGCTTTGCTCAGTGGGTTAAGGATCAGGCATTGCCATGAGCTGTAGTGTATGTCGCAGAAAAGGCTCAGATCCCGCACTGCTGTGGCTGTGGTACAGGCCGGCCAGCAGCTACAGCTCCAATTCCACCCCTTCCTTAGCCTGGGAACCTCCATATGCCACAGGTGTGGCCCTAAAAAGACAAAAGACAACCCCCTTCCCACCAAAAAAAAAAAAAAAAAAAAAAAACCTAGGTTAAGATGTATTAATGAAAAAAAAAAAAAGATGTATTAATGGAAAAAAGAGAATACAAATAGCCATCATATGGAAAATAAAAGAGCAGAAGATATAGTTACATCAAATTTCTCTAAGAAAAGACATGTTAGACATTAGTAGTATTTCAGTCTTTTAGAGAAAAAGCAGCTAAACTTTAGTTTAGTGAGGGAAAGAACTCTTAATTAAACATGTGAGTGTTGTACTATAAAATATGAAGCAGTATCTAGAAAATGATCCTTTTTCTAGAATAAAAAGATAAAGAATAAAAGCTCTATGGCTGCACACATTACTACTTCTACATTTTTTGTTGTTTTATTTGTTTTCTTTTGGGGATGGGGGTGGGGGAGGAGGTAGTGACACTGAGGTCATGACAGAAAATTCTAGAAAGACCAAAGCTAAACTAAAAGCATCTCTTGAGAAAAGTGTATCCTTCAATGATGAAGGCTACTGTCTAAATGATATATAGTTTTCTAGCATTTTTTTATACTTTACGGAAATAGCAATAAAATAGACTTCTAGTGATAAGCTTATTTATAGCTACCCACAAATTAGAGAAAGAGATTTCTAAAAACTTTATGAGACAAATTCTAATATGCCTTGTCCTCCTGTTTTTGCCTACATGTAGTTGAGTATCTGTTTATGTAGTCACATAAGTCCTGTATAAAATGGGACTCCATGAGGCCAATATGATCTAATGTATATCAACAAAATCATCACAGCTTTGACATAACATTTGACAACAAAATTAATCAAATAATTATTAAACAAAGATATTTAAATTTAACCTAAAAATATATAAATATATGTGTAGTAAATGCAGTATGAATTCATATGTAAATTGAAGTGTTTTTCTTAATTTTACTTGTAAATCAAATAATAAAGAATATACATGTGTCCCACAGAGAGGTAAATTTGACAACTGCTGGACATAATTTAGTCAAATTTAAAGTAACAAACTGGGAAAGAAAAAAATAAGCATAAAAACTCATAAAAACATGTACAAAATTTCTGCAAACATAAATAAGGGTACCTATTTCCAAAGCATAATATGACAAAACATTATACAGGAAAAGTGATTCTGATGCATTCATTATTATTTGTTGTCAATGTAATTATTAAAATTAAAATCTTACTTATGTGGTAGCTAGTTTTAAGCAAATTCAAAATAGTTTTTCCACTGGCAAATTTTGTATTATTATGACTAATCTTCTAGAGCTATGTATTTCCTTCAAAATGCTTACACCTTTGAACAGAATTTGGATCACGTACCCATGCCTCTGTTTGAATGGGCCTGATGTTGCTTAGTAGCACCTCTTCATAGTTTCCATAATCAATGAATTTAACAACTGCTGTCATACCTGAAGAATGAAGAGCTTCAACTTCTGCTCGGTAAAACTGCGGACACAAAAAGGAGTTTTTAATATGACAATCAACATTGTCTACAAAAATTGATACTTGATGGAAATGTAAATATTCAAAATGTTACAATGTTAATATTTTTGAAAGCTCTTTTTTTTTCTTTTTTTTTTCTTTTTTTTGGTCTTTTTGCCTTTTCTAGGGCCGTTTTCTCGGCATATGGAGATTCCCAGGATAGGTAGGGGTCTGATCAGAGCCGTAGCCGCCAGCCTACGCCAGAGCCACAGCAATGCAGGATCCGAGCTGCGTCTGCGACCTACACTACAGCTCACGGCAACGCTGGATCGTCAACCCACTGAGCAAGGCCAGGGATCGAACCCGCAACCTCATGGTTCCTAGACGGATTCGTTAACCACTGAGCCACGATGGGAACTCTGAAAGCTCATTTTTTAAAACAACTTTTATTGAGATATAATTGACACATATCATTGTATTAGTTTTAGGTTACTATATAATAATTTGTTATATATATATTATGAAATGATCATCACAAGTTTAGACAGCTTCCATCACCACACAGTTACAAAATTTTTTTATGATGAGAACTTTTAAGATTTACTCGGAAATTTTGAAATATACAATATTTTAAAGAAAATAGTTTTTAGGAGGATAATATTTAAAAAAATAAAATTTACCTTTGGATAATAATAAATTGGCTAAGAAAAAAAGAGAAATTCTCTCATCCATGTGAGTTCTGACATATACTGAGCAATAGCAATATTTTAGGACAGAACTAAGAGGGTCAGTAGAGAAGAATATTCACATGCTAACGGGTATAAAAAAGAACTAATGTTGTCTTGTTGTTCGTCACTGAAACCCTTTTACTGACATTAGTAAGATAATTCTTATCTACTAATCAGAATATATAATTATGAAGCAATTTATTTAAAAAATAGAAATATATGACAAAAACAAACCTCAAAGAAAAAGGCTCATTGCTGCAGTCGTACAGGCAGCTGTGGTGTAGGGTTGTCAGGTAAGAAATAAATACATTACTCCTATCCAGGATTTATAGGATTTGAGACATTGTAAGACCAGACATTTTTACTTCATCAGTTTACCCAGTGTTACTTGTCTCTGAGAACTAATGCATATTAACAAACTCAAAAAGAACTGAATTTATATAACAACTATAATTTTATTTATTTATTTTGCTTCTTTAGGGCCACACCCTTGGCATAGGGAGGTTCCCAGGCTAAGGGTCAAATCGGAGCTCCAGTTGCCAGCCTGCACCACAGCCACAGCAATGCAGGATCCTACTTGCATCTGCAACCTACACCACAGCTCATGGCAATCCCGGATCCTTACTTAACCCGCTGAGCGAGGCCAGGGATTGAACCCACAGCCTCCTGGTTACTAGTCAGATTTGTTTCCACTGCACCATAATGGGAGCTCCAACAACTACAAATTTAAAATGTATCTGTTAAGGTAACTGGAAGTAGGTCAACTGATTGATTTCCTTCCACTATAGGTCAGTACATTCAGGGCTCAAATTATAGGTCAGAATGTTGCTAACTGTGCATGAAATGGAAAAAGAAACCATTTACTTTTTGTGTGTGTGTGTCTTTTTAGGGCCACACACATGGCATATAGAGATTCCCGGGCTAGCAATCAAATTGGAGCTGTAGCTGCCAGCCTACACCACAGGCACAACAATGCAGGATCTGAGCCTCGTCTGCGACCTACACTACAGCTCATGGCAATGCTGGATCCTTAACCCACTGGGTGAGGCTAGGAATCAAACCTGGGTCCTCATGGTTTCTAGTCAGATTCCTTTCCACTGAGCCATGACAGGAACTCCAGAAAACCATTTACTCTTAAAGAACGTTTTCTTCAAACTTGCGCAGTAGGATGCTCTACTATAACACACTCTCCTCTGACACTATCACTGAGTGTAAAGGAGCAGCACCCCATGGGACCTTCCTGGGACAGACACCTCCTTCCCCTTTGTTCTCCACCTGCCTCTTGTCTGTAGAAAAACTTTAGTCAAAGAATCTATTTAATCAGAGAAAGGAGAAAATGCAGAAAAAAAGGAAAACAGAAAAGGAAGAAAAAGTAATAACAGTTTAAGTCATTAAGCAAGGTCAAGGACCTTTAGTTTCTCCTCAAGAGCAACAGATAATATTCTGAGCCATATCCTTTAAGCTGTTTTGCAGATACTGAAATCCTCACCAGGTGAAAGAAGTTAACCATATGAAGATCAGACTGCAGCAATGACATAACTGTTCTATCCTACACAATTCCAAGAACTGGCCTCAAGAAAAAGAATAAATTGACATTGGAACTGAAGATTAACTGTATTTAAAACAACCATATGCTGCTGATCAGACCACTGCGTGACCAATTTTAAGATGACTGTCAGAGTTGAATGTGCTGTTCTGCATATAGCCTCCAACCACCCCTACCTCTACACCCCCGAAACTCTCCTTTAAAACTCGTCTCCTAATTGGCAACAGGAAGTTGGTTTTTTTGGGATATGAGTCCACCTTCTTTCCAGAACTGCCAGCTTCCTCAGTAAAGCTACCTTTCCTTTTATCCAACACTTGTCTCAAGTATTGGCTTTCAAGCAACAAGCAGCAGAAACTGAGTTCAGTAACATTAATAGATTCACTAGAATCAGAAAATGCTAAATGCAACAAAAATTCTTATTCTCTACATCCGTCTAAAAGAGCAGTCACCCTAGATGTATCAGGTGTACCATTTCTATATACTAACAGTGAAAGATAAGAAAGAGAAATTCGGGAAACAATCCCACTTACTATCGCCTCAAAAAAGAATAAAATACCTAGGAATAAACCTACCTAAAGAAATAAAAGACCTGTACTCTGAAAACTATAAGATGCCAGTGAAAGAAATCAAAGATGACACAAACAGATGGAAAAATATACTATGCTCTTGGATTGGAAGAATCAATACTATCAAATGACTCTACTACCCAAGTCAACCTACAGATTCAATGTGATCCCTGTCAAATTACCAGGGGCATTTTTTTCACAGAATTAGGACAAAAATCTGTATGGAAACACAAAAGACCCTGTCTAGCCAAAGAAATCCTGAGAAAGAAAAATGGAGCTGGGAGTTCCCGTCGTGGCGCAGTGGTTAACGAACCCGACTAGGAACCATGAGGTTGCAGGTTCAATCCCTGGCCTTGCTCAGTGGGTTAAGGATCTGGCATTGCTCTGAGCTGTGGTGTAGGTCACATATGTGGCTTGGATCCCATGTTGCTGTGGCTCTGGCATAGGCTGGAGGCTACAGCTCTGATTACACTCCTAGCCTCGGAACCTCCATGTGCCGCAGGCATGGCCCTAGAAAAGACAAAAAGAAAAAAGAAAAAGAAAAATAGAGCTTGAGGATCAGACTCCCTGATATTAGACTATACTGCAAAGCTATAGTCATCAAAACAGTATGGTATTGGCACAAAAACAGAGATATAGATCAATGGAATAGGATAGAAAGCCCAGAAATAAACCCATGCACTTCTGGTCAATTGATCTATGACAAAGGAGGCAAGACTATACAATGGAGAAAAGACAGGCTCTTAGTAAGTGATGCTGGGGAAATTAGACAGCTACATGTAAAAGAATGAAATTAGAACACTCTCTAACACCATACCAAAAATGAATTCAAAATGGATTAAAGGTCTAAATGTAAAAAAAAAAAATGGATACTATAAAACTCTCAGAGGAAAACACAGGCAGAACACTCTCTGACATAAATTGAAGCAATTATCTTCTCAGATCCATCTCCTAGAGTAATAAAAATTAAGACATGAATAAACAAATGAGACCTAATTAAATCTGAAAGTTTTTGCACAGCAAAGGAAACCATAAACAAAGTGAAAAGATAATCCATGACAAAATATTTGCAAATGAAGAGACTGAAAAGGATTAACCTCCAAGGATTAACCTCTAAAGTATACCAACACTTCCCGCAGCTCAATATTAAGAAAATAAACTACCCACTCAAAAAATGGGCAGAAGATCTAAACAGACATCACTTCCAAGAAGACATATAGATGGCCGAAACACACATGAAAAGATGTTCAACATCACTACTTATTAGAGAAATGCAAATCAAAACTAATATGAGGTACGACCTTATACCAGCCAGAATGGCCATCATCAAAAAGTCTACATACAACAAATGCTGGAGAGGGTGTGGAAAAAAGGGAACTCTTTTACACTGCTGGTGGGAATGTAAATTGGAAAATGGAAACTAGTATGGAGGTTCCTCAAAAAACTAAAAATAGAACTACCATATGATCCAGTGATCCCATTCCTGGTCATCTACCCAGAGAAAACCGTAATTTGAAAAGACACATGTACCCTAATGTTCACTGCCACACCATTTACAATAGCCAAGACATGGAAGCAACCTAAATGTCCACTGACAAAGGAATGGATAAATAAGATGTGGCAAATACATACAATGGAATGGTACTTGACGGTAAAAATGAATGAAATCATGCCACCTGCAGCAACAAGGATGGTTCTAGAAATCATACTATGCGAAGTTAGACAGTTAAAGACAAACATATGATATTGCTTGTATGTGGAATCTAAAAAAAGGATACAAATGAACTTATTTTCATAACAGAAGCAGACTCACAGACTTTGAAAAAGGAAAAGGGGACAGATGAAGGGGGAGAGAGGGATGGACTGGGGGCTTGGGACTGGTATATGCACACTGAGGTATATGGAATGACTGGCCAACAGGGACCTGCTGTATAGCACAGAGAACTGTACCCAATATTCTGTGATAATCTATGTGGAAAAAGAATCTGAAGGAGAATGGATGTGTGTACATGTATACCTGAATCACTTTATTGTACAGCAGAAATTATCACAACCTTGTGAATCAACTATACTTCAATAAAGCTTAGAGAAAGAATCTTTTTTTACCGATTAATTAGTGTTATTTCATACTACAAAAGTTAAGTTAATCCATGGTGTTTCCTTTCCAGGTCTGGATACTAGCAGATTTAGAGACACCATGTTAGAATTTTCCTTGTCTTAGAACTCTTGATATATATTCATATCGCTCCCTTCCTGCTTTCTTAGCCTTACACTTCTGTGTTCCGTAAACTGCTATGTTTCCGGACCTACCCTTCAATTGTAAGCTTCTTGGATAATTATGTCAATTCAGGTTAAGTTCAACGATGACAAAGTCAAAATATATCCTAGGAAAAGAAATTAGTTGATATCCTTTTAGGAACGTACAGCTAAATAAAGACAACTTCCATCAAAAATGACTTCTGTATAATGTGGAAAGTACTGTAATAAAGGTGCAGTGATATGGCACTTGCTAAGTCTGAAGAGTTCGGGAAAAGACTCCTGGGGCAGATGACAATGGATACAGTCTTCAAGGGTGAAGAGTGTTTAGCCACGTTAAGAAACGAGTAAGATGTTCCAGGGAAAGTCAAGAGATGTAAAACATGGAGTTCCCGTTGTGGCGCAATAGAAACAAATCCAATTAGTATCCGTGAGCATGCAAGTTCGATCCCTGCCCTCGCTCAGTCGGTTGGGGATCCAGTGTTGCCATGGGCTGTGGCGTAGGTCACAGACACGGCTCGGATCCAGCATTGATGTGGCTGTGCAACTCCAATTAGACCCCTCGCTTGGGAACTTCCCTATGCCACAGATGGTGCCCTAAAGAGAGATGTAAAACACAAAGATGAATGTAGGAAACGACAAACAGTTTTAAATTAATTATGGCATGATGTGAGAAGGGTCAGTCAATAGGGCAAGAAGGTAAGGGCCAGCTGATAGACACTATTTGTACGGTTATAATCTACAGGTAAAAGATTTTAATTAGGAAAAATGACATGCTCTAAGACCAAGATCACAGCTGTGGCAATTGCAATGATAAGATTAAGAGGAATAAGATTTAAGGCAAGGAGATCAATTCAGAGATTGTTACAATACCCTAGTTGAGAGGGCAGAAAAAGCTGAACTAGTTATGACAATTGTATAAGGAGAAGGAGAATTGTCCCAAATGCTGAAATCCTTCTATGACAATAAAGCTTGGAGAAGGCAAGATATAATGAGGAATGTTTCTATTTTTATTTTTTTAGTGCTGCACCCATGGCATATGGAGGTTCCCAGGGTAGGGATCGAATCAGAGCTGTAGCCCCTGGCCTATACCACAGCCATGGCAACACCAGATCCAAGCTGCATCTGCAACCTATACCACAGCTAATGGCAACGCTAGATCCTTAACCCACTGAGCATGGGCAGGGATCAAACCTGTGTCCTCATGGATGCTAGTCAGATTCGTTTCTGCTGAGCCACAACAGGAACTCTAGGAATGTTTTTAATGATAGTAATCAAATAATTATCTCCAAAACATCATTACAAAGCAATTAAGATTATGGTTTTTTAATAACAGTTATACACAATGCCTTTCTTAAATCTTTACCCTGGTCTTTGGCTAGAAATTTGGAAGGTTGTCTCTTCTTGGTAAGACACTTTTATTTGAGCTATCTCTTAAATTACATGGTTTCAGAAGATAACAAATGCCATCTTTCTCAGAGGGTTAATATTATTTATCTTATTGCTTAATGGTGTATCTATATAGAGCTTAAAGTTCCTCACTCCAAACTGAAAGTATACAGCCAAGTAAAATCAAAGTAATTGCCTTAGAAGACCATCCAATTACTCTAAAAATACTCTAAAAGCTCAAAACATTCTGGGAATTGTTAGGTGCTATCTTTTAAAAGCCATATAACATTATTTTGAATATATTTAATAGAGGCAATAGATGAATACAGTATTGATTTTCTGAGAAAATTACAATTAAAAGTAAAGGTTTAATAACAATCTCATCAGTTATTTGAAGGTATTTGAGTAATAGAAACTATTTGATATGTTCTAAGCACCTAACACTTAGCAGTTACTCAATTATGGTTTGTAGAATACTCAGAATTTGTTGAAGAACTTATAGAAGTCTAATATATGAATATCTTAAGTCTATTATTATTCTCTGTTGCTTTATTCGTCTCTCTGTATTTTTAACCATGTCTCATAATTTTTTATAGGATTCCAGACATTGTAGATGAAATACTGAAGAGGTCTTAGTTCTTCCCCAAGAGGATTATATTTTGAAGGATATGCTGGCAGGGTACAAGCGGATATCCTTGATCACGTAAAGGGTTGATTTCAGGCTTTGAAAAGTTTATTTGTATTTGCACTTACTACTAGAGCATGATCTTTGCAGGATTTCAGTGGAAAGCCTGCCAGGCCTTTCAGATATTATTGAACTTTAATCATTTACTTCCTCTGCTCATCAAAGTCCACATTGTTCAATGCAAAACTCCACACTGTCCAAAGCAAAAATTTTTTTTCCACCCTCATCTTAACCTTTCATAGAAGCATCTGACAGAAGTGGATACTTCCTCTAACGCAGACAACATAAGTTCTATAAACTATGATTATAGTTTATAGATTTAACTGATTTCCAACTACTTCACATTTTTTTGCCTCTACCATGATAGAGAAACAGTTAAGCATAAGTAATCCCCCCACTAGTCAAATCAAATGGTCCCTGTATTTTGGAAAGTGACTAGTCTCAGCTTCAAGAATCTAGATAGTGAAGAACAATATCTGTATTTACTTTCCAAGTCTCCCTAATAGCCAGGGAGTGGCCATTTGAAAATGTTCAAACCAATGATATTGTTGGTAATTCTGGGAAGTCTTATGCTTTTCTCAAAAAAAAAAAGGACACAGCTTGGAGTTCCCTTCATGGCTCAGCAGTTAACAAACCCAACTAGGATCCATGAGGATGTGGGTTCAATACCTGGCTTTGCTCATTGGGTTTAGGATCCGGCGTTGCCGTATGCTCTGGTGTAGGTCACAGATGTAGCTCGGATCTGGGTTGCTGTGGCTGTGGTGTAGGCTAGGGACTGCAGCTTTGATTCGATCCCTAGCCTGGGAACCTCCATATGCCGAGAGTGCAGCCCTAAAAAGAAAAAAAAAAAAAAAAAAAGACACAGCTAGTGCTATTTCCTCCCTTGCTTCTAGCCTTGAAAAGAAACTTGACTGTAGAGATGCTGCTTTTAGACAAATGTTATCTGACATTCATACAAAAACCTTTAAAGACTATGCCATCTAGACCCCTGGACCCCTCCTTATTGTTATCATCAGATAATATCTAACACCACCTAATACCCTGCTTTTCTTCATCTTTCACTGAACACAATGCGGTCTGGTTCCTGATCGCAAGCCCTATAGTATCCTTTAAAAGATCCAACCATACTTCCTAGGCTGCATTTCAGTTCCTTGAAATCTTCGGTTAACTTTACCTTCACCTCTCCTTTCACCTATACACATGGGCACATCCTTATCAACTGAAATTACTCTCATTTGAAGTATTTATTTGAACTATTTTTTGATTCTCATATCCATCTAGGTCCCTCACTCTGTAACTCCTTAGTTCTGTTTTTATTACTTTGCTGATATTTCCAGTCTCCTAACCACTCTATTTTTTTCCCCATGTAAGTGCCCCCTTGAGAATGAACTAATTAACAAAGTCAACCAATAATTATGAAATCCCTACACTGGGAGGAGCAAGGCAATAGAGAAAAACAAGACAGATATGGTCCTGCCTTCAAGGAACTTAAAATCATGATAGCGCTATCAATGCAGGAACCCAAATCAAGAATACTTACAAACTGTGAAAAGTTTCAGAAAGTGAACAATAATGTAGGAGGGAGGAGGGGACAGATGAAAGAAAATTTCTTCCAGGAAGTACCTAAGCCAAGCCCTCAAGGATCGGAAGAGTACTTCATGGAAGAGCATGATAGGCAGAAAGGCACACAGGTACAAGACCCATCACTCTGAGGGTCCCTCTGTCCTCTTTCCCTTCCTGCTTTGTGTTGGTCTTCTCCCTCACAGCCAGGCTCTTTTACCTGATCCACTGAATTCCTTCTCGACCTCATCCCTGTCTTTCCTTTTTTTCCATGACTTCCCTCTTTCTCATTTAGTTGGCATATAATGCAAAGCTAAACAGTGTTTAAATTATTGGTTTAATAATTATTAATTTTTTTATTATTAGCTAAATAATTAACATTCCTGCTTTTAATTTGTTTTAAAAAATAGGCTGATTGTGTATATTTTCATTAAATTAAATGAAATCTACAGAATTTAACTCTGTGCCACTCAAGTGATTTTATTCCTATAATTTTACTAGAAAGAAAAGCAAATATTAATGGTTCAGTTGATGATTAACTGAAACAACTTATCAATTTCATTTAATCACTTCTATAATACTTTTCTGATATGCAAGTGAAAATCAAACTTAACCTACCCAAATCTTACGGGACTCCTAAGCATCATAAAAAATATTAAATATTTTGTTTTTCCTTTGATAAATTATATACCTATACACCTTTTCAAAAACTATAAACAAGTACAAACATAGAACATAACTCAGTCACAAAGCAATGGCTTTCCATAGTCTCACTAAATGTTACATTCAGTAATAATAGTATTTAATAATTCTGCAGCATTCATACCTTGTTGTCTTCCCAATAAAGTGCAAAACATTCATCTCCAGGTTTCCACAGTTTTGCATACTCCATAGGAATAGATGACTCTAGTACTTTTTCTGGTTTAATTGGCCCAGATCTTCTTTTGGGCCCACTATTATAAAATATTTTATCATCATAGGGTGTTGTTGTGATGGGTCCTGTAGGCTTAATAGGTCCTACTCGCCTTCCCTTCAGTGGTGTTTCTGTCTCTCCATTTGGAACACCCATGAAACTATTCATTCGGACAGGGTTCTGGTAATCAGTATTTACATTAAAATGTCTTTCGATTTTTACACCACTAAAAGCTTCATTATTTATCGAAGTTCGTGGTTTCCTGTCATAAAAATGATCGGGATTTGCTGTTTGGTTTTCTCTTTTCCCACGTTTTTGATTATTGTAATCGATGGATTCTTGAGGAAGTGGATTTTCTTTTGCGTCTGCACAGGATGGACCTTTACCTGATCTGCTTTGCATAGAGTTATCCCTTTTTTTAAATGCAGCATCATTGTGCTGGGAGCTTAAGGGGTATGAAGTATCTTTAGTTCTATCATATCTAGAATATGGCCTATCATACTTGATTCTCTCTTCAGCCCATACTTCAGATCCTGAAGAAGTACTTGGTCTTTCAGAACCTCTGTTTCTAGGTAATCCACTGCCTTCTAAAATTGACTTTGAATTTTGGGTGTCTCTTTGAAATCGAGGAGGTTTCTCATTTCTTGACTGTCTGGTATCATTTCGAGGAAGGTATCTTGATTGACTATTATCTTTTATTCCATTTTGCTCAGTATTTGACAATCTGTATTGTCCCTGATGAAGCTGCTGCAGCTGTGATTTAGGTTCTGAAAAGTAAATCATATGCATATTAAAATGAAGACTGCATTAATATTTAATTATAAAACTAATATTTTAACCTCTTCCACTATTTTCCTACCTCATTATTTAATCTCTCTTTGCTTTCTTAGAGTCCTGTATTTCTAATATACAGTTTGCCTGGATAGCCACATTAGTAAAGTAAAGCGATGATATGAACCACAAAAAAAAAAGGATAATTCAAAAGCTATTTATCTGTGTCACTGAAGGTTCATATTGTAATAGTATCTCTAATATGTGCTATTCCAATAATTCATTTCCCAAGATAGTAATGAAACAGAACTGCAAACTGATAACTCAGAAGCTGCTATGAAACTGTGTAAGTACAACCCTTGCTCAACTTCTATGAATCTCAGTTTCATTTAAAAATATATTACTACTATTATCAGTGAAGTTCTAGCCTGTGCAAATAAAAAAAAAATGATTTCTCAAATCTTCCTGGATCAGGAATTACTAAATGTCTGGATTATAATAGATACCCTACTATAGAAAAGACTTAATAGTTTTCTTGACCTATCAAAGTAATTAAGAGCACGTACTACTCTGAAATACAGAAAAAAGTGTCAAAAATATAATTAAGCACAATAGTGTAGATAATGTCCAACTAGAAACCAAAATCAGTAACATGATAAATATATACTCATAAATAATTTGTCAGCTCTATTTCACATAATGATTTTTATTCTACTTCAATTTGTATTACGTCATTTACTCTTTCTTCCTACATTTTTTTTCACACAGCATACTGACTGGTCTTTGGTGTACACATCTTATTTCTCTTGCCAAACACTATAATCAATATGCAGTTCAGGATTATTCTTATATTTTACCAGGGTCACAATACTTCTTAACAGGGGCACTATTGACATTCTGGGTGAGAATGTTGCCTGTATCTGCAAGAAAATTAACCTCTTTGACCTCCAGGTAATAAACATCAAAGCATTCAAACTCAGCATTCCGAGTCACTATGGCTATCAAATCTGTCTCCATATATTTCCAAACATCCACTGAAGAAAAAAACATACCAGATAAAATGTTCAGATCAACAAAGAATAAAGAGAAGACTTTTAAAGGTTTCTGAGAGACAAAACAAGTCAAAACTAAAGATCAAAGTTCAAAACGATAAATTTCTCAAGAGAATCACTGGAAGCTAGAAGGTAATCTAGCAAACTTTAAATGTCTTTGAAATGAAAGGAAAATTATTTTCTAAGTATAATTCTATATTCAGCCAAACCTTCCATTAGCGTGACAGAGGTTAAAGATTTTTCACATATGCAAGATCTCAAATATAGCCAAGACCATCTACAGAGACATTTTTTAAAATAACTTTTTCCCAAAATTTGCTTTATAAATATAACACATATTTTATTTTAAACCACTGTAATCAATATTAATTTTTTTCCTTAGAAGAAAAATGGGCACAAATGAGCATTTTCATCAGAAAGCATGTGCTGGCACATGTTCTAGTCAAGATTAGAGAATAAAGGATGCAGCCGCTTCTTGCTAACTATCTACTATGTATTAGGTAACTTATGCTAGAACTTTATACACATTATCAATAGTCTCACAATAATATTAACATACAGGTGTTACAAGGTTTATTTAGGAAAGGTAAAGTCACTTGTGCAGTGAATTGAAGAAATTTTTCGGCTTCAAAAATAAATCAAATATCAAGGTGTTTTATTTGCTGAGAATAAGATTTGAACAGATGTTTGACAAGTAAGCTTTTCAGATCTCCTGTGAATAGGGATCAATTTTTCTTAAATTATTCCAGTTAGGGACACCAAAATCTATGATGGTCAGGGAGTACAAATAAATTAAGTCATGATGAGAGTAACTAATTATCTAGATTACAAGTGGCAACCTGAATAACCATGTATACAGAAAGAAGGTTTTAATTTGGCTTGGTAGGTATGGGAGAATGTGATTTTAGCTACTCAGAAAAAGAAAAAAAAGGTGAAGATTTCCTAATCTAATTTAACTGATGGTATACATTAGATTACTGAATAGAAGAAGTATGTTTACTACTAATGAATATACTTCATTTCCATTATTACGCTGAGAAAATATGGTGAGAGAAAAATCTATAAAGGAAACTATTTTTCAAATAAGAACTCCTCTTAAAAATAAACTCAAATGAGGAGGTGGATCAAGATAGCAGAGGAAACCCAAATAAACAAAATAGAAATGAAAAAGGAGAAATCGCAACGGATACTGCAGAAGTACAAAAAACCATAAGATAATACTACGAACAATTATATGCCAACAAATCTGACAATCTGGAAGAAATGGACAACTTTCTAGAATCTTACAGCCTGCCAAAACTGAATCAAGAAGAAATAGATCAACTGAACAGACCCATCACTAGAAATGAAATGAAATATGCCAAAAAAACACTCCCTGCAAATAAAAGCCCAGGACCAGATGGCTTCACAGGTGAATTCTACCAAACATACCAAGAGGAACTTAAACCCATCCTCCTTAACCCATCCTCCTTAAATTTTTTCAAAAAGTTGAAGAAGAAGGTACACCCCCAAAGACATTCTGTGATGCCACCAAAACCCTAATTCCAAAACCAGACAAAGATACCACCAAAAAAGAAAAAAAAAAAACAAAAAAACTATAGGCCAGTATCTTTGATGAATATACAGATGCAGAAATTCACAACAAAATTTTAGCCAACCAAATCCAATAACATATCAACAAGATCATCTACCATGACCAGGTAGGCTCCATCCCTGGTACATAAGGATGGTTCAACATACACAAATCCTCAATGTCACACACCACATTAACAAAAGTCAAAAACCACATGATCATCTCAACAGATGCAAAAAATGCATTTGACAAAGTCCAACATTCACTCACGATAAAAACTCTTACCCAAGTGGGTAGAGAAGGAGCATACTTTAACATAATCAAAGCCATTTATGACAAACCCACAGCAAATATAATACTCAATGGAGAAAAAGTGAAAGCCTTCCCACTAAAATCTGGAACAAGACAAGGATGCCCACTCTCACCCCTGTTATTCAACATAGTAGTGAAAATCCTAGCCATAGCAGTCAGACAAAAGAAACAAAAGGCATCCAAATAGGAAGAGAAGAGATAAAACTGTCACTGTATGCAGATGACATGATACTAAACATAGAAAACCCTAAGGACTAAACCCAAAAACTACTTGAACTGATCAACAAATTCAGCAAGGAGGCAGGATATAAGATGAACTTTCAGAAATCAGTTGCATTTCCGTACACTAACAATGAAATATTAGAAAAGGAATAAAAAATAAAATACCTTTTAAAATTGCACCTCAAAAATCAAATACCTCGGAATACACCTGACCAAGGAGGTAAAGGATTTATATGCCAAGAACTAGACAACATTAATCAGGAAATTAAAGAATACGTAAAGAAATGGAAAGATATTCCATGTTCCTGGGTTGGAAAAATCAATTTTGTAAAAATGGCCATACTACCCAAAGCAATCTACAGATTCAATGCAATCCCTATCAAATTCCCCATGACGTTTTTCACAGAACTAGAACAAAAAATCCAAAAATTTATATGGAACCACGAAAAACCTAGAATTGCCAAAGCAATTCTGAGGAACAAAATCCAGCCAGGAGGCATCACTTTCCCAGACTTCAGGCAATATTACAAAGCCACAGTCATCAAGACAGTGTGGTACTGGTACCAAAACGGACAGCCAGACCAATGGAACAGAATAGAGAAGCCAGAAATAAACCTAGACACCTATGGTCAATTAATCTTTGACAAAGGAGGCAAGAACTTAAAATGGGAAAAAGACAATCTTTTCAGCAAGAATTGCTGGGAAACCTTGACACTGGCATGCAAATCAATGAATCTAGAACACGCCCTCACACCATGCACCAAAATAAACTCAAAATGGGTGAAAGACTTAAATATAAGACAAGACACCATCAAACTCCTGGAAGAGAACACAGGCAAAACATTCTCGGACATCAACCTTATGAATATTTTCTCAACTCAGTCTCCCAAAGCAACAGACATAAAAGCAAAAATAAACCAATGGGACCTAGTCAAACTGAAAAGCTTTTGCACAGCAAAGGAAACCCAAAAGAAAACAAAAAGACAACTTACAGAATGGGAGAAAATTGTGTCAAATGATGCAACTGATAAGGGTTTAATATCTAAAATATACAAACAACATATACAACTCAACAGCAAAAAAGCCAACCACCCAATGGAAAAATGGTCAAAAGACCTGAATAGACATTTTGCCAAGATATACAGATGGCCAACAAGCACATGAAACAATGCTCAGCACCACTGATTATTAGAGAAATGCAAATCAAAACTACCATGAAATACAATCTCACACCAGTCAGAATGGCCATCATTAAGACATCCACAAATAACAAATGCTGGAGGGGGTATGGAGAAAAGGGAACCCTCCTGCACTGCTGGCGGGAATGTAAGCTGGTACAGCCACTATGGGGAACGGTACGGAGGTACCCTAGAAATCTATACATAGAACTACCATATGACCCAGCAACCCCACTCTTGGGCATATATCCAGATAAAACTTTCCTTAAAAAAGATACATGCACCCACATGTTCATTGCAGCTCTATTCACAATATCCAAGACACGGAAACAACCCAAATGTCCATTGTCAGATGATTGGATTAGGAAAATGTGGTATATATACACAATGGAATACTACTCAGCCATAAAAAAGAATGAAATAATGCCATTTGCAGCAACATGGATGGAACTAGAGACTCTCATACTGAGTGAAGTAAGTTGGAAAGAGAAAGAGAAATACCATATGATATCACTTATCCTGGAATCTAATATATGGCACAAATGAACCTTTCCACAGAAAAGAAAATCATGGAGAACAGTCTTGTGGTTGCCAAGGGGGAGGGGGAGGGAGTGGTATGGATTAGGAATTTTGGGTTAATAGATGCAAATTACTGCCTTTGTAATGGATAAGCAATGAGATCCTGCTCTATAGCTCTAGGAACTATATCTAACCACTTATGATGGAGCATGATAATGTGAGAATAAAGAAGGCATACATGTATGTATGACTGGGTCACCTTGCTATATAGTAGAAAATTGACAGAACACTGCAAATCAGCTATATGGAAAAATAAAAATCATTGTAACATTAAAGAAAAGACCTTTACAAGGAAAACTATAAAATACCACTCAGAGAAAAAAATTTAAAAAAAATAATAATTGGGAGGATATAACATATTTAAAAGATCAAACAAGTCAATATTACAAATATTTCAATTTTTAAAAAATTCATTATAGATTCAATAAACTCTCAGTAAAAACTTCTAAAAAAATAAACTCAAATGAGGCAGAAGATAAAATTTTTGTTTTAAAAGAACATAGTTTTTCATATATAACCTTTTTATTCCAAAGTAAAATAACAGTAAGCCAAGAAAGGTCCTTAAACATTTCCTCATTCTTGGATTTCCTTAAATCTAATATCTCTTATCTTAGGTAGTTATGTAATGAAATCAAATATAAAGTGAATATTTTGAAACTGAACTTACCAATTAAATAAAAAACAGAATATGCTCGATCACTAAATTGTGGAAAAGGTGATTTCAGATAAATAAAGAAATAGCCCCAAAGTCAAATAGGAAGCTCCTCAATTAGCAGTTCAAGTTCTAGTTGCTTCCTGTTGTCCTTCCTGAGAAGGCATGATGATTCCTAACCATCAAAATACTAACTGGCACCACAGGCCAAGTCTATCGTCACTCTAGCCGTAAATGAGAAAACTGAGAAACTCTTCTGAATAGGAAGCAGAATAAAATGCATCACTTTTTTTTCTTTCTTGATGAAGAAAGGGAAAGATGAAACAAAAACATAAATAGAAATTGGTAATACTTAATATTAAATAGAAGAATAAAAGGAAAAGGAAAATTAGCAAATAATGATAGAAAAATCCATTGCAAAACAGATAAATCTACGAAAACATCTACAAGGTCAAAGTGATAAAAGTTCGTATGATAAAACTAATTAAAGAATGCTACATGCACTTAACCGGACTTGTAGTAAAATGCGCCTATTACAACACACCATGAGTTTTAATATACAAGATAATTGATAATAATGTTCTACATTCCCATAATTTGAAATGCAAGGATCATTAAGAATGAATTTATTAACTGTCACAAATTATTTGGGTTTGTATAATATGAATGTGCTGAATTAATCAGGTACTTAAAATATTAATACTTCTTTGCAGAGTATTCATTCTCTAGTTGCAGCTGTACCTGTTTTTTATAGTAAAAAAACAGGTACGCTTTGTTTCCTAAGATGAGATGATTCCTTTTTTTATTCTGAGACACCTACCTGAAGTGATGGCTTAATTAAGATTTTACTATTGCTTAACTCTACTTCAAAGGTCTTTTAACTACATCATACAATTCTCTCAACCACCCTGAAGAGCAATATTATTATCCTCATTTTGCAAATGAAGAAACTAAGAAAGGCTAAGCTATAAAATGTTGAAGCCAGAGCTAAATTCAAATCTACCTGAAGCAAAAGCCCACAATCTTCTCACTGTGTCAACCTGCCTGCCTAGAGAAACAAAACAGAATGTAACCAAGAACATGTTAGCTACAATTTTATCACCTACATCTGTTCACTTCTGATGAGATGCAGCAATCACAAAAGCTCTTTCACAATCTCTGATGAATTGAAAATACAAATTTATATGCTGCCAGAATACTGACCTAAAATTAATACTCTTTCCATTAATGGAAGACCAAAGGACTGTCCATTTATGGGCTAGATACTACTTTTAAAACATCATCGTACCACAGTACAACAGGTTACCTTCTTTTTTTATGATTTTTATTTTTTCCCATTATAGCTGGTTTACAGTGTTCTGTCAAATTTCTACCGTACAGCATGGTGACCCAGTTACGCAAACATATATACATACTTTTTTCTCACATTATCATGCTCCATCATAAGTGACCAGACATAGTTCCCAGTACTACACAGCAGGATCTCACTGCTAATCCATTCCAAAGGCAATAGTCTGCATCTATTAACCCCAAGCACCCCATCTATCCCATTCCCTCCCCTTCCCCCTTGGCAACCACAAGTCTATTCTCCAAGGTTACCTTCTAATGCACACATTAGTTCAAGTAGAACAGCTGAAATCAGTGCTGAGTAATCCTTCAACAAATAAATCAAAACCAAAACAAATCATTAAAGATATTTGTTACAAAAAGATGGTATTAACTGGAATTACATGGTATTGATGGAATTACATCAATTCACATTAAACAGAAGAATAACATTCTCTAATATTTCTATGTCTATATATAAAACAGAATATACACAATTTTTTCCACATCACAATTTTCTTTTCTTTCTTTTTAAATATTTTAGGGCCACACCCATGTCATATGGAAGTTCCCAGGCTAGGGGTCAAATTGGAGCTGCAGCTTCTAGCCTACACCACAGCCCCAGCAATGCCAGATCCGAGCCATGTCTGCAACCTATACTGCAGCTCACAGCAACACCGGATCCTTAACCCAGTGAGTGGGGTCAGAGATTGAACCCATATCCTCATGGATACTAGTTGGGTTTGTTACCACTGAGCCATAACAAGAACCCTCCACATCAAAATTTTCAAATAATTTTCTCAATTACACAAATCAGGGCTTTGTGTAAAATATCTTTAGATATTGTGTATACTACATAATGATCACAAAACTCTTTGTCTATAAAAATCATTTTAGAATTTTTTGTTGTTTGCTTTTTAGCAGGGCACCTGCGGCATATGGAGGTTCCCAGGCTAGGGGTTGAATCAGAGCTACAGCTGCCAACCCTACGCCACAGCCACAGTAATGCAGGATCCAAGCCACATCTGTGACCTACACCGCAGCTCATGGCAACGCTGGATCCTTAGCCCATTCAGCGAGGCCAGGGATCGAACCCGTGTCCTCATGGATGCTAGTTGGGTTCTTTAATTGCTGAGCCATGACAGGAACTCCCAGTTCAGAATTTATATACTTTTGTTTATTCGGTAAAAAACTACTTCCTCTATAAATTTATTTTGTATGAATTCTGACTTAAATGACAAAGCTTAAGACAAGGAACTATGTCTCATTCCTAGCAAGTATATATAAACGTAAATGGTTATTAAGTGATTATGTTCTCCATATAGTAAAAAATAAAATGTAGCCTTTTAAAAATATTACGTGATAGGAAGAGAAATTTCCCATCATCCCAAGCCTAAAGCATCCCATGCTAAATATGTTCTTTCTTACCACTCTCTTCAAAATAATCATTTCAATATCCATAGAACATTTTCTACTGATATACTTCAGCTTTCCTTCTAACCCCACTACTTCACTGACACTATTTTTGTCAAGGTCTCTAATCTGGTGTGTTGGGACCAGTCTGAACATTGCACAAGAACTGATTATTAAATTTTCAGAAAATCGGCAATCTAGTTGTTAAATTGTTGATGGCTTGAAATCAGCCACAGTGGGAATATTTTTACCACACAAATCAGAAAAGGCTAAATATCCGAGCATCCCATCTCCTCCCCCCGGAACCATCTATTATAAACACTCACCAGCACACTACTATGTAAATCCGGTGGATACTTCTCATCCTTATCCCTCAGTTTCTCTCATACTCCTTCCAACTTTTTGGCAGCTACTTTCTCAGGTTCCTTTGCTGGCTCTTTTACCTCTACTTGATCTCCAAATTCAACTGCCTGCTTAGGATCCCTCCTTGATTTTTTTAAAAAACTTAACATATCTTTAAAAAGCGTATTTCAAATTTATGGTAAGCTAATTTTAACTAACTTTAAATACATTACCTTTAAAATTTTTCACTAAAGTTACTCCAAATCCACACAAATTTTATATATAATTATTAAATTCAAATAAGCATCAAATTTATACTATTAATCAATACATTACATGTGCAATACTGTGGCATATTTTCACTTCCCACGCAGTACTTTATTTAACACCTTAAACCACCTGGTTCGCTGGCCTGCCAAAAGGAAAATGTCAGGTGCTATGCTGTCAGAATATTTGCAAATCTAGGGACCACAATGTCGTAACAATATAGAACAGAGCACTTCAAAGTAACTCTAGCCAAGAATCAGGGTTTTTGTTGTAGTTGTTGGTTCTGGCTTTTAATTTCCAATCAACTACTGACTGTTACTTTTATAAGATGCAGTAACAAATGTTGAGGCATTGACAAACTGCTGAAAGAGTTTCTGAATACTTACTTTTAATTTCAGTACTTACTTGTACATATTTGAGATCTGACACTAAGTAGTTCTGGTATAGACTATTATTCACTGTTAAGGTTACAAGTCCACAAAACAGAACTGGGAACAATTAATTCAAGTTAACTGTAAAACACTATCAAGAAGTGTGGGGCAAATCTGCATTAAAAAAAAAAAAAGTAATAGAAGAAAGGAATCGGTCCTATAAGAAAAAGTCAAGGACTGCAAAGGTCATGGGTAGTTAGGGATAGAGAGAAAGTGACAGGTAGTGGGTAGATAACCACACATTTGCTCTGTTTTGCTAATGGCTTATGACTATTCACACAGCAACCATTCGTTCCTACCTTCCAA
Source organism: Phacochoerus africanus (assembly GCF_016906955.1). NCBI lineage: Eukaryota > Metazoa > Chordata > Mammalia > Artiodactyla > Suidae > Phacochoerus > Phacochoerus africanus. The sequence continues at coordinate 33,310,285 of NC_062556.1, read as the reverse complement.
GTAAGCATTCTACCAACAATTTCAATAAATCAGTTGCATAGGGAAATGAGGAGGAAAGTTGTCTGATGCAATGAGATGTAAATATACACACAATAGTCAATACATGGGCAATCCTTTCTTGAGAAAATCCTTCACAAGAATGTCTAGCCTAATAGTACACATTCTCTCTCTAATCTTGACCTAGTTTCTTGCTGTTCTAATTAAACTATTACCATTCTATCACATTTTCTTCCTATAGTCCCTATTCTTAATTCTTCAAAATTCAATCTATAAATCTATAAGATAAACTATTTAAACTGACATGAAATGTGAAAGAGAATAAAACTGCATCAAACAGAATAAAATACCTAGGAATAAACCTACCTAAAGGAGGCAAAAGACCTGTACTCTGAAAATTAAAAGACACTGAGTTAAGACACTGAAGTTGACACAAACGGATGGAAAAACATAGTACGTTCCTGAATTGGAAGAATCATTATTGTCAAAATGACTATACCTACCCTGGGCAATCTACAGATCCACTGCAATCCCTATCAGATTCCTAAGGGCATTTTATAACCAAAGCAATCTTGAGAAAAAAAAACTGGTGTTGGAGGAATCAGGATCCCTGACTTCAGACTCTACTTATACAGTTACAGTCATCAATATTGTATGGTACTGACACAAATACAGACTTATAGATCAATGGAACAGAACAGAAATTCCAGGACAAAACCCATGCACCTACGGCCAATTAATCTACAACAAAGGAGGCAAGAATATACAACAGAAAAAAGCCAGTCTCTTCAATAAGTGCTTCTGGGAAAATTGGACAGCTACATGTAAAAGAATGAAATTAGAACACTCTCTAAAACCAGACACAAAAAATAAACTCAAAATGGATTAAAGACCTAAATATAAAACTGGATACTATGTAAAACTCTTAGAGGAAACATAGGCAAAACACTCTCTGACATAAATCGCAGCAGTATCTTTTCAGATCCACTTCCTAGAGTAATGAAAATAAAAACGAAAATAAACAAATGAGACCTAATCAAATTTAAAAGCTTTTGCGCAGCTAAGGAAACCATAAGCAAAACAAAAAGCCCACAGAATAGGAAAAAATACTTGCAAATGATGTGAAACAAGGGATTAACCTCCAATTTATAAAAACAGCTCATGCAGTTCAGTATCAAGAGAAATACGAACAAGCCAATCAAGAAATGGGAAGAAGATCTAAATAGACATTTCTCCAAAGAGACAGATAGCCAAAAAGCACAAGAAAGAAAAGATGCTCAACCTCATCAACTATTGCAAATCAAAACTACAATGAGGTATCACCTCATACAGGTCAGAATGGTCATCAACAAAAAGTCTACAAACAACAAATGCTGAAGAGGGTGTGAAGAAAAGGGAACCCTCTTACATCCTTGGTGGGAATGTATATTGTTACAGCCATGATGGAAAACAGTATGGAAGTTCCTTAAAAAACTAAAAATACAACTACCATATGATCCAGCAATCCCACTCCTGGGCATATAACCAGAGAGAATCATAATTCAAAAAGATACATGCACCCCAATGTTCACTGCAGCACTTTTTACAATAGCCAAGACATGGAAGCAATCTAAATGTCCATGGATAGATGAATGGATAAAGAAAGTGTGGTACATATATACAATGGAATGTTACTCAGCCATAAAAAAATGAAATAATGCCATTTGTAGCAACATGGATGGATGCAGACATTATCATACTAAGTAAGTAAAGAGAAAGACAAATACCATATATCACTTACACACAGAATCGAAAATATGACATAAGTGAAATCTACAAAACAGAAACAGACTCAAGGACATAGAAAACAAACTTATACCCAAAGGGGAAAGGTAGAGGGGAGTGATAAATTAGAACTTTGTAATTAACAAATACACAATACTATATACAAAACAGTCAACTACGACCTATTGTATAGCACAGGGTACAATAATCAACATCCTGTTTAAAAAAACTATAATGGAAAAGAATATGAATAAGGACATATATATATATAACTGAATCACTTTGTTGTACACCAGGAACATAACACTGTAAGTCAACTATACTTCTATAAAGAAAAAAAAAATTGTGTTCTGAAAGATCGCTCACTGCAGTATGGAAAATGAGATGATAAAGTTCTCCAAAGAGTCAGCGGAGGGTGGATGAGGACTTCAAGCAGAGCAGTGGAGATGCAGATGAGGAGACAATGAGTGGAGATGCTGTGGCTTGTCACAATGATGATGATAATGATGATAGTGGTGGTGGTGGTGATTGCTGCAGAACTACCATTATGTGGAGGCCTATGTGCCAAACACTGTACTTAACACGTTACATATATAATCTAATATGGTTTTCTCAAAAGCTCTAAATTTAGGTGATGCTACTATTTTCCCACTTCCCAAGAAAGAAATCAAGCTTTAAAAGATTATATAATTTGCTCAAAGGCATACAACTAGTAAATATAAGAGCTGTGTAGAATTAAGTAGTGGTAGATTCGGTTCTTGGTAGAATCAGCCCCCAACATCCTGTCCAATTTCCCTCTTCTCTTGGTAAAAGAACTCTGCTTTGTATCATGGGCTCTTCTTCCTCCCCTTTACATATAATTCTGACAGAATCAATTAAGAAGGCCTATGCTTTCCTGATTAAGAAGGGGACAGATACAGACATTAAAAAATGGAAGGTCTGGAGTTCCCGTCGTGGCGCAGTGGTTAATGAATCCGACTAGGAACCATGAGGTTGCGGGTTCGGTCCCTGCCCTTGCTGTGAGCTGCTGTGTACGTTGCAGACGCGGCTCAGATCCTGCGTTGCTGTGGCTCTGGCGTAGGCCGGTGGCTACAGCTCCGATTAGACCCCTAGCCTGGGAACCTCTATACACCGCGAAAGCGGCCTGAGAAATGGCAAAAAAGACAAAAAAAAAAAAAAAAAAGGAAGGTCTTTTTCTGTCTGATATTCCAGGCACAGGGATCACTTGATTCTGAGAATTTTTAAATTACTTTTTCATATTATGAACGGAGATTTCACACCAATGCAGTGCTCTTTTATCCAAGTCTCTTTAAATTTCTGTTCCAACCTCTTCATATGCACCAATGCCAACATCCCCAGTGGGACTCAGTTGAGCTTGGGAAATTAATAGTAATATGATGAAGGTATTTATCTTTTCCCAGAAAAACATGCTTGCAAAAATTATGAGTCTTTTTATTGATCTATCTTTATATGTCATTGTGTCCCCTTATACACAGGCCTTATCCAGGCCAGTCTTTGCTACGACATGAAGGCAGTCTGTAAACACACACAAAAAAAGCACAATTCGAAGACAGAGAAAGTCTTTCCAGTTATATAAGACAATGAATTACTTTTTTGTTTATTTGGATTTCTGTGGCTTACAACTTAAAGCAAACTAATTTAGAAATTCATGCCAGGAAGAAGAATGATAGAAGTGACAGAACCAAAAATGTAAAACTTGTTTAGTAAAAAGGGTGCAGGATAGTGAAAGTCACCTCATCCCTAACAGGAAGTTAGCACTCCTCATTGTACTGTTAAACTGTAGCCTACTGTCTTGGAACTGAGATCATCTAACTAATGAGGTCAGTGCTTTAGAGAACTTAGTATGTTAGGGGGGTGAGAGGTGTTGGTTATTTCTTACTGCCTTCAGTAAGTCTTACAAGAAAGAATCAAGCTGGCATGCTTGAAAGTAGAAAGGACATGGATGCAACTAGCTATGAGGTGCTCTTATCAATTATAGTGGCAAAACAAAAGGACTGAGACTCAGATAATCATGCTTCTTGAGAGATTAAAGAATTCTATGAGCCACAGAATAAAACAGGAAAAGTATGAAATGAGACTGAGTGAAACTTTATCACCTACGGCCATGTCCAATATTTATGAATGTTGGAAAAGTCCTTTGTCTCTATATTTGTTTAATTTAAATATCATCCTTTTCATTAAAAACAACTCATTTGAATTCTGTTACATATTTTTCTAGGTGTGTATCCTTTATAGAACTGGGTCATAGTCTCTATCTCATCTAAAATTTTGACAAAATATGGAGAAACATAAATAAAACATGTAACACATAATTTACAAAATAAGCTACAGAAACAAGGAATATAGATTCGAGGGAATTACTCTGTCAACTTTTCTCACAACACCTCTTATTGCCCATTCATAACAAATTAAGGTTGTCCTGGTCTTATTTAGGTGTTAAAACAGTAAAGTCCAGTGTCTTAAGGCATCCCGGCATCCCTTCTTTATATCTCTGGCCAACTCAGATATTTTCCATGATAACAGATAGAATCAAACCTACTCCTTCTGTACCAAGTTGAAACTTGTATTTCTAGTGGGCATTGTTTTGAATGGTAGCCATGTATTACATCAAGTAATATATAAACTTAAGGTATATAAAAAGTGACTTTTAAAAGCTGTCCTGATCTGGCCACAAACTATATCTAGTCTATAAAACCAAAATTTTAAAGAAAACCTATACATAAGAGCCTTTTGGAACATAACCTATCACAAACTGATCAACTGAATATTCACATTATATCATTATACATCACATAAAATACTCTAGTGATTATTCTCATAATAAAACAATGTAATCCAAACTTATTTTTAAGAATATCAATAATAATGTCAACCAACATTAGTTTGATTAGACTTTGATTTCAATTAAAAGATAAACCAAAAGGTGAATAAGAGAAAATCTCTAGGAAAAGTACATGTGATGGTCAATTACAGGAATAACTCATTTTATTGCACTTTATTGCACTTTGCCAATACTTTATTTTTTACAATGAAAAGTCTGTGGCAACTCTGAATTGTTAGATGATGGTTAGCATTTTTGAGCCATGAAGTAATTCTTTTTTTTATTACACTCTTTATATATGATTTTCTATCACGGTTAAAGTAATTCTTAAAGTTTTTACATTGTTTACACATAATGCTATTTATTGCACACTTAAGAGACTATAGAATACTGTAAACATAACCTTTTTTGTCTTTTTTTTTTTTTAAGAGCCACACCCAGGGCATATGGAAGTTTCCAGGCTAAGGGTCAAATTGGACCTGTAGCTGCCCACCTATGCCATAGGCACAGCAATAGCCAGATCCGAGTTGCGTCTGCAACCTATACCACGGCTCACAGCAATGCCGGATCCTGAACCCATCGAGCAAGGCCAGGGATCAAACCTGCACCCTCGTGGATACTAGTTGGGTTCGTTATCGCTGAGCCATAATAGGAACTCCAAACATAACTTTTCATATGAACTGGAAAATCAAACAAGTTTGTGTGACTTGCTTCATTGAGATACTTGCTTTATTGTAGTAGTCTGGAAACACTTTTGTTCTTTAAAACTATATAATACAATGTGAAAGTAAATGTGTTACTTACCTGGATTAAACTTGTCAGAAACATTCTTAGAGGATTTTTTTTTTTCAACAAGCTTACACATTACACAGAATCGGCTATGACATAAGTCCATCCATACCTAGGCTTATGTGGTTAAAATGTGACTTCTAGGGGTACCCAAACTAAACAAAATTCTCAGACAGCTAAAATGATACCAAACATAGAAGCAAGAGAGGTTTGATAATTAATCTGAATTAAAAACGAACATTTTAAAACCCCAAATATGCATAACACTGAATCATGATTTTTTTTTTCTTTTTCCGCCACCCCCATAGCTCATGGAAATTCCTGGGCCAGGGATTAAACCCAAGCCAGACCTGCGACCTACACCACAGCTGCAGCCACAACTGACCCCTAACCCACTGCACAGGGCTGAGAATCAAACCAGAGCTTCCACAGAGACAAGCCAGATTATTAAACCACTATGCCCCAGCAGTAACTCCATGATTACTTCTTTATAATCAATTTAGGACTATAACAGACCCCCAAAATGACAATGATGATATGAATATAAATAAAATTATAAAACCATAATTATTTTTCATTAGTTGTCCATAAGGCATTTAACCATTAAACTTTATGGAAACTCTATCCTGAAAAGATTTCTAGATTTTCTTAGAAAAATGGCCAACATTTTCTCTCATCAATGAATAATTAATTTTAGAAGGTAAGATTTATGGAACAATGACTAAATTCTGAGGAAAAATCAAAGTGGAGACTCAATTTTACAAAAGTAAAAGGTTATTCTGGACTTGATTTTCAATTAAAAAAGAAATACGAAATCAAAAAAGCAGAAAAACAATTCAGTAGTTTGCCTCAACTGTTTATTATTCTATGAACTTCAGCTCAACTAAAAATACCCCAGTAGTATAAGTTAACAAGAGAAGGAGTAACAGAACCTCATCTCTGCAAGACACCTGAGAATGACCACACATCAAACATTTCCATCAATCCTGTCGCTTTTACTGTAACAGCGTTACATAAAGACACAGCCAAGGGAACACAGGTGCACCAAGTTTTACTGTGCTGTGCAGGTACTGTGTTCTTTTCTTTTTTTCTTTCCTATAAACTGAAGGTTTGTAGCAACCCAGTTTCAAGCAAGCCCACCGGTGCCAGTTTTCCAACAGGATTTGCCCACTTCAGTTCTTTTTTTGGTAATTCTTACGATATTTCAAATGTTTTTATTATTATGATATTTGTTGCAGTGATCTGTGATCAGTGATCTTTGATGTTACTACCATGGCTTGCTGAAGGTTCAGATGATGGCTAGCATTTTTTTTAACAATAAAATATATATATATATATATAGGTCTTTTCTAGGGCTGCACCCACAGCACATGGAGGTTCCCAGGCTAGGGGTCTGATTGGATCTGTAGTCACAGGCCTATACCAGAGCCACAGCAACGAGGGACCCGAGCTGCATCTGTGACCTACATCAAAGCCACAGCAACGAGGGACCCGAGCTGCATCTGTGACCTACATCAAAGCTCCGCAACAGCGGATCCTTAACCCATTGAGCGAGGCCAGGGATCAAACTCGCAACCTCATGGTTCCTAGTCTTGATTTGTTTCCGCTGCACCACAGCAGAAACTCCAACAATAAAGTGTTTTTAATTAAAGTACGTACATTGTTCTTTCAGACACAATACTATTGTACACTTAACAGGCTACAAAATAGGATAAACATAATTTTTATATGCACTGAGAAATGAAGAAATTCATGTGACTTGCTTCATTTTATTGTGGAACTAAATTTGTGATATATATTTTTGAGGTATACCTATATAAGAAATATCTGTAAACAGGAAAATCTTCAGTCCATAAATATATTCATCATCCAGATGTTTGTGTTCACATGTGTTATCATCAATCTCCTCTGAATGATGTCAACATCATCGAAGAAAAGAGTTTATGGTCAGAAAAGCCACTACTGGACAGAATGTTTCTCTGGTCAAACATTTAAAACAATGAAACAGCAAATCAAGCAGTATTTTCAAGTCTGCCTGATTAAAGGATTCCTTAGCCATTCAAAACAACTAGTTAGTCTTATTTTGGTAATAAAACTTTGAAATAAAGAATATAACATCATTATAGATTATAAATAAGCCAGATCATGTTTTATGGCTGTATTCAAAACACTTCTGCCAAGTCTTTATATTTTATTCAGTGTTGCTTACAGTAAGTAAATGATAAAAGTCTTATCATTTAAATTAAATGATTAAAAAGTAAATGATAAAATGGTTTACACCAAGTAAATAATAAAATTCATTTTAATAATTATCCTTATGACCTTTTAGTTTGTGCTTTTTTTCTGTCTCACAAACTAACAGTGGGCTTCTTTGGGGCAAGAGCTACAAAATCTATTTCAATTAATTTTTTTTAAATAAGGTATTTTATTAAATTTTATATACCTGCCATTTGTCATAGACCAGGCACAAATAAATAATACATACTTAATTTACAGAATGAATAATTCTTACAACACATACAATTGTAGCCTCACTTCAATCCCATTTCCACTTTGCCAATGGAAAGCACCATACTTTGTTACTCTCATCCTCTCAAAAATCCTTTCATGGCTTTGTACTGTCATCTGGATAAAATAAAAAACCACTAGAAAAAAATCCTCGATGTGGCTGCAGCCTACAACTTCTACATCTAGCCTTCTATCCCTACTTCTCCCATAATCTCCTAGGCATAGCAATTAATGCTCTGATGCCTCCAAGCCTGGATGTGCTGAGTTCTCTCCAACCAGACTGCTCTTCCCTCAGCACTCTGACTTGAGACTTGTCTAAATGCCACCTACCCTAGCAGCCTCTGCCCATCTCCCATCTTGGTAGCTGGCCTTGCCACTCACCACTTCTAGGAAGAAAAAAAAATTGCTTCTCTGAAAACAGTGGTCATCAAATAGGACAGAAAACTCTAAAGTAAGTTGGAAGGGATAATTTCCAATATTAGGACGATGAAAGACACACATGAATTTGGATAAACTTTAAGTGCCTGTACAAATACTAGAAATATCTAATTTTTGAGTTTAGGGATTTCTGAAGGTCACAAGTTATATTCCTTGTGAAAATCAAGGGTGTGGAATACTATTATAATGTCTATATCTTTCTCACATTCTAGCTGACTCTGTATCATATTAATAAAAATAATGAAACATAAAACACTCTATTAAAATGATATCCAATATTAACAGATGTGTTCACAAATTTCTGTCCCCTCAGAAGTTAATCTAACACTGACGTTTGGTTTTGAGTATATTATTTATGTCAAGTATCTTAATTAACTTTGATAACCTTTTCCAAGCAGAATACTAATACTACTAAACTTGATTGGTATGCATGCTCTTTGAGAACTGAAAGATGATGGACACACAGTTCACAACAGAATTACTACTCTTGTTCTCAAACTCATTATTTTTTCTAGAGGTCAAAAGCAAATGTAGGGATATGGAAGGATAAAAAGAAATCAAAGGAGCTCTGATTGGGATAGTATAAAGGGAGCCTGGGACAAAAGAAGTCAGAGAGATTTTAAGAAGCAGTAGACACTTTCCTGTTAACCTTGTAGATACAAACATGTTGTGAAATGCTTAGGGAGTAATACAACAAAAGATTTCATTTTCATAAAATCTGAATACTTCAGAAGTAAGTCAGAAAGAGAATGACAAATACCAGAGGATATCACTTATATTTGGAATCTAATACATGACACAAATAAACCCTTCCACAGAAAAGAAACTCAAGGACTTGGAGAACAGATTTGTGATTGCCAAGGGGGAGCAGAAGGGGGTGGGATGGACTGGGAATCTGGGGTTAACAGATGCAAACTATCACCTTTGGAGTGGATAAGCAATGAGGTCCTGCTGTATAGGACTGGGAACTGTATCTAGTCACTTATGATGGAGCATGAAGGAAGATAATGTGAGAAAAAAAATATACATGTATGTGTGACTGGGCCACTTTGCTGTACAGTAGAAAACTGAAAGAACAGTGTAAACCAACTATAATGGAAAAAATAAAAATCATTTTAAAAAAGAGAAAAAAAGAAACCTGTATACTTGGAATTTATTATAAAAGCATTTTATCTCTGAGTCTAAAATTAATTAAAATATGGCTGAAAGAGAAGACTAAAAGAATATTTTCCTAACTTTTTGGAATCCTATCATAAACTCTTACAATTCTAGAAAATATTTATTATATTCTATGCTTAAATTAGAAAACATTTAACATGATCATTCTCTTTCAATATTAATCACTAAAATATATCATACTAAGAAATATATCACAATGTGGAAGCATATTCACTCACTGCACTCATTTAACCCTAGCTCTAACTACATATTTTCAAACAATATGTATTATGTATAGAAAAAAGAGAAAGGTCAATTTCATAATCAAGTTATATAAGACTAAAATTTCTCCAACATAACAATCTGTTTTCATAGATAAACCTGTCATCTATTAAAACCGGGGGAAAGAGTCTGGTGATATTGCCCATCATACAGTTAAAGGGGTTAAATAAGCTTTAGTGTTTTCAGAATGCAACAATTTAAATTTTCTTCAGTGTTTTCACCAAATAGGAAATTTGTGATTAATTACATTTATAAACACATAGAGTAGATGTTCATATTGTCAGTTTATTATACCTTTTTTATAAAATCCCAAATAAAAGTTTGGTGTTTTAAAAAGAAATCTACCTTAAGTTAGCCTACCTTCCACACTCAAAGTCCCCATTTTAGATTCCAAGAAATCAAATAATGTGCTTGGTGCTGAGGGCCTTGCATTTCCCAATTCCTCTTCATCTTCAGATCTTATTCGCCCCCTGCCTTTTCCTTTACCTTAAGAAGTAAAGCAAGACATATATATTCTACATGCAAAAACAAAAGGAGACTATACACTAAAATATAAGTAGACATCTTAAGTAGAACTTTATATATTTCTTTTTTTTTTTGTCTTTTTTTTCAGGGCTGCACCTGCAGCATATGAAGGTTCCCAGGCTATAGAACTGGAGCTGTAGCCCCTGGCCTACACCACAGCAATGCCAGATCCAAGCTGAATTTGCCACCTACCCAACATTTCATGGCAACACTGGATCCTTCACCCACTGAGCAAGGCTAGGGATTGAACCTGCGTCCTCATGGTTACTAGTCAGATTTGTTTCTGCTGAGCCACCATGGGAACTCCCTATATACATATTTCTTTTCATATTTTTCTGTATATCTACATCTTTTACAAGAAAAATGTTTTTAAATGATTATACTGATTAGCACCTTTAGTCCTCAAAATGATCTATCTGGAAATTTGAACTTGTGTAAATTACCTCTTAAGGAAAATCATTTCTATACAATTTTTCTTTATTTTTTAAAAGCATACAGATTAGAACTTGAAAAAAAATCACATAATACATAGACCATACAATAATTTTAAAATAACACTAAATGAAAATTATGTTCCTGTTAAGTTTTAAAAGTTTGTAATTACTTACTTATACAAGTGGCATAGTTCTAGAAATAATTAATAGAGCTCGTTACTTTATATTTTCTGTATTACTCATAACTTTGTTAAATAAGGTATTAGATCCACTGCATGTAAAGATGAAGACAATGAAACTAAGAATAACCTACACAAGTCTCTGTGGTTCTGAAACTGATGCTCCTTCCACCTACCATGATGGTAAATATAAAAGTTACAACCTTCACAGAAACAAAACCCAGCCTCCTCTGTTGATAACGCGTATTTCTCTGAAAAGCAAATAATACTATCTGGCATACTGCTTAATGATTTATACCTCTCAGAGGTGGACCCGTAACAGGTTTCTGTTTATTGCTGTTAAGAAGTACATTCAGTGCTGCTTCTAAATTGTTGCCGTTATCCATTAGAGCTTGCCTTGATGCTTCTTTACTAAAGCCCATTTCTGTTATGTGCTTCAGAGCTTTCTCATCAACCTGTAAGGGATGAAAAAAAAGCTATGCTGATAGCCAAGAAATAAGCAAGGTATTAGCTTCTAACTCTAAACTGTATTTAACTAAAAATTACAACTGATATTTATGGAAAATATGATATTAATATATCATTCACTTGCTGTTTTTTTTCACACTAATAGTCCAAAAGTGATTTGTGATAGGCAAGGTTGTGTCTTGACTACTCTGATTTCACAAATACCATTACAAATGCAAAACAAAAAAAGAAATTTTATCACATGGCAGAATAAGGCTTTTGAATATAATGTGGGCAGTGAAAACTACATAATGAAAAATATTCATGGTTGATACTTGTCCATCCTAAGAAAATGCAATTTAGATAGCACCTCTCCAAAAATGCAAAAAAGCTAACAAAATGGTACCATCTCAGTAGCTTTGTTTTTTTTCTATTCTCTGCTGTTTCAGTATTCTGCTCTGTATTTATTAGCAATAATATCAGTAATACTTTTACAACCTGTACCCCGAATAGGAAAATCTACTTTATAAATATCAGGACCCCAAATCTTGAAAAATCTAGACCTGAGTAGAATTAAAGAACTGTTTTGTTTACAGCCGCACCTGCAGCATATGGAAGTTCCTAAGCCAGGGAGTGATCAGAGCTGCAGCTGCTGCCAGAGCCACATCCACAGCCATGCCAGATCAGAGCCGCATGTGTGACCTATGCTGCACCTTGCAGCAGCGCCAGAGCCTTAATCCACTGAGGCCAGGGATGGAACCTACATCCTCACAGGAACATCAGGTCTTTAGCCCATTGAGCCACAATTCAAATGAGCTCCAAAGAACTGTTTAAGTAACAGAAACATATTTTGTAGAGAAATTTACTGAATTATGATTACCAGCTGAGGAAAACATATCTAACTTTCTAATTTTTATACATCTAAAGTAAATGTAAAAAGGACTGGACATTAAAACTATAATTCACCCATCTTATCCGAGTACAAAAAATAATCAAACCTTCTAAAAGCTTCCCCTCTCTTAATTATTTCCCAAGTCAGTGTCTAACTAAGAGTATTGTCACATATATGGAACTTAACTAAAAACACTTTTAAGAATCAATTAACATTCAACCAGGATATAAGTTATTCTACCTTTCTTGTTAACCCGATTTGCAGTTTACGAAACTTTCATTCAAGATGTTGGCAGAGCCATGCTCTTCTTTTGTTTTTATGGCTGCACCTGCAGCACATGAAAGTTCCTGGGCTAGGGGTCAAATCAGAGCTGCAGCTGTTGGCCTGCATCACAGCCACAGCAACACCGGATCTGAGCCAAATCTGTGACCTACACTGCAACTGAGCCAATGAGGGATCCTTAACGTAATGAGTGAGGCCAGGGATCAAATCCACATCCTCACAGACACTATGTCAGGTTCTTAACCTGCTCAACCACAATGGGAACTCCAGGCAATGCTCTTCTGACAGCTCTAGGGAAGAAACTCCCTTGCCTCTACTAGCTTCCGTTGTTTGCTGGCAGTCTTTGGAATTCCCATGGATGTATCACTCCAGTCACATAGCCATCTTCTCACTGTGTATCTTCAGGCCATCTGTCCTCTGTGTGAGTCTTTCTCTGTATCTAAATTTTTCTTCTTTATAAGGAAATTAAACTAAGGTGATATTCAACCTAATGACCTCTTTTTTAACTTGATACCTCTGTAAAGACCCTATTTCCATGTAGAGTCACATTTGAAGGTACTAGTGGTTAAAACTTCAACATATCTTGCTGGGGGTGGGTGCAGGGTGATGGTGAATGGGACACAATTCAACCTATAATATCTATTATCAAAAATTATTTTAAGGACTTATCAACTGATATCCCAATCAAGTCTTCCTTCAACTGTTGAAAATAAAGAACTAAAAACCATATAACATGCAAAAGAATTGGGTACCTGGTCATTAGAATAATTCATATACATTCAAACTTACACCAGCACTTCAAATTGTCCTTCTGATAGTCTCCCTCATTCGTAAATAATAGTTTTTTTTTTTCCCTGAATAAGGAATTATTGGTTAACAGGTTTTTTTTTCTTTTGGTACTTTCAGTATATCACCCACTGCTTTCTTGCCTCCATAGTTTGATAAAACACTGTTCACTTAAGATCCCTTTTATCTGGTGAATTGCTTCTCTCACTGCTTTCAAGATTTCTTCTGTCTTTAGCTTCCAACAATGTGACTCTTTATCTTGGTGTGCCTCTGAGTTTATCCAATTGGAGTTCTTTGAGCTTCTTAGATTTGTAGATTCATGATTTCATCAAATTTGGCAATTTGGGGGCATTAGTTCTTCAAATATTTGTTCTGCCTCTTTTTCTTTTCTCTTGGAACTCCCATAATGCTATGTTGGTATATTTGATAGTACCACATAGGGCCCTTAGGCTCTATTTTTCTTCATGCTGTTCCCTTTCAGCATCTTAGACTAGGTAATTTCAATTGCCCTATATTAAAGTTAATTGATTCTTTCTTCTGCCTGATCTAGTCTGTTGCCGAACCTAACTAATGAAATTTTTTTTATTTCAGTTACTGTACTTTCCAGAAATGTTATTTTGCTTCTTTTTTAATAATCTTTCTTTATTGATATTCCCTACTTGTTCACATATTGTTCTCCTGCTTTTAGCTCTTTGTCAATGATTCCTTTTAGACCTGTAAGTATTTCTAAGACTATTTCTAAGATTTAAGGTTTTTGTTTAGTAAGTCCAATGCCTGGGCTTCTTCAGGAATAGTTTCATTTCTTCTTTTTCCAATGAATGGGTCATATTTTCCTGGTTTGGATTTTTGTTGTTGTTATTGTTTTGTTTGTTTATTTTGGTATACTTTATAACTTTCTGTTGGAAACTGAAAATTTTGAATACTGTAATGACAGTGATTTTGGAAATCAGATTTTCACTCCTCCTCAGGGATGCTGTTGTTACTTAATGAAGACTCAAGTTCTAAGTTTGCTAAGTAACTTTTCTGAGCTTTCTTTGTAAGGATCATATTCCTTGTGATATGTGATCACTAGAGTCTTTTTCCCATGGTCAGCCAATGATCAGCTTCTTTCTTCATCAGTCACTACTCTGTATGTTGCAAGAATCTGACTTTGCTCCAGAGTTCTATAACAGTTGATTCAGACAATGTTTATTAGTTTAATAATTGTTTTGGTGGAGGGGTCAATTTCTGAACCTTTATTCTGCTACCTTTGTAATATCACTCCCTTCATATGTGTTTAATCCTCATAACAATCCAAACTGCTGGTCTTTGGTATTCTATGGCAAGACGTTCCCAGACAAGGATTCTCAATTCACTCAAGTTTAAGAGCTTCTTGATGTAGTGACTGTGTCTTTTTCAGCTCACTATATCCACTCAAACCTGAAAACTGACTTGTTTTTTAAAGAACGAGATGGTCATATAATCAAGGAAGAGTTAGTTTGGCCTCGTTGTAAACCCATTCTCCTTGGCTAGTGAATGATTTAGGAATGGGCAAATGACCTAGTTCTAGTCAATAAGCCAAGAAGGAGTTTACTAGAGATTTCAAAATTTATTTTCTTATCTGATAAAACAGACTCACATCCAGAAAAATGCTCCCTTTACTTCCTTCAAACTTTTTGCATGAAGATAAAACAAATGGAGAATCCTATAGCCCAGAGAAGAAAGCCCAGAAACTACAGAGATGCCCACCAGCATTTCAACATTGTTATACTGTTGAATTTACCAACCTTTATTCCTATCTACCTCTGAATTTCTTGTTATATGAGATAATGAACTCTCATTACTTAAGCTAGTCTTATCACTCTATAGGCAAAATCATCCAAAGTCATTCAACCTCTAGAGACTTCCTTGGTGGCTCAGCAGGTTGTCACTGTTGTGGCTCCACTCAGTGTTGTGGTACAGGTTTGATCCCTGGCCTAGGAATTTCTGCATACCACAGGTGTGGCCAAAAATAATAATAATAAAATTTAAAACAAAACAAAAACAAAGTCATTCAACCTCTAAAGGGAGAGGAAAATCAATTCCTGTCAGTTTCCTTATATCTGAGGACACTGAGGCATAACAAAAATATCTCGACTCCTATTTATCTCAAAAATCTAGGAATATTTTGCAGTTGAGTCTATAATATACATTTACTGTTTCAATATATTTTTCCCAAAGAACAAAATCACTTTAGACAAAATTTTAAATAAAAAATATGGAACTCCCGTCGTGGCGCAGCAGAAACGAATCTGACTAGGAACCATGATGTTGTGGGTTCGATCCCTGGCCTTGCTCAGTGGGTTAAGGATCCAGCGTTGCTGTGACCTGTGGTGTAGATCACAGACGCAGCTTGGATCTGGCGTTGCTTTGGCTGTGGCATAGGCCAGAGGCTACAGCTCTGATCAGACCCCTAGCGTGGTAACCTCCACATGCCATGGGTGCGGCCCTAAAAAGACAAAGAGACAAAAAAAAAAAGAAAAGAAATGTGTGGGAAGAGTAGGGAAGGGGAGATAATTGTATGTTCTTAATGCATCATCTTTTAGAATATAATTTCCATTGATTGTTTTCTATTTAACTTGATGGCTTATCATTCCATTCTAAAAGACATTACTCATTATCTAGAAAGTTAAGCAAAATATAGTAAATTATTTTTCAAACAATCCAAAGTTTCCCTGAATCCTTAATGAAAGCCTTCTTAGAGTTGTGACAGGTATCCAAAGTTTCCCTGGAATCCTTAATGAAAGCCTTTTTAGAGTTGTCACAGCTATCCATTATACATTCAAAAAGCCAGTGGTAGTTATGAGAAAGAATTTTGTAAAATCAAGGCTATTAAAGGAAAAAGACATTAACTTTATAGTTGGTTCATTAGCCTTACCAGTTCTCTATAGACACCTTCATGTTTTCCCTCTGATTTGGTTGACTTTTCTTTCTGTAAAATTTCCCTGTTTCGGTTACTGGCAGCACTCATGTTGAGATTACTTCTAGCACCACCACCACCTCCTCCAAATGTCTTGGTCTTCAGATAAGAGAAAGATAAAAGAAATGTAAATAAATAGCACTTTAAAAAGCTCTAAAGGCTAAGTTATGAGTAAAAATATTTAATAAAACCAAACTACTTTAAAGTTTCTAAATTATGTTTTACAGGAAAAAAATGAAATATTAGCTAATCCTTTTAAACAAATATATAGTAGTCATAATCTCTCCTTTACCCAAGTCTGGTTGATGAAATTAAAAAATTATATGATTATAACCTTTAAATCTCCAAGGCAAATCATCAGAATAAATGTAAGCAGACAAAAATGTAAAATAAAAGAATACAAGCATTATGGAGATAAGATGTCAGAAATGATTCTAGGGCAAAATACTTGACCACTATCGTGAGACCTGTGTTACAAATTCAAGTACATGGCAAGGCTTTAGCAAGGCACCAAACCTATCTAGCTAGGAATCAAGTACATTCTGTCCATGATCCAATAATAGGATTCTATAATCTAAGAAAGTCGACAAATAATATAAATTTTAACACTAGATTAAAACTCTCATGGCTAATTTATTATTTACATTAAATATATGATATGCTATGTCTTACCAACTATGTATAAAAGCTTTGACATACATAGTTCTTATTTTTGTCTAACTTATTTGAACTAATTATATGTATAACCAGATCTGAATTTGATTTCATTATTGTTTTATCAAAATTATTGTGAAAAGACTGGAACATAAGACTTTGGTTTGGAAAGATACAAACTCATGATTGAAAAGCATCCCACAGTTGTTACTCACACAATATAAAATTAAATATCTTGGAGTTTCTTGTGGTGCAGTGGGTTAAGAATCTGACTGTGGTGGATGGAACTAGAGACTCTCATACTGAGTGAAATGAGCCAGAAAGACAAAGACAAATACCATAGGATATCACTTATAACTGGAATCTAATATCCAGCACAAATGAACATCTCCACAGAAAAGAACATCATGGACTTGGAGAATAGACTTGTGGCTGCCTGATGGGAGAGGGAGGGAGTGGGAGGGATCGGGAGCTTGGGGTTATCGGATACAACTTAGAATAGATTTCCAAGGAGATCCTGCTGAATAGCATCGAGAACTATGTCTAGATACTCATGTTGCAACAGAACAAAGGGTGGGGGAAAAAATGTATACATGTAAGAGTAACTTGATCCCCATGCTGTACAGCAGGAAAAAATAAAAATAAAAATAAATAAATAAATAAAAAGAATCTGACTGTGGTGGCTCAGGTCGCTTCAGAAGTGCACGTTCAATCCCCAGCCCACTGCACTGGATTAAAAGATCTGGCGTTGCTGTAGCTGCAGCATAGATCACAGCTGTGGCTTGGATCTCAATCCCTGGCCCAGGAATTTCCATATGCCACAGGTCCAGCCATTAAAAAATAAATTAAAAAACAAAATAAAATATCTGGTTATCTAATATCTTTACAGCTTTCTAATAAATCTAATAAAAGCAGATGTCAAGAGTTGATTTTTATTAGTGATAGTTATCAATTTTTTTAATGTGTCTTAAAATGATTACAGTAAGAAAACATCCTAGATATACATTTATATAAGTTAGGGAAATTATTTTGAATTGGATGAAAATATAAAGAAATAGAATCCAAAAAACACAAAAATGATGTGAGATGAACATCAGTGGAGAGCACATTAAATATCTCTATTAGGTAGTTGATACACTATAATATTTTAATTTAACTCAAACCAAGTGAAAACCACATTTCCAAAGACTCATTATTGGATATATTCAATTTTGGGCTACTGCAATCTCCCCCCCCCCCCAAAAAAAAAGAGATTTGCACTGTCTTGATAGTCATTATTTATATAACATGTGAGTTTATATTGATGTGATACAGTTTATTAGACGGGGAAGAAATGTAGTATAGGTAATAACACAGGCTTTGGAGCTAGACAAGGCTGGAACTAAACCTTTGCTCAGCCACTTCTTAGATCCTACCCTCAGGCATGTCATTTAACTTCTACCTTCCATGAGCCTCAGGTTTCTCTTCCTTAAAACAGGTATGAGAAAACCTACCTCATAGGGATTTTGTGAGGATTAAATGACATCATCAACATGAAGAGCTTTGAAAGAGCTGTTACTCACTAAGCATACAAATATCTGGAAACATCACAACTTAAAAATTACTCATAAGGTAACTGGTGTTGTCTTTTATGAGCCACACCATCCTGTCCATACAATGTGAATTAGGCATCTGTGAGGTCATCATGACCATGAAACACAAGTGGGTCCCTAATGCTGTCTAGCAAGCGTACTCTATTTCCTACCACAGTCACCCTCCCAATCTTTCAAACCACTATTTCACATATTTTCATTCCTTGAACCTCAAACATCTTCTCCACCATTGTGACTACTTGACCATGTTTTCCCCTCACCAAAAACAAAACAAAACAAAACAAACAAACTGAAACCTTTTAAGAACTTGCATAGATTTCTACCACATCAACCCACTCACAGATACCTGCACATACATACTTTATCTTACCACCATCTATACAAATGATAAAGCAATGTGGAGGGATGAATGACTTCCCTAACTCTACACTAAAAGGCCACATCTTACACCACTTTTCATCAGCCTTTCATAAACTCAATATTCCATCTTTCATGATGTAGTTCTCTTATTTTGATCCCATCTTACTGGTCCCACCTTGGTCGGTTCAACTTCTTTCATTCAACTAGTAAGGTTGAAATGCTACAGGGTTCACTCCTTATCCTTTTCTCTTCCCTTCAACTGTCATTTATTTTCCTTAGTGGTTGCATTTGACCTCATGATTTTAAATATCCATATGGCTACTACTCTCAAATGCATAATCCATTCCAAAGCTCACCCTTCAACTACACTCTTCTCTGTTTCACTGCCTACTAAACTTGGATACCTGACAGGAACCTCAATATTAAGCTGTTCAAACAGAATACACAGTGCCACTCCAGTCTTCTCCAATTCCAAGTAAGCAACCCTAACCTGCCAGTTTTTCATGGCAAAACTCTTGAAGTCATTCATGACACTTCTCTCAAGCTCCATATTTAGTCTGTCTCAAACCCTGATGGCTATATTTTCAAAATACCAGAATTTGAAAACTTTGCACCATCTACACAGCTACCATCACTACAAAAAATTTCTCTCCCCTTGAATTACTTCCATACTTGCCTAACTTGTCTGATTTCAATCTTACTTTTCTGAACACAACAGCCAGAATTAAGACTTTTAAAATGTAGGTCAGCTGATGTACTGATGCACTGACAACCTTCCACAGGCTCCTCATTTCTTTCTGAATGTCTTTAAGACGGCTTCAGGGACCTCATAAGCTGACCTCCATTTTCACTCCTGACTTTATATTTTAGAGCTTATCCTTTTGCTTTCTCTGTTTCCACTGGTCGCCTTGCTATTCCTTCAACATATATTCCTGCTTTTGCACCTTTGCAGTGACTTTTCCTTCTTCCTGGAATACTCTTTTCGGATGACCACAATACTAATTCTCTTACTGCCTTAGAGTCTTGGCTCAAACTTCACCATCTTGAAGCCTAATCAAATTACTATATTTAAGACTGAAATCTGTAATTTACTTATTTAGTATGCTTATATTATTTACTATCCTTGCTAGAATATAAACTACACAAAACTTCAAAGAATTCTCAATTTCTGACCATACTTTTTAAAATTGCAACCCCCTACTCCCCTCACCAACTGGCACTCCCAACTCCCTATCCTACTTTACTTTTTCTTTTTTCCCATGGCGCTTATCAACTTATAACCTACCATATGATTTACATACTTATTATTATGCCAATAGTCAGTCCCCCTTACTAAAAGATAAGCCTGATAAGGACAGAAATCATTTGTCTATTTGCTCATTGTTTTAACCTGAACATTTCAAATACTTCCTTGCATATAACAGGTTCTCAAAAAATACTTGTTCAATGAAGAACCAAAGGAAAAATGAAATGAAAAACATCACTTGGTATTTTGTAATAGATTCTACCAAATCCATATAAATGTTTAAATGAAAATAAAATATCTTTTAGAACAATTACACTGCTATGTGATTTTGCTGTCTAGACACAGATTATTATTTATCTAAATATAGATATATAGATAAAGATATGATCTACTACTGTAATACACATAGGTTGGTCCTAAAATTGTCACTGGGTAACCTCAGACAAGTTCCTTTATAGTTTTAAGCCTCCATCAACTCTCATATATAAATTGAGAAGTTTAAATTCTACTCAGAAAACAATGATTTTTTTAATCAAATATTTATGGGAAAATATAAGGTGATCAATTATATTTAAAAAATGAGGCATACCGCCATATGTTAAATATATTCCAATACATAGACAGCAGTAACCACATCAAATTGTACTGGGGAAATAACTACTAAAAAAATAATAATAACAACAAAAAAATCAACTCTACTTAAAAATAAAATTAAAAAAAATTTTTTTAAATAAAATAAAAGCTTCAACTCACTATCCAAAGAAAACAAAACAAAAAAAGGGGGGGGGGGGGAAATGTCATCTGAGAAAAATGCAAAGCAAAAGAACAATTACCTTATTACCACTAAGAAAATGATACAGTTCCAATACCCTCTTCTGAAACTCCAAATTTTAATTTTTTATGTATGTATGCATTTGTTTATTTTTGGGGCTGCACCCACGGCATATATAAGTTCCCAGGCTAGGAGTCCAATCAGAACAACAGCCGCTGGCCTATGGGATCTAAGCCCTGCCTGTGACCTACACCACAGCTCACCACAATGTCCTCATGGATACTAGATGGGTTTGTAACCAAGTGAGCCACAAAGGGAACTCCTAAAAATCAGTTTTTAAATGTGCCTTAGAAAAGAGAAAATATTGAGAAATAGCAACAGTCACTTTTATTGAGGGCTTTTAGCAAAGGAATATTGTAACTGAGGTAGTGAGACTGTAACTAAGGACTCTCAGCTATATAGCATTATTCCAACTCTATTTCTTTGTTTTAATATGGCTGATACGGCTGACTTCTACCCTAGTTAACCATTACCTTAGCTTGCTGCTGCTGGAGAAAGTTGTTGATGGATAACAAGATTGAAGATTATTTGTTCTATAGGTTCCAACCCTGCTCCTTATTCTCCAGGACTTTATGACTTAATGTTCCAACCACAAGCAAGATTTGATGGCTACTTGGAATTGTGCAGTCAAGACAAGCATTTCTGAAAAGAGAAGACTGCTCCCCCCATATGAGCACGTAGCCTATATAATCTTTTCCCTATATAACCTTCAAGCAAGACCTGGGGAGCTGGGAGTTGGTTTTTTGGAAAATGAGCTCACCTTCTCCCCAGGATTGTCAGCTTCCTCAATAAAGCTACCTTTCCTTTTACCCAACACTCTCTCTCTGTACTGGATTCATGAGTGACAAGCAGCAGAACTTGAGTTTAGGAACATATCATAATCTGTGCCATGTAGTATTCTAAATGTTTTAAAGATTATTGCTTTTTAATTCTCACAGTAACCATAAGTAGGTACTGCTTTCTTTCATTAAGAAAACAGGGTACAAAATTTAAGGTTGTCAGCAAGATATGCTTCCTGGTTGCCTAGTTCCAGAATTTGTTCTCTTGTCCCCTACATTAGATGGATGATAGAAGAACTACCAAAATTCAAGAAGTCTCCTACTTAAAATTTAAATAAGAAAATAGCTAAGATTTATTACTGGTTTTGAATAAAGAAAGCTATTCAATCTCACTGGTTAAGTTTGTCTAAACAACTAATTCCTGAAGTAAAATTTCTTATCAAAATCTAAAAATCAACAAATAACTAGAGAAAAACACATCTATTTCAAATAATTGAGAAATTTAAAATAATGAAAAGAAAATCTTTAGGCTACTAATAGTAAATGATAAAGGGGGGTGCACAAAATAAGCATAATCCAAAGACAAAAATTATTTTTTACTATATATAAGATTTATGAAGGAAAAAAAATCACAAAAATGTTAATACTAAGCCTTTGATTTACCCTCTAATTTTTACCTGCATTCCTCAAAAGTTCCTGTTATGGGATAAATTATCCTCAAAAAGCATCATATTTCCCAATAATAGGAAACCTTCTTAAATAAAAAAGAAAGTGTGTGTTCAGTTGTATACTTTAAGAAGAAAAGAAAGAGGGAGAAAAAAGAAGGGTGGTTTGTTTATAAAACTAACAATGGAATTGTTAAGGAAATATGAAAAAAGAATGTTTATGGTAAAATGTGTAAGCTTAAGACCCGATAAAGTACTAAGGCGTTTTCTACTGATGGCATACGGAAGAACAATGTCGAAAATTTGTTCAATTAGTTACTTTATGTGAAAAGACAATAATGACTGTGAGTAATCTAAACAGAACATAATGGCAAAAAACATGAGAAATTCATAGTGATTTAATATCTTACTTCTTTGCTCTTTGCAACTTCTGCAATAGCAGCAGTCCTTTGCTTTTCAAATTCATCATTATCATTTGTAGGTTTGACAGGCATTGTAACTTGCAATGTCTTTCTTCGATCAAGTTCTCTGCTATCCACTTGGACGTGAGATACACACTTCTGGTAATAATAAATAAAAATTAAGTGCTTCAGTAGTTTCAAATTCAAGTTTTCATGAGTAATAGGTCTTCCAAAAAAATGTTTGTATCACACACAATAGCTGAGAGCCCAAAAAAATACAATTATTTCCCATAGATTTAAAAATAAAGGTAGAAAACTACTGAATTAACTTTTAAATAACTGTAACTGGTAAATAAAAAGTACCCCAAATGTAGCCATCTAAAACAGGCACATATTTGAAGTATACATCAGGAGTTCCCATTGTGTCTCAGTGGAAACAAATCTGACCAGTATCCATGAGAACACAGGTTTGATCCCTGGCCTCACTCAGTGAGTTAAGGATCCAGCGTTGCTGTGAGCTGTGGTGTAGGTCACAGATGCAGCTCAGATCTGGTGTTGCTGTGGCTGTGGCGTAGGCCAGTGGCTACAGCTCCGCTTTGACCCTTAGCCTGGGAACTTCCATATGCCATGGGTGCGGCCCTAAAAATAAAAAAGAAATAAAAATTAAAAATAAAATAAAATAAAATAAAACATACATCAAACCAAGAGATCTAAATTTCATTTTAGGATAATGATTTGGGAGCTCCTGTTGTGGCGCAGTGGAAACGAATCTGGCTAGGAACTATGAGGTTGCAGGTCCAATCCCTGGCCTTGCTCAGTGGGTTAAAGATCTGGCATTGCTATGAGATGTGGTGTAGGTCGCAGATGTGGCTTGGATCCTGCGTTGTTTTGAATGTAGTGTAAGCCATCAGCTCCAGCTCCAATTGGACCCCTAGCCTGGGAACCTCCATATGCCGCAGATGTGGCCCTAAAAAAGCAAAAAAAAAGATAATGATTTAAAATAATTTAAAATTTTAAACAGTCTAGACTATTGCACAAGAAGTAAAGTCTGTTTTTTTTTTTTATTAGGTGCTTAACTTCCACATTATGCCACCATATACAGGATGGTTGAATAGTATATTTATTTTAACATATAAAAACATGTCTCTGAACTTATGAAGCTAAAAACATACCTCTGCCCTCAATTAGGCTCCAAAGTTTTTGATTTTTCAACCTCTTAAAACAAATAAGAATGCCATCATTGCCTAAAAATAAGCCTTGAATTCTGTTCTCCCTTCTAATCCTAGCAGCAAAAATCCTATAAAATGAATCTTTTTAAACTCAATAATTTCAAAGAGGGAAAAAAAAATGCTCTCAAATTAATGTGTTATACAAACATAGGTTTTCAGCAATACAGATATAAAATAGGTCATATTAACATACAGCTAGTATTTTCTGTCTTTAACCCGTGTACAAGGCTAAGACATGCTGAATACGAGTTTTCAGAATGTACTTCACAGAAAAATAGAAGTTGTAACTTTTCATATACTTCCTATTACAAAAATAAGCTATAAAACACACTTCAAAGTCTCAAAAATAATTAAATCCTTAGAATATATGGGAGCAATTTATGAAAGAAATATTATCACCAAAACATTTAAGAGGAAAGCAAATTCTTACAAAATAGCATTTACTGTTTTCAAATATAAATTATTAGAATGTTTATATTCTGTTTTCATTCTAGAGGCTTCCACTGAGAGAAATGAGAATATCATTAGCATACAACGTGCCTCCTTTTATCTTGACTGTCTCACATTCCAAAGCACAACGAAAAATGACAGACATTTTAAATACTTTCAAAATAGCCATGATGCAAGAATGACTTATTTAATTTTGAGTAGATCCTGCAAGAAGGGTTTTGAAGAGAATGTCAGTCAACTGCTCTTACCCATTTATTTTCTGAATAATTAGGTTTGGTTTTGTTTTTTTTTTTTAGGGTTGCACTTGTGACATATAGAGGTTCCCAGGCTAGGGTTCGAATCAGAGCTATAGTTGCCAGTCTACACCACAGCCACAGCCACACCAGATCCAAGCTGCATCTGTGACCTACACCACAGTTCAGAGCAACACCAGATCTTTAACCCACTGAGCGAGGCCAGGGATTGAACCTGAGTCCTCACGGATACCGGTCAAATTCGTTTCGGCTGAGCCACAATAGGAACTCCCAATATTTGTTTTTACACCAAAAAAAATTCTGAATTGTTCTTCAAATGCAGGTCTCTGTTTCCTAGGTGTTGTCCGCAACTCATCTTTACTGTGACCCAGCACCCTGAAGGAAAATAAAGTGCAAATGCAGGGCAGATTACTGATAGCTAAATTTTAGTGGCCTCAAGTGGCAAAGAGCAAGCAGTGACAGGACTTATTCTCAGATTCTTCAGACATCAAGCAGGGACAAGCTGGAGGAGACTGTTCTGAATGCAGTTTGATGCTGTGTACAAGTAAGAAGACATAAGATACTGGCCAGCAGAGGAGCTACCCATGGTAACATTTTGCAGCAAGGGGGCTGAAAGTTAGGAAATGGAAAACCCTTGGCTTCTGTGAGAGGAGGACAGAGGCTACTGTTGTTGGAAAGGAAAATACGAAGAAGAAATAAAATTAAGTCTCTGACTGAGATGGGTATTGAATCAAAGCAGAGCAGAATCTCAGCTGGGACAGCAGGCTCTCCTAAAGTGCAATGATGCTCTTCCCTGCCTTGTGTTCTCTTTTTTGTCTCCTGTCAATCCTTCAGTTGATGCTTTTATTCTCTTTCTCCCTCTTTTATTTTTAATGAACAAAGTGAGAAATTATAGCATATTTTTGTCTTCTTACTTTTGAATTTCTTCTCTCAAAAAAAAAAAAAAAGGCCTCACCACCATCTTCTCTTAATTAGTTTTAGGCTGTACTTCAGGTGTGTCTCTTAATTGTTTCAATCTCTAGGTTAACAGCTTTTGAGAATAGAAAACTACACCAAAACTTGAATTACAGTATAGGAAAAAAGCATAATTATCAAATTCCTGTAGTTAACATATTTCCGTATAACTCCTATGACCTCTGGATGAATAGTTCAGCACAAAACTAAACATAGCTTGATTACAAATGAAAAACACTGATTAAAATTCATCTGACAAAATGAAAGTCATCACCTGTCCAAAAGGCACAAAAGGAGGTGGTCCACCTTCGGTTCCAATATTGCTTCTATTGTGTTTTGATAAGCTCTGTGGGAAAACCAAGTCATAAAACAGAAATTATACATTAAAAATATATTTAACAATGCTTACAATGCACCAGGAATCCACTCATTTTAGTAGATTCTTAAAAGAAATAGGAAAAAAAAAGCCTTCTACTATTATTTCAAACTATATAAAATATTTTAATCCTAACTTCAATAATTAGGCAAAGGCTCTCTCCTTATCTTTTCTTACCAAAACCCACATTCACATACAATCTTCAGAAGTATTTGCCAAGCCACTGTCACAAGAAAAAAATACAGTAAAAAACATTCTCAGTAAAGACACAAACTTTGGCAGCAAGAATTTCACTTTAAAGCATACTAAACCTACACTCCAACAGAAATTCATTCTCTGGAAATTACCTTCAAAATGATAATTTTTGACCAAAAAAAATCTATTAGCAAACAACATATTTGTGATATTGCTACATAATAAGAAATATATATTTGGTCTTTGTCCCCAGTTCCTGAAATGGAGATCCTAAAACACTGGAAATTTCCTGAGTCACAGCAGTAAGGAGCATATTTTGTTCCTCATAATAAGCCCCTACAACCATCCCAAGTTTATAGTAGTGAGATGACTATTAATGGGCCCCCGGAAAACTCCAGGATGGGGGCTGGCTGCCAGAACAACCAACCATGGGAATAGAGGGCTAGAGACTGAGTTAATACAGGGATAGAGACTGAGTTAAATGGTGGTAATTTAATCAAGCATGCCTATGTAATGAACCTCCATAAAAACCCTATAAACGATGGGGTTCAGGGAGCTTCTGGGTTAGGTAAACACATCCATGTGCCAAAAGGGTGATGCACACAGGGAGAGAAGCTCCTGAGTTCAGGACTCTTCTAAATCGCCCTTATTTATAAATAAGGGCGATTGATTTATATTTTTATAATATCCTTTATAACAAAGTAACAGCAAGTAACGTGTTTCCTTAAATTCTGTGAGTCATTATAGCAAATTATCAAATCTGAGTATGAGATCATGAAAACTCCTGATTTGTAGCTAAGCTGGACAGAAGTGTTGGTAACCTCAGGACCTAGTACTTGCAACTGGCACCTGAAGTGAGGGGCAATCTCCGGAGACTGAGTTCTTAGCCTGTGAGGTCTGTACTAATTCCAGGTGGTGTGAGAAATGAACTACATTTTAGGACATCCAGTTGATGTCTACAGAGAATTGCTTGATGTGGAAAACTGCACATTTGGTGTCAGAAATCTTGTGACTAGAAACAGTTCACAGCAATACTGATGAGAACAACTGCTAGCTATTTAAAGAGATCAGTTTGTTATAGTTTACGATATGGAAGTTACTTTCAATTATAGTAAAATTTCCTTAATAAAAATCTTGTTTTGCAAAATCAATTTATACTTTGAACAATTATTCAACTGATTGCTCTTTAATAAAAATAAGCTTTCAAACTCTCCTAATTTTAGTTTTCTTTTTCCCCTATCATACTTAGGATTGGCGAGGTAACAAAATATTATGTAAATTAAAAAAAAATAACTTCCTAACAAAAGTAATTTCTCATATTATAAAGTCCTTCAAAAGTGCCATAAGGAATTGTCAGGATTCCTCTCATTCATCTGTCCCTCCCATTCTCCCATTGGTTTTGGCTTTGAGGTGTTAATACATATCTATCTGTTAAACACAGGTTGTCACTTCATACATTTTCTCAACTTCGAAGTTTTTTTGTGCATTTTAAATAATTATTGTTACAGAAAGTGTTATATTTAAAATATGATGTAAAATGGTGAAAATAAGTTTTAAAAAATCACATGTATTTTAAACATACTCCTACATTATAAACAGAGCTTCTATATTATAAAAAGAATACTATATATTTTATGTAAGTTACATTAAAAAAAACTAAGACTAAAGACAACAATAATATTTGGTTTATTGATCAAAGAGCAATTTAAATTGTATACGAACATTTCTTTATAAGCTATATTCAAGATGTTAACCCATTTTAAATAAGAACAGCAAATGCATAAAATTATCTAGGGGGTCCTTTCCTCAGTTTTAATTTAGATATAAGAAAAAGATGATCCAAAGAGCAAAAATTATTTCAGTTTATACTCTGGCTTCCTTAAAAAGCTCATATAAACTGCCAAACCATCTCCCAATACACATCATATAATTAAAAACATTACAAGATGTCCACTTTCCATCCTAATAAATGGACGAGAGTCAGACTTAATCTTCTATAGCTAGAAATCTGGACAACATGTAAGAAACAACTGTTTTAAAACATAGGATAAGAAGTAGTGCAAGACTATAATCCCTAAGAGAAAGAGGAAAAAAACAGGTGGTTCTGCCTTTCTGCTTGCAGGCATGATACCGACAGAGCCCAGAAAACGGAGTTGAGAAAATCAATCTCATAGCTCAAGGCAGTCTGAAATGACAGGAAACTGTGGGGCAGAACCTCAAAAAAGGGAGCCCTATACAGAAAAGAAGTTTCAGAAACCCGACAGGAATTCCCTTGAGTCATTGCTGAGAACTAGGCTGAGAAAAAACTGCAAGTTAAAAGCTTCCATTTATACTAACATCCAATAGACAGTGATAAACTTAAGCAAAGAAGCAGAAGATCTGTACAAAGAAAACTATAAAAGATTGCTAAAAGAGGAGTTCCTGCTGTGGCACAGAGGTTTTATGATCCAGCTTGTCTCTCTGGAGGTGCTATTTCAATTACCAGCCTGGTGCCGTGGGTTAAGGATCAGGTATTGCCAGAGCTGTGGCGTAGGTCGTAGCTGCAGCTCAGATTCAACCCCTGGCCAGGGAAATTCCATATGCTGCGGGTTCAGCTGAAAAAGAAGAAAAAAAAAAAAAAGATTGCTAAAAGAAATGAAAGAAAAGCCTTCCCATGGTCATGAGTTGCACAATTTAATACTGTTAAGATGTCAATACTAGTCAAAGAGATCCAGAGATTCAATGCAATTCATATGGGATCTCAAGGAACTCTGAATAGCAAAAATATTTCTTAATTACAAAACTTACTGCAAAATTACAGTAATCAAAACAGTGTGGTACTGGAGTTCCCATTGTGGCACAGCAGGTTAAGGATCTGGCTTTGTCTCTGCAGCAGCACAGGTTCAATCCCTGACCTAGTGCAGTGGGTTAAGGATCCAGCATTGCCAAAGCTGTGGCTTAGATTTGATCTCTGGTCCAGAAACTTCCATATGCCACAGATAAGCCAAAAAAGGAAAAAGTAAAACAGTGTAATATTGGCATGAAAACAGACTATTAAAGAACCCAGATATAAACCCTTGCATGTATGGTCAAATGATTGTTTTATTTTTTTTCCCTTAGGGCCACACTCACAGCACATGGAAGTTCCCAGGCTACAGGTGGAATTGGAGCTGCAGCTGCCAGCCTATGCCACAGCCAGTAACACCAGATCTGAGCCACGTCCACAACCTACACCACAGCTCATGGCAACGCCATATCCTTAACCCAATGAGCCAGGCCAGGGGATTGAACCCGCATCCTCATGGATACTAGTTGGATTCGTAACCAGCTCAGTCATAACAGGAACTCTGCAAATGATGTTTTGATGAAGACGATAAGACCATTCATTAGGGAAAGAAGAGTCTTTAACAAATGGTGCTGGGCAAACTGGGAATCTACATGCAGAAGAATGAAGTTTGACTCTTAACTTACACCATGTACAAAAAATTAATCCAAAATGGATCAAAGACCTAAACTTAAGAGCTAAAGAGCTAACCCCATAAAACTTCCACAAGAAAATATAGAGAAAAAGCTTCATGACATTGGATTTGACAATGATTTCTTGGATATGACAACAAAAGAATGGGAAATAAAAAAAAAACAGGTAAAATTGAACTTCAATAAAATTTTAAAATATTTGTGTATCAAAGGACACTAACAACAGAATGAAAAGGCAACCCATGGAATGTGAAAAAAATATTTATAAATCATATATAGGATAAGAACTTGATATCCAGAATAAATCAAAAAATAATTTAAAAATACACAAACAACTAAAATAGACATTTCTCCAAAGAAGATATACAAATGGCCAGTAAACATATGAAAATATGTTAAATATCACTAAGAACTAGGTAAAAGTAAATCAAAACAATGAGATTTCACTTCACACTTAGAAGAACTGTTATTATCCAAAATATATGAAATAATAAGGGTTGGCAGGGATGTGGAAAAACGACCCCTTGACCACAGCAGATGGAACATAAAATGGTGCAATAGCTGCAGAAAACAATATAACTGTTACCCAAACTATTAAACAAAATTACTACACAATCCAGCAACCCGACTTCTGAGTATAAATTCAAAAGAACTGAAAGTGGCAACTCAAGCACGTATATGGAGCATTATTCATAATAGCCAAAAGGTGGAAATACCCCTTATGTCCATCAGTGGATGAATTAACAAAATATACTATTTATATACAAAGGGATAGTAATCAACCTTAAAAGTTAAGAAATTCTGACCCATGTACAAAATGGATGAAGACATGATGCTAAGTGAATTAAGCCAGACACAAAAGGACAAATATTGTATGACTGTACTTTTATGAGGCACACCTTGTGTATAAGGTTGCCAGAGTAGGGGGAAGAGGATGGGAAGGCATTATTTAATGCATACAGAGTTTTAGTTTGAGAAGATTAAAAAAAAAACCTGGAGATATATGGTTGTGCAACAGTTTGAATGTACTTAATGCCACTGAATTTTACAATTAAAAATGGTAGAGATGTTAAATCTTATATGCACAATTTATGACAATTTTTTAAAGAAAAAAATTTAAATAATCTGTTATAGAAGGTAAGGGGGAAGCATTGAAATGTTACAGAATTACATTACACTGCAAATTACATCTGGAATGGAACCATCTTTATCATATTTCAAGGTTTGAGTTTTTCTTTTCTTCACCTATCTGTAACCAACTTGCTACAACTACAACATGCTTTAAATACTGTCCAATATTCTCTTCCCACCTATTTATTTTGCAAGAATCTTAAGACCCCATTACCTCCAAAATTAACTCTAGAGTTTATGATTTCTATGGGTACACTTAATTTCTGTGTACCTGGTATGTGTATCACCTGCCAGACGCTCAAGTAATCTGAACATTCCATGATTTCTACATCTCTATGGTTACCGAATTCAAAAAACTATAAAACCAAAGGGAACTGTAATCATATTAAGATGTTTTTAAACTATTTTTCATGTAAATTTTTATTGCTCCCTAACAAGAAATACTAGCATAGCTTTCAGGAAACAAAGTGTAAAAATATATAATAAAACATTACAAGGACAACTGTCAAACTGATCAGTGTGTGTGGGCGTGTGTGTGTGTGTGTGTGTGTGTGTGTGTGTGTGTGTGTGTTGGAGGTGAGGAAATTCCTAGGAATTCTGACTGACTTTACAATTATTGAGGTACTTCTGGTTGGGCTGGAAAAATTATGTAATGTGTTGGTCTGACTTGACATTTTACCACACTTTAAAAATCTCTAATGATAATAGAAATACAATATACCAACTTGTGAAAGGAAAAGATCACATAAAATGGGTGAGATTTCTCTCCAGGAAATTCAGAGTTTATAAAAGTGGCTATTTATATAAAATTATCAAACCACTTCTGAATTACTTGCTTGTGGAACATTTCCAATCAAACAATGCAGTTGTGGAATGGTATCTTACGCTGCATAGTATAGCGGCCCAAAATGTAGCACACTACTATCATAAGGAATGAGTACTAAGGAATACAAAATGTGCCTAAATTTCCTTAACTACTTACATCCCAAACAAAGGCACTTTCAAACTAAGAAAAAATTTTAAAGTATCTTAAAATACCAAAAGCTTGAAATATTGCTAGGCCCCATAGCTCACTTTAGACCACAGACAAAATCTGAGAGTGGCACAAGAATATGAATTCTAATTCAAAGAATAATTAGCTTTTTGTGCTTCGTAATTCATTGATTTCACAATTACTTGTTATGTTTATTTCACTTAAGACTCAAGGCCACCACTTTGGAGATAAAGGCTCAGATCCATCATCTGATTATAAAATAAGTTTAATAGTTCTTAAAGCCTTTTTTCAGATCCATATGGACGTAACACTCTATTATAAGCCTGGTAGGTAGACTACATGACATAAAGATGCAAAAGCCCAGCTCAAGACCTACACATTGTTCAACAAGTATTTGTAGAATTGAATAAAGATGATTCAAATAAGAACTCTAACGTCAAAAAGTTTACAATCTATTAAAGGAGATAAGGAATAAATATAATATTAGTGCTAGGTAAAAAGTAATATGCTTCTTAATACGAATAAACTGTTCCAAGAATTCAAAGAGTAAATATTTCACCATGTGAAAAAGCAAGCATTTGATTTGAGTCTAAAAGCAAGGGGACACTATGGCTATGCAGAGAGAAAAAATAAGATGAATGCATTTGTGGGAAAACCTTTTTTTCTTTTTCAAAAGTACAACTGAAGAAAGCATAGAGAATCAAAGAAAGAGTAAGTAGTTCCATTTGGCTAGCATAAAAATTTATGTGAAAAAATTAAAGAAAGTTGAAAAGGTAAACTGGAACTAGGGCTAGATTATTAAAGGCCTTGAATCCAAGATAAGGTATTTAAAATAAAAGCAGGGTGTGGCATGGTCTGAATTATCCTGAAGATAAGCTGGCAGAAGGACAATAAGTTAGAAGATGGAAAAATGTTCCTGTTGTGGCTCAAGGAGTTAAGGACCTTACATTGTCTCTATGAGGATGCGGATTTGATCCCTGGCCTTGCTCAGTAGGTTAAGGATCTCGTGTTGCCACAAGTTGCACATGTTGCAGATGTGGCTCAGATCTGGTGTTGCTGTGGCTGTGGCACGGGCCTCAGCTGCAGCTCTGATTCCCAGCTCAGGCGCTTCTATATGCTGCATGTACGTCACTACAAAGAAAAAAATAAAAAGAAAGAAAAAGAAAGAATATGTGGTAAAACCAGTTAAGAGGTTACTGCATGTAGTCCAAGAAAGAGACTTAAAACAATAGTAACAGCAGTGGGACTTGAAAGCCAGGGACTGATAAATGATCTGCTGCAGATCAATAGAACTGGTGGCCAGAAGCAAAGTAGAAGAACCATTACTGGATAATCTAGATGACTAGAAGCATAAAGACATTGATAACAGAAATGGTGAAAACATCAAATAATGTGATTAGAAGGCAAATGGAACAAGAACCCTTTCATTATAGTGAAATACTCATTATAGTGAAATACTCACTTGTACCTGTATATACAGATGAGACAAATATTCATACATTATTCATACATATGCACAAACATTTTTTTTCTGCAGAAAGAATTATATACAGATACATTACATATAGCTTATAACTGGCATCTTGGCAGTTTTGAAAACTTGTCAGTAAAGAATGACTTTTAAAATATGTAATAAAATGTAACAAATAGTGAAAAATGACACCTGTTTTAAGAGAGCAATATATTTAAACAAAGGTAGACAGTCTCTGTAAAGATCACTGAGTTGAGTTCTACTTAACTCTGGCATTAAGGACTAATTTTACTATTCATTATAGGAAGATCTCCTTAAAATAGCGAATACAATAAAAAGAGTATAATGTTTTAAAAGTTCAAACCATTTTTCTTAGTTTACACTTACTCTCTGTAACTCCCATTTCTCAATAAGGTGTTCCACTTCACCGCCAAGAACTGTGGTATTAGAATCATTCAAGAGCAGAAATCCATTTTTTATATCCACAAGGCCTGAAAGCTTAACTTTAGTTCCAGGTGGTGTGTTTAGGCTAAAGCAAAGGAAAAAAAGAGTTAAAACACACTGAAGTTCTTGCTCCAAAGTGGAATTCAGTCTCATACTATGACCTAGTAAAATTCTTCAAAATGCACTGACATGAAAACTATTTTTCAGGTGGCTTGCTAAATAGTGTGAATAAGTCATCAGGGAGGAAGTCAGAAGACAAGGTTTAAGATTATCATTTTCTACCTTAATTTTTTTCCACATGTAAAAACATATGGATAATAAAAATCACACCATAAATCTGTGGTGAAGAAAAATAGAATAAAAGATCTGAAAGTACTTTTTCAACTATGCCATGCTGTATAAATGTAAGTTTTACCCTTTTTCCCCCCTCTGAGCTTTGACTGTGTATTGCAAAGACATACTGTTACAAAACTAAATTTCAACACAGAAAATATATCAAACCAGGAAAAATCCCAAACATTTAACATTTATAGGAGCTCCTGTAATCCACACAAAATAATGTTCTTTTAAAACTATCCAGTTAAAGATCAAATGAGAGTTATTTACTATAAAGCATACTGACTTCAAAAGGATTTTTCCATAACATGTTAACATTATCAGATTTGAAGCAGACATTGTTACACCACGACCCCTTTTACAAAAGCCAGAGAAAAGATGTTTATTCCAATCTTGATAAAGGAAACAATGGAAGAAATCAATTTTATCACACAGGTTTATTCAAAAGTAAAAGCACGGAGTTCCCGTCGTGGTGCAGTGGTTAACGAATCCGACTAGGAACCATGAGGTTGCGGGTTCGGTCCCTGCCCTTGCTCAGTGGGTTAACGATCCGGCGTTGCCGTGAGCTATGGTGTAGGTTGCAGACGCGGCTTGGATCCCGTGTTGCTGTGACTCTGGCGTAGGCCGGTGGCTGCAGCTCCGATTCAACCCCTAGCCTGGGAACCTCCCTATGCCGCGGGAGTGCCCCAAGAAATAGCAAAAAAAGACAAAAAAAAAAGTAAAAGCACATATAGAAGCCCCTTCCCATCTCTTCACACATACAGCAAGGGCTAAAGTACTCTAAATG
The DNA here is from genome assembly GCF_016906955.1 of Phacochoerus africanus. Classification (NCBI taxonomy): domain Eukaryota; kingdom Metazoa; phylum Chordata; class Mammalia; order Artiodactyla; family Suidae; genus Phacochoerus; species Phacochoerus africanus. Next base: position 33,275,418 of record NC_062556.1, on the reverse strand, counting down.
GAATAAAGATGATCCTAAAACACTTAGGATAAATTAGAAAATCATGCTGCAAGTTTTAAACTATCACATTTTTAAAGCTCATAAAATTCACCATGTGCTGTTCGGTGCACTAGCAAATCAATGAAAGCATCAGTATTTCTGGTCTATTTTGAAGAAAGATGGTTAATGAAATGGTTATCAAGGAATAAAATACATCTGTTTTTAAGGTTTCAAAGACCCTATACAGAGTAAGCTATTATCTGCTACAAACTATCATGAGGACTGAAGCTTAATCAATCCTAGTAATCATATGTGACTTATACAAGTAGTCATGGGCAACCATGCCTAACATAATTCTTAAGTAAAAAGCTGTGTGGTAGTAAAGGCAGTAAACTTATAACAATGTTTACCAAACGTCAAGATCAGCGAACACCTAAATACAGTTATACTAAGTGAAGTCTTTCCCAATTCTAGGTAATCAACAGAACCAGATTTTCATAAATCTATAGTCATAATTTAGAAGTTAAAAAAAAAGCACCAAGGATGCTATATTCTTTACCTCTAAAGAAATTATTAATGAATTATATAATTTACATAAGATCAATGTGTGTTCTTTAAAACTATTTTTGGCCAACAATTTCTAACATATTGGTAATATTGGAAAATGTAAAAAAACACAAATTTTACATAAAGATAAAAAACTACATAAGACCTTAAAAAATGGGAAGCAAATTTACAGGGGCACTTAAATTTTGGTAATATAACTTTAAAACTAAAATATAATCTGAAAGCAGATAATGATCTAATTTTTATGCAAAATCTCTATGCCTTTCCCAAACTCTTTCTCTAATATGTTAAGAGGCAACCTATCTCCTAAAAACAACAAAATTCACAACTAAAGACTGAGCACTCTTCACCCAAATGAACTGGAAACCTCAAAAAAGATATCTTACTCCAGAAAAAAAGAGGAGGCCACAAAAAGAGGTAGGAGGGGCAATTTCGTGATATAAACAACCCCATACCTCCTGGGTGGGAAGATCCACAGACTGAAAACTAACTGGTTCACAGAGACTCACCTACAGGAGTGAGAGTTCTGAGCCACACATCATTCACTCACATGTGGGGATCTGGCATGGGGAGAAAGAGCCCCTGGAGCATCTGGCATTGAAGGCCAGTGGGGCTTGTGTGCATGCAGGAGCTCCACGGGACTAGGGGAAATGGAGACCCCGTTCTTAAAAGGTACACACAGACTTTTACGTGCACTGGGTCCCAGGGCAAAGCAAAGTCTCCATGGGAATCTGAGTCAAACCTGACTGCAGTACTTGGAGGACATCCTGGGAAAACAGGGGTGAACGTGACTTGTTGTGAGGGAAGGACATTGGAAGCAAAGCTCTCAGGAATATTCAGCAGCATGCCGTTATCTGGAGGTGGCCATTTTGGGAAAATCTGGTCCCACCCATCAGTCAGGTGCTGAGAAGTCCCAGGGCAAACAACAATCCAGGTGGGATCACAGCCCTGCCCCTCAGTAAACAGGCTACCTAATGACCCCTCAGGCACACAGCTGCCTCTAATCCCATCCAGAGACTAAGCCCCACCCACCAGAGGGATTAGAAGCAGCTCCACCTACCAGTGGGCAGGCATCAGACCCTCCCAGCAGGAAGCCTACAGCAAGCACCCCATACTGACTTCAGCCACAGGAGGGCAGACATCAGAAATAAAAGAGGCTACAATTCTACTCTATGTAAAAAGGTCACCACACCAAAAAACTATAAAAATGAAAAGACAGAGGACTATAACTCAGATGAGGGGGAAAGGAAAAACCCCAGAAAATCAGCTAAGTGAGGAGGAGATTCTCAGCCTCCAGGAAAAAGACTTTAGACTGTTGATGTTGAAGATGATGCAAGACATTGGAAATAAACTGGAGGCAAAGATGGATAACTTACAGGAAACACTGAGCAAAGAGACAAGATATAAAACTTAAACAAGAAGAGATGCAAAATATAATAATTGAAATAAAAAATTCACTAGAGGACTTCCAGTGTGGCTCACAACATAACTACTCGGCATTGCTTCTACAGTGGCTGTGGCTCGACCCCTAGCCTGGGAACTCCCATATGCCGCAAGTGCGGCCACTTGCTCAAAAAAAAAAAAAATCCACTAGAAGCAGCTAACAGCAGAATACATGAGGCAGAAGAATGAATAAGTGAAGTGGAGGACAGATGAGTGGAAATTACGGATGCAGAAGAAAAAGAGAAAAAAGACTGAAAAGAAATGGAGAGAGTCTCAGAGAACTCTGGGACAACATGAAACACACCAACATCCGTATTATAGGGGTGCCAGAAGAAGACAGAAAAAATATTCCAAGAGATAATAGCCAAAAACTTCCCTAACATGGGGAAGGAATCACTCACTCAAATCCAGGAAGCACAACCAGTACCATATAAAATAAACCCAAGGAGGAACACCCTGAGACACATACTAATCACACTGACCAAAATGAAAGACAAAGAGAAAATCTTGAAAGCAGCTAGGGAAAAGAAATAAATAACATAAAAGGGAACCCCAATAAGGTTATCAGCAGATTTTTCAGTAGAAACTCTGCAGGCCAGAAGGGAGTGGCATGATATACTTACTGTGATGAAAGGAAAAGACCTCCAACCAAGATTACTCTACCCAGCAAGGCTGTCACTCAGATTTGAAGGAGAAATCAAAACCTTCACAGATAAGCAAAAGCTGAGAGAATTCAGCAACACTTAACCAGTCCTACAAGAAATACTAAAGGAACTTCTCTAGGCAGAAAAGAACAAGAGAAGAAGGAAAGAAAAAAGAGCAGCAAAAACAAATCCAAAGCAATTAATAAAATGGCAATAAGAACATACATATCAATAATTACCTTAAATGTTAATGGACTAAATGCCCCAACCAAAAGACACAGACTGGCTGAATGGATTCAAAAACAAGACCCATATATATGCTCTCTTCAAGAGACCCATTTCACTTCTAGGGACACATATAAATTGAAAGTGAGAAGATGGAAGAAAACATTTCATGCAAACAGGGATCAAAAGAAAGCTGGAGTAGCAATACTCATATCAGACAAAATAGACTTTAAAATGAAGAATATTTTAAGGGACAAGGAAGGACATTACATAATGATCAAAGGAGCAAACCAAGCAGATAATGTAACAATTTTAAATATCTATGCACCCAACATAGGTTCACCACAATATATAAGGCAACTGCTAACGACCTTAAAAGGACAAATCGACAATAACACAATCACAGTGGGGGACTTTAACACCCCACTTACAGCAATGGACAGATCATCCAGAGAGAAAATCAATAAGGAAACACAGGCCCTGAATGATGCATTAAACTAGATGGATTTAATAGATATTTACAGGACATTCCATCCAAAAACAACAGAATACACATTCTTATCCAGTGCACATGCAACATTCTCTAAGATTGAACATATCCTGGCTACAAATCCAACCTCAGTACCTTTAAGAAAATTGAAATCATATCAAGCATCTTCTCCAACCATGACACTATGTGACTGGAAATTAACAACAAGAAAAAAACTGCAAAAAAGACTAAACAACATGCTACTAAACAACCAATGGACCACTGAAGAAATCAAAGAGGAAATTAAAAAATATCTAGCAGTAAATGACAACGAAGATATGACACTCCAAATGGGACGCAGCAAAAGCCGTTCTAAGAGGAAAGTTCATAGCAATGCAAGCCCACCTCAGGAAATAAGAAAAAGTTCAAATAAACAAGCTAACTTTACATCTAAAGCAGCTAGAGAGAAGAACAGACAAAACCTAAAGTTAGTAGAAGGAAAGAAATCATAAAGATCAGAGCAGAAATCAATGAAATAGAAATGAACAAAACCTTAGAAAAGATCAATGAAATGAAAAGCTGGTTCTTTGAAAAGATCAACAAAATTGATAAACCCCTAGCCAGACATCAAGCAAAAAAGAGAGAGGACTCAAATCAATAAAATTAGAAATGAAAAAGGAGAGGTAACAACGGACATCACAGAAATACAAAGGATCATAAGAGACTACTATATGCAACTATGTGCCAATAAAATGGAAAACCTAGAAGAAATGGACAAATGCTTAGAAAAGTACAACCTTCCAAGACTAAACCAAGGTGATATAGAAAAGATGAATGGACCAATCACAAGAACTGAAATTGAAACTGTGATTAAAAAACTTCCAATAAACAAAAGTCCAGGACCAGATGGCTTCATAGGCGAATTCTATCAAACATTTAGAGAAGAGCTAACACCTATTCTTCTGAAATTATTTCAAAAACTTGCAGAGGAAGGTATTCTTCTAAACTCATTCTATGAGGCCACCATCACCATGATATCAAAACCAGACAAAGATACTGCAAAAAAAGAAAACTACAGGCCAATATCACTGATGAACATCAATGCAAAAATCCTCAACAAAATCCTAGCAAACCACATCCAACAATAAATTAAAAGGATTATACATCATGATCAAGTGGGATTTATCCCAGGGATGCAAGGATTCTTCAATATCTGCAAATCCATCAATGTGATACACCACATGAACAAATTGAAGAATAAAAACCATATTATCCTCTCAATAGACACAGAAAAAGCCTTTGACAAAATTCAACACCCATTTCTGATAAAAATCCTTCAGAAAGTAGGTATAATGGGAACCTATCTCAACATGATAAAGGCCAAATATGAGAAACCCACAGCAAACATCATTCTCAATGGTGAAAAGCTGAAAGAATTCCTGCTGAGATCAGGAACAAGACAAGGATGTCCACTCTCACCGCTTCTCTTCAACATAGTTCTGGAAGTCCTAGCCACAGCAATCAGAGAAGTAAAAGAAATAAAAGGAATCCAAATTGGAAAGGAAGAAGTAAAACTATCACTATTTGCAGATGACATGATACTATACCTAGAGAATCCTAAAGACTCTACCAGAAAACTGTTAGAGCTCATCCATGAATTTGGCAAAGTCGCAGGATACAAAATTAATTCACAGAAATTGAAGGCATTTCTATACACTAACAATGAAAGAGCAGAAAGTGAAATTAGGGAAGCAATCCCGTTTACCATCGCATCGAAAAGAATAAAATACCTAGGAGTAAACCTACCTAAAGAGACAAAAGACACTGATGAACAAAATCAAAGATGACACGAATAGATGGAAAGATATACCATGCTCATGGATTGGAAGAGTTAATATTATCAAAATGACTATACTACCTAAGGCAATCTACAGATTCAATGCAATCCCTATCAAATTACCAAGGACATTATTCACAGAACTTGAACAAAATATTTTAAAGTTTGTTTGGAAGCACAAAAGTCCCAGAATAGCTAAAGACATCCTGAAAAAGAAAAATCAAGCTGGAGGAAGCAGGCTCCCCCACTTCAGACTATACTACAAAGCAAGAGTCCTCAAAATTGCATGGTACTAGAACAAAGACAGAAATATAGATCAGTGGAACAGGATAGAAAGCACAGAAGTAAACCCACGCACCTACAGCCAACTCATCTATGACAACAAAGGAGGCAAGGATATACAATGGAGAAAGGACAGCTTGTTCAATAAGCAGTGCTGGGAAAACTGGACAGCCACATGGAGAAGAATGAAATTAGAACACTCCCTAACACCATACACAAAAATAAACTCCAAATGGATTAAAGACCTAGATATAAGACCAGACACTATCAAACTCTTAGAGGAAAACATAGGCCAAACACTCTCTGACATAAAGGACAGCAGCATCTTCTCAGATCCACCTCTTAGAGCATTGACGATAAAAACAAAAATAAACAAATGGGACCTAATCAAACTTCAAAGTTTCTGCACAGCAAAGGACACGCTAAACAAAATGAAAAGATAACCCACAGAATGGGAGAAAATCTTTGCAACTGAATCGACTGACAAGGGATTGATCTCCAAAATTTACAAACAACATCTTCACCTCCATACCAAAAAAACAAACAACTCCATCCAAAAATGGGCAGAAGATCTAAACAGACAGTTCTCCAAAGACATACAGATGGCAGAGAAACACATGAAAAGTTGTTCAACAGCACTCATTATTAGAGAAATGTAAATCACTAATGAGATACTACCTTACACCAGCCAGAATGGCCATCATCCAAAAGTCTACAAACACTAAGTGCTGGAGAGGGTGTGGAGAAAAAGGAACACTAGTTGGTGGGACTGTCAATTGGTACAACCACTGTAGAAAGCAGTATGGAGATGCCTCAGAAAACTAAACATAGAACTACCATTTGATCCAGCTATCCCACTCCTGGGCATCTATCCAGAGAAAACCACAACTCACAAAGACACAAGTACTCCAATGTTCATTGCAGCACTATTTACAATAGCCAAGACATGGAAACAACCTAAATGTCCATCGACAGAGGAGTGGACCAAGAAGATGTGGTACATATATACAATGGGATATTAGCCATTAAAAAGAACGAAATACTAGCATTTTTTGCAACATGGATGGACCTAGAAACTATCATGCTAAGTGAAGTCAGCCATACAATGAGACACCAAATCCAATGCTTTCACTGACATGTGGAATCTGAAAAAAGGACAGACTGAGCTTCTTTGCACAACAGATGCTGACTCACAGACATTGAAAAACTTATGGTCTCTGGAGGAGACAGTTTGTGGGGTGGGGGGATGTGCTTGGGCTGTGGGATGGAAATCCTGTGAAATCAGATTGTTATGATCATTATACAACTACAGATGTGACAAATTTATTTGAGTAATAAAAAAAGTAAAAAATAAAAGAAAATAAAATAAGAAAAGGGAGATTAAAAAAATAATAGGTTAAGAGGAAAAAGATGTCAAATTATTTGAAGCTGGACATACAATTTTATTAGAATAACTGATCAAGAGTTCTAATCATCAAATTAAATTATAGCTCTATTTCCAGAAAAGAACAAATAGTGCTAAGATTTTAATACAATTTTTATTACATCACCTTCAGGGCCACAACTAACTCTTACTCAGAGAGCATATTTTGGTTTAATTACTACTTTATTGGCACCCCAAAGTATCTTTATTCTCCCTCATCAATGAAATTTAAAAAAAAAAAAAAAAAAAAAAGGAAGTTCCTGTTGTGGCTCAGTGGTAACGAGCCTGACTAGTATCCATGAGGATGCAGGTTCTATCCTTGCCCTTGCTCAGTGGGTCAGGGATCCAGAATTGACAATAGCTGCAGTGTAGGTCGCAGACATGACTCAGATCCTGCATCGCTGTGGCTGTGGCACAGACAGGCAGCTGCAGCTCCAATTCTATCCCTAGCCTGGAAACTTCCATATGCTGTGGGTATGGCCCTAAAAACAAACAAACAAACAAAAAGAACAGAAAAAAATACAGTGAGAAGTGGGGCCAGAGGTAGAACAGATAAGTGGAAAGAAGCATCCCAAAGAAATGCAATGCCCACTAGAGAAAACATTCTATATCAATTCCTGGTTTATCCTCTGTAGTGAGTTCTACCTTCCTTCTAAAATAAACACTTATTAACCAAACTTATTTTGAAAAGAGTCTTCCTATAACCACTATGGAAAATTGTATGGAAGTACCTCAGAAAACTATACATAGAACTATCATATGACCCAGCAATCCCACTCTTGGGCATATATCTGGACAAAACCTTCCTTGAAAAAGACACATGCACCCGCATGTTCACTGCAGCACTATTCTCAATAGCTAAGACATGGAAACCACCTAAATGTCCATCAACAAATGATTGGATTAAGAAGATATGGTATAGAGACACAATGGAATAGTACTCAGCCATAGATAAGAACGGGGAGTTCCCACTGCAGCACAGTGGTTAACAAATCCGACTAAGAACCATGAGGTTGTGGGTTTGATCCCTGCCTTGCTCAGCGGGTTAAGGATCCGGCGTTGCAGTGAGCTGTGGTGTAGGTTGCAGATGCAGCTTGGATCCCGCATTGGTGTGGCTCTGGTGTAGGCCGGTGGCTACAGGTCTGATTCAACCCCTAGCCTGGGAACCTCCATATGCCACAGGAGCAGCCTAAGAAATGGCAAAAAGACAAAAAAAAAGAAGAAAAGAACAAAATAATGCCATTTGCAGCAACATGGATGGAACTAGAGACTCACATGCTAGTGAAGGAAGTGAGAAAGAGAAAGACAAATACCATATGATCTCACTTATATCTGGAATCTAATGTATGGCACAAATGAAACTTTCCACAGAAAAGAAGCTCATGGACTTGGAGAACAGACTTGTGGTTGCGAAGGGGGAGGGGAAGGGAGTGGCTGGATTGGGAATTTGGGGTTAATAGATGCAAATTACTGCCTTTGGAATGGATAAGCAATGAGATCCTGCTGTATAGCACTGGGAATTATATCTAGCCACTTATGATGGAGCATGCTAATGTGAGAAAAAGATTGTATACTTGTATGTGTAACTGGGTCACCATGCTGTACATCAGAAAATTGACAGAACACTGTAAATCAGCTATAATGGAAAAATAAAAATCATTATTAAAAAAATTTTTAAAAAGTCTTCCAACAGACTTGTGGTTGCCAAGGGGCAGAAGGCGAGAGTGGGATGGATGGGGAGTTTGGGGTTAGTAGATGCAAACTATTACATTTAGAATGGATAATCAATATAGCTCAGGGAAATATATCCAGTTTCTTGGGATAGACCATAGGAGAAGACAAAGTAAGGAAATGTACAATGTGTGTGTTTGTGTGTGTGTGTGTGTGTGTGTGTGTGTGTGTGTGTGAGTGAGAGAGAGAGAGAGAGAGAGAGACTGGGTCATTTTGCTGTACAGCAGAAATTGGCACAACATTGTAAATCAACTATACTTTAATAATAATATAAAAAAGCTCCCAAATCATTCACATGTGAGAACACTTCTATAAGATGTTGTTTTTACAGCACCAAAAGTAGACATGCTACTTCAATGATGAGTGAATGAGAAAGTTGCAGTGATTTTTTTCAATTGTCAAACTGTAATGAATTCAACAAAAGAAAATAGTGGGCAGCATAAGGGACCCTCTTCTTGGGGCTAATCTTTTGTTTTCATTTACCTCAGAGAAATATATAGCAATAACATCAGAAAATGAGGAGTTCCTGCTGTAGCTCGGTGGTTAGTGATCCCGACCGGCATCCATGAGGACATGGGTTTGATCCCTGGCCTCACTCGGTGGGTTAAGGATCTGGCATTGCCATGACCTGTGGTGTAGGTCACAGACAAGGCTCGGATCCCAAATTGCTGTGGCTGTGGTGTAGGCCGGCAGCTACAGCTCCAATTAGACCCTAGCCTGGGAACCTCCATATGCCACGGGTGCGGCCCTAAGAAGAAAAAAAGACCAAAAAATAAAATAAAATAAATGAATAAATAAAAAAATAGATAAATAAAATGAGAGAATGAACTATTATATGGCAAGTCTTCCTTCTTAGTCATCTATCTGTGAACTCCCTTAGAGGGGATCTGACTGAATTTGTTAAAGGAGGAAAGGCTATGTTTCTTCACAAAAGTAGGAATCCTTCTATTCTTCAAAAAGAAGACAACATAATCACAAAGTCAATATATTCCCCCTTTGTATATGCAAATCAACATTTCAGATGAACATATTATTTTCTAAGGAAGTAATAGATACTAGTTGAAAGAAAAAAAGAAATCACTGAATATTGCACACAAGGCCCCAACCTACCGCATTTCCTTCCACATACCACAATCCCAAATAACCCAGCTGGTCCAAATGGAACTTTTCAATCATCTGTTATTAGGGTACCAAGTCTTTTGCATGTGTTATTCCCACTTTCATCTCTCTCAAACACCTATTCATATTCCCATTCCTTATTCCCCCCAGGTAGAGGCAATTTTCTGAACTCCTATTCATTTCAGTTGATGCATTTACTGTAATCTGTATGTTGTGTGCCTACCTCATTGTCATATAAGCTCCCTGGAGACAAAATCTAAATTCTTTTTACCTTTCTCCCTCCAGCACCAGATAAAGAGGCTGGAACACAGTGGATGCTAAATGCTTATTAAATGCTTGCTCAGGACAGAAGTATGGTCTAGGCTTTCACATTAAACGAAAAAGCTCAAAGGACTCTGCGCAGCAAACAGAAGCATATAAAATGACTAAGAATGGAGTTCCCGTCGTGGCTCAGTGGTTAACCAATCTGACTAGGAACCATGAGGTTGCGGGTTCGATTCCTGGCCTGGCTCAGTGTGTTAAGGATCCAGTGTTGCCGTAAGCTGTGGTGTAGGTAACAGACATGGCTCGGATCCCATGTTTCTGTGGCTCTGGCGTAGGCCAGTGGCTACAGCTCCAATTCGACCCCTAGCCTGGGAACCTCCATATGCCAGGGGAAGCGGCCCTAAAAAGGCAGAAAAGGCAAAAAGACAAAAAAAAAAAAAAAGACTAAGAAAAGAAAGGGGGTGGGAGGGATGGTTACAACGTCCAATGAAAATTCCCATCTCAGAAAACAGAGCTCAAACTGATCTAATGGGGTCACTGAGAACAAGACACTTTCCTGTCCTTCTTAGTGCTTTTCTTCATTCCAACAGGCATGATTCTAAAAGTCTCATAAAAATAGCCAAAAGGATTGGAAAATTTTTCCTTATGGAGTTCTTCCTCCTCTTAGAAACTGGGGTGGCACACAAACCTCTCCAGCCTCAATCATTTTCCCCAAGAAAATTCATTCATTTATAAACTTTTCTATATCAATAAACTGTGACAGACACAACTGTCAAGGAGGGAACTGTAACATATTTAAAGAAACTGCTCTGGTAATTTTTAATAACCTAAAATTTAGTGATAAAATTAAAATAGTTACTTTTCTATTTTTATTAACACTGAAGCAAGAAGCAATTAACTCCATTTTAAGCTATTTTCTTTACAAATACAAACTTTATTCGGAATAACTAATATGCACTTTTAAGAATGCATTCCTTCTTTTCAAAGGTCTTCAAATCCATGGTGAATAGTACCTTTAAATACTCTATAACAAAAACACAAAATAAAGTACTAATTACCTTAATTTTGACATATAACTAAATTCTACTGCTGTGCAACTTATATGACCATCAGTCATCTGCAAACGCAGCATTCTCGGTGCAGCCTGAGATTCTTCATTATCCTTTGGTGCAGCAACATTGCGAATTTTTTGAATTTGCAAAACACATGGACCTTCAAGCTGTCAAAAAACAAAGGAATAAATATCACTTTCTAGCCACAGCTTTTTCACCTATAGTGTTTTTATTTTCCTTAATGGTTATACTTTATGATTTATAATGATAAGTAAGCTAAAAATTTTAACTGTTACATATACCAGGGTGGAGGTTTTTTTGCATTTAAAGATTAAACTTCAAAAAGGTCTCCTGAAGAATTTTTTAATATATAATTCTGAATTCATCTTTAGAAAGTAACAAGAAATGAAAACTTTAGGAAAAAAAGTTATTTTTCTGGATTAAAGGTATATTAAATGACGTTTTTAGCCTTCTGTGCTCTTAAGTGTTCACATATATCCCCCCTTTCCGACCATGTACATTAAGGAACTTCTGGAATTAAAGAACTTAGTAATTTTTTAAGGGACATCAATTTTACAGCAGCAGTTGAAAGGAATGCTTTCTGTTCAAAAAACATCAAGTTTAAAGTACACCCTCTTCTGGCAAAAATAAAGAATACAATACTCCAAAATTTTAACTATACAAAATCTAAGAAATGTGAGTTATACTTAACTTATTTTCACATTTTCTTTTTAAATGAGTTTAAATCTAATGCTATCCTATATGCACTAGCATTAAGGAGAAGAAATGTTCTTTCTAGTCATATTTCAGTCAAAGACAAAAATAAAATTGATGGACTAACTAGCTATTACAGGTTTTAATATAATGAAACGCTTATGGCATTATTGGGAAATAAGATCAAAATCTGCTTATGTGTCTGAAAAATAAGTTTAACATAAAGTGACACCTTCCATAGTATAAAATATATCTTTAAATAGTACCATGCTTACCAAAAAAAAGTTACTCTTTATTATATCTCTATATCTCTATATGGCACCTCACTGGTTAGTTCACTTTCAATGTGTTGTAACCAACTGACTTTTATTTGTGTGCAATTAAATGGATATGTAGATTATATTACCTAGTTTTAACAATTAATGATCACACAAAGGACAAGTGGCTTTAAAAGATTCTGTCAAAGAAACACAAACTGAAGATAACGCCAACAATGCAATCTCAGGGTAGGAACAAGATGATTTCTGCTGGTCTCTGACATCTGGCTGACCATGAGAACAAAAAGCTGCAAAACGCTAGGGAGAAACACCTGTTCCTAACTCCTGATTTTTCCGGGCAAGTAGTAAGTTTACTTATTTAATTACTCCAACTCCTGGCCTCTTCATCCCTTTTACTGGATCAAATAGTGGCCCTTCCAAAAGATATGTCCACCTGGAACCTGTAAACATAACCTACTTGGGAAAAAAGACTTGGCATACCTAATAAAGGTCAGTAGCTAAAGATGAGATGATCCTGGATTATGTTAAATACAATGATGAGTGTCCTTAGAAGAAAAGAAGAAATAAACACAAAGACACTGGGTCTAAAGGCCATTGGGAATATGGAGGCAGAAATCTGAGTAGCCAAGGAACACCAGTGATTGCCGGCAGCTACGGGAAGCTATGAGAGGGGAATGAAATATACTCTCCTTCAGAGCTTCCAAAAAGAACCAACCCTACTGACATCTTGATTTAAGACTCCTGGCCCACAGATTTGTGAAAGAATAAATTTCTATTATTTTATCCATTAAGTTTGTGGTAATTTGTTACAGAAGCCTCACGAAACTAACACATCCATTTATGGAATGACTTAAGTGATTGGGAAGAATATAATGCATATTTTGGAATCATCCTCACCATTTTTTTTCTTGGGACCCTAAAAAAGGAGGTACCAAATCAGCCTCTTCACTGGACAGGCACCACCATAAATGAGTGTACAATCCTGCCAGGTTTGCAGTTCAATTAATGTATCCATTTGGCTCTCCCATCAAGCCACATCTTCCAAATTAATCTTTATCAATGGTAAAGTTGATATTTTGGCCCATATCTGCCACTTCTTTACTTCTTGATTGAAAACCAAATTAGAAAAGGAGCTACTATTTATTAGAATATCCTTAGAAACTCCTAAACAACACAATATTTTGATAGTAAATTTTCAACATGTATCAACAGGCCTTAAGAATAGTTCCACAATTCAGAAAGATTCTATTAAGACATAATTTTTACATATGTTTACAATATTAAGTTTATTGTATACTCTATAGTCAAAAAATAGGGAAGTACTGGATCTAAATAAAACATAAATGGTAGAATAAAATGTTGAGATCCTAAATCCTAACTTTAACCTTGAATCTAAAATCACCCAAACACATCCACAAAACTGAATGAGCATTAACTTCAGAATCTTTGTTCAACTGGTGTCAAGGGCAAACCCAAAGTAAAAAATGACAGTAATTTTAAATGAAATTGATGGAACAAAATGACAGAAACTCAGTCTTTCACTGTCTTGTGGGCCAGGAGTCTAAAATCAAAGTGTCAGCAGGATTGGTTCTTTTTAGAAACACTGAAGGAGAGTCCGTTTCATGCCCCTCTCACAGCTTCCCGTAGCTACAGGCAATCTTTGGTACTCCTTGGCTACTCAAATTTCTGTCTCTAGCCATTTCTTTTTAAAATCTTATGAATTTCTTTGAGAAATAAACTTCTCAATCTATACCTAACAACATAATTATCATATTTTCCATCAATCCTAGAAACAGGGCCATACAGTCAGAATGATTAATTTTTAATAAATCTTCCACATTATTGCAAAGTGGATTAAAATTAAGAGAATAAAAAAGTTTCATCCTCTATAGTCCTTTTAGTAATTAAAAATCACAATTTCTTTCTTTCTGGAAATAACTATTAAAGAATAATAAAAAGAATAAAGTAAAAAAAAGAATAAAGGCATTCTACAAAACCATTATCACACAAAAGAAACGAACAATTCTCAAATATCCTCTTTTTTTTTTCCTTCTAATACCTAGCCCAAATTTCACCAATTATTCCAGGACTGTTCTCTATAGCTGTTGGTGCTTTGGTTTCGTTTTGTTTTAGTTCTGAACCATGATTCACTCAAGGTTGACCCTTGGTTGCCAAACCTCTTCGGATTCTTTTAACTAAGAATCCCATGGATTAAACACTTGAACAAAAGACATGAAACCATGTAACTCCTAGAAGATGACATGGACAGTCTTGGTAATGGTGTTTTGCATCTGACAGCAAAAGTAAAAGCAACAAAAGTAAAAAAAAAAAAAAAAAAAAAGTAGAACTAGTTCAGACTAAAAAGCTTCTGTACAGCAAAGAAAACCATAAGTGAAATGAAAAGGCAACCTACTGAATGGGAGAAAATATTTGCAAATCATATACCTGAAAAAGGATAATATCGAAAATATATACAAAAAAATCATAAAACTCAATAGCAAAAACAAAAACAAAATCCCAAACCATCTGATTTAAAAGTGAGCAGAAGTTCTGAATAGATATTTTTGAAAGATGACAAATAGATGTCAACTGGTAAATAAAAAGATGTTCAACGTCACTAATTATCAGGGAAATGCAAATCGCAACCATGCACCTGTCAGAATGGCTATCATCATCAAAGACAAGAAATTAATGTTGGTGAATACGTGAACAAAAGGGAACCCCTGTGCCCTGTTGGTGGGAATGAAACTTGATGAAAAACTGAATAGAGGATCTTCAAAAAATTAAAAATGGAACTATGATCCAGCAATTCCATGTCTGTTTATTGATCTGAAGAAAATGAAAACACTAACTCTAACTCAAAAAAATATGTGGGAGTGCCTGTTGTAGCTCAGTGTTAACAAAACCGACTGGTGTCCATGGGAATGTGGGTTCAATCCCTGGCCCTGCTCACTGGGTTGAGTATCTGGTGTTGCTGTGGCTGTGGTGTAGGCCAGCGGCAGTAGCTCCAGTTCAATCCCTGGTCTGGGAACCTCCATGTGCTGCAGGCATGGCCCTAAAAAAGCAAAAAAATAAAAAATAAAAACAAAAAGATTTTAAAAAGACCATTAGTTAAAATTGCATACTATGTTATAATAAAAAAAAAAATACATGTATGTGCACTCCCATATTTACTGCATGTTTATTGTTATAGCCAAGATATGGAAACAATCTAAATGTCCATTGATGGATGAATGGAGAAAGATATGGTACACACACACACACACTATGGAGTATTACTTGGCTATAAAAACAGTAAATCTTTTTATTTTTGTGGCCATGCCTGCAGCACATGGGGATTTCCAGGCTAGGGGTCAGGTTGCAGCTGCCAGCCACAGCCAAAGCCACAGCCAAAGCCACAGCAATGCTAGATCCGAGCCACATCTGCGACGTACACTGCAGCTTATGGCAACGCTGGATCCTTGGCCCACTGGGTGAGGCTAGGGGTCAAGCCCACATCCTTATGGATACTAGTTGGGTTCTTAACCCACTAAGCCACAATGGGAACTCCCAAAATAATAAGTCTTGGCATTTGCAACAACATGCATGGATCTTGAGGTCACAATGCTAAGTGAAATAAACCAGACAAAGAAAGACAAATACCATACAATCTCATTTATATGTGGAATCTAAAAAACGAAAACCTAGCTCATACATAGAACAGATTGGTGGTTGACAGAGCAAGGGTGAGAGGGAAAGGAGGAATAGGTAAAAGTAAAAACTTCCAGTTATAAAATAAATATGTCTTAGGGATGTAACATAGAGCATGGTGACTAGGGTTATTATTGTATTGTCCATTTGAAAGTTGTTAAAAGAATAGATTTTAAAAATTCTCATCGCAAGAGAAATAATTTTTTGTTAACTACGTAAAATGATGGATGTTATCTGGACTTATCCTGGTGCTCATTTTGCAGTGTTTACAAGTAGTGAATCCTGATGTTGCACAGCTGAAACAAACATGTTCTATGGAAATTACACTTCCAAAAAAATCAAACTTAAAAAAATTTCTTTCTTTCTTTTCTCTGTCACTACTTCCAAAAGCATTTCCAGTGGCTTCAGTAGAGATTTTCTAGGCTCATTTTATTCATCCTTTCATTTATATGAAAAGTTTTTGGTTGAACTATTCACATCTCTATTTGAGGATCTAAGAAACTGGGTAATGATTCAAAGTTGCCTTGGAATAAGAAATAGTGGCCCTGCCTATAGCTGCTTTAAAAGCCTGAAGGATAAGTTTTTATGATGCTCTACTCCTTTGCTGTCAAAACAATTCAATACAATTTTAACAAAACTTGATACTAATAAATATGGCAGTGAAGTAGGAATAGATCAGAAAAAAAAAATAAAACTACCATCTGTACTAACCTAAGGATGATATCAAACTCAAGAAAACTGGAATAAAAGAGAACTCTTAGAAACATAATGTTAGAAATTTCTGAACTTTCCCCATGTCACCCATGTAGGCATCTATGGAAAGCCTCAATTTGGAGGACTCTTTCCTCCAGTTTCCTCCAGAGAATATCTGTTTGCTTCTGACAGTAACAATATTGCAACTGAGAGCCTCATCTTTGGGCTAATGGAAAAGTAGCAAAGTTAACCTTAGCCAGAATCTTAATGCAGCATAAGTTAATGGCACTCAACTACCTCCAAATGTCCCTTCTACAGCTTTCCTGATTAAGATGCCCAGGACTTTCATGCAGAAAGATCCAGAAACATAAAATTAGAAGAAAACGTCATGATAGTCACATGGAAACTAGCCATAAAACCTGAGAAGCATTACAAATTTTTTTTAAAAAATATAAAGCTCTATGGAGTTGAGAATTTGGAATTATCAGAGATTATAAAATAATAAACCTAATCTAGAGAATTTATATAGAATTATGACCCTAATAATCAGGAAACAAACATTCTTCTTAAGCAAACATGCAACCTTTATGAACATCTATCAAGCTGCTATAGAATTTTAAACACAGCTATTTTTCGGTCCAAACTCTCTGATCACAATATAACTGAATTAAAAATATATAACAAAAAAGAAAAAAAGGTAATAATGTTCTATAATTAAGACAGTCAAAGAAGAAACCCTAATATAAACTGAAAAATATTTAGGACTGAATGATAAAAAAACACCATGTACAAAAACATTGGGATATAGTTAAAGCAGAGATAGGAAGAAAACTAAAAGCCTCAAGATGCTTATATTAGAAAAGAAGAGGAAATAAATGTGTTGAACTAACAGGTTGGGGAAGAACAACAGAACACATGGTACAAGAAAGAATAATAAAGATAATGAAATAGCTAATTAAATATAAAATAAAGGTTAGCAAAGTCTAGCATTGGTTCTTGGTAAAGACTAATGAAATTGATATTGAGCAAGACTGATCAGGAAGCAAAGAGTAAAGATGCAAATAAACAATCTAAGGAATAACAGTAATAATAAAAATACAAACACACTTTCAGCAACAATGAAAAGCCAATAAAAGAGACCTATGCATACCAATCTAAACATCCATCAACTAGAGAATGGAAAGAAAAAAGCAGTAAATCCATACAATGGAATACTACTCAACAATAAATACTAACTACTGACTAACTATTTTATGTTATAATAAAAAAAATACATGTATGTGCACTCCCATGTTTACTGCATGTTTATTGTTATAGCCAAGATATGGAAACAATCTAAATGTCCATTGATGGATGAATGGAGAAAGATATGGTACACAGACACACACACTATGGAATATTACTTGGCTATAAAAACAGTAAATCTTTTTATTTTTGTGGCCATGCCTGCAGCACATGGGGATTTCCAGGCTAGGGGTCAGGTTGCAGCTGCCAGCCACAGCCAAAGCCACAGCAATGCTAGATCCAAGCCACATCTAGCTACATCATGGATTCCTCTCAAAAACATTACACTAAGTGAAAGAAGTCAGATACAACAAGTATTTACCATGTGATTCCATTCATGAAGTATCAATAAAAGGTATATTTATAGGGAAAACACAAAAGAATATACAGATATATTATTAAGAATAATAAGTATAAGGCAGCAAATTTAAAATCAACATATAACTATCAGTTACCTATGTACCCATAACAGAAAAAAAACAGTATTTAAAAAAAAAAAAAAAAAACATTTCTTACAAGAAAAATAGGAAGTTTCAGGTATAAAGCTTGCAAAAGATAACCTATATTCAGTCCTTGGCCTGGGAACTTCTGCATGTTGAGGGTAGGTCCAGGGGGAAAAAAAAAAAAGATATACAACCTATATATTTTCAATAAATTATAAAACATTTTTGAAAAAAACTAAGTAAATGAAGAGAGACATCCAGGGGAGTGCTGAAGCCAGCTCAGACCAGTTCACAAGCACCTAATGAAGAATATTTCTTCCCAATTTCAGTTTCGGTGATTTCATAGTACAGCTTATAATGAGACATTGTAGGAATTTTTATACTACAAATAGAAATAATTACATATGTAACTAAAATATTTCTTTTAAAAGTCAAGGAAAACTAAACTCAAAATTCACAACAATCATTTCCCAGCAGGTTTGATGCTTCACAGGTGCTCACTTCATTAAGCTTCAAAAGATATGTTTGTATATATCAAATATTACATTAAAATTACTCAAATAATTTACACAATATTTTGAATTAAGACACTGAGTAGTTCACAGAAGTGTCAGGAGAATTAGAAAAATAGGTCTGTAGCCTTCATAGCACAAAAACAAAATCAAAACACAAAATTGGGGAGTTCTCGTCATGGCTCAGCAGAACGAATCTGACTACCATCCATGAGGACGCAGGTTCAATCTCTGGTCTTGCTCAGTGGGTTAAGGATCTGGTGTCGTCATGAGCTGTAGTGTAGGTTGCAGACATGGCTCAGACCTGGCGTTGCTGTGGCTGTGGTATAGGCCAGCAGCTATGGTTCCGATTGGGCCCCTAGCCTGGGAAACTCCATATGCTGAGGGTGCAGCCCTAAAGACCAAAAAAAACCCCAAAACCAAAAAAACAGACAAAAATGGTCTGATGACAATGGTGTGTTGATGAAACATTTGGGATAGGCAGGGGAAAAAGAAGCCCTAATTCGTAGCCATTTGCCAATTTCTGCGGCTGTTTCAACTGCTGAACTCTAAACAGGGAAGAGATGCTGACAATCAGCGTTCATGAGCCGGAAAGATCCAGCACTCTCAAGCATCAAGCTCTACACTTCATACCACAGATCTCACTAGCGCCAGACATTTACCCCGCACTACTGCAGCTATTGCCCTAGAAACGCAATCTTGTTGTAGCTTCTACTACCACCAAAGAGGATTCACCCTAGTTCCGGCTTTTTTGGTGTGACTAACCCGTATCATGTGTAGCTAAACCTGACCAGCAGGTAGATATGCATGGCACAGGTGCAAAAGAAGCTGGGGGAAAGTATCCAGCATTTTCTTCTCCACCATCAAAGACTCTGAAGATGGGAAATTCCCCCAAACACAGGAGGAGCGTTCAGGTTCTAAGAATCATAAATGTTAATATACTTATCTTCCATGTATTATTAGCAGTCAAAAAGATTTGTCGAGCTCTATTTTCTATAGTTCGTACTGTAAAATACCTTTTTTTGTAGTTTACTTTTCTAAATAGAAATAATATGTGTGTATGTGTATTACGCATGTATATACAGATATAACCTTCATGCACATACCACATACACCCTCCTACCCTAAGCTTTTAAATATGCCCCCAAATGGGGATCTGCCTATTATTCCCCTAACGAAAATCAAAACTCTAAAAAGTAACAGTCTAGTACGAAAAGCAACCTCTCCACCTCACCACACCAAGCTGAAATGGCTGCAGCTTTCTTGTATGTCCTTCTGACATAGCATTTGTCTCACTATACTGACACTGTTGATTTCTGGATCTCTCATTAGGCTATACGCTCCAAGAAGGCAGGAGCTGTTAATCTCTGCAGCCCCTGCTTTGCACAAATATACATAAAAATACTGCATGATTAAAAAAGTTTCCTTATGTTTTTAACTGTAATTTATGTAGCACTTACTAGATACACTAGAAAATGTAGCAGGATTTTTACATAAAGTATTTAATTTATCTCCAGAACTAAAAAGTATATTAGGATCATTTGTGTGTCTTAAATGAGAAAATTGAGAGCAGAGGATAAAGTACTTTAACAGAGCTAACTCAGCCAGTAAGAGACAGAACTGGAATACAGACTCAGATCTGCCTCACACCAAAGTCTGTCTTCTTTCTGTTGCACATTCTAAAACTATGATAAAATTTATTGCATACTAAGAACAAATGTAGGTATAAAGGGCAATGGGAATATTAATTCTTGAAAGTCAATTCTGTTCAAAAGAGGTCAAGAGAATCAAAAGAGAAGTGGCATTTGAGTTGGAATTTAAAGACTGAAGAGCAGCTTGCTTGGCAGCTGAGGGAAGAACATTCCATTCACATGGCAATTATTAAACAAAAGACTCATTTTAGAGAAGCTGCAGTTCCCTCATCTCTAAAGTAGAGAGTGAAAATTATTTCTATTTTTCAGTGCTGTTCTGAAGATTCCATAGATATTACATATAAAGTATTTACATGGGACCTTGCACAAATAGGTTCTTAATACAGTGAAAGAGGAGAAGTGTTTACTGAAAGCCAAATAAACACCTCTTTTAGCAAAGTGAGGGGCTTGGACTGGAAAAGGTCAAGAGGAAAGCATGTCAAAAGCATCAGGAACATTGAGAAAATGGCTTTAGGAAGGCAGTCGCTAATCCTGACCTCAAATTTTTCAAGTGATAGTCATACACATCCAGAGAGTTTAAATGGAAAAACAAAATAAGTAACAAATAATAAGATCTTTCTGATTACAAGATCTAAAAGTTTGTACCTCTTAGAAATTTTAAAAATAACATATAAATGTCTAGTAATTTACAAACAGATAACATAATCTTGAATAGGTTTTCCCAAACTTGAGATTCCCTGTAAAAAAACATCAATTTATACATCAAAGTAACAGCACAGCACAAAATTTGCTCTTATTCAACCAGTGTAATTACAGCCAGAGAATTACAAGGAAAACATTGTGGGACTTCAGTCAAAAGTAACACTTCTACCAATGTGTCATCTGCCTGTTTCCAACCTTCACCTCTCTAGCTTCTTGTTCTCCAGAAGAATTAAAAAAAAAGTAAAGTTTTTCAATTATCAGAAGAGTATCTCTCTTATGTATTGTTCTGTGCATTTTTTTAAAATTCCACAGAAGTCCTATTAATTACCAATAAGTCCTAACCAATAAACACCTGTAAATAAAGCTCAGTAAAATCAGATTTTCAGTAATCCATTTTTCTAAAATTAAAAGAGCATGTTTGACTTTAATAACTCACTAAAAGGAACACTGGTAATTGTATTACTTAGCACAGAAAGGATTAACATATATGAAACATATTACAATTTATTTAAATTAAGAATTAAAACTTTTTCAATTATTTTTCCTTTTAAAAATGTCCAAGTTCCGTACTATTTGAGGGCAAGAGAGCGTTCGCTTTGAATTTTAAGGCAGTGAAGCCATCTTGTGGTTGATGTTGGTGTTGCTGAGGCTTTGAAAAGGTCACTTCCATTTGGAAAAATCAGGTCTTTATTTCACAATTTCACATTTTAAAAAGAAGCATATACAACTTATCAGTCCTAGAATGTAAATAGAAAACACAAACAGAACTTAAAAGCCGTTCCTGTTAGGGCGCCACAGTAATGCACAACAGTCCTCATATAGCTAAACTGGTAACAAAGCTATATGAGGACTGTTTATATTTTATAATTAACTTCTACACCTTGGTTCAGAGGCTAAAGCTCTAAAAATAACTATAGCAAAATATTAAACGTGGATATTATGAAAAATATTAAAGTTTTGTAGGAAGTATAGTTTTACTTTCTTTTTGTCACAACCTTTTCCCATGATTTTGGTCTTAAAAGCCACCATGTTCCAGGACCCTGTAATATTTAGAAATAGAAAGCCTGCCCTGAAAAAATCAGAAGTTGCAGCATATGGCTTCCCCGGCACATACTGCTCCCCACTAATAATCTTTATGGCCTAAAGACCAAACACAAATTGCCCATGGGACAATCTAGCTTAGGTTTAGAAGCCTGGGGACACTGTTTTCCCACCTTCTTCACTTGTTAAATTTGTCTGAAACCTTTGCATCAAGGTTACAAACAATCTTATGGAGAAAACATGGAACTGCAAAATAATGTTAAAAAGAAAATGGAGGAAAGAGAAAAGAATGTGAACAAAACTATTATATTGATTGATAACGTTACTTGGGTTTTTTCCCATCCTACTTTTTCCCAAAATAACCAGTGACAACTAACAGAATTATTAAGACTTTAGTTTCAAGCTTCAGATGACAGTGCCCTTCTGTAGGTCTTAGAACAAGAGATATAAATTCAATGTTCCAGGATTAACTGTCTTCTCCTAACTTCAGACCTACCATCTGTTAGCTCTCCATTCTTCCCTTCCACTCTCAAATTCCCAAATGCTGAAAACGCTGTTATCTAAGTTGTCTTAATTATAATGGCAATACACTCCACGTGAGCATCTACTTCGGCCTCTCAGAAGAGGAAGTTTGAAGGCTCTGCTCTACACTCCTTGAATCTACCTCTACAGGGGATTACTGCTCTGTCTCAGGTACATAGTATGGAACCTGGGGCTTAATGAATAAGCTTCCTAGGGGATTGGAAGACACAGGACTAGAGCCCTCATAAAGGAACCACACGAGGCTCAAGGAAATAACTCCTAAAAAGATAGCCTCCTCTCTTCTCCTGCTTCTTAAGTATTTGCTTCTTAAATATTGGGCAAATTCTCTCCAACCCTCACTTTTTCCTTTGGCTTTCTCCCTCTTAGGAGTGGTAATATCACAGGCAGGCTTGGAACTTAGTGGAAATAGAGCAGGACGTTGGCCTACTCTGATTCTATTATACTAAGGTCAACCTAGCTCAAGTAATAAAAGTTCTGCATTAGGGTTTGGGGCCAAAACCCAGTCAATAATAAAGCATTCATTTGCCTTACTTCATTATTGAATTCCCTTGGAGCTCTCACCAAATGAGGTAATAAATATCCATGCATTCTTAGGACAAAAATGGCTTATAATCCTCAATGCTCACCATAAACATCGCACTACATTTAGTACATTGTATACATTATTTAATCTTCAGTGTCATAAGGGAGATAGTTGAATGATGACAAAATTAAAATCTGGCAAGATTAACTTGCCAGAAGCCACTAAAACTTATTATAAGCACAAGAATCAGGATTTAATGGTTTTTTTTTGGGGGGGGGGGGTCCACACCCATAGCATTATGGAGGTTCCCAGGCTAGGGGTCTAGTCAGAGCTACAGCTGCCAGCCTACCCTACAGCCACAGCAATGCCAGAACCAAGCCACATCTGTGACCTACACCACAGCTCACAGCAACGCCAGATCCTTAACCCACTGAGCAAGGCCAGGGATTGAACCCACAACCTCATGGTTCCTAGTCAGATTCATTTCTGCTGTGCCACAACAGGAACTCCAGAATCAGGATTTAAATGCAGCCCAATAATTCTAAAACCTGTATCTGTCCCCTATGTTAATAGTCCCAACTGTTTTATTCTCCCTCTCTACACCATATCTGAAGCACATCAAAACCACGCCTCTGCTTCCTGGGACAGGTAGTTTATATCACATTTAAAATTTTCTACCTCAATTAGTTTCTGCAAAATTAGTTTCTAGTATGACCTATTTGGAAGATGATCCAATTCCTCTTTCACTCATTTTTTGAGTGTCAATACTATTTTAATATTCCCACCAGAGCTATATAAGAGATCCACTTTCTCCACATCCTTGCCAAACACTGACGTAGTATTGTTACTATGCCTTATTTCAGCTGTTTTAAGAGGTGCATTGCAATATCTCATCATTGCCTAAATTTGTATTTCCCTAATGGCTAGTGATATTAAACACCTTTTCATATACTTACTTGCCATAATAACCTCTCATAAGTGAAATTTCCCTTTATGTCTTCGCCCATTTTCTAATTGGATTATTTTTATTTTTTATATGGAATTTTGAAAGTTCTTTATATATCCTACATATGAGTCTTCCATCAGATATGGTTTGCAAATAGTTTCTCCCAGTCTGTAGCTTGCCTTTTAAATTTTCTTAATAAAGTCTTCATTGAGCAAAATTTTCTAATTTTAATAAAGAATCATTTTTTTAGGAATCATACTTTTGGTGTCTTTTTTTTTTTACTGAACCATAGTTCATTTGTAATGTTGTTAGTTTCAGGTATACAGCAAAGTGATTCAGTTATACATACATATACACCTATTTTTTTCAGATTCTTTTTGCTTATAGGTTATTAGAGAATATTGAGTATAGTTCCTCATTATTTTTCTACTATAAAGAAAATATTATTTTATACCAAAATATGACATATTCAAGAAACAAGCAGATTACTTATTCATATACTCTGCTTATCTCATGCACAGCTTAAAATAAAATTTATTTAAAATTTTTATTTAAAATTTAGTTTAAGCAAGAACTATAACTTACGTAATTTAGTGACTGGAGCCATGTCTTTATAATGATTCTGTTACCATTAACCTGCTAAAATTCTGGGTAATAAAGCATTCCAATAAAGGCACAAATAAAATAATTTTAACTGTATTAGTCTTATTTTACAAAGAAGCACAATTATTTCATCTCATGTCAAAAATATATTCCTTACACATTTACTTCGGCCTAAAAAGCAGTTATATTTTTAAGTAATGTATGTCATTTTAACTAAAGGCAAATAAAATGAATAATTCCTGTGGATCAGCTTCTAAAATTTCTATTAAAATTATTTTTCAAAACATTTTCATTAATACTGTGAAGAGAATTCTATCTCATATTAGAAGCAGGCAATGAAAGGAAAAGCATAATCAAAAGGGAAGAGCAGGAAAGGGGATACCCAAATCAATTTCTGTTTCCTGTGAAAAGGGAATATTTTTTATCATCTCCTCTTATGTATAAACTAAAGCCACATAAGTATAAAGAACACTTTAAAGGATAAAATCTGGCACAGAAAATTCTAGATTCAAATACTTTAAGTTACATGTCATTGTTGTTAGCCATACTTAAAGGAATTATAAAGAGACCACTTATAAAACTGTTTGAAGCAAAAAATGCTCTGCAGGGAGTTCCCACTGTGGTGCAGTGGTTAATGAATCCGACTGGGAACCATGAGGTTTCGGGTTCGGTCCCTGCCCTTGCTCAGTGGGTTGACGATCCGGCGTTGCAGTGAGCTGTGGTGTAGGTTGCAGACGCGGCTCAGATCCCGCGCTGCTGTGGCTCTGGCGTAGGCCGGAGGCTACAGCTCTGATTAGACCCCTAGCCTGGGAACCTCCATATGCCGCGGGAGCGGCCCAAAGAAATAGAAAAAAGACACAAAAAATAAATTAATTTAAAAAAAATGCTCTGCAAAAGTAGAGGAAGCAGAAAAACGTCTCATCAGTACTTTCTCCACAGGCTTATAGCAGAAGTGGGTTCTGAGATCCCTAAAGACACACAGAGTAAAAATGGAAAAATTAATAATCCAGAAAGCTAATTTTCTTTCTTTCTTTTTTAAAGGCATACAGAAATTCCCAGGCTAGGGGTAGAATCAGAGCTGCAGCTGCTGGTCTATGCCACAGCCACATCAACTTGGGATCTGAGCCATGTCTATAACCTACACCACAGCTCAGGGCAATACCAGATACCCAACACACTGAGCAAGGCCAGGTATTAAACCCACATCCTAATGGATACTGGTGTAGTTCTTATCCACTGAACTACAATGGAAATTCCCCAGAAAGTCAGTTTTCTTAAATAAATTAGTGTAAGATTACACAAGCACTGCTCTGATGTTAGTTACTTTTCCTTTAAAGAATTGTTGCATTCATCAGACCTGCCCATGAGTGCTGCCTAATGTTTAGTTCTATAACCCTGAAGTTTTCTTAATATGCTTCACAGACCAGCAGAATCAACATCCCACAAAAATCTGTCCATAATACAAATTCTAGGGCTCTATCCCAATTCAAGGGAGTCAGAAAGATGGGAGTAGAGGAAGTGGAAAGCTGGCAATCCGTATTCCAGCCAGTTTCAGGGTGATTCTGACATACACTGAAGTCTAAGAACTGCTACCACAACCAGAAAAGGAGATATAAGAAACTAGAGAGGACTCTGAGAAGAAAAACGAAGATGAATGGAATGCCTGAGTCAGAATAAAGAGAGGAACCAAGATAGATGGCTTTAGCAAAAAGAAATCTGTGGCAGTGACATTTACAAAGCTTCAAGTATATGAAGAATTATTCACAAGGGAAGGTAACCAGATGTTTTCCATTTCCCCTGAGGGAAGACAAAGAAGACGTTATGGACTTCAAGTTGCAGCATAAGAAATTTAGGTTAAATGACAAAGTTTGCTGACACACAGGGTGTTGTTAAGCATTAAAATGAATTGGTGAGGTGTCTGTAGAACTCTCTTGTAGAATATCTGCTTCAAAAGCTTAAGTAGACTATAAAATACACTCTTTCTTGTTATCAGGGAAATGATCACCATATATTGCATAAGTGGAACAATATTTAGAAAATGTGAAGAACATGTTATAGACTTTTAAAAATTATCTAAAATTTAAAATATCTGAAGTATAGCAACTATCTTAAATTTGTGATTATTAAAATGATAAGAATACTTATTGAAACACAAAACATATACATTGAAAGCATTTCTTTATATTATAGATAATGATGTTCCTATAGTTCAAAAAGTGATCAATAACACATATAAAACTCTCGGTTGACACGATTTACATGTATTTTCAAATAAAAAGAAATTGAATATAAATGAATAAGAAATAAAAGGCTGACTAGTTGGTATCTAAAAACTGTACCTTCTATTTTAAAAAGATCACTAAAAAAATTCATAACATGAACACATATCTGTGCTATGCAAAATGACAGCAATAACCAAATGCATGGCGTTGCCAAACTGCTATCATCCTCTCACAATCTTATGCTTTTATATTAATAAGCTCATTAAATAAATGTGGTAACAGGAAAAGATACGAAAAAGTCCTGAGCTCCAATAATATCTGGTAAGTCACACATGTAAAGTAAGTGTGTCATAGTTAGAATCCCTGAAACAAAAGCTTTTTTTAAATGATGAAAAGTCACCAAAAGTTTCAAAGTTTAAACTTTAATAATTTTCCATGTGTACAGGAAATCACTATAATAACTCTGTGATTTGTTCGCCTCCAAAATATTCTGAAGTTACAGTCTTCATTGTAAAAAATAATTCCAATAATTTAGATGTTCATATGAATTACTTAGCATAATTTAGGAAGTTAACATTTTTCTTTACCTTTTCTACCTTTCCACCATTGATGTCACTGGGGAGGAATTTCTTGCCAATTGTTCTCAAGTCTGTCTAAAATAAAAATATTAACATTAAAATAAAAGTATAGAGAAAAGTGAATCTAAACCCAACCTCACAAAAAAAGATAAAATTACTTAAGATTTGTGGAACAAAATTTAAAAAGATGTCTTTCAAGTGATTATAATTTCTACATACATAATCAATCTTTCCAAATTACAGAATCCCATGTAAATGTTGTTTAAAGTATATCAGTAAACTGAACAGTAATATACAAGGCCTTATTTATATCTGATCATATTTCTTTAGGTAGCCTTTTAACTTACTAAGTCTACTTTATTAATATCTAAAACTAGATTTTATGTAAATTATAGTCTTACTAAAAGATGAATGCCACAATCCAAATGACTACTTTGAACATATAAACAGTATATTTTCGACAACTGAATTCTATATAACCTTGATATGCAGAAACATGAAAACACATTCTACAGGCTACGATACTCATGACATAACAAAGCTACAGAACATATAAATATCCCACAGAACAATACCACTGCAACAGCAAGAAGTCATAGTAAGACTGTACAGCAGTAAAAACTTATTTATTTGCTTATTAAACAAATCAAATTACAGAAATAAAAGTTGGTGAACAAGTGACGAAGTACACAAAAATGCATAAGTACAGACTACTCAGCAACCAAAGCAAAACATAAAACACATCTTAGTTCCATGATAAACCAAGTTGCAGCATTTCTGACATAAAAATAAAATTTTAACTACACAGCCTGCATAAAAAAAAAAAAAATTAAGAATTTTTAAGAAAACTACAGGAATGGTAAGAAATTTGTTCACAAGAAAACTAATAATACACATGGAAAAGGCCTATTTTTATTTTTATTTATTTATTTATTTATTTGTCTTTTTAGGGCTGCACCCTCGGCATATGGAGGTTCCCAGGCTAGGGGTCTAATCAGAGCTGTAGCCCCTGGTCTGCGCCAGGGCCACAGCAATGCCAGATCTGAGCCGTGTCTGCGACCTACACCACAGCCCAAGGCAATGCCAGATCCTTAACCCACTGAGCAGGCCAGGGATTGAACCCGCAATCTCATGGTTCCTAGTCGGATTTGTTTGCACTGCGCCACAACTGGAACTCCAAGGCCTAATTATTTAAGCTAAAAAATGATCTTAATGCTTGAGATGATACAGTTAGATTAATAACTAAATTTGTATTGCTTTGTTATTCTTTAAATACAGTAAACAGAAGCTCTTCATTGCCTCAAGAGCAAAATAAAACAGACATACAGTGCATTTAATTACAAAAATTGTAAGGGAGAAGTTTATGTTAGACTTAGGAGAAAATATAGGTGATTAAAATTACTGTAGAGGGAGTTCAGGAGAAAATATAGGTGATTAAAATTACTGTAGAGGGAGTTCCTGCTGTGGTGCAGCGGAAACAAATCTGACTAGGAAGCATGAGGTTGTGGGTTTGATCCCTGGCCTGGCTCAGTGGGTTAAGGATCTAGTGTTGCCATGCGCTGTGGTGTAGGTTGGAGACACGGCCTTGGATCCTGCGTTGCTGTGGCTGTGTGGCTGTGGCATAGGCCGGCAGCTGTAGCTCCAATTTGACCCTTAGCCCAGGAACTTCCATACGCCATGAGTGAAGTCCTAAAAAGCAAAAAAAAAAAAAAATTACTTTAGAATAAAAGGATTACATATAGAGAAGTAGGATACAATAATAGAATATCCTATTTGAAATATCCATGTATGGTCAGCTTAAGAAACAAGCATACATGTTATATAACCCTCACACATCCTTTCCAGTATTTTACTACAATGATTCATAGTTTATTTCTCCATGTAATGCAAGGATCACTCCTAAACTAAAACTCACTGAATGGAACTGCCAGGCAGCAAACTAAGCCGGATATCCAAATACCTATATAACAATGTTTTGCGTTTATCCTTTTTACAGTCTCCACCCAGTTAACAGAGTAAAAGAATTACAAACCATATCCTAAGTTTCATGCCTTTTCACTTTGAAATACTAAGCAACATATGGAGAAAAATATACTTTCTTAAACTAGGCTTTCCCATATTAGGGCTGTTTAGAAGATTAAATATTAATACATGTGACCTACTCAGCACAATGACTTGCAAAAAGTATTTAATGAATGTTAGCTCTCATGTTTATTTTAATGAATATAAACCATGCATATTTTCTGATCATTTGAACATATATAACAAGTCAATAACATAACTAGTAGTTCATAAAAATACAGGCATTATTTTGAAATCACTCAAAGGCTGAAATGCTCTTTCCAGTTGTTATCAAGAGTTATAAAATTTAGTTTAAACTAAAATGAGGTACTAATGTAAAGTAGAAATGAGCACTAGACTAAAATTGTCAACTTTGAATTACCATATACTATAATTAACTAACATGACCTGGGACACTCAGAAATTCTCTAAATCCAGTTAATTTATTTCTCTGTAAAATAGAAAATACATCACCAATTCCATCTTTCCAAAGTTGCTGTCAGGCTAAAAGGAAACAATATATTCAAAGTTTACCTAACTTTTAAAGTTAAACACATATAAGGAATGTTATCTCATTGTTCTTTTAGCAAAATGAAAATGACCTACCAAATCTTTAAACATCCTAAATTCAAAGTCAATTTATGAATTGTGCAAAGGCAATTTTATGATTCAGATGCCATTATATCAGGATCACTAGGATAACTGGGTCCCAAAATAAATTTACGATGAATAAGAAATTATGCAGGAGAAAAATCTACCTTTAACATGCATGTGTACACACACACAAAAGATTCCCGACCATTTCTTCAAGAAATTCAGCAGAATATCTATTTGGTAAATCATTTTATATTATACAAAATCTTAAAAGAAATTTTAAAATAACATTCAAGATTTTTTCTATTATATAGTATTCGATAATTTTAAATGGGTGTTTCTAAATTTTTTTTCTGAATAATTCCAGAATTTGAACCCAAAACTACATGCTGAATTTCAATGTTATTTCTTAATATTCTTATTTTTCATTCTACAGAGTAAAAAATTAAGAACCCTCATTTCAACATAAAAATCCATGCAGAAAAAATTTACATAGCAACTGTGAGGCTGCTATCTTTTGAAGGGCCTACTTACAATGCTCACCGAAAGGTGGCATCTGGGAATTTGGAATCTGAACCACTCCCTCATTGAATATGTGGTTCAAGGCCTAAACTATTTATATTAACAATGTGATTTATGGTAAAAACCTGCTTTGGGGCAGGGGGAAGTCCAGAATTTTGTTTCATGCTAGACAGAGTATACTTTCCTGAGCCGCCCAATAAAAGCCTAATGAACTTCCCAGGCAGAAAAACTAGTATACCTTTCATTGCTTTCTTCACTGAACAAATTCAGTGCATTACCCAGTGGAGGAAGAGAATATAAGAAAGCATATGCATGGATTATTCTTCCAATATATAATAATTTATATGTAAGAATCAATAATGAAAGTCTTTCTCAAATAGTGATTAATATCACACAATCACTCAAAAGTCAAAAAAATTCAAGAGAATTACTATAAATGCCTGATTTTACTTAAAGATTATAAACTTGCGAAGTAGACTATTTGTTTGGAGTAGACTTCATCCTGATTAAAAGTAGTTTTTTCATCCTATTACAAGGCATGATAGCTATGGATTGGAGTATTCAGCTATATATTTGAGAAAATTATGAAGACAAATTAACTCACTAAGATAATGACCACCATGTATGTCTTAAGTGCACAGGACAAATATTTCACCTTGATTTATCTAATTTGTTTCATACCCAATTACAGTTAATTAGCTCAATGCTATATACCTAAGTATATATATGAAAAAAAAAAAAAAAGACAACTGTCACGAAGCCTCTTCCCTATCATCTTTAGGACTTTTTTTTAATAAATAAAGAAATAAAAATAGGGTTCTTTATAACTTTTTGAAAATAAAATTCACTCATTTGGGTGCAAGTCAAAGAAAGTTAGTGTCTAGTAAACATTCCCATTGGTAGTCATAGATAATATGCCTAATTTCTAACACATTAAAAAATTTCAGTCTTTTGTTTATTAAATACCAACTTAGCTCTGAAACAAAAAAATGAAATTGCTAGCCTTATTGAATAACATTTCTTTTTTTTTTTTTGGCTTTTTGTCTTTTTATGGCCACACCTGCGGCATGTGGAGGTTCCCAGGCTAGGGGTGTAATCTGAGCTACAGCTGCCAGCCTACACCAGAGCCACAGTAATGCCAGATCCGAGCTGTGTCTGCGACCTACACCACAGCTCACGACAACACCAGATCCTTAACCCACTGAGCAGGCCAGGGATTGAATTCACAACCTCCTGGTTCCTAGTCGGAGTTGTTCCTGCTGCGCCAGGATGGGAACTACCATGAATAACATTTCAAGGGCAGCTAAAAAAAAATGATAAATTTCAAAATACAAATTTTACATGCTTAAACCCAAATGTATTTATAGAAATATAAATTTAAGTAATTTGAAAAGAAAGTTATACATAACTTTGTATTTCACATTCTTATCAGTTGCTGCTATTTCTGCTTTATGCTACACCTACTTTGCAGTGATATAATGGATTTGTCAGACAGTAATTCTCTTATGAATTTCATTGATTATGTGCCATAACATAAACATTTGACAGTGAATAGCTTAAGATTATAAAGGCAATAAGAAAAAAACTCCCACTAGGGTAAGAGTAAGATTGAAAAAAGAAAAAGGAGGTGAGTTCCTGTTGTGCCTCAGTGGTAATGAATCCGATTAGTATCCATGAGGACACAGGTTTGGTCCCTTGCCTTGCTGCTCAGTGGGTTAAGGATCCAATATTGCCATGAGCTATGGTATAGGTCACAGACATGGCTTGGATCTGACAGTTGCAGCTGTGATTCAACCCTTAGCCTGGGAACTTCTATATGCTATAGGTGCAGCCCTAAAAAGCAAAAAAAAAAAAAAAAAAGATTGAAAAAAGAGGAGTTCCTGCTGTGGTACAACAGGATTCAGCTTCTCTGCAGTGCCAGGATGCAGGTTCAACCCCTGGCCCCACACAGTAGGTTAAAGGATCCCTCACCCAGGAACTCCATATGCCCTAGGGCAGGGAAAAAAAATTCATTTACTTCTATCAGTACCAATTTTTATAACTCTTCAAAAAAATGCCCCCCTCAAATCCCAATTATGTTAAAGATATAGCTATATAGATGGGCAGGGAGAAACATCTTGAAAAGAAATATATACCAAAACATTAACAGTAATTATTAGGCTTTCTTATTAATAACAATTTGGTTTGCTTTTTAAAAAAATTAATTTCTTTGGCCCATGCATAAGTTCCCAGGCAGGGATGGAATTCATGCTGCAGCTATAACCAGAGCCACAGCAGTGACAATGCCAGAGCCTTAATCCATTGAGCCACCAGGGAACTCCAGTAATTTGGTTTTGGTTTTCTTATTTTACTTTTCTGTATTTTCTGAAGTAACCGTATTGTACAACATATACTATTTTTATCAACAGAAGAAGTTACTTTGAAATAAAAATTACAACTGTCAAGAAGCTATAACCTAACTAGAGTTTCTATGTAAATTAAACGGCAATTTATTTTAATAAATACAATCAGCTTTTACTGTTATTAAAGAGCTACTGTAAATGTAATGAAAATGTATAACTGATCACTGGGTGGAAAAAAAGGAGTTTTAATTGCAGTTTTTCCTTTTTCATTGGTTTCTGTATAATAGATGTTAAAGAAATATGTATTTCTAATAATTGGCTCATGAAATTACCAAATTCAACAAACACAGATGATAAAAATGAAAGATGTTCTCCACTTTACTCATCATAAAATACAGTTTATTCTATGAGATATTTTCCATGAATATAGCTTCCAGATTAAAAATGTTTATAAGTTAAAAAATAAAACCTACATTGAGAGCAATCAGGATGATGTCATTTATATTGACTTTTTCAGGAGAACTTGTGCAAGCTTCAATGCCTTCATCTGAAAGATACCTGTTAAAATAAAATAAATGGCTTAATATTTCCTAAAATCAAAATTAACCAAAATTATTTTCTTAAGTCTACATGCAATTTTGATCTCATATAAAAAACACTTCTACTACAAATACTAGGGAAAGAGTCCTGGATACTCCCTGTTTATTTACTACCTCTGACAGAACAAGATGGACAAGGCATATTTTTCTTCTATTATGGGCAATGCATATTTTTCCTCTATTATATCTTCAAAAGGATATTGTGTTAATAAAGTAGCCATATCCTTTCTGGGAAAAGCTATTTAAATATCAATATACTCCATAAGGAATAAATGAGCTACTCTTTACTATTATACAAATACAATATCCAACTTAACTAATATTTGGTAATGCAGTAAACTCTTACAGATTGAGATGTACCCTAAAAACAGAACTAAAAACAACACAGTTTTAAACTTAGTCCAACAGAACATTCCCCTGGGCTACTTTCTCAATTTTATCTTCTCAAGTCCCCTTTCTCTAACACAATAGTCTAAAGAATCCTTCAATAAATTCTATTGATTCCAAGTAGCACAAAGATAGGCAACATTTTACCTTATATCTTTTACTTTTCCTGTCTCTTTTTGGTTTTTTTACTCATGGTCTTATTGCCCTTTGTTTTCATATTCAGTGCAAACCAACTATACATCTGTAGCAGACAATAATTAATTCAAGAGTATAAAGATTACTGAATCCAAAGTGAGAGAATCATTTCTATCAATTCAATTATCCCCACCACAGCAATTTTGAAGTTCTTTAACAAATTCTACAATTCAGGTATTATCCCCGCCCCCAGAGTCCACCTGTAAAAATGTCATTAACATCTGATATCTTTTGTAATCAGTATCAACTCCTTTTTTATACATATAATGATTTTTTTTTTGTTATAAGTATCAACTCCTTTAACCAAAGTCTAGTGCCACCATTGCCACTGCAGACATTCTCCCCTTAAAAAGATACAGCAATACTAGTCTGAAGGAGCTAACTCTAGCTCTTTCTGATGGCCAGCGACTCCACCACCAGTTGGCTGATCCTAAGACACTTGACAACGTAAACTCAAATCACAAAGAGCATTTGTCTTTAAGAAACATAGAATGTATGATTTCTCAAAAGTAAACAAGTGAAAAGAAATGTAAATAGGAGAGTACAAAGAGCAATAGAAAATTAAAGTTGATAAGCATATGAACAAGATCAAGGAAGTAAAAGAAAGGAAAGTGTAAATAAATCAAAGCAAGAATGTGTTTTTAAAAAGTAGATACTATTAAAAGTTTAAGACCATGGCAGTGCTAAACTATAATGGTGCAGTTAAGTTGGTTACAGAGAAAAAATGGAAGGGTTATAAGCAAAAAAGGTATGAGTAAGAATCAACGGAGTTCCAGTCATGGCTCAGTGTAAACGAATCTGACTAGCATCCATGAGGACACAGGTTTAATCCCTGGCCTTGCTCAGTGGGTTAAGGATCCAGCACTGCCATAAACCGTGGTGTAGGTCGCAGACATGGCTCAGATACCGAGTTGCTGTGGCTGTGGTGTAGGCCAGCGGCTACAGCTCTGAATTGACCCCTAGTCTGGGAACCTCCACATGCCACAGGTGTGGCGCTAAAAAGACAAAAGGGGAAAAAAAAAGAATCAGTGGATGAGAGGCAAGAGTAAATAGTACATGAGTGACCATGGAATACAAGTGTCTGCAGCCAGTGTAAATGGCTAAAACACTGCTTTAGTTCAGAATGGCTAGGTTATTTCCTTATTACCCTGATAATTTTTTGCCATTCATAGCCACTGATTATATCTGGCATTGATCATCTTATAAATTCAGTTCTACAAATATTAATTAATCAACCCCCTATTTATGTGAAAAGCATTATGTGAATCAGTAATAAGATTAGTAAAATGATGAAAAATAACCATCTTCCTTTAAGGAGTTCACAGTGTCACATAAAGTATAACACAATACATAAACAGCTATCATACAAGGCCAAAATGATTATAAACAAAATATATGGGGGTTCAAAGTGGCTGGGGAATAGAAGAGTGCAAAGCAAGGGAATAGGATAAGCAAAAACATAGAAGTAAAAAAGTATAAAGCACATTCTAGAGGTAATAATCTGGAACATTCTGGCTGGAAAGTGGGGAAGAGATGAGAGGTCAATATAAGTGGAAATCAATTTTAGGAACCGACAGTGCACAGATGGATATAGGTGCTATATCAAATGCTGACTGATTACAAAAACACAACTCTCAAAATTCCTACAAGGTGGGGAAATAACATGCAATGACTAGTAAAATACTTCGTTTTCTACAAAGGAAACTCTTTGGAATTAAAAGAGTATAGGATGACAGAGGAACTGGAAATGATCTTAAGAAATAGTCAAAGTTCACCTCTTCAATTTTACAGATGAAGAATGCCCAAGATGTTAACTTGCTCCAAAATACACACTTAAGCTATGCAAAGTCAAAACAAAAAAGATGCCTCCTGATTTACATTTTAGCAGTCTTTTGATTTACAACACTTTTCTCATCTATTGACAACTAAAACTAATATCAAGAATATGATTTTCTTTTCATAAACAAAAGGCAACATCTATACAAATCAATTTCTTAATCAACCAGAAACTTTACGAATACACACACAAAAGCACAACTAGGGAAAGCCAATCAGTGAGCTCCAAAATATATTAAGCAAGAATAGGTCTAGTTTCACAGTAAAAGATCAGGGAACTAATATTAACTAATGTCAGGAGATTCAAAAAATTATTATAACAATAAAAATACCTATTCCTACAACATATAAAAAGGGAACATCTATCGAACAAAAGTTCTAAAGGCAGAAGAAATAAGGGGGTATAAATTTGACTTTATCCATGTATAAATCAAATATTATATACTTCCTTCCAAATAACACCTGTAAAAATTTCTGAATACTAAGAAATAAGAATATAAGAAATTACAAAATGTGGCTCAGCCTCAATTTCCAAGCTGTACAAGTCTTCCTTTCTCAACTTTAATAAAACAAAAGACTTGAGCCTCACAGCTTTACTCTATAATTATCAAGAAACAGAAGACCCATTCATAGGTCTCCCCAGTAACATCCTGGTGATCCTTCTGTCAATACTGGACCATTTTCATAAGACTGAATCTAAATTAACCACAACTTAGAATTTACAAATTAATCATTTTGGTTTTGTAAACATTTAAGAGTCCAGTATCATCCAAGAATAAAACAAATGATAAAAATGCCCAAATCAAGATGCACCACAGTAACATAGTAACTGAAAGAACAACACAAAATTCATCAGTCTTAATGTGGTCATTAGGAAAGAAAGAACAGGCATGCCTGTGCATATCTGCACAATGGACCTCAAGGGAAGAGAATTATAATCAGTTCCCTTGTGTCATCTCTGAGCATGTAAATGCAAGGGCATGGACCCTAAAGAAGAAATAAACCCCAGAGAGCTCTTGTTTACTAAACTACCCCCCAAAACACATACTTTTTCCTTCTCTAGTGATGATTTTAGAACAACAACATTACTATTCTAAACTAAAAATACATAGGAATACATTTTACTGACAAGCAAGGTACTAAAGGGGTAAATTTCTGCATGACACAGAATAGACTAATAGATCTCCATAATTTTACCTTCAAATGATTCCATTTTAAATCACAATTTAATAAACACTCAAAATTTTAAATAGATTTAAACATTTTTAATAGAGGTTTTAGAAAGTGCTTCCTTTTTTCATAAATAGAAGATGTTAAAAAAGCAATTCTTTTTACTTTAAAAGTAAAAGCTTTAAAATTAATTATTATCCACCAATTTGGGGGAGGGGTGTTACCTATTACAAATAATGAATATATGTGTAATAAGAAGGGTGTCACTTCATGTCCTGAAGTTACTTGGACATATAAAACAGACGCGCCCAAACCACAGTTCAAGAATCTCAAATGACAGAAAACTGTGATAAAATACTATTATTTCAACAGTGAATCGCCATTACCAGTAAGTGGATCCCATACGTAAGGAAAAAGAGCACCAATGTTCCTTAGGTCCATCCCTCTGAAAGTAGGTAAAATCCCTGAATCTAACTTAATCACTGACCGTGATGTACACACAATGAGAAGGGCCGACACAACCTGAAGAGTACATGCCCATCTAAAGGGGGCAGGTCCAGTGACTGCGTGAAGACAGGTTAAGCAGCTATTATCTGATCTTCTCATTTTTAACTTTCAGTGTTTTGTAAAGCAATGCACAAGTCAGACAAAATAGGCTTCAGTCTGCATGCGGCACACACTCTCTACTTACTAATCAGATTAGTTTATGTCTGCTTGTTTGCTCCTATAAACTTTCCAGTTGTCTTTGATATGCAGGGCTGTTTCATAAGTATCTCTCAAATGACATAACATCTATGGCTGACATCCTCTTCAAGCAAAAGAAGAAAAAAGCTATGTCTTTTAGGTCACTTTGTATGACTCTTGGAGAGCTATAAGCATAATTATTACGCATGTAAATAATGTCCTTACCAGAGTTGTCTACATCAAACTAAAAGGCATCAAATTATTTACTTTGGTCTAAATACTTTACAAACTGTATGTACCAGAACTCACTCTTACCTCAGATTTCCACACTATGTACATTTTTTAGGAGGAAAAATGTTCTAATTGGCCAGAAATACTAAAAAGCACACTAAAATTTTCTTCCCTTCCACCTACCTCCACCCGTCCAAGCAATGAATGCCCATTCTAGTCTGAACTGCAACCTCAATTCATAAGATAATCAAAAGCAGACTCTACTATTTGCACATAATGAATTAGGGCTGATGACACAGAAAAATTCTTTAAAATGCCAATGAGAAAATCAAGAGTGAAAACATTCTTCCCAAATGGAGAGGGACTCAATCAAAAAATAAAGGACATATGATGGTCTTAATTGTCTCTGAATTAAACCCAAGTCAAATGGCCTCATGTGGCTTTTGGGGTCTCTGATCTATATACGATTATTTGCTACCATGTTAAGATTACTAGCCCACATTCGTTATCCAAATATCAAAATGGGAATCTAATAAGTGAATCCCTGTTTGGGGACAAAGAAAAATGATAACTCCCCATTACTCAAGCCAACATGTGGACAGGAGAGAATAAAACCTAACAGATAGTTTTTTTAATCACTTATAATTAAAAAGTATCTTTCAGAGTTCCTGTTGTAGCTCAGCAAGTGAAAAACCTGACTAGTATCCATGAGGATGCATGTTCAATCCCTGGTCTTGCAGAGTGGGTTAAAGGATCTGGTGTTGCCTCAAGCTGCAGTGTAGGCTGCAGAGGTGGCTCAGATCTGGCATTCCTGTGGCTAAGCTGCAGCTGTGATTTGACCCCTAGAATGGGAACTTCCATATGCCGCAGATGCGGCCCTAAAAAGAAAGGGGAAAAAAAAGTATCTTTCATCTTAGCAAAAATGAAAGTGTAAATCTACTAAAATTCCCAGGATATTAAAAATATTTTTTGAAAATACCCAAATAAAGATCTCTCTATTCACTTTGCCTATCCTGTTTCCAGCCCCACAGTGTAAGTGGATTATCATGGGTCTGCTGAAAAATTTGGTTTTTGCTATTATTCTTATAGGCTCTTGCTGTCCCCAGCCAGAAACATTGAAATAAATTGCTAATTCCCTCCTCTATTCCTAAGCATAGGAAAATGGCTTATAAATTCCTATATATGAACCACAGCGAGTAATAAGATTAGTTAAGGGAACAGGCTAACAGAATTTGGGCACAAAATTTGCTTCAAATAACCTTGGTACAGATAAAATCAATATACTCAATACACTTTATAAATATATTTGGGGGAGGTGGGGAGTCACCAACCAGAAAATGAATTGGTACACCAGCAGTAAGCTGAATGAATTTATGGGATTCCATGCCTAAATCTTTATTAAGTACAGCAAAAAAGGAGGATGAGATTTCTACATTCAGAAGAGGGAGTCTTAAGATACCAAGTAGTGGAAAACAAACAAAAAAAAAGTGGTCTTTTATTTCATTTCCCTAAAAAAAAGGAAATTTCCATCACTACCATTTTCTTTCCTTCTTTAAAGTGGCCGCCTATTATGCCAAAATGTATACACAACCTTTATTCCAACATTTATAAGGACCTTAGTCAATACTAGCTTAAAATTTAATTTTCTCTAGGTTTATATATGAATGGATCAGATGAAAAAAGATCTATATTACTTAAAGTACCTCTAAGTAACAACCAATTAGTGTTGGTTTTAATATAATAAAAACTATTTTCAGTACAAGACTTATTTTATTCGAATATAAACTATCTTTAAAACTGCATCAGTTTTTAATTTTTATGATTTCTTTGCATGCACAAATGTATATTATTTCCACTATTTAGCTAACCTATGATATTAAAATTTTTCTATAGACAGGAAAAGCTATTTTAATTTCTTCTACACTAACTTTTCAAATTTTTATAACAAAACAACAAAAGTAAAGAAGTCCTTATAAGTGCAAAATGTTCCATAAAATTAAGCTGTGCCAAAATTGAAAGGATGAATGTTCAAAAAGTAAAGAAAAAAATCTATTCAGTACTACAGAAGGATCTTTTTTCCAAAAAAAAAAAAAAACTTGTATAGAGATGTGAAGCATTATAAAATGCCTTGATATATATCATCCTTAACATCCATACTACTCAAACATTTCAGTTGCCAGCAAAAGTTTGGCCCAATATTAAAGATCAAAATATGGAAATTAGAAAAAGTTCTAGGGATAATCCTTTGTAAAGTCATATATAATGTAAAACATTTAGAAGTGTTTAAATTCTGAAAAACTGAAGTCTACATTTGTTTTTGTTGAGCATTTCTCTTAAAATGTATTAGAAAATATAATAGAGAGCTAATTCTGAAGGATGTACTACTTGAAAACACCACTAGATGACAACCTTGCTTCACAAGTATAATATTGGAAGCTAAGACTCCAAAGATGTACTGAATTGGTTTTAAAATAAAGATTTCTAACATTTATAAGGACTTTTTTGGGTACAGAGTAGATATATCGAAAATAAAATAGACATAATTTTTGAATTTTTGCTATAAAGATCACTCAGGATAATTTAGCATATATTAAAGAAATATCTCAAGAAAAAAAACTGAAGTATATCAAAAGATAATTTTCTCTCCTATTCTCTCCTATATTCTCCTTTGGAAATAGTAACTTATAAAAAGTACACCTAAATAACTAGAGAGTAACTTTTTTTTGCAGCAGAAGAATTACAAAGAATATTTTCAACATTATTTCAATAGTTGCTTTTCTCAAGCATCAAAATAAACAAGCATGACAATTTTAATATAATAACTATAAGACAGGTGATAACAAATCACAAACTTCTATTTTTTATGATACATTTTCAGGTATTTAAAATACTTTCCCCATCATAATTCAAGTCACAGAGACATTTGCCCTGGAATGCTTATTTGAAATTAAATAATTACTATAACATCTAAGCAAGTAAAAAGTTGTAAACAATTTCCTTGAAATTCCATAATTGATATACTACAAAGAATAGTGGCATTGGGAACCTAACTATGTTATTATTCACTTTTGTAAAGCAAGCCTTCACATAATTTACAAGCATAAAGTGAAGGCTTCAACATTTTTACTTTCATTTAAAGTTATAATTTACATCCTTCCTCTAATTCAACATTTTCACACTTAAATTCTGAGGCAGAGTTGAAGTTAGTTTTTAATAACCCACTTTAGATAGGAGATTCATATTTCTGTCATCTTTTCTTTAGCACAAAGGTGATAGCTATAAAACCATGCATCAAGCAGAAAGACTTACTCGTTACTCGGTCTGTGCACGGACTACTGCAGTATCATCAGTGCCTGCAGAGGCCATGCCAAGACCTCTCAGGATTGAATCAACACCATGAGATGTTATTTTAAAATGTAAGCTATGATAGCAAAAATTAGAAGCCATTTTATGAATAGCATGGAGACACTATAATCTGATACATACTTTTTAGTGAGAGAACTAGATGCAAATCTCACCCTCACCCTTTAATACATGCAGGGCCCAAAGCAAATCATTCAAACTTTCTGTGCTTCAGTTTCCTCCCCTACTTAAAAAAAAAAAAAAAAAGGTTCTATAGAGTTGTTCTAAGAAATGCTGATCTATAACAGTTGTTCTATGAATAAATGAAATACTTAGCCTGAGAACAAAGCAGTTGCTAAAGAAATGCTGATCTATAATAGTTGTTCTATGAATAAATGAAATATTTAGCCTGGGAACAAAGCAGTGGCTAAAGAAATACTAGTTTTCTTCCGTCGTAAACACTGTACGCCTTTGTGTTTATTCTGGAAAATATTCCTCAAACATAATGACCCTTAAAAATACCTTCTTCTGAAACTAATAAAGTTTTCTGGATTTTTAGAAGACTGGAAAATAATGAAATCTGCCAACCAATAAAAGGAATTTCCTCAAAGGCTATAACTAGTCAAAAGTGTGTATGCTTCTTTATTAGAAAGCCTAAAGTATCTATTTCCAGCATGCTACTCGTATGGAGCTCACTGAGAAGTGAAGGAAGTATCGGCAAGATGAAAAGATCTTTATTATTTAATTTGTTGAAACCTTCCAATTTTACATATATTGATAAATAAACATAGTTTTTAAGAATAAGAAAAAAAGTTATTCCATGAGACTGCAACTATTTCTGCCTCAAACAGAATTTTCAATGAAAAACACATGGCCATCATTTTTGTCCAATCTGCCATTTATGTCAAAATTTACAACAATTATGCCAAGAAACAGTGGGTAAGTAGTAAGTTTTACATTCTATAGCACAGGACATTATAACTATAATATCTGTTTTAAAATCAGACATTTTATAATTTACACATATAATTTCTTTGAAGTAATACCATTTATTCAAAACTAAGAAAATGAAAACTTACTAC
This sequence comes from Phacochoerus africanus, assembly GCF_016906955.1. NCBI lineage: Eukaryota > Metazoa > Chordata > Mammalia > Artiodactyla > Suidae > Phacochoerus > Phacochoerus africanus. Next base: position 33,232,914 of record NC_062556.1, on the reverse strand, counting down.
TTTGATTATCATAGGCTATTATGATGAATATGCATTTGTTTCTAGTATATGTAATCATATACTTTACCATTTAAAAGTATAACAATTCTCCAAAAATTAAAATGAAATGAAAATGGAAAAGGCCTAAAATCAAAAATGACAGTCACTTTAAATATTCTAAGTTATGAGTTCCCACTGTGGCTTAGCTTTAATGAACCCAACTAGTATCCATGAAGTTGTGGGTTTGATCCCTGGCCCCATTCAGTGGGTTAAGGATCCAGACTTGTGGTGATCTGTGGTGTAGGTCACAGATGCACCTCAGATCTGGCATTGCTGTGGATGTGGTGCAGGCCAGCAATTGAAGCTCTGATTTGACTGCTAGCCTGAGAACCTCCATATGTCACAGGGTGGCCCTAAATTAAAAAAATAAAAAAGCTAAGTTAAATAAGTAAATATAAATGAATAATTTTCCAAGAGTGAAATAGTCCCTTATACACTTATACATATATCTTAGTCAATAAATATGAATTAATTCTAATTTTCATTAAAATGCATCTTAAATATAAAATGCTTTTTACATTGCTTAAATTTTTGAAACTGAAATGCTGCAAATAAACTAAAAGTCTTATTTTTTCAGCTTAGAAAACATAATTTAAATGTATACCCATATTTCTTGGCAGTGGGATGAATGGTGGTACCCCAAAAGATACATTCATGTCCTAATCTCTAGGACCAGTGACTGTTACTTTACTTGGAAAAATCGTCTTAACAGATGTAATTACTTTAAAAATCTTCAGATGATTAACCAGGTGGGACCTAAATCCAATGACAAATGTCCTGATAAAAGAATGGCGGAGGGAGTTTTGAGACAGATGGACACAGAAATTGGAGTGATGAGGTCTAAAGACAACAAATGCCAGCAACCACAAGTAACTGATTCCTCCCTAGACCCTCTGCATACACCCTGACTTCAGACTCTAGCCTCCACCAGTGTAAGAGAGTACTTTTCTATTGTTTTAATCACTCTGTGGTAATTGCTATAGCATCCACAGGAAACTAACACATCAATTATGAATTTAAGTAATTATTTGAGAAGTAATGATTCAATTAAATAAAATCCTATTATTTGAAGGGCCATCCTTTATATTAGAATCTATGAACAACATCCCCTATTCAATTTAAAATGCCTTGATTCATTAACTCTCCCTGAATGATTTCCTTCAGTGAACTTGATTGGTTTAAGTCTATAAATAATAAAATACAACTTTACAGAGATAAAGTGAAAAGCAAAAGTGGCACCTCCTCAATTCTTCTTCCAAAAAAAAAAGTTATCAACAATTTTAGGTATATCCTTGTAATATTGTAATATACACAGAAACTGAGGTAGATTTAGGAAGGAAATATATTTTTTTAAAAATTGATTCACATACATAAAAGTTTCTGCAGTAGATCTTTTAAGAATAGACCATGTCCAACTTACATTTAAACATAAATTTCCCCATCTGACTCTGTTCAATAGCTGCTTGCCCCTCGGTATATGAAGGGGATTTGGTTTCAGGACCCCTGTGGAAACTAAAGTCTGCAGATGCTCATATCCCTCATAAAAAATGGTGCCTAGAAATAGAACTTTCAGGATAAACTTCTGATTTTATATGTGTATGTGTGCGTGTGTGTGTGTGTATATCAGTTTATTCATTCTCATGTGTGTAGACTGTCCACAAACAAGACTCATGCAATAGTTGTATCTTCATTAATCTAAGCATAAAGAAGCCTTCATGTGACTTTTAATTTTTAAAAAGCAATAAAGCATTGTTTTGTAATATCTAGCATATATAAATTAGAAACTATTAAAATTAACAAAATCTCATTTTTGTTAATGTTGAGTACCTTTTCATGTGTCTGTCGAACATCTGTATGTCTTCTTTGGAAAAATGTCTATTTAGCTCCCCTGCCTAGTTTTTAACTAAGAATTTTTCTAAAATGAAATGTATGAGTTCTTCTTATTGTTTTAATTGAAGTAAAATTCACCTATAACACCAAGTTAGTTCCAGGTGTACAACATAGTGATTCACTATTTCTATACACTACAAAGTGATCAAGATGATATCTAGATGGCACAACATTGTAAATCAACTATACTTTAATAAAAAAAGATTTAAAACAGATGCCTCGTTGCCATCTGTCACCAAAGCTATTATAATATTATTGACTATATACCCCTGGCTGTATATTTTCATCCCTGTCACTCATTTATGTTGAAACTGGAAGTTTGTACCTATCAATCCACTTCACCTATTTTGTCCAAACCCCCATATGCCTCTCCTCAGGTGATGACCAATTTCTTCTCTGTATCTATGAGTCTTTCCGTCTTGCATTGTTTGTTTGATTTTCTGGATTCCATATATAAGTGAAATTGTATAGTGTTTTTTTCCTCTAACTTACTTCACTTAGCATAACACCAACTAGGTCCATCTATGTTGTAACAAATAGAAAGGCTTCATTCTTTTTTATGGCTGAATAATATTCCATTGATTCTATATATCACATCTTCTTTATCAACTCATACATTTATGGACATTTAGGATCCTTCCATATCTTAGCTACTATAAATAACAGTGAAATAAGCACAGAAGTAAATTTATCTTTTCAAGTCAGTGTTTTTTTTAGTCCTCAGAAAAAAATACCCAGAAGTGTAATTGCTGGACTATATGGTAGTTCTATTTTTAATTTTTTGAGGAACCTCCATGTTTTTTCCATAGTAGCTGTACCAATTTACATTCCCAACAACAGTACATAAGGGTATCCTTTTCTCCATATCCTCAGCAACATCTGTCTTTTTGATAAGTCATTGTGACAGATGTGAGGCGATATCTCATTTGCAATTTTGATTTGCAATTTCATGATTAGTTATGATGAGTATTTTTTTTGTGTATCTTCTGGCCGTCTCAGGAAAATATCTATTCATATCGTCTACTCATTTTTTAATCAGGTTGTTTTTTTGGACAGTGAGTAGTATGGATTCTTTGTAAGTTTTGGAGATAATGTTTGCAAATACATTCTCCCATTTAGTTGGGTGGCTTTGTATTTTGCATACAGTTTCCTTTGCTGTGCAAAAACCATTCAGTTGGATGCAGTGGCGTTTGTTTATTTCTGCTTTTGTTTCCCTTGCCTGAGGAGACTGGTCCAAAAAAACCTGATAAGACTAATATCAAAGAGTATAATGTGGAGTTCCCATTGTGGCTCAGCAGAAACATTGTCAGCATCCATTAGGATGCCGGTTCGATCCTTGGCCTCACTCAGTGGGTTAAGGATCCAGCACTGCTATGAGTTGTGGTGTAGGTCACAGACACGGCTCAGATCCTGCATTGCTGCGGCTGTGGCATAGGCCAGCAGTTGTAGCTCTGATTTAACCCCTAGCCTGGGAATCTCCATTTGCCACAGGTGCCGTCTTAAAAAAAACAAAACAAAAAAAAAGAGATAATGCTGGAAGGTCCTATTGTGGCTCAGTGGGTTAGGAACCCGACAAAATGTCTATGAGGATGCAGGTTTGATCCCTGGCCTAGCTCAGTGGTTTAAAGGTCCAGCATTACTGCAAGGCATGGGTCGCAGATATGAGGTTTGGATCCCACATTGCCATGCTTGTGGCACAGACTGGCAGCTGTGGTTCTGATTCAACCTCTAGCCCTGGAACTCCCATATGCCACAGATGTGGCTCTTAAAAAAACAAAACAAACAAACAAACAAAAACAGCGTAACACCTATGTTTTCCTCTAGGAGTTTTATGGCTTCAGGTCTTACATTAAAGTCTTCAATACAGTTTGAGTTTACCTTTGTATATGTTATGAGAAAGCAGTCCAGTTTGATTTTTCTGCGTGTAGCAGATCAATTTTCCCAAAAACATTCATTGAAAAGGTTATCTTTTCTCCACCATATATTCTTTCCTCCTTTGTTATAGATTAACTGACCATATGAGTGTGGGTTCATTTTGGGGATACTCTATTCTGTTCCATTGATTTGTGTATCTTGTTTAGTGTCAGTACCATATCATTTCAATGACTGTTGATGTGAAGTATAGTTTTAAAACAAAGCATGTGGTAGGTAAGCTTTGTTCTTCATTCTCAAGACCAATCTGGCTATCTGAGGGCTTTTCCTGTTTCCAGACAAATTTTAGAACTGTTTGCTCCATTTTTATAAAAAATGTCATTTGTATTTTGATAGAGAATGCACTGAATCTGAATTGCTTTGGGGAGTATGGTCATTTTAACAATATTAAATCTTCCAGTCCATAGGCACAGTATATCTTTCCATTTGTTTGTGTTGTCTTTAATTTCCTTCATCAATGTCTTATAATCTTCCAAGTTTAGATCTTCTACTTCCTTGGTTATTTATTTATTCCTAGGTATTTCATTCTTTTTGATGTAATTGCAAATGGCATTGTCTTCTTAATTTTTCTGATAGTTTGTTGTTGGTATAAAGAAACAGACTTCTATATATTAATTTTATAACCTGCTACTTAACTGAGTTCATTTATTAGTTTTAACGGTTTTTTCTGGTGGCATCTTTAGAATTTTCTATATGTATTATCACGACATCTGCAGATAGTGATAGACTTATTTCTTCCTTTCCAATACGGATTCCTTTTACTTCCCTTTTTTGCCTGATTCTTGTAGCTAGGACTTGCAGTAACTACGCTGAATAAAAGTGATGAATGTGGGCACCATTGTCTTGTTCCCAGTCTTAGAGGAAATGCTTTCAGGTTTTCACCACTGAGTATGATGTTTGCTGCTGGCTTGTTACATATGGCCTTTATTACACTGAAATACGTTCCCTCCATACCGCCAAACCACTTTGTTGAGAGGTTTTTAAATAAATGTTGAACTCTGTCAAAAGCTTTTCCCACACTTATTTGAGATGATCACAATTATTATTGTTCAATTTGTTAATATGGTATATCACATTACTTGACTGAACCACCCTTATATCCCCTTATATACTTGACCATGGTGTATGATCTTTTACTATATTCCTGATTTGCTAATATTTTGTTAAAGATTTTGCATCTATGTTCATCAGTGATATTTACCTGTAATTTCTCTGCGTATGTGTGTACGTGTGTGTGTGGTTTCTTTCACTGGTTTTGACATCAGGGTAATCCTGACCTCATAAAATGAGTTCAAAATGTTCCTTCCTCTGCAATTTTGTGAAATAACTTTGAGAAGGATAGATGTTAAATCCTCTTTACATGTTTAGAATTCATTGGTAAAGTCAACTGGGCCTGAACTTCTGTTTGTTAAGCATTTTCTGATTACTGATTCAATTTCATTACTGGTAATGGTTCTGTTTGTATTTTCATTCTTTCAATTCAGTCTTGGAAGATCAGACCTTTCTATGAATTTACCCAGTTCTTCTAGGTTGTCTAGTTTGTTGATGTATCATGAGTCAAAGTACTCTTCTCTGATCCATTGTATTTCTCTGGTATCAGCTATAACTTCTCTTTCATTTCTGATTTTAATTACTTGGGTCCTCTCCTTCTTTCCTTCATAAGTTTGGCTAAAGATTTATAAATTTTGTTTATCTTTACAGAAAACCAGCTATTAGTTTCCTTGATCTTTTCTATTATTGTTTAGTCTTTATTTATTTCTGTACTGGTTTTTAGAATTTCTTTTCTTCTACTAACTTTGGGCTTTGTTATTCTTTTTCTTGTTACTTTAGATGTAAGGTCAGGTTGCTTGAGATTTTTTTCATGTTTCCTGAGGTAGGCTTGTATCATTATCAACTTCCCTCTTAGAAATGCTTTCACTCTGTCCCATAGATTTTTGGATTGTTGTGTTTCCATTTTAATTTGTCTCAAGGTATTTTTTTAATTTCCTGTTTGATATCTTCAGTGACCAACTGGTTGTTTAGCAGCATATTGTTTAGTCTCCACCTGTTTGTGTTCTCTGCATTTTTTTTCTTATAATTTATTTATATTCTCATACTATTGGTTAGAAAAATGCTTAATATGATACTTAAATTTATTGGGACTTTTTCTGCGGATTAATGTGATATATCCTGGAGAATGCTTCATGAGCACTGAAAAGAATGTTTATTCTGCTGCTTTGGGGTCGAATATTTTATATATATATTTATTCCATCTGGTCTAGTGTGTTGTTTAAGGCCTGTATTTCTTTATTAATTTCATGTGGATGATCTGTCCATTGATGTAAGTGGAAGTGTTGAAGTCCCCTACTATTATTGTATTACTATCAATTTCTTCCTTTATTTTGTTAATATATGCTTTATCTATTTAGGTGCTCCTAAGTTGGCTGCATATACATTTATAATTATGATATGTTCTTGTTGGATTATCATTATGTAATGTCCTTTTTGTCTCGTGTCAGTCTTTGTTTTAAATTCTATTTTGTCTGATATAAGTATTGCTATCCCAGATTTCTTTCTGTTTCCATTTACATGAAATGCCTTTATACCATCACTTTCAGTGTGTACTTTTACATCTGAAGTGAGTCTGCTTAAGGACGCTATATATGGGTCTTGTTGTTTTTTATTTATTCAACACTCTATGACTTTTGACTGATGTATTCAGTTCATTTACATTTAGTTACTTATAGGTTTATATCTACTGCTGTTTTGTTAATTGTTTGCAGCTAGTTTTTGTATTTTTTCTTCCTCTTTTACTCTCTTCCCTTGTGATTTGATTATTATTTTTAAGGTTATGTTTGGATTCCTTCTCTTTTGTGTATATTTACTATAGATTTTTGGTTTGTAGTTACCATTAGGGTTATATATAACAACCTATATATACACATGATTATTTTAAGTTGATGCTGTCTTAAGTTCAAACTCATTGTAACAATTCTGAATTTGTATACTCCTCACCAAGTTTCATTTTATGACATCATATTTTACGTCTTTTAGCTTTATTTGTCTCTTGTCTATTTATTGTGGATACAGAGGGTTTTACTACTTTACTTCGTACTAGCTTTATAAGTTGTTAATATATTACCTTAACTGCATTTTGTCTGTAATGATGAGTTTTTTTCCTTTCATAATTTTCATATTTCTACTATGGTTTTTTCTCTAAAAAAGCTCCTTTAACATTTCTTATAAAGCCAGGTTAGTGGTTCTTTTAGGTTTTGCTTATCTGTAAAATTCTTTATTGCTCATCCAAATCTGAATGATAGCCTTGCCAGGTAGATTATTCTCAGTTGTAGATTTTTTTTCCTTTCATAACTTTAAGTGTATCATTCCACACCCTTCCAGTCTGCAAAGTTTATGCTGAGAAGTCAACCGATAGCCTTATGGGAGTTCCCTTGCATGTCACTAGTTGCTTTTCCTTTTCTGCTTTTAGGATTCTCTCTTTATGTTTGATTATTGCCATTTTAATTACAACGTTTCTTGCAGTAGTCCTCTTTGAGTTGATCATGTTTGGGACTCTGCTTCCTGGATATGCATGTCTGTTTCCTTTTCCAGGTTAGGTGAGTTTTCAGCTATTACTTATTCAAATAAGTTTATTGCCCCTTTCTCTCACTCTTGTCCTTCTGAAGTCCATACAGAGAGAATGTTAATATACCTGATGTTGTCCAAGATGTCTTTTAAACTATTTTCAGGGGTTTTCTTTAATTTTTTTTTCTTTTTTCTGTTCAGCTTTAGTGATTTCCACGACTCTACTTTTCAGTTAACTAATCTGTTCTTCAATATCATCTAATCTACTCTTGGTCTCTTCTAGTGTATTTTTCTTTCAGTTATTGTATTTTTCAGCTCTTGTTTGCCTTTATATTTTCTAACTCTTTAACTTCTCATTGTATTCATCTATTCTGAGTTTGTCAATCATCTTTATAACTCTTATATATAACATCATAACTCATATATAACTACATATACAACTTTATATATATATATAACTATATACATTACATTTATATTTATATTATACATGATATAACATATTTTATGATATATTATATATACTGTGATGTGTAATAATGTAATAATAATATTATGATAACATATAATAATATACTATATGATACATTATATTTTTATATATTATATATGTAAAGTTATATATAACTTTGTAGCTCTTTAAAAGGTAGTTTGCTTAGTTCCACTTTTGCTTAGTTCTTCTGGGATCCTAACTTGTTCCTTCATCTGGAACATTTTCCTCTGTTTCTTCATTTTGCCTAATTCTCTGCATTTATTTCTATGTATTAGGGAGGTCAGTTACTTTTCTCAATCTTGGAGAAGTGGCATTACATCAGAAACATCCTTCTGTAGTGGTGGGTCAACCCCAAGCCTGGCTGACTGTCTGCCCTTGCCTCTTGCAAATGTTGCCCACCCACTAGTGGGCAGGGTGAGGTCCCAGCCACAGCTATAAGTAAGGTCCAGGAAGTTTTATGGCTGATGCCAGGCTGTTGGTTGGCCAATCCAAGTCCTGGTATAGCTGTCTGTGGGGCTCAGAGGCCCTAGAGCTGATGCCGTCCTGTTGTTGGGTAGGGTCAGGTCCTGGGGAAGCTGGTGCAGGATTAGGGTTGGTACTGGACCACTGGTGGTGGTACGGGATCAGGGTTGGTACTGGCCCACTGGTGGGGTCCTGCACAGCTGGCTGTTCAGTTGGAAGATAGGGGTCCCAGGACTAAATCTTGACATTTGCAAACATCAAGTTATTATCATTTCCCAATGAAAATATTTTTCTTATTTTATACTTGTACAAATGAAAAAAGATGATATTTAATCAAATAATAAAAATAACTAAATGTGTGTGTGTTTCTATCAAACAATTATGGTAGTAACAATCCTAAAAAGAACAAAGTCAGAATGGCAAGCAGTCAGGTTGTTTGGGAAAGTATTATTCTAAACACATGCCTACACAAAAATCATTATATTGACATAACTATTTTATGAATCAACTTCTTAGCTTGCATAATTTGGAAAAATATGAAACCCACATTTTATATTTGTCTCACAGGCAATTTTAAATAAAGATTCAAACTATGTTATTTTGTCTACTAAAAAAATCTGATATGTCAGTGACAAAAGATTTAGATACAAATATATTTCTAGTGTGTGTAATGATACTCATATATCAATTAGGTCATAAGAACTTGGCGTTTTACATAGCTAAAAACTTTTACGAATGATTTTTTTGTCACCTTAAATTCCATCACATGAATTCTCTTCTCCTTCCTTCAGAAAAAATTTTATTTGGGACTTACTTGGCCTCATGGACAATTCATGTTAAAAGTTCAGACCCAACTTCAAGAAGTCTATGATCCAATAAATTGGTAGACTTGAAAACAAGAAACTATAATAAAAAAGAAGCAAGTATGTTCTAAGGTACCCTGTATGAATAAGATGATTTAGGCAGTTAAGTCCACATAGAAAGATCACGGTAGGTTCTAAGAATAAAGTAGTGTAATGTGCTGAGATCAGAAAGAACATAACCTTGCAACTAGGACACCAAAAAAGTAATCCTGTTTTTCTTCTCATTGGCAAAAACACTGTTAGTCATTTCTGAGAATAGTAAACATTGCATGAAAAAGTTCAGAACTGTGAAATAGGTGTACAAATTCTAATAGTCAAAAGCATATTCTATGTTCAAACTGTAGCATCAATAATAAATTCTACAAGTGCAATGTTAAACTGGTATATAGCATCATAAAGTCTGTGATAAATAATAAAGGTATCAGTTATGAATTTCATGCCTTTCACAACTGGCAAGCTCCTTATTTGAAAAATATGGAATTTCTTACACCCTCTGTCTTAATAAATGAGATCTCACTTATAACTGAGGCATATTAATACATTTCTTAAGCAGCTAATTATTATTCTGCAAAATCTAGTAGATTACCATTTGCTAAACAACCAGTCTTAGGACCAAATAAGTCTGGCTACAAATCTTATTGACCTTTAAGAAAGTCACAAGATTTGGAATGGATTAGCAATGAGATCCTGCTCTGTAGCACTGGGAACTATGTCTAGTCACTTATAATGGAGCATGATAATGTGCAAAAATAGAATGTGTACATGTATGTGTAACTGGGTCACCATGCCGTACAGTAGAAAAAAATTGTATTGGGGAAATATTAAAAAAAAAAGAGGAGTTCCCGTCATGGCGCAGTGGTTAACGAATCCGACTAGGAACCATGAGGTTGCGGGTTCAGTCCCTGCCCTTGCTCAGTGGGTTAACGATGCGGCGTTGCCGTGAGCTGTGGTGTAGGTTGCAGATGCGGCTCGGATCCCGTGTTGCTGTGGCTCTGGCGTAGGCCGGCGGCTACAGCTCCGATTCGACCCCTGGCCTGGGAACCTCCATATGCCGCAGAAGCGGCCCAAAGAAATAGCAAAAATAAATCAATAAATTAAAAAATTAAAAAAAAAAAAGAAAGTCACAAGATAGACTAACATAACACATTACATTCTCTAAGAAGTCCTGAAATAACCCATATTCTATTGTTTTTAATGCAGAGTTAATTAGATAAAGGAACCAACTTTCCCATTTAACCTTCAGAACATATTTTGTATTAGCATATTAATATTTGAAGATTTAATGCTATTTGTAAGTAACCTAAAAAGACTCAACACAGTAATGTGTAATTTTGCTAAAACACCAAATTTGAAGCACATACGATGAATAGCTTCTTTGTGGGAAAGAAGAGCTTAGCCAACCACCAGAAACCCACATCTCAATGCAGCCTTTCAGTATTCTACAGTGGTATTCACAAAGGATTTGGACCATATCCTTCACCAATAGCCATATTTAATGTAATTCCTATATAAAACATGAAGGATATACTGTAAGCACAACAGTTATTTTCCTATATTTCAAAATGAAAGTGTTAAGTAACACAGTGTATAAATTAGGATGTGTGTGTGTGTGTGTGTGTGTGTGTGTGTGTGTATGCAGTATATAGAAAGAGACCTATGGGATAATATAAAGCATGCCAATCTATGCATAATAAAGATCCAAGAAGGAGAAGAAAGAGAAAAGTGGGTTGAAAATGTATTTGATGGATTTATGGCTGAAAACTTCCTAAACCTTAAGAAGGAAACAGATATCCAGGTACAGGAAACACAGAGGGTCCCAAACAAGATGAACCCAAAGAGACCTACACACAGACAAAAGGTAAAGATAAAGAGGATTATAAAGGTGGGAAGAGGGAAACAAAGAGTTAATTACAAGGGAGCCCCCATAAGGCTATCAGCTGATTTCTCTACAGTAAGACAGGGAGAAGGGTGTGGCAAGATATATTCAAAGACCTGAAAGGGAAAAGTCCGCAAAGTAGGATAGTCTACCTGGCAAGATTATCATTTAGGATACAAGGAGTGATAAGGAATTTCTCAGACAAGCAAAAATTAAAAGTATACAGCAATTTTAAACCTATCTTAAAAGAAACTGAAAGGTCTTCTCTAAATAGAAAAGAACCAGTAATCTATAGGAAATAGAAAATCAAAATTGGAAAGTAAATCACTTAAAGAAGCCAGAACAAATATTAAAATAAAAAGAGGAAAATTTCTGTGAAAGTGATGATAACCACAATGAACAACAAAAGGATGAAAATGAAGATGTAAAAGAGGACATCAAAATCATAAAATGCATGGGAAGAGAGTAAGAAAACATAAATTTTTGTTTCCGGAAAGTTTGTATGACCACCAATTTAAAACAAGTAGGTATAAGAAGAGGTTAACATACTTGAAAAACAGGGTAAACACAAATCAAAAACATACAATAGATTCACACACACAAAAAAAGAAGAGAACACAGGCATAACACAAAAGAAAGTCATCAAACCACAAAAGTAAAAATAAACAAAAGGGACGAAGAAGAAACACAGAATCAACAAGAAAACAAAGTTGAAAATGGCAATAAATACTACATATCTATCAATAATTATCTTAAGTGTCAATGGACAATGGGCTAATCAGAAGACAGAGAGGCAGGTTAGATTAAAAAATAATAAGAACCTACAATATTCTGCCTACAAGAGACCCATTTTAGGGCAAAGGACAGACATAGCCTGAAAATGAGATGATGGAAAGAAATATTTCATGCAAACAGAAAAGACAACAAAGTGGGGACTGCAATACTCTTATCTGACAAAATACTTCAAAACAAAGGCTATAAAGAAAGATAAAGAAGAACTCCATATAATGATAAAATGATCAATACAAATACAGGATATTACACTCATCTATATATATATATATATATATATGTAATATAGGAGCCCCCAAATACATAAAAAAAATACTGACAGACATAAGTGTGAAATTGATGGAACTGTGTTAACATTAGAAGACCTTAACGTCACATACATCAATGGAAAGATCTTTAGGACAGAAAATCAATATGGCAAAAGAGATCCTAAATGATACAAAAGAACATTTAGACTTGATATATTCAGGACATTACACCCAAAAAAAGCAGAATACACATTCTTTTCAAGTGAACATGGAACATTCTCTAGGACTGACTACATACTAGGGCATAAAACAAGCCTCAGAAAATTTAAGAGTACAGAAATTACTGCAGGCATCCTTCCTGATCACATTGTCATGAAACCAGAAATCTACTATAGAAAAAGAAATGAGAAAAAAAAAACAATTGCATGGAGATTAAACCACATGCTTCTAAAAAGCCAAAGGGCCAATGATGAAATCAAGGAAAAAATTTAAAAATTCCTTGAGATAAATGATAATGAAACACGACTATACAAAATCTATGGGATACAGCAAAACAGTTCTTAGAGGAAAGTTCAATGTGAAACAGGCCATCTTTAAGAAACTGAAGAACCTCAAATAAACAATCTAACCCACCACCTAAAATGAGAAAAAGAGCAAACAAAACCAAAGTCAATGGAAGGAAGGAAATAATAAAGATCAGAGAGGAAATAAAATAGATATTAAAAAACAATAGAAAAATCAACAAAACCAAGGTCTGGTTCTTTGAAAAGGTATATAAAATTGACAAATCTCTGCCCTGGCTGACCAAGAAATAAAGAGAGAAGACCAAAATAAATACAATAAGAAGTCAGAACAAAGGCTATAAAGAAAGATAAAGAAGAACTCTATATAATGATAAAATGATCAACACAAAAACAGGATATTACACTCATCAATATATAATAATATAGGAGCACCCAATACATAAATAAAAACAACTGATAACTACAGAAATATAAAAAATTATAAAAGAATACTATGAAAAATTACATGCCAACAAATTTAACAACCTAGAAGAAATTGACAACTTTCAAGAGACATACAGCCCATGAATACTGAATCAAGAAGAAATAGATAATTTGAACAGACTGATCACTAGAAATGAAATAGAATCTGTAATTAAAAACAAGAACAAACCCCAAAACTCCCTATAAACAAAAGTCCAGGACCAGATGACTTCACAGGTGAATTATACCAAACATAAGAAGAAGAACTTATATTAATCTTTCTCAAATTCTTCTAAAAGACTGAAGAGGAAGGAACACTCCCAAAGATACTCTATGAAGCCGCCATCATCCTGATACCAAAACCAGACAAAGACCCTACTGGAAAAGAAAATTATAGGCCAATCTCTTTGATGAATATAGAAGCAAAAATTTTCAACAAAATAAGAGCAAATTGAGTCCAACAACACATTAAAAAAAAATTATACACCACAAGAAAGTTGGATTCATCCCCCAGGTCACAAGGACAGTTCAATATATGCAAATCAATGTGATAAACCACATCAACAAAAGAAAAGATGACATGATCATCTCAGTAGATACAGAAAAAGCATCTGATAAAATTCAACATCCATTCATTCTAAAACCTTTATGAAAGCAGGTATAGAGGGAACATATCTCAACATAATAAAAACTATTTATGACAAACCCATAACCAGTATTATACTCAATGGTGAAAAGGTGAAAGTCTTCCCACTAATATCTGGAACAAGACAAGGATATCCACCCTCACCACTTCTAGTCAACATAGTAGTAGAAGCCCTAAAATAAAAGATATTCAAATTGGCAGAGAAGAGGTAAAATTGTCACTATATGCATGTGACATAATACTATATATAGAAAACCCTAAAGACTCCACAGAAAAACTACCAGAACTGATAAACATATTCAGCAAAGTGGCAAGATATAAGATTAACATACATAAATCAACTGCATTTCTTTACACCAACAATGAAATATCAGAATGGGAAATTAAAAAAAAAAAAAACTTTTAAAATCTCATCAAAACTCTGAAAACTACAGGACACTAATGAAAGAAATCAAAGACAACACAAACAGATGGAAATATACCATGCTCTTGAATTGGAAGAATCAATATTGTTAAAAGTGATTATACTACTACCAAAGGCAATCTACAGATTTGATGCAATCTCTATCAAAATACCAATGGCATTTTTCAAAGAACTAGAACAAATAATTTTTAAAATTGTATGGAAACACAAAAGACCCTAAACAGACAAAGAAATCCTGAGAAAGAAAATCAGAGCTGGAGGAATGAGGCGCCCTAACTTCTGACTATAATACAAAGCTATGGCCATCAAAACATTATGGTACTGTCACCAAAAAAAAAAAAAAAAAAAAAGCAGACACATAGATCAATGGAACAAGACAGCGAGCCTAGAAATAAACCCATACACTTATGGTCAATTAATCTATGACAAAGGAGGCAAGAATACACAAGGGAGAAAGGACAGTCTCTTCAATAAGTGGTGCTGGGAAAAGTGGACAGCTACATGTAAAGGAATGATATTAGAATACTCTCTAACACCACACACAAAAAATATATAAACTAAAAATGGATTAAAGATCTATGTATAGGACCAGATACTATAAAACCCTTAGGGGAAAAAAGAGAAAGAATACTCTAAGAGCAACATCATCTTAGATCCACATCCTAGAGTAATGTAAATTAAAACAAAAATAAACAAATGGGACCTAATTAAACTTAATTGCTTTTGCAAAACAAATGGTATCATAAACAAAATGAAAAAACAATCCACACAATGGGAGAAAATATTTGCAAATGAAGCAACTGACAAAGGATTAATCACCAAAATATACAAATAACTCATGCAGCTCAATATCAAAAAGGAAACAACCTAATCAAAAAAATGTGCAAAAGAGCTAAACAGACACTTCCCCAAAGAAGACAGACAGATGGCCAAAAAAACATGAAAAGATGCTCAACAAACAAAAATAATTCTCACTAATTATTAGAGAAATTCAAATCAAAACTACAGTGAAGGTACCACTTACATCAGCCAGAATGGTGATCATCAAAAAGTCTATGAACAGTAAATACCAGAGAGGATGAGGAAAAAAGGCCACCCTCTTACATTGCTGCTGGGAAGGTAAATTGGTACAACCACTATGAAAACCAGTATGGAGGTTCCTCGGGAAATTAAAAATAGAACTACCATGTGATCCAGAAACTTCACTCCTGGGCATCTATCCAAAGAAAACCATAATTTGAAAAGATACATGCACCCCAATATTCACTGCAGCACTATTTACAATAGCCAAGACATGGAAGCAATCTAAATGCCCACTGACAGAGGAATGGATAAAGACGTGGTACATATATATATAATGGAACATTACTCAGGTATATAAAAGAATGAAATAATGCCATTTGCAGCAACATGGATGGACTTAGAAATTATCATACTAAGTGAAGTTTGTCAGACAGTGAAAGATAAACATCATATGATATCACTCATATGTGGAATCCAAAACAATGATACAAATGAACTTATTTGCAGAACAGAAACAGACCCACATACTTTGAAAACAAACTTATGGTTATGAAAGGGGTTAGGTGCAGGGTGGCAGGATGCAGGGGGTTGGGGGGGAGGATGGACTGGGGGTTTGGGATTGGCATATGCACACTGGTATATGGAATGACTGACCAACAGGAACCTTCTGTATATATAGCACAGGGCACTCTGTCCAATGTTCTGTGATAATCTATATGGGAAAAGAATCTGAAAGAGAATGGATGTGTATTCATGTATAGCTGAATCACTCTACTGTACATCAGAAATTATCACAATGTTGTAAAACAACTACGCTTCAATCAAACTTTAAAAAAAATAAAATTGCATTAAAGGAAACTTCATATTAACCTCACCAAAGAGGTGAAAGACTTAAACTATAAAACATTAATAAAGGAAACTGAAGGTAATTCAAGGAAATGGAAAGATATCTCATGCTCTTGGATTGGAAGAATTGATATTCCTAAAATGAAAATGGCCAAACTACAGATTTAATCTGATCCCTATCAAATTACCCATGACATTTTTCACAGAACTAGAACAAATAAGAAAGAAAGAAAGAAAGAAAGAAAGAAGAAAGAAAGAAAGAAAGAAAGAAAGAAAGAAAGAAAGAAAGAAAGAAAGGAGGGAGGGAGGGAAGAGAAGAGAGAGAGAGAGAGAAAGAAAAGGAGAAGAGGAGAGAAAGGAAAAGAAAAGAGAAAAGAAAACATACACACAATATGTTTTCTTTAAAGAAACTGGTTTCTCTGGGAAGAACCAAGAAAGACAAGTACTAGGTACCACAAAACAAATAAGCCCACCCCCACTCTAGCATTTATAGGTCCTAAAGTGAGTAATTAAGTAATCCACTTGGTCACTCCAGGGCAAAGCCTTTCAGTCTCAAAGCCCTCCCAGAGATATTTTTCTCCTGGTTCATTCCAAAATGTGAACCAATAACCAAATGATGTGACACATGGACCAAGAATAACAAACAGGAAGAAAACAGAAATGGCACTAGAGGAAATTCAGAAAGGGATCAGATCTCTGATTACTTACCTCAAGGGGGTTAAGAATGAGATCAAATAAAAAGATATCATGAAAATTATTAAAAGCATACCTAAAGAACAGTATACTATGAAAAAATGTTAAAGAAGAGAATTTCTCAAAGTTGAAAATATTTACCACAATGAGCAAGACAAAGCTCCTGCCCATGGGAGCTTACAAATAGATCTACATACACCAGCATGACAGAGGGCAGAAAAAAACCACATGTGAAACAGTGAATTACATAAATTCTTAAGTTATATACTAAGAAAGAAAAGAAGAAGAGGAGAGAAGGGAAAAGAGAAAAGAAAACATATATATTCTTACAGGTAAATACACTAACAGCCCTTAAAAACACATGAAAAAATCAGGCATTCCTGCTGTGGCAAAAAGGGATCAACAATGTCTCTGCAGCAGCAGGGATACAGGTTCAATCCCCAGCCAGCACAGTGGGTTGGTTAAAGGATTCAGCATTGCTGCAACTACAGTATAGGTCACAACTCCAACTCAGATACAATCACTAACCCAGGAAGTCTATATGCCACAGGGTGGCCAAAAAAAATACAATAAAAAAAAAATGCAAAAATCATGATAGGGTTGCTTCTGGAAAGGGAAAGGAGATGTACTGAACCTGAGCATCTAAGAGAACATCTATATGAGACTTTTCTTTCTTATTAGAAAGGAAAAAAAAAGATCTAAACAGATCTAAAATAGACACTCCTATTGAGGATCCCAAATCCTCAAGTTGGGACAACCAAAAATGTCTCTGGACATTACCAAATGTCCTTGGGTTGGGCAAAGTGTTGTTAATTGAGAAGTACTATCTTAAAAGAACTGAAGGATATGATAAAACCAAACAATGCAAAGGAAAAAAAATGGGAATTGCAAACTCCAGGAAATGCAAAAAGCTGTTTAAGAATAAAAATAAAATCAGAGCTAATTTACATGATTTTTCTAAAAGGAAAAATTGAAGTCACATTAAGAAAAACAATATAAACTTAATTGTGGCTATAGTTTCAACCATAGGAAAAATAAGAACAATTTAATTATAGTTATATGACAAAATGTACATATTATCTACCTTGACACTATACAACTACAGATAGGTAAGAACTATAGCAAGTAATTAGCTCCTAAAAGTAATATATTTTATTAGGAAAAGGTAAGTAATAGATGAAAGCTAAATATTTATTTAGGACATAAATCAACAGAAAGAAGCAAAATTAAAACTTAAAAAGGCAAGATAGCTTGATAAAAGCATATTAAACTAAAAGAGGAAGATAAACATCAGGAATAAAGTAGACTGGGAGGAGGGGGCAAGAGATGGATAGAGCCAGAACTATTGTTTTTTACTACAAGTCCTTCACTATCAATTGACTTTTTTTAACTATAAACATGTATTATTTTTATAGAAATTCTAAATAATTGTTTAAAAAAGTCAATGATTATCTTTTATAAGGAGAATTTACATAAATTGAAATAGCACAGTATCAACTACAGATACACTGAAATTTTGCTGTAACCTAATTTTAAATGCTTTAATTGAGCCATTAATTCAATTTATTCAACAAATATTTATTAAAAACCTACTACAAATTTTACATAAGTAAAATGAGTTATTTAAATACCAAAGCAAGATTTAACTCTATGAGCAATGGAGAGATAGCTTTTAACTGGGCAGTGTCCTAATTAAAAGATCTATGTTAATGTTAGATTTGTCTGAAAAGTGTAAATAAACCACATAGATGGAACAGAAACTGGAGGTAAAACTATCAATTGGGAGGCTACTGCACAAGTTTAAAAGCAAAGTAATAAGGAGTGTGTAAAATAAGATGGTAATAGACAAATGGGAACAAATGGGAATGACAACAGAGTGGGGATGATGACGATGATGATGATGATGATAACAACTGTGATGATAATCATAACAGCAAGTATTTACTGAGCTTTTAAATGCCAGATAACATACTAATTATTTGATATGTATTAAGTCATTTAATCATCGCAATAACTCTGTGAGGAATGTATTGCTTTACTCCCATTTTACACATGAGAAAATTCAGATTAATTAACCCATTCAAAGTTATACAGTTAGCAAATAGTGGAATGGTATCTAATAGAAATAGCAAACTCACTAAAAGAATGACTAAATAAGTACTCCAAAAATTAAAAAACACTAATAAAAGAAGCCAAAGAAGACACAAAAAGATGGAAAAATACATTGTGTTCTTGGATTGCAAGAAACGATATTGTTAAAATGACCATACTAACCAAGGCAATCCACAGATTCAATGCAAACCCTATCAAATTACCAATGGCATTTTTCAAAGAACTAGAACAAATAATTTTAAAATGTGTATGGAAATGCAAAAGACCCTAAACAGACAAAGAAATCCTGAGAAAGAAAGTCAGAGCTGGAGGAATCAGACTCCCTGTCTTCTGACCATATCACAAAGTTGCATTCATCAAAACAGTATGGTACTGTCATAAAAACAGAAACATACATCAATGGAACAAGACAGAGAGCTCAGAAATAAACCCACACACTATGGTCAATTAATCTATGACAAAAGAGGCAAGAATATGCAATGGAGAAAATACCAGATATCATAAAACTCTTAGAATAAAATAGGCAGAACACTCTTTGACATAAACCACAGCAATATTTTTTTTTTGATTTGTCTCCAAAGTAAATAACAGCAAAAACACAAACGAGGCCTATAAACTTAAGTTTTCACACAGCAAAGGAAAACATCCCCAAAGCAAAAAGATACGCTACTGAATAGGGGAAAAAATAATATACATACATACATATATGCACATAATGGAATACTACTCAGCCATAATAAAGAACAAAATTTTGGAGTTCCTGTCATGTCTCAGTGGTTAATGAATCCGACTAGGAACCATGAGGTTGTGGGTTTGATCCCTGGCCTCGCTCAGGGGGTTAAGGATCCAGCATTGCCATGAGCTGTGGTGTAGGTTGCAGACATGGCTTGGATCCCACATTGCTGTGGCTCTGGTGTAGGCCGGCAGCTACAGCTCCAATTAGACCCCTAGCCTGGGATCCTCCATATGCCAGGGGAGCAGCCCTAGAAAAAAGGCAAAAAGACAAAAAAGAAAAAAAAAAAGAAAAAAATTTTGACATTTTCAGCAACATGTAAGGACCTGGAGAACATTATGTTAAGTGAAATAAGCCAAAGAAAGACAAACACTGTATGATATCACTTATATGAGGAATCTTAAAAATACAACAGACTAGTTAAGTAAAACAAAAAAGGAGACTCACAAATAATAAAGAACAAACTAGTGGTTACCAGTTTGGTGGGGGGTGGGGTGCAATATATGGATGGGAGAATAGGAAGTATTAAACTATTGGTGTAAGATAGCTCAAGGAGGTTTGTACAACACAGGGAATATAGCCAGTATTTTATAATATCTGTAGGGGATCAACTACTTAAAAAGCTACTATGAAGGTCAAAAGCAGTAAAATCAATTATTACTACAATAGCATTTAAGGGATACACAAAATAAAAATATGACATAAAATATGATATAAAAAAACACAAAACACAGGGAGAGGAGTAAAGCAGTGCTGGGGGCAAATGAGGTAAGTGAAGCGGATTAAGAGGTCTGAACTTCCAGTTATGAAGTAAATCAGTCATAGGGATGTAATGTGCAACACAGGGAATATAGTCAATAACATTACAATAATTTTCTATGACTACAGATGGTAACTAGTACTTGTCATGATGATCATTTTGAAATGTATATAAATACCAAATTACTACAATGTATACCTGAAACTAATATGATATGGTATGTCAATTATACTTCAATTAAAATATATTCCATATTCGGAGTTCCCATCGTGGCACAGTGGTTAACGAACCTGACTAGGAACCATGAGGTTTCGGGTTTGATCCCTGGCCTTGCTCAGTGGGTTAAGGATCCAGCATTGCTGTGAGCTGTGGTGTAGGTTGCAGACACGGCTCGGATCTCATGTTGCTGTGGCTCTGGCGTAGGCCGGCAGCTACAGTTCCAATTAGACCCCTAGCCTGGGAACCTCCATATACCTCAGGTGCAGCCCTAGAAAAGACAAAGAAACAAACAAACAAACAAAATTAATATCAAAGGCTAGTTTTTGTGAAAAAGTATTTTCTGCTGCACAAAACAATTCAAAAGAAAACAGTATTCATGACTACTTATCTACACTTTAAATAACCCACCACATTCACATTAACTACATTTTTAATTAATTTATATGTATCACTTACATTAGATCCATTTAGGTGTATAATTCCATTTAAATAACAAGAGAAACAAATACAAATAACCAATGCCCCAGAGAAATAATCCATCATTTCTAAGCATTTTAAAAGTTAAAGTCTGAACAAATAATTAACACAGGTAAAAATTACAAAATAGAAATCCAAAGCATAAGACTGTGCTAAAAAGACAAAAAAGCAATGGCTATAGATTAGATAGCAAACTCAATATCATTAGAACCATTGAAAACATAAAGATATTCTCCAATGGGTAAAATAAAAGGATTGGATGATGTGTCCATAGTTTCCCATTCAAAACTTCCATGTCATGATTAGCAAGAGATACATTCATAAGAAAATTACTTTGCTCAGTGATATACTAGTCAATAAGCTAGTTTTTGTTCTTTTGAATTGAGAGTAGACCTAGTCGATATTTCTGCTTCAAGTATATAAAACTTATAATATTTAAGGAAACTGTAAGGAAATTTTAAAAGTTAAAGATGATTCATTGGTTATTAATCCCAGATTTTTCCTACTACTAAGAGAGAATTAGAATTACAAAGAGAAACATTGGGTTCCACAAAGCAGCAGGAGAACATACTCTGAACCAAAATTAAAAAAAACAAACTGGATAAACTACAAAAGCACAGGTTTTTAAGCCCATCAGAACAATGAGACCACAAATAAATGTATATGAACTAAATTCTAAGAAGTGATGAGTACCTCATCTTAAAAAAAAGACTCACAGTTGTTCCATCCCTTTTGAAGAAGAATTTACCACACTTTGAGTAAAGAGAAATCAGCCAGACTTTCAATTCAACAAACCTTTTTTACAGCCACACACAATCCAGCTCCACAGATTAGAATCCCAAAGATACAAAGCCACAAGCAAGTCTGCAATTACCAGCCAACTCTCAGTCTTCCTTCACCAAGTGCTCAAGTGTTATATGCCAAAAACTGGGATCAGGATGGAAAAACAGGTGGCAAGGGAGAGAAAAAGAGAGACCTAAGTTCATCAGAGGCACTCTGGGCTTTTAGCTATAGAAGGTTAAGTCCAAAGC
Organism: Phacochoerus africanus; assembly: GCF_016906955.1. Classification (NCBI taxonomy): domain Eukaryota; kingdom Metazoa; phylum Chordata; class Mammalia; order Artiodactyla; family Suidae; genus Phacochoerus; species Phacochoerus africanus. The sequence goes on along the minus strand of NC_062556.1, from coordinate 33,210,808 downwards.
AGAATATCTGAAGGTATCCTCCAAACGCTTCAGGTTTTCAGCTGAAAATGCCTATGGGCCAGACAGGAGAGAGGAAAGAACTTCTCATCTCCCCACACCCTCCTCACTCCTGCATCTCCAGACACTCCAAGCTTTCTCTTTTTTCAAAATTTTTTTATTAGATATAGTTGATTTACAATGTTCTATAATACAGCAAAGTGACCCAGTCATATGTATATGAGAAAAAGAATGTATTCATATTATCTTCTATCATGTTCTGTCACAAGTGACTGGATATAGTTCCCTGTGCTATACAGCAGGACCTCATTGCTTCTCCTTTCTCAATGTAATAGCTTGGATCTACAGGGAGTAAAGTAGAAGAGCTGAAAGAAACTACCCCAAGTCTCTCTAGGCTTTAACCGAAGAAACAGGGAACAGGGCTTACAGAGGCATAGAAAGTAGAACATGAATCATTAAATCTGAAAGCTAGGCAGCAAACACAGAGAAATGGATCTCCCACAGTTTCAGAGCTGGCAGCCTAATTGTAAAGCAAGAGCAGATGTCTGGAAGTTAAAAGTGCTTCGATCCCAGGCCCTGTTGAAAATTGTGATCCCCTGCTCAAAGTACTTGAAACTAATGGTGACCTGACTCAAACTAACACTGAAAAAAAGCCATAATAGGAGCTCCCGTCGTGGTGGAACAGAAACCAATCTGACTAGGAACCATGAGGTTGAGGGTTTGATCCCTGGCCTTGCTCAGTGGGTTAAGGGTCTGGCGTTGCCATGAGCTGTGTCATAGGTCATAGACGCGGCTTGAATCTGATGTTGCTGTGGCTGTGGTGTAGGCCGGCAGCTGTAGCTCTGATCAGACCCCTAGCCTGGGAAACTCCATATGCCGTGGGTGGGGCCCTAAAAAGCAAAAAAAAAAAAAAAAAGAAAGAAAAATGCCATAATAACCACAAGCCTCATTACCTCAAGATTCTCCACCCCACCCCCCCAGATCTAGAAGAGCATGGAAATAATTTTTATTTCATTCTCTAAAGTTCTTTTATACAAAAAGCCTAGCCTACAATCAAGTTATATGGTATAGCATAAAGCAAAAATACATGTAACAACCAAGAGATGAAATAGGCAGCAGAAACAGATTAAAGGAGAGTCAAATGTCAATGGATCTCCTGTTATGGCTCAGCAGTAATGAACCCAACTAGTATCCATGAGTACGTGGGTTCAATCCCTGGCCTCACTCAGTGTGTTAAGGATCTGGTGTTGCCATGTACTGTGGTGTAGGTCAAAGATGCAGCTCAGATCCCGCATTGCTGTGCTGTGGGTGTGGCCCTAAAAAGGCAAAAAAAACAAAAAAAGGAAAAGGGGATAGATTCCTAGATAAAAGTTGAGAAAATTTACCATTAGTAGATACACAATACAAGAAATGCTTTAAAAAGTCATTAATCTTGAGGTTCCCACTGTAGCACACAGGGTTAAGGATCTGGCATTGCCTCTGAAGCAGCGTGTATTCAATCCCTGGCCTGGTGCAGTGGGTTAAGTATCCAGCATTGCCACAACTGTGGCATAGGTTGTAGCTGAGGCTTGAATTCAATCACTGGCCCAGCAACTTCCATATGCTGAGGGTGTGGTCAAAAATAAAGTTATTAATCTTAAGCAAAAATGACACAAGGTGAAACCACAGGAAAGAATTCAAAAAGCATCAAAATGGTAAATATAGAGGTAAATACAGAAAATCTTTTTAAACTATCTTTACATATACATGAAAGTTTCTTTAAGACTATAAACTGTTTAAACTCAAAAAATTAAAATATTGTGAAACACACACACACACCAGGACAACAGGCAGGCAGGGCTAATTAAAATTACACTATTATGGAGTTCCCGTCGTGGCACAGTGGTTAACGAATCCGACTAGGAACCATGAGGTTGCGGGTTCGGTCCCTGCCCTTGCTCAGTGGGTTAACGATCCGGCGTTGCCGTGAGCTGTGGTGTAGGTTGCAGACGCGGCTCGGATCCCGCGTTGCTGTGGCTCTGGCGTAGGCCGGTGGCTCCAGCTCCGATTCGACCCCTAGCCTGGGAACCTCCATATGCCGCGGGAGCGGCCCAAAGAAATAGCAAAGACAAAAAAAAAAAAAAGAGAGATATAACTCAAAGTCAATACAAAACGGATACTAAGAAATACATGCTACACCAAAAAGAAGATAGAAAAGGAGGCACAAAGAACTGGGATTAGATAAACAGAAAGTAACAAATGAAATGAGAGAATAAAATCAGCCATAGCAATATATTAAATGAAAGACTAAAATCAGTCACATTATTAATTATATTGAATAATGAGTTAAAATACTCCAGGCTTTCAATGACTAGTAAGGAGTGGGGCAAGGGAATTGAGAGAAGTCTCTTGAAGTGCTCAAGCCATTCAGCCACCAAAGGATTAAGGCTCTCAGAGAACTAGAAAGCATCCCAAAGCTTTCCAGATCTTCAACACAGGATAAGGAGCCAGAATAGCAATATGCATTCACACATAATGAAAGTTATCTATTTCACCACAACCTTGACAAAACAAATTTTTTAAATTTTTTTGCCATCGTTAGCAAGTGAGAAAGGATATCTCAATGTCATTTTAATTTGTATAATTATGAGTGGGAACAATTTTTCACATATTTGAGGGCCATTTTCTTTTTTTCATGTCTTTTCCCTATTTTTGTGTCAGACTACTGGTCTTTCGTCACTTAATTTTGAAGAGCTCTTTATACATTAAAAATCACAGCCCTGTGTCTGTTTTATATATTGTGTCTCCCAGATCATCGGTTGCTTTTTAATTTTGTTTATGGTATTTTTCACTATGCAAACTTGTTTTATTTTTATGCAGGCAAATTTATCAATCTTATTATTGCCTCTGGATTTAGGTCAGAATTTGGAAGCCTTTCCCTATATTAAAGTTGAAGAGGAAGTCCCTCATGTTTCTTCTACTGTATGAATGGTTTCAAGTAGACAGTAATCTATTTGGAATTTATGCTACAGATGGTTTAAGATATGGATGTAATTTTACCTTTCTCCAAATGGCTACCAGGTTGTCCCAGGACCATTGCTTTTAAAGATACATCTTCTCTGTAGCACTCTAAGATGCTGCCTGTGCCAGTTATCATTTTACTGTCTTTCAGCTCCAAATTCACGTTGTGATGCCTGAACTGTGAAAATGAATCTGAACTTAAATATCTTTTTCTTTGCCACGTGGCACCAGTGTTAAACTTTGCCAGTAGAGGGCACTGGAGTCCACAGGATTCCAGTACACTTGCTCAACAGGATCCAGTGGGGCACAGTGGCCGGTAGATCACCCAGCACTGACCCTCACTCAGGTAGTTGCAGTTGCACAGTGAAATGACTCACTGTGCACAGCAAGACTTTTCCCTGTGACTAGCTTTCCTTGACACCTTAGAAGGTAGATGTGTAACAAGTTCCAAAGAGTAATTTCCAGAAAGTTCTACCAGTGCAGGACCACAGTGACTTCTCTCCCATTCTGTACCCTCTTCAATGAGGAATGAATCTCAGACCTGAAGATAAAGGAGTTCTTCCTCCTTAGAAATAGTAGCTGCTCCTTATGTTTGCTGTTACTGCATTTTTTTATACTAAATTTTCTCTGTTCAAGTTACTGTGTTGGTTTCTCTCTCTTTATTGGAACCATATTGATACATTATCTTTGCCATATACGAAGTTTCCTTGATTTGGGGTCTAATTCTGGATTTTCTCTTTTTTTCCTCTACTTTTACTAAGGAGCTATTAAATCATCTTTTTTTTTTAATTTCTGGATTTTCTCTTTTTTTCCTCTCCTTTTACTAAGGAGCTATTAAATCATCTTTTTTTTTTTTTTAAATTTCTAGGTGGACTGTTTTTGCTTTTGTTAGTAAAACCTAGTTTTATTGCATTGTACACAGGACTGTTTGTAATATATCTATTTTATGGAACTTACTGTTTTCTTTGTGACCCTAACATATAACCAATTTTGTCGATGAGGCATGGGCACTCAACAGAAACATGTATTCTCTATATTCAAGATGTAGCACCCAATATCAACCTTACTGACTCTGTTGTTTAGATATTCTAATTTTCTTTTTTTCCACTTCATCCATCTAGTAATGAAAGTGGTATATTAAAGTCTCCTATTATTGGTACATTTCTTTATGTCTCTGCATATCCTATAGGCTTTGTTTCAGAAAGGTGGTGGATATGCATAAATATTCATAAGTGCAACATCTTGATTGTGGTGTGGGTTTTACCATTAACCATCTTTGTCACACTTTATACCCTTGGACTTGAATTCTACTATAACTGATATCAAAATCATTATCCCTGCTCTCATAGTTTCCAATTGTCTAGTATACTTTGGTCCATCCTTTTATTTTCAGCTATTCTAAATTACATTATATATGTCTCTCCTAAACAGCATATAGTGTATTTTACTAAAAGAACATTTTTTTTTTAATTTTTAAGTAAAGCCCATTCACACTGATTGTCACCCTGACTGATATGGCTGGTCTCAATTTTACCATAATATTCTATAAATTGTGTATTTGGCTGTTTTTAGTATGATTCTTTATCCACAGGATGTGGATTGCTAATTTGTTCTTTTTTTTGTTTGTTCTTTACAAAGGTCTGTATTTTTTATTTCGTGGTGCCTCTACTTTTATTTTTTTTAATTCCTTTGAGTCCCCTATTTTCTCATTTAACTTTTTTATGTACGGTTTATCATGTACTGTTGGTATTCTTAAATAGCTACTGCCCTACTTTCCCCTTTCCCTCTCCATTTCCCTCCTGTTTTCTAGACACATTATTTCTAATGCTGTCTCACCATATAATACTTTTATTCTATCCTCATAACCATCTTTGCTTGTGTTATATATTTATACATTTTAAAATGCTCATCATCATCAATCCTTTTGCTGAAGTTTTCCCAATCATTTGGTTGGACAAAGTTCATCTTTTAGATTTCTCAAGAAAGATTGAGGAGTACAGATTTCCCTAAGTTCTGGTATATTGAAAACTGTGTTTATATAACCTTAATATTTAAAGGCTGGCTCCACTGTGTAGAAAATCCAGAATCAAGCTTCCATTAACTTTTTTAAAATATGCTGCTCCACTTTGCCTTGCTTTTGTAATACTACACTATCCATGGTTGGTTGAACCTGCAGGTGCAGAACTATGGATGTAGAGAACTGACTATGAAGTAAATGTGGATTTTAAATTGCATGGAGAGTCAGCAACCCTAGTCCCCACACTGTGCAAAGGTAAACTGCATAATTATTTTGCCTTTCTAAGTTACTTGGGTTTTTTCCATAGAGCCTTAAGAACTTTATTATTATCTTTGAAATACAATAATTTTACTAAGATACGTATTAGAGTTAATTATTGTACATTAAGAGTTCCCGTCGTGGCGCAGTGGTTAACGAATCCGACTAGGAATCATGAGATTGTAGGTTCAATCCCTGGCCTTGCTCAGTGGGTTAAGGATCTGGCGTTGCCGTGAGCTGTGGTGTAGGTTGCAGACGCGGCTCGGATCCCGCATTGCTGTGGCTGTGGCATAGGCCAGCAGCTACAGCTCCGATTGGACCCCTAGCCTGGGAACCTCCACATACTGCGAGTGAAGCCCTATAAAGCAAAAAAAAAAAAAAAAAAAATTGTGCATTAATTTTTCCAGGTTCTTGGAATACTTTCCAGGTTCTTGGTATACATCCAATGCGTGGATTCAAGTCTTTTCCATGTGGAAATTTTTCTTGAAATATAGTTTTAGGTATGAACTCTTTTCAATTGTTTTAGTTTTCTTCTTCAGGGATTCCAATAAAATAAATGTTATTTCTTCCCTAACTACATCTTCTATTTCTACTATTTTTTCTCTGACATTTCTTACCTCTTTATGTCATTTTAATTCTCACAGCTATTTTTGTTTTAAAATTTTTTCTTTATTAAAATTTCATATTAATCTATTATCCTGTGGTATCTTACAATATATTCTTCATTTCTAAGATAATTTTGACATTTTCTTTTCTGAACTCCATCAATGCTTTTAAATTTTTGTTTTATCGTCCATTTTTGTTTTCAGCTTTTGAATTACTGATTCAAGTGATTTTTCATATTCTCTCTTTTTTTTTTTTTTTTTTTTTGCTTTTTAGGGCTGCACCTGCAGCACATGGAAGTTCCCAGCCTTGGGATCGAATTAGAGCTACAGCTGCCGGCCTACACCACAGCCACAGCAACGCTGGATCTGAGCCGCATCTTCAACCTACACAGTTCACGACAACACTGGATCCTTAACCTACTGAGCAGGGCCAGGGATTGAACCCGTGTCTTCATGGACACTAGTAAGGGTTCGTTACCACTGAGACACAATGGGAACTTCAATTTTTTATATTCTCAAATGCTTATTAGAATAAATTTAATTCTGTCTGGAGTACCAATTTATAGTTATTTTAATACTTCATGATTGTTTGATGGGAATTTTCCTCAGTTAATTTGTGTACAAATTTCTTTCCTGAGTTAGACTGGTTTTAATTTTTGTGCAGTCAACCTGTTTTACAGTACGCTAGTATTTCTAGTCCAATGTCGCCCTTTCCTATCAATTCCAGATACTTTAATGGAGTAGCTGGTTGGTTTGTTTCCTTAAGTGGGAAGTAAGGGGGATGGGGCCAGAAGCAGTTTTTGTGAATCCTCCAATTTGTGATTCTACTCCAGTTATAAGATTCTAAGATTCTAACTCCCCCCCCCCTTTTTTTCCTCTTCACTACCCATTTGCCAAAGGAAACTATTTCCTACCTTTTTGCCTTTTTTCTCTCCCAGAAGCTAAATATTTGGAACATTATGCCTTTAAATAATGTGCCTACTCTTACTTTAACATTTTTAGTTTCAGTGTATATTTTATCTTTCTGGCTTCATCTTCAAGCCACTTGCATTTCTCTTCTGCTTTTCCTACAGCCCTGAATCACCAAGCCCCACAGTGGGACAAGTCTGAGGTGGGGGTGTATGGAACCATGGTGATGGTATTTTTTCACTCGCGGCTATTTGATATTTTCAACATTCTGTCTTCACATAATGTTTAGAGTATGCTTTTGCATGGAATCTCCATAAGTATATTTTGAAGAGATTTTGGAGGTTGTTTACTATACTACCATCATTTTCTAACTATTAGATGTTCCGGCAGGCTTTGTTCAACAAATAGGAAAGATGATTCTAAAATTCATATGGAGAAGTTCCCGCTGTGGCTCGGTGGTAACAAACCGGACCAGTATCCATGAGGACACAGGTCAGATCCCTGGCCTTGTTCGGTGGGTTACAGGATTGCCCTGAACTGGAGTGTAAGGTCGCAAATGTGGCTCGGATCCAGTGTTGCTGTGGCTGTGCCCTAGGCTGGCAGCTACAGCTCTGATTCAACCCCTAGCCTGGGAACTTCCCCATGCTGCAGGTGCAGCCCTAAAAAAAGACTGAAATGAAATGAAATGAAATGACATGACATGACATGACATGACATGACATGACATGAAATTCATATGGAAATGCAAAGTATCAAGCACAGGCAAATTATACTGAAAGAGATGAGAGCTTACACTAATTGATATCAGTACTGATAACCCCCCAGCGTGATAATGGCATGAGGATAGTCAGACAGAACAATGACACAGAACAGAATCTAAACATGGATGCACAGAACATGATCAAGAGATCTTTAATCAAAATACCAAGTCAATCCAATAAAGAAAATATTTTTTTGGAGTTTCTGTTATGACTCAGCGGAAATGAACCTGACTAGCATCCATGAGGATGAGTTAAGGATCCGACATTGCCGTGAGCAGTGGTGGAGGCCACAGGCTACAGCTCCAATTCAATCCCTAGCCTGGGAACCTCCATATGCCACAGCGGCAGCCCTAAAAAAAAAGACACCCCCCCCCCAAAAAAAAAGGAATACTACGAAAGGACAGCAAGTGAATGATCAGAAAGGGATGAAGAGAACAAGAATTCTGCAGTGTTAGGGATAGTTACTGTTAAGAAGTAAGTTGACCAATACCATCCCATGTAGCAAAGGTCAATAGGAAAGGCCTGAAATGTACCCGACTGGGAGGTCACTGGTAACTTCAGCAAAAGCATTTCAGTAGCATGTAAGAAGCACAAACCAGACCACAGCAGACAACAGATGGAACAATAGGTATAGGTAAAAAGGTGGAAAGTGACACAAAGACTGGTGCAAAAAATTCTGCCTATGAACACAATCAAACATGTGCTCAAAATTAAAAGAGTAATTTTCAAATCAAAGAAAAATACAAGAAAAGGATTCATGAAATAATTTCTTAAAAAGGAAATACAACTCTTGGGGTAAGAGTTTTGCTTAATAAATATCTACTTAGGGAGTTCCCGTCGTGGCACAGTGGTTAAAGAATCCGACTAGGAATTATGAGGTTGCAGGTTCGATCCCTGGCTTTGTTCAGTGGGTTAAGGATCCGGTGTTGCTGTGAGCTGTGTTGTAGCTCCTGCACTGCTGTGGCTCTGGCATAGGCCGGCGTCTACAGCTCCGATTAGACCCCTAGCCTGGGAACCTCCATATGCCTCAGGAGGTGGCCCTAGAAAAGGCAAAAAGGCTAAATAAATAAATAAAAAACAAATAAATATCTACTTATTAAAAGAATGTTTTAAATATAGCCTCATTCACATATTGGCTTGGAAACATCACTAAAACAGGATGGAGTTAGTGGTTGATCAGTTAAGAAAAATGGTGTCCCTACTACTCTTCAGAAATCTGGATCTAAAATCCATGATATGGGGGCTTTCTCGTTTTCCTTTAAAAATCTTCAAACTTAGATATCTTATTTATTGAAGCAATCAATTGCTATAAAGTAGGTCATTTTTGCTATGATTTGATATCACACCATGTTAAATCTTTTTTTTTCTTTTGTGGGACATCATGTTAAATAATAAAATCACTACTTTTACCAACTTACAAAGTACAATTTTTGAGCCATCCGACTAACATATGAACCTTAAATAAAAGACACCAAGAAACACCAGCACCAACACCAGTAAACAGTGTTAACTGATTTTATTTTTAAACTGGGGCGGGGGGGGGGGGGGGGGGGGGGGGACAAGTCAAGAGCACTGACAGCCAACCAGAGTTCTCCGTTTCTTTAATTCTTAAGGGAATTAAGAAAAATAAATCACTGATAACATTTACCTCTCAAGAATGTTTTTCTTTAAATTGTCCCTGCCTAAATATTGATCTCTTAACCCAGCCTTGAAATAAAAGCCAGAGTGATATTTTTAAAACTCAACAAATCTGATCTTTTCGTGGCCCTGATTTAAAACTTTCAATGAGTTTTTGGACCAGGATGGTTCCCAGGAGATCCATCAAGTCATCCATACAAAGTTTGGTCATTTGAGGAAAGGAAGCAACTTTATTTGCTAATTTCTCACAATCTGATATGCAAAATTAATCATGATCTTTACTGAAAAACTAATGTTTTCGTCAAAATTATTATTTTATTTAAGTGTGTGGATGAGCTAAAAGGATTTCATTGGTCTGTTTTATTTAGCTAAAGTGCAAGACCTGTTTTTCTTAATAATGGCATTTGCCTATTACTGGTTACATTTGTTAAATGGTGTGTTTGCTTATAATTATTATCTTAGTTATAGTCCCAGTACACCAAAGCAGCTAGATGAAATGTAAAAGTTCTGATGAAACAGTAATGTAATTTCTATATCAGAGTAATGTCAAAAATAGAAATTATGCGCTGGATCCCAATGAGTATGAATCTCTACGTGGTGGGACTGGTAATTCTACAAGTCTAAGGACACATTTCCAAAAAAGAAAAAATATGAATGACAATGGTAATAGATACTGAAAACTGCACTTTATTAGACACTTCATGCCTAGCTCCTTGAACAGTTACAAAACTTCATTTACTTTCCCAAATCAAGGCATGAAGTTATGTTTCCGAAAGCTCAATTTCTAATCTAAAATAATCAGCTTGTTACAAATAAGTAGGGATAATTAAATATGATTGGCTACCAAATACTTTTTGTCACTTAAGGACAAACTTCTATATTTTACTCAGGATTGACATGTTTTAAGAGGTTTTTCAGCATCACATCCACTCTGTTTCCTTCCATTAAGCAGTACTGATTTGATTAAAAACTACCTGGGATCGAGGTTTTCCATAAAATCTAAGTTGTTCAGATGTGATATAGAAATTCTCAACTGAAACCAATGAAGGGATATATCTGCCCTAGGACATAATGGAAAAGTTCTATTAAAATTATTAGACTGTTTCAAAACACTTGACAATTCTGTATTTGATAGAAAGCCCCACTGCAAGTATTGGCACATTCCTATCAAATAGTGAGGATTTACTAATGTGTGAGCCAGTTCCATTCATACCAATAGTTACAAGTGAGGATAAGAACAAGCATTGTGGTTGTTTTGCAGTTATTTTGACAGATACTAGTCAAGCAACATGTACTATTTAAACTTTTTTCCTGTTTCCTAAATAATACTGGACTAATCTATTTCACTAATTACTTATGGCAGAGATCAGCAAACCTTTACTGCAAAGGGTCAGATAGTTAAAAACTATAGGTTTTTCAGGCCATAGGATGTCTGTCCCAACTATTCAATTCTGCCCCATAGCACAAAAACTAAAAGGTCTGGTTGTGTTCTAATAAAATTTTGCAAAAACAAGCAGCAGGCCAAATTTGGCCCATGGACCATAGTTTGCCAATAATGGCAAATAAAATTTTGCAAAAACAAGCAGCAGGCCAAATTTGGCCCATGGACCATAGTTTGCCAATAATGGTAAATGCCATTATTAAGCTATATAATCTTTCTTCCTCCTAAAACTAAACTTAAAAAATACCACTTTCAAAATGTTTTCATTTTATTTCATTAGAGTATAGTTGATTTAAAACGTTGTGTTAGTTTCAGGTATACAGTAAAATGAATCATATTTATATACCTATATTTTTCAGATTCTTTTCCCATATAGGTTATTACAGAATATCAAGTGGATTTCCCTGTGCCATACAATAGGTCCTTGTTAGTTATCTGTTTTATATATAGTAGTGTATACATGTTAATCCCCTACTGCTAATTATCCCTCCGCCACCCCATGTTTCCCCTTTGGTAACCATAAATTTGATTTCAAAATTCCAGAATGTATGTAATCTTTTTTTTTTTTTTTGGCTTTTTGCCAGTTCTTGGGCCGCTCCCATGGCATATGGAGGTTCCCAGGCTAGGGGTCCAATCAGAGCTGTAGCCACCGGCGTATGCCAGAGCCACGGCAACTTGGGATCTGAGCCGTGTCTGCAAACCACACCACAGCTCATGGCAACACCGGATCCCTAACCCACTGAGCAAGGCCAGGGATGGAACCCACAACCTCATGGTCCCTAGTCAGATTCGTTAACCACTGCGCCACAACGGGAACTCCTGGAATGTATTTAATCTTTAAAAACTTATATTCTCTCATAAACTTACATATTACAGAACTGGTTCCAAACATTCAACTTATGAGGCTATCCCATTACTCCTTAAGTGAAATCCTTATTTTAAAAAATATAAGCCAAATACTTAATAATAATGCAACATTTCAATAAGATGTGAAACCACCTGCTTTCAGCTTCTAAGACTTACTAAATTGATAGGCCTAAGAGACTGCATATTGAGAGTTTCCCCTCTCAAATGTCTTTTTATTCTTCTTTACAAGTGAAATAACTAGTATTATATGAAGTAAATATTCTAGCTATTTGTACCATTTTATCTTTAACTTGAAACAGTAATATTTGTAAGATTACCAAATGGTAAGAGTATACTTTATTATGAAATTCAAAATCCATAGGGTATAAATATTTTTGTCACTATCAAAGAAACCCTTTTAGAGACTATATAAGGTATTCTAAAAATAGAGTAAAGCACAACCTTTTCCAAAAGTGACACTTCATCAGAAATCCATTATGAGATGAATTTTTACTGGCAACAATAAATTATGAGGGCCCAGGCCTAGCATACAACAGGAAGTACTGCAAGTATTTACTGAGCATTCAGTATATGGTAAACACTGTTCTAAGCACTTTTTATTAACCCTCATAACTATACTATGGGATAAGTGCTACAATTTGCGCCGTTTAGCAGATGAGGAAATCGAGGCAGCCAACAGTTAATGTGATCAAGGTTAAGCTACTCTGTGACGGAACAAGGACGGACCCTGGCTCATGAGACCTGGACTTCAGAGCCCATGTTCTTAACCACCTACCATACAACTTCTCAAGAAGTAGATCTACCTAAAGATCAAGGGTGCAGAGCAGTGTTTTTATAACTTTTTTTTTCCTGAGTAATCCCTCATGATAATCCAGTTTTGTCAGGTAATTATAATCATTTAATTCTAACTAATAATTCTAATGTAAAGTTTTAACTATTCAAAATCATGTAATTTATTAATCTCAGTTTCAAACACAAACTGATGCAAACCTGTAAGCCTGTTCTTTGGCAGCACTTTCACAATGCAGACTTTCTGCTGACCTATTAGTTCACATATACTGGTTACTTAGGGGGAAAAAATTGTTGCTGCAGGGCAACACTAGGCAGGCCAAAACAGCAACAAACAAGCACACTCAATATAACAAAACATTCAGTCAAATATTTGGTCGTTTTCCACTTTAAAAGTACATATCTTCAATGCACAGAAGCCTATAATCACACATTTTAAAATATATTTTGCCTAAAGCATTACCAATAACTATAAACAATTCAATTTACACTTGAGAGTTATTGCAATACAGTAAAATATTTTAAAAGACCACCAACAGTCCAATTCAATTTTATTTTCCATGAAAACATGTTGAGGCAGGTATAATTCAGACCATGTCAACAAGCAATGTTAGCCTATGTGATAAGGGCAGAGATAAGTCTCAACAAAAATTGTAAACTACTATTAATTCATATTAGTTCATAACTAAAAATTACAAAATACATTATAAAGGTATCTCATAACAAACATGAACATCCTTTCATGTGGCACACTAAGTATGATTAAACCAAGATGACTTATAATACCTTTTTATAAGCAAACATAATGCATACATACATACTACTCATTATAATGGAATGACATATAATTAGGGAAAGAGCTTTACAAGCTGAAAGGTCTTTTACAAACATAAGATTATCATTTAAAATATAATTTAAGGAGAAGAATATTAACAAGTAAGTAAAATCAAGTTTGAAAGGCCTAGAAAAATAGTGCCTCATTCATTCATACCAATTCATGCAACCTTACCATAATTTGAACAGAATCACTGAGTGAAAAATTCAAAAATGTGTCCAGATGGAACATATGACGTATGTGTCCATGCATCAGTGCAGTGCCAATTCTCAGACTCTTCGTTAGTATACCATGATGGGATAAGTACAGAAACTGAGGTAAGCATTTAAAAACTTTTAGTGCAATCTGACATTGTTGAAAGATTTTATAGTTTACAAAAGTATTGATCTGTGAAATACTGCATATTTTTAAAACTGGCAGATGGTTTGAGAATCACTGAACCAAACCATAAACCACATTTCTTAGAATCTGCTTCAGGCAACTGTAAGACTAAAGTTCTTGGAAACTCAGGACCTGATGTGTGCCACCTTTCCCAACAGGGAACGGACTCTGTGCCTGTCATTCCTTTCTCTGTCAACTGAAACCCAGATAAGGCAGCTACTCTGCTTTGACCATGAAGACAATGACAGTGCCCTAGAGCTGTACTTCTCAAACTTTAATGTGCTGCAGAATCACTGAGAGTATCTTGTTAAAATGCAGGTGGTGATTTACTAAGTCTGTAGCAGAGATGTGAGATTTTACATTACAAATAAACTACCAGGAAAGGCCAAAGCTGTTGGTCCGAGGATCTCACTTGAGGTAGGAGGGTCAGAGGACAACAAAGCATTTGGACAGAAGGAACCCAGGTCCCTAATGACAGCACAAGGCACAATTCTCCACAACTTTGGGTTGTTTTCTGACAGAGGAAGAAGAGGCTATGTTCTTTAGTCCCCTGTAATGTGGGGTCTCATAACAGCCTAGCCTTAATCTTACTAATACAGAGCATTTTTAAAAATATTAAATGTATCCCAGGCCAGTTTTTGCATTTTAATTAAAATAATATCAATGTAAATGCTTAGCCACATAAGTAAAATAAAAACTTAGGTATAGATACATATAAAATACTTTCACTGTTTATCAATTTTTAATTATCAAAGAAACATCTAATTAAAAATACCATAAGACCCTCTAATGGATGTTGGGAGTTCCCGTCGTGGCTCAGTGGTTAACAATGCGACTAGGGACCATGAGGTTGTGGGTTCGATCCCTGGCCTTGCTCAGTGGGTTAAGGATCCGGCATTGCCATGAGCTGTGGTGTATCTTGCAGATGAGGCTCGGATCCCACATTGCTGTGGCTCTGGTGTAGGCCAGCGGCTACAGCTCTGATTCAACCCCTAGCCTAGGAACCTCCATATGCCACAGGAGTGGCCCAAGAAATGGCAAAAAGACAAAAAAAGACAAAAAAAAAAGAACTTCTAATGGATGTGTAACTAACTAAATGAACAATGGAAAAAATAGTAAAAACAAAGAAAGTAGAATCAGGAAAAAGCAGGCAAAAAATGTATAACAGCAACCAAAACGAGGAAATAGTACTTCCCCATCCTGTAAAATTTCAAAATGGAGCAAGGAAAGAAGATTCTGATGGGGTCTGGGTACTAATCTACACATAAACAATATGATGAAAGATACTGAAACTAATTAAGATGACACTAACACTTAGTCCCTAGGTATTTAAGTGTCTATTGCATACCTCACACCTGTGAAATGTTAAGAAAACTGCAAAAATAGGAAAAGACTTGATCCTTGCCTTATAGGAGCTTACAAAATAACAAGGCATCAATCAAATTATTTTAACTAATTAGAAAAGACAAATATTCATTTACTTAAATTCTTTGGATCTAAAATCAGAATATATTTAGAAAAAAGGAAGAATTATTTCATAAACTTTATCAAGATTTTTAACTTTCTGGACACTTAAACTTACAAACATCACTATTTCTCTCTCAAAACAATACCTGAACAGAATCAATTCCAAAATCCATTTTAAAATGTTGGCTGAATTTATTTAGCAACTTTTTCCATCAATATGTTTAATATTAGTTCCATGTTTCATTTTGGATATTTTTCAAACTTCTCAAGGTCCTTCCTAGAAATTCAGCAAAGTAAAAAGGTTTTTTTTAAATCTTCACTTAATATCCATGATAGAATCTTCTGAAAAGCTGCAACTGAGTTGTATATGCATTTTATATTTAGAGGAATTGGGGGGGGAGGGGACTTGGAGAGAATTTTTTTAAAGGACTGTCAGATACTTAAGTTTATAAAGAATGTCTTAAAAACAGCTATTACTCTCTAATACCAGCAAGTCAATAAACTAATGATGACCTAATCAAATAATCTTTTCACAGAACTATTAGAGATATGTCTATTTTCTCTTCTTAAAAACATCATTGACTTAATTCATACTACATTCAAATGCATATCTTCCCCTCCTCCCCCCAGCTCCTTAAAGGCTAATTCTCCTCTAAAAATGCTCAACTTCCTCAGTGCTTGACCTGATCATAGATCACTCCTGTCTAACAGAAATATAATACAAGCCACATATGTAATTTTAACTTTTCTAGTAACGGCAATTTAAAAAGAGAAACAGGTTGGAATTCCCATTGTGGCTCAGTGGTTAACGAATCTGCATTCATAAGGACACAGGTTCAATCCCTGGCCTTGCTCACTGGGTTGAGGATCCGGCATTGCTGTGGCTATGGTGTAGGCCAGGGGCTACAGCTCCTAGCCTGAGATTCAGCCCCTAGCCTGGGAACCTCCATATGTCTTGGTGTGGCCTTAAAAAAAAAGGGGGGGGAAAGAGAAACAGGTGAAATTAATTTAAGGATATATTTTAACACAACATATTAAAAATATTATTTCAATATGTAAACAACATAAAAATTAATGAGATATTTACATTCCTCCTTTGTACTAAGTCTTCCAAACTCAGTATGTACTGTACATTTACAGCACATCAGAATTTAGACTAGATCCATTTTAGGTGTTCAGTAGCCACACATGGCTAATGTCTATTATACTGGACAGTGCAGCCTTAGATGATCTCATCTATGTACTACTTCATTATCAACTATACTCAAATGACTACCAATTTATATCTCTAACACAGTCTTCTCTTGTGAGTGCAAGATTAGTATTTTCTAATGCCCAACTGGCATCTTATTTTAGATGACTCAAAGGCATTTCAGGCTCAAACAATATCCAACTTCAATTCACAATCCACCTCTCAAAAATACGGTCCTCGTCTAATAGTCCCTATCCAATTGCACTATAGTCAATTTGGGTACACAAGCCAGAAACCATGAAATCAAACTCTTGACATTTCCTTCTCCCTCACTCCCATATTCAATTCGTCAAAAAGTTCTGTCCATTTTACTTCATAAATATCTCTCAATCCACTGCTCTCCATCTCAATCACCACCACCATTCCACTATCTACTCCTGCCTAGCTCTAATCCATTTTCTTCAATGCTGTTACCTCAAAACTTAACGAAGATACCCTGCCTCCTTCAACTGTCCCATTCCCTAATATAATTTTTCAACTGATTTCTATTGCCTAAAAATAAAAACAAACCTTACCCGTGACCCACGAGGCCAAGCCACTTGACCTAGTTCCTGATCATGACCCAGCCCCACTCACTATGACTGCCTCTCTGTCTTGTCTCATCCTCCACTAATACTGGTACTTCAGTCATTTGTACTCATAATGCCCCCTACTACCATATGATCTTTGTATGTGCTGCTTTTTCTTTACTTGGTCTAATTCTCATTTAACCTCTAGATCTCAGGGAAGCATTCTCTGACCACCATGAAGATAGCAAATTTCCCTTTTATAAGCTCTTCAAGAGCCACATCCCTTCTCTCTAGCATGTTTTACAAACGCAGTATGTCTGAATATGTAATTAATGGCTTTCTCCCCATAAGACTACATCTGATCACACTAAAAGAAAGTGCCTGCCACAACAAAATGTTCAATAATTATTTGCCGAATAAGTACATCAATGAATCTGCCTTGTTTTTGTTCCTAGACAAAGACTAGACACCATATTGAGATGGCATATACAACATACCCTGCTTATATATCATTAGCTCTGGAAATCCTTCCAGACTTTCCAAGTCTGGGTTAACTGCTCTCAACAACATCCTGCAAGCAAAATACCAGTATATGACATGTTTAAAATCCGCCTGTTTTGTACATCATCCTGACAACACAGTGCCTTGTATATAAGTGGTGTAAATATTTTCTACATGTATTTCTGTTTACAATTGTGGAGTTACATATTTCTCTGCATTATTACAAAGATTTACTTACTTTTGTAAAGATTCACACCTTCCATAGCACGATACTGAAGTGAAGTAGCTATTTGTCTCTATGTTAAAAGCTGTAAAACTGTAAACGAATGAGAAGTGCTCACATGTGCACACCGAATTATACTCACGCAGTAGAGGTGGGAAACCTGCAGGGGTTACAGTATCAAGGTATATGTAGGCTTTGTCCAGCCACAGGGATGAGATTGTTTCCTCTTTCACTGAATCACCAATGTGCTTCTTTTCTATCATTATCTTTGATTCAACACCCTGTTACTACTTTACTTTCTTAGTACACATTTCCTGCCCTCCCTTCTCTGCTTTTATCATTCCATGACTTCACAAATGTTCTCAAATTCTACATAAAAATTTTTGCATTGCTATGAGTGCAGTCTGCTGCTTCTAAAAATTATCTAGAAGTAGTTTTCTTTGGCTACTTCCAGATCCTGTACCTTTCAAAGAGTCAGAATTTCTGAATAGATGGGACTTTACACTATAGGTCAAAATGCCAATATGACTTTCTTTTGTCAAAAGGAGTGAGCATAAGTCAAAAAAAAAAAGGATGCAGTTATATTTTTATAGTACTTGAAATGTTACTATGCAATTTTTACTTGATTTAGCAAATGCTGCTGTCTGAGAGAAGAAAATTATTTTCAACCTGCTGAGGTGGCAAGTTTCTTTTTATACCTCTCCTTTATGCTTAAGGCAGTCAAGTCTACAGGCAGTTGAAACTAGATTTATAGGTTATTCACCCAAAAAAAAAAAAATCATTGCAAAAAGCACCTTCAAATCTGAAAACTTGCACAGTTTAAATGACTACCAAGTCATTTCCGGCAGTTTACAATATCAATACCAGTTAAGATGTAACATGTCTTGAGACAGAAGGTCAAACGTTTGGACATTATAATTTCACAAATAATATAAAGCAAAGAGATAGTTGCAAATGCTCATTAAAGAAACTAAGAGTTCCCATCATGGCTCAGTGGTTAACGAACCTGACTAGTATCCATGAGGACACGGGCTGGATCCCTCACCCTTGCTCAGTTGGTTAAGGATCTGGCATTGCTGTGAGCTGTGGTGTAGGTCACAGAAGCTGCTCAGATCCCACATTGCTGTCGCTGTGGCATAGACCAGCAGCTACAGCTTTAATTCGACCCCTAGCCAGAGAACCTCTATATGTTGCGGGTGCAGTCCTAAAAAAAAAAAGACAGAAACTGGAAATATTTAAAAATGGATGGAAAGATGTTTCCTATAAGCTCTCCTGAGAACCAAATTTAAAGCAATTGGTTTCTTCTAGTGTTCTTCAGCATGATTATTCTATTTCATCTAAAAAGTGTCTTAACAGTTCTGATCCTTTCCAAAAGAGAATACCAAGAGTACATGTACATCCAAATGGTAATGATAAAGTATTTTATAACTCTAGAAAATAAAAATCCTGCATTTAGCACACAACCTTATAAAGAACTACCAAAATTATGTGCAAATACACCTAATGCCTAAGAGTTAAGCTGGAATAAAACTTTTGATACTCTATGTGTGACTATTACCAATGGCATATAATATGAAGGTATAGTTATATTGATGATGCTACAAAGGTTGTTACTCACTTGAAGACTGAGCTCATTCACCAGCAATCCCCTGGGGAATAGGTATGCCTTTCAGAAAAAAAACCAAACAAGAAAAGTGCAGAGATGGGCTACAGAACAGGAATCTAACCTTCTTGGCCTTGATGTGTTTTGGAGGAATTTCCTAGGCAATCAGATGTGAAAAGAAGGTCTCCATCTGTGGACAGGTCAAGCTAGGAATTAGAAATTCCAGCAAAATGTCCCAAAGTTATTCCACCTCTTTGGAGAAGCTATCTCAAGGCAACATATGGAACAAAAGGGCAGGCTCCTCAAAACAAGAGAGCCATCACTTTATAATCTAGATTGCCATTGCGCTAATTTTTTCTCTATTTATCCCATAAATAAATATTCTTCTCCAGCACTGTTTCAATAAAGACTTTTATACTTACAGCCTTTCTCAATTGTTCAAAAGAGAACAAAAGGAATAGCGTTTAGTACACACTTGGGCCATAGGATATCACCATGGTGGTGGCACCAGTAATCAAAAAGAGATAATCCCAGGGAGTTTCCCCTCATGGCTCAGTGATTAACAAATCCAACTAGGAACCATGAGGTTGCAGGTTCAATCTCTGGCCCTGCTCAGTGGGTTAAGGATCAGGTGTTGCTATGAGCTGTGGTGTAAGTCACAGACTCGGCTCGGATCCCGAGTTGTTGTGGCTCTGGGACAGACTGGCAGCCACAGCTCCAATTAGACCCCTAGCTGGGAACCTCCATATGCTGCATATAGGTCCCTAGAAAAGACAAAAAAAAAAAAAAAAGAGAGAGAGATAATCCCAAAAGAAAGGTGAAAATCAAGGGGGACAAGATTAATGAGATTTTTGCATTCATCTTCTCTTTCCTCTCCCATCTCTGCCCTACCTACAAAAACAAACAAACAAAACAAAATAAAGAACACTTCAACATACTACCAGGACGTTAGAAACCTGAGGTTTCTAAGAAAATATGTTCTTTCAGAATAAAATGGAAATACACTATTTCTAATGCTACCTTATGGTATTTTCAACTAAAAATTGCTGGTAAGGCAAAGATAAACAACATAATACCTTACTTTCCAGACTTCAAAAAAATATAAAATTAACCAGAGTTTCAGATAAGCCTAGTCAGCAATCAGGTGAACCACTGAAAGGCAAAGATTTCTTTGATTCCAACAGCATCACTCCTCAGAATAAGAACCTTGTCATGCTCAAAAAAGAAAGTAAATTTACGTCACAAAAAAATGCTTTAATCCAATCTTCATTTTTGAAATGTGTTATATTTGATCAACAATTTAAATTAGACATGGTCACCAGGGGTTGTTGGAAAAAAATAAATAAATCTTTATTACAGGCATTTGGGCTGTATTCCTGGTTCTGCCACTTGCAACTCTGAGCAAATTGTTGATATCAGTGTTTCAGTTTCCTTATTTGCACACTGGGAGGGTTAAGCTATACAATCACTAAGTCTATGAAAAATGCCTTTTCAAGATAAATGAAGCTGATTATGTTCCCTTAACATGTTTCTACTCTTTTTTTAAGTCTTAAAAGGTTGATATTTTTTTTAAAAAATTCAAAAGGTAGTAGGAATACACAATTCCAGAAATCCTCATAGAAAAAAACAAAAGGCAAAGTGTGAAGTGAATCTGTTATCCAGATAAATCTAGGGTCAAATACCTTCTCTCAGTCATTATTCCATGCATATATAAGCATTACAAAAGACCAATGTACCATGTCACACAATATTTAAACATAGACATTATATGAGAAAAGTTCCTGAAACTTTCAAGTTCAAATAAGCAAAACGTAATGGTTTCTTGCTACTGGCCACTAAGGAAAAAAACCATTGTGAAGTCTGCCAGTGTGGCTACTACTCGTAGTTATATTTTAAAATACTGATTTCTGAGGAAGTTGTAATGAAGATTAAACACCTAAAAGGAAAAAAAAAAACCAACAACCATAAACTCGAATGATAGATCAGTCTACAGAAATCATCCACACCCCCTGAAGATCATGTTTTCAGAAACATAAGCTTTTCAGCACTACGGAAAATATTTCCCTAACCAACTATTTGGGGTGAAGTTGATAGAACAGATGGTAATAGCTTAGGTGTTTTAACATCTATTTCTTTTGAGGTCCTACAAATATAAGTGAACTAAGTAATAAGAGAAATGCTTTTGTCAGTGACAGTAACGCGGAATCCCAAAAGTTTAAGGAAATTCAAGATGTCAGAACTGGAATGAGTTGGAAGCTGCTCTAGGGTCAGAAATTCTCCTTCTCTACCTAAACCTTTGAGATTCTCTATGTTAACATAATAAATAATCTCTACTTCAGTATGAGCTCTGGAGCCCCACTCTGGCTCAGAGGGTTAAGAACCCAACATAGTGTCCTTAAGATGTGGGTTTGATCCCTTAGTTGGCTGTGATCTGCGGAAGCGTAGGTCACAGATGTGGCTAGGATCCCACCCTGCTGTGGCTGTGACATAAGCCAGCAGCTGCAACTCCCATTCGACTCCTAGCCCAGGAACTTCCATATGCAGCAGGTGAGGCCGATAAAAGAAAGAAAAAAATAAATGAATTTATATATATATATATATGAATATATATATATATATGAATATATATACACACACATATATGGGCTCAAATACAAGTCACCCATAAGATTAGGTCATCCTTTTGTCTTCACAAGACTAGTTGGTTCAAGACCCATCAGGAAGTACATGAAACTCCCAAACTTATAAAAAGATAGATTTACTAGCCCCATAGATTACTCCTGACTTTATGAGTCCCTGCCAAACAAAAGCTGCAGTCTGGTGTAAGAAACATGTAAACAGATAAGTAGCAAAACAAAGTAGTAAATGTCACAATATAACACTGCTAGGGATTTACAACAAACTAACAAAGACAGGAAAAAACTCTATGATTGGGTAGAGACCCTGGTTAGGGAATTCTGATTGGCAGGGGAATGGCCTCCAAGGTCAACTGTATCAGACTTTACTAGGAATCTACAACTTAGTGCTGCTCCCTGGCATTACAGACATACAAAAACATAGGTTACAATTTCCCACCCTTAAGGATCTCAGAATCCAAAGAAGAACAATTTACTATGTGTTTGGAACCAAAATAATGAGAATAGCCTTTCTAACACAGATAGGATCATACTGGAAAGCAGTAAAAGACTGTCTATAAATGAAATCACACAACTAGTTTGAAGAACTAAAGGTCAATGGGAAAGAATGAAAAAAAAAAAAAAAAAAACTCAAATAGAGGGGATTCAAGATTATTCAAGGCAACCTTGTGAGGTAAAAAACCGAATACAGAAATTCCAGTTAAAAAAACAAAAACAAAACTTAAAAGGGTGAGTTTTCAACTCCACAGTTTGTTATGCTAATAGTGCTCTACACAAAAACCGTAAGAACAACAAAGGTTAAAAGCACCAGATTGGGAACCAGCCCACTGTGCTCACCATTCAACTCCATCACTTTCCAGCTAAGTCATTTTTTTTAACAGTTCGGTGCCCCAATCTCCAGGCCTGTAAAGTAAGGTGCCTGTAATGCCAGGAGTAGCCTCTTCAAAACAAAACTGTAACACTCTAACTTGATTCACGAAATCAAATCCATCCTTTAGGCACTTGAAACCTCCATAATCTGGCCCTCAAACTTTAAGGTCTCAATCCTCATTGGACACCTTTCTATTTCCAGGCACCAGAGGGATCTAATGTCAGTTCTGCACACCATAAGCACTTTCCTACTTCTGTCCCTCAGTCTCCAGCGGCTCTGGATCTAGAAAGCCTTTTCCTCACCATCTTTCAAAATCCACTTCTCTAGGAAATTAACTCTCCTTCCTCTCCAATTCCATACCACTTTGCTTCTCTGGAAATTGTGAACAATTTCCCCTGTTTTTGTGTTTGTTGTTTTAATGCCTCCCTCTCTCCTCTTTTCACTAAGATAGTGAACTTCCAGAGAGCAGAGGCAAATCTTTTTCAACCTCTTTCTCATTCCTCATCCCAGACTGCGCCTCTGCAGGCCTGGTAAAGCGTTACTAAATTAAACTGGATGTTTAAAACCCTAAAGGCCGAAGTTCCAGAAACTGCTTAATTTCACATAATTTTTAGTTGCTTTCAGGTCCCAAAATCTTGACATGAAACATCTTTAAATCAGAATATCGCCATCCTTTCAAGAAAAGTTCTACGGAGCATCCACACGGGTTGACAACGCGGTCATTCTTAGCTTTAGAAGTTGTGTGTGTGCTCCGGAGGGCAGCTGGAGGGCAGCTTCCCCGCGTTCGGTACCTTACTTTGGAATAAAGAGAACCGAGAGGGGGCCCGCCACCAGCTTGGGCTGTGCTCTGCCCTGCCCTCAACTTCCCCCGGGTCGGCGGGCTCTGGCCGCGCTCGTCCCTCTCCGCCGCACTCGGTTCTCCAGCCCTCGCCTCCCCAGGTCCCGCCGGAGCAACACCCCCGGAGGGGCAAGACGGCGCTGCGGGTCCCACCAGAAGGCTCGGCTCGGGCCTGCGCCGCCGCCAGCCCCGCCGCCCTGCCCGCCGGCCCCCGGCCTCTCCCCTGCCGGTCTCCCGCCACCCAGGGCCCAGGCCGCGCCGCCGCCGCCGCCCCAAAGGGAGCTGGGGGACTCGCTCGCTCCGCGTGGCGCCGGGGGCGGAGCCGTCCCGGAGGTTCCCTCGGAGAGGCCGGGGGCGGGCGGCGGCCTCCGCCTACCCCGACACGCACCCCACCGCCCCCAACCCCAACCCTCCTCGGGCCCCGGCCCGCGCCCGCGGCCGGCGGCACTCGCCACTTACCAACCCGCCTGGGACAACGCCGCGCTGGAGACCTCGGCCATGGTAGCTGCTTAGGCCGGGGGTGGTGGGGGGCTCAGGTGGGGGTTGGGGGGGAGGTCTGCTACTTGAGACCAAAAAAAAAAAGAAAAAGAAAAAAGAAAGAAAAGAAAAGAAAAAAACTCCTCTGTTCGGCTCTGCAACTGGGCATGCTCAGTGCGCCGGGCGCTTCCGCGTGCGGGTTCCGCTGGCCGCGTTTTCCGAGCGGCCGCGGAAGCCTGCCCGGCTTGGGCTGCGAAGCTCCAGCGCGCCGGAGGCGGTGATCTGCAGAAGACTGGCCGGGGTCTGCACGTCTGGGACAGTTTTGTCGGGCCGGAGCATGGGGCGGCCCCTCCACCGAAGGCCGGCTGCTTTTTGTTCGGGGTCACTTTTCTGAGTTGCACACCTCGGAGACTAGTGGGGCGGTTCTTTGTACAGTAGAGAGCCCGCCTTTCCAGCGCCGACAGGCGGCCACCTCCGAGAGGGCAGGACAACACTAGACCTGAGACGCACGGGCGATGGCGGGAAAGCGCTTCCAGTTTGGCGCTAGTAAGGCCACGTTTAGTACAGTGAAACTGTAAGGGTGTTCCAGGTCAGTCTACATAGAAGAAAAGTTTACTTTCTTATCAATATTCGCTCCACTTCACTCGACTTTTCCATCTGCCCCGGATGCAAATATAATTGGATTTTTTTTTTTCGGTTCCCCACAGGCAAATCGGACTGTCCAGGTCCCACACCACAATGAAAGTAAATGGGTCAATTCGAGAAAACCTGCACTTAAGGGATATGGGGAAATAGGACAGTTGTGTCGGTGCTTGTTTTTCCTGCGCTCTCCCACTGGGCTGGGCCACGTCCCGGAGAGGCCCTCTGACGTTGGCATGGACACTGCCAGGCCTAGTTTCTGCCGGGCCCCTTGCCGGTGCCCTTCCCTGGTTCTCCAGAGGACCGAAACGTAGGAGCGGGTCCCCAGTGGGCATGCGCAGCAGCGTCGCTGAGCGGCGCAGCAGACGCTCCAAAGTGATTGGGTAGCCAAGACCCACGCCAGCCAATCGGAGGAACAGGCAGACGGGGCGGTGGACTCAGAAGACGCGCCTTGAACGTTTGCTCCGCCCTCCGGGGTCTTTTAGGGCTGTGGCTGATGTAAAGAAGGGTTTTCCCAAATGGTTGTGGCCCTCCTCTGGAGGGTATTGAAACCTTGGACGCATAGCCACGGCTGCCTCATTTGTTTCATCACCCACACGGACTTCTAACAGAGACTGCGAAACTGGGCAGAGCCGCTCTTGGACCAGGGAGAAAATTGCCAGTTACAGAAGGAAGAGAATAGTTATCCTGGGTGGAGCTAAATTTCCTTAATACATTTTTTTTTTATTATTATTTCAGCTAGGGTATTCTGGTTGGGCCTCCTAAAAGACATAGTTTTAAAATCACGATGCTTTGATGATGTTGAAATGTGTGTCCAGCACGTTACTTAGATACTGATTTTAATGAAACATATTTCCAACCACTTTTAGAATCAGAAATAACTGCAGCCTACACTTTGCTTTAGTACACAATGTTTAAGCTATACATATGCTACAAGTCTATTTCAATTTATAGGCACAACTAAAATATCCAGGAGTCAGGAAGATATTTATTGTTTTGAAGATAAACAGATGAGTCAAAATTGAATTGCTAATAATTTTTATTGGTTGTTAGAGTCTTCTCTTACCACCTACTTTATGCGATTACTGTAACATGTTAACTGTGAAAGTTATATGTTGTCCCAATCATCAGAATTCTTCACTGGTTAAATGCAAAGCCTTTATACATTTGGTCTCACATGCAATGTATACAAGAAAAATTTACCATTGTATGGTACTTACAATAACTTCAATAAAATGTTCCACAAAGCACTAAATTCCCTTATTCTAGGAAGTGATTTAAAAAATGGGTTGACGATTCCAAATGGAGGAATTTGAGATATAAGCTGTTCAATCTTCACGCTGTTTATGATATATTTACTCACATACTCCGTAAACATGAAAATAAAACAAAACCAGAGGCATTGTGGCTCAGCGGGTTAAGGAGCCCATGTAGTCTCCAGAGGGATGCGGGTTTTCTCCTTGCCCCATTCAGTGTGTTAAGAATCCAGCATTGTGGTAAGCTGTGGCCTCGGTAGCAGATTCAGCTCCAATCCATTATTGCCATGGTTGTGGCACAGACCTCAGCTGCAGCTCCTATTGGATCCCTAGCCCAGGAACTTACATATGCTGCAGTTGTGGCCATAAAAAATAATAATAATATTATTAGTAAAGGTTAAAAACTTTTCTTTGAAAGGTGTACTTTAAAATAAATGTAGAACAATAGAATTAGAAAATGACCATTCTTCAAATCAGTTACAAATGATTTGACCAAGTCCATAAGAGGATGCTAAAAGCCACGGGGTAAGATAATGAAGGATTACAGGATATTCATTTGGTCTCAAAGTATCAAACCATAACTTATTTATTACAAAAGGGGAAAACATACCTTTACCTTGAAAAAATAACTAGCTTAAATAATTAAGAGTCATTAATGGGGCAATCTGATATTATGTTCCTACAGAAATATGCATCATCTAAGAAATATTCTTGCCAAAATTGTATAACCTGAACTTAAGTAAGCTTCTAGACAGTAGTTCCCAATGGGCGTGGGGGGGGTCTACTCACCCTGCACCCCCAACTTCTGAGCATGTTTAACATGTGTAGAGACATTGTGGTTGTCACAGCCTTGTGGGAGGAGGATGCTGTTAGACATTGTGCAATGCACAAGAAAGCCACTTGATCCAAGATGTCAATAGTGCCAAGGCTGAGATGTGTAGGGGATATTGGAACAAGTAAAACATAAGGAAATGGGCAGATAAATCTAGAATGTGGCATATTCTGCAACCAACCTGGCCTGGACTGTTCAAAATAGGCAATGTAAGTTTTTTAAACGACTTTTTATTTGTTTGTTGTTTTTTGGCTGTTCTATTTTATTTTGGGTGCACACTCAGCACAAGGAAATTCCTGGGCCAGGGATTGAACCCAAGCCACGGCCACAACCTGAGCCAGTGCAGTGACAATGCCAGATACTTAACCCACTGTGCTATACTGGAACTCCAAGGAAATGTAATTTTAAAAAAAGAGAGGGTCAGAGGGGAATTCTTAAGATTAAAGAGAGAAAGAGACATGGCAACAACATGCAACCCTGGATTTTTAATATAATAAGGGAAAAGAAGAGGAGAGATTTTTGTGGGCAAATACACAAATTTAAACATGAACTAGGTATTGGATAGTATAATGGAATTATAATTTTCTTAAATGTGAGAATAATATTGTCCTTAATATTAGAAATTTTATGTCAAACATTTATGCCTGAAGAGTTATAGTGCCTACAGCTTATTATATATAAATATAAAAGATATTAATTTGAAATCTATTATATAAACATATATAATATATGTATGTATATGAAAGAGAGAAGGTAAATGTGGCAAAATGCTTAAAATAGGTACATCTTTGGAATTCCCATTGTGGCTTGGCAGTAATGAACCCGACTAGTATCCATGAGGATGTGGGTTCAATCCCTGGCCTCACTCAGCGGTTAAGGATCTGGCATTGCTGTGAGCTGTGGTATAGGTCACAGATGCATATTGGATCCCATGTTGCTGTGGCTGTGACATAGGCCAAGAGCTGCACCTCTGATTCAGCCCCTAGCCTGGGGCCCTCCCAGGTGTGGGAGGTGCAGGTGTGGCCCTAAAAAAAAGGAAAAACAGGAGTTCCTGTCCTGGCTCAGGGGTTAACAAATCTGACTAGGAACCATGGGTTTGCGGGTTCAATCCCTGGCCTCACTCAGTGGGTTAAGGATCTGGCATTGCCGTGAGCTGTGGTGTAGGTTGCAGATGTGTCTGGGATCCTGCGTTGCTGTGGCTCTGGCATAGGCCGGCGGCTGCAACTCCGATTAGACCCCTAGCCTGGGAACTTCCATGTGCCACCTGTGCGGCCCTATAAAAGCCAAAAAGCCAAAAAGCCAAAAAAAAAAAAGCCAAAAAAAGGAAAAATAAATAAATGAATGGATAAGTAAGTAAATAAATAAATAAAATAGGTATATCTTCAAACAATAAATGCTAGAAAGGGTGTGGAGAAAAGGAAACCCTCCCACGCTGTTGGTGGGAATGTAAGCTGGTGCATGCAACCATTCTGGAGAACAGTATGGTGTTTCCTTTAAAAAAAATGAATATAAATCTATCACATGACTAGCAATCCTGCTCCTGGACATCTATCCAGAGAAAACCGTAATTTGAGAAGATACATGCATCCCAGTGTTCACTGCTGCACTATTTACAATAGCCAAGACATGAAATAAATCCAAATATCCATCAAGAGAATTGCATAAAGAAGATGTGTTACCTATATATAATGGACTATTACTCAGACATAAAAAAGAATGAAATAATGACATTTGCAGCAACATGGATGCAACTAGAGATTATCATACTGAGTAAAGTAACCCAAACAAATAACATAGGTGATCACTACAATGTGGAATCTAATAAAAAATGATACAAAAGAACTTACAAAACAGAAACAGACTCAAATATTTTGACACCAAATTTATGGTTTCCAAGGGGGAGATGCGGGGGACAGCATATATCAGGGGATTGGGATTAGCATATACATACTACTACATCTAAATTAGATAACTAACCAGGACCTACTGTATAGAACAAGATAATCTACTCAACATTGTGTAGATTATGGGGAGCTCCCTCTGTGGCACAGTGGGTTAATGATCTGGTTTGTCTCTGCGACATTGCCAGTTTGATCCCTGGCCCTGAAAGTTCCATTGCCACAGGTGTGGCCAAAAATGGGGGGAAAAAAAACCTATCTCGGAAAAGAATCTGAAAAGGAATGGACATACATATGCGTATAACTGATTTACTTTGCTGTACACCTGAAACTAACACAACACTGTAAGTCAGCTATACTCCATTAAAATTTATTTTTGAAAAATGAGTGACTCTAATTGAAGACTCAATTGTTCATTATACATATTTTAAAATTTTTATCTCTTTGAAATTTTTCAAAATAAAAAGTGAAAAGAATAATCTAATTCTTTGACATCAAAAATTTTAAATTGGAATTATGTTCTACATAGGTAAGTTTGTACTACAGAATATGGTAGCAGTTGACTAGACAAAAAAAAAAGGATTTCCGTTTTTAATAAGGTGAATCATTGATTTACAAAAAATATAAAGTCTGCAAAGAGCTGAAGGCTGAGAGAAAACCTAAGCATGACAAAAGATCTTTATTAGGTACAAGAGGACAAAAAGGAGGACCAAGAGGACAAAATGAGTCAATGGTATAAATTAACAGAAGAGAGACTGAGAATTCATTCAACTATGTTTTGCCCCTATTGTCTCAGTGAAGGAAAAACTCCTCAGATTGAAAATTATAGAAGACTATGGATAAGTAAGAAATCGATAGGAAATGAAATTATAAAAATACATAGCCTCTTTGAGCCAATGCCAGGGATCTTTGAAGAATTGCTCAGCCTATCAGGAACTGTACCTGAAGCCTGGAAACAACATTTTTTGGGAAAAAAAAAAAAAATTCAGTTTTTTTTTTTTTTTTTTTTTAAGGTCCTCAGGCACATCACATGGAAGTTCCCAGGATAGGGGTCCAATCAGAGCTGCAACTGCTGGCCACAGCCACGGCAAAGCCAGATCCGAGACATATATGTGAGCTACATGGCAGTTCTGGGGGCAACGTGAGATCCTTAACCCACTGAGCGGGGCCAGGGATTGAACCCTCATCCTCATGATACTAGTTGGGTTCTTTGACGCAGAGCCACATCAGGACTCCGGGGTGGTTTTTGTTTTGTTTTGTTCTGTTTTGTTTTGTTTCTTTTTTTAGCATCCCAGCAGCATATGGACTTCCTCGACCAGGGATCAGATCGCAGCCACAGTCTCTACCTAAGCTGGAGCAGCAACTCCAGATCCTTAACCCACTGTGCCAGGCGAGGAATTGAACCTGCATCCCAGCACTCCCAAGATGCCACCGATCCCCTTGCACCACAGGAGGAACTCCAATATTTTCAGTTTTGAGAAAGGGAAAAGAGTTTTTAACAAGTGGTTCTGGAACTACTAGATATCCACATGCAAAAAAATAAAGTTGGACCCCTTTTTCACATTGAAAATTATTTCAAAATGGATTATATTCAAAATGGGGCTAAAAACATAAAAATCCAAAAAGAAAATGTAGAAGCATATCTTCATGACTATGGGTTAGGCAATAGATATGACATTGAAGTACAATTGAAAAAAGAGAAATTATGTAATTAGACTTTGCCAAAATTTTTGTGCTTCAAAGAAAATCAAGACAGTGAAAAGACAATTTATAGCATGAGAGAAAATAGGGGTTTGTATCAAGAATATATAAAGAACTCATAATTCAGTAATAAAAAAAAACTCAGTCAAAAATGGGCAAAGCATTTTAACAGATATTTCTCCAAAGGATATGTATAAATGGCCAATAAGTAAATGAAAATATGCTCCACAAATGCTCTTTAGTCATTAAGGAAATGCAAGCCAAAAGTATATGAGATACTTCACGCCCACTAGAATGGCTGTAGTTAAAAAGTTGGACACTGACCAGGGTTGGTGAGGACGTGGAGAAATGGGAATCTCACACATTGCCAGTGGAAATGTAAAATCATGCAACCACTTTGGAAAACAGTTTGGCAGGTCCTCAAAAATTTAAACACAGAGTTTTCACATGACCAAGCAATTCTGCTCCTAGGTACATATATACCTAGAAAAATGGAAACGTAAGTCCACACAAAAACTTGTACATGGATGTTCAGAGCAGCACTATTCATAATAGCCAAAAAGTGGAAACAATCCAGATATCTATCAACTGAGGAAAAGATAAATAAAATGAGTCAGGTTTCACAAACTAGAGAGCAGGGAATTGCTGTTAACCCATTTGTTATGATTCTAAAACTCACAGTTTAGGGATGATTTAGTAGAAAATCATCCTACTAAAATAAATACCTGACCTCTAAAGATTGACTCCTAGAATTCTATGGAAATGAACCGCATTTCCTTTAAAAAAAATTTTTTTCTTAGCTCCTAAGTACAAGAAATAGGTGGCCATCAAGAGAGATTAGATTATGCCATGACCATAAACAACCACAAAATATTAAGGACTTGTAATAAAAACTTGGTTATTTTTCTTTCACATTGTATGTCCAACGTGAGGGGGAGAAAGGCCTTGATCATTGTGGTCCTTCCCACTCCTGGCCCCTGACGGAGCACAAACCACCTGGAACATTTTTGAGTGAAGCTGCAAAAGGAAAGAAGGCTCTGGATGATCTCACACTGGAAATTAAATGCTCTGCCAGGTCTGGAAAACTGGACATGTGACAACACAGGAAGTGAAACACCAGGAGCCAGTGGGTAGAGAGCCAGAAATATTTGGTGAGTAAGATTAATGGTAGTGGTAGTCTGTGTGGTGCCAGTATTATTTGTAACAACAAAAACCCAAAAATAAATAAAATGTCTATTAATTGGCAAATATATAAATAAGTTATAGTGGGTGCCATGCAGACATTATCAAAAAAAGAAAGAAATAGATAATTATGTACTGATTAAGATATATTTGTCAGATATACATGTGGAATAAAAAAATAAAAGCAAATTTTAATAAGATGAATTAACTACAAATCACTAAGAAAAAGGCAAAATTCCAGGAGAGACATGGGCAAATATTTGAATAGGCAATACATAAAACTAAAAACTAAGTATTCAATAAATATGTAAAAATGTTTAACCACATCAATAAAAATAAAATGAAAAATTAAAACAATGGGATATCAACAAAATTCCATTTTCACTTAACCCAATGGTTAAAAACTAATAGACAATAATCAAATGTTGGCAAGGATATGGGGAAATTTTTTAGTGCATTGCTTATAGGAGTGACATTAGTACAAACACTTGGGAGAATATTTTAGCAATATCTAGCAAAACTGATATGATTGAGTATTTCATTCTCAGATACATATTCTAGAGAAAAATGTTCATGATAGATTGTTTAAAATAGAAGAATGAAAACAACTCTGAAGTCCAATTGAGGAGAAATGAAGTTTTGGTTTTTTTTTTTTTTAAAAGTGGTATTTTTTCTATAAAAAAATAGAATGATCTATACCAGTTTAAAAGAAGGACAGATCATGAAACATAACATCAAGTTTGGTTTTTTTTTTAAGTAGCTTGATAAATACACTCAGGGTATTCCATTACATTAAATTTTAAAAGCACTTACTAATATACATACATTACAACAGAGTCATGGGCAATGATAGAAATGCTCTATATCTGCACTGTCCTTTGTAGAAGTCACTAGGCACATGTAACTACTGAGCCCTTGGAATATGGCTAGTGCAATAGAAAAACTGATTTTTAAATTTTTTATTTTAATTAATTTAAATTTAAATAACTACACTGGTCACACTGGCTAGTGGCTACATATTGAAAAGCAGAGATATATAAATCTGGAGTATAGATACACATGTATGTATGTAGAAGGATGGAAACAGATTTTAGGGATACACAACAAACTCAGAATACTGGTTGAAGTGGACCAGAAAGGGAATCCATCTGAGGGAAGTTGCCAAAGAGGAATTTTTCTTTGTTGGTAAAGTGTATTTCTTTAAAAGGGATAAAAGCAATTATGACAATATACTAGATACTCTCCTGAATAGTAAGAATATGGATGCTTACATATTATATTTATACTTTTGGTTACATTTTAACTATCTTAAAAAAGCAAATTATGAAGTTCCAGCTGTGGCACAGCAGGTTAAGGATATGGTGGTGTCTCTGTTGTGGCATGCCTTCTGTCCCCAGCCCAGCAGAGTGGGTTAACAGTCTGCCACTGCCATAGCTGTGGTGCAGGTCACAGCTGTGGCTTAGATTCAATCCCAGGAACTTCCATATGCTGTACGTATGGCCAAAACAAGAAGAGAAAGCAAACTGTGGAGTCCCGTCTTGGTGCAGCAGAAACGAATCCACCTAGGAACCATGAGGTTTTGGGTTCAATCCCTCACCTTGCTCAGTAGGTTAAGGATCCAGCATTGCCATGAGCGGTGTCGTAGGTCAAGACAAGGCTTGGATCTGGCGTTGCTGTGGCTGTAGTGTAGGCCAGCAGCTGTAGCTCTGATTGGACCCCTAGCCTGGAAACCTCCATATGCCATGGGTGCGGTCCTAAAAAGCAAAAAAAAAAAAAGCAAGTTGTAACACTATTGTATTACCTGATACTTTATAATAATAATAATAATACACTTTTATATTCTACAGTATGTTGTCATATGTTGTTAATATAATGAATATATAATCAGCATGAAAATAACAAGGAAGAAAAAAATAAAAGGGAAAGAAGGGCAAATGAAAAGACCATAATAGTGACCTTGGAAATTTGAAATGTGGAAGAAAATTTAGACTTGTCTTTTACAATCCCAGAGGATTGTCCCAAAGATTAAAGAGAAGATTTTAGCTTAATTTAATAAAAAAATCTATCTAGAGGCAGATCAGCAAGGAAACAGCCAGTCTCAGAACAGAGTGAGTTTCCCAGCATTAGATGATTCAAGCCTCTGATAGATGATTAATTGGTGCTAATGTTATAGAAAGGAATTCAAGCAGTTAGACTGGTTCAGCAGTTCACACAAGATTTTCTAAGGAGCCATAGTGGCTCCATTTGGTGCCTGAGAACCACAGTAGGTGGCAAGGAGAAGGGGAAGCAAGCTGGAATCTAAGCCCCCAAGCCTGCTCAAAAGCAGAACAGCCCTTTTTTATCTGCTTTAATTTAATAAAGGATTCAACAAATAAAAAGGTTTAGGAACCATGAGCCTAGAAAAATAAGCCAGTCATCCATTCAGCAGGGGGATTTATTAACCCCATACTATGAGCCAGCCATTGTGCCAGGCACTGTAGGTGAGAATCAGCAGGCATGAGCCTTGCCTTTGAGGTTTATAGTCTATCTAAAGATAAAAACACTAAATTACTTATACACAGTTACTTAGTTACAATTGTAATAAGTGCTACGAAGACATCAAACCAAACCTGAGATCTTATGTACAATATTATGAATCCATGTTTTCGTTATTAAAATGACTTTTTTTTTTTTGGCCTTACTTGTGGCATGCAGAAATTTCTGGGCCAGGGATAGAACCTGAGCCACAGCAGTGACAACACTGGGTGCTTAACCTGCTGAGCCACCACGGAACTCTAAAATGACTAATTTTTAACTATTCTGATTTTGTGCTATGTATTTTACGTGTCCTTGAATATGACTGGTTTTTAAAAAATTATTTATTTGGCCACATCCATGGCGGTGACAACTGCTGGATCCTCAACCCACTGATCCATCAGGGAACTCCTGAATATGACTATTGATTGTCTTTTTATACAAGTATGCTTTAACAAAATTTATTTACCTAAGTGACAGGAGGCATGGGAGGGTAAAGTGATTAAGACCAGTAGAATCTCTGCCCTCACAGATATTTCTTTCTAACTCTTTAGGAGAGAAACAAGGTTTTTTTTGTTGTTGTTTGTTTTTTGGGGGGTTTTTTGTTTGTTTGTTTGTTTCACTTTTTAGGGCCACACTAGCAGTACATGGAGGTTCCCAGGCTAGGGGTCCAATTGGAGCTATAGATGCTGATCTATGCCTGATCCTTAACCCACTGAGGTAGGCCAGGGATCGAATCAGATCTCATGGTACCGAGGTGGATTTGTTTCCCCTGCACAACAACAGGAACTCAAAGAAACAATGTATTTTACTTAGTAAATTAATTACTGTATGTGATCACCTTGGCTTTTGTCAATTATTACAAAATAATACAATTATATGAGAATTATTGGCACCAATATAGCAAGGTAAGTTATAAGTGAAGAAAAGTTTGAAAGGACATATTCATGAATGTTACTTGTATACCCTCTAAGTGATTAGGGGGAAGATTTTATGTCCATCTTTAATTATATATTTTCCAAGACTAGCATGTTCAGAGTTACTCTTATAAGAACCAGTAAGTATATGGTAGAGTGAATTTATATGGCATCTTTTATCCTATAAAATCTTAGAATTTCACATATATGTGCAATATGGTTGGTGGCCATATCAGTTTGAAAATTCTGCTATCTACCCTTGTTAAGGATTTTACCATCTAATACATGGTAACATTTCTTATAACATATATTTTATATTTCTGTTTATATTATTTCTGTTATTTGTCATAGGTATCATAAATTATATTTATATATTTAAATGCTATTTTCCTAGGTTTTTTTGCCACATCCAAAGCATTGAAATTCCTCAGCCAGTGTTCAAACCCATGCCATGGCAACGACCTGAGCCACTGCAGTAACAATGACAGATCCTGTGCCACAAGGGAACTCCTAGTTTAATACTTTACTTAGGTATTCTACGTATCTTTTTTACTTAATCATTTTTCCATAAGTCACTGAGTACTTCAAATATCTTCTATTTCACTAAACATATCCATATTAATATAGTTTTGATATACCATTGAAAGTGCAGTACATGAAGTAGAATTTGTCTTAGGACTCTTTGGTTTCAGTAACACCTAAGGAAAAGTAGAACGTATGTATAAAGATACAGGGGATTCTACAGACCCATTAGCAGAGAAGTAGTTGGTCTTTAGAAAGACTAAAAGTAATAGCTGAAAGCCACTGGACTCCCAGGCAAAATTTTGGCTCTACATCTCTGCTGCTCCCTGCACACCTTTCTTCCTTTTTCCTTACTTCCTAATTTGCATGACAGTGTATGTCCTTAACTCCTGAATTTCCATATTATAGTTTCAGATCCCAAAGAAAAATCTCAGGGAAAGCAAATTGGCATGACATAGCACAAGAGAGGAGCCCATCATGAATTCCATCAACATGGCCAGAGATATTTTACACAGAGCCTGCTCAAGGACCACCACATGAGAGATTCAGGCAATCAAGGGAATACTTACCCAAGCAGACACTCCAAAATATACCTACCACAGCTGTATTCCTTCTAATTGTATATCACTTAATATTTTGTCATATATTCTATTTTAAATTATCCAAAGAACCTTCAGTTTAAAAGAAGACTAGTTGTGGAGTTCCCATCATAGCGCAGTGGTTAACAAATCCGACTAGGAACCATGAGGTTGCAGGTTCAATCCCTGGCCTTGCTCAGTGGGTTAAGGATCTGGCGTTGCCGTGAGCTGTGGTGTAGGTTGCAGACACGGCTCGGATACCGCATTGCTGTGGCTTTGGTGTAGACCAACAGCTACAGCTTGGATTAGACCCCTAGCCTGGGAACCTCCATATGCCATGGGAGCGGCCCTAGAAAAGGCAAAAAGACACACACAAAAAAAGACTAGTTGCAGCCATTTATAAAATAAATCATCACGATATTAATGTATCTTCTGGATAACTTTCAATCTTCCATAATCACTCTTATTTAACTAAAAATCATTGGCAGTCACTTTCCAAAATCTTTACAACATGAACAATTTCATAAGTGTGTTTAAGAGGAATTAGCCTGTTTTGCTATCATATCACACAATCAGACTGCACATATTTTTTTTTCTTTTTACCTCCATACCTGCAGCATACAGAAGTTCCTGGGCCAGAGGTTGAATTAGAGCTGCAGCTGCAACCTATACCACAGCCACAGCAACACAGCATCCAAGCCATATCTGTGACCTGAAATGCAGCTTTTGGCAATGCCAGATCTTTAACCAAATGAGTGAGGACAGGGATTGAACCCACATCCTCATGGACACCATGTTAAGTTCCTAATTCGCTGTGCCACGATGGGAACTCTGAGGTTGCACACATTTTAATTATTTCTTTTAATGTACTTCAAATACTAAATGTTGCCATATTCCTTAGATCCACTGAACTTACCTTTTACACTGTTTCGGCCAGACACCATATGTATTTTATGTTCACAATGCGATCTGATAACATGCACAGGATGATATGCTTTTTTTTTTCTTTTGCCATTTAAGTGCTGCACCTATGGCATATGGAGCTTCCCAGGCTAGGGGTCAAATCAGAGCTGTAGCTGCTAGCCTACACCACAGACACAGCAATGCCAGATCAAAGCCATGTCTGCAACCTACACTGCAGCTCACTGCAACACCAGGTCCTTAACCCACTGACCGGGGCCAGGGATCCAACATGTATCCTTATGGATACTAGTCAGGTTCATTACCGCTGAGCCACAGCAAGAACTCCGTGCATGATATGCTTTTAAAGAGAAGTGAAAAAATGGTCCCGAAAAAGTCTTTGTAAACATTTGGTGTCTGATGTTAACTCCTCCTTTTAGAATGGTCAGTTAAAACATAAAAAGTATTTTATCTACATTTCTTTAGAGGCTATTTCTTTCAGCATTTACTTTTCTTGAAATATTGGGAAATTTTGACCAACATATACATATATTGTATTTTGACCAATAGAATATATATACATATAATGGGATTTTGCACATGAGTAATTTTTTTTTGGTCTTTTTGTCTTTTTTGTTGTTGTTGTTGCTATTTCTTGGGCCACTCCCGCGGCATATGGAGGTTCCCAGGCTAGGGGTCGAATCAGAGCTGGAGCCACCAGCCTACGCCAGAGCCACAGCAATGCGGGATCCGAGCCGCGCCTGCAACCTACACCACAGCTCACGGCAACCCCGGATCGTTAACCCACTGAGCAAGGGCAGGGGCCGAACCCGCAACCTCATGGTTCCTAGTTGGATTCGTTAACCACTGCGCCACGACAGGAACTCCTCATGAGTAATTTTTTAATTAAATTGGTAAATGGCAGAGCCGAAGTTAGAGTATCCTGACTCCAAAGAACATGCAATTAGTCCTCACACTCATAGGAAACGGGAAAGTGATGGGATCCTTGGCAAGGAGAAGCGGATGAAACAGATGTGCTGACTTGAGTCATGTCAAATCTAAAATGACAAGACATGCCAAATATCAACCAGTAATTTGGGCCGTAAACAGGTGAAGGGCAGATTTGGAGATGTTGATTTTTAGAGTCACCTTTTTACAATAGATCGTAAAAGCCTTATAAAAGAACAGGCTTCTGAGGAATAAGGTATATTATATGCATATATATTATACATCTGAGGAGAGGCTGAAAGATTGAGCCTAAGGAAAAAACCACAGTTAAAAGCAGGAGAAAGAGGGGAGTTCCCACTGTGGCACGGCAGAAAAGAATGTGATTATTATCCATGAGGATGTGGGTTTGATCCCTGGCCTTGCTCAGCAGGTTGGGGATCCTGCGTTGCCATGAACTGTGATGTAGTTTGCAAATGTGGCTCCCATCCTGCGTTGCTGTGGCTGTGGCATAGGCTGGCAGCTGTAGAGCTGATTTGACCCCCAGCCTGGGAACTTTCACATGCTATAGGAGCAGCCCTAAAAAGAAAAAAAAATTAGGAGAAAGAGGGAGCTGCAGAGGAATAAATAAGTTATAATCAGATTGCTAGAAGGACTATGATGCTAGGAGGACAAATAATATGGATGGGTTGTTAAAACAAATTGAGGGAGTTCCCACTGTGGCACAGTAGGTTAAGAACCTGACCACTGGGGCATGGGTCACTACGGAGGTATGGGTTTAATCCCTGGCCCAGCACAGTGGGTTAAAGGATCAAGCATTGCTACAGCTCCTGCATAGGTCACAGCTGCAGCTTGGATTCAGTCTTTGGCCTGGGAACTTCCATATGCCACAGCTATGGCCATAAAATAAAAAAAAAAATGAAATAAGCTGAATTAAGTCAGAATGTATTTGCTTGATAACGAACCTGCACACAAGGCCTTAAGAAAGTAACAGAAATATATTTATTGTCCCCTTCCTTAGCACATGCTGTAATTTTTACATTACTTATGAGCAGCTTCATTATCATTACAAAAAACTTATAGAATGTGTTAAATATTTTCTTCAATACATATGAGGAAACAGGATTAAGGTAGTAAAATTACCTTTCTGTTATAGCTGTGCCAAGAAATGACAAAGCTGAGATTTAAATGCATGTCTGTCCAGCACTCAGACCACCCTCTTAGCCAACACACCATTTCTGAAATATGGGACAAATGAAGATGAAGAACATTTCTAGATTTCTATCATGAAATTTCTAGTATTTCTATTACAAACATTTCTATCATGTTTGGGATGGGATAGTACTCAGTCACATAGTGAGACATTATACCCTTTCCAATTCTCTTTCAGTTTGTCTCATGGCCTCAAAGAGGTGACATCACAGTCCTTAAGGCCAAAATCTTCTGTGGACAACAACTTCTAACTACAAGTTCATAAAATTGCTGTGTCTTCATCATATTTATTTTTTATAGTTGCTTTCCATTTATGGCAAATTAATTTGGTTTTCCAATTATAGTAGTGGGTAAAATGTCCTGTCTAAATACACATAAGATTTTTTAAAGTGGCTCTATTCAAAAGCAAATGCTAATACTGGAAGTATGTGGATATGGCAGAATTTGAGGGTGGCTTGTAAATGACTAGAATTAGGAAAAACTACATTGTATTATGTCACGAGACATGTTTCTACAATATTTTCTTAGCCTCTTTGCTGAAAACCCCATCTTGTCCTGCTTTACTTTACCCCATATTCCTGCTTGGAAAACAGTCACAGTGCTGGTAAATGACTTAAGCTTAAGAACAAAGACCTAAAGGCATAAGTTATTCATAGGGTTAGCTGAATGAGGACTTAATGCATTGGTCTAGGCACGCACGTCCTCTTAAGAATAAAAAAAGAGGAGCCTCATGCCCCCAAGGGGTTTATGAGGGGTCGTTAGCAGGATATGCATTAGCAAGGAGAACTGAGTTGCAAACCTAGGCACACCAGGTTGCTGCAGATAGGCATGCTATCTGCAGAAGCACAACGGTGATTCTTTAGATGCTATGCATGGATAGCTGATGCCAAGCTTACTCAAATGCTAATGATTGTTACATGCCTAAAGGTCAGAATAAAAGCTTAATCAGCAACTGGCTATGTGACTTTTAAAATAACTTTAAAAAAACCTATATCCTGGAGTTCCTGTAGTGGCGCAGTGGTTAACGAATCCGACTAGGAACCATGAGGTTGCGGGTTCGGTTCCTGCGCTTGGTCAGTGGGTTAACGATCCGGCGTTGCCATGAGCTGTGGTGTAGGTTGCAGACGCGGCTCGGATCCCGAGTTGCTGTGGCTCTGGTGTAGGCCGGTGGCTCCAGCTCTGATTCGACCCCTAGCCTGGGAACCTCCATATGCCGCGGGAGTGGCCCAAGAAATAGCAAAAAGCCAAAAAAAAAAAAAAAAAATCCTATATCCTGCACCTACAACCCCTTTCTCACTTGATGCAACTTTAAAGAACACAATAAAAGCAGTGTGGTTTCTTGAGGCAGTGCTCTTGGTCCCTGAGAACTTGAGTCCCCTGGTTCCCACCTTTACTTAAGATAAATGTCTCTGTGTCTTGTTTTATGTTAACTTTTTTCCTTAAGTTTCATAGCACCCGTTCTTCAGCCCCATCCTGTTGAGCTGGTCAGTGTTAAACATCTTTCCCTCCCTTTGTGAAATTCTTAATCATAACCTTGGTGCCAAGGCACTGGGCTAGCATTTCTGCAGGTCAGCATTTGTATCAACTTTTAGCTGTTGCCTCTTAGATATGGGCCATGTGATCCCAACCTTGTCCCTGTCCCTATATTTCATTATTTCATTTATTAGTATTGAGTATGTGGGCCCAGTAGGATTTTCAGTTTGAGATCCCTGTTGTAGGTTCTGAAGACACACACATGAGAAAATATGTTTCCAGTCCCTGCCTCACAAGTAGTATAACTGTTTACTACAGTAAATACTAAACTTCTAGCAAAGAGGGAAATTTAGGCTTTCTGGATTATTAAGGATTCTGTACAGTAAAGCCATCTGGTATCTACCATGATAGCTACCATATGTGAGAAACCATTTTCAAATTCTCTCTAATACCCTGTCTTAGGTGATAACTGGGATTCTAGTTAAAGGAGGACTAGACCTGAAAGCAGCACATCCAGGCATGATTTGAAGATGTGTCATTGGGTTGCTGGTGACCTCAAGTAAGTAAGTCATCTACTTCCCTAGGAGTCCTAGTCCTCTAGATCCAATGAGGTAAGAGATTGGAAAGTGTGCTGTAAACTGTAACGCTCTGAAGGGGGGAGGGGGGCAGTAAACTATGGCAAATTGTTTTTGTAAATAAAGTTTTATTAAAACACAGCCAAAAAAAGAAAAAAAAAAAGGCCTTGGTGCAAGGGATCAGTTACTTACTATCCTCACTCCATTCCTGTCTCTCTTTCTGCAGCACCGATCCAAGTAATGCCTTCCATGTAATTATTCCATTCATATGGTAGATTTTTCTTTCTTTCTTTCTTTTCTTCTCATGGCCACAGTGGCGGCATATGGAAGTTTCTGGGTCAGGGATCAAACCAGCACCCCCACAGCAACCCTAGCTGCTGCAGTCAGATTCTTAACCCACTATGCCATGGTGGGAACTTCTTTTTCCTTTTATTTTACTTTTTTTTTTTTTTTAAATCCTTGCTCACCAGCTGTAGGAGTGCTAGCTGTAATACTGTGCTTGAGTGGAATGCTAATAGGCAAGAAAAGTTGAGCTGGGTTTTGAGACTTTGTTCTCACAGTTCAAATCTCTTCACTGGCTTTCCAGGGCTAAATCTATCCAATTAACAACTGGGCTCCACTTCTTTTTTTTTGTCTGTTTTTTTTGTTCTTTTGCCTTTTCTAAGGCCGCTCCTGCGGCATATGGAGGTTCCCAGGCTAGGGGTCGAATCGGAGCTGTAGCCACCGGCCTACGCCACAGCCACAGCAACGCAGGATCCAAGCTGGGTCATCTGCAACCTACACCACAGCTCACAGCTCACAGCAAGGCCAGGGATAGAACCTACAACCTCATGGTTCCTAGTCAGATTCGTTAACCACTGCGCCACAACAGGAACTCCTGGGCTCCACTTCTTAAGAAAGACCTTTAGACACAGGTTAGTTCCTGTAGAAGAGGGTTATGTGAACAGGGAGGTGGTTGGACAGACAAGTTCTATCCAGTTAGTGCTTTAAAAACAAAAAATCTTGGCTCACAACTCCCTATGACCTAGGTAATGGGAGTTCTTATAATGTGTTATGTACCTGTTTATGAATTACCTCAATCTCTAAAACAAAGCTAATAGGGATAATGCGGATGTGTTGGGGTGCGGGACTATTATATATATAAAATCCTCATTTGCAGATGAGGAAACTAAGGCCCAAATTTACACAGTCAGTCAATGGCAGAGCTGGAGTTTGAGCCTAAACTTGTGATAACAAGTTATCTATCCTCCACTACCTACTCAATCCCACTCCTCTTGTGTATGCCACTCCGACTGCATTTCTGTGATTTTTGTCAACTCCTAAATCTTCTTGGATTTGGGGTGGCATGAGAAGACTTGGAAGTGAGAAAAGAGAGGTTAGGATCCCCAAAACAACAAGGAATAAAACAAACAGGACAACCAGATTGAAAAGGTTTTGGATCTCTAAATTTGAACAACAAAAAAAGCTTATAACAGTACTTTCAAATAGATACTTCAGTGAATTCTTTTGAAAATGAGAATTAATGAAGTAATTTCATAATGCTTCTGCTTGACTCAGAATGAAGGGAAGAGAAGTTAGTAGTTGTTTTCATAGACACAAGTTATCCAAGTAATTCCTCCAAATAGTCCCCAAAATTCCAGATTTCCCATTGTGGCTTGGCCGTAATAAACCTGACTAGGATCCATAAGGATGCGGGTTCCATCCCTGGCCTTGCACAGTGGGTTAAGGATCCAGTGTTGTGGTATACAGACGTGGCTCAGATCTAGCATTGCTATGGTTGCAGTATAGGCCAGTAGCTGTAGCTCTGATTTGACCCCTAGCCTGCGAACCTCCATATGCCATGGGTACAGCCCTAAAAAGCAAAATAAAATAAAATATAACTTCAAAATTCTAAGAAGTTGGGAGTTTCTGTTCTGGCTCAGTGGAGATGAATCTGACTTGTATTCATGAGGACATGGGTTCAGTCCCTGGCCTTGCTCAGTGGGTTGGGAATCCGGCATTGCCGTGAGCTGTGGTGTAGTTCACAGAGGTGGCTCAGATCTGGTGTTACTGTGGCTGTGGTATAGGCCAGTGACTACAGCTCCAATTAGACCCCTAGTCTGGGAACCTCCATATGCCGCGAGTATGGCCCTAAAAAGACAAAAAAATAAAAATAAAAATAAAGAAAATAAAATTCTAAGAAGTCAAATAAAGTCATTGCTAATTAAATGTTAATTATAGATGTTTTATTAGTGTGGTCCAAATTTTCAAGGACCTTTTCTGCCAGTGGAATTGAGTCTGCATTAGCATTTCTACACCAACTTTACTATCAGTCTTCACAACTATAGGAGTTAGGCATTATTTGACTCTCTCTCTTCAACCCCTGCTACAATGAATCCTAGTTTTGCAAGACTCCCCAAGAGCTGTGCAACATGTGGGCAACAGCAGTCCTCCACTGTTTTCTGTTCTGGCCTCTTGTTCCTGTCCACTGGTTCACAACCCCCAGGGGAAAGTATATGGATATTATAATTGCCCCACAACTTCTCTGCTTTTCTGCATAGAAGACTGTTTTTTACTGACCTCAGACCTGCAACACCTCAGCATGTCAA
The DNA here is from genome assembly GCF_016906955.1 of Phacochoerus africanus. Classification (NCBI taxonomy): domain Eukaryota; kingdom Metazoa; phylum Chordata; class Mammalia; order Artiodactyla; family Suidae; genus Phacochoerus; species Phacochoerus africanus. The sequence goes on along the minus strand of NC_062556.1, from coordinate 33,167,201 downwards.
ACAGCAATGCGTTCCCTCCATCACATCTATGCGTAAAGTGGGGACTGCCCCTTTCGCAAATCCTGGTTGCACTGGGTCACCTGGGACCCAAAGAAGCTCTGCTGACTCAGTGGGTCTCACAAATTCCTTCTGAAATAGTGTTTGCTTTGGCTCTCCGATATGTCCAGTAATATAGCATAAAAGTAAATAACTGAGTCATAGTGCAGAATAAAGGAAATGATGCAAATCAGTACCTGGCACATAGTAGGCAACCCATACATGTTAGTGTCTCCCACCCAGGTTCTGGTTTCTTTGGCTACCTCACAGACCCCAGAACTTAGTGGTTTAAAAATCATAATAATCACTTATTCTCACTTATGGTTCCTGCACAGGACAAGGTTGAGGAACAGATACTGCGTGTCTTCTCCACATTTCTATCTTGCTGAAACCACCCTACACCTCTCACTCATGAAAGTAGATGTCAGGGATGTTGTGATTTAGTCTGTTTATCAGACACATCTACACTTTTTTAACCCCGGCTGGGAAACATTCTCCAACAATGTTTCAATAATCCCAAATTCTCATATATAAGAATTTATATTTTTGGAGTTCCCTAGTGGCTCAGTAGGTTAAGAATCCAGCATTGTCACTGCTGTGGCTTGGGTTGATGCTGTGGTACAGGTTCAGTCCCTGGCCCAGGAACCTTGGCATGCTACAAGTGAAGCAAAAAATAATAATTATCATCATATTTTTTGTACAGGTGGATATTTTTAAACACATTAAGCCAAATTTCTAATCAATGGACAAACTTGGACACATTTTATGGGATATTTGTATGGTAACTTACTATAGAATTGAGATTCAACAGTCCTGTGTTTAACTTCTAATTCTAGAATAGCCAGCTGAACAGTCCCACTCAGGTCATTTACTTCTCTGGGACTTTTTTTCTTCAGTGGATTTGATTTATGAATAATTGGATTATAAGTCCTCTAAACCCTCCTAATTTCTATGATTTCAAGTGTAATTTCATTTCAAATTATTGATAAGTTGGTAAGTGGTTTTTCCAAAGATGGTTGCACCAATATACATGCATTCCAAATGCTCTTCTTAAGCATGACTTCGAATGACCTCCACTGACAGGAGGAGCTGACATCTCCTCCTTTTGTATCTCTGTAACTTCCTTGACTATTCAAATGTGGCAAAAGTAGAGTTATTTAATTCCTGAGGCTAGATCATAAAAGTCAAAACAAGTTCAGAGGAGTGTCTCTCTCTGTTTCTGTCTCTCTCTGTCTCTCTCTTTCTTGCTGTCACTCTCTCTCTCTCCCTATCTTATGCACCCTTTTACCCCATCTACCATGTTATGAAGAAGTTCAGGCCATTCAGAGAGGCCATCTGTAGGTGTTCTGGCCAACAGTTTGAGTTAGACTCTCAACACATAATCCCTAGTAACTGCCAGACATATGTGTGAATGAGCCTTCCCTTGATTCAGGCTTCAGCCTTTGGGTCTCTCAGCTGAGGCCTCAGATGTCTGAAGCAGAGAAAAATTGAGCCTGTGGTGCTATGTCTGATTTCTGGTTCCTGACCCACAGGAAGCATAAGAAAGAATAAGTGATTATTATTATTTTAAACCATTAAGTTTTGGGATAATCTGTGAGGTAGCCAAAGTAACCAGGACCTGGATGGGAGACACTAACAAGTGTGGGTTGCCTACTATGCGCCAGACACTGATTTGCATCACTTCCTTTATTCTGCACTATGACTCAGTTATTTGTTTTTATGCTATATTATTGGACATATTTGTGATTTATTGTATGTGAAGTTTGCATCAGTAAATCAATTCCTTGATATAACATTTTTTCCTTGGGAAAAATAATTCTTTAGATACTCTGTTTCCTACTGCAGTTCCCAGAAATGCCCTGTGCCACCTGATTCATACAAAAGAAAAATTACTGTGAGCTAATGAAAACTCATTCCAGGGTTAATGCTTAGAGAGAAATATTTTTGTTGATAGTTTTGAAAAAAAATGTTAATGATTAAAATTGAAGTCTAAACTGCCTTCCATCTCTAAGGTTTAATTCTACAAAATTTACAACTTATTTTTTAGGAGTCATATATTTATTTATATTGGTGCCAAAACCCAGGGGTGCCATTTACAAAGAGGAATTTTAGTTACTTCTTCTGCCTCTTCTTTCATAATTTTCATTTTTCTTAAGCTCTGCCGAAGCTAAGATGTTTAAGGGAAAAGTAGTCAAGTGAGATAGAAATATTCTCTTTTATAATTTTTTAAAAATATGTTTTATACCAAACCCTGATTTTTTTCATTGTTGTTGTCTTTTTTTGTCTTTTCTAGGGCTGTACCCATGGCACATGGAAGTTCCCAGGCTAGGGGTCTAATCGGAACTGTAGCCACTGGCCTACGCCAGAGCCACAGCAACGTGGGATCCAAGCCATATCTTAGACCACCACAGCTCACGGCAATGCTTGATCCTTAACCCACTATCAAGGCCAGGGATAGAACCTGCAACCTCATGGTTCCTAGTCAGATTCGTTAACCACTGCGCCACAATGGAAACTCCATGCAAACCTGATTTTTTACAGAAATGCATCTGGGCTTATAGCCAGTGTTTGAGGAAGATACCTATTTACCCTAATCTCTATTATGCAAAAATAGAAATAGCAAGTACAGTAATAGAATAAAATTGTATATATACAGAGATATTAATGTATATATATATTAATGTATATATGCATTCATTATGATTGGTGCTAATTAATTTCAGACAATATTATTATTATTTATTATAAATATTTTAAATATTTATTGCAAATACTATTATCATTATTGTTATTGAGATACTTGGGGCAGAAATTCAACCCATATAGATAGAATTCCAAGCAACAATTTAAACTGCTTTATCAGTCATCAACAAATGGAACAGATGCAGTTTTTTGTTGACAGATAATATCCAGTGGTATATTGAATCTTGAGCTAGAAACACTAGTGAATATTAAAGTCATAAATAATTCAATCCTTTGTAGCATCAGTGTATGACCTCAAAATAACCCTGTTCAAGCTGAAGCTACTGGTAATGGCCCAAAGTTCAGCAAGGCCAAATCATAGCCTTCCATATATAGCAACACACTGTAATATAGAGTTTCAACAAAGAAAATACAGTTAGCATAATAATGAGGCATTAGCTGAAATGCACATGAAGTTGTTGACCTGAAACAAAAAATCTACGGAAAGGATGTATTCTGAAGGATGCTGACAAAGTAATTAAATAGCTAGAGAAATAGACCTAGCTTAAAACCTAGCAAGTTATAAGTACTGTCTTAGTCACTTAACCTTTAACTTATGCTCCCTGATCCATACAGGCCATTTTAGTATTCATTTATTCAATAGAGTAAATTCAGAGCACTCCTGTATTTAATTCCAATGCTCCTTGCACAAGCACCTCTACCCAATGCCAAACTTTGTATGATTTCCATAATGTGCTAATGTCTTTTCCTCTTTGGTGGCTCTTTACACTAACAGTATTGCTTTGAAGACTTTTTTTTTTTTTGGCTGAGCCCACTGCATACAGGATTGGGACCTGTGCCATAGCAGTGACAATGCCAGATCCTTAACCTGCTGAGCCACCTGGGAACTCCCTGCTTGGAAGATTAAATGCAATAAAATACATATAGTACTTGTTATACAGAGTGCTCAATAACTGAATGTAATAAATGTTTGCTATCATCTGATGAACTTCAGTGTGATCTAGGTTAGATCAGACTAATAGACTGAAATTAGCGTACAGATACTATTTGTCCTTTCTGCATTAAAAGAACTTCATACACTTATGAATGTTAACCAACAAATCTCCAACACATCATGGGCAATAATAAAAAGAATCTATAGGAGTTCCTGTTGTCACTCAGAGAGTTAAGAACTTGACACAGTGTATATGAGGATGCGGGTTCCATCCCTGGCCTTGCTCAGTGGGTTAAGGATCCAACATCCGTGCAAGCTGCTGTGTAGGTCACAGGTGCAGCTCATATCCAGCATTGCTGTGTCTGTGGCATAGGCTGGCAGCTACAGCTCTGATTCTACCTGTGACTAGAGGCCTTCTATAGGCCATACGTGTGTCCTTAAAAAGGAAAAAAGTCCATAGAGATGTTATTTGACTCAATATCTTCACCTTTTCCTGAACACCCTCAAAATTGCCAAATTATCATCATCATAGGTATCAGCTTATACCAAATTCACTCCCTACAATCTTTCTCTATTAATATAGGGGCACACAAATCAATTTCTTAAAATTTAAATATGAAAATGAATACCTTTTTACTATTATGGAAAATATTATTATTTTATTATATATGAAAGAGTCACAATATAGCACCTATTTAACACCTTTAGAAATAGTGACTAGTGGTAAAGAAGTAGGAACCATAAAGGAATAATTTCTTATGTGTTTTCTTATATAATAACACTGGCATTATGCTTATTAGCCCTATACTAAAGAGTATGAAGGTCAGTATTCTGAAATATGCATCTGCAGGCTCATATGGAACATAATCACACAGCAAAGACCACAACCAAATTTGTGACCTATTCAGTGCAAGGGAGCACGTGCACTCTGCCTGGAATTGGATCCTGCTCCTGCTATAGGGCCAAGAGCTTGAAATATTTTTCATTTTTCAGTATCAAACTCACCCTAGAGTGAATTTAATCTGGATAACTGACTGGATACAAGTTAATCCTACTCATGGCTCCGGAGGTCAGTAATAACCGTGTGTCCCCAACTGCTGAAGTTGTAGTCCTGAGTGCAAGAGAGTGGCTGAATGAAATGGACATGTCTGTGGAAAGCAGAGAAGTCAGAAGTCCTTCTCAAGGGAACTGGAGGGTGTTTCTGAAATAGAGCAGATGTAAACTCTGTCTCTCCCATCCACGCCAAACTCTTTGTTGTATAAGGACTGAATACACCTTTTTCCCCTCCACATGAAAATGCAAAGTAACACCAAGGACAGATTCTACCACTTAAAAACAGCATGGAGGAGGTAGGAGGTAAGAACTGAGCTGAATAATAGCACTGTTCAACATTTCCCTCCATTATCACTGCTCTTCATTTCTTCTTGTACAAGCAAGAAGATGCTTGTGTAAATCTTTTCAGAAATGTCAAGCAAGTAGGCAGTACGGTATTACTTCAAAATGCACGCTCAGTCTACAAATAGTGGGGAGTCTTGATCCTTATTATATATAAACTGTAAGGCTTTTAAAATTCAAGTCTCTTAGAAAAGCCTAAGTAAAGTAATTCATTCTCAAATTTAGACCTTCCAGTAGATAAGAGCTTTAAAATTGATTATTCTGACTTTAACGAAGTAAAATGAGATTGTTCAGTAAGTATTAATAAGTGGAATTAAATGTAATGAATAAAAAGGTAAATAGATTAGTAGTACTGCTTTGCATTTATATCATTTTTGTTAATTACATCTCAAACAAGTATATTTTTTTCTTGTTGCAATATTGTATAAGTAATCTTTTGATCTTTTTAGTAATGAAAAAGTTTTATGAATTTATCTGTGTGCGTATACATATATATATATATGGGAAGTTAAGTAACTATCTCTTGGTAGTTTTGATGGTGAATGAGTTAAATGGAGAACTCAGGGAATATAAGCAATTCAAGTCAATAAATACATTAGCTGTCACAAATTTTTAACCCATAACCCTAGCTAAGAGCTTGGTTAGACAACCGACTAACTGAAAAAAAGTAAAATTAAAAAAAATTCATTTTTGTAATTTTTATAGACATCGTGAGGTGGTAATATGTTAAAACTCACTAGAGTTGTTACAAGAATGTAGAGGAGTACCTTTTTTTCTCTCTCTCTTTTTAGAGCTGCACCTACAGTGTATGGAAGTTTGCGGCTAGAGGTAGGATCAGAGCTGCAGCTGCTGGCCTGCGCCATAGCCTGTAGCAACCCCAGATCCTTAACCCACTCAGCAAGGCAAGGGATTGAACCCACATTCTCGTGGTTTTTAACCCACTGAGCCACAACAGGAACTCCAAGACATACTTTTCTCTTTGAAGGAAATATATTCAAGGATAGGCAGTTCAAAACTTCACAGGGCTAGAAATAATCTTCCAAGTTCTTCTTTAGCAGCAGCACCCTAATAAAGACTTACTTGCTGCAATTCTTCTTATCCCAGCCTCACTTAAACCCACTCCATTTTGTTCCCATTACACCGTTAAAATTGCTCTTGTCGAGGTTATCACAGACCTCCATATTGCCAAATCCAGTGCACAATCTTTCTTTCTCACTCTTTTTGACCTATCAGCATTGACATTTAGCACATTGATTTATCAGCCTTGACACTGAACACAGCTGAGCACCTCTTTCTCCCTGATGTACATTCTTCACTCAGCTTGCAGGATGCAATACTCTTGATTTTTCTCCTACAAGAAAGACCAAAAAACAAACAAACAAACAAACAAAAAAAACTTCATAGAAATTGAACCATTTGAAAGATTAAAAAATATATCTATGCTCAGGAGACAGCCCTTGCCATTGTCCTGTAATCTAAAATGCCTCAGGGTCCCATGATCTGAAGGTTTGCAATATTATAAAAACGAAATTCTCTGTAGCAAACTAGAGAAATGAAAACAAAGCAGGAGGTGGAAAACCTAGCATGAGATGAAATTGGCACTTAAAAAGAGGTCTGATGCTCAAGTTCCTACCTAGCATCTCTTGTTATGAATTCTCTTCTTGGAAAAGGGAATAATCATTCTAAATGCAAATATTCAGTGGGCTTGCGGCTTGGGGGCTAAAAGCTGCTTAGTTATTGCCGATTCACTTGCAGACCATATGTTCACTGTGCTGTGAGGCAAAGGACAAGATAAAGGTCTTGAGACCTGGGCAGAGAAGAAACTGAAGGCGATTGCTAAGAAGTACAAATCCCTGCCCAGATTCTAAATTGAAAGACTCTAATTTAACAAGATAAACAAATTTGGGGATTAACCCAGGGAATTGCAGACTCAGAGTCAACTAAATTTTTACATTGCATTGCTAGAGAAATCTCAAATTTAGTAAACAAAAGTTGGTGATTGCTTAACCCCTAAAGCTGAAGTCATCCTTAGACCACCTCTCAGTGATGTCCTGAGAAATGGTAAAACTTGCTGCAGGGAGGGGGACCTTGATTCATAACATAGCACCTGCTGATTTCTATAGTATAAATACCCCCACTGTGGCTACTTCAAGCTGGCAGTGTATGTCATTGGATACAGTGTTGGCAAGAGAAATACACAATTGTCTTACACACCCCTGCATTCTTTGAACCAACAGGAAGTAGGCTGCTACAGACATACTTTCACCAGAAGAGGACTAGTCCCTAATTCCCATTATCTATGGAGGTTACTAGACTAGGGAGATCCTTCCAGAGAGAGCACTGGAAACAGCCAGATTGTCTCTGACCAAGGATTTTTCTTGACTTCCCAAAAGTCCATACTGTTCCTTACCAGCAGGATATGATATATACTCTTGAATCAGCAACCACTCTCAGTTGTTTCCTATGCTATCCTCTCCTCTAGATAAATTCTAAATTCAAATTAGCCTATTTCAATCAACAATGCCTTCTGAGTTCATTGGAAGGGCTTAGGTTTTGCATTTATCCACCAGTTCTCAGATCATGAGAATTATATGCAGACCTATTTGAAAATACACATGATCCAGTTATCTAAATTTAGAGTTAGATGCAGTGACTGCACCAAACCCTCAGTTGTCTCACTTTAGCAAGGGCAGACGTGCACAAGGAAGTGTGTGTTATTATGTGCAAGCTAAGGCATGTCTGGAAGTTTATATATGTGGAGAAAGATGTGTACTGGAGCTGAGTTACCAAAGGGTAGATTCCACTTGATTTTCTTTGGGGTGCCCATTTCTCTCCCATTCTCATCCATCTGTTCCAGGGGGAAATATGACTCAGGATTTTCCAACCAGACCTCTGCTTTCCTCTAGAGAATAATTTGATTGAGAATGAGAATGTGACCCCACTTGGTCCAATAAGAATGAAATCCAGGACTTTTACTGAGTTTCTAGCAAGAAATATTTTCTCTTTTCTCCTATACTTGAAGCTTGGGATATATGAGCCTGGAGATCCAGAAGCCACCTCTTAGATCCTTAAAAGGATACCTCAGAATGGATAGCATGTTTGAAAAACATAAATTGATTTATTTTAGCCCCTAAATCCACTCTGAAGAAGTTAAGTTGCATGGGCCAGTAAGTTATTTAATCACAGATTTTCTACCTTTTAAAACCAAGTACATCTCTTAGCTTACTTCAAATTAAAAACCAAAAAAATTTTATACCAAATTATAAAAGCTTTGTTTTAATAAGTAGAATACTGATTACTTTATTTCCTATCTGTTACCTTTTCAAAAACTTCATAAAATCAATGCATAAAACAAACATTTGCATATTTATGTTTATTCAATTAAATTGAAAAATTGAGATTTCCACAGTAGCTGGTTTCTGTGATACTGTGGTTTCACCCTAGCCCTGTCATCTATGATCAAAAATTCTGTTGCCGTCAAGGTCTTGTCTCTGCCATGTTCTGTTCAATTTTATTGATCCCCAGATCTGTCAGATTTCTTGTCATTACAGAAATCAAGAAGATAGATAGATTATTTAATTATATATGGTATTATAATAGGAGAAGATCATGCTTATGTGAAAATCCCTTTTTGCCATGGCATATGGAAGTATTTTGGAACAAGTTGAGCTTTTGGTGTCCTTCAAACCAAAGTTGTAGTGGAAACTCCCACTTTGTCAAATCGTTACAACACTTTTTATTTGTTTAAGGGCCGCATCCCTGACATATGAAAGTTCCCAGGCTGAGGGTCGGAACTGCAGCTGCCAGTGTATGCCACAGCCACAGCAATGCCAGATCCTTAGCCCACTGAGCGAGACTAGGGATCAAACCTGCAACCTCATGGATATTAGACGGGTTCGTTACCACTGAGCCACAGTGGCACTCGCATAGTGACTTCTTTTAAAGTCATAAGTTAAATTCAGTGTGTCTTGAAAGAGCATGAAGTTTTGATTATGACCAAGTTTCACTTGCAGAAAATAATTAAGGATCATCTGATACAGGCAAATTGTAATTTATACATAAATTAACACTTTTTTTTTTTTGGTCTTTTTGCCATTTCTTGGGCCGCTCCCTTGGCATATGGAGGTTCCCAGGCTAGGGGTGGAATCGGAGCTGTAGCTGCCAGCCTATGCCAGAGCCACAGCAACGCAGGATCCGAGCCGCGTCTGCGACCTACACCACAGCTCACAGCAACACCGGATCGTTAACCCACTGAGCAAGGACAGGAATCGAATCCGCAACCTCATGGTTCCTAGTCGGATTCGTTAACCACTGCGCCACTAGGGGAACTCCACACATCTGTTTCTTACATTTAATGATCTATGATATAAAATAATACATACGATCTTTCATTAAACAAAGTTGTTACCTTTTTCTTACATGTGTCATCTCCCTATTCTCATATTCCTGTGAAATGCTTTGTTGCCTCTACTACATGAGGGTCAGATAAATTCCCAGGTTGTTTCTTAAACTATCAGAAAGACCTCTGTTTGAACAGAAGAAATTAGGCACCAAATTTATATCTTAATGAAAATAGGTAGGCACTGAATGGGATACAGAAATCCAGAGAACATACATTCTTAGTCTGCTGTGCTAGGGCTAAACCAATACTCATTCAGAGCATGGAGGGCACTTCCCAGAAATAGGTATAATTAAGTAAAATACTACATCTAGTCCTCTGGCTCCAGGTTCCTTCTCCTCAAGGTAGACATCAATTTATTGTGCCCATTTTGCAAAATTTGCTAAAGAAGGTTATTGTAATCACAATCAGGTAAATCACTGTCTCTCCTTTTTTTTTTTTTTTTTGCTTTTTCAAGCCACTCACACAGCACATGGAGGTTCCCAGGGGTCGAATCGGAGCTGTAGCTGGCCTATGCCACAGCCACAGCAACATGGGATCCTACACCACAACCTATACCACAGCTCATAGCAATGCTGAATCTTTAATCCACTGAGCGAGGCCATGGATTGTACCCGCATTGGCATGGATCCTAGTCAGGTTGGTTAACTGCTGAGCCACAAAGGGAACTCCAAAACCACTGTCTCTTGTTCTGCATTGTAATTCAACTCTGTAGGCATTTTTGGAATTTGTCTGAGAGGAACTGAATTTATGGTACACTTAGTTTGGGTCTGGTGACATGTATTTATGTAGTTTGTAGGCACTTCCATTGATAGGTGTTATTACTAGGAGTCTCAGTGTGAGAATAACTTCTGAGAATCTTCCTTGATCCCACTGTGCACACCCACTCAGCAACAGGATACAGGGACACCAATGACAAATTGGTAATGGGTGCTATCAGATCAGTTACTACCCAAGAGATCTCGAAATAGCCTGAAGTCCAATATCTCACATATAAAAGAAACTTGATAAAGGCTTTCCCAAATTTAGCAACAATATTAAAATTGTATATGGACTTTATCAATAAAGAGTTGTGAGGCTGAAACTTCTAAATTTTTATTAAGAATAAACAAATTTAGAGTTCTCTTGTGGCACAGCAGGTTAAGGATCTGGCGTTGTCACTGTAGGCTCGGGTTCCATCCTTGGCCTAGGAACTTGCACATGCAGTGGGCGTGGCCAAAAAAAAAAAGAAAAAAAAGGAATAAATAAGTTTAAATTAACTATGCTATAGGAAAGGCTGAATTATCTTCGATTCTCTGGATAAAAAACTACATTCTGAAATATGTCATATGATGAGACAATTGAGTATGCAGCTAAAACTGTAGGAAAAAAGTATTAGAGAGATTTATCAGGAAGTCCCTCAATTAAAATAATTTTCTTACTTTTCTGGATTTTGTGATTTTTGTGGTATTTCAGGCTTTTGAAATTTGTAATCTGTTGCAATTTCTACCATCTGTCTAAATAATAGTCACTTCATTTGCAGATTTTGTATTCACAACTTTGTATTCTTTTTCTTAAAGAAATCTCCCTTCCCAAATTGTTCCAAGACACACAAAACCTGGACCCACACATACCTTCAAAATAAATATCAATACAGTTCTATCTATTTGAGTGCAAAGTAAAAAATTCTGGAGTTCCCATTTTGGCTTAGCAGTTAAGAACCCAACATAGTGTCTGTGAGGATGCGGGTTTGATCTCTGGCCTTGCTCAGTGAGTTAAGGTGCTGGCTATGGCATAGGTCAGCAGAAAGGGCTCAGATCTGGCATTGCTGTGGCTGTTGCATGTAGGCAGCTACAGCTCCAATTTGACCCTTAGCCCAGGAACTTCCATATGCCACAGGTGTGACCCTAAAAAGAAAAAAAAAATTTCTGCCTATTACCCACGAGTTTCCAAATATATGGATGATTTGCTGAATTTTTAAAATCTCTCATCAAAATGACTATCTCCTCAGATAGTCATAATCAATAAATGACATTTCAGGAACAAATACATAAGAATCTGATTTACAGCCTCTGCCATTCCCCAGGCAATGGAATCTCATTTGTTTGGGGGTTCAATTCCACTAAAAATTAGAGAAAGTTTTAAATTACTCTGGTTGTCATGGAAAATCATGTTCTGACTCTTTGCCTCCTTACCACATGCTTTTCCTCATCTAAACACAGCAAGTTCTTCTTTTACATTTTTATTCAATATCTTTTGGCTAAGCGTAAAACAGTCGCTATCAATTTCTCACCAGTTCCTGAACATTCCTAAGTTGAAATTATTTTAGAGTAGTTATTCATGGGGCTTGCAAGTTGAAATGAAAAAGCACTGAAAATCAATTTCATTATAAGCTTTGAAGTAGAGATGTTGCATCAAAAACTTGAATGGTTAGTAGGTGGTATTTACTTATTTCATTCTGGAATGCTATAGCACAGCAGCTTTTAAACCACTGAAAAACCCAGCTGGTGATTTTCTGAAATACATTCCCTGTACATAATCAGGGGAGTCTCAGCTTGACTGGGTGTTTGCACAGAATTCACTGAAAAGAATACATCTGTATTATTTCATGGCAGTGACTTCATTTGTAACATTATGCATTTTTCCTTCTCATAGTGGATGCTTCGGTTAATGATCCTGTTCCATAGCAGGTTGGATATTTTCCCTGGTGGGTATCAAAATAGTGAGACTAACAAATGGTTCTCAAAACCCTGAGGATGGTTCAAAAAATCAAAGTTTGCAGTATTTAATGGGCCAGAAGCCTAAGGTTTTAAAGCCATGCATACACAAGCAATGTAGTAGAGAACTGGCAATTGACACTGGGAAATTTTAATAGTCCCAAGTATAACTAACTTCTGTGGGAAACCAGAGCTCCTCCCTAATCTCATTCACTTCAACCAATGAAAAGAGCCAAGGGCAAAATGGAGTCCTAAGTATACACAATTTAGGTCTTGATATCAGGAGAGGACAATTTAGTGGAAATTGGAAAGATCTAGTCAATAGAATTCTGAGACCATCACTCTATGCCACTGGGCTGCCTTTCTTCATTCTCTTCCCCTCACTGTGACTCATCTGACAAGGTAGAGATTTCCTGTATGAAAATCCCTCAGCACCCCTATTTAAACAGACCCTTCCTTTGTGGGTACTGGGATATCCAAGAGCAAACAGAAAGCTTTTTACCAGCAGAATCCTTATTGAGGATGTCCTAACCTTGGAAGGTCTAGTGGATGGCAAGCTGGGGGCTAGGAAGAGGAGACGGGCAAGCTCCTCTCCAGTCCTTAAAAACAGGCTCTCCTTTTCTTTTCTCTCTCTCTTTTTAAAATTTTATTGGGGTATAGTTGATTTACAATGTCGTATTATCTTCAGGTTTACAGCAAAGCAAATCGGTTACACATACAGGGCTCTCGTTTTTGCTGCCAAGCTTCCTAAGGGAAATTGCAGGTGGCCAAGGGTCAATTGTTTCAGCCAGTCAGAGAAGACCTAGGAACAAGGTGTAATCTGAAGGAATTCTCATGGATCTTACGTCCAACTACTGCATCAAGAAGGTGGTCAGATAGTGTTTTAACTAAAACCCAGGCATCAGGCTGGCATATTACAGTGACTGTGGCAGGTTACTCTGGCAGGTTACATGACTGAACTCTGCAGGCCAGGCCTAAGGAAAATGTGGCATGAGTGCCTACAATACACCATCAGTGCCACCCACCTTCAAGGTCAGAGGAACAGCAGGAAGTAGTGGAGCTGTGAAAACTAGATAGCCTGCCCTGCGGGAATTCAGCAGTTGTCTCTCTATCTTGGGCACTGCACACAGTATCCTAATTTTTCAAGGGAATTTAGAAATCTGGAGTTTCCCATGAAATCTCCTGATTTTTAAAGTTTTGCCAGTTGATTGAAACTTAAAAAAAAAGATGCTGGCTGATACCATGCTGGTCAAGCAAAAAGTATCTTCAAATGGGATGTGGTTCATGGGCCACCAATTTATAGGCTTTGCCAGGTGTTTACCATATGTTTTGGGATCTTGATGTCCCCCTGACTCTGTGTGGCAGTAAGATGTTTCAGGAATCAGGAGATCTAAGGTTCCTATTTCTTTATATGAGACAGTGGGACTAATTTTCCTACTTAATAATAAGAGATACTAAAAACAAAATGTAGAGATTCAAATTCCAAGAAATATAATTATTACATTGCATTGAACTGGAATTGGAATTGAAGATAATTTTGCTTTCATTTTCATCTCAAAGCCTGGGTAGAAAGAGAAAAACCAATGGAGAGCTATAAAATACTTAGGTTGACAATATCTAATGTGGATGAGACTTTAAGGATAAATTTTTATGTAGGGTCAATTACTCAATACTCTTTTTGAATAGGTAATATTAGTACATAGAAAAAAATACATTGTATTAGATTTGGAAGTAGGAATAGGAAGCTCTATCTATAGAAAATCTGAAAGTATCACTATTTTATGAGCTATCATATTATGATTCAACTCGGGGGAAACCAATAAAATTATAGTACCTTTACTTCATTTTACAAATATAATAAGGTAAGGGCATTTATTGGGGGGGGGGATCTGGATTAATTTGAAGCAAATAAGCCATAGGCTGTCTGTAGATAACTTAAAAAGTAACTCACTGGAAGCTCAAGAGAATGTGTGACATGAATTAAAAAGACCAGACTTATGGAAGGAAAAAATCCTTCATCGTTGATTGCAATGTCTAAAATAATGTAATGTTAAAGATTATCATCAAAAGGGATAGAGCATTTCTTTCAAAATAAAGATTGCTCAAGGGGAAGATCAGGTGAAAATAAAATTATGTGAAGAAAAAATATCCAAGACTAACCTTGAGTTAATACCTCAAAAATGTATAGAAACACATACATGCACCACACAAGTACCAGTAAAATGAGAGTTTTGAATAAAAATGGATGGGTTGCTCAGTATTGATAAGTTATATCCTGGCTGTTATGTTGTACTATTGTTTTGCAAGATGTTACTGTTGGGGATACTGGGTAAAGGGTACGTGGGATCTCTGTGTTTCTCTCAACTGTATGGGAATCTACAATTATCTAGAAATAAAATTTTTAATTTTGAAACACTAATAAAAAGGTAGAATATTGGAGTTCCTGTTGTGGCTCAGTGGGTTAAGAACCCGACATAGTGTCCTGAGGATGTGGAAACAATGCCTGGCCTTGCTCAGTGGGTTAAGGATCTGTTGTTGCCACAAGCTGCAGCATAGGTCACAGATGCCATTGGATTTGGCATGGCTATGGCTGTGGCGTAGGCTACAGCTTCAGCTCTAATTCTACCCCGGCCTGGAAACTTCCATATGCCGCAGACGCAGACTTAAAAAGAAAAAAAAGGTAAAATATCAATGATGAGATGTTAAAATATTGAAAGACAGGAATATTACTGGGTAGGCACTTAATGACCACAGTGTAAACATGTACAGAGAATAGAGAGAGAATAAATGGGTTGTTTGCTTCAGTGTGAGGAAGACATAAAGGAACTTCTCATTTCTATAGCGTCCTTTGAAAGAGAAAGATAGCAGGTACTATTATCAAATATTGGCAATTACAAGTACTAGCCTCAAGTTAGTAGTAAGTTATGGTAGTTCAGAATCTGTAAGTTGTCACTGTCAGCTGTTAGCCACTGTGAGCCTGAGGTTAGAACACTGCTTTATTATCTTTGTATGCCTAATGCCTTTGAAGAGTAACTGGCATAAAAGAAGTGTTCAATAAATGCTTATTTTTCTATAGAAAGAAGGAAGAAAGAAAAAGAGGAGAGAAAGAAAGAAAGAGAGATGAGAGAGATAGAAGAAGAAGAAAGAAGAAAGCAAAGAAAAGAAAGAAGAAAGAAGACCTAAAGAAAGACTCCCGAAACAGCAACAGCAATAACGACCACAGACAATGAGAAAAAGGAAGACGGCAGCGACCGACCCAGAGCATCATGCCGTGCGGATGTGGAGAGGGAGGAAGAAAGAGGGAGTGAGGGCATAAGAATCTGTGAAATGCCAGGGCAAGCACAGTCCTCAGGAGTCAGTATAACTCAGTAATTAAGCTGAATGGCCTTGGACTACCCGGGCTCAAATCTCGGCTCTTTCCCTAACTAGTGGGAGAGTTATGCACTATTTAATCCTTAGATACTCACCCTTGAAATGAAGATGATGAAATAACACCACCTATTTCACAGGTTTTGGAAAACTCAGAAAAGTATAATGGAACAAGAGCACAGAGCCTAGGAAACAATAAACACTCAGGGAACATTAGGGGCTGTTCTCCATAAGCAAGAGCCCAGTGCTAGCTGTGAGAATTACAGGCCAGTGATCTTCCTTCATACTGGGTAAATTAGTTAAAAGTAGAATAATGATAATCACTAGTGACTAAGATTATTTTTATTTACTTATTTATTTTGCTTTTTAGGGCCTCATCTACAGCTTATGGAAGTTCCCTGGCTAGGGGTAGAATTGGAGCTACAGCTGCTGTCCTGCACCACAGCCACAGTACTGGTGGGGTTTGAGCTACATCTGTGACCTACACCGCACCTCACGGCAATGCCAGATCCTTAACCTACTGAACAAAGCCATAGATCAAACCTGCATGCTCATGATTACCTAGTCAGGTTATTTTCACTGAGCCACAATGGGAATACCCAAACAACTAGGATTAATAGAGCAAATGCAAGAAGATAATCCCTGCACATCTACTGGAGTTCTTCATGAACACAACTGTATGTTAAATACTTGGTAAGTGGAAGACACCTTATGAAGTATTTAACTTAATGCTAATAATAACCCTAAGAGGTAGGTGCTACTATTATGCCCAGTTTACCCATGAAGAAATCAAGACAAAAGAGGTCAACTAGTGAGTCAGCTAACAAAGTCAGTGTTTGAAGGGCTGGCTCAAGAGCTCCATGTTTGGCATCCTCCTTTGGGGAATAAAGAAAATTAAAGTGTGGAGTTCCCATCATGGCTTAGCAGAAATGAATCTGACTAGCATCTTTGAGAATGTAGGTTCAATTCCTGGCCTCATTCAGTGGGTTAAGGATCTGGTATTGCCGTGAGTTGTGGCATAGCTCGCAGATGTGGCTTGGATCTGGTGTTGCTGTGGCTGTGGCGTAGGCCAGCAGCTGTGGTTCCGATTGGACTCCTAGCCTGGGAAACTCCATATGCTGTGGGTGCGGCCCTAAAAAGGCAAAAAAAAAAAAAAAAGAAGGAAGGAAGGAAGGAAGGAAGAAGAAGAGAAAGAAGAAAGAAAGAAAGAAAGAAAGAAAGAAAGAAAGAAAGAAAGAAAGAAGAAAGAAAGAAAGAAAGAAAGAAAGAAAGAAAGAAAATTAAAATGTGATCAAGGACTTAAATATCAAAGGATGTGCTATAGATTATCAGGTAGTACACATTTTATTAGAGAGTGAACAAACAAACAAACCAAAAAAACACTGTGAAAAGGGGATCTCAGGTATTAATAGAAATTATTTCTAATGGCTGTCTAATTAGTATAAAAACAGTCTTAGGAATAAAAAGTATGCATGGATTAACTTCCTCATGCCTCATTGATTCTAGGAGAAGCAACTAAAATGATCAAGTAATTTCTGGAAAAAATAAACAGAAAACTGGTAACTTGGTTGCCTCTGAAAGAATCTGAGTGACTGAAAGAGAGGGTAAGAGACCTACTCTTCAGTGTATACCCTTTAGAGTTTTCTAAGACAAAAATTTACCTTTGTGTATTTACAAAAATGCATGTCTAAAAAAATAAAATAAAATGCCCAGAGCTTGAAGAATATGTTTGGGTATCCAGTTTGATACCATAGAATGCTAAAGTCTCAATTTATCCTTGTGTAGTTAATGGATTAGATAGACATTGACTTCAAACCAATATGGTATTTATGGATTTTAAGCTTGAATTTTATTTATATATTTATTTATTTGTTTATTTATTTATTGTCTTTTTTTAATATGCCACGCCATCGGCGTATAGAGGTTCCCAGGCTAGAGGTCAAATCGGATCTGTAGACACTGGCCTACACTGCATCCATAGCAAAACCAGATCTGAGCCTCATCTGTGACCTACACAACAGCTCACAGCAACTCCAGATCCTTAACCCACTGAGTGAGGCCAGAGATCAAACCTGCATCCTAATGGATCCTAGTCAGATTCATTTCTGCCGAGCCATGAAGGGAACTCATTAAGCTTGAATTTTATTGATTATTATATTACCTTTAGAATTCACATAATCTTTTTACTTTATATCTTAATTATTTTCATTTCTGTGCAACTTCTTTCTTTTACCATTAAAGTCTAATTAACCTTTGAGTATCTAGTCCCAATTTTATATATTTCTTTGATTGTCTGGTATAATAGTAATGAACTTTGTGGTAGATTGAAAAAGGGCCTCCCCAAAGATATCCATGTCCTAATCCTCAGAAAGTTTTAACTTTTTCATGAAGAATTTTTGCATATTACCTTATATGGCAAAAGGGACTTTGCAAATGTGATTAAAGATATTAAGATGAAGGTCTCTCCTGGATCTTCTGGGTGGACCCAGTATAATCACAAAGGTCCTTATATGAGGAAAACAGGATATTTCAGAGAAGGAGATATAAGGACAAAAGCATAAGGATAATAGGTAAGAGTGATGCAGCCACAAGCCAAGGAATACAGATGGTCTCTAGAAGCTGGAAAAGGAAAGGAGCAGATTTTCCCCAGTGCCTCCAAAAGGAACATAATCTTGCTGATATCTTCATTTTAGCCCTGTGAAACTCATTTCAGAGTCTGACCCCTAGAACTGTAGGGTAATAAATTTGTGTTATTTTAAGCTCCTAAGTTTATGGGGACCTGTAACAGTAGCAATAGGAAATTAGTACAAATGCTTTTCTTCCAGTTCTTTTAATATTGTAAATCAGGAAACAGATACATGGATAATACAACACTGATGAATAAAAATTTTACCATTTTATTTTATTCACAAGAGGTTTATCCACAAAATTCAGGTTATTATGACAGGAAGAAACACTCAGCAACGTTAATTATAATCAACGACCAATTTGTAAACACCAAATAGTTATCTTAGAAGTGAAAACTGTGAGTTCCCTTCATGGCTCAGTGGTTAACAAATCTGACTAGGAACCATGAGGCTGCAGGTTCTATACCTGGCCTTGCTGCAGTGGGTTAAGGATCCGGCATTTCAATGAGCTGTGGTATAGGTCACAGACACAGCTCGGATCCTGAATTGCTGTGGCTCTGGCATAGGCCCGTGGCTACAGCTCCAATTAGACCCTTAGCCTGGGAACCTCCATATGCCGCAGGTGCGGCCCTAGAAAAGGAAAAAAAAAAAAGTGAAAACTGATTAGAACAATTAAAGTTGATTAAAAGAATATTTATTGACTTAAGTCAGGTGCCAGTCAAGGTCTGAGGCCCAGGTGAGTTGATCTAGATCTAAACGACTAAGCAGAGAGCAAGAGCAGAACGTATAGTATTGGATCAGCCTTGAGCCCACAAAGGATGAGGGAGTGTTTCTGGAGGCAGAGCGTGGAGGCCGGCCAGGATACAATAGAGTGCACAATGGAGGGAGCCTGTGGGTGAGGAGAGAGCCTGCTCCCACACCTGAGAGTAAAAACTAACTCTTTAGGATATTCCCAAACACCTAGAATGGCCACAGTGATTTGCAATGCTCAATTCATAGTTTAATCCTTTAGATGGAACTGAGTAATCTTCAGAAGGCAAGAAGATTTTTCCCATTCAGACCTGCAGTATGAGACTAATTGATCCCCACAATAGCCATAAAGTCAGCAGAACAATAAGTACATGGAGAATCAGAACTCTTATAATACCACATGGTTTTGTAATAAAATAATCCTGACAGTTTATTTAACTTTGTATATCCCTTTGTTCCCCTCTTCTCCCAACTGTCCCCCCAACTTCTCCCATTTGTTTTTGAGCCTAATAGATTGTAAAACATTTACAGGAACCTGTTTGGCACAATGTAGCTTTAACTTTCTTTAAAAGTTAAAGCTTTTAAAGAGTTTTTGTAATTACAAGCCATAAATATTCCAAACATTGTGTTCAGTTTAGAGTAGTTTACTAGTAATTACTAAGACATAGTTTGTCTTAGAAATTAAAAATGGAAAGAAGCAAGTATTTCCAGGTAGAATTACAATTCATTGGTAAAAACAGAATTAACATTTGTAAGGTGCAAAGATGAAGAGTTAAATTTCAAATAGACCGAGCAATATAATCATTTCTATTCCACTGTAATGACTTCTCAAACTTACCTAACTTTTAAAACAGACTTGAAAAAGTTAGTGGCCTTATCTCATTTAAAAGCAAGGTTAAATGTGCTATGATTAAATGGGATAAGTATTTTAAGAGATAATTCAGAGAAATATGTGTATACACCGTAGGGCTCTTAAAACTTAACTTGTCCTGATTATGCTCAAACTAATCACTCTATTATCTCCATTTGACAATTTTCTACACTTAGTTAAACACATGGTTCACAATATATTAAAGGATGATACCCGAAAATAAGAATTAGATAAGCTTATGATATGATCAGATCAAATTAAGTTAATAGTAGATTAAAAGTAATAGGAGAAAAAGTATTCTTACAAAGAGATGATGAATCAAGAATGTTAAATGTTTAATATTTCCTTGTGTTATCATTTAAGAGCATTTGCACCCTAGAAGTAAGGCTGAGATTGCCCCTTGACCTTGGCTATAGTTATAAATTTTTCAAACTTTTGCTCTTCCTGACTTGTTTCAGAAACAGATAAAGGTTTCTGTGTTGGGATGAGGGAGGTATCTTGCTAGGGATTCCTTCTGCCCTATGAGTTTTTTTTTTTTAAATTACTCAATGAATTTTATTACATTTATAGTTGTAAACAATCATCACAACCCAATTTTATAGCATTTCAATCCCAAACCCTAGGTGCATCCCCCTACCCTCCAACCTGTCTCATTTGGAAACCATGTTTTTCAAAGTCTGAGTCAGTATCTGTTGTGCAAAGAAGTTTATTCTGTCCTTTTTTCAGATTCCACATGTCAGTGAAAGCATTTGATGCTGGTGTCTCGTTGTCTGACTGACTTCGCCTTAGCATGATAATTTCTAGGTCCATCCATGTTGCCGCAAATGCCGTTATTTCCTTCCTTTTAATGGTTGAACAATATTCCATTCTGTATATGTTTCACATCTTCTTGATCCAGTCCTCTGTTGATGGACATTTAGGTTGTTTGCATGTCTTGGCTATTCCAAATAGTGCTGCAATGAACATCAGGAGTACATGTGTCTTTGCAAGTCATGGTTTTCTCTGGATAGATACCCAGGAGTGGGATTGCTGGATGAAATGGGAATTCTATTTTTAGTTTTTTGAGGAATCTCCAAACTGTTTTCCACAATGGTATCACCAATTTACACTTCCACCAAGAGTGTACTAGGGTTCCCTTTTCTCCACACCCTCTCCAGCACTTAGTGTTTGTAGACTTTTTGATGATGGCTATTCTGGCCAGTGTAAAGTGGTACCTCATCGTGGTTTTGAGTTGCATTTCTCTAATAATGTGTGATGTTGGAGATCTTTTCATGTGTTTTTTGGCCATCTGTATGTCTTCTTTGGAGAATTGTCTATTTAGATCTTCTGCCCATTTTCAATGGGGTTATTTGTCTTTTTGGTATTGAGCTACAGAATGTGACCTATGGATTGATTTCCTTGACACAGTAGTTGTCCAGGCAGGAGCACACAGCCTAAGCTTGGCTATTTATGCCACCTTATTCCAGCAGATGGACAAGTGACAAGACAAACCCATCAAAACGTTCACATGATCTGACATTTCCTCTCTTAATGATGATGAAACTGAGAGGATGTGAACTTGAACTTCTGTTCCCTTCACTGCCCTGAAACTGACCTGGTCAAGAGCACTGATAACTTTAGATTGCCAGAGCTAATTGTCGCTTTGCTCTTCTCTCTCTTCTTCTTTTTTTTTTTTTCTTCCTTTCCTAGGGCTGCTCCTGTGGCATGTGGAGGTTCTCAGGCTAGGGGTCCAATCGGAGCAGTAGTTGCCAGCCTACGCCAGAGTCACAGCAACGCCAGATCCAAGCCACGTCTGTGACCTACACCACAGCTCACGGCAATGTTGGATCCTTAACCCACTGAGCAAGGCCTGGGATGGAACCCTCAACCTCATCATGCCTAGTTGGATTCGTTAACCACTGAGCCACGACGGGAACTCCACTTTGCTCTTCTTCTCTTATTTGACCTCTCAGAAGCATTCAAAGCAGTTGAACACCTTGTCTACCAGGTGACAATTTTATCCTCTTTGGAGCCTTTCTCTTGGCTTCTGGAACCTCACACTCTGATTTTTCCCCTACTACACTGGCCATTTATTTCAAGGCTTCTTGGCTGCTCTAAGTTTGAGTTCAGGGTTATTTCCCTGGCGTCCTTCCCCCCCCCCCCAACTTCTAGACTCTTGCCCTAGAAGTTCTTATCTAGACCCTAGGGTTAAATACCATCTACCTGATAATGGAATCCAAATCTTTGTCTCCAGATTTATCTTCTCAGTTTTACCTATTTGACATCCCTCTCAGATGTCTAGAATCTCATACCTACCGTGATGGAGCATAACTTGTGATTCTCACATTGAACCCATTCCCCAGCCTAAACCATCTGCTTCCCTCTTTTGTCCACCTGAGGAAATACCACCATCAATCCAAACCTAGTTGCTAACATCAAAAATATAGGCAGTTTCCCTAATGCCTCTTATTCTATCAGCTCCCAAATCAGTAAGACTTCTCCACCTACCTCCAAAACATACTCCAAGCCCACGCACTTCTCTCTGAGAAGACCACTACCCTAGTCCAAGGCAGCATCATCTCTCACCTGGGCCACTGCAGTGCCATCTCACTGGTTATTCCACTTCACCTCTCTGTGTTTAATCATTTCTTGCCACAGCATCATCTAGCTTCTTGGCGTTCAGATTCTTTGTAAATTTTACTTCCTTAGAGAAGTTTTCCATGACCAGTCACTCCCTCCAGTTCTAATTTGGGGCATAGCTTTTCTCTCTCTGTCTCTCTGTCTGTCTCTGACTCTCTCCTCAATTTAGAGACCCATGATAGGAATCTGTGCTCCATGTCTTGCTCACCACTGTGCCTGTAGCACCTAGTACAGACTTGATAGAAATCTATTTCATGACTGATTGAGGGAGCTCGCTGGAGCTTGTCTGAGTTTAACTCCCTTTAAATCCCCTGGCAATCCATAAGTCTATGTATTTCACAACAGCCCTCTAGACTTCCACACCAAGTCATTAACCTTGCCCTTGTCATAATTTTATTGCACTTTTTCTAAGAAGCATCCAAGTTTACAAAACTGAGGTCTTTATCTTTTACTTACGATTTGAATATATATTAAGACATTACCTTTTGTCCATCAAATTGCAATTTTTTCCCATTTTTTTTAGGGCCACACCCAGCGGCATATGGATAGTTCCCAGGCTAGGGGTCCAATCAGAGCTGTAGCTGCTGGCCTACACTACAGCCACAGCAATCCCAGATCCAAGCCACATCTTCAACCTAACAGCTCACGCAATGCTGGATCCTTAACCCACTGAGCAAAGCCAGGGATCAAACCCTCAACCTCATGGTTCCTAGTCAGATTCATTTCCTCTATGGCACGATGGGAACTCCTTTTCCATTTTTTAATTGTTACTTTAAATTTGTCAGTGGGCTTTAATATTTTTATTTTTTTTATCACTGTATAGAAGGTTAAAGTGTTAAGTTCCTGTCTTTAGTGTCATACTTAGAAATATTTTTCCTTCCAAAAGATTATATGAATATTGATTTATTGTTTTCTGGTATATTTTTTGCAAATTGTTGCATTTAATTCCTATGGAAATTGTTTCACTGTCAAGTGGGAGGTAAGGATTCAACTCTGTTCTTTCCAAATGTTAAACCAATCATACCAACTCATATTCTTAAGTCCATCCTTTTGCCAGCAATGTGAACTTGGGACAGTATGTGTGGTGGTTAAAAGGATGGCCTTGAGTTCAGAAAGCATAGATTAAAACCAGGCTGATGCTCATATTTACCTGTTGTCTAGTGTCTCTAAAGCTCAGTTCCTTCATCTGCATAAAAAGGGATAATAGTATTATCTGTCTCAAAGAGTTGTGGCAGAAATAAAATGAGAATATTGTGAAATACTCAACATGATACCTGGGGCATGGTAAGATCATTACTCTTCTTGTTAATGTTAATACTACTGTTCTTATTTTTATTTACTTAACATCTGGTAGGGTACTCCCCATGACCACTTTTCCCCCTAAACTTTTATATTTCTTAATTTAACCTTTCAGCTTCAAATAGAATCTTGGTTGAAATTGTATTAGATTATATTATAGAATCGCCATGTTTGTAATATCCAGTCTTCCCATTCAGGAGCAAAGCATAGCTCTCATTTTTCATTGTCTATTTTAAAAGCTGTGCTTTCTTTTTTTCACCTCATTCTTATTAGTCTTATTCCTAGGTAATTTATATATGTTTTATTGTTATCTCTAATGGGATCTCTTATCTCATCATATGTCTATTTATAATCCTATCATTACTTAAAGATTTTTCTCTGCATATCTGGTTATAGCCTTCTTTGCTAATGATATACTATATATATATATAATATATTTCTCTTTTTTCATTCATCAGACTTGTCTAATGTTTGTTTAATTTACTGGCCTTTTAATGATTTTACATATCAATTATATTTTTGTTTTGTCTATTTTATTTTCCCTGTTTTAATGTATTTTTTCCTTGTAGATTTATTAATTAATTCTTCCTGCTTTCTTTTTGCTTTTGGATGTCTTCCCCAACTTTTTAGTTGTGAGCACTATTTATTTAAAATAGGGAGTTCCTGTCGTGACTCAGTGGAAACGAATGTGAATAGCATCCATGAGGATGCAGGTTTGAGCCCTGGCCTCACTCAGTGGGTTAAGGATCTGGCATTGCCATAAGCTGTGGTGTAGCTTGCAGACGTGGCTCAGATCTGGTATTGCTGTGGCTGTGGCATAGGCCAGCGGCTGCAGCTCTGATTCAACCTCTAGCCTGGGAAACTTCATATGCCACAGTGCAGCCCTAAATAAATAAATAAATAAATAAATAAATAAAATAAAATAAAATATAGCTTTGTCCCAATAAGCAGATGAAAAGACACTCAACATTACTAATTATTAGAGAAGTGTAAATTAAAACTATAACCTCACACCGGTCAGAATGGCCATCATTTAAAGCCTACAAACACCAAATGCTGAAGAGGATGTGGAAAAAGCAAATGTAAGTTTGGTGGGAATGTAAGTTTGTACAGCCACTATGGAAAATAGTCTGGAGATTCCTCAGAAAACTAAGGATAGCGTTACCATATGATGAAGCAATCTCAAGTCTGTGCATTTATCCAAACAAAACTATAACTCAAAAGGCTCATGCACCCCTGTGTCCATAGCAGCACTATTCATAATAGTCAAGACATGGGAAAAACTTAAATGCCCATCGACAGATGAGTGGGCACAGAAGATGTAGTACACATATACACTGGAATACTACTCAGCCATAGAAAGAATGAAATAATGCCATGTACAACAACATGGATGAAACTATAAATCATCATACCAAGTGAAGAGAGAAAGACATGATAACACTTCTATGTGGAATCTAAAATAGGGCACAAATAAACCTATCTACAGAACAGAAATAGACTCACAGATTTGTGTTTGCCAAAGGGTAGATGTTGGGAGAGGGATGAAGTGGGAGGTTTGGGTCAGCAGACATAAGCTATTAGACACAGAAGGGACAAACAACAAGGTCCTATTGTATAGTACAGAGAACTATGTACAATGCCCTATAATAAATTAAAATGGAAAAGAATATATCAATATGAATGTTGATATGTATAACTGAATCACTTTGTTCTACAGAAGAAACTAACACAACACTGTAAATACTTCGATAAATACATGAATGAAGGGATTAATTAATTAATTAATTAATAAAATATAGCTTAGGCTATATCACACAGAATTTTTCCCCTGGGATAATCTTATTGTTAATTTCTAATTTGTCAGGGCCTTTCATTTCTGGCAACTCTAGGCTAGAAAATTCAAAATCTTCATGGAAAACAATGATAAAATAACCCTTTTAAGGTATTGTTGATTAAATTACTGACATTCACACATGTTCAGGTCCTAACCAGGTCCATATTAACAGTTTCAGTTTTTACATTTAATTCTCTCATCCTCGTGGAATTTAGGATTTTAGGTGTATATTTGTTATTTTTTCCATGTAACAAACTACCACAACACAGCAGCTTGATAAAACACACATTTATTTATTTATTTTTGTCTTTTTAGGGCCACACCCACAGCATATGAAGGTTCCCAGGGTAGGGGTCAAATCGAAGCTGTAGCTGCCAGCCTACACCATAACCACAGCAATGCTAGATCCAAGCCATATCTGTGACCTATGCCAGAACTTATGGCAATGCCAGATCCTTAGCCCACTGAGTGAGGCCAGGGATTGAACATGCATCCTCATGGATAGTAGTCAGATTCATTTATGCTGCGCCACAATGGAAACTCCAACATACATTTATTAACTCACAGTTTCCATAGATCAGAAGGTCAGTCATGGCTTTGCTGGTCTCCTAGCTAGTCATGGCTTAGCTGGTCTTCTTACAAGGCTGAAATTAGTTGTCAGCTGGGTTGTGGTTCCTTCTGAAGTTTGGGATTGACTTCCAAGTTTACATGGCTCGTGGTGGAATTCATTTCCTTATGGTTGTAGGACTAAGGACTCTCTTTCTTGCTGGCTGTCAGCCAAAGGTCACTCTCAACTCTGAGAGGCCCCTGCAGTTCCCTGATATATGGCTCCCTTAGGGGACCTCTAACAACAGAGAATTTGCTTCTTCAAGACCAGCAGAAGAATCTAAACTCTCTATTAAAAGGCTCAATTGATTAGGTCAGACTCACTCAGGACAATCTCCTTTTTGATTAATCTAAAGTCAGCTAATTAGAGACCTTAATCACACCTACAAAATCTATTCATTCACTTCCCCCCTCTCCCCCTCCTCTCTGTGTAATCTGTTTGTTTGTTTGTTTGTCTTTTTGCCTCTTCTAGGGCAACTCCCTTGGCATATGGAGGTTCCCAGGCTAGGGGTCTCATCAGAGCTGTTGCCGCCGGCCTACACCAGAGCCACAGCAACGTTGGATCCGAGCCTCGTCTGTGAGCTACACCACAGCTCACGGCAACGCTGGATCCTTAACCCACTGAGCAAGGCCAGGGATCTAACCGCAACCTCAAGGTTCATAGTCGGATTTGTTAACCACTGCGCCACGAGGGGAACTCCTGTGTAATATAGTTTGATAACAGCAGAGACACCATCTATTCACAGGTCTGGTCCATAGTCAAGTGCAGGGGATTATACAGAGTGCACCCTGAAGAGCAGGAATATCAGGGATCACATTGGAATTCTGCCTAATTCCATTTGAAGTTAAGTGAAATATCTCAATTTTTTTCCAGAAAACACCCTATTTTTTTCAACACCATTCATTGAATAATTCTTTCTTCAACAGGTTTCAGATGCCACATTCATCATATACTAATTTGCAATATGCATTTCAGTATGCATTTGGCTCTTTCTGCAATTTTGATTTGATTTATTGGTTTGTCAGAAGGCCTTGTAATATTTTAATATCTGATAGGGCTAGTTCTACCTCACTACCTTTTTAAAAGGATTTTCATGTTTTATTCTTACTTTTTAATTTTCTATATAAAATTTAGGAACAACTTGTCTAGGAAAAAATAAATTTGTTATATATTTGGGGGACCACATTAAACTAGCAAATTAACTTAGAGGAAACTGATTTGAATCTTAATCAAGCAAATAATATGTCTTTCTATTAATTCAAGTGTTCTGTATATGTCCTTCCTTTGTAATTGAATGTTTTATTCATGTAAGCTTTGCAAGCTTATGAAGAAAATAAGTTTGGGATTTAATTTGTTTCCATTCTTGAAAGAGTTCCAATAGCATTGGAGTTAATCTTTTTTCTTTAAGGTTTTATGAAATTCCTGTAAAATTGTCTGGGCCTAGTAACGTTTTTAGAAGAGCATGCTTTGACAACTGCTATTTCTTTTTGAAAATTGGTCTGTTTATACATTCATTCTTTTTTATGGTAATTTATTCATTTCATCCAGGTTTTTCAGTTTGTTTGCATAGAGTTAAACAGCGTTATTCAGAATTCTTGGATGTCCTCTTTTCTGTACTTACTTTCCTACTGTCATTTATCAATCTCTGTAGTTACACTTTACCTGTGTTTTTCTTTTAACTCATTTATGTACTCTGTTATTTTCCTCAGAGATTGAGGTTTGGGGTTTATTTAGCAGTTCAATTTTCTATTTTCTAAATTCATTAATACTGCTTTTGTCTTTACTAATAGTTCCATTTTTCTTGTTTACTTTTTTTTCCTTTTCAAACCTTTTTAAGTTAATAGCTTAATTCATTTATTTTTATTCCTTCTTTTTAAAGTAATGTAAATATTTAGGGCTATGACCTTTTTTTGAGCACTGACATATAGTTTTCATTATCATTATCACTGCATTTTAGAAATTTTGCCACTTCAATTTATAGCTCTTCTTTGACCCATGACTCAGTTTATTTAAAAAAATTTAAATTATCAGAAGAAAAGACTCTTTAATTTTTAAATTTATTTCTAGTTTTATTTTATTGTGATCAAATGCATTAATTGAGGAATACTTTACTGTCTAATTATAAACAATGATGACTCCTCCATCGGCATTTGAAAACAAATATTTGTATTTTCATGAACAGAGTTCAACATGCATGAATTGGATTTTTAAAATAATATTGTTTAGGTCTTTTAAGATCTTAGACTCCTATATTAGTATTTTTTGTCCATTTCTTTTTATATTTTCTATCATTTATGCTATTTTGATTGGTGCATGGATTTTCATAACTTTTATGTTTTCATTGTCAATTGTCCTCTTCGGCACTTAAAGGAGGCATTGTTATATAATAGCTTTTATCTTGAATTTCATTTTATTTGATATTGACATCTCAAGACCTACTTTAATTTCTCAACTATTCTGTAAGTTTTAGATGTGTCTGCAGCATACAGTAGAAAGTTAAATTTTCCTTTGGTCTTGTCTGAAAATATTTTCTCTTAATTGTTGAGTTAAACCCATTACATATATTCATATGGTGAATATGTTCGGCTTTGGTTCTCTTAAATTATCCCAGGTTATGTTATATGATGATAGTTCTTCCCTAGTAGCCTAGCAGTTAAGGATCTGGCATTGTCACCACTGTGTCTCAAGTCACTGCTGTTGTGTGGGTTTGATCCCTGGCTTAGGAACTTCTGCATGCCCTAGGCATGGCCATAAATAAATAAACAAACAAATACATAAAAGTTATCCAATGTAATTTGTTTACTCTTGCGTGTATGAGGTGTTTTTTGGTTTGGGTTTTTTTTTTTTTTCCTTGGTGTTTAAGAAGACCTATTTTTTTATTTCTCTGTTTATCTTTTTTTAAAGACACTGTCAATTCCCTAAAAGAATCAATGATAATATTAGAATATTTTTCATCTCCTGTTTCCTTTTGTCCCTTTGTCCCCTGTTATTCATCGATGAAATTATATTAATGTTTGTTTAATTTCCTTTTACTTCCAGTATTTGACTGTCAACTTAAAATAGTATCTTTTGACTTAGAGATATTTGAATGGGACTATTTCCCTCTTTCTTATCTTGACTCTCTAATTTGGTTAGCTAGTTCCCTTCTAAATTGTGAGGACATACAAGGTCTGTTTTCTGTCACCACAGTTTCCTTATTTGTCTTAGTCTTAGTTCCACAGTTAAATATATTTCATTCTCATTGCAAGTTTTTTGCTACTGTTTTTATGATGAAGTTTATTCTCCAATAATTTCCTCAACAAGGACTGATGGGCATTCTTATTCCTTGAATTCTCATGTGCTCAAAATATTTTCCAGGGCCTTGAAGGACAACTTGGGTGCATATAAAATTGTTAGCCCAGTAACTTTACTTGGTATTGACCATTTTAGGTCAATTTTCCATGAACCAGTATATACCTTTTCAAAAAACTGATCCCCAATTTTTTTTGGGGGGCCACACTCGTGGTATGTGGAGGTTCCCAGGCCAGGGGTTGAATCGGAGCCACAGCTGCCGGCCTACATACATAGCAACAGCAATTCAGGATCTGGGCCACCTCTGCAAACTACACCACAGTCCACAGCAACGCCAGATCCTTAACACACTGAGCAGGGCCAGGGATTGAACCTGCATCCTCATGGTTACTAGTTAGATTAGTTTCTGCTGCACCATGATGGGAACTCCCAGATCCCCAATATTTTTAATCTTAGGAATTTTTTTGTGTATTTTCCATTGATCTTGTCTTCTTTTTAGGACTCTAATTTGGTTACATTGGATTTTCTTTGCCTGATTTCTGTATTGTTTTTGAATTCTTTTTAACCCTTTAAAAAAATTTTCAAGGGCCACATACAGAAGTTCCTAGGCTAGGGGTTGAATCAGAGCTGTAGCTGCCAACCTACACCACAGCCACAGCAAAGTGGGAACCAAGCAGCATCTGCAACCTACACCACAATTCACAGCAAGAAAGGATCCCCAATCCACTGAGCGAGGCCATGAACCAAACCTGCATCCTCATGGATGGATACTAGTCAGGCTCGTTACTGCTGAGCCATGACAGGAACTCCAAACTCTTTAAAATTTTTAACTTTTCTAATTTCTATTGCCTCTATCCTTTATATCCCCATGACTTTCCCATATAGCAATTATCCTTGGTTTTCTTATTATTCTTTATTTCTGTAATGGTGTTAGTTTTTTCTCTTTTTTTTTGTTTTGCCACTTCATCTTCATACTATAATGTAACATTTCTTTCTGTTACATTATATTATTCATTTATAGTGCAGTTTGTGGTTTCTTTTTTGTTATTAAATATATTTGATCTATAATATATTTGTTTTAAGTGTACAACATAATGATTCAAAATTTGTATGGTTATAGTCCATGTAAAGTTACTATAAAACATTGGCTCTATTCCTTGTGCAGTACAATATATCCTTGTAGCTTAAAGGTCCAGCATGCTATGAGGCCCAACAGCACTACTCCAACCTCCCGTTTCCTGGGCAAGGTTTGTCTCCAGACCCCAGTGCTGCCCTAGAGCCCAAGACCAGGTACCTGCTTCTGGAGGCTTGCAGGGAAATAGGGGCCCAGGCCTGGGTTATTTATTTTATACACAGTAGTTTATACTTCTTAATCCCCTTCTCCTATCTTGTTCCTCCTCTTTCCCTCTCTCCACTGGTAACCACTAGTTTGTTCCTTATATCTGTGTGTCTGTTTCTGTTGGGTCATATAAATGCCTTTGTTTCATTTTTTAGATTCCACGTATAAGTAAAAACGAGTATTTTTCTCTCTAAGCTTAATATCCTCCAGGTCCATCCATGTTGTTGTCTGTGGAGTAAAGCCCTGGCCCCTCTGTTGGACAGAACCATGTCTAGGGTGGCTGTGTGCTTAGGCACACTTAAGGGAGCCTGCCTGCTTATGGGTGTTGCTATGTCTCAGCCTAGCTATTTATTTAGCCTGAGGCATCCCAGAACAAGCGCTAACAAGCTGGATGAGGAGGTCAGTTCTCAGTGCTAATAGGCTATAGGGAGGAATCCAAAATGGCACATGGTAGAATTAGTTCCCCAAATGGGACACTAATGCCCATGTCACCAGGGCGAGCTCCAGTTGCATCCTGCCACTATGGGAGGCTCTTCAGGATCAGCAAGTGGGTCTGACTCAGTTTCCTTTCAAATTACTGCTTCAATCCTGGCTCCCAGAACATTTGAGATTTAATGCACCCTTTAAGAGTGAGGTCTCCCTGAGCACCACCTCTTGGTGCTCTCACACCCCTGGGCACACACACACTCTGCTGCTGCCACTGCCAAATGCTCCAGGCAGTAACCACATACCTGATCTCTGTCACTTCCCAGGATGCTGCAACTCAGAGCAGCCTGTACAGCACCTTCTATGTGGGCTAAGGGAGATGGGTTGCTTCATGCAAGGTCTACAGGTGGTGGGGGCAAACCACCACAGTTATCACTGACTCCAGAGGCAGTCCTAGCCCACTACCACTAGGGGTCCCTGAACAGGCACCACCTGCAGTTCCAATTACCTCAGAGGAGGGCATTGCAATCAAACACAAGCTGTCATTGCTCTCACTCCTCTGGGAACTCACGCATCCTGCTGCTGCTACTGCCGAATGTTCTGGTCACCCTGTAGATCTGCCTAGAGCTAATTACCACTTCCCAGGGCCCTGCCACTAGGAGTAGCCTGTGCCACCTTCCTGCAGGTCCTTTCTGCTGTTGAGAGCCCAATGACTGGGCACTGATTGCTGGCCCTACCCATTGCCTCCTTCTCCCTGAAAACACACTGAGCATCCTGTGGATAACAGCCTGCTCATACCAAAGAAAGAGACACCAAGTACTCAGACACCCACACCAAAAATAAATAGTAACCCCTTCAAAAATACAAAGGGGTACCCTTGCATAGAAGTAGCCGTACAAGACTAGTTTGGCTTTCCCAAACTCACAGAAAAAGAAAAACACAAATAAGATGAAGAAGCTCAGAAACCATTCCCAGTGAAAGGAATATGAGAATTCACCTAAAGCAGTCAACAATGAAACAGACCTCTGCAGTCTGACAGACATTGAGTTCAAAAGAGAGATAGTGAAAATACTGAAGGAATTAAGAGAGAATATTAACAGTAATGCAGATTCCTTTAGAAAGGAACTAGAATATAAAGAAGAGCCAAGAAAAACTAGAAAATTCATTTGCAGAGATGCAAAATGAGCTAAAGGCAATAAAGAGCAGAATGAATAATGCAGAGGAACGAATTAGTGATGTGGAAGATAGAATAATGGAAATCACCCAATCAAGACAGCAGACAGAAAACCAACAATATAAGAGACCTATGGGGGCCCCAAACAAGTTGAACCCAAATAGGCCCACACCAAGACATATTGTCATAAAAATGGCAAAAGTTAAAGCTAAAGAAGGACTCTAAAGGCAGCCAGAGAAAAGCAAGGTGTTAATTATATGGGAACCCCAATAAGGCTATCGGCTGATTTCACTGCAGGAACATGACAGGCCAGAAGGGAGTGGCAAGATATAGTTAAAGTGCTGAAAGGAAAAAAATTGCAATCTAGAATACTATATCCAGCAAGAATATCATTTAAAATAGAAGGGGAAATAAAGAATTTCTCCAACAAACAAAAGCTAAGAGTACAGCAATACTAAACCCATTCTGAAAGAAATGCTTAAGGACTCCTCTAAATTAAAAGAAAAAAAAAGTAAGAAGAATTAGGATGGAGGAAACCACAATTGGAAAACAGTCACTTAAATAAGCCAGCATACAGATCTAAACATGAAGATATTGAAAAAAAAAAAGAATAAGAAGACATAAAAATCATAAAAAGTGGGGAAGGAAAGTAAGAAAATATAATTCTTTTTTTATTTTAGTGTTGTGTTTGAGCCTATATGACTATCAAGCTAAAGCAGGAAGGGGTTCACATACTTAAAAAACAGGGCAATCACAAATTAAACCCAAACATTACATTCACAAAAACTGAAAAGAAAAGTACTCAAGCATAAAATAAATGGAAACGATCCAACCCAAAGAAGAAAAGAGAAACAAAGAATCAACTGGAAAACAAGGTTTAAAACGGCAATAAATACATATCTATCAATAATCACCTTAAATGTCAATGGACTGAATGCTCCAATCAAAAGATGCAGAGTGGCAGATTGGATAAAAAAGCAAAAACCTTCAATCTGATACCTACAAGAAACTCACCTTAGGGCAAAGGACACGTATAGGTTGAAAGTGAGGGGTTGGGGAAAGATAGTTCATGCCAATAAAAAAGACAAGATATCAGGAGTTGCAATACTCATATCGGACAAAATAGACTTTAAAACAAAGGCCTTAAAGAAAGACAAAGAAGGACACTATTTAATGGTTAAAGGATCCATTCAAGAAGAGGATATTACAATTTTCAATATATATGCCCCTAATATAGGAGTACCCAGATACCTCCAACAAATACTAACAGACATAAAAGGAGAAATTGATGGGAATACAATCATAGTAGGAGACTTTAACACCCCACTCACATCAATGGACAGATACTCTAGACCGAAAATCAGCAAGGCAACAGAGATCCTAAAGGACACAATAGAAAAGGTAGACTTAATCAACATTTTCAGGACATTACATCCAAAAAAATCAGAATACACATTCTTCTCAAGTGCACATGGAACATTCTCAAGAATTGATCACATACTGGGGCACAAAGCTAACCTAAACAAATTTAAGAGTGTAGAAATTATTTCAAGTATCTTCTCTGACCACAATGGCATGAAACTAGAAATAACCACAGGAAAAGAAATGAGAAAAAACTTACTACATGGAGACAAAACAACATGCTACTAAAAAACCAATTGGTCAACAAGGAAATCAAAAAGGAAATTAAAAAATACCTTAAGACATGGAGTTCCCATCATGGCTCAGCAGAAATGAATCTGACTAGGAACCAAGAGGGTTGTGGAGAATCCCGAGTTGCTGTGGCTGTGGTGTAGGCTGGCAGCTACAGCTCTGATTATACCCCTAGCCTGGGAACCTCCATATGACATGGGTGCAGCCCTTAAAAGACAAACAAAAACAAACAAAAAAAACCTCAAGACAAATGATAATGAAGACAAAACTTCTCAAAATCTATGGGATTCTGCAAAAGCAGTGCTCAGAGGGAAACTCATAGCAATACAGGCCTTCCTCAAAATGAGGAAAAATCTCAAATTGACCATGCGACCCACCACCTAAATGAATTAGAAAAAGAATAACAAAAACCTAAAGTCCGTAGAAGGAAGGATATCATAAAGATCAAAGAGGAAATCAATAAAATAGAGATTCTAAAAACAATAGAAAAACATCAATAAGACCAAGATCTGGTTCTTTGAAAAAGTAATCAAAATTGACAAACCTCTGGCCAGATTCACAAAGACGAGAGAAAAAACCCAAATAAACAAAATAAGAAATGAAAAAAAGCCACAATGGATACTACAGAAAAAAAAAAGACTATGAGAGAGTACTATGTACAATTGTATACCAACAAATTTGACAATCTAGATAAAGTTGCCTTTTTTTGTCTTTTTGCCTTTTCTGGGGCCACTCCTGTGGCATATGGAGGTTCCCAGGCTAGGGGTCCAATTGGAGCTGTAGCCACCAGCCTACACCACAGGCACAGCAACATGGGATCCAAGCCACATCTGTGATCTACACCACAGCTCACTGCAACGCCGGATCCTTAACCCACTGAACAAGGCCAGGGATCGAACCCAAAACCTCATGGTCCTAGTTGGATTCATTAACCACTGAGCCACGATGGGAACTTCCAAAAGTGTACAATTTTATAGTGACTTACAGCCTGCCAAAACTGAATCAAGAAGAAATTTCAAGAAGAAATACATCAACTGAACACACCAATCATTAGAAGTGAAATTAAATATGTCATAAAAAACACTCCCTACAAATAGAATTCCAGGATCAGATGGCTTCACAGGTGAATTCTACTAAACATACAAAGAGGCACTTATGAGAGAGGACAAGATGGCGGAGGAGTAGGGGGACACGCTCGCCCTCTCCCACAAACACAACAAAAAAAGCACATCTACAGAATAAAAGACTCTCACAGAACAGCAACTAATCGCTGGCAGAGGAACTTAAACTCCAGTAACGGCAAGAAGTTCGTGACATTACTGGGCAGAATGGGAGAAAAGAGGAGAGTGAGAGAAGGTGAATCTGAGCGGGACGGGCGCTCCCGAAAGGGAACTGAGGAGGAGAAAGGGATCCCGCACCCTGGAAAGTCACCTACCCGGGGGAAAGATCAAATGAACCAGAGGAATCTCCAGATGCAGAGAAGAGTGTAGCAGTAAGTTGGAGTATGGAAAAGCCGATCAAGAACTGAACGGACCATCTGAACAACAGGCACAGTCACCAAAAATTGAGACGCCTAGGTGGGGGCTGGGCACTGAATCCTTGGCTCCAGAGGTTAGTCCCCGGAAAAGGGCTGGGGGACGCCTGGGTGGGAGCTGGGCACCGACACCTCGGCTCCACAGGTTAGTCCGCGAGAACGGGCTGGGTGGGCGGGGTGGAGCGGAAACTGCTTGGGAGGTCTAGAAAGCATTTGATGGGGCAGAGACTGCCTGGGAGACTAGAAAACAAAGCTGTCGCAGAGGAAGGGAGCAATACTCTAGGGGCAGGGAACTGGGAAGCCGCATTAGAGGGAACCTGGGAGAAGAGCCTGGTCTGTGCCCGTGCTGGGGAGGGGAGACAAGAAGGGGTGGGTCCCCATAGAATACCCCCATGCCACAGCAAGCTTACAAGCCCGCTGGATAGCTGAAAGCTGTGCTTCCCAGTGCATCCCCTCCCCCCACCCCCACCACCCCCTATGCTCTCACCAAACCTGGGGCTGCCTGACATCTGGGAGGGCTGGCCTCAACAATTGCCTGAAGCCTACCACCGCAGGGGCTGTCCCTGCACAGGTCTGCTTGCCCTTTGGAGGGGCTACACTTCTGCAGAGCAGCACCACAACACCACCAGCCCCCGAGAAAAGGCCTGCAGCCCAGAAAAGCTAGAACAAGCCTAGCCAGGCAGTGAATAGATCTGCCTAATTCCCGGACGGTTTTTCTGAGTCGGGCTGCCCCGGGGAGGAGCCTCTTGGGTTTCCAATGGCCCTGCTACCTGCCCAAGCCCCCAGGGGGTGCCCCACTCCCACAGAATAGCTGCTCAGCACCACCAGCCCCCTGGAGGACCCCTACAGCCCAGAAAAGCTGCAACAAGCTTGGCCAGACTGTGAAAATATACGCCTACATTTGCAGGCCAGCCTTCTGAGTTGGGCTGCCCTAGGGAAGAGCCTCTTAGGTTCTCAGTGACCCAGATAGCTGCTCCAGCCCCCAGGGGGTGCTGCACTCCTGAGGAACAGCTGCCCAACACTGCCAACCTCCTGCAAGAACCCCACAGCCTAAAAACACCAGAGCAAGCTCTGCATGACCAACTGAAATCTGCTACCATCGTGGTGTGGACCTCCCAGTCCTGTCTGCTCTCAGGAAGTCCTCCTTTGCTTCAAAGAGACCCTGTTAGCCCCATCAACACTCCAGAAAAGCCACACTGCCTCAAAAAAGATTGACCAAAAACGCCAGCCCTCAGGAAATATTCCACGGCGGTGACAAGGCAAACACTGCCCAATAACGGAGAGTACAACTCCCTCAGGAAAAAGAAAACAAGCAAGATGAAGAAGCTGAGAAAACACCCCCAGT
Source organism: Phacochoerus africanus (assembly GCF_016906955.1). Lineage (NCBI taxonomy): Eukaryota > Metazoa > Chordata > Mammalia > Artiodactyla > Suidae > Phacochoerus > Phacochoerus africanus. The sequence goes on along the minus strand of NC_062556.1, from coordinate 33,130,297 downwards.
CAAACCAACAGGAGAACTCACCTAAAACAGTCAACAATGAAACAGATCTCTGCAGTCTGACATACCTGGAGTACCAAAGAGAAATAGTGAAAATACTGAAGGAATTAAGAGAAGATATGAACAGTAATGCAGATACCCTCAGAAAGGAACTAGAAAATATAAGGAGGAGCCAAGGAAAACTAGAACATTCATTTGCAGAGATGCAAACTGAACTAAGGGCAGTAAAAACCAGAATGAATAATGCAGAAGAACGAATCAGTGATATGGAGGATAGAATAATGGAAATCACTCAATCTGGTCAACAGACAGAAAACCGAATCAAAAAACTGGAAAGCAATATAAGAGACCTATTGGATAATATGAAGCGGGCCAATCTACGCATAATAGGAATTCCAGAAGGAGTAGAAAAAGATAAGGGGATGGAAAATATATTTGAAGAAATTATCGATGGAAACTTCCCAAGTCTAAAGGATACTGGGTTCAAGATACAAGAAGCACAGAGGGCCCCAAACAAACTGAACCCAAATAGACCCACACCAAGACACATCATAATAAAAATGGCAAAAGTTAGTGATAAAGAGAGGATCCTAAAGGCAGCAAGAGAAAAGCAGAATGCTACCTACAAGGGAACCCCCATAAGATTATAAGCTGATTTCTCTACAGAAACTCTTCAGGCCAGGAGGGAATGGCAAGAGATATTTAAAGTGCTCAAAGGAAAAAATATGCAACCTAGAATACTCTATCCAGCAAGAATATCATTTAAAATAGAAGGGGAAATAAAAATTTTTTCCAACAAACAAAAACTTAAAGAATACAGCAACACAAAACCCATGTTAAAGGAAATATTGAAAGGGCTTCTCTAAACCAAAAAGAAAGGAAGGAAAGGGAAGAAAAAAGAAAAGAAAAAAAAAGAAGAAGAGGAAGAACTAGGACTGAGGAAACCGCAATCAGAGAGCAGTCACTCAAATAAGCAAGCATACAGATTTAATCATGAACAGGCCTCAAACAAAATAAAATTAAAAAGAAGAAAATAAAAAAGAGTCATCAAAACCATAAAATGTGGGCAAGGGGTGTTAGGAAGTAAATAACCCTTTTTGTTTGTTTGTATGTTTCTCTTCTTAATTTTAATATAGTAATGAAGTGTTGGAACTTACAGGACCATCAGGCTAAAACACACAATTATGGGAAGGGGTTAGCATACTTAAAAAACAGGGCAACCACAAGCCAAAACCAAATATTGTATTTGCAAAAAATGAAAAAAAAATACATTCAAGCAGATAATAACAGGAGACCATCCAACCAAAAGAAAAAAAAGAAAGGAAGAATGGAGAACCATAGAATCAACTGGAACACGAGGTTCAAAATGGCAATAAATAATCATCTATCAGTTATCACCTTAAATGTCAATGGACTGAACACCCCAATCAAAAGGCACAGAGTGGCTGAGTGGATAAAAAGGCAAAAACCTTCAATATGCTGCCTACAAGAAACTCACCTTCGGACAAAAGATACATATAGATTGAAAGTGAAAGGGTGGGGAAAAATATTTCACGCCAATAGACATGACAGAAAAGCAGGAGTCGCAATGCTCATATCAGACAAAATAGACTTTAAAACAGAAAACATAAAGAAAGACAAAGAAGGACACTACTTAATGATTAAGGGATCCATCCAAGGAGAGGATGTTACTATCGTCAACATATATGCCCCAAATACAGGAGCACCCAGATACATACAACAAATATTAACAGACATAAAGGGAGATATTGATGAGAATATAATCATAGTAGGAGACCTTAATACCCCCCTCACATCAATGGACAGATCCTCTAGACAGAAAACCAATAAAGCAACAGAGATCCTAAAGGAAACAATAGAAAAGTTAGACTTCATTGATCTCTTCAGGACACTACATCCAAAAAAAGCAGAATACACATTCTTCTCAAATGCTCATGGAACATTCTCAAGAATCGACCACATATTGGTACACAAAGCTAACCTCAATAAATTTAGGAGCATAGAAATTATCTCAAGTATCTTCTCTGACCACAATGCCATGAAATTAGAAACCAACCATGGGAAAAGGAAAGAGAAAAAACCTACTACATGGAGACTAAACAACATGCTACTAAAAAACCAATGGGTCAATGAGGAAATCAAGAAGGAAATTAAAAAATACCTTGAAACAAATGATAATGAAGACACAACTGCTCAAAATCTATGGGATGCTGCAAAAGCAGTGCTCAGAGGGAAATTTATAGCAATACAGGCCTTTCTCAAAAAAGAAGAAAGATCCCAAAGGGACAACTTAACCCTCCACCTAAATGAATTAGAATAAGAAGAACAAAAAAGTCCTAAAGTCAGCAGAAGGAAGGAAATGATAAAGATCAAAGAAGAAATCCATAAAATAGAGACTCCAAAAACAATAGAGAAAATGAATAAAACCAAGAGCTGGTTCTTTGAAAAGGTGAACAAAATTGACAAACCCCTGGCCAGACTCACTCAAAAGAGGAGAGAAAGAACCCAAAGAACCAAAATTAGAAATGAAAAAGGAGAAATCACAACGGATACAGCAGAAATACACAAAACCATAAGAGAATACTATGAACAACTATATGGCAACAAGTTTGACAATCTGGAAGAAATGGACAACTTTCTAGAATCTGACAGCCTGCCAAAACTGAATCAAGTAGAAACAGACCAACTGAACAGACCGATCACTAGAAATGAAATTGAAGAGGTCATAAAATCACTCCCTACAAATAAAAGTCCAGGACCAGATGGCTTCACAGGTGAATTCTATCAAACATATAAAGAGGAATTGGTGCCCATCCTCCTTAAACTCTTTCAAAAGGTTGAAGAAGAAGGGATACTCCCAAAGACATTCTATGATGCCACCATCACCCTCATTCCAAAACCAGACAGAGATACCACCAAAAAAGAAAACTATTGCCCAATATCATTGATGAATATAGATGCAAAAATTCTCAACAAAATCTTAGCCAACCGAATCCAACAACATACCAAAAAAAATTATACACCATGACCAGGTTGGGTTCATCCCAGGTTCACAAGGATGGTTCAACATACGCAAATCAATCAGCATCATACACCACATTAACAAAAAAAAGTCAAAAATCATATGATCATCTCAATAGGCACAGAAAAAGCATTTGACAAAGTCCAACATCCATTCATGATCAAGACCCTCGCCAAAGTGGGCACAGAGGGAACATTCCTGAACATAATCAAAGCCATTTATGATAAACCCACGGCAAATATAATCCTCAATGGGGAAAAACTGAAAGCCTTCTCACTCAAATCTGGAACAAGACAGGGATGCCCACTCTCACCACTGCTCTTCAACATAGTTGTGGAAGTCCTAGCCACAGCAATTAGACAAACAAAAGAAATAAAAGGCATCCATGTAGGAAGAGAAGAGATAAAACTGTCACTGTATGCAGATGACATGATACTTTACATAGAAAACCCTAAGGACTCAACCCCAAAACTACTTGAACTGATTCATAAATTCAGCAAAGTATCAGGATATAAGATGCACATTCAGAAGTCAGTCACATTTCTGTATACCAGCAAGGAAATATTAGAAAAGGAATACAAAAATACGATACCTTTTAAAATTGCACCTCACAAAATCAACTACCTTGGAATACACCTGACCAAGGAGGTAAAGGACCTATATGCCGAGAACTATAAAACTTTAATCAAAGAAATCAAAGAAGATGTAAAGAAATGGAAAGATATCCCATGTTCCTGGATTGGGAAAATCAATATTGTAAAAATGGCCATACTACCCAAAGCAATCTATAGATTCAATGCAATCCCTTTCAAATTACCCATAACATTTTTCACAGAACTAGAACAAACAATCCAAACATTTATATGGAACCACAAAAGACCCAGAATTGCCAAAGCAATCCTGAGAAACAAAAACCAAGCAGGAGGCATAACTTTCCCAGACTTCAAGAACTACTACAAAGCCACAGTCATCAAAACAGTGTGGTACTGGTATCAAAACAGACAGACAGACCAATGGAACAGAATAGAGAATCCGGAAATAAACCCTGACACCTATGGTCAATTAATCTTTGACAAGGGAGGCAAGAACATCAAATGGGAAAAAGAAAGTCTATTCAGCAAGCATTGCTGGGAAACCTGGACAGCTGCATGCAAAGCAATGAAACTAGAACACACCCTCACACCATGCACAAAAATACACTCAAAATGGCTGAAAGACTTAAATATACGACAGGACACCATCAAACTCCTAGAAGAAAACATAGGCAAAACACTCTCTGACATCAACATCATGAATATTTTTTCAGGTCAGTCTCCCAAAGCAATAGAAATTAGAGCAAAAATAAACCCATGGGACCTCATCAAACTGAAAAGCTTTTGCACAGCAAAGGAAACCAAAAAGAAAACAAAAAGACAACTTACAGAATGGGAGAAAACAGTCTCAAATGATGCAACGGACAAGGGCTTAATCTCTAGAATATATAAACAACTTATACAACCCAACAGCAAAAAAGCCAATCAATCAATGGAAAAATGGGCAAAAGACCTGAATAGACTGTTCTCCAAAGAAGATATACAGATGGCCAACAAACACATGAAAAAATGCTCAACATCGCTGGTTATAAGAGAAATGCAAATCAAAACTACCATGAGATAACACCTCACACCAGTCAGAATGGCCATCATTAATAAATCCACAAATAACAAGTGCTGGAGGGGGTGTGGAGAAAAGGGAACCCTCCTGCACTGTTGGTGGGAATGTAAACTGGTACAGCCACTATGGAGAACAATTTGGAGATACCTTAGAAATCTATACATAGAACTTCCATATGACCCCGCAATCCCACTCTTGGGCATCTATCCGGACAAAACTCTACTTCAAAGAGACACGTGCACCCGCATGTTCATTGCAGCACTGTTCACAATAGCCAGGACATGGAAACAACCCAAATGTCCATCGACAGATGATTGGATTAGGAAGAAGTGGTATATATACACAATGGACTACTACTCAGCCATAAAAAAGAATGACATAATGCCATCTGCAGCAACATGGATGGTACTAGAGAATCTCATACTGAGCGAAATGAGTCAGAAAGACAAAGACAAATACCATATGATATCACTTATAACTGGAATCTAATATCCAGCACAAAGGAACATCTCCTCAGAAAAGAAAATCATGGACTTGGAGAAGAGACTTGTGGCTGCCTGATGGGAGGGGGAGGGAGTGGGAGGGATCGGGAGCTTGGGCTTATCAGACACAACTTAGAATAGATTTACAAGGAGATCCTGCTGAATAGCATTGAGAACTTTGTCTAGATACTCATGTTGCAACAGAAGAAAGGCTGGGGGAAAAATATAAGTGTAATGTATACATGTAAGGATAACCTGACCCCCTTGCTGTACAGTGGGAAAATAAAAATAAATAAATAAATAAATAAATAAATAAATAAATAAATAATAAATTACAAAGAGGCATCTATACCTATCCTCCTTAAACTTTTCCAAAACGTTGAGGAAGAAGAACACTCCCAAAGATATTCTATGATGCCACCATAACCCTAATTCCAAAACCAGACAAAGATACCACCAAAAAAAAAAAAAAACCTATAGGCCAGTATCTTTAATGAATAAAGATGCAAAATTTCTCAACAAAATTTTAGCCATCTGAATCCAACAACGTATAAAAAAGGTCATACACCACGAACAGGTGGAATTCATCCCAGGTGCACAAGGATGGTGCAATATATGCAAATCAATAAATGTCATACACCACATTAACAGAAGAAAATTCAAAAAACCCATGATCATCTCAATAGATGCAGAAAAGGCGTCTGACAAAGTCCAACATCCATTCATGATCAAAATTCTTACCAAAGTGGGTAGAGAGGTAGCATAACTTAAAATAATCAAAGCCATTTATGACAAACCCACAACAAATATAATACTCAATGGAGAAAAGCTGAAAGCCTTCCCACTAAAATCTGGAACAAGACAAGGATGCCCACTCTCACCACTGTTATTCAACATAGTACTGGAAGTCCTAGCCACAGCAATCAAACAAAAGAAATAAAAGACATCCAAATAGAAAGAGAAGAGGTAAAACTGTCACTGTATGCAGATGATATGATACTACATGTAGAAAATCCTATGGACTCAACCCTAAAACTACTTGAAATGACCAACAAATTCAGCATAGTAGCAGGATATAAGATGAACATTCAGAAATCAGTCACATTTCTGTATGCTAACAATGAAATATTAGAAAAGGAATATGAGAATACAATACCTTTTAAAATTGCACACCAGAAAATCAAATACCTGGGAATAAACCTGACCAAAGAGGTAAAAGACTTATATGCTGAGGTCTATAAAACATTAATCAAGGATATTAAAGAAGATGTAAAGAAATGGAAATATATGGAGTTCCCATTGTGGCTCGTGGTTAATGAATTCGACTAGGAAGAATGAGTTTGTGGGTTCCTTCCCTTGCCTCCTTCAGTGGGTTAAGGATCCAGAATTGCTGTCAGCTGTGGTGTAGGTTGAAGATGCAGCTCAGACCCTGAGTTGCTGTGGCTCTGATGTAGGCCAGTGGCTACAGCTCCTATTGGACTCCTATCTGGGAACCTCTATATACCATGGGTGTGGCCCTTGAAAAGACAAAAAGACCAAAAAAAAAAAAAAAGGAAATGGAAAGATATTCCATGCTCCTGTGTTGGAAAACAATTTTGTAAAAATGGCCATACTACCCAAAGCAATCTACAGATAGAATGCAATCCCTATCAAATTACCCATGACGTTTTTCACAGAACTAGAACAAAAAATCCAAAAATTTATATGGAACCACAAAAGACCCAGAATTGCCAAAGCAACTCTGTAGAACAAAATCCAGCCAGGAGGCATCACTCTCCCAGACTTCAGACAATATTACAAAGCCATAGTCATCAAGACAGTGTGGTACTGGTACCAAAACAGACGTATAGACCAATGGAACAGAATAGAGAATGCAGAAATAAACCCAGACACCTACGGTCAATTAATCTTTGACAAAGGAGGCAAGAACATAAAATGGGAAAAAGACAGTCTTTTCAGTATGTATTGATAGAAAACCTGGATAGCTACATGCAAATCAATGAAACTAGAACACACCCTCACACCATGCACAAAAATAAACTCAAAATGGCTGAAAGACTTAAATATAAGATAAGACACCACCAAATTCCTGGAAGAGAACATAGGCAAAACATTCTCTGACATCAACCTTATGAATATTTTCTAAGGTCACTCTCCCAAAGCAACATAAATAAGAGCAAAAATAAACCAATGGGACCTAATCAAACTGATAAGCTTTTGCACAGCAAAGGAAACCAAAAAGAAATCAAAAAGACAACTTACAGAATGGGAGAAAATCATTTCAAATGATACAACAGACAAGGACTTCACCTCTAAAATATATAAACAATTTCCACAACCCAACAGTAAAAAAGCCAACAACCCAACTGAAAAATGGGCAAAAGACCTGAATAGACATTTCTCTAGGGAATATATACAGATGGCCAATAAGTATATGAAACAATGCCCAACATCCCTGATTATTAGAGAAATGCAAATCAAAACTCCCATGAGATACCACCTCACACCAGTCAGAATGGCCATCATTAATAAATCCACAAATAACAAGTGCTGGAGTGGGTGTGGAGAAAAGGGAACCCCCCGCACTGTTGGTGGGAATGTAAGCTGGTACAACCACTGTGGGGAACAGTATGCAGGTATCTTAGAAAATTATACATATACCTAATAACCCCACTCTTGGTCATATATCTAGACAAAACTTTTCTTGAAAAAAACACATCACCCTCATAGTCATTGCAGCACTGTTCAAAATATCCAAGACATGGAAACAACCCAAATGTTCATCAAGAGATGATTGGATTAGGAAGAAGTTGTATATATACACAATGGAATACTACTCAGCCATAAAAAAGAACAAAATGTTGCCATTTGCAATAACATGGATGAAACTAGAGACTCTCATACTGAGTGAAGTAAGTCAGAAAGAGAAAGCCAAATACCATGAGATACCACGTATATTTGGAATCTAATATATGGCACAAATGAACTTTTCTACAGAGAAGAAAATCATGGACTTGGAGAATAGACTTGTGGTTGCCAAGAGGGAGGGGTAGGGAGTGGGAAGGATTGGGAGCTTGGGGTTAACAGATGTAGAGTATTGCATTTGGAATGGATTAGCAATGAGATTGTGCTGTGTAGCACTGGGAACTATGTCTAGTCAGTTAAGATGGAGCATGATAATGTGAGAAAAAAGAATGTATACATATATGTGTAACTGGGTTACCATGCTGTACAGTATAAAATTGACAGAACACTTTAAACCAGCTATAATGGAAAAAATAAATACCATTATACAAAAAAATATATATATTGCTTTGACCCTAAAAAAAAAAGAAGAAAAATCAAAAAAAGAATGAGGTCTCCATTTCTAACAACACTCTGGCTCTCCTGAAATTAAGCCCTCTGGCCTTCAAAGCCAAATGTTCTGGGGGCTCATCTTCCTGGTGCAGGCCCCCCTGGGCTGGGGACACATTGTGGCACTTGGACCCATTGTGCCTTTGGAAGAACCTCTGCAATTGTAATTATCCTCTTATTTGTAGGTTGCCCACCTGGGATATAGTTCTTTCTACTTGTTTCATCGTGGTTCCTTCTTTATATTTTTAGTTGTAGATCCTTTCTTCTAGTTTCCTCTTTTTTTCATAAATTGTTTCTCTGTAAATATTTGTAATTTTGGTGTGCTCAGAGTCTCATCTTGGTCAAACTTACTTCCCTGTGATTTCTTTTCGGAAAATATTTATTTCTTTTACTATTTAAAAAATATTCATTATGAAGTGCTTATTACCAAATATTACCAAACTATTCCATAGCATCATTTTGGGAGAACATTCTGTTCTTGATATTGCTCCTTATTTTATCTTTTTTTTTTTTCCTATAGTGTCAATGCTGTCAGTTTTTTTTTAATGAATGCTATATCAGTTTTTTTTAAATCAATGCTGTGTAAGTTTTCTTTTTTATGATCAGTGATTTTTAATGAGTGAGAGTTCCTTGTACTGCCTATTTGCAGTTGTTTCCTATGGAAGGGTTCAAAGTATTGCTATTAAAACCACTGCCATTACATTGCTAAGGATACCATATTTTAATACCATGCAATTACAAAGCACTTTGATACATACTCTTATTTTTATTTTCACCCTATCAGAATACTGTGAACTAGATTGGATAATTATTATACCCATTTTTTTGAGACAAGGAAATTTGAGATCAAACCAATTGTAAATTTTACCAAGTAGTAAGTGATTAGAATCTGGTCTCTGGAGTTCTCGTTCTGGCTCAGTGGTTAATGAATCCAATTAGGAACTATGAGGTTGCAGGTTCGATCTCTGGCCTTGCTCAGTGGGTTAAGGATCCAGTGTTTCCATGAGCTGTGGTGTAGCTCCTGCATTGCTGTGGCTCAGGTGTAGGCCGGCAGCTATAACTCCGATTAGACCCCTAGCCTGGGAACCTCCATATGCCATGGGTGTGGCCCTAGAAAATGCAAAAAGACAAAAAAAAAGCTGGTCTCCAAGTACAGACTTCACTGTATATGAAAAATAATACCTCTCTTTGTACTTAACATAGATATCTTTCTTCTAGGTGTTTTAGCCCATCTTAAAATTGGCTATAGACATAGTTTTGCTGTTGTTATGAAATGACTAGGTAAAATAGTAAATTCATTTATTGTTTATTTACTTCATATTTAAACTTTAAATCAGATAGAATTTGGGATGATCTTAAGGAAATATTTCCTTAATTTACATTAATAGGTATGTAGTTCTTGTTCAATGGATAATTAGTTGGCTATTTCAACTTCATGGATCTCAGTCTCTTTACCTTTATAGTGCCTAGGCTTAAACCAGAATATCTAAAACAAGTATTCTAAGAAACTAACTCTCAGTATGTACTGAACTGAGAAAAGACCATGACATTTTGAATCAAACAAAATGTTGAATCACAAGATGATATTCTCACAACCCTACTTTTCTACAGGTGTAGCAGGACATTCTATGGACCTGCCCCATCCTCCACTCCAGGAGTTATTCTCATCCTTAGTTTCATCCCTGCACAGTATTACCAATCATCTCAAAGTAAGACAAACTGGAACTAATGTTCCAGGTAATTCCATGGGACAAAAAATTGGAGCTTTTCTTCCCTTCTTTTTTCTACATTTTGTTCTCACCTCTATGTCTCTCCCTTCATTGTATTTCTTCAACATAACGTTGACTCCTATTGCATTTCTTTGACTCAACAAACACATGGTTTGTTCCTACCACAGGCCAACATAGCGTTAAGTACTGTAGATTGTGACTGAGAAATAACTCTTATCGGAAGTAATAAAACTTGGATCTAATCTGAGGAAAAAGCTATGGAAATTTAATCAATAAGTAGGGAGGCTGTTGTACTATAGCTTATTGTTATCTCCAATCTGGAAGTGCAGCAACAAACATACTTTGTGCTACACACAGTTTTTATTTATTACATATCATTTCCTCCTTCAGCCAGATTTGTGGCTTATAAAAATAACCAAATATTTGCTTACAAATTGTTATAATGAAAATCTGTAGCCTGCTGCCATAAGATTCATGGTCACAATAACTTTGAAAGCATTTGTTTGCATTTGGAGTGTGGGGGAATAATTTAAATTTAAATTTTTTGCATAAATTATTTATATGTTGGGTCCAAGATGTAGTGTAATTATGACAACATTTTTTAGAAGTGAGGCAGAAGTTTAAAATTTATAAATACTTCTTTACATTTTGGTGGAACTAGATATAGTTTTCTAAAAAAGCTGTATTTTTTGTTGTTTGAATAGCAGTTAGCTGTTTTCACTCTCTCTAACAGATGGAACCAAAGCATTGTGAACATTTTTATTAAAACAGCAAATGAAGCTATGAAAGAAGTGTCACATTGCCAAGTATTCATCTTGCAAATTAAATTCTACAACTTAGCAGGTGGTTTAAGTTCCCTTTAGAAATTTAAAATCAGCTTATTTCATTTATCTGTGGTTTAACAGAGACACAGGTTCACTGCTATATTCACTTAGAATCTGTTTGCATGTTTCCTAGGATTGACAGTTGGGAAAATATTTGCCAACTTTCACTCAAAATGGCTCACAAATGCCACATTCAGATGGTTGAGTCTCAGATTTCCTTCACTGTTAATGTCTATTATTTGATTCTGAAATCTGTTGCAAGGCCCTGTTCAGTTCATAAATTTAAAGCCCACATGCAGTATGTTTTTTGACCATTTTTATATATATTATCCTTCAGGCATTGGCATTAAACTATCAAATGAAGAAAATTCCAATATTTGATAATAATTGTTAGAGAATAAAAGTTTGTGTATCTCCACCCCAAAATTTGTATATTGAATCCTAATTCCCAATGTGATGGTATTGGAAATTGGAGCCTTTGGGAAGTGATTAGATCATGAGGATGGAGCCCTCATGAATGGGATTAGTGCCTTTATAAAAGAGGCTCCAGAAAGTCTCCTTTCTTTTCAAGCCCTTTGAGGACACTGTGACAAGTCATCTGTGAATGAGGATGTGAACTCTCGCCAGACACTGAATCTCCTGGCACCTTGATCTTGAACCTCCCAGCCTCCAGAACTATGAGAAATGAATTTCTGTTGTCCATTAGCTACTCTTTCTATAGTATTCTGTTATAGTAGTCTGAAATATTTCTAGTTTAGAGAGCAGTTGTGAAGTAATTGACACTCCCAAGTCTCCACAGAACTGTGCTGATGAACTAGAGTAGACCAGATACATCAAAGAGCTACATTTTGCAGTCATTTCAGAGGTGATGAAGTAGGCCTACCTTTACTGCTTCTTTTATTTTTTTCCATGCCCACAGCATGCAGAATTTCCCAAGCCAGGGATTGATTTCAAGCCACAACAGTAGCAATACCAAGTCATTAACTGGGATAGCAGGGAACTCCCTACCTTTATTGCTTCTATGTCAGCGCCATAAGATTAATTTCACAAAACATCATTTCTGTTCTCAAAAATTTTCAATGTTTTCCCATTACCTATAGAATAAAACTTAGGGATTTCCCATTGTGGCTCAGCAGATCAAGAATCCAACTTAGTGTCCATAAGGGTGTGGGTTCGATCCCTGGCCTCACTCAATGGGTTAAGGATATGGTGTTGCCATATGCTACAGCATAGCTCACAGATATGACTCAGATACAGTGTTGCTATGACTGTGGTGTAGGCCTGCAACTGTAGCTCTGATTCAACCTCTAGTCCAGGAACTTCCATGTGCTGCAGGTGTGGCTGTAAAAAGAAAGGAAAAAAAAATAAAACTTAAATGAATTTTTCACTGACTTCTTCATTTTTTGCCCCCAAACTCTTTTTACAACTACTTCTCAAAAGATCTTCCTGTTCCAGGTAAACTGGTCTATTTCATAATTGTCTCCCAAACAAGCTGGTACTGCTTTTCCTACCCCTTTATACACTTTCCCTCTTTGACTGTCTAAATCTTTCTTTCCTCTGCAGGTACAACTTACATCACAATACAGTGAAACCCTCCTTAACCAAGGCAGATCACCCGTGTTTCTTCTTTAAAACTCTCTAGCACCACTTGTTAAGTGGTAGCTTGTACAGTTCTTTATTTTCTGTGTACACCTTTGATCTTCCCAATTAGAATGTAAGATCCTGAGGGTAGAGATACCATTTTACACACTGAATTCCTAGCACCCAGAACATAGTAATTGTAATATGTGTTGATGTTGGTAAGGTAACTAAGATTTCCCCAGACTACATCAAAATACATAAAATACACTTATTGTGAGCTTATAGCCCTTGGGGTTTAAAATTATAGCTGAATTTTTGCTTGTCAGCATGCTTTCTCATTTCCTTTCTTTTGGCCTTTTGGGGGATTCTACTCTCACTCTGTGTGGAGTTGTCCATTTTAGTGTTGAATTTTTTCAGAATAAACTAGAAATGATCTTGGATATTAGTAAATTCAAGCAAAAGTTGAATTTTCACTCACACTGTGTCTGCGGTGCTTTGGTTCAGAGATTTTCTCAATATTATCCTCACTCTGGAACCCAAGCTAAGGTTTCAGCATCTATCAGGAACATTGCCAATGAAGAAGCTGAGGAATAAATTATGGCAAATTGTGCACTGGCTAATAAAACTTGCTCACAGAAGTGAAAGACATGTACCGGCAAAAGACAAAACTTCAGTGAGATGGACCCAGAATTCAGGACCCAGAATTAAATCTTTGTATTATGGTCAATTGACTTTTGACAAGGATGCAGAGAAAATTCAATGGGGGAAAAATAGTCCTTCTAAGAGATGTTGGGACAATTAGATAACCACATACAAAAGAATGAAGTGGAACTGCTATCTAACACTATGTAGAAAAATTAATTCAAAATGGGTCATAGACCCAAATATAAAGTATAAAATAAAATGTAAATATAGGAGTTCCCATTGTGGCACAGTGGTTAACGAATCTGACTAGGAACAATGAGGTTGTAAGTTCGAGCTCTGGCCTTGCTCAGTGGGTTAAGGATCTGGCATTGCCGTGAGCTGTGGTGTGGGTGGCAAACATGGCTCGGATCCCACATTGCTGTGGCTCTGGCGTAGGCCGGCGGCTACAGCTTCGATTGGACCCCCAGCCTGGGAACCTCCATGTGCTACAGGAGTGGCTCAAGAAAAGTCAGAAAGACAAAATAATAATAATAATAATAATAATAATAATAATAATAATAAAATGTAAATATAAAATGTAAATTTAAATGTAAAATCTAAAATTATAAAACTCTTAAAGTAGGACTAAATCTTCATAACTTCAAATTTCTTATATATGACACAAGAAGATAACAAATAGATAAATTAGACTTCATTAAAGTGAAAAACTTTTAACTTCAAAGGACTCTATCAAAAAAGTGAAGGAGTTCCTATGGTGCACTGCGTTAAGAATCCTATTGCAATGACTTGAGTCACTGTGCAAGCACAGGATCCATCCCCTGCAGGGCACAATGTGTTAAAGGATCCAGAGTTGCCACAGCTGCAGCTTGGATTCAGTCTCTGGCCTGGGAACTTGCATATGTCAAGGGCATGACCATAAGAAGAAGGAGGGAAGGAAGGAGGAAAGAAAGTGAGGAAGGAATGAATAAGACAAACCAAGGAATGGGAGAACATATTTGCAAACCATATATCTGATAAGAGATCTGTATCCAGAATATATAAAGAACACTTACAACCCAACAATAAAAAGACAATCCAGTTAAAAATGGGAAAATATTTAAGTAGATATATCTTCAAAGAAGGTGTACAAATAACCAATAAGCACATAGAAAGATACTCAACATTATTAGTCATTAAAGAAATGCAAATCTAGGAGTTCCCATCATGGCTCAGTGGTTAATGAATCCAACTAGGAACCATGAGGTTGCTGGTTTGATCAGTGGGTTAAGGATGCAGTGTTGCCATGAGCTGTGGTGTAGGTTGCAGATACAGCTTGGATCCCACATTGCTGTGGCTCTGGTGTAGGCTGGCAGCTACAGCTCAGATTCAACCCCTAGCCTGGGAACCTCCATATGCCGAGAGAGCATCCCTAGAAAAGGCAAAAAAAAAACCAAAAACAAACAAACAAAAAAAGAAATGCAAATCAAAACTACAACAAGGTACCCACAAGGATAGTTAAATTTATTTATTATTTCTTGTTAATGTGTAGTTGATTACAATTTCTACTGTACAGCTAAGTGACCCAGTCACACACACACACACACACACACACACACAAACATTCTACTTTTGTTTTAATTAAAGACGAATGTAAAGGACAGAAAATAAGATGTGTTGGTGGAGAAATTGCTACTGGGAGTGTAAAATGGCTCAGCTGTTTTAGAAAAGTTTAGCTGTTCCTCAAAAAGATAAACATAGAATTAACACATGACCCAATAATCTCACTCCTAAGAATATATGCAAAAGAAATTAAAAGAAACAAGAATGTATAAACAAATGTTCAGAGCAGCATTATTCATACTAGCCTTCACAGAGGCTCACCTACAGGAGTAAGGGTTCTGGGCCCCATGTCAAATCCCCATGCCTAGGTATCTGGCACTGGGAAAAAGACCCCTGGAGCATCTGGCATTGAAGGCCAGTGGGGCTTGTGTGCAGGAGCTCCACAGGACTGGGGGAAACGGAGACCCCATTCTTAAAAGGCACTTACAGACTTTCATGTGCACTGGGTCTCAGGGCAAAGCAAAGTCTCCATAGGAATCTGGGTCAAATCTGACTGTAGTTCTTGGAGGACCTTCTGAGAAATCATGGGTGAGTGTGGCTTGTTGTGTGGGAAGGACATTGAAAGCAAAGTTCTCAGGAATATTCAGAAGCTTCCCTTTCTCTGGAGGTAGCCATTTTGGGAAAATCTGGCAACACCAATCACTGCTGAGAAGCCCCAGGCCAAACAACAATCCAGGTGGGATCACAGGCCTGCCCATCAGTAAACAGGCTGCCTAAGACCCCCTGGGGACACAGCCACCTCTAACCTCATCCAGAGACAAAGCCCCACCCACCAGAGGGATGAAAATCAGCTCCACCTACCAGCGGGCAGGCATCATTCCCTCCCACAAGGAAACCTATAGCAAGCCCCCATACAGACTTCAGCCACAAGGGGGCAGACACCAGAAGGAAGAGAGGCTACAACTCTATTATCTGTAGAAAGGTCACCACACCAAAAACCTATCAAAATGAAAAGACAGAGGACTATAACTCAGATGAGGGAGAAAGGAAAAACCCCAGAAAATCAGCTAAGCAATGAGGAGATTCTCAGCCTCCAGGAAAAAGACTTTAGACTGTTGATGCTGAAGATGATGCAAGACATTGGAAATAAACTGGAGGCAAAGATGGATAACTTACAGGATACACTGAGCAGAGATACAAGATATAAAACTTAAGCAGGAAGAGATGCAACATAGAATAACTGAAATAAAAAATTCACTAGAAGCAGCCAACAGCAGAATATAGTAGGCAGAAGAACGAATAAGTGAGGTGGAGGACAGACTAAAGGAAATCATGGATGTGGAACAGAAAAGAGAAAAAGATTGAAAACAAATGAAGAATGTCTCGGAGAACTCTGGGACAACGTTAAATGCACCAACATCCATATTATAGGGGTGCCAGAAGGAGAAGAAACAGAGAAAGGGACAGAAAAAATATTCCAAGAGATAATAGCTGAAAACTTCCCTAAGTTTTGGGAAAGGAACCCCTCACTCAAATCCAGCAAGCACAAAGGGTACCGTATAAAATAAACCCAAGGAGGAATACACTGAGACACATATTAATAAAACTGACCAAAATTAAAGACAAAGAGAAAATACTGAAAGCAGCAAGGTAAAATAAATAAATAACATACAAGATAACCCCAATAAGGTTATCGGCATATTTTTCAGCAGAAACTCTGCAGGCCAGAAGGGAGTGGCATCCTTTAACATGATGAAAGGAAAAAACCTCCAACCAAGATTACTTTACCCAGCAAGACTCACATTTGAAGGAGAAATCAAAAGCTTCACAGATAGGAGTTCCTGTTGTGGCGCATTGGTTAATGAATCCAACTGGGAACCATGAGGTTGCAGGTTCAATCCCTGGCCTTGCTCAGTGGGTTAATGATCTGGCATTTCCATGAGCTGTGGTGTAGGTTTCAGACATGCCTTGGATCCCATATTGCTGTGGCTCTGATGTAGACTGGTGGCTACATCTCTGATTAGACCCCTAGCCTGGGAACTCCATGTGTCAAGGGGGTGGCCCTAGCAAAGGCAAAGAGACAAAAAAAAAAAAAGCTTCACAGATAAGCTAAAGCTAAGATAATTCAGCAACACCAAACTAGCTTTAAAAAAAATACTAAAGCAACTAGCTTTAAAAAAAATACTAAAGCAACTTTTTAAGCAGAAAAGAAAAGGCTGTAAGTGGAAACAAAAATACCACAAATGACAAGGCTCACCAGTAAAGGTATATATACAGTAAAGATATGAAATCATCCACACATAATTATGCCACCAAAATCAGACATTGAGAGAAGAGGAGGCTACAAATGTAGGACACTGGAGATACATTTGCAATTAGGAGACCAACAACTTAATCACATCTATATATAGACTCATATCAAAATTTCAGAATAACTGCAAACCAAAACTCTACAATTGATACACAAACAAATAAGAAAAATCAACTCAAATACATCACTAAAGATAGTCATCAAACCAGAAGAGCAGAAAACAAGAGAAGAAGGGAAGAAAAAAAGAGCGACAAAAACAAATCCAAAGCAATTAACAAAATGGCAATAAATGCACATTTCAATAATTACCTTAAAAGTTAATGGACTAAACACCCCAACCAAAAGACATAGATTGGCTGAATGGATTCAAAAACAAGACCCATATATATGCTGTCTTCAAAAGACCCACTTCACTATTAGGGACACATACAAATTGAAAGTGAGAGGATGGAAGAAAATATTTCATGCAAACAGGGATCAAAAGAAAGCTGGAGTAGCAATAATTGTAACAGAAAAAAATAGACTTTAAAATGAAGAATATTTTAAGCCACAAGGAACATCATTAGATAATGAACAAAGGAAAAATCCAAGAAGAAGATATAACAATTTAAAATATCTATGCACCCAATATAGGTTTACCACAATATAAAAGGCAACTGCTAACAATCTTAAAAGGAGAAATTGAGAATAACCCAATAAGAGTGGGGGAATTTAACACTGCACCTACAGCAATGGATACATCATCCAGACAGAAAGTCAATAAGGAAACTCAGGCCCTGTATGAAGCATTAGACCAGATGGACTTAATAGATATTTATAGGACATTCCATCCAAAAGCAACAGAATACACATTCTTATCCAGTGCACATGGAACATCCTCTAAGATTGGTCACATCCTGGGCTACAAATCCAACCCTGGTAACTTTAAGAAAATTGAAATCATATCAAGCATCTTTTCCAACCACAATGCTATACTACTAAACATCAACAGCAAGAAAAAAACTGCAAAAACACAAACATGTGGAGACTAAACAACATGCTTCTAAACAAACAATGGATCACTGAAGAAGTCAAAGAGGAAATTAAAAAATACCTAGAAGCAAATGACAACAAAGATACAACATTCCAAAACCTATGTGATGCAACAAAAGCTGTTCTAAGGGGAAAATTTTTAGCAATACAAGCCCACCTCAGGAAACAAGAAAAAGCTCAAATTAACAAGCTAACTTTACATCTAAAGCAGCTCAAGAGAGAACAGACAAGACCTAAAGTTAGCAGAGGGAAAGAAACCATAAAGATCTGAGCAGAAATCAATGAAATAGAAATGAACAAAACCATAGAAAAGATCAATGAAACGAAAAGCTGGTTCTTTGAAAAGATCAACAAAATTGATAAACCCCTAGCCAGGCTCATCAAGCAAAAAAGAGAGAGGACTCAAATCAATAAAATTAGAAATGAAAAAGGAGAAGTAACAACGGACATCACAGAAATACAAAGGATCATAAGAGACTACTATATGCAACTATACGCCAATAAAATGGAAAACCTAGAAGAAATGGACAAATTCTTATAAAGGTACAATCTTTCAAGACTAAACCAAGATGAAATAGAAAAGATGAATGGACCCATCACAAGAACTGAAATGGAAACTGTGATTAAAAAACTTCCAACAAATAAAAGTCCAGGACCAGATGGCTTCACAGGTGAATTCTATCAAACATTTAGAGAAGAGCTAACACCTATCCTTCTGAAACTATTTCAAAAAATTGCAGAGGAAGGGACACCCCCAAACTTTTTCTATGAGGCCACCATCACCCTGATACCAAAACCAGAAAAAGATACCACAAAAAAGGAAAACTACAAGCCAATTTCACTGATGAACATTGATGCAAAAATCCTCAACAAAATCCTAGCAAACCACATCCAACAATACATTAAAAGCATTGCATATCATGATCAAGTGGGATTTATCCCAGGGATGCAAGTGTTCTTCAATATCTGCAAACCTATCATTGTGATATGCCGAGACCAGCTAAGCAGGATGGGGCTGAAGAACAGTTGCTATGGAGCTTAAGGAAAAAAAAGTTAACACAAAACAAGACACAGAGACATTTATCTTAAGTAAAGGTGGGAAGTGGGGGACTCAAGGTCTCAGGGACCAAGAGCCCAGCCTCAAGAAACCACATGGATTTTATTGTGCTCTTGAGAATTACATCAAGCGAAAAGGGAGTTGTAGGTGCTGGATATAGGTTTTTTTTTAAATTATTTTAAAAGTCACTTAGCTGGTAAATGGTTAAACTTTTTACTCTAAACTATAGGCATTTAAGAATCATTACCATTTGAGTTAGCTATCTATGCATAGCATTTCAGAGACTCCTCAAGTCTTTTACCATCACTGTGACTGTTTCTCAAGCAGGAAGATGGGACAAAGTAAGGAAGGACAAGATGGTGTTTTCAGCAAAGAGGCTAAGAAAATATTATAAAAACACATCTCACAACATCTCCCCCTTTTTGTTTTTGTGGGAAGACAAAAATAGATCTTGCAACTTCTTTTTTCATTACTTTTTAAATCACTCACTTCGTACATCAGCTTCCAGGGGTGGCCAGAGCCAAAGCTTAGCTCTCTCTGACGATGGTAAAAGGAGTCTCTGCAACTTGACCATTAGGAAATTCTTGAGGTGTTGTACAGCCTTCCCAGTGTCCATGTCAGCAGCGGATGCAGCCTTCTTCACTCTGATGTGATGGATCCATGGGGCAATACCCGTAACCTTTATAGCAGTTGGGGTTGCCATGCCACCCTCAGTTTACAAATGTTAATAAATAGCCACAAAGAATGTATCAAAGCCCATATCCCTACATTGACTACCTGAGTTAATATTCTGCTTTAATCCCCCCCCTTTGAGTTGGAGACTCTAACTGTGGGAAAAGGGGCGACGACCGCTCTAACTTCTTCCTGCTGAAAAGGGGCGTCATTAGGGAAAGCAGTTAGGTCTCCACTCATGGAATCGTCAAGTGGGCTTTGGCTACCTCAAATATTTTCACCAGGAGGAGGAGGTCAGCTGGTTCCACAGGGCAGCTCATGAATCTACTGTTGAAGATCTAGCGGGGAATTAGACACATTCTGTGAACAATCAGAAATACAACATTTAGATTTTGTAATAGCACAGGTAACTTGTATGATTTTTCTGATTTCTCTGGCTGGTTATGAAATATTTGTATGCCTTGGTCAAGGAAATGTAGAATAAAGGCATCTTTTAAATCTAGTCCATTAAAGGCAGGTATAAACCTTGATTAGGCTCCATTTGCATGTGCATTGAGGCTTTAACCTCTTACAAAATATCTCTTTCTAAAAGAGAAGTTGGACTCTGAAATAATCAGAAAGGCATTGAGAAAACAAAATGGAGAAAAGAAAAGGTTGTGTAAAAAATTTTGTAACCAGCTTGCCAGAAATATAAATGTGGCAGATTCATGAGAGAGTGGCCCAGGATTGGAGAGGAAGACTGAAAAGTGGATCCGTATGCCTACATTTAGAGTCATGCAGGGCTGAGTGGTGATAAGGACGGGAGCCATTATGGAAATGTTCCATCAGTCTTGATCCTGGGCCTGAGGGGTCAACCATGGAGATCTTCATCTTCAGGGGTGGCCTCTCTTCCAGTAATCTCTGAGTCTTGGGGCATTCCCATTTAAAGGGTCCCTCTTTTCCACAGAGGAAACAGGCTCCGGGCATAGGTCTCTGCCCTAGTACTCTCACCTTGGAAACTCCCAGGTTGACTCCCTGTAGTGCCATAACTAGTGCCTCAGCCTTTTCTCTGTCTCTCCTCTTGTTCTCCTTTCATTCTTCCTGGCCCTGATTATAACATACTTGAGTTGCTACTCAAGGAGGTGCTTCAGGTCCTGATCAGGGCCAAAAGCCAATTTTTGGAGCTTTCTCCATATATCTGGCACTGATTGAGCTATAAATTTATCCTTAATAATTATTTGGCCCTCCATTGTTTCTGGGTTCCTTTGTATGTTTTCTTCATGACTTTCTGAGTCTTTCTAAGAAAGCTGATGGACTCTCTTGTTCCCCTAGTAAACCTCTGATAGTTTTTAACAGGCTTTACTCATAAAATGTACAAGTAATAAAATGATTTCTATGCCAGTTGTGAGAACATTCACTGCGATGGAAACCAAAGTAAAGAGAGCTAGGACCAAATTATTTGGAGTGAGAGGCTTTCCTTGTCTTAGATTTTCAGCTTCTCAGGTTAGATGTTTGATCTGATCCCAAGTGGGAAGATGAGCCCTTATCATCCTCCTTCTGGAATCTGGAGTTGAGGGATGCCTCATGGGCTCACTCATGATATGGTTTGATTCTTCTTGATGGAATCCAAAAAGGTTGTAATCCATGACCTGGTGAAATACAAGCATATTCCCTTCCCCACGTGATAAGCTTCCCCGGAGACCAGAAGTTTGTTAATGGATCATGCCACCAAATCAAGGGCTGTTCAGTATGAGAAAAGTTAATCTTATTTTGTTCTGTATAAAAAAATGTCTCTCTGCAGCCATTTTGTTTGTTTGTTTGTTTTGTTTTTGTTTTTGTTTTTTTTTTGGTCAAAGGCCAAATTTAAAAAATTTAAAGTGAATAAGGTTTTGTTTAAAGTGATGTTGTGACTTAACTATTTCTGTGTCTCCCCTTTTTGTTTTGGAAGATGCTGTGTTACATATAAATTGGCTTGTTCCACAATAGCCTGTCCTTGGGGGTTGTAAGGGAGACCAGTAGAGTGAGTTATATGCCATGTATCTAGAAACATTTTAAGTTGAGAACTGATATAAGCTGGACCATTGTCAGTTTTAATTGCTTGTGGCAGGCCCATGACTGCAAAACAGGCATATAAATGACGAATAACATGTTTAGCAGATTTACCAGATTGAGCAGTAGCCCAAATAAATTTAGAGGAAGTGTCAATACATACATGAATAAATGACAATTTTTGTAAAGATAAATAATGTGTAACATCCATTTGCCAGAGATCATTTGGGACAAGTCCCCTAGGGTTAACTCCAGGAAAATTTATCTTTAACCTTTAAATTAGCCATTGTTTGGGCTAGCATTGAGGCCTTAAAGGACTCCATCCCCACTCCCTGACAGGCTTTAATATATTTGGCAATGTTAGCTTTTTCTTTTTAAAAATCCAATGGCCTTTTTGCAATCAGTATTTGCATTCTCATATGCTAACAATTGAAAAATAGTATCAGACACTTCAGAGTTAGTAATTTGTCATTTTAATGCCTCTTGTAAATGAGGTAGAAATTCAGTATAAGGTTCCTTAGGGCCTTGTAGGATCTTTTGAAAAGAAGTATTTATTTGACCCTTAGATTCAATTTTATCCTATGCCATTAACCAATATTGTCTAATCTGTTCAATGGCCAGATCATTCATTCTCATTTGATCTTGAAGATTACTTGAAGATTACTCCAATCCCTAATAATTGTTCCATTGTAAGTGGAAGATTTAGAACCTGATTATGATTAGCAGTAATTTGGGCATGATCTTGCCACCAAGACTTAAATTGCAAATATTCACTAGGCGATAGAACAGCACGGGTTAAGCTATGCCAATCAGTAGGAATCATATGATTTCCTTCAGCTACTCCCTGCATGATTCCTTTTGTAAAGGGAGAATTTTAACACCATAGTTTTGAATGGCCTGTTTTAACTCTTTAAGAATTTTAAAAGGAAAGGGCTCATAAATGAACTCACAAACTCCATCAGGGTTGGCAGGATCAATGCCTGGAGCCACTATCTCCCTGACAGTTACTGGAAAGGCTAAATGTATGGCATCCAAATCGCCTTCCCTTTGAGCCTGTAAAATTCCCTGTTGAATGGATGATAGATGGTGTTCAGGGAGAGCGCTCATTTTCTTTGTAACCCTAGAAATAGAGGCGTGATGAGTCCTCATCACCTCACTCCTAACAGGAGGCAATGGAGGAATATCAAAATCAAAATTTGGAGCTGAAGGCTCAGGAGCCAAATATTCTCTATGACAATTTGTTCAGGGACTGCATATTTGGGTTCCTCCAACAAAGGTATAAACTCTCCTTCTTCTTCCTCCTCTAAGTCCTCCATGGTCTGTAGAGGTTCTAAAACTGATTTAATTAAGCTCCAAGTACTCCAAATGGACACAGGAATTGGAACACCCTCATCATGCAATATCCTAAGTTCCATTCCTATGATTTCCCATATCTTTGAATCTAACGTTTCTAATGTAAAAAACCATTCACAATGTTTCTCAATAGTCTGAAAAAGCTGCAAAAGCTATTTTCACTTAATTTTGCACACCCTTTTTTTTGTTTTTTTTTTGTTGTTGTTGTTGCTGTTGTTGTTGTTGCTATTTCTTGGGCCGCTCCCAGGGCATATGGAGGTTCCCAGGCTAGGGGTTGAATCGGAGCTGTAGCCACCAGCCTACGCCAGAGCCACAGCAACATGGGATCCCAGCCGTGTCTGCAACCTACACCACAGCTCACACCAACGCCGGATCGTTAACCCACTGAGCAAGGGCAGGGACTGAACCCGCAACCTCATGGTTCCTAGTCGGATTCGTTAACCACTGTGCCACGACGGGAACTCCTGCACACCCTTTTTTAAGGAGTTGTCCTAACAAAGAAATGTAAGGACTATAGTTTCCTGCAATTACCTTATTTTCCATGTTACTCAGTAAATACCTGACAGAGGGAACTTATTCGCAGGATTTCTTTAGTGTGGCCATGCAAAATTCCTCCCTTCTTCTCAGGGCTCCACAGCACTTTCAGTGAATAAAATTTCTGCTGTAGTCGTGGTCCTTCATTCCTCATGCCTTCCTGTCTGCCCCACGTTGTGCGCCATTTGCCGAGACCAGCTCAGCAGGATGGGGCTGAAGAACAGTTGCTATGGAGCTTAAGGAAAAAAAAGTTAACACAAAACAAGACACGGAGACATTTATCTTAAGTAAAGGTGGGAAGTGGGGGACTCAAGGTCTCAGGGACCAAGAGCCCAGCCTCAAGAAGCCACATGGATTTTATTGTGCTCTTGAGAATTACATCAAGCGAAAAGGGAGTTGTAGGTGCTGGATATAGGTTTTTTTTTAAATTATTTTAAAAGTCACTTAGCTGGTAAATGGTTAAACTTTTTACTCTAAACTATAGGCATTTAAGAATCATTACCATTTGAGTTAGCTATCTATGCATAGCATTTCAGAGACTCCTCAAGTCTTTTACCATCACTGTGACTGTTTCTCAAGCAGGAAGATGGGACAAAGTAAGGAAGGACAAGATGGAGTTTTCAGCAAAGAAGCTAAGAAAATATTATAAAAACATGTCTCACAACAGTGATACACCACATTAGCAAACTGAAGAATAACAACCATATGATCCTCTCAATAGATGCAGAAAAAGCCTTTGACAAAATCCAACACTGATTTCTGATAAAAACTCTTCAGAAAGTGGGCATAGCAGGAACCTACCTCAACATAATAAAAGCCATATATGACAAACTCTCAACTAATATCATTCCCAATGGTGAAAAGCTGAAAGAATTCCCGCTGAGATCAGGAACAAGACAAGGATGTCCATTCTCACCACTGCTATTCAACATAGTTTTGGAAGTCCTAGCCATGGCAATTGGAGAAGAAAAAGCAATAAAAGGAATCCAGAGTGGAAAGGAAGAAGTAAAACTATCACTATTTGCAGATGACATGATACTATACCTAGGGAATCCTAAATACTCTACCAAAAAACTGTTAGAGCTCATCCATGAATTTGGCAAAGTCACAGGATACAAAATTAATTCACAGAAATTGAAGGCATTTCTATACACTAACAATGAAAGAGCAGAAAAAGAAATTAGGGAAGCAATCCCGTTTACCATCACATCCAAAAGAATAAAATACCTAGGAGCAAACCTACCTAGAGAGACAAAAACCTGTACTCTGAAAACTGTAAGACACTGAAGAAAGAAATCAAAGATGACACAAATAGATGGAAAGATATACCATGCTCGTGGATTGGAAGAGTCAATATTATCAAAATGACTATACTACCTAAGGCAATCTACAGATTCAATGCAATCCCTATCAAATTACCAAGGACTTTTTTCACAGAACTTGAACAAAATATTTTAAAGTTTGTTTGGAAGCACAAAAGTCCCAGAATAGCCAAAGACATCCTGAAAAAGAAAAATCAAGCTGAAGGAATCAGGGTCCTGGACTTCAGACTATATTACAAAGCTATAGTCATCAAAAGTATATGATACTGGCACAAAGACAGACATATAGATCAGTGGAACAGGATAGAAAGCACAGAAGTAAACCCACACACCTACAGCCAACTCATCTGTGACAAAGGAGGCAAGGATATACAATGGAGAAAGGACAGCTTGTTCAAGAAGTGGTGCTGGGAAAACTGGACAGCCACATGGAAAAGAATGAAATCAGAACACTCCCTAACACCATACACAAAAATCAACTCCAAATGGATTGAAGACCTAGATATAAGACCAGATAGTATAAAACTCTTAGAGGAAATCATAGGCCAAATTCTGACATAAATGACAGCAACATTTTCTTGGATCCACCTCTTAGAGTAATAACAAAAAATAAATAAATAAACAAATAACTTTAGAGTTATTTAAACTCTAAAGTTTCTGCACAGCAAAGGAAACCCTAAACAAAATGAAAAGACTACCAATAGAATGGGAGAAAATCGTTGCAAGTGAATTGACTGACAAGGGATTAATCTCCAAAATTTATAAACACCTCCTGCACCTCTATACCAAAAAAACAAACAACCCCTTCTAAAAATCGGCGGAAGATATAAACAGACAATTCTCCAAAGAAGACATACAGATGGCAGAGAAACACATGAAAAGTTGTTCAACATCACTCATCATTAGAGAAATGCAACTCAAAACCACTGTGAGGTACCACCACACACCAGCCAGAATGGCCATCATCAAAAAGTCTACAAACACTAAGTGCTGGAGAGGGTGTGGAGAAAAGGGAACCCTAGTACACTCTTGGTGGAAGTGTAAATTGGTGATAATATTGTGGAAAACAGTATGGAGATTCCTCAAAAAACTAAAAATAGAATTCCCATTTCATCCAGCAATCCCACTCCTGGGTATCTATCCAGAGAAAACCATGACTTGCAAAGACACATGTACTCCGATGTTCATTGCAGCACTATTTGGAATAGCCAAGACATGGAAACAACCTAAATGTCCATCAACAGAGGACTGGATCAAGAAGATGTGAAACATATACAGAATGGAATATTATTCAACCATTAAAAGGAAGGAAATAACGGCCTTTGTGGCAACATGGATGGACCTAGAAATTATCATGCTAAGGCGAAGTCAGTCAGACAACGAGACACCAGCATCAAATGCTTTCACTGACATGTGGAATCTGAAAAAAGGACAGAATAAACTTCTTTGCAGAACAGATACTGATTCACAGACTTTGAAAAACTTACGACTTCCAAAGGAGACTGTTCAGGGGGGTGGGGGGATGCACTCATGTTGTGGGATGAAAATCCTATAAAATTGGATTGTGATGATCATTGTACAACTATAAATCTAATAAATTCATTGAGTAATATAAAAAATTTAAAAAGTTTTTAAAAAGAATCACTTTGCTGTAACCCTGAAACTATGACAGCATTGCAAATTTACTACACTCCAATAAAATCTTTAAAAAACAAAACAAAACCAACATTAATTCTTTCAATCCAGGATCATGGGATAGCTTTCCTTTTCTTTGAATCCTCTTTAATTTTTTGGTTAATTTTTTTTTTTGTCTTTTTTGCTAGTTCTTTGGGCCGCTCCCGTGGCATATGGAGGTTCCCAGGCTAGGGGTCGAATCAGAGCTGCAGCCCCCGGCCTATGCCAGAGCCACAGCAACGTGGGATTTGAGCTGCGTCTGCAACCTACACCACAGCTCACGGCAACGCCGGATCGTCAACCCACTGAGCAAGGGCAGGGATCGAATCCGTGACCCCATGGTTCCTAGTCGGATTCGTTAACCACTGCGCCACGACGGGAACTCCTGATTAATATTTTATAGTTCCCAGTGTATAAGTCTTTCACCTCCTTGGTCAGGTTTATTTCTAGGTATTTAATTTCAGGGGCTGCAACTTTAAGGTTTTTTTTAATATATTCCTTTTCTAATATTTCATTTTTAATATACAGAAGTCAAACTTATTTCTGAATATTAACCTTGTATCCTGCTACTTTGCTGAATTCATTGATCAGTTTGAGCAGTTTTTGTGTAGAGTTCTTAGGGTTTTCTATATATAGTATCATGCCATCTGCACATTAGTGATAATTTATCTCTTCCATTTTGGATACCTTTTATTTTGTTGGTTTGTCTGATTGCTATCTCTAGGACTTTCAATACTATGTTGAATAAAAGTGGTGATATGGGCGTCCTTTTCTTGTTCCAAATTTTGGCATGATGGCTTTCAGCTTTTTTCATTCTCTTTCAGATTCTTTTCCCACATACATTATCTCAGAATATTGACTAGAGTTCCCTGTGCTATATAGCAGTTCTATGTTGGCCAGTCATTCCATATACTTCAGTGTGCACATGCCAATCCCATGCTCCCAGTCCATTCCTCCCCCCATCTCCCCTGTCCCCTTTGGTAACCATAAGTTTTTCAAAGTCTACAAGTCTATTTCTTTTCTGCAAATAATTTCATTTGTATCCTTATCCTTTCTTTAGAATCCATATATAAGTGATATCATACGATATTTGTCTTTTTCTGACTTACTTCACTTAGGCTGATAATCTCTAGGTCTACCCATGTTGCTGCAAATGGCACTATTTCATTATTTTTTAATGGCTGAGTAATATTTCACTGTATATATGTACCACATCTTCTCTATTTATGATCATTAACTTCTATGCATACATTTTTCTGTGGAATTTTGGAAGGAGTGACTACTTGCTAAAAAAGGATTGAGTAATCCAGGGTTCCCTGTCCAGCTATCTCTGTCTCTATATAAATATACAACATCCCCATTTGATGGGACTTTCTTCTTCTAGGAGGCTGTCCATGGCCCCCAGGTTGAGTTGGGTTTGTCTACTAGGCTCCTGCAGGATTTTGTAGTTACATATGATACAGTAAATTAGGCTTTGATTACTCTTTAACTCATGTGTTTCCCCACAAGATAGGGCGCTTGAGAGAAGTGATCATGTCATTCAACCTTGTGTCTTTGGTAACATTTGTGGTTCTTATTCCATGGTATTTCCTCAATATTAAAATATTTAATATATAAATTATGCATATATGAATTATATTTATGGCATGAATTATATTCATGAATCAATGCTATATGACGCTTTTGTTCTTATCCCATCTTTGTCACATGATAGCAATCGATCAATACATTATCTTGACTTGTTCTGGAATCAGTTAGCATTTACAAGTCTCATCCTTCCATCCCAAACTCATACTCTGGGGATTTCCACTGTGGCACAGTGGGTTAAGGATCTGTCTTTGTCTCTGCAGCAGCTCAGGTCGCTGCTGAGGTGCGGGTTCAATCCCCAGCCCAGTGCAGTGAGTAAGGATCAGCATTGCTGCAGTTGTGGTATAGGTCACAGTTGCAAATCAGATTCAATCCTTGGCTCCAAGAACTTCCATATGCTGTAAGTGTGGCCAAAAAAAATCACACTCTGTCCATTTCTATATTGATGTCAATTCCTGCTCCTGTCTTATCCTCTTTCCCGATGATCTTGATGGCTCCTCACATGTGAAGTCTGTGCTGTTTCAAAATTAAATGAGACAATATTGAATATGCATATCAATTTTTTCATCCAAGGAATCAATAAAGTGTGAAATATTCTAGCCTAAGACAAAGCTGGTGAGTCCATGAATCAATAAAGTGTGAAATATTCTAGCCTAAGACAAAGCTGGTGAGTCCATATATATGTACTGTATATAATGTAGTAAATAACTGGGGGCTAGGTTGCCTAACTGGCTTCCTCTGCTTGGGTTTCTAGGATTCCTCCTCACTGATCAATACCTCCCACTCACAGATACCCACTCATACACTCAGCTGGAACCACATTGTCAGAGCCCTGTCTCCCTTTGGAGTTCAGCCAGTGCCTCCCACCAGCAGCTAGGATCTGCCCATTACCCTACTCCTGACAGCCCTGCTCTCAGGAGATTGGGCCCAGCCTGCCCCCTCTGATTTTGTGACACTAGTGACCTAAAAGACCTAGCCAGTGGCTAAAATATATAGACAGTTATCATTTCACTTCTCTTATGTAACCAAGTATTTACCTTTGGATAGCAGAAATTCCTGTCCACAGGCCAGTGTCCACCTGGACCCTCCCTGATATTTCCCACAGCCTCCTTTCCCAAACTCCTCTCAAAAGGCTCAACATCCATCTCTACACTTACACTGGTTTTTATAAGCAATCAAAAAAAATTGAAATATGTTGTGATTTTCCATAGATTTTTATTCAAGTTGGGAGGCTCTGGGAGGATAGGGGTCTCTAGCATGGCCTTTACTATCTGGCTCTATCTGCCTTTTTCACCCCTTGGTGTCTTCCCAGGTGACCTTACATGCTGGGCACAGCCCCAGGGACATGTGTCTGGCCCTCATACTCACAACAGTGCCTCTGCCAGGAGTTTTGGGTTAAAAAGTTTCCTCCTTCTCATTATACTTTAAAAAAAATTTTTTTTTTATGGAAGTGTAGTTGTTTTACAATTTTATGTTAATTTCAGCTTATTCATTATACTTGTTTTGGAAGCAGTGTCTAGTATGATTTGGCACTGTGTCCGAGAATAGTTCCTTTTCTATAAATACCTCCATTTTCTACCTATTCAGCCACCCTCCCTCTTACAGCAAAGCACCTCACTTTTTTTCTGATGCTACTTCTAGAACTGGGCTGCATTTGCCATGCCTTGGAGTATTGGTTTGTTCCCTTAGAATTGGTTTCCTTTCCCCCAGCTGATGCTGCATTGTTTACCACTAAACGCTTGCTTTGGGAAAACCAAACCCTGACAATTGACTGGGACTGTAATGCTTTTGCCACTTCATGGATGTGTGTGCTGAGCCTCAGGCAGTGTTTTCTCCTGGATCTGCACACAGGGAAACAGATTAATCAAAAAGATCTTAAGCAAGGCACTGTTTGTTTTGCATGAACAAACAGCAATTGCTCTTTGTTTAAATTTAATAGTTAAAAATGAGCAATTCTGGTGATAATTACTACATATATATATTGGTATTTTACTTTTTTAAGTTCCAGAAGAACAGCAGTTTAACTCAATTGAATCATATTTATCAGGCCAAAGGTTAAGTACTAAGGCTTTTCAAAATGAGAGAAGACAGAATTTACTAAGAAAATGCCCCAAATTACTAAGAAAATATCATGTGTAATATACGTGTCTTTCATTGGGGAGGGGGTAAAGAGAGAGCTGAGAGGAACTAACAGTAGGTCAAAGAAAATAACTGTAACTTTTGTCTACTACTATTGGGGAACATACATAGAAAATCACCATTGTTGCCCACATCTTTGTATGGCTGACTTTGGTCATCTTATGAATGAAGGGTGTTTGTCATATAAGGCATTGCGGTATAAACTAAAGACTAAACACTTCACACCACAAAACTAATCCTGCTGATGCAACATTTATCACACAATAAGTGAGAATGTTGACACTGGCATTTTTAATAAGAATATTGTTAATAATAATCTCATGATTTATGAAATTCATCGCTGGTTTAAGAATCATGCTTAATTTTAATCCTGTTTCTAGCCACTGGAAAGAGGAAGTATTCCTTTTAAATTGTGACAGTCTATTTGCACCTCTCTTTAAAATGTCTTTCCAGTGCAAGGCACACAGGTATTTTAATTAAAACTCATCCATATGGAAGCTTCCTATCTGCTCCTAGTAAATAATTCAAAGTAAAAATGTTTGAAAGAAACTAAGTTATGAATCTAAAACAATTACCAGTTTGGAATTAGAAATAGAGTAGATTACATAGAACATGTTTATAATGATATGCCTCTAGTTATTTTTACTTTAGAGATTTTAAGATACAATTTAAATTACAGAGTTATAGGAGTGAAAGATCTTTACAGGTTACCAATATCAACCCCTTCTCATGCTTCTAGAAAAGGTAACGAGAGGTTAATTATGCACCTGACATGACACAACAGGTGGGAGGGGTGGAACTAGTACAAAAACTCCTGATTTCTAGATTAACATTCTTTCTACAACCTCCACTAGTGTTCCAGTAGTAAATAAAATTAATGTGAAGTATTGTTTCACTGTATTTTAATAGATCAATTTTCTAAATGAAATTAAGATATCAATATTTCAACCAGTCAAATCATTGACTTTGTGTGCATACATTTTCATGTTTATAGTATTTTGCACATTTTGTATTCAAGATATTCTTTTCATAGACCTAATTTTCAAACCTTACATTTCCTCAAGGTTGAAGGAAGGATAAAACATAGACTTTCAATATTTGCATCTTTTATGCCAAATGAGAGTTCAAAAAATTAGTTCCACTGTGGTTTGAATATTAAAATATGACTTGAATTGTAGAAGAATACATTAATAGGAAATATATATTCATCCTAAGGTAAGTAAAATGCTTAATCCATTACTCCTAAGCTGATTTTTTGTTGTTGTCTCATAAGATTAGGTTGCAGATTTCATTTTATTAGAAAAGTGCTTTATAACACTCGTTGAACAATACTTCATACAAATAATCTTTCTTGAGAATTTGTAATAAATCAGTGACTTTCTGACAATTAAAAATAGAAATAGCTTTCATATATCACTGTATCAGATAAGCTGCTTCCAGCTACAAGTAACAGAAATCCTAAATTAAACTGACGAAACAAGAAAATGTATTAGCTCACCAAACAGAAAGTTTGCTTTGGTTGATTTGGCAGCTCAACCACGTTGACAAGGGCTTTATTTCCTTTCCTCTTTTTGCATGAATGTCAAAAGTGCCATTTATCTTCTATGAGGTAGGTACTAGCATTATCACTATTTTACAAATGAGGAGATGCGTGGCCTTAAAATGATGACATCATGGTCCTTTGTGGTCATGATGTGACCACCACTAACCTCAGAGTTCTACTATTTATATCCAATGGTAGAAACAGATACCAGTTTCCTACTGTTTTCTCTCCCTCTTTTTTTTTTTTTATTTGTTTGTTTGTCTTTTTAGGGTCACACCCACAGTACATGGAAGTTCTCAGGCTAGGGGTTGAATCGGCTATAGCTGCCAGCCTATACCACAGTCACATTAATGCCAGATCCAAGCTGCATCTGTGACCTACACCACAGCTCATGACAATGCCAGATCCTTAACCCAGGGATCGAACTCATGTCCTCATCCTCATGGATACTAGTCGGGTTCATTAACCACTGAGCCACGACAGGAACTCCAGTTTCCTATTGTTTTCTATCAAATGAAAGGGGAAGAGGTTTTTTTTTTTTTTTTTTTTTTTGTCTCTTTGTCTTTTTTGTTGTTGTTGTTGTTGCTATTTCTTGGGCCGCTCCTGCGGCATATGGAGGTTCCCAGGCTAGGGGTCGAATCGGAGCTGTAGCCACTGGCCTACTCCAGAGCCACAGCAACGCAGGATCCGAGCCGCATCTGCAACCTACACCACAGCTCACGGCAACGCCGGATCATTAACCCACTGAGCAAGGGCAGGGACCGAACCCGCAATCTCCTGGTTCCTAGTCGGATTCGTTAACCACTGCGCCATGACGGGAACTCCAGGGGAAGAGTTTTCACAGAAGTCATTAGTACACTTCTTCTTGGATCTTATTGGCCAAAATTGGACTTCACATTCCTTTTCGTACCAAATACTGGCAATAGGGGGTGAGGGGGATTACGTTGAACTCAGTCAGACTCACACTTGAGTCAAGGTCAGTTCTCCAACCCTTAAAGCATTGCTGCTACTCAATGAGGAGGGTAGAGAGTCTGCATTGAGCAGAGGGGACCCCAACTTGCCCTCAGAAACACTCTGCCCTCTTAGTTTCATGACCTCCCACTCATAGCTTGCCTTCTAGCTCTCCTGTCTCCACTTCTCAGAATCCTTTTCAGGCTCCTCTTCCCCCTCCCTTTCTCTAAATGTTGGAGTTACCCATGCCCCAATCCTCAGTCCTCTTCTTTCTCTGACTCTCTCCCCAGGTTATCTCACCCATTCCTGTGACTTTGAACATCACCCTAAAGGGAACATCTCCCACTCAAAACTTTCTCCTGAGCTCCAGATTCACATATACTGCTTTATTCCATAGGGAGTTCTGGTATTCAGGCTTCTTCTTTTCATGTCTCCTCTTTCTCCTAAAACAATGGTTTTCACACTTGAACATGTATCAGAATCACTTGGCGGGCTTATTAAAACATAAATCACTTGCCCTCATCCTCTGAATTTCTAAGTAAATAGGTCTCTGTTGGAGCTAGAGAGTATGCATTTCTAACATGTTCTGGAGCAATGCTGATGCTGCCCATCTGGGATAACACTCTGAGAATTAATGTCCTAAAGTGTTGTCCTCATACAAATGTCCAATGCTGGGTCACTGCCACAGAGGTGGTGCAACCAGGGGGGAGGGAGAAAAAGGAACATAAGGGAGGAACATCCATTGTCTGAAGCATTGGCTCTAAAAGATTATCCGTCATTCCTACTAACATTCTATTGGCCCTAAAGTGAAAAGAAGCTAGAAAATGTAATGAGTTGGGCAATCATTTACCAGCTACATTCTAGTGCCATAAGAGAAGAGGAGAATGGGTTCTGGTGGACAGCTGTAAGGCTTCACCCTCTCCAATCTTATAATACCAACCAGTCAACTGCCATACTTGCTTTCTTTTATTTTCTCTAGCGCTCATCAAATATCTTCACATTTACTTCCACACTGCTTTGTGTCCAGGTGTTAATTTAGGAAGGTGACTTAGTGACAACATGGTGAAGTTAGTGCCATTGAAAGAAAACTTTTTTTTTTTTGTCTTTTTGCCTTTTTAGGGCCGCTCCCACAGCATGTGGAGTTCCCAGGCTAGGGGTCTAATCAGAGCTGTAGCCACCAGCTTACATCAGAGCCACAGCAACGCAGGATCCCCGCGTCTGTGACCTACACTACAGCTCACGGCAACCCCAGATCTTTACCCCACTGAGCAAGGCCAGGGATCGAACCCAAAACCTCATGGTCCTAGTCAGGTTTGTTAACCACTGCGCCACGATGGGAACTCTGAATGAAAACTTTTATTATGTACATTTCCCAAGAGAAAGGGGCACGTGCACCATGGCACTCAGGGCAAAGGGAATCCCTCGGGTTTGGTCATGATGCAGAAGATGGGAGCCAGGGAAAAGCCTAGACCAAATCCTTTATTGAAGTTTCCATGAGAAAGAAAGGGCAAGACAGAGTAAATAATAGGGGACTGGCTGGTTTGAATCATATTGGCAGGCTTTCGACTAGAAGGGTGGTCTCTAGTTACCTGGCACCGGGCACCTGGCTCTGGGATGATTTAGGGCAGGGGAAATACTGGCTCGTTTTGTGAGAACTAGAGAACTAGATAAAGGGGGTGTTTAAGAGTACAAATTCAGGTTAGTGGTTAGTTTGCCTGTGAAAGTCAGGCTTCCAGCAGAGCCCTTTGCCATCTCTAAAAACTGGCTATCCTTACCAATTCTGCCCCAAGGGAGGGGCAGTCTTTTCCTGTGTCTGTAAGGACCCAGAATGTCAAAACACCCTAAGATGCAGAAAAAATAAAGCATGATACACACACACACACATTCCTCTGTGCTCTACATATGGCTGATTCACTCTTATCTTTGGTCTCAGTTTATATGTCACCTTGATAGAGGGGTCTTTCCAGAAATTCCTTGCTTTAGGTAGGCATTATTCTACTTCACAGATCCTTGTTTATTTTTTTCTCATCACTCTCAGCAATGTATAGATACAATTGTTTAAATTTACTCTCTATCTCCCTCGCTAGGAGTCAGCTTCATCAGGACAAGAACTATGTCCCTTTTATTCATCTCTGTATTACTCATTTGGAGAAACAATTTTTGTTAGTAACTAAAAACTGTTCCCCTTTCCTTCTTTCTTGTATAGCAGAACCCCATTTTCACTCAGGTGTCAGGGAAGACTTAGACCTCTCCTAGTGGTCTAGAAGTAGGCATGTAATCCAGTTCTAACCATTGATTGATCTTCCAGCTTGGAGACTTTCAAATGGTAGAGTAGAAGGACTTGAGCTCACCTCCTCTCAAGCACACCAAAAACACAACTGCTGAACAGCCATCAATAAAAAACGTCTAGGGAGGAGTTCCCTGATGGCTCAGTGGTTTAAGGATCTGGTGTTATCACTGCTGTGGTTTGTTGTTGCTGCTATAGTGAGGGCTCAGTCTCTGGCCTGGGATATTCCACATGCCACAGGTGTGGACAAAAAAAAAAAAAAAAAACTTGGGGATTCCCCTGGTGGCACAGAGGGTTAAGGATCCAGCACTAGGTCACTGCTGTGGTAGAATTCAGTCCTTGGCCCCGGGGAACTTCCACACCCTGTGGGCATGGCAGGAAAAAAAGAAAAAAAAAAAAAAAAGGACTGCAGCCTACCAAAAAAGATGTGACAAGCAGTGTGCTAAGTCATAATACTTTGGGCTCCACCTAACAATTTGCAGAAAGAAGCTTAAACATACAGTGGTTTTCATTATCTCCTTGCACAACTGGTATGTGTTTGCTAGGTAATAGCAGCTTAATGACATTGGGTCTCAGGCTTGGTATTTCTGCAGTTTGCTAGAACTTTCCCACATTGTTGCAATCTGGCCCCTGGAAATCCAGATATCACACCCTGACACAACTTACAGAAGATTCTCCAAATTTCTTATCTCAATGGTTAGGACTGCCTATCTCCATTTTACTTAGTTGTTCTTGTTCCTTTGTCTGTAACATATTTCTCACCTATCTTATGTATAAATTTCTGTGTTTGTGGACTTAGTTCTGTGGCTGCTGGATTGTAGTTCCTCTTGCTTCTGGTGCCTGTTCCCCCGTGAGTGAGGCTAGTCTAGAGGCTTGTGCAGGCTTCCTGGTGGGAGGGGCTCATGTCTGCCCACTGGTGGCTGGAGTTGGGTCTTGTCCCTCTGGTGTGCAGGGCTGTGTCAAGAGGTGCATCTAAAGGGCTCAGGAATTCTTTCTGCTTATGGGTGGGGTTGTGTTCCTGTCCTCTTGGTTGTTTGGCCTGAGGCGTCCCAGCACTGGAGCCTATAAGCTATTGGGTACGTCCAGGTCTTGGTGCTGATGACCCAATCAAGTTGTCTGCCTAACTAGGAAGGCTAATGCTTTTATGGCAGGCAGTAAGGTGCCATGAAAAGGTTTTAAAGCAGGGCAAGAACGTGGCATGATGATTGTGTGTCACAGAAGAATTCCCATTGTGGCTCAGCAGATTAAGAACCTGACATAGTATCTGTGAGGATGTGGATTCAATCCTTGGCCTCGCTCAGTGGGTTAAGGATCCAGTGTTCTTGCAAGCTGCCGCATATGTCACAGACACAGTTGGATCTGGCATTGCTGTAGCTGTAGTACAGGCCTGCAACTGCAGCTCCAATTTGACCCCTAGCCTGAGAACTTCCACATGCCACAGGTCCAGCCATAACAGGAAAAATAAGAAATAAAGAAAGTGTGGCAGGCTCTGTTAATGCCTCCCCACAGCCATCCTTCCTTTGGGTTGCCCAGCTTTAATGGATGAGGACACCAGCTCTAAAAATGAAATCCAAGTATGAGCAGTAAGTTATAAGGGAAATTTACTGGGTGCTTCTGGAAAACAAAAATAATTCTTAAGAGAAAGATACACAAAGGGCAAATTATTTTGCTCTCTCCTTCTCCATCTGCTTCCCCTTGCTGAACTCATATGATGCTTAGAGCTTCAGCAGCAATCTTGGGTCCTTGAAGAAAGGTCTCTCACACACACTGAGGATGGTTAAGTGGGAAGATTTGAGATGCCTGTGTCTTTGATGACATTATTGAACTGTTGAATCAATCCCAGGACTGCCTACTCCCAGATGACAAGTTAACTGTAGATATATTATAATTTAAGCCGCCGTTGGTCAGGTTTCCTGTTATCTGTGGCCATGCCATTCTAACTAATGCCGAGAGGGGTGTTTTAGGGAGATTCACAAGGGATCTATGGGGATGAATTGATGTAGTGATGAAAATAAGGGCAGACAGTAGAAAAGCAATTATTGAGCATATCTTGTGTGCGCTTAAAAAATTAAGAAACCCATGTATAGCACTTACTATGTACCAGACACTATAATCACTTGTTCATTTAATTCTCTTTAAACCTCTATGAGGTAAATACTATCATTCTCTACATTTTTCAAATGAGAAAACTGAGTCATAGACAGGTGATACAATTTTCCCAAGGACACAAAACTAGCAGATAGTAGAACATTTACTCAAGGAGTTCCTTTCATGGCTCAGTGGTTAACGATCCCCAAGAGGACCCACGAGGATGAGGGTTCAATCCCTGGCCTCGAGCAGTGGGTTAAGGATTGGGCATTGCCGTGAGCTGCGGTGTAGGTCTCAGAAACGACTTGGATCTGCTGTGGTGTAGGCTGGCAGCTGCAGGTCTTATTCAACCCCTAGCCTGGGAACCTCCATATGCTGCCGGTGAGGCCCTAATAAAGGAAAACAAAACAAAGAACATTTACTCAAGAGTCTGGTTCCAGAATCTGGGCTCCTAATCACCAGTATGCATTTAATTTATGCACAAGACTCCCCTGCTCCTGTGTGACAATTCTGTGAGGGAAAATGCCACCATTATTGCCATTTTTCTTTTCCTTTTTCTCTTTTGACCACACCCATGACATAGGAAATTTCCAAAGCCAGGGATTGAATCTGAGCTGTGGCTGTGACCTATGCCACAGCTGTAGCAACACCAGATCCTTAAACTGCTGTGACACAGTAGGAACTCCTATTGCCATTTTTCAAATAGGTAAAATGAAGCA
The DNA here is from genome assembly GCF_016906955.1 of Phacochoerus africanus. Taxonomy (NCBI): domain Eukaryota; kingdom Metazoa; phylum Chordata; class Mammalia; order Artiodactyla; family Suidae; genus Phacochoerus; species Phacochoerus africanus. Next base: position 33,092,152 of record NC_062556.1, on the reverse strand, counting down.
GAAGGTTTAAGTAATTTAAGGTCACACATATACAAGGAATGAAGTGCAGAGTCAAGCCCAGTTCCACCTGACTCCAGAGATACAACCTTGGTGCCAAATTTCCAGCAAGGAAACTGTTCCAGGCTTCTGAATCAGAGGAGTGGCTTTAGAAATGTAAAAGGAGAAACTTAAATGTAAGACAGTTTAGACAAGCTTTATGGGTAGATTTCACTTTAGGAGAAAAGGATGAAAGGTAATTATGTTTTTTCCAAAGCTAAGTTAAAACACAAGGATACCATTTTTTAAAAGGAATTCCGGAAAATGTATATTTTAAATATATATATATATATATGACTTACTCATGGCATATGGCAATTTCTGGGCCAGGAATCAAATCCAAACTGCAGCTGCAACCTATGCCGCAGGTGCAGGGGGAACGCCTTAAATCTATGTTTTGAGAGAACAGTTCAAAATCTTTGTCAGCACACCAGTGAGTTAGGGTCAACTCCAAAAGCAGATATTAAGATGCACTATTACTTGTTTAAGTGGCAATTTCTATGTGTGTCTGAAAAATGTGGTCTGGGAGGAATAGGTAGGGGCCTCTTCCGTTTAATCCTTTGGCAATTTAAGGATCCTGGAGGCAATTCTTTAAACAAATCCCCCTGATACCTCACCTCCTCCAGTAGAAATATGGGATTTCCTGCCCCCCACCCAGACCTCTGTTGCTGCCACATAAGGTCTATCTGAGTGTAGGACACAAGGAATCCTTTGTTTTAAGAACATAATACATGTACTGCTGTGGAAGGAGTCTCATGATAGGAGCTATATTCATGGGGTCTCTGTGAGCTGTTTCCTGGGCTTCCTTCACAGGGCCCACCTGGACACTAGCTCCAATTCTGATTTTTCCTCGTAGAGAATCTTTCTCCCACTTGTACAGGGCGGGTGGTTTTTCTTAGTTTCTTCAGTCATTGTAGAGGTTTAGCTCTAGGTCAAGACTTTGGTTTGGGGTTAAAATTACTTTTCTAAAATCTCCACCTGAGGCTCTATGTGTTGGCCTCCAGGAATTCAACTTAATTAATTCACTAAACTTCCATTAAGTGTTGACTTAGTGCCAGGCACTGTGCTGGAAGCCTCAAATCTAGGAAAGTGGTCCTTCTCAAACTGTGACTACATGGGAAACACTGGGCATTTGTTAAAACTGCAGATGCAGGTCAGGAGTGGGGTTAAGAGTCTGCAGTTCTAAAAGGCTCCCAGGTAAGATCCACCTGGAATAGATATAAAGATGGGAATATAAACAAATAATACAGATTTACAGATGCTAGAATAAATATGTGAGAAACAGAGAATAGAAAGGGATTTCCCAAATTTCTCTGGTCTGTACTCCTTCCTCAAGAATCTCCCCTACACTGCTCCCAGTTTATTCCAGTGTCTATGGTTCTGCTTTAAAACTCTGCTATCAACTCCTTCTCTAAACATTTGCTACATACCTACTCCAACTAATATTCTCCTATGTCTACAAGAGCATCTTTCTGCAGCACTATGTCCTTCCTACTCCCCCTTAAACCTTTGCAGAATTCCCTCATTCTGGCTTCCAATTTCTCATCCATGTTTATCCATCACCCCTCAGAAAATTCCACTTTCTAGGCATGCGATGCCGGATCTTATGATCTCACCCTTATGAACACTAGTAGTATATAAACATGCATGTTATACATTTCTTTTTTTTTTTTTTTCTTTTTAGGGCAGCATATGGATGTTCCCAGGCTAGGAGTCAAATAAGAGCTGCAGCTTCCAGCCTTCACCACAGCCATAGCAATGCCAAATCCTAGCCACATCTGCCACCTACACCACAGCTTGTGGCAACACCAGATCCTTAACCCACTGAGCAAGGCCAGGGATTGAACCTGTATCCTTGTGGATACTAGTTGGGTTCTTAACCTGCTGAGCCACCATGGGAACTCCCATTTACTTTTATTTTTTATTTTTTTATTTTTTATTTTTATTTTTTTTTTTGTCTTTTTGCTATTTCTTGGGCCGCTCCTGCGGCATATGGAGGTTCCCAGGCTAGGGGTCGAATCGGAGCTGTAGCCACTGGCCTACTCCAGAGCCACAGCAACGCAGGATCCGAGCCGCATCTGCAACCTACACCACAGCTCACGGCAACGCCGGATCCTTAACCCACAGAGCAAGGCCAGGGACCGAACCCGCAACCTCATGGTTCCTAGTCGGATTCGTTAACCACTGCGCCACGACAGGAATTCCCCATTTACTTTTATATGTTGATGCTTTATACATAATCATAATGACAGCTAACAGGAACAAAGAGGTTAAAAAAGGCCAAGCCTTGAGATATCTCCACAAGTCTATGAAATGCATACTAATATTACCCCACTTTGTGGATTGAATTGAACTGAGACAGAGATTAAAGTCATATTACCATTAACTGGTGGAACCATAATTTGAATGGAACCATAATTTGAATATTGTATCAGCAGCTAAGTCTTCAGAGTATGGTGCCATTTAAAATGAAACTAGTTACAGTTAAATCTACTGGCTATTGTGGTAAATTTGGGAATGTGTGTTAGCCATTCTACGGCATGAGAAATCTCCTCCATGGTATGCTCATTTTCTCCTCTGCCTGTGAGAGGATAGAAATCTGGTTTCTAACAAATGTGCTTTCAAACAGGGTTAATGGCTGTGTATGAAACTTATGGTTCTAGATGAGTCAAACCCTTAATTCAGCTCTGCCTTATATAGACAAAAGGTTCAATTTTATTTGATGCTTTAGGTTCTGATCAAGCCTTTCAGTCAAGTGTCTCAAAATGCAAATACAAATTTTGGTTTTATTAAATCATCTGGGTTTAGCAGAAAATCTGATCTCACTAGAGAATTGTATCATGTTGGGTTCCTTTTATGCTGTCTCTATAATTGAATTGCCTTTTCGCCAAAAGGATTATTTTGAACTCTTGGAAAACTTCTGAAAAAAAATAGATGACAATGAAAGCCCAAAGGACATTCAATATGAAACCAAATTATTATAGCATTAAAGGATCTAAGTTAAATCCATGAAGGCAAGAAAATTCAAAGCAAGGTTTTAGGAATAAAATTCCTTCAGTTTCATGCCTCACTGCATGTGCAGGACTACTTACTTAAGCACATAGGAGGGAGTAAAAGCAGTGAAATTATTTAGCTGACAACTCCCACGGACTTTTAAATCAGTGAAAGAACTCAAAATATTGGTAATAAGAGCTGGATCAGGACAGGATAACCCAGTTTTTTTTTTCAAATGAAGTCTTTCATTATTACTATTATCTTTCCTTTTCTTTGTCCTTGGTATTTTCTTCAGCATACTTCCTGGAAGCTCTCTCTTAGCCATAAAAATGAAACCACACACACACACACAAAAAAAAAACAAGATTCCATTTCAAGGGCTTACCACCACCTCTTCCCCTGACCTAATCACCTCCCACCTCTGACAACTGCTTCCCAGATTCTGCCATCTCATCTTCATTTTCTTTCTCTCTGCCAGCCCATCCTAATAAGAACCCCCCCCCCTTTTTTTCCCAACTCCCCTATTGAACTTCAGATACAAATCCTTCATCACATCCAGATGACAATGTCCCACTGATTCAATATGTGTGCATGTGGGGTGTTCTAAAATGAGTAGGTAAGGACAATGCTCAGAAATCAGGGGGCAAGTAGCTGCTTTTGTCTATTGCATCAGATCATTTGAAGAACCAGGAGCTTAGCTATAATGTGCTTCATATTGAGCCTCCAAACAAATATTTCCAGGCTCTTCCTATAAAAAAGTGAAGTAAATATTCTGGATGGCTTTTATTCCTGCAGGGTAACTCTTTTCTGTAAGTTACAATAACCTCTGTCAGCTCCCAAGATTCTTCTTCTGTGACAAAAAGAGGTTGTCCCTGCCTTGTATAGGCTCTGGGGAGTACACAATGCAGGCGTTTACCCAGAACAATTCTCTCTCCTCTTAATTGTGTTTAGCAACATCTTTGGTTCAGTCATATACACAGCTTTGCAATTCAGAGCATCAGGCATAATTTATTTCTCTTCTTTCTTCCTGTGGAATCAAAATGACTTGAAATTTGGTAATTCCTCTTGCATAGTTTCAAGTCAGTATGTTAACCTTTCCTTTTTGGCTGTTGCCCATGCTGCAGAAAAATCTGGGAGGGTGGAAAACACACTTACATTTATTTTTTTAACATTAAGTCTAGCTAAGTTAACAGAAATATGCTGATTAATCCTTATTATTCACAACTCTTTCACTGTATAGCCTTTCTCCACCTATTTCAATTTATTCAAGGCCATACAATGCAGTTCTGCATCTTTTTCACAAGATGGCACTATAACTTTCTGTATTTCTTACTGAGCAAGGAAATACAAGACTAAAATTTGCAGTTTAAATTACATAAATTGTAGTTGAATATTAAAGAGAGTATAACAGCACAAAACTATATGATGATCTAATTTTCTTTAAGATTTTTTAACTCTCTATAAAAAGTAATACATGAACATCCGAACGGGAGTTCCCGTCGTGGCTCAGTGGTTAACGAATCCGACTAGGAACCATGAGGTTGAGGGTTTGATCCCTGGCATCACTCAGTGGGTTAAGGATTGGCATTGCCATGAGCTGTGGTGTAGGTCACAGACTCAGCTCGGATCCTGTGTTGCTGTGGCTCTGGTGTAGGCCGGTGGCTATAGCTCTGATTAGACCTCTAGCCTGGGCACCTCCATATGCCACGGGAGCGGCCCTAGAAAAGACCAAAAAAAACCCAAAACCCACATCGGAACAAACTCAAGAAAAAATTTTGTTTATTTCTCCCTTATTTTTAATATCTATTAAATCAGGAAAGCCTTTTTTTCTTCTAGAATAACATGGCATTTCCTCAGGTACAGAGATGCTAGACCTCTATTTGGTTTCTCCCTTCTTGACTCAATTTTTCTAATAATGTAATAATTCTTATCTGGAGTACCATTGTCATTAATATATAAAAATGTCAATTTTTTTTTCCCAGAAATTTAGGCCTGGGGGGAATCAGAACTACAATTTCAAACTGGGATCTTCTTAACATCTATGAGCACCACCCTATAAAGAGTAGACATTTTTCAAAAGAAGAAACAGATAATGGAAGTGATAGAGGAAATAAAAAAGTAAAGAATGCATAATTATTTAAATTCTTCTATGTTTGCACCTTGAGGTGTGCATTTCACGTAATTCTATGGAGTCATAACAATGAACATTTATTGAGCTCTTGGTTTATACTAAACACTAGGCTGGACCCTTTACATGGATGTGCTCACTTAATTCTCAAAGCCCTGTGAGGTGGTTACTACTACGATCCGTGTTTTAGCTAGAAGAATCTGATACCCATTAAGAGCATATATTCACTCATTTCTCCTTTCAGCAAGTGATTGTTGAGTGCCTACTATGTGACTTGAACATTTGAACATGGCACAGTTAAACCCAGAATCTACTGGGACCAAAGCCCAAGACTCCTTCACTTAATTACAGAACTATAAAGAATAAACTTCTCAGATAAGCCTAACAGGCAATTAAGTAGCGAAAAAGAGAAAAGAAATTCCACTGTAAAATGAGTATGCAAATTGACACACCACCAAAACCAGCATTGGTTTCTGGCTCTACGTGTTTTTCATAATGTTGACTTGAAGTTCCTTTATACAAAGTTCTAATTGGCCAGAATATGGTATATAATTTAATTATAGAACAATTCAACAACTTTGTCTTGCATACCTAAACTTGATCAGAATAAAAAATATTTCTGTAGTCAATAACGGCCTGGAATGACTTCCAGTTAAAAAGATAGTCTACACAGAAGAGGAAAAGCCCTCTAGCCATCCAACAATAACAAAAATACAGACATTTCAATAAAACATTTTAAATTATTTTAATAGTATGTACCGAACCTTAACACTAGAGGGGAAAAAAAAATCTCCAGGTTACATAAATGAAGAAGGAATTTAAAGGCTCAAGATAAAAGGAAATAAAGTTGCACTGTCCACGAGGCACCAGGATAACATAATGCCTTGTTGGAATGAGACTCAAAGTGCAAATTCTGTGCAGATCCTGGGCACAGCAAGAATTCCACTCCCTGCCCAAAGGTAGAAGGTGAGAAAGAACTGCCCTGCCATGTGGCTGACAGGCCCCAGAGAAGGCCCTCTGCCTGGAGAGGAGGAGGAGATAGTCCACATGGAGGAATCAAATCTGTGCTCAAGTGAAAGGATCTTAATTCACTCTACCCACAACATGCAAAAATCTCTTCCTAAGAAACAGATAATTAGTTCAGAACCTCAGTCAAGGTGATGAGAAATCATCCCTCAGGGATGCCTTCCAGGCCCATGTGAAACCGCCAGAAAAGATATATCTTATGGAAGATGAGCTTAAAAGTAGTAATCATATGAGAAATGAAGTGGCCAGCAAGTGAAACTTCAGTCCCATCAAAGCAAAGATTTTACAACCATAATAACAAAGCAATCTAAAGGGGACTTTAACATAAACATATATGAAATGCTCAAAGAGATAAAATATACTTATGTAGATATATGTACATACACGTATATATATTTAAATGGGCAGTTCATTAAACTGAAGTTGAAACACTAAAAAATCATAAAGAGGAAACAACAGAATCACCTTAAAAATCAGGAGTTCTTGTTGTGGTGCAGTGGAAATGAATCTGACTAGGAACCATGAGGTTGCAGGTTTGATCCCTGGCCTTGCTCATTGGGCCGGGGATGCCTCATTGCTGTGAGCTGTGGTATAGGTCACGAATACAGCCCGGATCTGGTGTTGCTGTGCCTGTAGTGTAGACCGGCACCTGTAGCTCTGATTAGACCCCTAGCCTGGGAACCTCCATATGCTACAGGTGTGGCCCTAAAAAGCCCCCACAAAATAATTAAAAAAAAAAACTAAAAAACTTAAAAATCGAAAGACGTGTTAAATAATAATTTAGCTCTCTTTGGATAGAAGAGAAAATTAGTGAATTGAAAGATATGTCTACGAGATAACCCAGAACACAGCACAGGGACATAAAATGGTGGAAGATATTAAAAAGGTGTTAAGAGGAGTACAAGACAGAATAAAAAGATCTGGGTACAAAGACATGGCTAAGAGATTTTCAGCAGTGAGTAGAGGCATGAGATTTCAGACTACAGAAGAACATGTTTTCTGAGCAAGATAAAGAAAAACAAATTTATTCTTCAACACATAGTAAAAGTTGCAGGGTAAAGTAAACAAGTTTAAAAATTTTGTGGAAATCTTAGAAGTAAACAGGGAAAAGACAGATCGACTTCCAAAATGGACATCTTCATTTGCACTGACTTTTCAGCAGCCTAAGATGTGTTACTAAAAAAAAAAAAAAAAAAAAAGTACCAAGAAATAATAACTGTACTGAACTTTATTCTAAAGTGAGGGCAAATTAAAGATGCTTCCCAATTTATTTATAACATCTAAAAGAATATTAGGTGACCAACATTTTCCTCTTGTACAACCATGGTTTTCTTTTCTTTCCTTTTTTTCTTTTCATGGCCGTACCTGTGGCATATAGAAATTCCCAGACTAGAAGTTGAATTGGAGCTGCAGCTGCAGGCCTACACCACAGCCACAGCAACACCTAATTCTTAATGGATTAAGTGAGGCCAGGAATTGAACCTGCACCCTCACAGACACTGTGTAGGGCTCTGAACCCACTGAGCCACAAAAGAAACTCCAACCATGGTTTCTTTTAAATGGAAAACTTGCCCAAAGTGGAGATAACTATCACACAGTAAAGCTACTTGCAGTTAGGGGAATGTGAACAATGAAACACAGGGAAGTGTTTGCTCTTTTATTGTCTGTCCTTCTAAAGGAGGTTGTTCCTAAAAAACCTCCTGTTTCATGAATGAAAAAAAATTAATTAACAAATAACGTTTGTTTCAGTGAGAAAGAGGGTTAGAGGGCCATAGACTTTCAGACTTCAAAATGTCAACAATATGGGGTTCCTGTGGTGGCTCAGCAGTAACAAGCCTCAAAAATATCCACAAGGACACAGGTTCAATCCCTGGCCCCACTCAGTGGGTTAAGGATCTGGCATTGCTGAAGCTGGCAGCTGCAGCTCTGATTCGACCCCTAGCCTGGGAACTTCCATATGCCATGGGTGCGGCCCAAAAAGAAAGCAAGAAAAAAAAAGTCATCAATAAACGTTTTGCTTGAAGCATTTTGCATATAGCTACAAACCAATGCATTGCTTTTTCTTTAGCTGCCGTATCTGTCCTTGGGGCAGGAACAGGCTAGGGCAATGTAACTTTTGGCATTTAAATTTGAAACAAACCAGTTCTTCATCCTGTACATCTGCCTGTGCATTAAAGGGAGTTTAGCCTCCCTGGTCTCCAAGTACTAATTGCCAGTAAATCTCTCACACCTTGCCAGTTACTTTGACAACTAAAATTTTCCACCTATTTGTGGAGACCTAGTTCCTCTTCACCGCAGAACTAATTGCTTTTCTTTTCCAGTCACCACCAGAGCTTCCATCAGCCCAGTGTTTATCTAAAGATGTGTTCTTATCACCTTCATCATCCACTGTCTTACCACCTAGGCATTTAAACGAGGCTGGCTGTAACGAGAGCAGCCGTTTAGTTCTGATTGATGCTAACTCCCAACCTTAGCCCAATTATGGCCAATGAAATCCATAAAATGTAAATAATGTTCCATAATTAATCAGTCGTATTAAAGCCATTTCAAGTTATGAAAACTCATGTTGTAACGGAGAGGTCTGCACCCTTGTCACCTCTGCACTTTTTCTCTTCCCCTGTCCATTGACGACACGTTCTTCAGTTTGGCTTAATTCTGAGCCCTGAGCACAAAGCCCCTCAACCATTTACGCCCTGTTTACACCTAGAAATTCAGCCTCAGATTCATATTGTGTAGAATATATTGGATCAAGAGTCTGGGAAAAATGAGTATTTAAGTCATTTGAGAGTCAGTGAGAACATCTGGGAAGAGGAGCGTTACTTCCCAGCCAGTGACAAAGCATTTTCAAACCCAGAAATAAATAACAGGCAGAAGGGAGTAAAATGTTTCCTGCTGAATCCACTCCCTCCACCTCATTCCAGGCAAAACTGGGCCAGGCAAGTAAAGATGGTGAAGACCTTTAGATAGGAAACCAGTCTATTTTTTTATAACAGCATCTCCTCATGGAGAGAAACATTCTCTCCCATGAAAGAAAAGAGTGAGGAGTTCCCGGTGCAGTGCATGGGTTAAGGATCTGGCATTGTCTCTTTGGCGGCTCAGGTCCAATCTCTGTCCTGGAAGAGTGTGTTAAGGATCCAGTGTTGCCACAGCTGTGCTGTAGGTTGCAGTTAAGGCTCAGATTCGATCCCTGGCCTGAGAACTTCCATATCCCACAGGTGCAGCCCTAAAAAGAAAAAAAAAAAAAAAAAAAGGATAGAGTGAGAAAAACGCAGTTGGGGAAATTAGTCTGTGATAAAGTGATGACGTCGGCTCACTTCAGCAGACAGGGACTTTTTGAGCCCTGTTGAGATTGTGCAGCCTTGGCATTGAAGGCAGACAATGCAAGAGAGACCCTATGTAAATGCAGGCAGAGGAAATGCAGCAAGGTGTCAGACTAAGCCTGAAGCTTAGGAAGAAGTCTGCAAGGGGATGATAGCAGATAACGTGATAGCAGGCCCTCAGTTCTGTGCTACACAGGTAAGGTGAATAGCCAGGGAAAAACAAGCTGGAGGGTAAAGCTGATGAAGGAAAAAGAAAGAAGAAAGAAAATTGTGCCTACATCCAGGACACGTATACCTAGGACATCAAGGATTGAGTAATATCCAATGATTCATTCTTTCACCCAACCATTCATTTATTTATTGGACAAATCTTTATGGTGTTATTATTACATGCCTGGCACTGTGCAAATTGCTGCACAGAGATGAGCATAATAAAATCCCTGTCCTTCAGGGTTTAGTGAGGAAGACCGACAAATAAACAAGCAGGCACAAAACACTATGATCAGTGCTATAGCAGAATACAGGATGCCACAGGAATGTAGAGAGAAAGACTCTTTCCTGGGGTCATGGAGAAGGTAGGAATTACTTCAGAGACCATGTCTTGAAGGGTGAATAGCAAAGCTAAAACAGGAGTTCCTGTTATGGCTTAGCAGTTAATGAAACTGACTAGCATCCATGAGGATACAGGCTCGATCCCTGGCCTTGCTCAGTGGGTTAAGGATTCTGTGTTGCCTTGAGCTCTGGTGTAGGACACATACATGGCTCAGATTCTGCGTGGCCGTGGCTGTGGCCGTGGCTGGCAGCTACAGCTCTGATTTGACCCCTAGCCTGGGAACACCCATATGTTGCATATGTGGCCCTAAAAAGCAAAAAAAAAAAAAAAAGAAAAAAAAAGGAAAAGCTAAAACAGAGGCATCAGACAGGATACTGAGGTATAGGAGCTGCAATTGAGGATGATGAGGTATAGGAGCTGCAATTGGTCCATGATAATTAGAAGCCATATCACCTGTGAGACAAGGTAGGGAATGAGGCCAGAGAGGTGGGCAGAGGTCTGTTTATTAAGGACCTGTGCCATAGGAGGGGTCTTGACTTTATGTTGTGAGAAATCTGGAGAAAGTAAGGGATTTCAAACATGGAAAAGATGGCCAACACTTACTAAAGAACTAACCCACAGCCATTCCCAACATCCTCCTTCCTTGCATCTCTCTCTCTGAAAGCTGCAAAAAACTATAAATCCATTTTCCTTGTCTTCCTTGCAGCTAACACAGTGATAGGACCCAGTTCTAGTTAATGCAACATAAACAGCGGTCTCCTGGGTAGGCTTCTTGGAAAGATTTTCCTTAATAACCCAAGCAGACAGGTATGTGTGAGGAGCTCTCTCACCATCCTGAACACCCCCTTGCTTTTCTTTTACATTTTTAAAAAATGTAAAAAAAATTTATTTTATTTTATATATATATTTTTAAGGCCTATGGAAGTTCCCAGGCTAGGGATCAAATTGGAGCTGCAGCTGCTGGCCACAGCCGAAGCAACACCAGATCCGAGTTGCAGATTCTGCATCCACAATTGCTGCTTCACTTTACACTTTCAAGTTTTAAATACTGAGAGAATTACCAAATTATGACAGTGACATGAAGTGAGCAAATGCTGCTCAGAAAACAGAATTGTTGGTAACAAAAGACTTGATCTACACAGCGTTGCCACAAACCTTTAATTTGTTAAAGACACAGTATCTGTGATTAAAAAAAAAAAGTGCAATAAATCAAGGTATGCCTATCAAGACTATTGGCTTCATCATTATCGATTTAGTTTGTTTTGTATTCTTTGGTTAAGCTTACAGTGTAGGCTTATTTTCATTAGGTCTATAATTTTCCAAATACGAGAATTTAGTCCATGTGCACATTGTGGCTCAAGTAGAACTCAACCATATTTTTACCAATAAAGCAGAAACTCTCTCCAAAATTTGTTCTTACAAGAATACTTTATTGGTGATGCACTACTACTGGGTTTGTGATTTTTAAAATTACAGATATTGTCAGAGTGTCATAAAATTACATATTACATAAGCTTAAATATGAAATCATGCTTATATTCTAAAATACAGGCAATTCATTTCAGTTATGAAATACAAATATTTGGGCTTACATTTCTCTTAATCCTTCTTTAAGTCTGCTCACACTGGGACTATCCAAAGCACTGCCAATCATCACTTGGAACTTTGACCCAACAGTCCATTCAATAGACTGATACTATCTTGCTTGAGGCCACCATGTGATTTTGGTCTCATCAGACAAGTATATCGCACTGTGCAAGTATTTGCAAACCTCTCTACTAGAGCGCCTGCAGGGAAAGAATAGGTTTCTAGCTAAGATAAAATGTTAAATTTTGGCATCAAAGAGAAGGGCACCAGAGATTTCTACCTTCACAAGAAAGTTAGTCTTCCTTCATAGCCTCATCTATCCTGCTTTCAACACAAGTCATGCCTCCTTCTTCAGCTCTCTCCATCTGAAACTCCACTCTTTTCTAGGAACATGCCACATCCCTGCATAGCAAGAGATCACATTTCCTGGTTCTTTCCCTCTTCCCATCACACAAGACTTCAAATGTATGTTTCAGTCAGATCTTTGGGTTAGATTCTATTTCCATGTCTGAAAGTAGATATAGATTTTCTATTTTGAGTACCTGTTTACTTTTGTGTGGTTTCTTTACCTGTAACATGCAGATAACAGCATCCATCTCACAGAGTAGCTAGGAGGATTACAAGCTTGTAAAAGTGACTCACCCATAGAAATTGCCACAGAGAAGTTGGTTTAAAAAAATATGTGACTAGTGTATCTAATTAATGACAAATACTATTTTTTTGTTTGTTTGTCTTTTTGCCTTTTCTAGGGCCGTTCTTATGGCATATGGAGATTCCCAGGCTAGGGGTCCAATCGGAGCTGTAGCCACCGGCCTACGCCAGAGCCACAGCAGCATGGGATCTGAACCACGTCTTCGACCTACACCACAGCTCATGGTAACGCCGGATCCTTAACCCACTGAGCAAGGGCAGGGATCGAACCCACAACCTCATGGTTCCTAGTCAGATTCGTTAACCACTGCACCATGACAGGAACTCTGAAAAATACTATTTTTTTTCTGAAATATAATAGTCAAGTCCTGTGCCAGGGATATTAGTTTGTTTGAATAAATGAATAAATAAACTCTAAGAGGTTCAAATAGTACTGTTCCACAATATAGAAATGCAGGGAGAAAAACAGACTGGAAACAGGCATTAGGTTATTTTAAAAAAAAAAGATATAAAAAGAAAATAAGGAAATTAAAAATGAAATATCAGAATGGGAAAATAGTAAGAAAACATGTTATGGAAGAACAAAGGGAAAAAAGGAAGCAAATCAGGTTGTTTGTTTCATTAGGCAAGCCTCAGAGTTAATGAATCTAGTTTCCTGTGGATGATGGCCAGGAGAAAATGAGCAGCTTAGGTAACATCCAAACCCCACTGGATGCAAAGGTCCAGAAAATTGCCAAGGCAATGGAATCCATTTATGACATCCTGAGAAGAGAGGATATTGAGAATCTTGTTATTAAGTGACTGAGGCAATGGTACGATACCATCAAATGGTGGAGGTAAGGAACGGAACATGTCCAAACTCAAAGGAAATGCAGTCAACTGCAATACAAATGTGGAGGATGCTAAACATTTCTTGAATTAAATTGTGTTGAACAATAAAAGGGATGTAAGAACAGTGCAAATAAACATGGAAACCAAATCAGAAACAGGAGAAGCTCTGAGCTTTACAGCCTCTCTAAAGATAGGACATGACTTCTAGTGCAAAAAAAAACAAAAAAAAAAACAAAAAAAAAACAAAAAAAAAAACCACTTGAACTTGGCTTCGAGTCCTGACTGAGTCTTTGGGCAAATTACTTAAAGTGCTCTGAACCTCAGTTTCCTTAACTGCAAAAAGGAGATAATATTAGAGGATTGTTACACATTTGAATGAAATAATGTTATGTTTTCCCTGCCTGTCTCATAGTAAGTAGTAAGTGCTCTATAAATTATAGACCTCTCCCCCTTTCTGTAACTAAATAAGAAAACTTTTTTTTAATCTTTTTTTTTTCTTCTTCTTCTTTTTAGGGCCACACCTGCAGCATACATGAGTTCCCAGGCTAGGGGTCGAATCAGAGTGGCAGCTGGTGTTGCCACAGCCACAGTAACACCAGATTTGAGCCACATCTGTGACCTAAACCATAGCTTGTGGCAACACTGGATCCTTAACCCACTGAGTGAGGCCAAGGATTGAACCCACAACATTATGGACACCATGTCAGGTTCTTAACCTGCTGAACCACAACAGGAACTCCTAATCTTTTTCTTTTTTAATTCAAATGTAGTTGATTTACAATGTTGTGTTCATTTCTGGTGTACAAAAAAGTAACTCAGTTTTATACATAAAGAAATGTTATGTATAAAGAAATGTTTTATATATAATAGAAAAGAACATGAAAAATTATATATGTATGAATGGTTTATTGCAGGATATTGAATATAGTTCCATGTGCTATTCAAAGAAACTGTTGTTTATCTGTTTTATAGATATAGTAGTTTGCATCTGCTAATCCCCAATTCCAATTTATCCCTCCACCACCACCTTTCTTTCCCCTTTGGTAACCATAAGTTTGTTTTCTAACATCTCATCTTGCTTGCTTACAGTCTATTCTTCACACTGCCATGAGAGTGATTTTTGAAAACATAAATCAAATCACGTCATTTGAACCCCAAAAGATATAAAGCCCTAAATGAGCTGGCCCATGACTACCACTCAACCTCATCTCCTCACTTTCCACCAGGCTCACAAACCTCCGACAGTTTGCAGAACATTCCTCAGTTCCTTATTTCTGGGTTTTTATATTTGCTATTCCCTTTGTCTGGAAAGCTCTCCTCCAGCTCCTGACATAGCTGACCCCACCCTTCCTTTAGTTCTTGGACAAGCCTTTTCTGAACATCCAAGGTAAACAATTCCTCCTTTTTACTTTCAATCACTATCACAACCTGTAATTATTTATTGATTTATAGCTTTAGCTTTTAGTTATCTGTTTCTCCTGTGAGAAGTTAGGCTTTATCAGTTCAGTGACTGTGTTTGTCTTATTCTGAAGTGTATCTCTTACATTCAGAACTTGCCTGGCACTTATTTGATGTTCAATAACTATTTGTGAAATGAATAGAGTTTTAGTATATTTCCTATATTTCTCTTTCTGTTAATGTGTATTTGTGGATATATATACATTTGCACATACTCACTGCTTAAAAAAAATAAGCCCCTGTGAGAAAGCAACCAAAAGTTTTTCTTCCTTTAATTTTCCCATCACTTAAAAAATCCTTGCCTTTTGTAGTTTCTGTGGTTATTCAAGCCAAACAGGAAGATTACTCTCTCCCACAGTAATTAGCTCCTTCTGGGAAAACTTTTTAGAAAAATTCTTTGTGGTCTTGCCCAATTTGAGCACTGGTCTTATGTTAATTTTTTTATTTTGCCCCTTATATTTCATCTCAACTGGCACAAATACTGATTGACAGCTTAAAATCCATGTCCCTCTCTTGGAGTGGGAATTGATACAGGGATTACAAAACCCCAGCACAGGGTAAGAAATCCACTGGTTGCTACAAATTTGAAGTCCAACAGAACACTAGGGCCAGATGGTTTTAAACGTGCCTCTTTACTAATAACTTAGTACAAAGAAGAAAATAACTCCCTAGCTAGATAGCATGTTTCAAATGGTTTTAGAGATGGGAATTAAGGTAATGAAAACCAGGTGAATAAACCAATTTTTCTTGTAGAAATGCAGGTGGTACATTCAAGTGCAGGTGCTATGTTTAAGGGGAAGTTAACAGTAATATATTTTTCTAATTGTATTATTTTGAAACCTGATTTTTCTTTGGAAAAGTTGGAAATATCATACAAATGTAAGATGTTCTGATAGTTATTCACGTTATTAACACTGACGTGACTCATTTGCATTAGTCATCAATTGCTGTGTGACAAATTACTCCCAAAGGTTGGTAGCTTAAAATAACAATATTTATGACCTCATGGTCTCTGGAGTTCAGGAATCTGAGCATGGCTTAAGTAGGCCTTCTGCTCAGAGCCTCTTGCAGGCTGTGATCAAGGTGGCACCTGGTTCTCAGAATCCTCAAGGCTCATGTGGGTAGGAATCCACTTCCATGCTCACTCATATGGTTGTTGTCGGGGTTCAGCCCCACATGAGCTGTTGATTGGAGGCCACCCTTGGTTCCCTGCACTGGGAACATCTCATAGTGTAGCTCACAACACGGCAGCTTGCTCCATCAGATCAAGTGAGCAAAGGGGTAGGAAAGTGCCAGCATGTCATGGCTCAGTGCTTAATGAACCCGACTAGTATCCCCGAGGACTTGCTCAGTGGGTTAAGGATCCAGCATTGCCGTGAGCTGTGGTGTAGGTCACAGATGCAGCTTGGATCCCATGTTGCTGTGGCTGTGGTATAGGCAGCACCTACAGCTCCGATGAGACCCCTTGCCTGGGAACTTCCATATGCCTCAGGTATGGCACTCAAAAGACAAAAGACAAAAACAAAAAACAAAAAAACTGAAGTCACGGAGTTGCTGTCATGGCTCAGTGGAAATAAATTTGACTAGTATCCCTGAGGACACAGGTTTGATCCCTGGCCTCACTCAGTGGGTTAAGGATCCAGTGTTGCCATGAACTGTGGTGTAGGTCACAGACACAGCTCAGATCCTGTGTTGCTATGGCTGTGGCATAGGCCAGAGTCTACGGCTCCAATTCGACCCCTAGTCTGGTAACCTCCCTATGCTACAGGTGTGGCCCTAAAAGGAAAAAAAAAAAGAAAAAAGAAACAAAAACAAAAGACTAAAGTCACAGTCTCATAATCTAATATCACGACGGCATCCCATCACTTTCTTCATGTCTTATTTGTTAGAAGCAAGTCATTCTGTCCATCCTATACACAAGGGGAGAGAACTGCATTCAGGAGTGAATACCAGGAGGCAGGGAATATAGGGACCATTATAGAAGCACTCTACCATATAATTATTGCTTTAAGTATGCTGAGGCAATGTCATATTGCACATAAGAGCACAACCTTTGAGGGAGTTTCTGTGGTGGCTCAGCAGTAACAAACCTGACTAGTATCTATGAAGACTTGGGTAAGATCCCTGGCCTTGCTCAGTGGGTTAAATATCCAGCGTTGCCATGAGCTGTGGTGTAGGTCGCAGTTGCAGTCGCAGCTTGGGTCCTGCCATTGCTGTGGCTGTGGTGTAGGATGGTGGCTGCAGCTCCGATTCAACCCCTAGCCTAGGAACTTCTACATGCCACACATGTGGCCCTAAAAAGCAAAAAGCAAAAAGCAAAAAAAAAAGCACAACCTTTGAAGTTGTGGAGAGAAGAAATTGAGTCCAGATCCATTATTTATTAGCCATGTGACTGGTCCCATCACTTGACCTCTATAAATTTTCATTTTATAATCCCTAGAAATCATACATACTCCATAGGACCAGAAGGAGGATTAAATGAGACATCAAAGTAGAGCACTTGGCACAGTACTTAGGCACTTAGTAGTTGCTCAGTTAATATTAGAGATTATTACTGGCATATATGATACCATACAAGTGACAAGGCCATCAATATTTAGAAAGGATTTGTGTGTGAAAAGTCTAAGAGCTGATGGATCAACAACCCATCATTAGGTGCTGTGGATTCTTACCTCCAAAATACACCTTCATCCATGTGTTTTTTCCTCGCTCCTGGCTCCTGGGACAACTTCTCCTTCAAGGATGACAGTGATATCCTCTTAATCAGTCTCCTCTATTCCTCTCTTTAAGGTCCTTCACTGAAGCTTCCACACAGCAACCAAGGTGATCTTTAAAACATTTTGAAAGGCCAAATCACTCTCCAGCTTTAACACTTTCCCAAGGGCTTCTCATATTACATGAGATTCAAGTATTTTAGTATGACCTGGGAGCTCCTGCCTGTGTTTCCAATCTCATCTTCTTCCACTTCGCCTTGTCCTTTACAGTCAGCTCAAATCCTTGAATATGTGGAGTCTTGTGTGCTTCAGAGCTATGCATGCGCTTTTCTCTTCCTCAAGCACGTCATCTTGCTGACACCAGCCATCCTTCAGGTCACAGTAAACATCACTTGGTCACCATGGGCTTTTGTCGCCTTCCTCTTCCAATGCAAAAGGCTCTCTTCCATTATTATTTCTTTTAGCTTCTTGCTCTTTTCCTTCACACTTTCTGGGAGGATTATATGTTTAATATCCCTTTCTTCTAAGAGGGCTGAGACTGTCTGTTTCACTCGCTACTTTATATTCAAGTCTAATACGGTAATTGACTCAGAATTCCCGTCATGGCTCAGCGGAAACAAATCCAACTAGGAACCATGAGGTTGCGGGTTCGATCCCTGGCCTCGTTCAGTGGGTTAAGGATCCAGCGATGCCATGAGCTGTAGTGTAGGTCGCAGACCCGGCTCGGATCCTGAATTGCTGTGGTTCTGGTGTAGGCCAGTGGCTACAGCTCCGATTCGACCCCTAGCCTGGGAATCTCCATATGCCTCCAGTCTGGCCCTAGAAAAAACAAAAAACAAAACAAAACTGACTCATACTAGGTGGTGTGTTGTTGTTTTTTTTAACAGTAATTTTATATATTTTGAGAGGTTCATGTACACAAGGAAGTGTATAATGTTAAGCAATATTGGGGGTTTGTGTAACGGAGAATCCAGTGTAATTTCAAGAAACTGAAAATACTCAAAATTTTGTCACTCCCCAATTTCTATAAACAACCCTCTAAAAATGAACCTCTCCATTTGATATAAATATACAAATTTAAGCTACGTGTGTATGTAGTTCAGAAAAATCTACATCAGTTTGTTTATGTGCTAGAAAATATAAAGTTAATTAAAAAAATACCACAGATGTGGGGTCAAAGGTTTTTCTGGACCTATACAGCAAAAATCAATGTCTTTCAACAGGTAGCAATTTATGGAGAATATCTTTGGAAACCAGTAGCACTAAAAGATGGCAGATCACAAATCCAGTAAAGGGAGATAAGACGTATAGCAGAGCCCATTTTCCCCAGCATGGTGTTCGACAACAAAAGAACAAAGTTTCAGTACTTGAATTGCAGCGTATGTGCTAATACTAAACTTCTTTCCTTGTTTGCAACATGCTTTGACATTCTACCTGTGGTTAAAGAAGCACCTAGTCTCTCTCCATTTCAGGAATATCTACAGACATGAGAGAACAGCTTTATCCCCATTTTATTCCCCTTAATGGGATTGTATTTGATACTTTTAATAGGTATTTAGAGGGTCAGAATAGTTTCATTTTAAAATTTTATTTTATTTTTTAGCTGAAATAATAGTATGGAGGGGTTTTTATAGAGTCAGCTCTTTTATGGATGAAATGATAACATGTCTGGGAATTACTTCTAATGATTTAGGGCATTGGTGGGGCCCACAAGTTTACATGAAACAAGATAGATAATTTTTGAAGGTGAGTGATGACATGTGGGTGTTCATGACACGGTTTGCTTTTTATTCATTTGAAATATTTAATAATAAAGCGTTTAAAAGAATCCTAATAAAACAGCTTTAAAACCTCCTAGATTCTATATGCCTGCTCTTCTTTTCCCAGCCCCACCTTAGGTCACAACGATGACCATACTGGCCTGTTTTAAAACCCCAGTGGCTGAGTATACAGTCTGGTCTGGACTGCTGCTGTGCCAGTCATGGCTCCGCCACTTACAGGTGTTATTGGACCAAAGGTTTTCTGGATGTTATTGGAACGTACAGAAAGAGGTAGCATGCCCTTTCTGAAGCTCAGTTTCCTTTCCTATAAAGTGGAGAGAAAAATACCAGCCTCAAATTATTTCGAAGTTGTGATTAAGTAATGAATATTAAATGCAGAGTCTGGCACATAGTGTTTATTCAACTAATAATGACAACCACTTGCAAATTAATTCAATCAGTTGTTTATTGAGTGCTTACTTTATGTGGGGCACTATTTTATTTTATTTTATTTTTTGGCTACACCCATGGCACACAGAAGTTCCCAGGCCAGGGATCAAATCCAAGCCACAGCAGTGACAACCCAGGAACCTTAAACCCCTGTGCCACCAGGGAACTCCGTGTGGGGTACTGTTCTAATGGTAGCTATCATTATTCTCAGACTTTGCTATCAGCTATAAATACCAAGAAGACTGAATAGGAGGAATAATTTGCAGAAACTTTAGAGTTGGACTGAAAAAGGAAGGGCATTGAAGAATTGAGAGGAGGGAAAAGAAAATAAAGTCATGGGTGTTGGTTGGACTATGTTTTCTTCCTTTGTCCCTGACTCTTTGCACAACGAAGGAAAGATAAGAGGACACCTTTGGTTTTTGAAGGACATAAGACTCTATGGGCAGAAGACATCCTTTGAGGGTCTTCTTTGTAAGGGATAGGAACACAATTGCCTGGTTTAAAAAAAAAAAAAATCTATTCACTGGGAACACTTATCCATTCTGAAAGAACAAACCCAGGAGAATTTTTATCTCAAATTCAAAACCTAAAGGGAAAAGATTCATGAGGATTTGATATGCATTTCTTTTTCAGGCTTCATCTAAGGGAAAAGTCCCTCACCTTGGTCCTGTGGCTGTGTTTCTTACTTACCCCATAGCCACCTTGGCTTGAGAAAGACAGGTAGGAAATTTTTTTCCAAGGATAAGCGTACACCGATGTGGTCAGTGCTCTCTTCTCCATCTGCAGCTGTCCCATCCTGTCCCTTCCCAAACTCTGCCTCTGATCAGGGACCTCAGACCCCTGGTATCTGAGCCGTGGCATGGATCCTCCTTCTGACCTATTCTTCTTCCTGCTTATCCCTTGGTCTGTCCACTCTGCTGTGTCCCTGTGCAACCCTCCTGACCTGGAACTGTCCACCTCTCTGCTCTCTGGGTCAGCAGTTTTGTGCACCTGCCACCACCACAGGCCTGGTTGCTGTCAAGAAAAAGTAAGAGCAAGAATCATGACCTTGGGGACTGACTCTCAGCAATAGCAGAATTATTGGGAATTGTATTACAGACAACAAATACCAAAGAAAAAAATTTTTATCAGCTTCTTAAAATGTGGAAATTTTGTTTAGGAAAAGAACTCTAAAGAATTCTTTTAGAATTACGTTAAAGTGCATATAAACTTTTACCTAAGTCTCAATTACATTACCTAATTCAAGGTGAACGTGGGGCAACTTGGCTTTTCATGGGGAGTCAGGCCTCCTCTCACCTCACTGTGTGGTGTCTGACAAAATAAGTTGGCCACCTCATTCTTTTCAAAGTCACTTCCTCTTTTTTGATGTGTCAAGATCTGAATGAAAGCCCCTTTCTTTCAGTTTCTTCTTTTCTTTCTTTGATTTCTTAAGTCAACCGTTAGGGAGAGAAGGAGAATCATCCTACAGTATCTGCCAGTGACATTTGTTAGCAATTAGGGGAGAATTTGAAACTCAGTTTGGCTGATGTGATCTTTCAAACACTGCTATGGGGATTCTAGAATAAATGAAGCTCTTGATGACGTTTTTCCTAATTTGGGTGTCAGGGAGTCATGGGAGTTGGTAGAATGCTTACTTTTAGAATCCTGGGGAGATCGGCAGAATTCTGTTATCTCTGGGCTCAATGTGGTCAGAAACTATCCGTCCCACATGGATTCCCTGTCGATGTCGCCATCTCTACCACTGTGAGTATTGACTCCTTAACACTCTCAAGTACCTCTACTCCTTCACCTCTCTCCCACTAAATCACCTTTTTTTTTTTTTTTAAAGACAAGTCTCTGTAAAGTGAGTTTCCTCAGTGTATGGTCAGCCCACTCATGATGGCTGCTCTCTTGCTCCCTGTATATTCCCTGCTTGACCAGGGCCTGCTTCACTTACACTATACGCACGCGACTGACCTTCCTATGTACCGCCCCAGGTCTCAGCCAGCGATTGATTATTAAAGGAACCTGCCTCTCTGCTGGTTTCCCTGGTAACTAGAGAGCAACGTAATGTAATTCCCCCTATAACTGGCAATCTCTCCTTCTGCCCGGGAGTGAAGACACCCGCCATGTCCTGCCCT
This sequence comes from Phacochoerus africanus, assembly GCF_016906955.1. NCBI lineage: Eukaryota > Metazoa > Chordata > Mammalia > Artiodactyla > Suidae > Phacochoerus > Phacochoerus africanus. The sequence continues at coordinate 33,070,524 of NC_062556.1, read as the reverse complement.
CCATCTGATGTATAAGGTCCTGGTGCCAGGACCTTGCTTCAGACGTGTAAACTCCCCCGTCCATTAAACCACCGATGTCTCTGTTGTTGACTCTGGGCTCTTTCTTCAGTCTTGAAGTTGGGCAAGCACAAGGCCTTGTAGGCCCATGGGGTGCAGCCCTATATTCAGCTCTCCTCCTTTCCACTGTGATTCTTAGTATCTGTATCATCTCGTTGAAGATTAAAGTATATATGTGTTGGGGGAGGTAGGCAAGAATTTTGCAGAAATACTAGTATGGTATTCTCTAGTGTGCAAATTTTGAAGAATTGCTACTTGCTTCTTAAAATTTCCCTCCTTTGCAAATTACAGGGAAGACAATTAATAATATTTTGATCACAAGAAAACTCTGTTTTGCGAATGTCAGTATCTCTCCCCTTTTACCTCTCTGGCACCCTCTTCATCCTTTAAAAGGGAGCCAATGTCAAACACTTAGGTGACATAAACAAACTTTATTAAACACTTCATGAAGTGGACAATCCCTTTTCAGAGAACTGCAAATTAGGGTAGAGAGCAAGAAGCTTTTATGGGATAAAGAATAAGGAACAAAGAAAAGATAGACAGAAAATACCTGACTGGTGGAGGCCATGCAGTTTACCCACTAGTATCTCTTTTTGTATCTGCTGGTCTACTGACATGAGGGCGCTAAAGACCAGTCAGTAGTCATGGCTTCACATTCAGTGGACATCCTGCCCCAGGAAACAGGCTAAGTGTGTAGGAAAGGAAGGACAAGAGGGACTCTGAGCTTGATGGTGAGAGGAGCCAATGCTACTTTAACCCTTGGTTCCTGGTCCTGCATATAACAGCCAATGGGGGTTGTGAGATAACAGAAGATGCCTCTTCGTCTCTATCCCTGGTTCCTGGCATGAGCTCCCAAAACCCTTATAATTGCCTAAGTCATAAGAGCACTGGGAACATCTCTTGTTTTAATACCTGTCTTTGACCTAAAACTTTCATAAATTCCTAGATGACAAGAGCACTAAGCACATCTATTGTTCTAATAAGCCAACCCTGAGTGGGCTCCTGGATGGAGACTAGTCACCAGAAAGACCAAGCCATGATTAGAAGCCTGGAATTTTCAGTCTCACCTCGATTTCTCCAGAGAGGGGAAAAGGGCTGAAGACGGAATTAATAATTTATCATGCCTATGTAAGGAAGCTTCTATAAATCCTAATAATACAGGCTTAATAGAGCTTCCAAGTTGGTGAAGCCATGCACACTGGGAGGGTGACACACCCCAGCTCCATGGGGACAGAGGTCTTGAGATTAGGACCCTCCCAGACTTCACCTTATGTATCTCTTCACCTGACTGTTCATCTCTATCTTTTATCATATCCTTTAATAAACTGGTAAACATAAAATAAAGGAGATAGAGAGCTGCTATCAATTTCAGAGCAATGGAGGCAGGGGACATTTATTTTGGAGACCTCTAAAGAAACAGTCCTTTACCCTCAGCTTGGTAATCAGTTCCCAGGTCTCAATTTCTATCTATTCTTGCAAGACTATCTCCCCTCCATTTTAACCCCTCACATCCTGGTCTTATTCTTGGTCCTTTTCTCAGGCTCTCTCCCCAACACAGTGCTGATCCTGCCAACCCCCGCCCTTTCCTGTGCTCTCTCGGCCCTTCCTGAGCCTTGAAGAAGTCCAGATGCATGCTGATCAGACCCCCTCTGCCTCTAACTTCTTCTTCTTCTTCTTCTTCTTTTTTTTTTTGGCTTTTTTTAGGGCTGAACCCACAGGATATGTAAGTTCCCAGGCTCAGGGTCAGATTGGAGCTACAGCAACACCAGATCTGAGGCTCGTCTGTGACCTATACTACAGCTCACAGAAGCATCGGACACTTAACCCACTGAGCAAGGCTAGGGATTGAACCCACATCCTCATAGATACTAGTCAGATTTGTTACTGCTGAGTAACACAATGTTCCCACAATAGGGACTCCCTGCTTCCAACTTCTTGAATGGACCTTGCACCCCTGGTCTATCTGAAAACTGGCTGTTTCCTGAGGACACTACTTCTGCAATCCTACACTCCTTTTACCCCGTGATTAGAATGCTCCTCATTTCCACACCCAAGCCATTTCTCTTCTTTGATTTTTCTGCCTTCTTTTTTGCCACATTTTCTTCCCTTCTTTGGCTGTCATCTACTGACCCCCCTTCTAGGTTCCTCTCTTTGGACATTTCACTGTCTTCTCCATCCCTACAATTGTCACCATTCTCAGTGACACCTGACATCTGCAAGGATGATACTTCGTGACCTTTCTGGCTTTGGCCCCCAACACCAGTAAGTGTTTCCTCTACCCCACCTCAGAGACACACACCCAAGGTCATGGTCTAGTCCTTGTCATCACAGTGACGGCACCCCTCCGCAATCATACTTGAATCTCCTTCTTCTTAAATATCTTCTCCCAACTTTCCCACTTATTTCTTCCACTACACACACTGTAATAATACTTTGACCCTTAACATATTTATGTGATGCAACTAGAGAGTCTCATACTAAGGGAAGTAAGTCAGAAAGAGAAAGGCAAATGCCATATGATATCACTTGTATGTGGAATCTAAAATATGGCACAAATGAACCAATCCATAGAACAGAAACAGATTCATAGACATAGAGAACAGACCTGTGGTTGCCAAGGGGGAAGGGGCAGTGAGTGGGATGGACAGTGAGTTTGGGGTTAGTAGATGCAAACTATTACATTTAGAATGGATAAGCAATGAGGTCCTACTATGTAACACATGGAACTATATCCAATTTCTTGGGATAGACCATGACGGAAGATAATATGAGAAAAATAATGTGTATACACACACACACACACACACACATATTGCTGTACAGCAGAAATTGACACAACATTGTAAATCAACTATAATAAAAAAATTTATGTGACCACTTTCTACTGTTCAGCGTTCATTGTTCCTCTTCTGTTTTCATGTCCCCGCCTCCCAGTTTAGATCTCATTGTCATCACTCCTAGCAGTCACCCTACACACACTTGCCCCTCTCTTCCATGACATTCACCTGTCAGAACCCCAACCCGCTTGGACCCATACTAGCAACAAAGTTGCTAGTCCTTGCTGGGAAAATGATGCTGAGGACTTATGCGGTGACTGGTTGCATCCAAATCATGATTACAAACCCTTGTTGAAATCATTTTCAAGGCCCAGGATGGAGCCACTTCTGCCTGGGGTGCATATCAGCAAACCAAAACTTAGCATTTGTGTTCTTGTAAATTCTTCCCCTGACCAGAAACACAGTATATTCAGTCAGCCAGTCCCCAGATACCAAGTCAACTCTAGGCCTTCTCACCTCAGGGTTGACTATGTGGCTCCAGCCAATTAGATATTTTCCGTTTGGCTCTTCCTTGTTCCTATTCTTTATCCTGTATAAGCTTCCTGCCTTCCAGCCCATTTCACAGTCTTTGGAAAGGAGACTGTCCACCTTATAAAGGGTTAGATAGTTTGTTTGCTTCATCTAAATTGTCTTTTTAAATCACTTTTTAGCACTTCTATGGGCATTCAGCTGTACCCAGCAATCCCACTCCATTTCCCCCACTGAGTTTGCTGCCCAGATATATGAAACCACCCTTTCACACTCTTCTTCCCACACTTTCCTACTCCCTCACTTCGGCTGATGACCTTTCTTCATTCTTCATGGATAAAATAGAATTAAGAACTCTCCTCTTCCTTTTACCAAGTTAGAAACCCATCCAGTCCTCATGTTCTCTGCCTTTCTTGTTTCCTCTTCCTCTACCATCCTTTTGTGTCTTGGCCACCATCACTCTTTTTCTGAAAGATTTCATTCCTTTGATTATTTCCTCTCACCGTGTTAGGGAGCCATTGACCAAAACCACCCGCCTTGGCCAGGCATGATAATAACTGCTTGCATGAGTTGTCTCACAGTAGGAGGCCCTGCTAAGGAACACAGTGCTGCCCTGAATGCTAACTAGGAGAATTTGGGAGGGGCCAATAGGAGGGAGGAGATGAACAACCACCCAGAATCCTTGGCTCTGGAATTCATTTCCGCTGAGAGGCGCACATGCCACCAGGAAGGAACCTTAGTCAGACCACATATGGGCCAAAGAAGATGATTGGCCAGAGACAATCCCATAAAAGCAGCAAATTCAAGCCACATGGCAGAGCAGTTTTCCTGGGTTCCCTTACACTACTGCTTTCTGCCTGGGTACCCCTTCCCAGTAAAGTTTTGTTTTGTCAGCACGTGTGTCTCCTTGGACAATTCACTCCCTGAGTGTCAGACAAGAGCCCACACTTAGGCCCTGGAAGGGGTCCCCTTTTCTGCAACAATGCAGTATCATGAGTTCTGCTTTTCTTCCGCTCATCAGCACAACAAAGAGTGTGCCCTATTTAAAACAACAGCATTTACTTTACCCGACAAGTCTCTCCAGCTTTCTTATTTCTTTTTTGCCTTTCATTTCAAAATAATCCCCAAAGGGTTCTGCACTTACTGTTTTCACTTCTTCATCTTCATTTTCTCTTCAAATAATATCAATCTGGCTTCTGCCTCTACCATTCTTTCTGCTTCAGTGTCTAGTGTGCACCTGAAAATTGACATGTTCAAAGCATTCCCCACCCCTTGAAATTGTCTGCCTCCCAGTCTTGCACATTTGGACGATGGAACCACCATCTGCCTGGATGCTCAAGCTGAAAATCTAAGGGACATTTTGCTTCATCTTGATTCCTCCTCCTCAGTCCAATCTATTATCAAATCCTGCCATTTTTTCCTCAAATTATAACTAGAACCTCCCCTATTCCTCTTTCTATTTACTATTGCCACAGTCTCCCAGGGCAATGCTTTCTCAAATGGGTTTGTGTTTCCACTCCTCCCTTCTTCAATCTATTTTGCACAAAGCAGCCAGGAAGAGTGATCCGTTTAAATGCAAATTGGATCTTTTAGCACATCCTTTAATGGTACCCATTATACATACAATACACTTCAATTCTCACTCTTCCCTTAGGGCACAGCCCAGATGTCACTTTCTCCAGATCTGTACACTTTCACTCCACCCCAAGTCAGTTGCCCTTCCCAGCTTCTCAAAGCAGCAAGCCCTCCTCCCATAGCTCTCCCTCTCCAATTCTATCCCACTATTTCCCCTTCTTTTCTGCCTCTTACTATGCTGTAAGTTCTTTTAGAACTGGGGATATGCTTACTATGCTTATGATTATATCCAAAGCTTCTAACACAATGTCTAGGATACAGATGTCCTTGGTCAATAATTATAATAAGAATAGGTAAAGGACCCTCCTTATCATGCATATCTCTCCTCCGTAACCATCATAGTTCATGTTAGGTTTCCTGAGGGAGGAACATGCAAGGCCAAGTCAGTAAAGCAAGAGAGATTTATTAAGGCATTTGAAACGGCATGGCTGAGCTCAAGATGGTGCCAGCCATGATTGCAAAGAGATGCTCGGCTTATAAAGGATTCATGGTGTTAATTTGTGGGCAGGAGTTTATGGTGGGAACTTGTGGCAGGAACAATAAAAAGAAAGAGGGGAAAGTTGCACAATTCAGAGGAAGGCTATGGGGTAGAGTCCCATGATAGAGGACAGTTGATTTTGATAGGTGGTTAATCTATGCAGGCAGTTGTTTTCTACAGGCCAATGCTTCTCATTGCCCAACTCAAACAGCCACATTCTGGGGGGTAGAGGTGGGGGATTCTGTCACCATTCCCCTAGGAACCTGTCATTTCACCTGTAACATCACTCTGATAGATCCTTCTCCCCATGTTATTCAACCCAATGATAAAATATAATTCATATTTTATGGCAAGGGAAGAAAAATTTAAACATAAAATTTTCTCTGCCCATTTAGGCCTCCCCTGTCCCCTTTAGTGTGTGTTGTACATTTGCACACCATCCTTCTTAGGAGAAAACATTCATTCTTAATTTTGTAAGAGCCCAAGAAGACCCATGACCCACTACTTTCTTTGTATATGTAGACCTGGGTTATGCAAAATTCCAATAATCTGTCACTTAATGTACAGCTCTGTTTCAAAAACATATAACCGTGTTTTGACCTCTAATGGGCAAACCATCCCCAGTGCTTTCTGAGAGGCTGTTCCTGGGCTATAATCCTCAGCTTGGCTCAAATAAAATTTTCCACTTCTCCCTTAGATCAACTGATTAATTGTTTTTGTTGACACCAACTCCATGTGCCTGACACTCATTGAGGGCATGTAGGAGAAAATGTCCCAATAAAAATGTAGAAAGGAGAGACCCCAGCCATGATGACTAAGCAAAGTCCATCCAGCTGCCCAAACCACCTCTCCCCTACACATCTGCTTCTGTAAATTTGTTTCCGCATCTACTACCTTGCCTGATGTCACTCCAGTCCAACTAGCCAAGCATGGACCCAGAAGAGTTAGCCCATAAAAACCTTGTGAAACCCTTCTTCAGGGCTCAGACTCTGGAGATCGATCTCCTCTGAGCCTGCCGGCATAATAAACCTGAATTCTCCAACTCTCCGAGTGCTCGCTTGGTTTCTCACCAGGTAAAAGAGCTGATACACTGCAGCCACAGAGCTGCTGGAGCTAGTACACTACAGCCACAGGGCTGTCGCTAGAGCTGGTACGCTGCGGTGCAGTGCTTCTGGGTAGCTGCTGTTAACAGCCAAACAAAATGAAACATTGGAGTTTGGAGCAAAGAAAGGTTTATTACAAGGGTCAACCAAAGATAACGGTAGCTCATGTTGAAAAATCTGAACTCCTCCATGCTTTTTGGGGAAGAGTTTTTAAAGGCAACATTTAGGGGGAGGGCTGCAGCATACATGACTGTCTTCTGATTGGTTGGTGGTGAGGTAACAGTGTTGTGAGCCAGGAATGTCAATCATCAACCTTCTGATTCCAACCAGTCTGGGGTCTCAGCTGGTTACCTTCCTCCACCAGAGTGGAGGCCTTAGATCCTGCAGAACAACATGAAGACATGTATCAAATCATTACATACATACATACCTCCTTTGAGGAAGAACTAATGTTGCCAAAACTCAGACTCTATCCCCTGGTATGGAATAGAAATGTGTAGACAGAGTTTGGGGTGAAGGAGAAAAAGATAGCTTTTATTGCTTTGCCAGGCAAAGGAGGCCACAGCAGTCTTTGATGCCTTAAAGACTATGGCCTCCTTTGGGGAAGAATTGAAGAGATTTTACAGGCTAAAAGGAGAAAAATAGGATTTCAGAGAAGAATCAGGATTGAGGCAAACATGCATTCTTCTTTCTTTCCGGGGATCTTAGTCATCAAAGCTGGCAGCAGGGGATCTCAGCATGATCCTAGTGGTGGTCTTCTGGGTTATTGCTTAGAATAACAGTACTTGCAAAAAGGGCATATTGATCAGAGATGAGAACAAACTAGGAAAGTTCCTGAAAAACTTTATTTGCTAATAACTTTAACCCACAGGCAATTGTGCTCAGGGTGCCTAATATTTAGCTTACAAGTGATTGTGTTTAGGGTGCAATCCAATGAGGGAGAAACACAAGGAAGGGCCCCAAACTCTTTCATTTTAATGTATTCATTTCTAAAAGAAGCATAAGAAAAATAATTTTTCTCTTAAGTATGGAAGATGCCTACATCATTACGTGTATCCTTTGAGAGGGAACCAGGATCATACCCTAAGGCTGTATTATTGTTTCTTGACTGTTCATTCCGTATCTTTTCATCCCCTTCCTTCCCTGATCAGAAACTGAACCTGCCCATTTGGAATTCAGGGAAGACTATGGAGGCTGAAAGAGGCCCAATTCCTAAAAGCAAGCAATGAGGGACACAGAAAAGCTTTTGTGCCCAGGAGCTCCAGAGGGCCCTGCTTGGTTACATTAGGACTCTTTCAACTCTGAACTGTTGTTTCTTAACTGTTTTTCCCTGGTTTCTGCATTCTTTCACTTCCCTAATTAGTAAGTACCTGAATCCACTCTTTGGAACCAAGGGAAGGCCTAGGAGACTAAAGTCTTCTACTACAAATAAGAAATGGGACATGGAAAGTCTTCTGTACCTGGGAGGGTGTCATGGGATCCTGCTGGTTTCACCCATATGTAACTGATAAAGAATCCTTTTTCTGATATAAGTGAATTTCTAGTCAATACAGATTTATTGACCTTTTTTGTTGGATATAAGGCTAAGAACAGAAGCAAGCAATTTTTTCAGACTGTATAAGATTTGGAGACATGAAGTTTTCTATGAAGGAATTTTCTCCTATAGTGCCAGCTGCCATAATTACATGTGGAATGCTGACAAATATCTGGGACCTTCAGCCTCATGTTGCTAATCACACAAAGATCTATCCCAAGGGGCCTACATCCAGGAAAGAGAATCAGTGTGTGTGGGGGAAATATATATATATATATATAATACCAAATGTAGATTTAATACTGGATCTAATTGCAGTTCAAACTTCTCCCAGAAATGTAATCTTAATTGACCAGTCTGGAATTTGCTGGTCAAGCACCAGTAAGGTGGCCAATCAAGTGAGCCCTCTCCATCCCCCACCTCAGAGGAAGAAGAGACAATTTGTATGATAAAACCCTTGCCATTCTCTTCTCCCACAAAAGAAGACGCCTTGACGTAAAAATAATCCTTTCTTTTCTTTAGCTAAAATCTCCCTTAGGCTATCCCTTCTTCTTATAAAAACCTTCCATTTTGTACAGCCCTTTAAATGGCCCATCCAGTTCCTTGATGGGATTCTGCTGGATTCAGGAATCATGAGCAAGCCATTAGATCTTTAAATTTACTTGGTTTAATTTTGTTTTTTAACATAGGCATAGCTCTAAATTAATCCAAAGCTCAATTTAAGTACATATTTGAATTCTTTTGAAATTTTTTTTTCAAAAGACCTACACTGCGTATGAAAGAAGGTAAAGATTATTGTTTTAATTAATTCATTTGTTCATTTATACATTTAATAAATATTTATTGAGGAGTTCCCTTTCTGGCTCAGAGGGTTAAGAACTCAACTAGTATCCATTAGGGTATGAGTTTGATCCCTGGCCTCACTTAGTGGATTAAGGATCTGACATTGCCGTGAGCTGTGGTGTAGTCAGCAGACATGGCTCAGATCTGGCATTGGTGTGGCTGTGGCTGTGGCTGTGGCTGGCAGGCTGCAGCTCTGATTCGATCCCTAGCCTGGGAACCTCCATATGTTCAGGGTACAGCCCTAAAAATAAATAAATAAATAAATTAATTAATTAATAAACAAATATCGAGAGTATCTATGTGGCAGGCATTGGGCCAGGTACTAGAAACAGCAGAGAAAAGGGTCCAAAAGGTATCTGCCTTCAAGGAGTTTATATTCAAATAGAAACATAGATGCTAAACAACTAATTACATAATTCATTTTTCTAGTTATCATTGTGACAATTACTATAAATAAAGAAGAAGAAACTATGAGCACACATGGGAGTAGAAAATATCTTTGCCTTTCATAACCATCCTCTCCCCTTTACCACACCTATAGCCTTAGAATCATATCCTAACCCCTCCCTCAAATAGAAACCAATTACAATTTTATTTTTATTAAAATTGATTTATAATGTTGTGCCTATTTCTGTAGTACAACAAAGTGACTTGGTTACATATACATACATTGCGTTTTATATTCTTTTCCATCATGGTCTATCCCAGGAAGTTGGATATAGTTACCTATGCTGTAAAGGAGGCTCTTGTTGTTTACCCTTTCTAAATGTAATAGTTTGCATCTACTAACCCCAAACTCCCCATCCATCCTTTTCCCTGCCCCTCCCCCTTGGCAACCACGAGTCTGTTCTCCACGTCTGTGAGTCAGTTTCTGTTTTGTAGTGAGGTTATTTTGTGCCACATTTTAGATTACACACATAAGTGATAGCATATGGTATTTGTCTTTCTATTTCTGACTTAACTCATTTAGAATCATAATCTCTAGTTGCATCCATGTTGCTGCAATGGCATTATTTCATTCTTTTATACCACTAAGTAGTATTCCACTGACACATGGAGATTTCCAGGCTAGGGGTCGAATCAGATCTATAGCTGCCGGCCTACACCACAGCCACAGCAATGCAGTATCCGAGCCACATCACTATACCACAGTTCATGGCAAAGCCAGGTCCTTAACCCACTGAGTGAGGCTAGGGATTGAACCCACAACCTCATGATTCCTAGTCAGATTTGTTTCCTCTACACCATGACAGGAACTTCTGTACCAGATCTTTTTGACCCATTTATCTATTGATGGACATTTAGATTGCTTCCATGTCCTGGCTATTGTGAATAATGCTGCAGTGAACATAAGGGTACATGTATCTTTTTGAATCATAGTTTTATATGGATGTACATCTAAGAGTGAGATTGCTGGATCATGTGGTAGTTCTATGTTCAGTTTTCTGAGGAATCTCTATACTGTTTTCCATAGTGGTTGTACCACTTTACATTCCCACCAACCATGTAGGAGGGTTTGTTTTTCTCCACACCATCTCTAGCATTTTATCTGTAGACTTATTAGTGATAGCCATTCTGACCAGTGTGGGGTGTTACTTCACTGTAGTTTTGATTGACATTTCTCTAGTAACTAGTGATGCTGAACACCTTTTCATGCGACTACTGGACACAGTAGTATGACTTTGGAGAAATGTCGATTCAGGTCTTCCACCCACTTTTTGATTGGGTTTTTGTTGTTTTGTTGAGTTGTATGAGTTGTTTGTATATTTTGGAGATTGAGCCCTTGTCAGTTAGAACCAAGTAGGTCCAAGATTGTGGAAGATTTGACTTCCAGTAGACCTTGAACTTCATTATATGCTCACTGTAATACATTAGCATCTAAGTGACACACTCACCAGAGCTTTGACAACAACTGATGACGGCAATGACAACCAGAAAAGCCCATACAAGGACTGAAAAGGAGAATGACATCAGTTCCAGGTTCAAACCACATCCCTGTTCTCAGATAACTCATGAATATTTTTCTCAATCTTTCTAAATTCCTAGTTTTTACCTCGACCCTCTTACATATTTGGTGTATCCACCTAAATTGGATTGAGAAGTTTATTTGAAATCTAGGTTCCAGCTTCTCCATTATTTGGCTGTTGAATACAGCTTGTGCTGTTCCAACTTCACCATCATTTTCATTATTGACTGCTTGAATCCAGTCTGGAGAAGAACTTTTCTCGCCAAGTCAAGTGTCAGCCCCTGGCTAGGGCCCCAGTGTGAGTCCAGTTGACCAGTTCCATAATATCCCTTCTCTGCTCGGCTCTGGCCTGGAGGATGACCTCTTTGGGCTGTGCCATGTTTCCTTGCTCTCTGGCTCCCCTTTGGGCTCAGCAGGAGTTTAGAGAGCCGAAGGGATCTATGGTCAGGGAAACTGCCTCCCCCGCCCCCAAGTAGTTTAGCCATGGTGTGGCAGTGGTTGTCCTGCTCTCTTCAGGTCCTGGGAACTACTTCCTTCCCTTGTCACCCACGCCTAGGTGGTCACAGCTCCCATGTGACAGTCTTGTGTTCCTCACTGGTCCTTGCCCTGCTGGCAGCTGGTGAATCATCTCATTGAACTTATCAGTTTCCCTGTTTGAGTGTGCCACCTATTGCCTGTTAAGCTCCCACCTAACTCAGTACAGATAGCTAGGGGATCTGACCGATTTTAGACAGGAGGTAAGGACAAAGCAGGCTTCTTTGAGGAGGTCATATTTAAGCTGCAAGCTGAAGAATGTTGCTCTCCTGGTTGGTCCTTCTTACACCTCCTCTCTTCTCTCCACATCAACATCCACACATCCAGAGAAGAGTAATAGTGAAAGTCATCAATAGTCCTTTCTTTTATTCCTTTGATTCCACTGCTGTCCCCCAGCCCCAGCAGGGAACACTCTCATTAGAATGCCCCCTCCTGGGACAAGTCTACATGTTCTCTGAGATCTCTCCTCCACCCTCTACTCTTCCTCCTCAATCCTCCATCTTTTCCATCCACCTTTCAATATCCCTAAAATATGAGCCCCCCAGTGACCCGCACTGTGACATGGATATGCCTTCTCCCTTACAGCTCCCGTGTATTCAACCACACTAGGCCATTTAATGCCTTTGTTCGCAGTTTTTCTTCTGGATCACCCTAACCTCATCTCTCCCTTCTGTTGAAATCTTATCCAGTTTAAATGCCACCTCTCTGTAAAGCCTCCAAAAGGTCTCAGCAGGAAGTATTCACTTCCATTATTTTTTCTTCCCATAAAGAATTTTTTTAACCTTCTTGTACTTCGCACATGATTTACAGTTTTGATATTTGTGAAAATGTCTTATTTCTCTCCCGTGATGATCAGCTCTGCGAAGGCAAGGACTAGTTTGTCTGTGGAACACTTACAGCACTACGCCTGATACAATGCCCTGTACTTAGGAGGAGCACTCTGGTTTTCAGTATCCATTGATATATATTTTACCTGCCATGTAGTAGAAAAATCATTCTGGAAGTATTCCCTTACACAACAAAATAAATGAAAACGTTAGTGTGCTCCCTTTGTATGTGGTCCTTGGCATAGTTACTTTCATAGTGTGCTTTTTATGGCAATGTAATTAAATCATACAGTTAAACCAAACATAACTAGGGAAATAGAGCTAAGAATATTTCATCCAGTTACAACTTGGAAGGCCTGATTTTATCCTACCATTTCCAGTCTTTTAGCATTCAAGAACAAGTCTTGCCAAAGTATTTATTGTCTCTGGGGAAAAAAAAAAAAAAAAAAAAACCTTTAAAGGCCTCCAGATACTGCATAGCCACATAGAGCTGGAAAAACAGGAATAGGCCATAGACAGATTAGTTGAGGGGGAAATAAAAATGTTTTCCCTAGTTTCATGCTCTGTACTTCAAATTGAGATTTCTAAAAGTTCTCCTCCAGGGCACTTCTGTTATATCTGTTGTTTAGTTTGATAATGTTGGAAGATGAGGAATTTGGGAATATTAACTCCAATAAGACTTTTCAACTGCATGCCTTCTGTGAAGATGCAGGTTTTAAATGGTAACTTTTTTGAAGATACATTTCAAATAAAGTAGTGATACTAACGACCATCAATTAATCATCTGATAATCCTTTTACCATTATAACCAGCTCCAATTCAGATATTGTCCCCATTTCATAGTTGAGGAAGCAGACACCCACTCAAGATGTTCACTGCCATGTTCTAGGGCCCAATTTCCAGGTGACAGCTTGCCTTGGTCTAGTGCTTATGCTTTTAGCCACTACTGCATACCTCCTTCCGGCACTGTCCCTGGGATGTGCACATTTGCTTATGTCCTGTGTATGGTGCAAAAGTTCTACAACCTTCTAAAACTCAGATAGCCTCTGTGCAGGAAGGAAGCTGCACTGAAGCTAGAGAAGAGAAAGCCTGCAGAAATATGGCAGGGAAATGGGCCAGGCAGGATGCACCCAGAGTGGACCAGCCCTATTTAGAGTCCTGCTAGGGCTTCCTTTGCCTTCTCAACCAACAACAGCTGGGAAATAAGTCTGTTAATCTGCTGGGAAGGAGAATCTCTGGGAAGACAAAAAAGGTGAGTATGCATGGGGAGGATTCTCCTATTTTAAAAATCTTCTATTTTAAAAATCACTCCTCAGAAAAAATGTGTATTAAAGTGGTTGGGTGGTAGATTTTTTTTTACATTGTTTTCTATAAATATTTAAATCCATTTTTTTCTCCAGGTGTTAACATAAATTGGTTTTTTTTGCTTGTTTATTTGTTTGTTTGTTTTGTCTTTTTAGGGCTGTATTGCTGCATTTGGAAGTTCCCAGGCTAGGGGTCAAATTGGAGCTGTAGCTACCAGCCTAGGCCATAGCCACAGCAATGCAATATCCAAGATGTATCTGTGATCTATCACTGCAGCTCACAACAACGCTGGATCCTTCACCCACTGAGCGAGGCCAGGGATTGAACCCGAGTCCTTATGAATACCAGTCAGGTTCGTTACCACTGATCCATGACAGGAACTCCCAACATATGTTGTTTAAACATCAAAAGCCTCAAAGGTATAGAGACTCAAGAAAAACATTTTTTATTGAATTGAAGCTATAAATTTTTTTAATCCAAAAAGCAGTCATCTAAGTGGTTTTTCCTATTTTCTATCTCATAACAAAACACCTCAACAGTAACATGAGAGACAGATTCAGAAAGCAATTCCAAACACATTAAAAGAACTGCTTTGGAAAAAATGAGTAAAGTGAGGGGTTTTTTTTCCCTCTACAGGACACAAAAAAGAAATACCCTTCTCACAGAGCAAGAGGTTGAAAGGGGGATAAGAAGGAGAACACAATATCTCATCTAAAATCTTACAGGCAAGAATGTTTATTATTGCAGGAAGCAGAAGGTAAGCCTAGCTTATAAATGAGATCCTGCAGACAAGGGAGATGTATCTTGATGAAGTATTACTGTACAGAATGAACCATTTAAGCTTGGACTTTAAAGGCATAAACCAATGGCAAATAAATCTAAACTGATGTATTCATTGTTAATAAAAGAAAATGCGACATAGCATGGCCGCAATAATATGTAATTTCATCCTTGTATTTCAATTCGCAAGGGTTATTTTAATTTTCCTTAAAACATTATAGAAAATGCAAGGAGTTGGACAAAAATAAATATTCTCACCTAGAGTGATATTAACTACATCAGCATTTTTCCTGCACTGAGAAACAATAGTAGAATACTCTAATATCAAGGCCCATCTATGGCTTATCTATGCAGTTACTTTATTTTATTTTATTTATTTATTTTGCTTTATAGGGCCGCACTCGTGGCATATGGAGGTTCCCAGACTAAGGGTCGAATCGGAGCTACAGCTGCTGGCCTACGCCAGAGCTACAGCAACGGGGGACCCAAGCCGCGTCTGCAACCTACACTACAGCTCATGGCAATGCAGGATCCTTAACCCACTGAGCAAGGCCAGGGATTGAACCCGCAACTTCATGGTTCCTAGTCGGGTTCGTTAACCACTGAGCCACGACAGGAACTCCTATTTTATTATTTTTTGACCATGCCTACAACCATGTGGCAGTTCTCAGGCTAGGGATAAGAGTCAAGCCACAGAGGCAACACGAGCCGCTGCAGTGAAATACCGGCTCCTTAACCTGCCACACCACCAGGGACTCCCGATACAATAACTTTAAATACCCAGATTGACACGTAACTAGTTAAGAGAAAGGATGGCTTTTTTTTTTTTCTTTTAAAATTATCAAACGGCCTTTTATTTGGATATCTAAATTCTGTATAAAGAAGGTAACTCTCACAGGAAAGACAAAAATATTAATTGTGAAAAATAAAAAGAACTGAACCGACATAGAATTCTATTAAAGATGGTTCCTTCTCATGTGAAAAATCCATGGGGTTAATGGAAGCCCTGAAACAAATGACTGCTAAAGCTGCTTTTAAAAAATATTTTCTTTAACGTGACAAAGGGTTTTGACCTCGGTTTTTTCATCTCTTCTTTTTCCTCTTCCCGGTTTTCCTTCTTGCATTCCTCTTCTGCTCTTTTCAAAGTAGAGCTTAAGTTAATTATATTAAAAACACATAGACAAAGATATAAATGAAATAGAAATAAAAGTTACCTGACACTAATGACTTTATTACCATCTTCTATGAAGATTGTAGAATTTTTCTGCTACGGACTCAGCTGAGTAAGTTTTATGGTGACCCAGATAGATGTTAGTCATTCTTTTTTTTTTTTAATTGAGGTATAGTTGATGTACAATATTATATAAATGTCAGGGGTACAACACAATGATTCACAATTTTAAAAATTATAGTTATAAAATAATAATAATTTATTATATTTATATATAATTATATTATAATTTATAATACAGATATGCTGTGTAATATATCCTTATAGCTTATTTGTTTTATACATAGCAGTTTGTAGCTTAATCCTTTACCCCTATGCTGCCTCTCCCCTCTCTCTCCTGGTAACCACTAAGTTTATCTCTATGAGCCTCTTTCTTTTTTGTCATTTTCACTAGTTTTAATGTACTTTTTAGATTTCACATATGTGTTATCATACAGTATTTGCCTTTCTCTGTTTGATTATTTCACTGAGCATAATACCCTCCAAGTTCAACCATTTTGTTGCAAATGGAAAAATTTCATTTTTTTCTATGGCTGAATAGTATTCTATTGTGTGTGTGTGTGTGTGTGTATAAAAACATCTTCTTTATCTATTCATCTATTCTTGGTCACTTTGGGTGCTTCCACATCTCGGCTACTGTACATAATGCTGCTATGAACAATGGGGTGCATGTATTTTTTTCAAATTAGTGTTTTTATTTTTTTGAGACATATACCCAGGAGTGAATTTTCTAGTTTTAGTTTTTTAAGAACCTTCCATACTGTTTTCCATGGAGGCTATACCAATTTACATTCCTGCTAACAGTGTGTGAGGGTTCCCCTTTCTCCACATCCTCAACAACATTTGTTATTTGTGGTTTTTCATGATAGCTATTCTGACAGATGTAAGGCGATATGTCATCATGGTTTTAATTTGCATTTCGTATTCCTTTTTAATGACCAGAGCCATTAGTAACTTCTTCACAATGCTCAACATACCAGAGAAAATTCTAAGTCCTGTTATATAACCATATTTAATGTAAGGATGTCTTGTTTGTACCATTCAAAGGAATAGGTATAATTAATCAAGTAATGAGTTTATTCCAAAAATTTGGATACAATTCAAGGGATACTGACTTGCAGGGATGTGTCTAAAACTTTAGTTTTTATGTTGAATAGGACCTTAAAAAGTCAAAGAAGGAGACAGTTTGGCAGCTTCTCAAAGAGTTAAACATGGAATTACCACATCACATAGGAATTCCACTCCACAGAGCATACTCCAAAAAGTTGGAAACAAATAATCCAACAAATACATGTACATGCATGTCCATATCAATACTATTCCTAATAGTCAAAAGGAGGAAACAGGATGAATACCTATCAACAGATGAATGGGTAAACAAATTATGAAATATAAATACCTTGGAATATTATTCAGCCATGAAAAGGAATGAAGTACTGACACATGCATGGACAAATCTTGAAAGCATTATGCAAAGAGAAAGAAGCCAGACAGCAAAGGTCACATATTGTGTGAGTCCATTTATTTGAAATGCTCAGAAGAAGTAAACCCATAAGGACAAAGGCAGGCCATAAGGACTACCTTATGTAGAAGAGGTAAATCCGTAAGGACAGAGGTGGCCAAGGGCTAGGAATGGGTAGCAACTCCTTCATGGGCACCATGTGATTAAAATGTTTTGGAGCTAGGTGGAGTGGTGGTTTCACAATATTGTGAATGTTCAAAGGCCACTGAAATGTTCACTTTACAATTGTTAAGGTTATGTTCTATGAATTTCATCTCCAAAAAGAAAAAGAAAGAAAACCCTCCAGAAAAATAAGGAATGAAAACTCAAAGCCACTGAAACATAAATTTTAGCTAAGAAAAATAGGAATAGGATGCACTGGATAGTCAGAACTTGATGTAAATAAACATGTGATAAGATCAGGAAACAGAGAAGAAAAGTGAGCCCAATAGCAAATACATTACAAACAAAAACTTCCAAAGAAAAACATTCAAACAAATGTAAACCCTCTCTAAGGCGAACTTGGGAGAGGCTCTTTTTAAGTGCGTGAAATGTAAATAGTAGACATGTTTTTGAATTTAATTATTGAGCCAGTTACCTAGTAAAAGTCCTAATTCAATTTTTGTGGTTGATAATAGATAATTTTTATAGTTTATTAAATTATATAACTATTATCAAATGTATAGTGTAATTCAAGGAATTTAAATTTGCTCACTTAATCTTTTTTTTTAAATTGAAGTGTAGTTGATTTACAATGTTGTATTAGTTTCAAGCATACAGCAAAGTGATTCAGTTATACCTACAAATATATATATATGCATGTATATATATATATATATATATTCTTTTTCAGATTCTTTTCCATCATAGGTCATTAAGCTATTGAATATAGTTCCTTGAGGTATACAGTACATCCTTGCTGTTCATCTGTTTTATATGTAGTAGTATATATCTGTCAATCCCAAACTTCTAATTTATCCCTCCATCCTTTCCCCTCCCTCCATCTTATTTCTGGTTAGAATTTTGCTTCATGTGGCTCATTTTCAGAGAGTAAAGTAAAGGAAATTTTTAGTCTGTCTTCGGTCTGCTGTCAAAAAAAAAAAAAAATCTGGGGAAGTTAAGTTTTAATATTTGCAAAGAACTGTATCAGAATAAGAGATGTTGAGCGGTTCTTACATACAAAAAGAGGACTATAAAAGCCCACATGTTGGGTCTGAGTTATAGAGATGGTATGATGGAGTTATTTCAAATAATTTTAATGATTAGGGTAAGTTAATCTGAAAAAAGGAGAAAAGCAATTTGAAAACCTGGAGCCCACGTTGAGCACAATACAGAAGGATAAGCGAGCAAATGGGAAAAGGAAATGGAAGTGTTCTGGAAGTAATTACTCGCTATCCCAGGGTTGTGAATGATCTAGCTGTGGTGCCCCGGAGTGGAGAGGGGACACGGCTCATGAATAGAACCTGAGGGAAGTAATCTCCTGAGGGAGATAAGAATAGCGAGCATCAGAGGCACACAGTACAAAAGAGAGAGAGAGAGGATGACCAAGTTTACAGCTTGAACTTCAGAGACACTGCACAATGAGAAAGAAAGCAAAAGCTGAGAAGTGAACGAAGCGTCTGCCAGCAAATACTATGAAAATGTAAGATGATGGGATACAAGCTCACTGAAGGAGGTGTGTGAGCAAAAGCCAGGAATGAGGTACAGAAAGCAGTAACATTATCAGAAGCATAAATGAATTTTTAGGCTTCATGTTCAAACGTGTAGATAGGAAAGGTGAATAGGTGCTGTGGTCCAGAATATAATTCTTAGAAGAAACAATTTTGGAAAAGCACAGACTCATTTTAACTGAAAAATAGGAAATTAGTTACTGGCTATCGGGGATGTACTGGGGCCAGAGTTTTTCTTCTAGAAGTTTCACAGAGTGGCAGTTAACAGAAACTAAAATAGAAAAACCTGGGGCCTCTCCCAAATACTGCGTAAAATACAAACAACACAAAGTAAATATTGAGAGGAAAAGAACTAATAAAAATTACGTGAGAAATAATTTACCTTCAAATATCACATTGATAAACAAACATGAAAATTGGGGAATATATTTTAACTATGTGACATATCCCAGAAACAGTTCTACCATCTTACACACACTTCAAAAATACTTATTTATATATCTATGTATAAATAGCGGTGTCAAGTCAAGAGTTTTGACTATAATTACTATTTTAAATTACTGTCATATGATACGGTTTTACATCCAACTTTGTCTCTTTCCAGCTGTGTCACTAATTCTCCTAAGCCTGGGTTTCCTTACCTGTGGAAAGGAGCTAAGGACACCCTCAGTAAATGCAACTTCTTGTTGTCATCAAAAGGATGGCATGAGATAAGGTTGGGAGGCGCCCTGCAATTTGTAAAACACTACATCAACGTTAATTTCGTTGCCACTAATATTATTATCTGTCACTAATGGTCATATTGCCTGTGTGCCTCAATCAAAAATTATGGCAAGGGGAAATAAAGATTACGGTCAAAAACAAAATAAGCTTTTTCGGCGTCTACTTAACATGACACTAAAGAAAATAACAAGCTCACTTTTTTTTCCCTACAGGATTTTTCAATTAAGTGCTGTATTTTATTAATAATCATATTTTTGGCATAAGAGAGGAAAGGTACACATTAAAAGATGCTTCAAACAGAAATTAGTCCAGTGTAATTACTATGAATTATCAAAATACTGCATATAAGACTATATGTGCCTCATTATAAAACCCAGCTGTTTAAATAAGATAAAACTGTCTCCGGAATCAATAGGGCATTGGAGTGAAGTTGTGTTTTTCAAATATAGTAAAGATTGTGTCTAATTGCTTTCTCCATAGGCACCAAATTTGTGCATTTTATAAAAATGTTTCCAAAAAAAGTTATCAATGCAATTGTGAATATTTGTATGCATTGCAGCCATTCTGGATGTATCTTTGGCCCTGAGTAAGAAAGAGAATTTAAATATCAATTTAGTATAGAATAATAGATGGAAAAATGCTAACCAAAATAGACAGAAAAAAAATTCTTCCAGAATCTGAGTTTAGCATAGAAATTTCAGCATAGATTTTGAATCCTAGGAAGGGCATGTAAAGATGGAACAAGGTCCTGAAAGAGATAGAAAGTGACCGGCCTCAGGTAGTAGATTTGGCCTTAAAGAAGGAGAAGGAAACACTGGAGCCTCTGCGAGGGACTGAAAGGGACTGAGTGCAGATGTGAATGCAAATAGCTTATAGACAGCAGGTCAGGCTTAAGAAAGGTCATGTTCAATGGCCTCAATTTTCTTGGTTAATTGGGAGGCAAGGTTTTCTTTTGAGAGTAGAGCAGGCAGGGGCAAATAGGGGGGAGGCTAAAATCAAAAGCAAAACCAAATGACGCATTAGTCATTGTCACAGATGAAGGACTGGGATTAACCCTAAAAAAATGTTAAACATTCTTCCCCTTTTTAAATCTTTTACCAAAGATGTAAAAGATCACAATTTCGACTGACTTTTTACATGGCCATCAGATTATCCTTTGATTGTTTATGTAGCATACACGTATTTTCTCTCATATTCTTCCCTAACCTGCCAGAGACACACAGTTTGTATCTTGCTCTGTTTGAAAATTAATCTCCAGTTCCCCTAGTTTAGCCATGCTTGTAAAAATTGTTCGCCTCAGGTTGAGAGGTTGTTCCCAGGGTCCCATATAAGTATGAGGCTGTCTCTCAGCTGTCACATCATCATGAAACCTTGGTTCCTACTGAATGTCTTAGTCTCTAAAGATAATATTCTGGGGGAAATGCCTGCAATTTCTATTCTACTTATTACAGTGCTCCAAAGGAAGCTCCATTTGAAGGTGAAGTCAATTGCCCTCCACTTTCCATTTGCTAGGAAACAACTTGGGGATCTTGTCCCTTCCATTTTTACAGAAAAATTTGTCAGTGTATGTGTAGCACATGGGGACTCTGCCTGCTATTCTGTGATAACCTGTACAGGAAAAGAATCTGAAAAAGAATGGATATGTGGATATGTATTAACTGACTCATTTTGTTGTGCAGCAGAAGTTATCACAACATTGTAAATCACCCATACTTCAATGAAACTTTAAAAAATAAAAAAAGTAAGATAAAGAAAAGCTTTGAGTATCTTGCCAAGAAAACATCTGTCTCTTTAGCAACAATAAACATCTTTTCACCCCTCAAATATTGACGAAGTTCTCCTTGACCAACCTCTAATAAGGCTCCTCTGAGCTCTTTTTCAACTAGGTTTTAACATTTAGACTTCTCTGTTTATCTTTGCAGTGTCTGATTTTAGCAAGATTCCTTCTAGGTCAGTTTAGTCAGAACCCATCATTCTCCATGTCTGATCAGTCTCAATATCTAATTTTATCCTCATCACCTCTCTGGCAATGTCTGATCACTTGGCTTGCCTTCAGCAGGAATCCTCTTGGGTTCTATTTTAGCCCTTTCCTCCCCTTTCCTCCTGATGTTTCCTCTTAGCAATTTTCCATCCTCTGACCCCCAAGCCTGCTCTCTGACTCTCAATTCCTGTTTTCTTTTTTTCTATTTGGAGTTGAGTCACTCTCTCTCCCCCACTGCAAAGCTCCATTGCAGTAGTCACTACACCTGTCTTCACAGTCCCCCTGAATCAAGTCTGCCCTACCACTCTTCAGTGTCATGAATTTTTTCCTTAACAACCTCAACAGTTAAATGCGGATTTAGAAAAGTGACCCAAGACTCAGTCCACAGAACCTAAATTTGTCAAACCTCAGTGAAGTGTGGCCTATGATATTGTGACACCGAGTAAAATGTTTTTCTTCTTTCAGACAAGTCCTTTAGGTGGATTCAAGAGGTTTCTATCAGTTTATGGCTGATTCAGGGCCAAGAAGATGCCGGAAACTCCTGGAGAGGAGTCTGCTGCCACTTCGAGGGAGCCCCTTGAGTCTTTGTTTCCTCTTCCTAAAGTCCTGGAAGAGCTGTTCAAAGCGGTTGGAACAAGAAAGCTTTTAGTTTATGAGAAACTATCAAACTTAAATACTATACGTGTGTGAAGGAGACAGAAGAATATGTACCACCTCAGTCTAATCCATTCTGAAAGCACAGTTTCATCACCTACTTCCATCAACAGTCGATTGTCATGGAAATCAAATTTGTGGGTTGTATAGACTGAATCATAAAGCCTATATGGGAGTTCCCATCATGGCTCAGTGGTAACAAACTTGACTAGTATCCATGAGGATGCAGTCCCATCCCTGGCCTTACTCAGTGGGTAAGGATACAGCATTGCCATGAGCTGTGGTATAGGTCACAGAGGCAGCTGGGATCCCACATGGCCGTGGCTGTGGCTCAGGCTGGCAGCTGCAGCTCCAATTCAATCCCTAGCCAGGGAATTTCCATATGCCCCTAGGTGCAGGACAAAAAAAAAAAAAAAGCCTAGATGGATGGCTAGGAGAAAGAAAATGATGAAGCTGCATGATGCTGAGAAATATCTGGGATTGATTCAAGCAATGGAATCAATTGCTTGAGATTCATTAGAGCACAACCTATCCTCTTATTAACAATCACCCCACAAATGCTGTGGCTGTGGCTCCTCTGAAATGTATCTGAGCCTTGGACTCTGTGCTTTGATAGTGAGCATTGACTTGGAAGTCATGCATCTTGGGAGTTCCTGTCATGGCTCTGTGGGTTGAGAATCTGACATAGTGTCTATGAGGATGCGGGTTCAAGCCCCAGCCTCACTCAGTGGATTAAGGATCTGGTGTCACTGCTGGGAGGCCAAAAGCTGCAGTTCCAATTTCCTTGCCTGGGAACTTTTTTTTTAATTTTTGGCTTATTTATTTAAAAAAGTCAACCTTATACATAAATATAATAAAAACAATAACTCTAAACAATCACAAATGTCTCTACAAAATAATAAATATCATGGAAGTTAAAACATACATATAAAACTTTACTGTGATCTAGTTTACATCTCCTGTACACCTTTATACCCTGCTCCCCCAACAAAAGGATGTAGTGTCACATGCTCAAAGCTCTTAAGTCTTGCAGTGTAGTTACCCTCTGTTGTCACTACTACATTCTAAGCATAAGATTCTCATTGGATTTTTTGGTTCTGGTACTTACACTAAATGGAAAAGGATACACTTATTTAATACTTATAGTTCAAGTTAGATACTGGCACACTAAGGACTTTAATATTTGTCAGTAAAGTCAAAGAAGTAACCACACAGTATTAAATTCTAAAACGAGAACTCCTCACAGGAGATCCTTTACAAAAGTCAAAAGGAACAAACACAAAGCTAGTCATTCACATTCTAGAGCAGTTCAAGTTCTACAATCATTAAAATGCACATTGAACACCTATGATAAAAAGGACACCAAGAAAACCCTAGGTGTACTTCTAAAAAATCATAATGTTTTGTTAAACCACTTAAAAATTTTCTTACCCAACAGTCTTGATCTTGATGAAAAGTGGGAGAGACATCGGTGGAGAAGGGAGGGACAGGGCAGGGGAGACAAGACAGACAGACAGAACTTTGTAGCATTTGCTACGATGATGCCACAGCTCAATATGAAAAATGCTTTGTTCATTCAAGCCCTCTGAGCTCCTTAAGAAGCCACACGGGCACTTCCAGGCCCATACAGTGGAGACCAATGGCTGGCTGGAAAGCTAGTCTCTGTGGCCGAGGCAGGGAGCTGTGTGCCAAACCCCCCGAAGGTTAATGGAGCAGAACCCAACATGTGTCTGATGGAGACAGTTTGACTTGGTAGCAACATCAAAGTTTCACTACTGACAAGAAAATTAAAATACTCTCCCTAGGAGTTCTGAGCATCTCAAATAAAAGGCTCACAATACACTTATTTTCCCCGCTTGAAAAATAACTAAAGATAGTGAGACTTTCATGGTAGCACTGGTATAGATTTTAATTACATACTTATAATGTAAACCTGAATCCTAACAATTATGCTTTAATTTCAGGTTGATGTAACCTAAACAATACTGTCCTACAAATTAAGGGCAAGCACTAGTGAGTCTTACTAAGCAAGACACCAGATACATTACAGTTTTTCTTAACTCCCATATTTTAAAAGATATTTATATATATGACCCTCAGCTTGAAGTACCCTAATATTTAGTTAGGCACATCTCAGCTTATTAATACTTTTCGTAAAGAGGTTAACATTTAATAAACATGTTCACATTAATGTATTAAGCTAGATACTGGTTGTTCCGAATTTGAAATACCTGAAACATTTTTAGGTACTAAAAATGTTCAAGAAGATTATAAATTGTGCTCTTCTCATATCAGACTCCCTTGAGTATATCAAATTAGGTTAATCTATATGATTTCTTTACCTTAAATCAATGACAGCATTGACTAGTTCTTCATTCCATCCTCCATTAAGTCATCTATTTCAAAAATCCTTTTTTTTTAATCCATGATTAATCCAGGCTTCCTGTCTGAAAGGTCTGCTTGGCACTGACAGTGGGCTTCTGGCTGCAGCTCCCATTCTCGGAGCTTCTCAGGCCAGAAGCACATCTAGCACACAGCAGGCTAACTTTACAGAGTTTAATCTTTGGAGTTCATTTATTTTTAATTACTAAGCAGTAATTTAAAAATTTATCTTAAAAATTAGATAAGCTCTATATGTAAAACAAGAAAGAAAACTACATGACCGAAGCCACTAAAGGTGCCCTTATTGCTAAAATGGGCTGAAAAATACGTCCTCGTAAGCAGATCCCCTAAAGGCATTTTCTAGTGAATTACTGAACCCATCGACTGAAGCTCTTGCCTGGGAACTTCTATATGCTGAGGTTGATCAAGGAGAAGAACTTTGCCAGTGTTTGAGGGGTGAAAAGATGCTTACTATTGCTAAACAGACAGATATTTTTTTGGCAAGATACTCAAAACTTTATCTGACAATTTTTTTTAAGTTTTATTGAAGTATGGGTGATTTACAATGTTGTGATAATTTCTGCTGTAAAACAAAGTGAGTCAGTTATACATGTACACACATCCATTCTTTTTCAGACTCTTTTCCCATATAGATAATCACAGAATATCTGGCAGAGTTCCCTGTGTTATACAGCAGGTAGCAGTGGACCATCCACTCCATACACTGACAAATTTTTTGTAAAAATGGAAGGGACAAGATCCCCAAGTTGTTTCCTAGCAAATGGAAAGAGGAGGCCAATCGAATTCACCTTCAAATGGAGCTTCCTTTGGAGCACTGTAGTAAGTAGAATAGAAACTGCAGGTATGGCTCTGAAAAAGAAAAAAGGAAAAAAAAAAAAAGTCACACATCTCCAAGACCAGCAAAGACCCAACCAAATAGAACACCCAAGGAGAGGCAAATGGATGCCCTGATTGGGTTTAAGCATATTTTCTAACTCGCCTTTCAACAACCCAACTACTAATAACACAGTAAGAGAGGAAAATGCAGAAAGAGAGCCTGCAGCCCAGAGTCAGTTTGTCTTAAAGTAGGCAAAAACCAGTGTAATGACCATGGAAGGTCTTCCTTTGTCATTACAAAATAAGATCCTTCTGTCTGTTAACAGTAGTATATCAGTACCAATTTCTTGATTTTAAAAATATATGATGGTTATGAAAGAGGCTGTGGTGAGGGAAAGCTGGATGGAAGACACACAATGTGCAATTATGAGTCTTGTAGAAAATGATTGATTGATTTATTTATTTATTTATTTATTTATTTATTTATTTATTTTGTGTTTTGTCCTTTTAGGGCCACACCAGCGGCATATGAAGGTTCCTAGGCTAGGGATGGAATCGGAGCTGTAGCTGCTGGCCTACACCACAGCCACAGCAACGCCAGATCCGAGCTGCATTTGTGACCTACACTACAGCTCACAGAAACAGCAGATCCTTAGCCCACTGAGTGAGGCCAGGGATCAAACCTGCAACCTCATGGTTCCTAGTCAGATTCGTTTCCGCTTCACCATGACGGGAACTTCTTGTAGAAAAAATTTTAAAACCCAAACAAGTACAACCAAAATATCTTTCTGCATACAAATTTGCTTCCATCTGTCCCCATTGACCTATTAGTCAGGAAAAGATTCTCTGCATCATCAGCAGAGGAAGAGGTTCCCTTGGTAGCCTCATCCCAGGAGATTTCCACATTACTTATCTCTTCAAGACAGCAGTAAGGGAGGTGTGAGGTGTAGGCCCAGTCCATGCAGGTGCAGCATTGGGGCAAAAGGGTATTAGGGCTTGTATGTATTTGTCATCTGTGGGGAAACAAAGGTCACAAAGCCCATGGTTTATGAGGGGTGGTGCAGCTGAGCCCAGGCTGAGCACACAGTGTGTGTCCCATACCTGCAGTGAGTCTGGGAATGGCATCCCTTTCCAGGGTCAAGGAGAGTGGGAAGGCCAACCTGCCGGCTCTCCCACCTTTTCCATTTATGTCCCTGTCCTCCTCCCTCCCCAGTCCCCCTGGCTTCACAAAACCAGCCCAGGTCTCAGCAGCTCAGCCCACTGCCCAGAGGCTGACATGAAAGTGGTTTCTGAAAGTGTCCTTACCCAGTCCTCTGAATTGGGTAAGGCCCTAAATGACCCTTTAGGCTCCCATGGAATCCCCACTTCTCATTACTCCTGCCCCACCCCATGGCTGAGCCTTCCTCCCACCCCACCGGGCCAAAGCAAGGCCCTATTATTAGGATCTACCTGCAATTTTTCTTTTTGGGGGGGGGTGATACACCTGTGGCATATGGAAGTTCCCAGGCTAGGGGTCTAATCAGAGCTGTAGCTGCCATCCTGCACCACAGCAAAGTGGGATCCGAGTCACTTCTGCAAACTATACCATAGCTCACGGCAACTCTGGATCCTTAACCTGCTGAGCAATGTCAAGGATTGAACCCGAGTCCTCAAGGATAATAGTTGAGGTCATTACCACTGAGCCATGACAGAAACTCCCTTTCCATTTTTTAAAAATTTTATCTGTCTTATTTGTGATTATCACATTTGAGATGACTGTACCACACCTCCTTGGATCACCTGTATACACAACTAGTTCATCAAATGTGTGTAGAAGAAAGCACAAGACTGCCTGTTAGCTGGCTATGTAGTTTGGCCCGTTTATACACTGGTCCTGAGCCTTCGGGAATATGCAAGAGGGTTTAACAGTAGAGGTAAAAGTCTTCATCTCTGTAGGCGTCTGACTCCCACAACATTTTTACTGCTTAGTTGCCATGGATGGCTGATGTGGGCAAGATCTCAGAAAGGCTATGAGCAAAGCATTGGAAGAAAGTATCATGAAATCCACTGGCCTGGCCAGGCCATTTCTTCACCGTGACCTTGGTGTTGAGAAGTGTTGGGTGAGTCTGAGGAATATAAACCATGGATGATAGGAGATGTGAGAAAACAGAGGAAGCAAAAGATAAGAAACAGAAGGGAGATGTAGATATAACATTAAGTTGAACCATATGAAATAGATTTTTGTGTAGGTCAAAAACAGACTACTGGCAATTTCATAGTGTTTAGCCTAAAAAAAAAGAGACTTCAAGAAATAAATAAGCTATGTCATGTCATTGATTAGTTCATTCATTTTGTCATTCATTTAACAATGACTTATTGAGTTTCTATTATATGCCACATAATGTTCCAGGTGCTAGATTTAGCAGCAAGTGGGACATCCAAATATCTCTGCTTTCACAG
Source organism: Phacochoerus africanus (assembly GCF_016906955.1). Classification (NCBI taxonomy): domain Eukaryota; kingdom Metazoa; phylum Chordata; class Mammalia; order Artiodactyla; family Suidae; genus Phacochoerus; species Phacochoerus africanus. The sequence goes on along the minus strand of NC_062556.1, from coordinate 33,042,739 downwards.
AAGACATACTGATAGGGAAAGGCATGCAATAAGCAAATTATACACATGCATACATACACACAGGAGTTCCTGTGGCCCTAAAAAACAAAAGATAAAAAATAAAATGAAATAAAATAAAATAAATACACACACACAAAAGCATTACAGTATGTTAGTGATATATATGTACACATAGTATGTCTATCTATTGTAGCATTATTATCTAACATAAATCTAATATTTTATATAGTGTATATATATATATATACTTGTATGTATGTATATACATAGTCAGACAGTAATATGTACTATAAAGAGAATAAATAGGAAAGAATGATACACAGCGACAGGAGGTTGTACAACTGTATGCGATTGTAAATAAGGTGATTAAGAAAGACTTCATTACCTATTTACAGAACAGAAACAGACTCACAGACATAGAGACCATGACTTGTGGTTGCTAAAGGGAAGAGAGAGGTGGTGGGATGGACTAGGAGTTTGAGATCGGTAGATAGAAACAATCATATTTAGAATGGATAAGAAATGAGGTCCTACAGGAAACTATATCCAGTCTCCTGGGATAGTCTATGATGGAAGATATGTGAGAAAAAAATGTATATATATATATGACTGGATCGCTTGGCTGCATAGCAGAAATTGGCACATCATTATAAATCAATGATATTTTAATTTTAAAAATTTAAGTAAAAAAAAAGTCTTCATTGATAAATTGACCTTCAAGCAAAGATCTAAAGGAGATAATGGATTATCTCATGAGGATCTTTGGAAGAACTTCTAGGAAGAGGGAACAGCAAAATATCAAGGTGCCTCCAATGCAATGAGCAAGGAGAGAGTAATAGGAAATGAATTTGAAGTACCAGGAGCTGTATCTGCAGGGCACTACAGAGCTTCTGTCTGTTTCTCTGAGTGACAAAGAAGCCACCAGAGGGTTTTGAGCAGAAAAGAACTATGCTCTGACTTACATTTTTAGGAATTCTGGCTATTTTTTTGAAAAGAGACTCTTTAGGAGCAAGAGAGGGCGCAGGGAGAGGAGTTAGAAACTATGGTGAAAATTCAGGGAGTGAGTAGTAGTGGTGATGGAGATGGTGAGGTTGGAGGCATAATCTGAGGGTAGAATGAATAGTGTTTGTTGTCAGAATAGACATGGGATGGTGGGAGAAACAGGGGGTCAAGGAACACTGAAGGTTTTGATCTGAGCAATTGAAAGCATGAAAGACTGAAAAAGTAATATGGGGGAAACTTCCAAAGAAGCTGTTAGAGTCAGGATGTGAGGAGACCAACAATGAAGAGTTCAGTTTGGATTGTGTTAAGCATGATATGTCTGTTAGACACCTATAGGTCATAATATTGTCACCTGGAAACTGGGTTTTCCTCTTGGTGGGTGTATCTATACCCACCAACAGACAAAACCAAGCCAAAGAAGGGGAGAAGGAACAGAGTTCCCTAGTGGCCTAGCAGTTAAGGATCCAGTGCTGTCACTGCTATAGTTCTGCTTGCTGCATGAGTACAATCCCTGGCCCCGGAACTTCCACATGCCATGGATGAGACCAAAAGAAAAAAAAAAAGGAAAAAAATGGAAAGATTTATTACTTGCAAGTAAAGACAACACCAGAGATCTTTCCCCAAACAGTGTCTCCCTGAATAGCCAACTGGGTACGTTTTAAGCTAAGGGAACATGCATATTCATGAAGGGGCTTGGGCAGAAGAGCATTTAGCATGGAATTGAGGCAAAGATTGACAGAGTCCAAGCTTTAGTTGATTGAGGTCACGAGGCTCAGAAAAAGTCAACATCGTCATTCCTTAGGTTCAGATGAGTCTGGGGTCTCAGCACGTAGATACCATCCTGCACCTGGGTGGGGACAATTGTCCCTGCAGAATTGTTGTTACGTCTATCCCTTGAGGAGGAACTAGGACTCCGTTTTACACCACTGAACCATTGTTTCTTGACTACTTTTCCTTTGTTCCTGCATTCTCATAATGATCACTTATTACTGAGACCTGTTCCAGGGCAAGCGCAGTGGCCAGGCTTAGATCACAAAATGGCCTAGGCCAAAAATGGCTCCTCTTAGGTTGAGAAAGCCATGCCTGGTTCTCTTTCTGCAGGGAGTCCCTAACCAATCCACCTACAAAATGATAGCATTCATTCCAGAGCCAAGCCCATAAACATTTTCACATGTTTATAATTTTTAAGCCCCTTCTAATGATTGCTTAGGTGGCTATATAAACATCTGGTGGTTTAAAAGTAACTTTATTTTTACGTTAGCCCATATGTGAACATACTCTTTTCCTAAATGAATAGGAATTATAAAAATTGACTACAGGGAGAGTTATATAAGAATAAGCAAAGGTAGAATTTGATCCAACTTATTTTTCATATGAATCACATAATTTGGAAATCTTTGCATTAAAAAAAGACCCATAAACACATTATTCTATTCTGACTAATATTTATTTCACTTCCAAAGTCATCTGTGTTGTCAAAACTATGAAAATTGAAAACTGTCAATCCCAGTTCATCTACATGAGTTGAGAAATAAAATCTGGCTTCTTTCTTTCTTTCTTTTTTGTTTTTTTAGGGCCACACCCGTAGTATATGGAGGTTACCAGGCTAGGCGTCGAATCGGACCTGTAGCCGATGGCCTAGGCCACAGCCACAGTAACTTGGGATCTGAGCCATGTCTGCAACCTATACCACAGCTCACAGCAACACCGGATCCTTAGCCCACTGAGCAAGGCCAGGGATCGAACCTGCGTCCTCATGGATAGTAATCAGATTTGTTTCCACTGAGCCATGATGGGAACTCCTCCATTTTGTTTTTTCAATTCATGGGCTCATATCTGGCTTTCAGTCATGCAAGACTGTAATTTACTACTCTTATGTTCTCTTCATTTTAAAGTGAGCTTATTTGACTCTCTGGTGTCAGAACAAATGTGTCCTGAGTTCCAAAACATGTACTTCATCCCTTTTGTTTCACAGAGTCCCATAGAATTAGGATCTGAGGCCACTCAGAACACAGGTTGTGCTGACCCAGGCCAGGGCATCATGGTATTTATTCATCATGACTGTGGCTCAGAGGCAAGTGGAGATGTGAAGCAGAAATGCATTTGTACTGATGGCAGTATTTCTGTGACACAACTGGTTTAAGTTGGGTGTCTTATCACATTTTTCACTTGTTTCAATAGATTTTAGGTAAACAATAAGACAACCTTGGATTTCAATTAGAAGGAGAAATCTGTAGAAGGCATAAAGAAGGGAGAGAGAAATGAGGGAAAGATGTAGTTCAGGAAAAAATAGAATATTTTTAAAAAGAAAAGGAAGGAAGGTAGGTGGGGGTGAGAGAGGAGATAAAGAAGGAAGAAAGGAGGGAAGGAGGAAAGGAAGGAAGGAAGGAGGGAGGGAGGGTGGAAACAAACCAAGGACCCTCCAAGTCCAATTTGGGTTTATTACATTTTCCCCAGTTTTTTTCTGCCTCTCATTTCCTAGCCACTACTGTGCTCAGTAGTTTTCAGATTCTGACTAGGTTGCCTTTCCGGTTTCTGCCTGTCTAATCCCTTCCTACCTCCACCCTCTTTTTTTCTATTAACCTATAGAGAGCTTTGAAACAGATAGGTTTGCCGTTTGACCTGAACATAACATTTTGGTCTAAGCAAAAATCAGCTATTGCTGATTACATAATCAATAACATACTCCATTTTAACCTCAAAATTACCAGGAATCCCTTCCTTCCCAACCTCCTAAGGGAGGAACAGGTTCCTTCTAGTCAGCGAGAACTACAATAAACCTCAATCTTATGCTTGGGTGGCTATGTGAGAATAAACCGTGTTTGAATGGAGAAGGCCGAAGATGGGTATTTTTAAATTAAATTATCCAGATAATTGCACAGTTCTTCATATCATTACGCTATTAGCAGCTTCAGCTGATCTATGCATCGAGCAGGCTGAAGGCTTGTCTACAATACTAACTTTTTATTCTGCTTAGGTGCAATTGCTGAGCTTTCCAATGTTCTTTTTTAGTCACTAGATTTAAAAGAAAAGGAAGGGGGTGGGAGCTAGAAAGAAGAAGGAAAGAAGAGTGATTTGATCATCACAAACCCCAGAGCCCTGTTAAAAAGTATTTGTACTTTAAAAAATCTCTTTTGCTGAAAGCTTTTTCAGGGGAAATAAATTATACTGACTCTATATAAATAAAAGCAGAAAGAGCAAAGATGAACATGAACATATATTACCAATGCCATTCATCAAATATAGTTGACACTTCAATCTAATCCGGCAAATGAAAACACAGAAGTTTATAGAGTTATAGGAAGTAAGCAATTTAAACATACCAGGGCACAAGGTCATCTAACAATACAAGTAGGAGGATGTTCCCTTTTCTTTTCTCCTTTTCTCTCTTACATCCTTTCATGTCCCTCAAATGCTGATTGATACCAATGTTTCTCACAGGGTGAGGTGATCTTCAAATCAGATAATTAATAATAGCAGTCCAAATGTTCCTTACAATCCACCTTCCTCTAATATCATAAAATGAAAGGACTTTTCACGCATCTCATGCCATCATTATGGTGCAAGGTTTCTCTTTCCATAATCAAGTAATACATTTCTTAACTAATTAGTTCATTAATTTTAAACAGGATTCCCAGTAAAAAAAAAAAAATCAAAACTCTTTGAGATAGTTAATCTTTCTTAAAAGTGTGTGAGGGTGTAAAAGAAACAGTTCCCCAGCACTGTCATCACCAATCCTTAATGGTCCAAATGAGTGAGGAAATACAGAGCCGCGAAAAACACAGCTCATTTGTTTTCGAAGGCAGACCTCCAAGGCCTCTTTATAACCAGAAATCATATCCATGTCATGCAGATGCTGTGGTAAACTTTACGGTTCCAATTAGGCACGGGCAGTGTTCAATGCACTGTTCAAACGCTTTGCTAGTCTATATGTAAATACTTCACTAAAATCACTGAACGGTGATGGAGTTCAATATTAATACCGCAAATTAAAGATGACATTCGAATGCCTACTATCCAGAAGAGCAATCAGAGCTCATGGCAAGGCAATCATCAGTGGCTTAAGCAACTTTCAAGCACCATGGGGGAAAAAACAAATGTGATGGAGCTGGGAAATTGCACTGGTGCATGAAGAACATACCATATTAAAGAGTAACTGCTGATTGACCCGGTGATGAAGTGGAGGATACGACCATATGCTGCCATAAAGGACATTTGGAAAAGGCTTCGAGATTATCCCCCGAGAGTTCATGACAATTACCTGGTGTATTCCCATTAATTGAGAATGTAAACTTTATCCGTAACTGTGAAATAAGCTGTCAAAATAACTGCCTGTCCTCCCAGGAGGAAAAAGTTGCCTGAATAATTATCACGCCCAGCATATTTTCCTGACAGAAATATTGAAGGGTGATGATGTCCAGATTTGCCTTAAGTTTTGGAGTCATTGCCTTGGAGAGAGGAATGGTTTCAACTTCTAGACTCAGATCATTTGGATGGGGAAAAGGCACACATTAACGTGGGAATAGAAATATAAAGATACAGGAGAGGTAAGAGATGGTCACTGGGAGTTCCCACTGTGATGCAATGGGATGGACAGCATCTCTGCAGCTCTAGGAGGCAGGTTTGATCCCCAGCCCAGCACAATGGGATTAAGGATCTGGTGTTGCCGAAGTTGTGATGTAGGTCGAAATGGCAGATCTGATCCCAGGCCTGGAAATTCCTTAGGCTGGGAGGCAGCCAGATGAAAACATAGAGTTGGAGTTCCTGTTGTGGCTCAGTGGATAAGGAATCTGACTGGGAACCATGAGGTTGCCAGTTCGATCCCTGGCCTTGCTCAGTGGGTTAAGGATCCAGCATTGCCGTGAACTGTGGTGTAGGTTGCAGATGTGGCTTGGATCCCACATTGATGTGGCTCTGGCATAGGCCAGTAGGCTGGCAGTGATTAGACCCCTAGCCTTGGAACATGTGTATGCCAAGGGAACGGCCCTAGAAAAGGCAAAAAGACAAAAACAAAACAAAACAAACAAACAAAAAAACTCAAAGAGTTGATCAATGAAGAGTTTATAATTCCAAGCACGAGGCCCTTTGCCATTGGCTAAGGATACCATTCTGGGCCTGCTTCCTTTAGACACCAATAATAAAATGCATGTAAGGAAGGGTGCACTGACAGCCCTAGACATGAGGCTTAAATTCGAGAGGCTCCCCCAAAGGAAGCCATGAAGCTTCCAAGACACTGCTCCCCCTTTTCCCCCTCACTCTGGGAAAAACTTCAAGAAGTGAAAATGAGCACAAATGTAAACAGATGCTATTTACCCTTGACAGTATACACTGGGGTCACAAGAACAGGCTCCAGGGGAAAGACTGCTGGAGTTCAAATCTTGGCCTGGCTACCTCCCAGCTGTGTGGCCTTAGGAAGGTTACTCAATGTCTCTGTGCCTCAGCTGTCCTCTGTAATGTGGCTACTTCAAAGGCCAGGGCCTGCTCTACGTCTTACAGCTCCTACCTCTTATGATTGTCTCCCTGGCCCCAGAACAGAATAGGGACATGAGGCTTAAATTCGTTCTGGCCTCAGTTCACTCAGTTCACTCAGTTCACATCAATGTGGGATCCAAGCCACAAAGATCATTCTGGCCTCAGTTCACTCTCTCTCTGCTTCAAAAATGAGAAGGGGAATTCGGAGGCTCTCTCAGAGTTCCCTTTGGCTGTGTCTGCCTTCGCTCCTCTTGGGGAATCCTTACCTGGCTGCTGAGCCTGGGCCCAGGCAGTGATATACCTCTGTGTCACCCTCTCCATCTGCAGAGACCTGGGTCGTAGGCCAGGGCCACAGGCAGCTCTTACCTCCCTGCCCTGCTCTGCACAGTCTTCCCACAAGCTGCTTTGTTTCCGAGCAGGTGGGAGGCTCCCAGCACCATGCAGAAAATGGAGCCATCCCGCCACTGACACTTGTTTCCCCGAGTCCCCCATCATGACAGGAAGCTTGAGTCTTCTGATTCCAAAGGGCACCATCTCCCCTGGTTTCCTGCAGAGATTTTTTTTATCAGAATCTTTTCTTAAGGTCTTCTTCTGGGGAAACCCAAAGCAGGACAATCAGTTGGTGCCTTTTCAGATGGTGTGACTGGAGCATGAACTAGGTCAGGGAGCTCCAGTGGCCTTGCTGCTTTGGGTATAACACACCCTGGATCTGCAGCTACAACGAAGCGGGCGCCTCATGAGCAAGTAAACAAAGTAGGAAATGACCATAAACATCCACATCCTATGCTAATCTTCGTGATTCTTATCTATGGCTCACTCTTTTTCTGAATACACTTTTGTTCCCAGAGGCTTTCGAGCTGAAGTATGAAAAGAAAAGAAACAGGATATGGAAGCCGTCCCACAAGAATGCTGCTTTACGCTATAATTGCTGTGAGCAGAGAGACAGGCTGAGAAGGACAGAAGTCATGTGGGGGTGAGAGTCTCGCACAGGCACGTTTTCCAGGAGGCTGCCAGATACAGGAGGATGTGACACGAGAGCAGTGTCCCTGTAACAATCATCTGCCACCACTGCACCATCCATAAAAGCTGTAATGGAGAAAACAATAGTAATGAAGGCCCATTACCTTGCCTCTGTGGGATCAAACAACGCTCAGATGGCTGGAGGGTATCCTTTGATGTCTCCTGAAAAGTCCGTGTTTCTGGATATAGCTAAACTACCAAGGCTTTTCCTAAGGTAAGGTTAAAAAAATAATTGTGGTTTAGGCTTCCATTTCAAAAGGAGAACAAACTGCTATTTAAAGTTCTGTACGAGAACAACAGAGACCTTGAATATCGACAGTATCTCTGACCCTCTGTACCATAGAAGAAAAATAAAGCTGGGCCATCCATTAATCCCTGCCTTGAATTCAGGAGTAGCTGGAGTGGGTAGAACAAGGAAGGAGGTATTATTATTTTTTTAATGGCTACTTTAACAGAGATGTACACGGGAGCATTGTTCTTGAGGAAAAATCTTCCATTTTCTAAGACACTTGTCACTGTCCAATTAAAAACAGATTTGTGGTCAAGGGGTAGTAGTATATTGGTTTCCTTCCACCTGTATTTTGTCTATTGTTGAAAATATCACCTAAAGAAAAAGTTAGAGGCCAAAATAAGCTTTTTCGAAATCCAGAGTGGGGAAATATTGCCACTTAAAAATACCATTTCTGAAAGAAAGCAGAGGTGTCAGAGACAAAGAGAAAAGGGGGGAGATGTGTCAGTCGGTCAATGGTATTTATTGAACACTCACTGTGTGGGGAGAAAGTGTATGATATACTCTGTACTTGTTCTCCCAGACCTCAGGAACCAATGGAAATACAAGCATTAACACAGGAAAACATGCATAAAGGATGTGACTAATTGCAACTTTAAAGAGCTGTGTGTGAGTGAATGAATGAGTGTGAGAGAGTGTGTTTGTGTATTTAAAAGGAGCTTGTGGGAGCTTCCTGATGGCTCAGAGGGTTAAGGATCCAGCGTTGCCACAGCTGTGGCACAGGTTTGATCCCTGGCCCAGGAAATCTGCATGCCACAGGCAAGAACAAAAAAAAAGAAAGGAGATTGAAAGGAGGATACAGTCGCGGTAATGAAATCAGAGAATAAACGCCATTGAACACAGGAGAAATGATACAAGAATACAAATTATCCTGTAGTACTTTTGTCTTTCAGTTGACTCTTCTCTGAGTGTAAATCAAAAGTGGAAATATAACACAGGATACCTTTCTTGTCATTGGGACGTCAAGTAACTGGCATCCTACCATGTCTGATAGCTAACGCTTCAAAGATACGCATCATATGTATTACTGTTCCACCTCATGGAAGTGTCTGACTTGAAAATGCAATGACAGGAAGCCATATTGGGGAACAGAAATTGTTTACATAATTGCTTGCTCTGTTGGTGAATACAGGCCTTCATTTAGAATTCATTATTTTATAAACTGCACAAAGGGATTTCCAAGTTGTCAGGCTTGGTTTGTAAGAAATAAAATAAAAAGATATGATAAAATGTCTGGCACCAGCTTTTCCGACTTTAATTTTTTTTTCTCTCTGTACTATTCATCTTCCCAGTCATAGCGGGTACTCCATCAGCTGTGATAGCTGCTATTTTCTCTGGATTTAGATCAAACAACCTCAGAACATCCATCAGGGCCATTTTTACATCCTTTCTCCTTTGATGCCAAACCCCAAAGATTCCCCATCATGTAGAGTCTGCAGGTTGTTGGACTGACAAGCATGTGTAACCTTGGAATGTCACCCAGACACCAGCTTTCATACTGGAGGAGGCTAATGAATTTTGCTGCAACCAACTTGGTCTTGAAACAATTTTTCTTTAGGTCACCTTTCATAGTTAAAATAGTTTGCTTTCTTATAACTTACTTCTTGTCTGCTGAGAGTAAGTGGCAGAGAAGATCGAGCCAGAGGACAAGAGTCTGGAGCACAAAATCCTGATACTCTGTGCTTTTAACGTGATTGTTTTAAATCATCTCAGCAAAACTCCAATTTCTTATACTTAATTATATTAAATGTAGGTATAGTGTATGCATTTATTTTGAAAGGAGGTCTTATGTTTAAAATGTTGAAAACCCTAAAGCATAGACCATATTTTTATAATCACATTTAGCAGACGAGGATCATCTAAGAATTTAAAGTTCTGTCCAGATGATTAAAAAATACACTGTGTTAAAAGTACATATCAGGATTTTGCATTCCAGACTCTCCTGTTTTGGGGCTTGATCCTTTCCACCCTTACTCAGCTGACAAAAAGAAAAGTAGAAGAAATAAAATGAATTTTACTGTGAAAAGTGACCTAAAGAAAAATCATTTCAGACACACACACACACACACAAAGACTTAATAGTGCAATTTTGGCATGCATAAAAATTTGCTTGTTCTTCAAAATAACTGAGTTCCACGGATTTAAGAACCACCGGTCTAGGGCTATCACTGCAAAACTATTTCTGAATCTAAAATGCGCTCATGTAGAGAAGAGTGTCCGTGTGGCCAAGAGTTCAGGCTCAGGATTCATGCGTTTGTGTAACTAGTATTTGCTGAAGACTCACCACATGCACTTGACCACTGTTTATCCACCCATTGCTCAGAGTGGAAAAGACCCTCAATATTTCAATCAAAATAAATTAAAGAATATATGTAACCTAAGTCTTCCTCTCACTCTCCAGTTTCTAGAACTACCAGCGGAGCTACCAGATAACTGAAAACCTCCCGCACATGTTTCTGCCCTCACCAGTTTGCTGCAAACCTTGGGACCCTTGAAAGACCTACCCAGCGGATCTACCTTTCTGTGCCTGCGCCGAGAGCCGTTCACAAGCAGAGTTTGATCCTCGTCTCTTTCAGTGGCGCCGTAGGTCCGCTGGAGGGCGCCAGCGCGCTCCACGAGAAAGTGCTTTCCCCGCTTCCGAAGCCACAGACTGGCCATCGCAGAGAACTGCCGCTTTCTTTGTGTCACACCTGATGCCCTAGGCATCCAAAGAGCAAATGTCTTCCCTAACCTCTCGTGAACATGGCTCCCATAGTTTTGTCTGCAGTCATAATCCCACCGGCTCATGACAAAGATGTGGGGAAGCCAGAGTTCCAACTCTCTGGTTCTGTCCTCCCCATGCCCATCCCCTCCCGTGCTGCTGCTCTAGAGCAACTGCAGCAGGGCCCAGAAGGGAGCTTTTATGCATCTCCATCACCAGAGGATCTTGTTAAAAAACAAATTCTAATTTAATAAGGCTGGCCTGGGCCTGCGTTTACCAGGGCCGGGATTAGACATAAAATTTAAGGGAGTGACAAAAAACTTAGGGATCAAAATAACATTTTAATGTAATAGTAATAGCATTTAATCAATTTTTGAAAATGTATTAAAATAAATAACCTTACTATTTATTAAATTATATCTATTAATTAAATATTAATATACTATATATTTACATAAGTATTTAATTAACACAATATTGGTAATACTTAATGCAATGATTTGAAAAGTTTACAAATTTTACCCCAAGATCCATGATGAACAAAATATCCAAATTTTAAGTGCAGGATTAAATATCTCAAGCAATGTTGATCTGATCATATTTTTTAGCGGCAAGTCCCCATAGTCAAAAACATTTTAATTTCCTCCACCCACCTTCCATTTTACCAGTTATTTACTAAATTGCTTAATTTGGGCCCATGCCAGGACCATTGGTACATATACAACAACTCATCCTTACAGACAACTCTATGAAGTGGTAACTATATCTAGCTGAGGAAACAAATTCTAGAGCAGTAGTTCTCAGCTGGGGCCGACCTAGCAAGGCCTGGGAACGTTTTGTGTTGTTACAAGATCTGAGGGGTATCTGGCATCTGGTGGGGAGAGGCCAGGGGTGTACTGAGCATCATACCACGTACAGGACAGCATTCCCCCTGCACCCCCAAGCAAAGAATTATCTAGCCCTCAAATGTCAGTCATGCCAAGGTTGAGACACCCTGCTATAAAAACAGTATACCACATGTAGTTTATGCCTCAGAGAATAGATGGTAACCTGAATCTGAACTCAAGCATCTTTGGCTTTTAATTCTTTTTTTTTCTGCACATCATCTTCCCTCACCAGAAAGAAAGCTTTTCTACTTCTAACTCTGGGCATTGAGTCAATAAATAATGCCTCTTTATGTATGAAGGGAAGAAAAATATAAGATAATTTATATTCTGTAAGTCTTAGGGGAACAGCCCATTGGATAACAAATAGAAAAAGTTAAGAATTGCTCCGTGTTACTAGTTCAGAGCCAATTAAGGATGCAAGCCCATTGTGGTTCTGTAGAAAGTTGGCTTCAGTGATGCTTGGTAAAAACAAACCTTGAAACAAGTTCCCTAGTGTGGAATTTGGAAAGCTTAACCCTCCCTGAAATTTTGCAGCCTCTTAGATTTGGAGCCTGTAGGAACTCATCTAATTTTCTAAAAATTGTTTATATATGTCAGTTGATTCATAACATCAGCTACAAAAAAAAGTTTAGAAACATCATTTAATAGCTAATATATAATTATTGTATATAATTATATATAATATATAGTTATATGTACAAATAAAATACATTAGTGTTATATAATGTTGTTATATAGAAATATATATACTGTTATATATGAAGTTAATGTGGTATTTTAATCTCATAATAACCTTTGAAGAGCATTACAAATGATAGGATTGAACCTTATTCTGTACCCTTGTGATCACAAAGCTTTAAGGTATAAAATAACTACAGATAGTTTTGCCAAGTTTTAAAGTAAATTTTGCCTGCTCTATTAAAAAATTTAAACACAAAGGCACTGTATTAGTTATTAATTATTGCAGAGCTCTGGATGATGACCTGAACACTGTCTCTTAGCACCACCACCTTTCTATGACCATCTCTGAGATGCTGGGCCAAATGTCTGTGAACTACATTTCCCAGGCTCCCCTGGGCCCACGTTCTGTAATGAGGGTGCTGATGGGGAATCCGAGGGCAGGAGGAAGTGTGAATGTATTTCCGTCTTGTTCTCCCACTCCAAACAGCCCCCGTCCAGCCCCAGGGTCTTTTGGCAACCCCAGCTCCTCAAGGTACCAACACAAGCTGTGGGGTGAAGTGGGTACATCCCCTGAGTTCCTAGGTCCTGATGACCTCTTCCCCTCTTTTGTTACTCCAGGCCCAGGGGTGATAGCTGCTTCCAGAAGTTACTAACACTAGGTCCACTTCATCACTTCCTCTCTGCTCTGTCCAGCTTCAAATTCGTGTGTAAATAACTCCCTGCATGAAATCCCTCTGCTTGAAATACTTAATCTGGCTTCTATTTTCCTGACTAAAAGCTAGCTGATAGTGGCTATTATAACAATGAAAGCGTAGCATATATAAGATACAAAAAAAAAAAATGCATGCAAGTATGACTACACCTTTACATAGATAGCTCATCAGTTGTGCATTTCTTAGTGGCCCTACTAGAAATAACATCATTGCATGCTTGAAACAGAATAGGTGCTTACCAAAGAGGTATGTTTCTTTGCCATTTGTGATTTCTTTTTTCCCCAACAAAGGAGGTTATATGTTAGGCAGATCAAAATTATTAAAAAAAAAAAAAAAGATTCCAGCTGTTTGGCCCAAAGAAGCACTGTCTGGATTGCATTTCAATAATGTACCTCAACCAGATGATAACTAGAGTTTTCTGCTTTTTAAAGAGCAGTGATGCCTGTCCAAGAGGAAACACTGTAATCATCCCACCATCCCTTTAGGACTGTGGAAAATTGTTGCTTGCAAATGCCATAGGTCTCATTAATTGTATGGATATATATATGTGACTCTGTATAACTTCCATTACTCTATTTCTGACTTGTGTGTCTATTTTTAACAAATACTTGTTCACTTTTCTATACATCCTGGATGTTCTTAAGTCTTAAAGAAACTTGAATATTTATTTTGGCAGCCTGGCTTCAGTCATCTAAATTATACTATGCACAACTGTGAATGTTTTCCCTAAAGTACAGAATCCTAGAAATGTTGAAATTTTATGAATATTCTGACAATCATTTTATTTTGCACAAACATAGCAGTTAGTGAATTTTATACCAAATTTCAATGACACTTGGTAGGAAGGTAGAAGATAAATAAATGACTATCTTTATAAAACTGTTGATATCTTTAAAAATCTAATACCCATTGCTCATAATATTCATGTTAGAGGAAAATGGTTTTTTGCCCGAATTAAATGAAGTCTATTTACATGGCCACTTTCTGCAGGTTACCAGTTGTCCAACACCATGAACTGTCCATCCAGTGAGTAGGGAACAACATCTTGGATGCTGATATGAGTACCAAGGGGCATGAGATTATGGGCCCTGCTTTCTTACTCAGTCTCTGGCAGGCACTGATGGGTTAATCATATGTCTTTATAAAGTCAGTGTGATAAACTTTGTAGATCCATGCACATGCAGAGGGCTCTTTGTGCTGCGCCGAGACATGCTAAAGTCATAGATAATTTGTGGAAGAGGGGCCAAGTGGAAGTTAGGGGAATAATTACAATGACCTGTGATATTAGTCTGTTGTCTTTCTTTTTTCTTTTTCAGGCCATACCTGTGGCATATGGAAGTTCTCAGGCTAGAGGTTGAATTGGAGCTACAGCCGCCAGCCTATGCCAAAGCCACAGCAGCACCAGATCCAAGCTGTATCTGTGACCTACGCCACAACTTGGGGCAACACCCAGATCCTCAACCCACTGAGAGAGGAGGCTAGGGATTGAACATGCATCCTCATGGACAATGTGTCAGGTTCTTATGCCGTTGAGCCACAGTGGAACTCCATTAGTCTGTTGTCTTAACCCAAGTTTCTCCCAGGAAAACAAAGCCTGTGATCTAGGTTTTTGTGCAGGCAGTTTATTTTGGAAAGTGGTCCCAGGCACCAGGAGTGAAGGACCAGGGAGAGAGAAAGCAGGAAGGAGAGGGCAAATCAAGAGTGCATGGCTGAGTTGGTCCCCACCCTGGGGCTCTAAGCTGTGGGCACCTCTTGAGTGGCCAAGTGGATCCGTCCACCCAAAGGATCCCAGCGAGAAGCATGGATCCACTGGCTCTAGGATCCCCTCTTGGAACTCCTGTGGTTGAGAGTTGTCTCTTGGGAGTTAATTCTTCCCACTCCCAAGGCCATGGGTGCTCCACACAATAGGCAGGGAGCCCAGGACAGGTGAGAGAAGTGGTGCTTTCAGCATAAGGTGGGGCAGAGCTTGCAAGAACCTGTTCACAGTAGCCATGCTTCAACAGAAAACAAGACAGAGGACCCAGGGCAGGGCTCAAGAGGAGTCTGACAGGAAGCCATCTGCAGGAGACCTGGCCCTCTGTGCTACAGTCAGCGATTTCATAGGAAGTATCATCTATCTGGAGGTCTTGGTTTATATTTTCTTATTTTTATAAACCATTTCATTATCCCAAACATCTCACTACTAAGAACTACATTACTTCTTAGCTCCTGTATAAGTGATATGCCATCAACTTTAAAGAAAGGGAAACAATCTTGTCTTCTTTTGGTCTTGCTAGGATTTTAATTCTTTTTTAATCATAACTACTCATAGGGCCAACCCTACCTTGGGGTGCGGTGGGGGCAAATATTTTTTCAAAGAGCAACTATCTATAGAAACAATTTGAATTACCCCAAATCAGCCAGTCGGCACCCTTCTGGTGGCACATACATTCCTTTAACAGAAACACTGAAACTATTGCAAGAATGATTTGCTTACCTAGCTGCCTTCCTGGAACAGGCCTCAGGACAACCCCATCAATGTGAGTCCAGGAGCTCCTCAGAGCATCTGGCTGACCCCACACTTGGAGGGTTGGGGACAGAATTGGAGAGCACCCCAAAGAGGGTCAGTGGAGCCCAGGGCCCATCCAGCATGCTGGGTGGGCACCTGCTGGGATGTCTCTGCTGCTCCAGCTGGTTGTAGCCACGGAAGAACTTAGAACATCCTGAGGAGAGGCTCCAAACACAAGGAGGAGGAAAGGGCTGAGGGCCCCTGACAAGGCCCAGACTTTTTCCCAGGTGTGAGGGGAAATACCAGTCACCTGCTTTTTTTTTTTTTTTTGGTCTTTTTGTTGCCATATTTGTGGCATATGGAAATTCCCAGGCTAGGGAGTCTAATCAGAGCAATAGTTGCTGGCCTACACCACAGCCACAGCAACGCCGGATCCAAGCCCTATCTGTGACCTACACCACAGCTCACGGCAACAGCGGGTCCTTAACTCACTGAGAGGGCTAGGGATACTAGTTGGATACTAGTTGGGTTCTTTATTGCTGAGCCACAATGGGAACTCTACTGACTTGTTTTTTCTAAGGTATCCTTCCTAGTGAACAAATCACCGTTATTCTGGCAACCTAGACACTTGGAGAAATGGACTCTTCCTCTGTGTGCTAATGCCAAGCATTTATACACTGGGCTTCAAGGAGTATAGAAATATGTATATATTTTTTATCTGCAATATAACCTAGGGGCAACTCATTAGCAGCATTAAAACATCATCTTCATGCTTTATATATTACTCCCCAGATATTCCTATTCCATTTAGAATATACTCCTGGTTTCAACAGAATGGAATGTAACTCATTTTCATTTGATCTGTAATAGAATCTATAGGTAGCATGGTATATTTTCTTTTTTTTTTTTTTTAAGATGCCTCTTCGTTATTTTAACACTTGGTTCCTATTTCTTACAACCTATATTTATATCACAGATTCTACGGAAAACACCATTATCAAGGTCAGACAGTGCAGATATTGTCACATATACCCTTTCTTAAGACGACAGCCTTAATCTGCTGTTACTGTTGAACCGTTTCTGTTTCCATGAGGTTAACGTATAAAAATGTATTATTCATGAAAGGAAATGCATTTCATCTATTTTGCCAATTGTTATTATTGTTCTAGAGGGGGAAATAAATGAAAATGGTGGTGGTTGTAGAAATGCATCCTTATTCTAAACTTAATATACAAGACCAATTTAGACTACTTACCTTCTTCAACTTTACACCTTCCATTAAACTGCAAAGCTTGATGTCAGCTAAACTCTATAAATGTTAATTTAAGGTCAAGGTGCTCCTGGGAAGCATTTGAATGCTTAGAGCAGAGCCCAAGAAAACTTCTTTTCAAAGATTTATGGGATGATATGGCTCCTTTCTGAAAAATAGGAACTCTATTTCTACTTTTTTCTAATCATTTTCTGTGTCAAGCTCTAGGACACACTTTCCTTTATGGACCTTTCTGAGATGTTTAATAGCATTCTTGAGGTGTTAAAATGCAAATTTTTCCATGTGTAAAGTATAGTGTCTCTCCAATTTAAACTTCATTTAGGCACGCAAATGCCTTGCATGGTAAGGAATGAATCCTTTATTCATGAAGTAACCAAAACACAAATGTACTATCCTCGATGTCTAAATTATCATGAGGTGGGGTTTTTATCTGGTAATTACTTTTTTTGAAACTAAGTCATGTACCAAAAGGCATTTAAGGTTTGATTCAAAGAGGTGGGTCCATTTTCCTTTGTTATCTAAGTCACTAAATGAAATAAAGTTCAGCCCACAGAAATCTAAATATGTTCCTCCTTTTTAGACTACCAAAATTTTTTTCAACAGGGATCTGGAATCTTTGGGGGAGGTGGGTCAGCAGGAGCAGCACAGTTTCTTACTTGCCTGCAAGGCACTAGACCATTCTGTAAATGAATGCAAGGTTCTGAGTGATGCCTCTTAAGGAAGGGAAGCCTCACCCCCACATCCACACTGTCTTCTGGCATTTGGACAAAACAGGCCACATTTCCGGCAGCCTCACAGCCCCCAGTCAAGGAAGGCAGAGCTCCATGGTCTTTAAGCATTTTATACCTCATTTTATACAACCCATCATCTCCGAGAGCAAGTGATGGAACGCCAGCAAATATATAGGTCATCCAGAGGTTTATTAGGCAGTTTGACCCCACAGCTTTGTCCAGAAAGGGATAATGTTGATCAGGCGAGGCAATGAAATTTTTCTCTCGGAAATTTAAGTGACCAAAAAAAAAAAAAAAAAAAAAACCAGAAGTGAGCAATTAGCAAGCAGAGGGGTTGGAGGTAAGAGGATATGCAACGAAGGCTATTTGCAGAGGCAGTAAAGGTTATAAATGAGTAGAAGCTCTGATAATGCTAGAGTCATAAAGGAGAAAATGGGCATTAGAGAGAAATTCCTCAGAAATGTCAGGAGAGAGAAGTTAAGTCATGTTAATTGCAAAATACCAGAATACAAGCCACCTCCATGAGGCCTCATATTTCCCAATTCCCTGAAACGCTTGCTGTCCTCATTTCCTTGTTTTCTTGTTGATTGAGATAACTGGCATCTTTGCTCAAGACCAGCAAAAGTGGGCACACAGGTAGCTCAGGGAGCTTCCAACTAAAGCTTGGAAATTAACTAAGGAAGACTTACCTTCTGATAGAGAACTTTTGTAATCACATGCTGACGGGAGGTTGAATTATACAGACTTAACATGTCATCGCATTCCTGAGCCAAGTTTTGTGTAAATAGCACCTCTTTTCTTGGTGAGGCGGGGGCAGCTGGGGGAATGGCATGGATGTGACCAAAAACAGCAGCTACGGGAATCCAGAGACTGCAGAGTAACCATTCCCTGAGAGCCTGGGGGATGGATGCTGTCCTTGTCCTACCCTAGTTGACTCTGTGAGGCCTGGCTTTCCAAACAAAAGCACGTCTTGTGGCCTCTCTTGGTTATCTGAATGGGGAAAAAAAGACTTTAGAATGAAACAGTCTCTTGCAGGCTTTGACACCGCAGATTTGCTGCAACCTGCACTGGCTGCCCATTAGGAACTTGTTCTCTCAGGAAAAAATCTGGTCTAAACCAATCAGAGTCAAGAGGATAGGAAATTCCAATGTCCTCATCCAGCCTTGGTTCTGAGGTTTTCAAGTGTGGTGGAAAGAGCACTGGTGTAAGAACTGGGAGCCCGCTCAGAACCGAGAGCCGCTCACTTGCTTTTTGGACCTCAGCTTCTTCATGGGTCAAGTGGATTGTTAGAAGGAGATAAACATTAAGACCCCAGTCCTAAAAGCTGAGAGTCTCTGATTTGATGCTGTCACCTCCATAGGCTTTAGAGTTATGTTTGCTCTCCCTGGCACAAGCTCAGGGATGGAAACTAGTATTTTTCTGCTAAGAGCTTGGCAATTGCCGGCTTCAATTCTATACAGTAACCTCCAAGGCAGGCATATTGGGTCATAGTCAACTCAGAATTTGTAATATCTTGGACTAATCAAATTTGAAAGATGCAGGAGTATGAGAAAAGGTACAATTCTCTGTAGTAGGCAACATAAACAACTGCCCATCAGGCAGCTGGGAAGGGCCAGGGCACAGACTCTCCTCTTGAACCCTTAAGCAAAAACTGACCAGAGCTGGAATACAACTGGCCCTCAGGTGGGAAATCTTTAAGACATATGTCCTGCTCTGGGTCCCTGCGTTTCCATAGTGGAATTTGGCTCCAGTTGCCTACAGTTAAACCATCTGAGCCAGTGTCCTCCCCCAAGATCCCCCCTGCCCAATATATCTGTATGTGTTGAATCTGAGGACAGAGAAGTTTGTGGCAGGCAGAGAATGCACTCATGCAGAGGCCCAGGGCATAGAAGGAGTGGTGAGTGAGGAAAACAGCAGGTAGGTCACTGTAGCTGGAGGTTAAGGTGGGAAGAAATGAGAGAGGATTGGAGATGGAAGCAGGGGCTGGTTATGTCTAATGAGTCAGACTGAGGGTTTGGATTTTAGCATGTAATGGAAAGTGACTGAAGGCTTTTCGGGGGAGGGGGGGGAATGACATGATCAGTTTTCCTTTTTGGAAAATCTCTCTGGCTGCAATGTGGATAAAGAAGTGGAAGCAGCAAATCAGAAGCAGGAAGTCCAGCCCTGAGTCAGTTAAGGCGAAGCTTAGCTGAGAGACCATGTGGTTTTGGATGAGGTGGTAGGAGTGGGGATGGAGAAGAGTTGGTTGTTCCACAATGTCTCCATGGTACCCCCAAGCAGAGACAGGCAGCCTTCCTCTACTCTCTCTCTTGTTTTTTCTTCTTTTTATGTCCGCACCTGCAGCATATGGAAGTTCCCAGGCTAGGGGTCAAATTGGAGCTATAGCTGCCAGCCTACACCACAGCCGCAGCCATGCAGAATTCCAGCAACATCTGTGAGCTACACCACAGCTCACGCAATGCTGGATCCTTAGTCCACTAAGTGAGGCCAGGGATGGAACCCATATCCTCATGGATACTAGACAGGTCTGTTACCAAGAGCCACAACGGGAATGTCCTCTTTTTTTGGCCACACCCAGGGCATGCAGAAGTTCCCAGGCCATGGACTGAACCCATACCACCCCAGTAACCCAAGCCACTGCAGTGACAACACTGGATATTTAACCTCCTGTGCCACACGGGAACTCCCACTCTCTCATAATATTCACTTCTCTGTGCTTGCACTTACTGTTACCTATTATAAATGTTTGCTTGCATGTCTATTTCTCCATCGGACAATAACTTCCTTGAGATGAATAAATGCTTGTTTTCATCCTGTGTCCAGTCAGCCAACTCTCTGCCTGGTACATGATGGTTTCCTAGATGTTTATTTAAGGAGAAACGCGTATCCCTATACATTCCACCCATTTTTCTAGTTCTACCACTTGGCAACTCTAAGGAATATATTTAAACCCATTTTGTATGTTAAAGTCTCTTCAGAGCTCCTCTTTCCACTTTCAGATTCAACAACCTAATCCTTTCCATGGTTCTTTGTCTGACTTGGTTTTGAATCCTTTACCATCCTCGTTCACCTAATTGTGCTAAACTCCCAGGACTGCACATTGCAATTTTGGAATAGTGAAAGAGAAAAGCCAAGCTCCAGAAGATAAATGAGACTGAAGACCACCCAGGACCGTTCCGTTGACAGTCAGTTGAAAACTGTCCACTTGCCTACATGATCTTTTCTCCAAGGGCCAAGCTAGAGACTCAAGCAAAAAGGAAGTCCTCCAGGGAAGTGAACTATTTCTCTATGTATTCTACAATGATGTCATCTATGTAAAGATTGGGGAGGGGGTGGGGAAACTAGAGGGAGAGTCAGGTAGGCAAGGGTGGCTCTGCCCCCTAGCAAAGAAGACACAGACAAAGTCTGTTGAAATGAGAACCTCAGAGGCCAAAGCACAAACTATCAACTTCAATCCCACTCACAAATCCCACTCAAAATCCCTCCCTCTCTTTCTTGCACAACTAAAGTATTTAGCATTCCTTGTCATTTTCCTTTAGATATACATGTATAAGCACATACTTCCTAGCAGGAGAAGGAGAGAGAAAGCAATATTGAAGAAGAAAAGTTCCATTGTTCTGTTGCTTCTAAAGTGAATGATGGAAATTATAGGCTAATTTACATATGGGAGATTAGCAGAGTATCCCTTTATTCCTATTAATATATTTTCCCTTCCTAATTATAAAGATTTGAATCTTTTTAAAACAACTTTATACAAAACATTTGTGTAGATATAAGAACTGCATGTTAAATGCTAATTCTGGATGAGTTATTTGCATAACCTTACAAAGGAGCTAAATTGCTTGTATTTAATAATAAATAGAGAGTTTAAAAGGATTGCAGATATCTTGAGAAAATGTGAAACAGAGAAAAAATTTGCTTCTATTTTAAGATATGGACTTTTTTTCCCCCACTTTGAATTTAAAACTACTTGCTGTCCTCCAGGGAAAACTTGTCCTAACTTTTCGATAGGCTTAATATTCCAAGGCTCCACCAACATAACAATTCAAATACAGTGAAGAGCTAATATGTTTAAAAATGAACATGGATAATTTTCAAAAGATAATAGCTGCATCTAAAACCATTTTACATTTGGAAAGCGGAGACTTTTGAAGATGGTAGATTCTGCACATGATAGCTAAATGGAGAGAATTGTAGAAGTTATCCAGAGAATTCAGGGAGAATCAAAATCCATAAAGAAAGATGGAAGACTTTTCCTTAAAGAATGTGATTTGACAGTGTTATGACTCAGGTAGCAGTTGTTATTTCTGCAGGTGAGCAGGAAAATCACGGTAGCACATAAAATGTGAAATAACTAAGACACTAAATACATCTAATTTTGATGTGATGTTTATGTTTTATGAAGTCAGGAACAAGTTTCTTATCATCATTGAATACAGCTGACACTTCATTTTCCTCTTTCTCTGCTTCCTCTCACCTCTTTGCTTAATTAACACCATACTCTCTTGTTTTTCCTTCTATCTCTTTGCCAATTCCTCCTCAGACTCTTTTGCAAACCCCTCTTTCACTTTGAACTCTGATTGTTGATCTCTAACCCAGTCCTAAGCCCTCTTTCCTTTTCTCTTCTTCCCCCTCTCTCTAGCTGGCCTCCATGGCTTTAAGTTCAATCTTTATGCCCCCAATAGAAAATTTTCATCCTTAAACCTGTCCTCTGAGTCCTGGTGTGCAGGCCACCTCCTCTCAAATATTTGCCAGCATCTCAAATGCAACAAGTCAGCCCCAAACTACACTCTCTGTGTGACCCACAAGTCATCTCCCCAAACTTCTTCACTTCAGCAATTTGTACCAAATTCACCCCCATCTAGCTGCTTGATATCAACACCCTATGTTGAAAAAGCATGTCAAATCCTTCCACTGGTCTTCATTTCCACTGTGGTCACCCTGGTCTAAGCCACCAGCTCACATTGACTATTTTGTTGGCTTCCCTGCCAGCTACTGACACACATGTCTCCTCCAACCAGTTTTTCCTCCAGCCATTTTTTTCAACAACAACAATAAAAAGTAATCTTTTTAAGTCATTAATTGTTACCAGCTGCTTTCCTTGGCATAAACAAGCAGATTCTATACTAATGCAACATGGCTACTCTGGGTTGCCACAAGTCTGATCTGGTCTATGGACATGTCACTTTTCTGCTAAAACCCTTTCAGTGGCTTCCAATTACACAAGAATAAAATATAAACTTTTGGCAGTTTTGTAGACTGAATATTTCTGTCCCCCAAAATTCATATATTGAAATCCTAACCCTGAGTGTGATGTTCTTAGGATGTGGGAGGTAATTAAGTCATGAGGATGGAGTCCTCGTGAAGGTGATTAGTGCCCTTATAAAAGAGACAGCAGAGCACTTCCTCCTCTCTTCTGTGAAGACTCAGAGAGAAGGTGGCCATCTATGAACCAAGAAGGCAGCCCTCATCAGACACTAAACCTTCTGGCACCTTGGTTGTGGACTTCCTAGCCTCCAGAACTGTGAGAAATAAAGGTTTATTGATTAAGCCACCCAGTCTATGGTTTTATTACAGCAGCCCAAATGGGCTAAGACAAATGGTCTGCAAAGAACCCATGTGATCCAGTTCTTGCTTACCTGGAAAAATTCACACATCTCCTGCTCCCTCCACTTTTCTCTTTCCTCCAACCATCCTGACCTTCTTTCAACCACTCAAATGTTTTGTGCTTTTTCCTGTCTCAGACTTTACACATGCTGTTCATGTACTGAGAATACCCTGTCCCCTGATTTTTATGCACTGGCTCTTTCAGTTCTCAGTTTAAATGGCACTCCCTCAGAGAGGTCTCCCCTGTCTACCAGTTCTGAGTAAGCTCTTTTCTACCATGTACCAGGTATCATGCTGCCCTACATGTTTTTTTCAAAACATTGATCATAATTTATATTCTATATTTTTGTATACTTGTCTAGTGACAACGTTTTCTACTAGACTGCTAATGTCTTAAGGACATGGATTTATTATATTTGTTGTGATACTTCAAGTCCTCTGCAATGAGATAAACTAAAAAGCCTCTGGCCAGGATAAAAATTATCAGACTCTTATCACCTCACCATTCTCATTGCAATTGTTACAAAGTTCTTGAGCCCTCCGCCCCCTTCAGCAACCTGGCCCACTCCCTCCTGTCCTATATTAGTAAATGAATTTGGCCCACTCCTCTCCATGTCCCTATAGGGAAATAATATGCCCCCCAACCAACCAGTGATTGTATTATAAGACGTCTCCTCTCTCCTTTGTCCCTGACATATAAAAACAGACATAACCACATGCTTGGGGTTGGCTCTCCCTGATCATCAGGAAGTCATCCTGCTGCACTAGCAGCATTTATTATCTCAATAAACACATCTTTCTCTTTACTTTGCTATGAATCTGGAAATTCTTTTCCAACCCATGAATAGACTAACATTTGTTTTATTATTTAAGAGCTTAATACAGTACCTGTAGCATATTAGTTCTTCAATAAATATTTGTAGAGTGAATGCAGAATAAATGAAAGAGCTGAGAGCAATTCCATAGATAAAGTTTTCTAGAAAACTCTTGGTGAATGAGTAAAACTAGTCAGCCACTAAGTACGTGATAACTCAGTGGTGGATGGCAAGAGTTTGCTACCTGAAGGTTTGATGCATAATTTCTTTAAGAAAGGAATTATGATCTAAAGCAATCTTTTGATGTCTGGAGAATATTAAAGCCTTTCAAAATGTCAAGTACCTATTGTATTGAGGTTTTTAATGTTTTCAAATGATTTAAGCTAAATTGTGTTCTCATTATTTACTCACAAAACACTTGCATGTCCTGAAGGAACAGAGTCAGGCCCAACAAATGAAGGCAGGGATCACATGCAGAGACTGAAGTGGGCTGTCTGTACAAGTCTACAATTTTCCTGGCATGAGATGGAGAAACGTCATGACAAGGTGACTCTGGAGTAGAACTGCTCACCAGTGTGGGTTCAGACAAAGTGACTTTAACTCTGAGAGTCTATAATTCAATGACTCTCAACATGGTCTGTGAGTTGATATGGCTCCTTGGACTTCTATGCTAGTTTCTCTGTTCCAATACAATTTTTCTTTGAGTTTTAAATATTGTTTCTGTAGTTATCTAGAATAATTACCCATGCAAGGATGATGTAAAACCCTGGGCAATTAAAAAAAAAAGTGTTCTGCGACCTACCAGGGAATAGCCTCTGCCCTGCTGGTTCCTTTGAGTGACATTTCAAAGCTGATTACTTAGTCCTACTCAGACAGATATCCCACTGCAATCAACAACCTTCTTGTGTTTGCCTCAATAGGGATTTTGCCTTAATAAGAAATATAGAATTGAGTTCTTAGTGATAATTATGATAATAATTTTCAAAGGACAAGTCTCTTCCCTTAATAAATAATCCTTCTCTAAGAGCAAGCATCCTTGAATCATATCTCTGCTGTTTTTCAAAAGAACATTTTTAAAAATCAATTTTGATACTTGAGACTTATGCAAGAATAAGTGGAACTCAGAAATGACAGATTCTGTTTTTATGTGGATATGGATGTTTACCTAGTGCCAACAGTAGCAGAAAATAAGCAAATGTGTTTAAGAAGGTCTTCTTTAATCTTCCATTGCCAAAGATAACCTCACATTAATATTAAATAAAATATCCCATATTAAATAAAATAATCAATTTATTTAATTAAAATCAACAAATTCTACCATATTAGCATATTGTCATCATTAGAGCTTAATACAAGGCAGGCAGTGTCTAAATGGCTTGAGGCTACTTAGCATCTTTTCTTTCCATCCATTATCCCCCATCCACCTTCAGTAATATATAATTAAATAAAAAGAGAGCATTTGTTAGGCTGTAATTCCCCAGCCCTCCCTTAAATTCACATCACTGCCTCTAAGCTGGTCATATGTGGAAATTCTGTATTCAACTTTGGAGACAGCAGTACTGTAAGGTAGTTAAGACTATACAAATGTTCTGAAGGAATACAAAGTAAAATACATGGTCAGGAGGTAGTGGAAGTCTGTACACAATTCTCATGACACTGCCTACATAATCATAGTTCAAGGCTGATGCCTACATTTCTTTGTTACTGTGATGAGAGCACAGAATGAAGAGTTGAGACAGGAAGAATGTAATTCAGTCAGGCCACTATTAGCTGTGGATACTTACCCAAGAATCTAGTTTTCTCATTTTAAAATTGAATGTATTGGATTTCTGCTTCTAGGAAGATAGAATAACCAACATTTCCCTGTTTGTCCTGTAATATAAAACTTTAAATCACCCAACATTACATGTAAAACACATCAGAAGTCACTGAAAGGCACAGAGAAGAAGGCAGACAAAGAGACAAAAGGACATGAGAAAAGACAAGGTGGTGAGTTCTCTAAGTTTTCTTTTAGCCTCATATATATTGCAGCTTGGGAGCTGAAGAAGCCAACAACTAGGGAATGCCAATTGGGACAAGGGAAAAACCACAACCAAACCTGCTTTCTCTGGCTAAGCAATAACAAAAGGGCATCACATCAAGACAGAAAACTTTAAGACAATAAAAGCCAAGTACCACAGAAAAGACTGTGGCCCTACTCCAGCCATCTGGCAAAGGCTTAGTGCAGTGAGGAGCTGAGACTTTGACTCACACACTGTAACAAGGTCTCCCTATTCTCCTACTATGGCGATGTCTGAGCTCGTAGGAAGACAGAACATTCACCCCCTGCTGACCAGTAACGGGCCCCCTCTCCTGCACAATATGACTAGAGACATTGTGGGAGTCTGTAATTCTGCCTTCATCTAGCACCAATCAGGCATTCTCTCCCCTCTCTATTGGGGTGGTATCAGAGCAAGTCTAAAGAAGTGTTGGGTCTTTTACCATCAACTAGGAGTAACAAGGCCATCTCCACCATGGTGTCAGTGGAGACCACAGGGTTGCTGAAGTCCCAGTCATCCAGCCTTAATGAGGATCCTTCCCACCAAGTGCCAACAGAGGCTGAATGGCCACATATGCTACCTCTACTTGACAGTCCCAAGGATGTACCCCTCCCCACTTTCTATGAAAAAACAGTGACAGAGAGAGTTAAAATAAAAGGCTTAAATAAGGTCCAGAGTGTTATAACAAAATACAAAAATAGTCAGATTTCCATTGAAAAATCACTCATTACACAAAGAACAAGGAAGATCTTAAAATAAATTTCAAGAGTCTCAATAGATGCTAATACTGAAATGGCAGAGATGTTAGAACTATCTGACAAAAGTTTTAAAGTAGCCATCAAAAAATGCTATGATGAACAATTACAAAAACCATTGAAACTACTGAAAAAGAGACAGCCTCAGAAAAGAACTAGAATAAATAAAAAAGAACCAAATGGAAACTTTAGAATTGCAAAATACAATCACTGAAATAAAGTGGGCACAACAGCAGAATAGAGGTGACACAGTAAAGAATCAATGAACTGGAAGATAGAACAATAAAAAATTACCATTTGAACAGAGAGGAAATAAACTAAAAAATAAAATGAACAGAGCTGCAGAGACCTGGGGAACTATAACAAATGATCTTATATTTGAATCATTCAAGTCCTGGAGAAAAGGAGAAAAAGATGAGACTGAAATAGTACACAAAGAAATAATGATTGAAAACTGCTAAATTTAGTGAGACACCTAAAACTACCAGTTGAATAAGCTGGTTGAAGCCCAAACAGGGAAAACTCAGTGAAATACAGGAAAAGATGTATAATCTAAAAGCTAAAGACAAAGACAAAATCCTGAAAGGAGCCAGATAAAATGACACATTACTAATGAGGGAAAAATAACAGTGGATTGCTCATCAGAAATCATGAAAGTCAGAAAAAAGTAGAAATCAAATAATGCATTGAACTGAATGAAAATAAAAATACAACATAAAAAACTTGTATGACACAGCTAAAGCATTGTTGAGAGGAAATTTTATAACAATGAAAGTTACGTTAATAAATAAGAACATTCTCAAACCAATAATATAACATCCCACCTCAAGAACCTGGTGGGACAGTAGGTTAAGGATCTGGTGTTGTGCTGCTGTGGCTTAGGTTGCTGCTATGGCTTGGGTTCAATCACTGGTCCAGGAACTTCTGAATGCCATGAGTGTGGTAAAAAAAAAAAAAAAAAAAGCAAGTAATAAAAAGAGCAGAGTAAATCCAAAGCAAGCTGAAGGAAGGAAATAATAAAGAACAGAAGTCAGTGAAATGCAAAACGGAAAAACAATAGAGAAAACCAATGGAGCAAAGCTGGTTCTTTAGATCATTAATGTTGTTGAACATTTAATATGACTTACAAAAAGAGAGAGAAGACAAATTACCAATATCAGGAACAAAACTATCACTAAAAACCCTGCAGACATCAAAATATAATAAAGGAATGTCCATCAACAGAAGAATGGGTAAAGAAGATGTGGTATATCTTTAGACTTCCTCTGATGGAATATTACTCAGCCATAAAAAAATGGAATTTTGCCATATGCAATCACATGGTTGAACTTGGAGGATATTATGCTTAGTGAAGTAAGTCAGACAGAGAAAAACAAATACAGCCAGCTGTATAAAAACAACTCTACACACATAAAGTTGACAAATTAGAAGAAATGTACCAATACCTCAAAAAACACGAATTACTACAAGCCATTCAATATGAAATAGAATGATGTGATATTATTAAGGATATTAAATTCATAATTTTTTACTACTAAAAAAAGAATTCTCTGATCCTACATGGTTCTATGAGAGAATTTTACCAAATTTTTAAAAAATAATTATCTCCAATTCTACACACAATCTCCCCCAGGAAATAGAATAGCAAAGGACATTTCCCAATTCATTATATGAACAAGTATTACTCTGATATCAAAATCAGACAAAGACAGTATAAAACAAGAAAACTGTAGAACTAATTTGCCATATGAATACAGATAGAAAATCTTTAATTAAATATTAGCAAATAGAAATCAGCAATACATTAAAAAAAATTATATACCTTGGGCAGGTAAGATTGTTCCAAGGATACAAGAGAGTTCCAATATTTGAATATCACTCAAGGCAATCAATTTGAAATAATCCACTATATTAAACAAAGAAAAATAACACAATCAAATTGATCAATGCAGAGTGATCTTACAAAAAATTCAGGAAAAATAGAAATAGAAGGAAATTTACACAAATTGATAAAGAAAAATCCCTACAACTAACATTATACTTAATGGTACATTGAAAGCCTATCTGCTTTCACCAATGTTATTTAACACAGTCCTGCAATTTCTAGCCAGTGCAATAAGAAAAGGAAATTAAAGGCATGCAGATCAAAAAAAGAAGAAATAGAACTGTCCCTATTACAGAAGATTGCCTATGTAGAAAATTTCAAATCCTACCAAAAAATCACCTAGAACAGATGAATGAATGCAGTAATGTGGCAGGATACAAGATCAACATACAAAAGTTGGTTGTATTTTGGAGTTCCTGTCATGGCTCAGTGGTTAATGAATCTGACT
The DNA here is from genome assembly GCF_016906955.1 of Phacochoerus africanus. Taxonomy (NCBI): domain Eukaryota; kingdom Metazoa; phylum Chordata; class Mammalia; order Artiodactyla; family Suidae; genus Phacochoerus; species Phacochoerus africanus. The sequence goes on along the minus strand of NC_062556.1, from coordinate 33,013,936 downwards.
AGGAACCATGAGGTTGTGGGTTCTATCCCCGGCCTTGCTCAGTGGGTTGGGGATCCAGCATTGCCAGGAGCTGTGGTGTAGGTCACAGATGTGGCTCGGATCCCAAGTTGCTGTGGCTCTGGCGTAAGCCGGTGGCTACAGCTCCGATTAGACCCCCAGCCTGGGAAACTCCATGTGCTGTGGGAGGGCCCCAAGAAATGGCAAAAAGACAAAAAAAAAAAAGTTGATTGTATTTTTACATATTAACAATGAAAATTATATTTTTTTTCAATTATAAATATTGAAAAACACAATACCTGTACCATAGTTTTTAAAAATCCTTACATGTAAATCCAACAATGAGGCATATATACTCTCATACTGAGTGAAATGAGTCAGGAAGACAAAGACAAATACCATATGATATCACTTATAACTGGAATCTAATATCCAGCACAAATGAACATCTCCACAGAAAAGAAAATCATGGACTTGGAAAATAGACTTGTGGCTGCCTGATGGGAGAGGGAGGGAGTGGGAGGGATCAGGATCTTGGGGTTATCAGATACAACTTGGAATAGATTTACAAGGAGATCCTGCTGAGTAGCATTGAGAACTATGTCTAGATACTCATATTGTAACAGAACAAACGGTGGGGGGAAAAAAAATGTATACATGTAAGAATAACTTGATCCCCTTGCTGTACAGTGGGAAAAAAATAAAATAAAATAAAATAAAATAAAAAAACAGTGACAACAACAAAAATAAATAAAATAAAATAGTAAAAAAAAAACAAGGCATATATAGGATTTGTATGCTAAAACTACACAATGCTGCTATAAGACATTAAATAACTGGATAGAAATATAATGTTCATGGATTATAAAAGTCAACATAGCAAAGATATTAAGTCTCCCTAAATTTATATGCAGGTTTGACACAATTCCTACAAAAATTCTAACAAGATTTTTATAGATATAACATTATTCCAAATTTTATATGAAAAGACAAAGGAATCAGAATAGCTGAGACAATTTTGAAAAGAAAGAATAAAATTGGAAGAATGACTCTACTTGGTTTCAAGATGAATTACATAATTATGTTAATTAAGACTCTGTGGTATCTATGGAGGACTAGACAGACAGATCAATGTAACAGAAGAGAGAACCCAGAAATAGATCTATGCAAATCTGTCAATAGATTTTTGACAAAGGTGCAAAAGTAATTCAATGGGAGAAAGAAAGTCCATTCAATGAATAATGCTAAGGAATGCAGATATCATCTGTAGATTTAAAAAAAAAAAAAAAAAAGATCTTTGACCTAAGTCCCACACCTTGTTCAAAAAATTACCTCAAAATAGGTAACAGTCTTAAATTTAAAACTGTAACACTTTTTTTTTTGTCTTTTTGCCGTTTCTTTGGGCCGCTCCCGTGGCATATGGAGGTTCCCAGGCTAGGGGTCAAATCAGAGCTGTAGCCACTGGCCTATGCCAGAGCCACAGCAACGCAGGATCCGAGCCGCGTCTGCAACCTACACCACAGCTCACGGCAACGCCGGATCGTTAACCCACTGAGCAAGCGCAGGGACTGAACCCACAACCTCATGGTTCCTAGTCGGATTCGTTAACCACTGCGCCATGACGGGAACTCCAAAACTGTAACACTTTTAAGAAGAAAGAGAAAATCTGGGATAACAAAGACTTCTTTGACTTGATATCAAAATCATGAGCTATAAAAGGAAAATTTGATAAATTAGATTTCATCAAAAATTTTAAATGTTTGCTTTGTGAAAGATTCTGTTAAGAAGATGAAAGAACAAATTAGAGGCTGGCAGAAAATATTTTCAAATCACATATCCAACAAATGGTTAGTAACTAGAATATAAAAAGTACTCTCAATACTAATGAAGTTTTTTTAAAAAAAGCACAAAATCCTATTAGAAAATTGAAAATAGACACGAAGAGACATTTCACCAAAAAGATATAATGTGGAAAGTAAATACATGAAGAAATATTCAACATTGTTTGCCATTAGGGAAATACAAGTTAAAATCACAATTAGATATTATTATATAACTATCAGCATGACTGAAATAAAGAATAGCCATGATACCAAATGCTGGTGAGGATGTGGAGAAACTGAATCACTCATACATTAGTGATGGGAACGTACCGTGGTACAGTCACTGTGGAAAACAGCTTAGCAGTTTCTTAATAAAGCAAAACAAGCATGTAACTATCATAGGACCCATCTGTTCTCTAATGGAGAACAGATTATTGGTTGGCAGAAGTTGAGGAGGGTGATAGTGGGGGGAGGAGTGGTGTAGCTATAAAAAGGCAAAATGAGGAACACTTATGGCAATAGAAGAGCTGAGTAAATTGAGTGTATCAATGTTATATTCTGATCATGACATTTACTTATAGTTTTATTTATAAGATGTTAACTATGGTGCAGGGGGAGGGGTTGCATAAAAGGTACACAGGGCCTCTCTGCATTTTTTCTTACAACTGCATGTGAATTTACAATTATCTTAAAATAAAAGGTTTAATGTAAAAAATATACATCAGCAGGGTAGTTTCACACAGCATGTCTCAATTCTGTTATCTCATTCAGTTATCATTTTAAACGATTGTAAATACATTGAGCATAAACATAAGATACAAAGACTAATTTAAGCTAATATATTTTTAGTATTTATGATTGAAGTAGAAATAGGTCACTAAGTTGAAAATTAATAGACTATATTCAGACTGGTAAGTTCTTGTATCTCAGGTTGAGAATAGCAACTATAGGGTCAACTTGTGAAATGCTATTTGGAATAATGCAACAATCTCATGTTCATTTCATATAATCCTGCCAAAAGCCTGTAGAAAAAAAATTCTATCACAGGTTTGTGGCCTGGGGGTCAGACTCGGAGAGAGTAAAATGACAATTTCCCATTGTCCACAAAATGTCATTCTAAAAAAAATACAAGGTTATATAAACACTGTGCTAATCTGGCAAATACAAACTATACACATCAAAACAATACAAAATAAAACAAAAAACAATGACCTATTTCCATAGATTTTCCTGAATGTAATTCACTTATTCTTTCTGACCGAACTCTTCTCTGCCAGGAGCCGGCGATTGGCTGGTGGGAGACAGGGAAGCTGACAGTGTGCCGTCCAGTGCTGAACTGAGGTCAAGATTCAGCACTCAGGCTCAAGACAAAAGAGAAAGTCAGGCAGGCAGTCTAACTGGCTTCAGTTCCAAAGCCCGAGATGAGAATCCACGTATACACATGAGGCAGCAGGTAAGAAACCAGGGGGGAGCATAAATCCCACCCAGAGCAGAAGAAGCCTGGAAGAACTTTCCATACTATTGGAACATATCTTAAGACAGGTTTATAAGGTAACTGTGCTTTCAATGTAGGTGAGAGAACTGCCAAAAATTCCAATCAGTGCAGACACATTTATTTGACGGATAATTTACTAGGAACCTCCTTATATTCAGGGTTTTGTGCCAAGTATTGGGGAAGCAAAGGCCATTAAGTGCTTATGGTCCAGTGAAAGAGACGGGTAAGGTGGCAATGACCAAGGCCTGTGAAGAGTTGGAGGTAGGGTGAGTGTCCCCATGGAGGCATTTCTGTTGATCTGAGGGTTTGTGATGGTAGAGGGATAGAGAGGGAGGTAGGTCTGAAAAAATGTTCCTGAGATGGTACCATTTGAAGTGAATATTGAAAAGACAAAGGTGAAGGAGAGAAGGACTGGGAAAGAAATTTCAGGCAGAGGAAAGAAGGAACATGTGTGAGATACTAAAGTTTGACAAACTATGATGCCTCTCACAGAACTTTCATTTCTAAAGAAATTGACAAAGTTGGGAACTTGGAGGACACCAGACGGGGCCCTTGATGAGCGTGAGGCACAGAACTGAAAGCAAGAGCCTAGAAGTGCACAAAGAAAGGTCCATCTCCCAGCCCTACCCTGCACACAGAATGCCAGCCTCCAGGCTCCCCAGCCCGAAGCAGAGGCACAGTCAACATTTAACGTACATGTGACTATAGGGGATCTTGCTGAAGCTCACACTCTGATGCAGTAGATTTGAAGGTGGGCCTGAGAGAGTGTGTTTCTTAACAGGCCCCTGGACAGTGCTGATTCTGCTGGTCCATAAATCACGCTATGAGCAGCAAGGGTTTAGAGTGCACTACTCTCCGGTGTGGACATGGAAAAGTACTGGAGTGAGAGAAGGAAATGCTAGGACTATAGTCTTTATCGAAAAAGTAGGAAATTAAACTTTATATGGGAATATACAAATCAACTCTGGTACATTTACTCACTCTATCTGCTGCACATTGGCATGTGTAATATATAAGTATCCTGTAACTTTTGAGGAATTGACAGTGGCAGCTTTTTTCCTATGTCCAATCCCAACTTACCATTACATATTGCCATTATAACATATTACACAGTAGATTTCTGCATGGCATTATCTAATGTTAACTGATCTTCATAAAATGGACAGCAGCTTAAAAGGATTCATACACACAAACACTGATCAAAAATTACACTGTATATAAATACAAGTGAACAACAAAGTGGCAGTGATAATGCTTGTACTATTACTGGAATCAGTGACATCAAAATAATGATTCCAAATATGACTCTAAGTTGGTTAAAAATAAACATAAATTATGAATAAGACTATTTGCAGTATGGATTTACATCTACAAATATTAACAATTAACCTCTCTGTGAGTGTATAATGTTCTTGAGGTATTAGTGAAGCCATCATGGTTAGCAGGATTTTTCAAAACAAAGTATTTTCATGGTGCAAGCCTCTACTATTTTTTTTTTTTGGTCTTTTGTTGTTGTTGTTGTTGTTGCTATTTATTGGGCCGCTCCTGCGGCATATGGAGGTTCCCAGGCTAGGGGTTGAATCGGAGCTGCAGCCACCGGCCTACGCCAGAGCCACAGCAACGCGGGATCCGAGCCGCGTCTGCAACCTACACCACAGCTCAAGGCAACGCCGGATCATTAACCCACTGAGCAAGGGCAGGGACCGAACCCACAACCTCATGGTTCCTAGTCGGATTCGTTAACCACTGCGCCACGATGGGAACTCCGCCTCTACTATTTTTTCCGCTACATTTTAAAATATGCAACTCTCAGAGTTCCTGTCATGGCTCAGAGGTTAACAAACCTGACTAGTATCCATGAGGATGCAGGTATGATCCTGGCCTTGCTCAGTAGGTTAAGGATCCAGCATTGCTGTGAGCTGTGGTGTAGGTTGCAGACAGGGCTCAGATCCTGCATTGCTATGGCTGTGGCATAGGCCAGCGGCTACCCCTCTGATTTGAACCCCTATTCTGGGAACCTCCATATGCCAGGGGTGTGGCCCTAAAAAGACAAAAAAATATATGCAACTCTCAATCTGGGACAAAATTGTATTAAATTTGATGATACCTTTTAAGAAACTTGCTTTGCATTTTCTTAAATAATATATGAGGCAAAAAGTCATCTACTGGGGAGCCACTTGGTCTTTTTGGCATAGTCCACCATCAAAAACATACATAAGGATTTCTTGCTGTGGCCCAGTGGGTTAAGAACCTCATTAGCATCCATGAGGATATGTGTTCGACCCCTCGCCTCACTCAGTGGGTTAAGGATCCAGCATTGCCACAAGCTGCGGTGTAGGTGGCAGATGTGGCTTGGATCCCTAGTTGCTGCGGCTGTGGGCAGATGTAGCCTGGATCACACATTGCTATGGCTGTGGCATAGACTGGCAGCTGCAGCTCTGATCCAACCCCTGGCTTGGGGCCTTCCACAGGCTGCATATGTGGCCCTAAAAAGGAAACAAAACAAAACAACAACAAAATGTACATGAAAAAACAATATGGCCACCAACACATAGCTTACAAAAATGGTGACTCAAGGAATCCTCCTCTTCTAGGTCCCAGGGTCATTTCCATTCAGATAAAAGTAAACAGTACACAGGAGATTTTCGATGGGACTGAAAGTGGCTTACATCACTTTTGCTCAGCTTCCATTAGCCTGAACTCAAAATTTTCCTGCAACTAACTGCAAGAAAGGCTGGGAAATGTCACCCACCTAAATTTTAAAAAACAGCTGTCTTTGAAGCCAGTACTGTTGAATTAAGTAAAGCTGAGAAGTGGACCAAGGAATTATTATATGTCATTATACTTGATGGCTAAACTGTGTGTTGCTTTTTGAAAATTATTTCAAAAAATAAATTAAAAAATAATAAAAGCATAAAATAAATGGGCATCTAGTCAGACATTTAGGACTGGCAACTAATCTGTTTTGGGTATGTGATTTTCTTTTTCAAAATTTTGGTTTTTTTGGGAGGGGCAATACCAGTATCTAGCCCTATTTGAAAATATGAAGAAGCAAACAAGAAAAAATGCCTAAAGTCAGCTAATATTTTATTCAAAATGCATATAAATAAATTTTGACTAGATTTCTACAAAAATAATGCAACATTAATAGATATGACAGTATATTATGAAGACTAAGCATTAAAATCTGTAAATCTAGATGGGTTTGCTTTCTTTTAAAATTAGTTTATAAACTAGCATATAAAATATCCACTTCTGAATACTTAACTGATATCTAATAATATTCTCTAGAATTTAGGGGATTAATTTAATTAATTTTGCTAGGCTGACAACAAAATCACAGAAAACAACTCAAGAAATGCAGACCATATAACAAATGACTGTTCTTATTATCTCTGGAAATGATAATTCCCAGGGAAGATAAAACATTCATCATACTGTTGTAAAATGAATGAAAGCTTCAAATTAAAATTCCAAATCCTGATAACATAACTGTACAAGAGGGGAAAGTGAAATTTACAAGGAACAATTAGAAAAATTATAAATACTAAGGTTTTCTAAAATTATTTTATAATGTATTTGATTGCTGAGCTATTAAGATTTTTCTCTCATAAAATTATAATAAATTCTAGGCAGTCTAAAAAAATCCTATCAGCAGGAAGCATGTGTCTTTTTTTTGCTGCAATGTGGCTTTAAAATGAGCAATTCCCAATTATTAACCTTAAAGCATCTCAACAGACAGAAATAGAGATAAATGCTTTGTTTTTCCAGAGCTTCACACCAGGCATTTTCATCCTCTCCTCCTTCCTTCATAGGAAGCAATTAAATCTTTGCATAGAAAATTTACAAGTCTTTGGAAAAGCAAAATCATTAGAACAAAACAATGTGGCTATTTGAAAAGAGTATCAGGGCAGGTAATAACAATTGAACTTTGAGTTATTAAAGCAATAAATTTTTTAATCAATTTGGGAAGTATGATGAGTATCTGAAATCTTTACTGGGTGTTAAATGATTTTTCTCTCCTCAGACAATCATTCTCAGACTGACCTCGTAAGTTTCTTCTAGACCTAACTCAATTATTATTTTTTTCCCTCCAACTTTCTAGAGAAATAAAATACTTTTGGAAATGTATGAAATAGAGTAGTAGTTAGCAGAGGAATAGGGCTGGGGGAGGGGGGAACAAAATGAGTAAGTAAGGTCAACTGTATGGTGACAGATGAAAGCTAAACTTTTGGTGGTAAGCACACCGTTGGGTATACAGCAGTCAAAATATAATGTGGTAGACATGAAGCTCATATAATGTCATAAAGCAATGTTACCTCAAAATAATCAGTATGGTATTTGCTTTATTTACTGTAGTTCTTATGGAAGTTTCCTATCATATAAAGTCTTAGGATATTATTAACACTCTTTCCTTTTTTCCATTTTTTAAAGTTTTATTGAAGTATAGTTGATTTACAGGCTTGTAGTAATTTCTACTGTAAAACAAAATGATTCAGTTATATATACACAGACACACATCCATTCTCTTTCAGATTCTTTCCACACATAGATTATCACAGAATATTGGGTAGAGTTCCCTGTGCTATACAGCAGGTCTCCATTGGCCAATCATTCCGTATACCTCAACGCACATATGCCAATCCCAAACCCCCAGTCCACCCCTCCCCACCCTGTCCCCTTTGGTAACCAAAATTTTTTCAAAGTCTGTGAGTTTGTTTCTGTTCTGCAAACAAGTTCAATTGTGCCCCCTTTTTTCCCACATATAAGTGATATCATATATTTGTCTTTCAATATCTGACTAACTTCACTTAGTATGCTAATTTCTAAGTCCATCCATGTTGCTGCAAATGGCATTATTTAATTCCTTTTTATGGCTGACTCTTCTCTTTTTTACCCTGATTTGACGTCGAGAGTTGCTAGAAGCAAGAACACTGTCATTTATTGCTCTAAGTAGAGCTAAAGTTAATACATGAATATGTTTGGCAGGTCATAGTCAATGATGTCATGTTGAGAGGGTACCATCAACAGAGGAATGAAGTAAGGTGCTTCAAAGGCCCAGTTTTAAAATAAGCAAACTTGAGGCTGCAAACAGAAGCTGAGAAACCAAGACTGGAATTTGTTCCAAGTCTCTGGGGAAACTCTTTCCGCTTAAGAGAGTGCAAAGACCATTAAAAAAAAAATCTTTCCATTGTCGAACAACTGAATGCTGATGAATGAGCACCTGAAGTGCTTACACCAGCAGATTTGCTGGATGTGATACTGTTTCAGGGAGTCAGCACAATACTGTGTTATGTACTCACAGACCCGCCAGAGTCCAAGGAGAGGCCGTAGTCCAAAGATATGGGCAGCAAAAGGCACAGTTCAGAAACATACACCTGTGAGCCAAAATCAGTTCAAAATTGCCCCAAAATATTTTCAAAGGAATGGAACAATTTATTTCATAGTTACCTTTTTTTTTTTTTCTTTTTTGGCCACGTCTGAAGTATGTGGAAATTTCTAGGCTAGGGATTGAACCAGCACGACAGCAGTGACAATGCTGGATCCATTCCATCCCTTAGCCATCAGTGAACTCCCTTTCATGATTACTTTTAAGAAACAAATAAAAATCCTGAAAATATTGCCTCAAACCTTGACTTGACACATAATGGTCTAATTTGCTTGTATCTTCCCAAACCTATATGTTGAAATTCTAACCTCCAAAGGTGATGGTTCTAGGAGGTGGGGCTTTGGGCTTAAGTCCTGAGGTGGAGCCTTCATAAATGAGATGAATGCTCTTATAAAAGAGACACCCCAGAGCTCTCAGGCCCTTTCCAAAATGTCTGTACATCAGACAGCATTGGCTATGAACCAGGAAGAGGGTCTTCTCCAGAATGTGACCAAGCTGGTGCTTTGATCTTGGGCTTTCTAGCCCCAAGAAATGTGAGATATAAATTTCTGTTGTTTATAAGCCACTCAGTCTGTTGTATGGCACTTTGTTACAGCAGACCAGATTAAGATGTAACACTATACCTTGTATTAAAATTATCGATGCCGTCAGTCCCTTATCTCCTTCAGTCTCTTCCATGAGCTCCTGCCAAGCTAATCTTCCTAAAAATATATTTTCACTGTTTCCTTATCTTTCCACAGCTTCTGTACTTCGGTGAGGTTGGTCCATGTGGAAGACTGTTTGCAAAATGGTACCTGTGGTCCACACAGTTGCCCTGTGACTTTGTAGTTCTACCCATTAATAGGAGGAATGGGAGTTCCCGATGTGGCTCAGGGGGTTAAGAACTCAACATAGTGTCCATGAGGATGCGGGTTCAGTCCCTGGCCTCACTCAGTGGGTTAAGGATATGGCATTGCCACAAACTGCACCATTGATTGGAGATGCAGCTGTGGCTGTGGCGTAGGCAGTAAACTAAAGCAGCTCTGATTCAAGCCCTAGCCTGGGAACTTCCACATGCTGCAGGTGCAGCTCTAAAAAGAATGAATGAATGAATGAATGAATGGAGGAGTGTAATTCCCTGCCATTTTAGTATGGCTTTGTGATTTGCATCAATAACAGAAAGTAGCAAACATGATAGTGTGCAAGATGTGAGTCTGGGTCTCAAGAGACCTTGGCATGCTTCAGGTCTTCTCTCCTGAACCCCTGCCATGTGAGAAGAAGGAGCACAGACTAGCCAGCTGGAGCCTGAGACCTGTGGAAACCAGCGGAAGCCCTGCAGCCACCAGCCACCAAGCCTAATATGTATGTGTGTTTTTCTAGACCAGCCAACCCATAGCTGATCTTTTAGCCAACCACAGCCCAACTGACAGCAAGCCCAACTGAGATCCACTCAGCCTGGACCTGACCAGTAGAACCACCAGCCAACCTTAGAACAATAGGCAGCAGCAAATGGCCTATAAGTTGGGAGGAAATTTGTTACATAAGCAACAACTGATCCGAGCATAGCCCCCACACCTCCATGCTTCTTCTCACCTCTTTGGGTTTTTTTGTTTTGTTTTGTTTGCTTTTTAGGGCTGAACCCACAGCATATGGAAGTTCCCAGGCTAGGGGTGGAAGCAGAGCTACAGCTTCCGGCGTACACCACAGTCACAGCAACACAGGATCTGAGCCATATCTGCAAACTACACCACAGCTCACGGCAACACTGGATCCCCGACCCCCTGAGTGAGGCCAGGGATCGAACCTGAATCCTCAAGGATACTAGTCGGATTTGTTTCCGCTGTGCCACAATGGGAACTCCCTCAACTCTTTGTTTATATCCTCACACTTTCCTTCCTAGAATGCCTCACCTCTTTCCTCCATCTTCTTTGGTCCAAACACTTCTAAGACCCAAGTCAATTCTATCTCACAAAGACTTCTTTGACTATTTCAATCTATACAAATATTTCCCTTTGGATTACTAAAAAAGAATAAAAAGAAAAAATTCATTTTTCTCTGTAATATTTCATATACCCTATATTCAATTATTCATACCATGAGTTACCTCAGCCCCTAACACAGAGCTGGCTCATCTTAAATGCTTCATAAAAATTCACTAGCTGAAAGCAAACAAATTTGATATTCTTTCCACCCATCCAACTCATGGCCAGATTTAGGCATCAGTACCAACTCCCTAAACTGACCATATCTTGAAACTGATAAACAGGTGCAAAACTTTCCCTGTTGGAGCTCTTTATAAAGAGTATTGATGGCTATATAAATATAGTTTACTTAAACCATCAATTTCCTTTAAATAAAAGACCTATGTTAATAGATTTTTCATATATAGGTATATAAAAGCTTAAGGGAATTCCTCCTTTATAAGGGCTATCAGTTTCTGTTTCTGCTTGTTAAAGATGCACTTCATATTCATTTTACTTGACACTACAGGAAATTGTGCATGTCTCAGGCTATGTAATTCTGAGCTTATTTCTGAAATGCTTTGCCTATTATTTCAAACTGTCACAGGGTCGGTTGACTCTTAACATGCATCAGGTAAAATAGGAAGTATGTATATACATGCTAATTTAAATATCATAATAAATTCCTATATTCAGTATCATCCATGATAAACTCATGTTCTAACATCACTTTTTTCCAAAATATGCGATACTTACACACAATTTGGTAAAAGTTATGGCGTTGGAGTAATAAACAATTGTAGCATATTTACCACTTTGGTGGGGTTTGTTTTGTTTTGTTTTTTTAGGGCTGCACCTGTGGCATATGGAGGTTCCCAGGCTAGGGGTCAAATCAGAGCTGCAGCTGCCAGCCTATGCCACAGCCATAGCAATGCAGGATCCGAGCTGCATCTGGGACCTATATCTCAGCTCATGGCAATGCCAGATCCTTAACCCACTGAGCAAGGCCAGGGATAGAACCCACATCATCTCAGTTCCTGGTTGGGTTTGTTAACCACTGAGCCACAAAGGGAACTCCATATTTACCACTTTGGATTCATTCATCACCTCAGTACAATTCCAATGGTTAGACTGAGTCATTTAAGCTATTAAGATACAATTTCTGGAATTCCCATCATGGATCAGTGGTTAACGAATCCGACTAGGAACCATGAGGTTTTGGGTTCTATCCCTGGTCCTGGTCAGTGGGTTAAGGATCTGGTATTGTCATGAGCTGAGATATGGGTCGCAGATGCAGCTCAGATCTGGCGTTGCTGTGGCTCTGACATAGGCCAGAGGCAACACCTCCAATTCGACCCCTAGCCTGGGAACCTCCATATGCCACAGGTGCAGCCCCAGAAAAAGACAAAAAAAAAAAGAATTAATTTGTTTTAGCATAAGTTTTCTTTTACTGACTTCTTCTCAGAAATCAAGAAATGCATGCTCATTTCTAAAAAACTTGTTTCACTCCAACACTTATAGTTAGTTTAGTGTTAAATCATATGGCTAAATATTATATAAAAATCCCTCAAGCAGCCAAGTTAAAGCCAATTTATAATTTACAAATTGGCTCATGCAGAAATAGTTGCCTGTAAGAAGTGGTACTAGTTAAAAGGAATATTCCCCCCCCCCCTTTTTTTTTAAATGGTTGTACCCACAGCATATGGAAGTTCTCAGGCCAGGGACTGAATCTGATCCATAGCTGTGTCCTATGCAGCTGCTACAGCAATGCTGGATCCTTTAACCTACTGCACTGCGCTGGGATCCAATGGCACCTCTACAGTGACCTGAGCTGCTGCAGTTGGATTCTTAACCTACAACACCACAGCAGGAACTTCAGTAATTCCTAATTTGAGACAACAATCTACTGAGTATCTGCTATGTGTCAGCCGAATTTTAGCTTTGGAGTTCCATTCATGGCTCAGTAGTTAATGAACCTGACTAGGATCCAAGAGGGTGAGGGTTCAATCCCTGGCTTCTCTCAGTGGGTTAAGTATCTGGCATTCCCATGAGCTGAAGTGTAGGTCGAAGACAAGGTGTGGATCCCATCTTGCTGTGGCTGTGGTATAGGCCAGTGGCTGCAGCTCCAATTTGACCCCTAGCCTGGGAATCTCCCCAGCCCTAAAAAGCAAAAAAAACCAAACAAACAAACAAAAAAAACAAAAAAAAACCAACCAACTTTATTTTTATAATCTGATACAATTCTCACATAATCCCACAAGATAGGTATTAATATTACTCTCATTTTTGCCAGTAAGGAAACTGAAGTTCTGAGAAGTTAAGTCACTTACCCATAATTACATAGATAATGAGCCATGTTTTTAATATTCCATTTCTGCCAGGTGGCTCTTGTTTTCAAGTTAGAACTATCTCTATCTCTAAGGTTCCTCTGGAGATCATTGTGATGCCAAGTCTTCTTCCTGTTTCCATACCATATCACCTTCATCCGGGTAGCTGCTGCCTTTGGTGTACAAGCAGCACAGGATTGTGGGTGTGCTGCATGTGTAGTTTCTCCACATAAATAATTTTAATTCTTGTGTCTTGATATAAGAGTCTGCTAAACTCTTTAGCAATTAGTGCTAAATTATTAGAAATTTGAGTGCTAAATCTTGAGAAAATATTTAAATTTTAAAAAAAAGATATCATGAGTTCTTGTTGTGGCTCAGTAGGTTAAGAACCTGACCAGTAATAATGAGGATGCAGTTTGATCCTTGGCCTCGCTTGGCAGGTTCAGGATCTGGCATTGCTGCAAGCTGGGTCTCTGATCTGGCATTGCTATGGCTGTGGTGTAGGCTGGCAAAACAGCTCCAATCTGATCCCTAGCCTGGAAATTTCCATATGCCAGGGGTGCAAACCTAAAAAGGAAAAAAAGAAAAAGGAAGAAGAAGATATTAAAAAATTTCTTAATCTAAAGGAAACAGTTACTAGTGGTACAATTCTAAGCAGTTATGATGATGTATATAATTATACCAATGGTTCTCAGTCTTGGCAGCATGTTAGAAGCCCATGTAGAGCTAAAACAGTCCTTACCCAGCAGTCCCCAGAGGTCTCACCCAGTCGCTTTGTATGGTAGATACTGGGTACCAGTCTGTTTCATAGAAGCTTCCAAGGTAATGATAATGGTGAACCAGGGTGAAAAACCAATAGCTTGGATTAAGGAGATCACAAAATACCCACATATCTAAAAAATTGGATTTGGTCTTGATTTTCCTCAAATTGTGTGTCAGTCTGTAGCACTAAGCTTGCTCTCCAAATGAAACACAGATTTCTTACCAACATGTGGGTAGGTGTACTTTAAGATTAAAAAAATTTTTTTTCTATGAAAGTGCTGGAAGAGAACATGAGTAGAAATGTCTGTAATGCTAAAGTGTGAAATGCCTGAGTTAGAAGCCAAGACGAAAACTGATAAATTGAATTACAATATGAGAAATTATTTTTGCATGGGCAAAATCACCATAAATAAGGTCAAAAGAAAAACTTCAACTTAAAGCTATTTGCCACATGTTGACAAATGGGTAATTTCTCAAAATATAAAGGGCTTGAAATGCCCAATAGCAATGAGCACACCTGAAAACCAAATCTTGGCTTCTAAACGTCATTTTCCATCACAATGAACTAGGTTCCTTAGACAAATGGCTGAGTCCAGTGCTAGAGCCGCAAAAGGATGAGGTAAGCCTAGAACATTGTTGTGCCAGAAAGTAAGAAAATGCTTACTAGAATGTTGATGAGATGTCAAAAGGACAAGAAGACCCCACTGGCCAAATCTGGGACAGTCTGAGTATCAAAATAAATGCAGTAATTTATTATAATCCATTTAATAAAATAGGAGTCCACAAGTCCATACTGAAATAAATGAATGAATAAATAAGTAAATAAGTAGGGATCAGGATATTTACGTAGTCTTAAAGTATCTCTCCACAAAATACCTATTAATTACAAAGGGGACCTGTAACTTTATGGCCACATGGTCATCAGGTGATTTAAGTTAATATCATCAGTAATTAGATAAATCAAAATCACATTCCATCTGACAGAATGCAAGGAGAACACAGTATCTCTTTTGTGGTATTAGAGCCAAAGATGTGTAACACCAATATAATCATGAGGAAACAAAATGAAGGAGATTCTGTCTTAAAACAAACAAACAAACAAACAAAAAACACCTGGGAGTTCCCACTGGAGCATAAAGGGATCTAAGGTAGCTCTGCAGAGGCAGGGATGCAGGTTGCCTGGCACAGTAGGTTGAGGATCTCGCACTGCTGTAGCTGAGGTATAGGTTACAACTCCAGCTGGGATCTGATTTCTGGCCCAGGAACTCCATATGCTGTGGGGCAGCCAAAAAATAAAAATAAAATAAAGGAAGAAAAATAATTATATAAAAAATTAAATTAAAATAAAGGCAGATTTTTCTATATTAAAAAAAAACTGGCCTAGAATCTTCATAATGGTCAAGATCATGAAGTCAAAGAAGATGGAGGAACTGTTCTAAACTAAAGGAAACCATGGATCCATAAAAACAAAATGCCACACTTCACTTCATACCAGATCCTTGGGACAGCTGGCAAAACTTAAAGAGCAACTGAGGCTAGATGGTAGTAAATTATAAATTTTGATCTGACTTGGGTACTTGTTGTGATCCAGAAATATGCCTTTGAATCAAAAGTGTTTGGGAGATTATAGGACATCAAGTCAGTAACTTAATGGTTCAGGAAAAAAGTCATTGTGCTATATTCACAATTTTTCTGCAAGTTTGAAATTGTTTTCCAAAAAAATCCAGTGCAGTAGAATTTATCAGGACAGCTCAATGAGGTGGAGATATGAATCTATATCTTTTCCCCAAGAGAAGCAAAAATGATAACAACTCTCTGGATACTAGATATGGCTAAAGTATAAAGAATTTGCTGGCATCAAAAACCTTACCTTGAGGTTCCACCAGTGATCTCACCTTACCTTCTAACATTTAGGACTACTGGAAGCAGAGGGACTTTTTGTAAAGGAAATTACTTTTATTTCCTTCTCAAAATTCAGTGGAAGAAGGAAGGAATCTATAAAGAGACATATATATATGAATAAATAGAGCCCCAGCATATCTGAACATTTATGTAACTGCAGTTTAAAAAAATTTAAAGTACAGACATTTATGAACTTTCAACAAATATTTCACAAGTATGAATTTTTTCAGAAGTACACTAGGTTTTTTCAGAATGCTCCCTCTACTCTGGATAAGAAAAACATCCTGCTCATTGAATTAGACCTTAAAGAGACCTTTGGAGCTCATCTGACCCAAATACCTCCTGCTGGATTATAACCCCCACGCCTTTCGCTCTGTTCTGGTGGGTAAGAGAACAGATAGAAGTCAGCCTCTGATCCTGTGAGCTCCAGGGTCTGCATACAGAGAGCCTGCCCCCTGTGCAGGCCTGTGCAGGCTGCAGCCATGCCATGCCTGGTTCCCCATGGATCTGCTCCAGCCAGTGCCGACGTTGATGTATCCTGGTTCACAAGCTCTGCGGGCAGCGAGCTCTTCAGGACAGCAGTGCTTACCTCCCAGCTGGGGTTGTTAATTCTCTTGAACTGTGTGGCTTGTGGACTAGGCTAAATGCAAAAGGGCAGAAACTGCCTTTCATTAGACTCTGAAGATATCAACAGGACACCCAATGGTCCTATTTCACCTTTTCCCAGAGTGTAATCATCTTTCAAATAAGATTGCTTCTTAGAGTCACCCATCCAGCTTCTCTTTCCAGCCTGCACATACCCTGCAAAGAGGACATGTATTCCATCACATGTTCCTCCTTCCTTACCCATCCTCCTGTAAGATGTATTAACCATCAAGGAGATTGACTGAATTACCCCTATATTTTTTGCTGTCACTTGATAGGAGATGAGGGCCTAATGTGGAGAGCGCCACAAGAGAGGGAAGTAAAGACAGAGATGAAGCTAAAAATAGAGAAATAAATGAGGAAATCTGTCCCTGGGAATTCTGAATTCAAATGTTTTATACCTGAAATAAACCACAGGAAATCAGTGAATCTTCATAAAACCACAGAGTGAGAAAAGGACTTTATAGTCACTTGTTCCAACTGAATCCTGTTCACCATGGCTACTCACAGTTCTTAAGCTATAATCCACACTCTTAATTTACAAAGGCTTTTTCCTTTCCTCCTTAGATCCGGAAGAAGTATAGTAAGGCCTGGTCCCTGAAATTTATTAAGCCCTTAACCTCTGTCTGTCTAGGGTTGTATGGACACTATATTTCCTAAGCCTCTCAACCTCTCAAATTAAGAGCTATTATTTTCCCCCTTTCTCAGATGGGAAAATTAATTCTTAGCAAGTTTAAGTGATTAATCCAGAGCCACACGACCTGAGTGGCAAGGCCAGAATTTGAAGCCAGACTGTCTAATTCTGACAAATTATTTTAGTAACCTCATTTTTGAAAAATAATTGTACTGTATGTTATGAACAAAAGGATATATGTTTATAATTTATAATTTTTAATATAATTTTAATTTTTAATATTATAAATGAAGAACTTATAATATTCTCATTATCTATTTCAAAATAAACCTCTTCAAACCATGTACCTTAAAACAGCAATCTCTTTCTATGCTCACAATCCTGAGAATTGAGTCAGCTGAGCAGGGCAGGTCCCACATAGGGTTCCACATGTAGTTGCAGTCAGGTAGTAGCTGGGGCTGGTGCCGTCTTCAAGCTCACCTGTGCTAGACACCCATGATGACTTCTTCACTCATATACCCAGTGTTTCAGCTGGAAAAGCTGGCCAGACATCTCCCTGTCTCTATGCAGCCTCTCCTGTGGCTAATTTGGGCTTCCTCGCAGTATGGTGGTCTTGGTGTCGGTAGACTTCCTACATGGTGGTTTGCTTCCCCGATGTGTGTGTTCTCAGAGGCCAAGAAGACAGAAACAAAGTTTCTTATGACTTAGCCCGATAAATGACAGTGTCACTCCTGCTGCATCCTCTTGATTACAACTCCAGGTTCAATGGGGGAGAGGACTCACTACACACGAAGAGCATGAACATGGGGAAGCACAGTATGCATTGGAGGTCTATCTTTGTAGACTGATTACCAAATACAAGTTCTGATGCGTAATCAATCCACCAATAGCTATCCATTCACCATTCAAATAAAAAAGTAAAGCATTACCAACACCCTTGAAACTATTATGTGTTTCCTCCTGACCCACCCCTTGTCCTCTGTAAAGTGGTAAATACTGTACTGAATTGTGTTTTTATTCTCTTTCTTTGTTAAAAAAATATAGTGTGTATGTGTGTGTGTACCAATTCTTTACTTTTGCTCATTTTAAAACTTTTTGAATTGTATCCTATAGTAGTATGTAGTCTTTAGTTACCTGCTTTTTCACTCTCAAAATTCTATTTGTAAGATTCACATGTAGTCTTGACTAACACATTTTTACTATTGTAGAATATTCTGGTTTTGGAAGGTACCACCATTTATCCATTCTCCTATTATTGGATATTTGGAGTGTTCCTGGGTTTTGCTACCATACACATCACAACTATGAATATTCTTGTGCTTGTCTCCTGAGGTACAAATAATAGAGGTTTTCTTGGACACATACCCAAGAAAGGATACTTGGTCATGGAACACAGGAAAAATAGTCTTTAAATCAGTCTCCTTGTCTCCAGGCTCACACTCTCCAGTCCATTCTCTATACCCTTGGTAGAGTAATCTTTCTAAAATATAAATCTGGTGTTATTTACTCCCTTACTTCAGTGTCTTAGGTAGCTCCCCACTGACTATACCAGGTGCTCTCAGACTTTGTGTATGTTAGATGTACCTGAGGGATTTGTCAAAAATATTAGTGTCCTGGTCCTGCCACTACTGATTCTGATGCCATCACTGGAAGTATACATATGTGTTTAAATAAGCTCCCCCAAATTATTCTGTAGCATACTAAAATGTCAGAATCACTGGGTACATGATAAAGTCTCAATTCCTTACTATCATGTAAAAACCACCCCATGATTTGTTTCCTGCCTCCAACTCCAGGTTTATCTTTACTCCATCTTGTCAAACCCCCTTAAAACTAGCACGGCCAAGAGGCTTAAATTTGTTGAAATGCCTCCTCTGATCCCAAACCCCATCCCACCGATTTCTTATTGTTGCATCTGTAATTCTACATTGTTTTTATTTTTTAGAGTCACTTTCTTTTCCTAAAGGGAAAGAACTCGGAAGTCAAGTAATCTTTCCTATGGCCAATATATTGCCAGCATCTTGCCTAGTATCTAGGTGCTTAAGGAATATTTGTCAAATTCATTGATTTTCCCAAGGTTGCAAAACCAGTTAATGGTGCTTCTGGGACAAGAACGTCGAGTTCTTCATTTCTAGTCCAATGATCTTTCTATACTGTGCCGTAGATCTTAATGGCTAAATAGCATATTATTACAGTGTTCCCAGTATCTGGACTAAAAGAATGGTCCAGATCACTCCCCATTCTTAAGAAAGGAGTTAAAGGTTATATTGAGAAGAGTGTGGGAATCCATGTAAATCCTCAGACCTCAATTTCTTTCCCAAAGAACTAAATTATGATCCTCCAAAGCATAGGAAAATTTGGTTTTATTAACTTTGGTAAATATCTCACCTTTGAAAACTATCAGTATCTTTAAGGCTGCCTTTGGAGAAGTCATATCTACTTATTTTATCACTCATTTTGTTCCAACCTGATAGAACTTTGTTTACATTTACTTGCTTTATATATCTTTTATGTGTTATTTATAGTTGTTTCCATTGTTTTAATAAAAACCCAGGCAGACTTTGTAGAATCCATTCAAAACTGCTCATATTTAATTATGCATTTTAGGAGATGTTTTTTTGGAGATTCCCCATAGAGCAGAAAGTGAATTGACTTGTTGTAGTTGTGGTTGTTGTTGTGTTGTCGATTTGGCTTCTAGCTTTAGGATTCTCTCCAAATGCTTTCTTAATCAGACTTCTCAGCTCTTCTATAATTTAGTGTTTTCATGCTTCTGAATTGCTGCTTTGTAGAAAAACCATGCTGTATGCAACTTCAAAAAATATATAAACAACAAAGAGTTTTCTGAAAAATCAATTAAAGTGATTACTGGTTAAATGAGGTTAATGCCATGTTGAAATAAGCCAAGATATTTCCTTTAGTGATAGACACCGTTTTACTAATAAGAATGCTGACCCTGACAGTGAGCCGCAGAAGACAATCTGAGACAAGAATAATTAATTAAAAGATACATTTCATGAAGCAGGTGACATTGACAGAGAAATAAGCAAAGCAGAATTCATAATATGAAGATGAGCTACTAAAAAAAAAAAAAAAGCAGTCCTTTCAAGTGGTAGAGATATTTTCCTTTGAGGCACAAAAAATGCGGAAGGCAATTCAACCCTTTAGAGGTCTGTTTTTCATCAGCTTTGATCTGAAAATTGAGACAAGTGTTTGGAGTACTGTCGCTGATAAGGCGCAAAGTGAGGGCTAGAAGCACACTCGAACAGAATGTGGTTACTCACACCCAGAATGATTAAACACTCTCTGCATTTTTGTCAAGGCAAATTCCACAAGTCACACAGTTTCAGAAATCATTACAGAGAAAAAGAACACCACACATCATACTTTCATAAGAGCAAAAGCTGTCATGACCACAGAATACCGAAGCATAAGCTCTGCACATATTCCCAGTTTCATCTTTAGTTTTTCTTATTTGTTTCCAGACACTGTTTTTCTGCTACCAACAGTGTTTACAGTCTCTGCCTATTACACAATGAAACTGAAGCAGAAAAGCCTTATTATGGTGTTAGAAATTCCAAGAGATACCTAAATAGCTGGGTATCAGGCTTCCTTTGCTTTGTTTTATTTTATTTTATTTTTACTCTCTCTCCTGAGAAATGCTGTTTTCTTGATCCCAGGATCCCAAGAAATCGTAGATCAGCAGGGTTCTGGTAACTGAAAGATCAGATTCATAGCCAGTATCATTGTTGAGATGCAATCCAGTGAGACCTAAATTATTAGTGACATTTGCCCCCAAGAAGAAAAAGAGACATCCCATAACCCCCACCTTGTATTTCTAAAAGCTTAGGGTCCAGAAAGTGGTAGATTTACAAAGAGCGAAACTCCCCAATTGGCCAGGGTTCTGTTTGTGGAAAATCTGACCATTTCATTCAGTGCCCCTCTCTGTTTTAAGGAACCCAGACTTCACTTTCCACAGATGAAAAGCAGAAATTTCTCATTTAACTATTGGGCTTTAGTTTCCACATTTGCCTTACAGAATGTGTGAAATCTCTTTACGAGTTATACCTTTTTGGGTGTCTATGCTAAATGTGCATGTGAAACAAAAAGAATAGTTAATAAAATCACTTAAGCATTACTCAGCACCCACAATGCGGCAGATTCCGAAAGGCCCTGGAAGCACAAAGAGGAATTAGATATAATGTGCCAGGCCTCAAGCAGTTGAGGTCTAGTCAGGGAGACAGATCAGCAAACACCTAATTACAACAGAATAACATAATGTGAGAAATGCTATAACAGGGCCTATGCCGGGAGCTGTAGGAGCAGAGAGGAGAAAGAACTCATTCTGCTGAGTTTCCAGGAGAAAGGAGCCAGAAAACTGTGACAGAGGAAGTGATAGAGTGATAGAGGCTGGAGCTCTCCACATAGAGAAAGCATAGAAAGCCATTCCAGAGAGAACACCCTATAAAGCCAAGCCTGGTTGAGTGTTTGAAAAGGTATGTGGGAAACAACTCCTTTGGAAAATGTGTTATCTTCTGATAAGGGGAAACCTTGGAGAAAAAAACTAATTCCCATCTCTAGCACTGGCATCCAAAGGAAAGCAGGTGGAATCAACACTAGAGTTGCTTTGAAAGGAGAAAGAAGAGCTAGAGATGGTGCAGGGAGGCAGAAGGTGGCTTGGGAGGGAGGGAAGATGGAGGGAGAGGGAAGCAACGGGAGGGGGAGAGAGGGAAGGGAGGAGAGAGGAGGCAGGGGGAGGAGGGAGGATGGAGGAGTGTAAGAGAAGGTAAAGCCAGCCCCAGGCCAGTGTCCTTCTGTTTACATATGGTTTCCATGCCCAGACTTTCATCTGGTCGATTCTTTTTCGCTTGTACAGACATTACCCTAGAGATGTGGCCTCTGAAGCAGCACTGACCCCATGAGTGACTGGAATCAGAGATGCTCCTGGTTTTGCTATGTCCTAGGGACAGTGTTGTCTAAATCCCAAGAGAGAGACTAGAAGGTCGCTTCAGAAAAACAGAGAGAAAAGAGACAAACCTCCATAGAAGTTGAAGTCCTGAGGCGATCAACCCTTTGGGAGAATTGAGCCTTTGACAGCAGTGAAATTGAGGAGAAAAGCAGAAGCCTACCTGAATGACCAGGGACACTCAGCCAGACTTATTGCCAATGATGAGAGCAGTGACTGAGGAGGAGGAATTTCCAAACCAACGGGGACTCTCCAAAAAAGATTACAGGCAGATTGAAATATGAAAGGAAGAAAGACAAGTTCTCACTCATTTCCAGGTCTTCACACTTGCTATTCTTTCTACCACAGCTTATATTGGTTTCTGTAAATTTAAGTTTTATTGAAACACAGCCGCCATGCCTATTCATTTAAACATTGCCTACTAATGCCTTTTTTTTTTTTGTTACAATGCAGTGTTGAGGAGTTCATGCAGAGAGCTTTGTAGCCCATAAAAAATCTCAAATATTTAATATCTGGTCCTTCCTTGAAAAAGTTTGTGAACCCCTGCTCCTGATCTATCTTACAATTTTCAGGAGATACAGGAGATTACAAGAGCAAGTTAAAATAGTATAACAGTGATATAATCAGCCAAACCCCGAATGTGGCTCATTCTACCACAATTTCTTCAAAAATTGGTTGCATTAAAACAGAGGAGGGATGAGTTCCTTGGTGGCTCGCCAGGTTAAGGATCAGACTTTGTCACTGCTGTAGCTCTGGTTAGTGGCACAGGTTTGATCCCTGGCCCGGGAACTTCCACATGCCAAGGATGCAGCCCCAAAATTGATTGATTGATTAAAGAAAATATGATAAAAGGGAGGGGTATTTTAGTACACGAGAGACATAACAAACACAAATGCTTACAAGGGGCAAGGAGGTAAGTAAATGGGTAAAATTTGCCAAATGTAAAATAAAAGGGAATGAATAGCAAGCAGGACCTAAGTGAATTCAGTGTAAATTTCTCAAAAAGGTCAAGGACCCAACGAAACAGGATGACTGAATTTGAGCAGACACAACAACTTGTGAGCTATTGCGTGGATGATGAATGCTCCTTAATACTGTTTTACTTTTATTCATTTATTTCTCAAGTTTCTTCAAATTAAATATCTGTGATTTTATTTATTAATAGATCTATTTGTCACTTCCAAGCCCTGCAGAGTTTTATCCTCTTGGATTTCTTTTGACTTGTAATACCAATGTTTTCCCCCAATGAACATTAGATGGTGTTTTCCCAAGATTAATCACATGTCATAAGTGCCTACCCACACATTTTGAACCTTGTTAGTTCCCTGTGCACCGTGTTTCCCTTCTTTCTTCTGTTGAAAACACCTCATCTATTACCATCTGCAAAGTTTAATAAAGCCTTTACTTTTCTCTCACAGAACAAATAAGAATATTAAATGAAACCTTTTAAATAGTAACCAGAATTTTCATGGCTCAGTCTTTGGGTATGCATGCGATCTTAGTAAAGCTGTTTAACCTCTAGGTACTTCTCCACTGTGGTACTTTTCTTCATTACTTGATTCTTTCCACTTATTT
Organism: Phacochoerus africanus; assembly: GCF_016906955.1. Lineage (NCBI taxonomy): Eukaryota > Metazoa > Chordata > Mammalia > Artiodactyla > Suidae > Phacochoerus > Phacochoerus africanus. The sequence goes on along the minus strand of NC_062556.1, from coordinate 32,990,484 downwards.
TATTTATTACCTTCAGTGCAATGGCTTATGAGGCTATCTCCTGCTTCTTACAAGAATGAGTGTCAGAATCGTAGAATGGACCCATTAATATACCTTCTTTCTTGAGAATATTTTTTTGTTTGTTCTCACTAAGTAAATATTTCATGAAAGAGTTGCATGAGGGAGTTCTTGCATGTATTTGTTTCTTTGATTCTGTTGCTGTCATTTAGTGATTAAAATGTATGTTTGTGAAATGGAAACAGTATAACTACAAAAAACAAGCAAAGTGCTCCTCTAAATTCCCTCCAAGGGGGAAAAAAACATGGGTTATATAAATTAAATAAAATAATATAAAATAAATGAAAATTTATCCTGCAAGCATCAGATTATGTACAGAATTACAAATGACACATCTATAAAAAGATACCTAAAGAGCCCCTTTGAAAATTGAAGGCCCAAGGACCAAGAACGTCATAGAAAAATGGAGAAAACAGGGAGTCCTCATCATGGTTGAGACTTCCACTAGGAACCATGGGGTTGTGGGTTTGATACCTGGCCTTGTTCAGTGGGTTAAGGATCTGGCGTGGCCATGAGCTGTGGTGTAGGTCACAGACGCAGCTCAGATCTGGAATTGCTGTAGCTGTGGCTGTGGCCAGCAGCTACAGCTCCGATTGGGCCCCTAGCCTGGGGTGCGTCGAGGGTGCGGCCCTAAAGAAAAACAGCAACAAAAAAAAGAAAAATGGAGAAAACACAAACACAATTCACCAAAAAGATATTAAAAATGGTCCATAGTATATGAAAACATGTTCAATAAAATAAATAAGTAAATGTTACACTTGCAATTAGAGAAATTCAAATTAAAACAATACAGAGATAAGTTCTCACTTATGTAATTGATATTAAAAGCATGACAACATATTCTGTTGGCCAGGCTGTGGGGAAACAGACATTCTCATGCACTTCTAAGAGAATGTATGCCAGTACAACCATTTGGGGGAGATTTGGTAATTTCTAACAAGATTGTATATACTCTTACCTTTTGACCTGATAATCTCACTTACCCTGGTGCTGTATCTCCAATGGTATGAAAAAGTGCATGCAAACAGTTATTTCAGCATCATTTGTATTTGTGAAATACTTGAAACCACTTATGTGTAAGAGTAGATGAGGAGTTCCCATTGTGGCTCAGTGGGTTAAGAACTTCATCCGTCTCTGTTAGGATGTGGGTTCAATCTCCAGCCTTTCTCAGTGGGTTAAGGATCTGGCGTTGCCGCAAGCTATGTTCACAGATGTGACTTGGATCCGATATTGCTATGCCTGTGGCGAAGGCCAGCAGTTGCATCTGCAACTTGAAACTTAGCCCAGGAATTTCCATATGCTGCAGGTGCAGCCCTAAAAAGACAAACAAACAAACAAACAAACAAACAAAAAACAGTGGTTGAATACATATGGTGTATCCACACTGTGAAGAACTACACAGCTGTTTTAAAAAAATTGATGAGAAAGATCTTTATTGACTGCTATCGACTCATTTCCAGGATATAGTTGTAAGTAAAAAGGCCAGGAGCAAAAGACTGTCATAGTATGTATGAGAAATATTGCTATATTTTCTCATATGTACAAATAGAAACACAAGAGGGATAAACCCTAGCTAATATGGTTGGACACCTTAAAGAGATGGGTGGGCCTGGATGGAAAAAAACAGGAGAATGTTGGAACAAGGGGAAGGGCTGAGGGAAACGTGACACTTTCTAAGGGTACCTTTTTTTTTTTTTCCAGTCTTTTTCCAGGGCCACACCCGAGGCATATGGAGTTTCCCAGGATAGGGGTCTAATCGGAGCTGTAGCCACCAGCATAGGCCAGAGCCACAGCAATGCTGGATCTGAGTGGTGTCTGCGACCTACACCATAGCTCACGGCAATGCTGGATCCTTAAACCAGTAAGCGAGGCCAGGGATCAAACCCGCAACCTCATCATTCCTAGTCAGATTCGTTAACCACTGAGCCACGATGGGAACTCCCTCTAAGGGTACCTTTTTTAAAAAAAAAAATAGTTTTGGGGAGTAGCAGCAGTAGCTCCAGTTTGACCCCTAGCCTGGGAACTTCCATATGCTGTGGGTATGGCATATTTTTGCTAAAAAGCAAAAAATAGTTTTGACTTTCAGAACCGTGGTGATTCTATGAGTAACGTCAGTCATACTCAATAGTTAAAATGAATGAAGAAGTAGAGGAAACTCAAAATACACACAATCACAAATTTGGAAAATTTGTTTGGACAAATATTGTAAGGCTAAAGTAAACATACTGTACATAACTGGTGTTACTAAATTTGTTTTTCACTGAGATATTGGTTAGCAATTCCATAACTTCTTTATGTGTTTTCCAGAGTTGATCAAATACAATGAGAGTCTGTTTTCTCACTGTTGGAGAAAGAAATGAGACAGGCTAGTATAATCCTTGATGTGGTGATTGGGAAACGGAGCTTTCGGTGTGAATTCATGGTCCTTAATGTATTCAGAGATAGAGAAGTAGATGACGGTGGTGGAGGAAATGTATGTGTTAGACACACATGTATCTCCCATGTCTTTTCTCTACAAGAGCTTAGAATGAGAGACACGTCAGCACTGAGTCCACCTGGCATTCAGATCTTGGTTTCATTTTTAAACCATTCTCCAATAAAAGGAGCATATTTTTGGCTGATTTCAAGACTGGGGCAAGAAAAGTCCAAGAGAAACCTGAAACATATTGTTGTGCCAGAGATCAAGGATATGCTCCCAAACTGATGGGGGCATGTGAAAAATATATTAAAAAAAAATACATAAGTGTTCACTTGTGGAAGGTCCCGTGGCCAAAGCTGGGGAAAGCCACAGAATAAATAAGTTATGACCTATAAAATAAAATAAAATTCTATAATCCCTACTGATAGAAATAAGTTGTTGATATTTTTATATGGATGTTTTTTCCCCCCAGAAGATCTTCATCTGTAAAATGGGGCTAGAAATATTTACTTTGTAAGATTGTCATGAGAATCAATTGAGGGAGAGGGTTTGAAAGAAGAGTTCCAAATACGTGGAAATAATTCATTTTCCTGTCTCATTTCTCTTTTTACACAGTCATTTCCCAGAAAACCAGAATATCGAAATTTTGAAGTTAACTACAGAGTATTGATATAGTTTTAGAAACATGGTCTTAGTCTCTTTAAGCAGCCCCTTCAAAGAGGAAATGTCTACCTATTGACTTCTCAGTGATAGTTAACATAGAATAGTCACTAGGAATTCATCATCATTTCCCTGTGCACTCGGCCCCCAGCACTTTTTTTTTTTTTCGTAATGGCCACACCTGCAGCATAATGGAAGCTTCCCCACCAGGGATTGAATCTGAGCCTTAGCTCCAAGACAAGCTGCAAGGCCAGATCCTTTAACCCACAGCACCAGGTCCAGATCAAACCTGAGGATCAAACCCAAACCTCTGCAGCAGCCTGAGCCACTGCAGTCAGACTCTTAACCCACTGCGCCCCAGCAGGAGTGTCAGGTCTCAGGTTCTTCCTCCCTCCGGGTGAATTGTGGAAGTGATGCTGAGACCATCAGAATGCTGTGATTCTGCACGTGCTGTGGACAGCTGGCCGTTAACTTGGAAGAGGCAACTTGTCTCCTTGGAGTCCTGCTAGGCAGGCAACTAACTGTCATCTGAACAAAGATGATGATGTCCCATGGAAGAAGTTACAGCTTGGCTGGCAGAGGCCTTTTCTGTCTTAATAATATTTGGGGAGTTCCTGCTGTGGCTCAGTGGTTAACGAATCCAACTAGGAACCATGAGGTCGCAGGTTTGACCCCTGACCTTGCTCAGTGTGTTAAGGATCTGGTGTTGCCGTGAGCTGTGGTGTAGGTTGCAACTGTGACTCTGATCCTGCATTGCTGTGGCTCTGGCATAGGTGGGTGGCTACAGCTCCGATTCGACCCCTAGCCTGGGAACCTCCATATGCTGCAGGTGCAGCCCTAGAAAAGACAAAAAATATATATATATATATATTTGGGTGGTACATGTTTAGGGTTGTAAAAAGGGTTTGATGGGCCTGTATATTCTATGCATGTTGTCCTTCCTTTCAGCACAGTAGTATAATCCTTAGAGGCAGAGAATGTTTCTACTTTTCTTTGCTAATCCCTTAGCATCTAATTTAATAATCTGCACACTGGACTTGATGCTATCCATCCAGTTTTGGCTGCAAACTAATCTTAGGAAACTGATATAAATCCAACTTCCTTCTGTTAGAAGGAGATAAGACTACCTGCTTTTTACCTATTATATAAAAATGTGTAGCACCATTTTTTAAAGTTTGACAAATATATCGTGATTTGTGAATAAGTGCTTTGGATTTTGGTATAAAGGCAAATAATTCATCAAATACCCTATTACTTCACTTATTCAACAAATGTTTACCATGCTTTCCTGATACCCTGACACTGGGTTAAGCAGTGAGGATGACTAAGATTTAGGGGCAAATAAATGATAATATCTGCCCTCCGTGGGTTTGCAGTCAGATAGAGTGTGATGAATGTGTAAATACGTGCAGCAAAATGCCATGTTATGTGTACCATGATAACTACCTATACAAGGTACCCTCAGGCCCGGGGAAGGTCCGGCAATTCCACCAAAATTATTGAGAAAGGTATCACAGAGAAACTACCAAAGTGAGCTAAGTTGGAAAGATAATCCAGCAACAGCATGATGAACAGGTAAAAGGGAGGTCTGACTGCAAGCAAGGAGACGAGTTACAGGACAATTGCAAGAGTCCAGGCTGGAGACGGTGAGATCAGGAGCAGCAGACTGGAGAGAACAGCACTGAGCAGGGCTCAGACCATGGGCTGAGTCAATGCTTAAAGAGGGTGTGAAAGAGGAGGCTCTTAGAGACAATACATGTTAAAGTAGATGTGATAGAAATCAATCATTCAATTATTGATTGAACAATTATGATTTTTTTAATCAATTATTTAACAAATTCATATTGTACATCTACTAAATAGTCAGACACTGTTCTAGGCAATGAAGATATAGAATTGATAGAACACACTCTGCTCTCAGGAAATGTACACTCTGATGGGGAAGAGACAATAAGCAAACAGATAAGTAAGTATAAGTCAGGGAGTCCCCATTGTGACTCAGAGAGTTAAGAACCCAACTAGTATTCCTAAGGATGCAGGTTCAATCCCTGGCCTCACTCATTGGGTTAAGGATCTGGTGTCACTGCAAGCTGCAGCATAGGTCCCAGACATGGCTCAGATCTGTGGCTGTGGGTGTAGGCCAGTAGCTATAGATCTGATTCAACCCCTAGCCAGGGAACTTACATATGCCACAGGTACAGCCCTCAAAAGAAAAAAAAAGTGTATACATCAGGTATGTATAAGTGCTATGAAGAAAAATGAAGCAGGATACGCAGTAGGGTATAGCAGGGGAGTGGTTGCTGATTTTATGTCAAGTGAACAGGGATGGCCTTTCTGATAGATTTTGGGGGGCCACACTCAAAGCATATGGAAGTTCATGGGCCCAGGATCAAGCCCATGCCACAGCAGCGACCCTAGCCACAGCAGTGACAACGCTGAATCCTTGACCACTGAGCCACCAGGGAACTCCCTCTGATAGATTTTTATATCAGCAGAGAGTTGAAGGAAGGAAGGTGGGGAGCCATGTGAGTATCTGGGGGAAGAAAGACCCAGGTAGAGATAAGAAAGCTAGTATTTCTGGTGTGGAGGGAGTGAGGAGGAAAGAAGCAGCGGATGAAGGCAGAGAGGAAGAGTGTGATGGGGTGACCTTGGCAGATCATGGTAGCACAGGTGTCTTATGAGCGAGCCTGTGCACAGGTATCGAAGTGAAGCTCAGGGGCCCTCTGCTGGTAGCTCCAATGATGGTGGAGGCTGAGTCTCCAAGAGCACACAGGGTTCCAGAGCCCTAAATCATAGAAAGGGAAAGCTCAAGAGTGACTCCAGGCTTCTTTGCTGAATTCCTAGTGCCCTCCAACCAGATTATGGTATAGGTAAAACAGACTGGGGAGGTGGTAAATAATTTCAGATTGGATATGTTGAGTATGAGGTTTCTAGGGGATGGCCAAGAGAATCCATGGGGAAGCTTAGGTAGGAATCTGTGGCTCAGGAAAGACTTAGAAGCTGGGAAGGAGAGTCATGTGCTTATCTGTCATAGTAATCTCAAGGAAGTCACGTGGTCACCAAAGGAGGGAGGATAAGAGAAGAGGACTGGTGTCAGCACTTGGGGACTATCAACATTTTAAGATGGGACCAGAATAAATGAGACTACAAACAAGACTTGAGAAGGAAAGTTGGGAAGCAGAAAAGGAAATAATAGAAATGTGACATCATATACATGCACCCCTATTTTCACTGCAGCACTATTTACAATAGCTAAGACATAGAAGCAACCTTAGTGTTCATTGACAGATGAATGAGTTAAGAAGATATGGTATATACACATAATGGAATACTATTCAGCCATGAAAATGAACAAAATAATGCCATTTACAACAACATGGATGCAACCCAGAGATTCTCATACTAAGTGAAGTAAATCAGAAAGACAAAGACAAATACCACATGATATCACTTATATGTGGAATCTAAAAGATGGCACAAATGAGCCTATCTACAAAACCAAAACAGACTCACAAACATAGAGAATGGACTTCTGGTTGCCAAGGGGGAGAGGGGGAGTGAGTGGGATGGACTGGATGTTTGGAGTTAGTAGATGCAAACTATTACATTTAGAATGAATAAGCAACAAGGTCCTACTTGTATAGCACAGGGAAAAATATCCAATTTCTTGGGGTAGACCATGATGGAAGATGAGGAGGGGAATGTATATAAATGTATGACTGGGTCACTTTTCCATACAGTAGAAACTGTCACTAAATTGTAAATCAACAAATTTTAGTAAAAATATATTTTAAAAAAGGAAACATGATGTCATAGAAGTCAAAGGAGAAGAGATTTCTCAAGAAGACAGGAATAATCAAAAGCTTTTTTTTTTTTCAAGAAACTTTGATGTAGGGGTTTCAGCTGTGGCTCAGCAGGTTAAGAACCTGACTAGTATCCATGAGGATGCAGATTCAATCCCTGGCCTCCCTCAGTGGGTTAAGGATACAGCGGTGCCACAAGCTGTGATGTAGGTTGAAGATGCAGCTCAGATCCAGCATTGCTGTGGCTGTGGCTAGGCCAGCCGCTGCAGCTCTGATTAACCACCTAACCTGGGAATTTCCATATGTAGCACTTGCAGCCCTAAAAAGAAAACGGAAAAAAAGAAAGGAAATTTTGAAGTAAAGGGAAAGGCAGGGAAGTGCTAACTGAGGGGAATCAAGGCAGTTGAGGTGAGGTGGTCTTTGCTTTGTTTTTTGTTAAAGGTGGTGGGTACTTAAGCAATTAGTGGGATTTGAGGAACAAGCCTTTCTTAAAGGAAGTTGAAAATCTAAGGAGAGAGAATATAGCAAAATAATCAGACTCTCACAAGAGGCAAGAGAATGGGAACAAGAGCATCCCACTTGCAAGAATGGGTTACATGGAAGGACAGACACCCACTCTTCTTACTAAACTATGATGCTGTCATTATTTAAAGTGTGAAGGTTTCACAAATTGTGTACTTTTGCATTAATTTTGATATTTTGAAACATTGCCTTAAGATATTATTTATCCTGATTATGAAGTTTTTTGGGTGCCCTTAAATTTTGCACCAGAAGCAAATGCCCTACTTGCTTCACCCTAGTCTCAGTCCTATTTGACACAGACACACACCTTATCTACCAGTGAATATGTTGTAAGGATTAATCATCCAGAAAATAGGTTAATTCTGGAAAGCACTGGGGACTGTGGGCACAGTAGAGATTTAGATAGAGATGGACACTGTCTGGGATTCAGAGGTGTGAAGGGCCTGGGTTCCAGGAAGGCAGAAATACTCGGTGCCACTATACAGAAAGGGACCCAGAGGGAACCCATCCCCCCACACACAAATGTGCTTGGCTTTGAATATGAGCACTTAAGATAATAGCCGTTAGATGTTCACTAATTCATTCTTCTATGTTCTAAACCCTCTATCTTAGTAAAGTCTTCTTTCTACCAGTACAAGTTGTTTAATGCCCAGCAAAAAAATCCCAGACTCCAGCTAATGAGTTCACATTATTACCAGAATTAGGAACCCATGCAGTACATTTCCTTGTTTTAGTACATTCCTTTCCTTTCACATAACACAATTTATATCCTTCCTCTTGTGATAGTTTTTTCTCCATCTCTGGAGATATATTCAGGCAATAGATTTACGAGTTCCATATCTTTACTGCTTTTCTAACAGTATAGGGTGCTGCCCACACAGTTGATTGGCACAGTTTTTATTTCTTCTTGAAACCTAACTTAATTCTTTATTGCTACTGATTTACAGTGTTCACTGGTGATAAAGAGAGAACGAGAGAATCCACGTGAGAGTGTGAGTTCACAGCATTATAAAAATAGCTAGTTGATGGCAAAACGTCCCACTAGCCAGTCATATAAACTTAAGTCAGAGTTTTGTCAGGCATTCGCAAAGGAACTGACATCCATTCATGCTCTCCTTGCCAAGAGTGTGATGGTAAACATTTAACAGCCAGCTCTCCAGAAAATAAAGACCTACTTTTGTTGTGTTCAACAATTTCTGGAGTTACTCTTGTGGCTCAGTGTTGGGTTAAGGACCTCGACATTGTTTCTGTGAGGACACGGGTTCCATTTCTGGCCTGGGCCAGTGAGTTAAGCATCTGGTGTTGCCATAAACTGCGGTGTAGAGGGCAGATGCAGCTCAGATCTGGTGTTGCTGTGTTGAGCCACAGGCTACAGCTACAGGTCCAGTTCGACCTCTGGCCTGAGAACTTCCATATGCCGCATGTGGGGCCAAAAAAAGAAAAAAAAAATTTCCATGGTATCATTGTTCTTCCATAATTGATTTCAAGTTGGTAGCTTGATATCACTGAATGTAGAATGGGAAGGATTTGCCCAAATAGCATAATCTTCCATGAAATTTCCACCATATACATACAGCGAATATATAAAAGTACAGTAAAATAACTAGGAAGTGATGAATTTTGAGTGTTTATTACTTTAAAAATTTAGTTCTAAGTTGATATGATTTCATTTTCAATTGTGGCTTGCAAAATTTTTGAAAATTTAGGTCAGTTCTAATGATCCTGTGTGACACAGCTCCAGCACAGCACCGCTTCTAAGTGAAAAGGTATAGGTTATGAGGAGAGAGACCTGAAGAATAAACCATCTTATTGATAGGACCAGCGGCAGCTCTGAGGAATAGTGTCTGCCTGCATTGAAGGAGCAGTGGCAGAGAAACTGGAAGACTGAGGAAAAGGAGCTTTTCGAGGCAACAGCTCAAAAGTAAAATACATTATCCTGACTGCCTTACCCTCTAAAAAATTCTTAATGCTTTGATATATCTAGGTTTGTGCTGTACAAGTAGGGCCATGAGAGCGTATCTGCTCTCCTCCACTACTCTGCTGGGTAACTTTGTTTAGAAACTTGTAATGATTTTCCTCCCTAGGTTTATAAAAACCAAGCATCCCACTCTGGAGTAGGAAAATAGAGGCTCATGGTAAAGATGGTTAGTCTTCCCAAAAAAATACAGGGGCATTTTCTTATAACGTAATGCCTCTAGGATCAAAGCTCCTTTCAGCAACATAAGATTTAGCACATTTGGGTTGGAAGAAAAGTTCCCTTCTCCCCAGTCTTATGTCAAAATCAGGGCAGTTTAGGAGAATGTCTTTGTACCATCTCCGCTATAGGTTCCATCTGGATGGGCCATATTCTGGACCCACATTCCCAGTGGTCAGTCACCAGGATTGAAAAGTATGGACCTAGGACATGTGCAAATTCTAATTATTGGGAAGATGCTCATTCAGGGGAGAGCCAACTGCTTATGATGTGTTGCTCCAAAGCTCCAGCCCATCATACCTGGGAGAAAGTAGCGAACACAGATTTGAAAATGCAGTCTTACTCATGATTGCCAAGGGGGAAGGGGAGGGACTGAGAGGGACTGGGAGCTTGGGGCAAATAGATGCAGAATGTTGCCTTTGGGATGGATTAGCAATGGGATCCTGCTGTGTAGCACTGGGAACTCTGTCTAGTCACTTATGATGGAACATATAATGGGAGGAAAAAGAATGTATACATGTAAGTGTAACAGGGTCACCATGCTATACAGCAGAAAAAAGCATATATATAAATAAATGATAAAAAAATAAAAAATAAAGTGAAAAAAAAAGAAGAAAAGAAAATACAGTCTTAAACCTGAAGACATTTCTATTCCTAGTGGCAAAGCATAGTACTGTAATGCAACTTTTTCATGAATACCATTATTATATATTATTTTTTTCTATCTATGTGCTACTTAATGAATTTCCATCCTTTGAGCCAATTACATTTTTTTTGGCCACAAACCGTGGCATGTGGAAGTTCCTGGGCCATGGATCAAACCCACACCAGAGCAGCAACCCAAGCTGCTGCAGTGACAATGCCAGATCCTTAACCCACTGTGCTACAAGGAAACTCTGTGCAAATTACATTTTTGATTGTTTCTCTATTCTAGCTATGAAATTTGCTAGTCAAACAAGGCATTCTTGGCATAGGGCAGTGGTTTTCTTTTTTCTTTTTTTCTTTTTTTTTTTTTGTCTTGTCTTTTTAGGGCTCTACCTGCAACATATGGAAGTTCCCAGGCTAGGGGTTGAATAGGAGCTATAGCTTCCAGCCTACGCCAGAGCCTACGCTCTACGCTGTGGAGCGATGCCAGATTCGAGCTGCATCTGTGACCTACACCCCAGCTCCGGACAACATCTGATCCTTAACCCAGTGATCGAAGCCAGGGATCAAACCTGCATCCTCATGGATAATAGGCAGATTTTTAACCTGCCTGAGCCACAGTGGGAATTCCAAGGCAGTCCTTTTCCAGTGATCATCCTGATAGGAGACACTTCCTGAGAAATTCTTCTCTGTTCTTGAGTCCTGAGTAAGAGTTGATTTGATAAGAGTTTCCTCAGCTCGTAAGTCAAGTTCAGAAACTGCTGGTAATCGAGAAAAGAGTCTGTCCTTGTGTTACATGACAAAAGTAAGAAGGAATTAATCTGGAAGCAATGGAACGTCATTGTTGGAATTGAGACTATGATACAAGCCAGTTGGTTGAAAGCTAAAAGAGATGTGAAAAAAGCCTTCAATATTAAATTGAAGATCGTTGTCCTGATATCATTCTTACTCAAGGGCTATTGATTTTTTTTTAAATCACGCTGTTTAAAAATGTTGTGCTAAGGATGAGGCCATATTCAATGACAAATGGACTGCATAAACTGTCTTCACGGGGGCTTATCAAAGCTTTTCACATGGTGCTTGGATGGTTTGTTTTGATGGGCAGAATCTGAGTGGTGTGCACTTATCTGGCTTCATTATTATGGATATGAACATGGTTTCTGGAGACTCTCACTAGTTCCACAAAAGGAGATTTTTTAAAATGCAGCCTGATAAATTCCCCCATTCAATGAGGGCTGAGGAATGTTTTATTCCACTGTACTGTAGTTTAAAGGCATGTGACCTGAGTTTCTGCAGGAGGTTGTTTTTATAGGAGACTATTTAGGCTACAAATCTTGAATATTACTCTCCCCCGTTCCTTTTCTCCAAACCTAACTTAGATGTCTCCCCCGCCCCCATTTATTTAGGTAGGAGAACCTGGAGTGAAAGACAAGGTTGGAGGAAGGGATTGTTAACTCTGCCAAACACCTGGAAAAGCGCTTTAGAGGAACACCAAGCCCACTTCATCACTATACAAATTTAGATCCATCCAACTCACGTTTTGGGGAGAGGGAAAGAGTAGTGTTTGAGCTGAAGCCCCATATGACTACATTTTCCACTACTGATGCTCCGCAGCTTGTGCTGTTGCTCTCATGTTTTTTCACAATTCAGAAGTTGAAAAGGGGAGTTCCCGTCGTGGCTCAGCAGTTAACGAATCTGACTAGTATCCATGATGACATAGGTTTGATACTTGGCCTCGCTTGGTGGGTTAAGGATCCGGTGTTGCTGTGAGCTATGTTGTAGGTTGCAGTCTCAGCTCGGGTCCTATATTGCTGTGGCTGTGGTGTAGGCCAGAGGCTATAGCTCCAATTCAACCCCAGCCTGGAAACTTACAGAGTGTGGCCCTAAAAAAAAAAAAAAAAAAAAAGTTGAAAAGAACTTAACTTGTGGGTCAGGAAAGAAAGAAGACTGTCATTGGAGTGAATAATAACAGGCTTTCAGTTTACTGGCAAGGATGTTCACTACATGCTGGGCGTTATGCTGAGATTATCTGCTTTATTTCCTATAACAACTCTGAGGAAGGAAATCTTATTATCTCTACTTAGTAGGTTAGGAAATTAGGGTTTAGAGAGATTTTATGATTTACCCAAGGTTGCTCAGCTAGTAAATGGTAAGAAATGGATGTGAGGGAGTTCCCATTGTGTCTTGGTGGGTTAAGGACCTGATGTAGTCTCCCTGAGGAGGCAGGTCCAATCCCTGGCCTCACTCAGTGGGTTAAAGATCTGACATTAGCAAGCTGCAGTGTAGGTCACAGATGCAGGTTGGATCCTCTGTTGCTATGGCTGGGGTCTGCAGCTGCAGCTCTGATTTGACTCCTTCTCCAAGAACTTCCATATGCTGCAGGTGAGGCCCCCCAAAGAATAAAAAGGATGTGAATTCCCTAGCAGTGGGATCCCAAGTCTGAGCACCTAACTGTATGTCCTACCACACTGGGGCCAAAGGAGATGATGGAGCAATGTGACACTGCCACTGCAGGGACTGGGACTCAGCAGAAGGTGAAGAACTTTTGCTCTTTTCCTCATAGGGCCATTTTAGGCCTTGCTTCTTAGCATCCATCTGTGCACTAGAATACTTTTTGTTTTCATACATAATACAAACCTTTCTGTCTCTACAATTTTATTATGTGCCCTATGTAATACTGTGTATTAGGTCAAATTTGCATAAGCCAAGTGTTTGGTAACCAGTGAGCATCTGTACATCGTCATGTGTAATGAACTAGAAAGGAGGGGGTGGAGAAGGCAGGTAGAATGGGTCTTTTATTTGTGGACTGAGAAAGAAAAGATTACAGGGAACAAAGAAGTAGGGATGGAGAGGGAAGCAGAAACTGTGAGAAAGGAACCTAGTGGAAGAGAATTTAGCTCTTACTCAATTATAAAAACGCATGTGGACTTCCCATTGTGGCTCAGCAGATTAAGAACCTGACATAGGGGGAGTTCCCGTCATGGCTCAGTGGTTAACGAATCCGACTAGGAACCATGAGGTTGCAGGTTTGGTCCCAGGCCTTCCTCAGTGGGTTAAGGATCCGGTGTGGCCGTGAACTGTGGTGTAGGTCGCAGACGCAGCTCGGATCCTGAGTTGCTGTGGCTCTGGCGTAGGCTGGTGGCTACAGCTCCGATTAGACCCCTAGCCTGGGAACCTCCATATGCCGTGGGTGCAGTCCTAGAAAAGACAAAAAAAAAGTGTCCATGAAGATGCAGGTTTGATCCCTGGTTAAGAATCTGACACTGCTACAAGCTGTGGCATAGGTCTCGGATGTGGCTCGGATCTATTCTTGCTATGGCTGTGGTGTAGGCCTGCAGCTGCAGCTCCAATTCAACCCCTAGCCCAGGACCAAAAAGGGGGAAAAAATTTGCATGCTAGCCTGGATCCTGCTCACTTCTTTATCTCTTTCTCCTTCCCTCCCTCTCTTCCTTCCTTCTTGGTTTTATTATTAAGACCTTTGAGATTCTCAGGAACATAAATGTACTCAAGGCATGGCAATTATGGTAATTACTTATAAGAATATTGAAGAAAATAAGGAAAGTAAAGAAGTAAGGAAAAATGGAAAAAAGTCCAGCACTTAAACCACCAGGCCTTGGGGGTAATAGCCCTTTGTTCACAGAGTCAGACCTCAAGGAGCATGGGAACAGCAGGAACTGTGGTCTACTTATTCTCTTTCTACCTCATGGCTTTTTCTTACCCTTGACGTTGACTGCCTCATGGCTTTGTCTTCCTTTTATATGTATCACAGCTTTTGATAAACCATACAAGTCTAGTTTACTTATTCTTTTGTTCAAAGAGTATTTAGCAAGAATCAGAAAACTCGCTTCTCTCTTGACACCCAATCTCCTCTGTATTGAGTACTTTTTGGAACATCTGACCCATTCACAAGAATCCCCTTAAATATCACTTCAGCCCCCTTGGGGACCCAATAATCACTCTGCACAACACAATATCACTCCCCTATCAGACAGACCAGTCCCAAGATCTGCCCATCAGCATTTCATCCCTGGCAATGTGAAAGAGTAGCTGAGAAAATGCAGCTCTCCAGGTGGCTGGGCCTCTAACTTGTTGAAATTGACCATCTTTCTCCTCACCTATTCATGGACTGTCTCCTTTCGCTCCAAGCCAGGCAGAACTCAGCTCTCTATCTCCAGTTTCTGTGACAAATCTCTGGTCATCCTGATATGTTGGGGTTTTTTTCTTTTTTCTTTTTTGCCTTTTAGGGCCACATCTGTAGCATATGGAGGTTCCCAGGCTAGGGGTTGAGTCTGAGCACAGCTGCCAGCCACAGCCACAGCCACAGCAATGCCAGCTTTGAGCCATGCCTGCAATGTACACCACAGCTCATGGCCACACAGAATCCTTAACCCATTGAGCAAGGCCAGGGATCCAACCGGCAACCTCATGGTTCCTAGTCGTTTCCACTGTGCCACAATGGGAACTCCCATCCTGAGTATCTTTTACCTTTCGTCATCTCTGTTGTTAATGAGGTGAAGAGTAGAGAGGTCATTCAGTCTCTTTCCTCCTTTCTCTCCTCCCTAACTCTGTCTCTCCCCAGTCACCCTCATCCTTCCTGTTTTTTGCATAGAATTGACAGCAATCAGCTTTTGTAACTCAAACTCAAGCATGCCCTGAGGGCTCACCCACTCAGCCTATCAACTTATCCAAGTATGACTTCAAACTAGCCACTCCTCCTTAGAGGAATTCTGGTTAATTTGATTATCTTCCTCAAAGATGTTTGTATTTTGGAAGCTGTGACCCAGCTTTAGAACCGTGATCGGTGCTTTAGAACAGCATTCAGTTGGGGCTCAATCTTTGGGAAACGATAAAGACAAGCAGAGGAGCTCCTTCCGTGGCTCAGCATTTAACAAACCCGACTAGTATCCATAAGGACCTCGCTCAGTGGGTTAAGGATCCAGCGTTGCCATGAGCTGTGGTCTAGGTCACAAAAGCAGTTCTACAGGTGTGGCCCTAAAAAGACCAAAGACAAAAAAAGAAAAAAAAGACAAACAGCAAGTGGACATTGTCTCTGGGTGGACATTGTCTCTGCCGTTCCTGTCCCTGTCCTCTCTGTGGTCAAGCAGCATTCCTCACCTTGGGTTCTGTGAAATAGCTAAGTACCTAATAATTCCCTTTTTAGCTATGCTATCTACTTGTCACCCAGTAACCTTAATTAAATATTCTTCTATCAAAAAGGCATCACTTTTTTTTTTTAACTATTGCCAGTTGTTTTTTCTATGCTTTCCACTTGGTTGAAAGCTTCTTAAGGGTAAAGACTGCATTTGTCTTGTTCAATATTTGATTCCGGGCAATTAGCATGTTTCCTGGACATTTAAATATATTTTGAATGACTCTATAGCTATTGATTGTCAACAGTTTATCAAGCACTATTTTAGGTAGTGTGATTATAAAGATGAAAAACATGATCCCTACCTCACATTGCTTAGAGTCTAGATTGCTTCTGAATCAGCCAAGTGCTTCTATTTTGTGTCCTTTGTATTAGGTAGGACTCTTTAAGCTTTGGTGAAGGGGTCAGGATTGACTCAAGTGACCAAATCTCACAAGGGGTAGGGATAAAACTGGGCCATGGGAACAGCTAGAACCAGAAACAAATGTGGTCAGGACTTTTCTCCCTCTCTCATCTTTATCTGAGTATTGATTTCTCCATGTCAAACTTGTTTCCTCCTGAGTAAGGGAGAGTAACCACTAGCAGCTTTCACACTTACATTATTCCAGCTTTGTCATGATTTTCCATGTTTCCATTTTTTTTTTTTTTTTCATTTTGACCACTCCTGTAGCATGGGGAGGTTCCCAGGACAAGAACCTGTGCCACAGCCGCCACCCAAGCCTGCAGTCACAACTCTGGATACTTAACCTGCTGCACCACAAGCACATTTCACGTTTCCAATTTTAAAAAATCCTGGGGAGCCCTCTAATTTTTTCAGATTATGTTAAGGGTGTTTCTCAGGGCGAATCACGGTGGAGAGATGGCACCAGGACTATTGTAATTTAGGTTTCCAGAATTTCCCTCATGGCTCAGCGGTTAACAAACCCAACTAGTATTCTTGAGAAGCGGGTTCAATCCCTGGCCTCATTCAGTAGGTTAAGGAACCAGCATTGCTGTGAGCTGTAGTGTAGTTTGCAGATGTGCCTCTGATCCGCTGTGGCTGTGGCTGTGGCTGTGTTGTAGGCCGGCGGCTACAGCTCCAATTTGACCCCTACCCTGGGAACCTCCATGTGCCATGGGTGAGGCCCTAAAAAAAAAAAATTTAGGTTTCCACCCCTACACCAATCACAACAAGCAGGACTTGTAGGATGGGGCATGTTCTAAGCTTAGGCACATGAATAGGGCATGACCAGAAAGCAGGTGGGAATTCTTCTGGGCAGAGAAACCCATATATGTCTGTATACTCCATCCCCTTAGCCTCACATGCATCAACCATTTTCCTTGACTTGACCTAACAAATATCTATTAAATATTCATTTAGTGCAAAGCATTGTGCTAGGCTCTTAGACTAAGCATTTACATTTTATGAATCAAAATAAAAAATGTTTAAAGGAATGCAATCATCTTTTCTTAATCCCTACAGTCATAGCAAATCCTTCCTGCATTTATTTTTCAGAGTCACAGCATACAAAACCTTCAAGCATGGGTTTATTTGGACCATCCCAGTGCACATGAATCAGGCGATTTTATCTTGTGTGATTTTATCCTTGCCATCCCTAATCTGTCAGGCAGTCCTGAATCTATACCATCAGGCTTGTTTGTTCTACTTCTCTATCCTTTTATCATGGTTCCATTAACTCACATCCAAGGATGTCAAGAGAATAAATAGCCCAATAAAGCAAAAGAATATACTTCCAGATTTAAAAAGAAAGAAACATACAAGAAATACATAAATCATACTGTTGTGGCAATAGTACAGAAGACTGCATGGGAGGATCTTTGTGTTTTCTATAGAAGAAAAGAAAAATGGAATGTCCATGCCTTGCATCAACACATGGCAGCTATACATTGGACACTAAAGGGAAGAATGGGCATCAGGAATAATTTTGCTTGGAATAAGCACAAGTTCATGGAGGATGACTAGACATTTTCTCTGGTGATCATCTTATAATCAAGGATAATTTCACCATAAGCCTAACCTACACTTCATCTAAGAAATTTTTAATCACAAATATTTCCTCCTCAGAAAACCTGGTCCCTTACAATGTGGGCTTGGCATGCCATCTTCCTATCACTTAAGGTTACACTTACATAACTCATGACTCATGGACTCATCCCAGATAAACAAAAGGCTCTTGTCCAAGAGTAATAAACACCTGGCACACAGGTTTCTAAGAGCTCAAATAAAGATAAATTTGTTACCCTGAACTAAATGTTTCCTGGATCTCAAATTAATCTAATGTTATCTGACATTTGGCACTTTCTCTATCTAAACCAAAAAGACCACGCTATTGTCAGGGTCTCATCACTCTTTTTCAAGGAGTAATTGTTATTTTTGCCTCCTGGTGCCTTCCTGCTGCTTCAATGGGGCACATTGTGGGTTCCAAATGTCGCACCTAGATTCAAGCAGAATATAATTCAAAGAAGTCATTCTCAATCAAATGTTTGGTTCCTAGAGTCAATGCTGATGTGAGGCTAAGCCTAACATCTAAGGGGAATTTTTTTTTTTAGATTTTCTACATGACTTGAATTAGAAATAAATGATATTAGCATTTAAAAATGCACTTTAGAATTCTCATTTTAAACTTGCAGTTTTACAGTTGAGGAAACTCAGATTCCAAGAAATAATTTCCCCAAGGTCACACATGCCAACTTATGCTGGAACATAGTTTTGTTTTACTTTAATTATGGGGAAAGTGGAACCATTTAACTGTTCAAAATATATTATGTCCGTTTTAATATGTTTAGTTATGACAAACAAAGAAATTTTTTCTATCCCTAAAAAGCTGGTTTGGGAAGCAGCCAACAAGCTTACCTGCCAGTTTCTCTAGATTCACAAGCTAGTGATCACTTTACCTGTCTGGGCAATAAAGATTCCATACACCAAGCTCTGAGAGGGAGGAGACAATGCAGAGGGAGAGAGGAACCACTGGGGAGGTCACCAGCTGTAGATGCAGAAAACATATACCCATCCTCTCCCTACTAGATAAGAACAGACGTACACACAAATATTACTACAATTATTATTTAACACAATCTAATCTCTGATGTCCTTCCAGAGCAAGCTCTGAAATGCGATTTATAGCTCTTAGGAATGGATTCTCCTTTTCTAACCAAAGCATATCTACTGTTGTCTGGAAACCTGGTTTTTGAAAACAGCAGATTGCTGACAGCTCAGCCTGAAATGAAAGCTGCTCCTTATCATCCCCACTTGAATCTAACCTGATCTTCTGCCTGAAACAGAGGCAATGGCTTTAGAATAGGACAGAACAGTCCCCTGGAATCACACTGCATGTGCCTCAAACCCACAAATCTGAACAGCTGTGTGATCATTTCCAGGCTTGCAAATTTCCCTCGTTGACCATCTCGGCCAGCTGGTAAGTCCCTCTCCTTTACAGCCCTGCCTACCCTCTCCACAGAATTACCATATGATGCTACAGATTTTCATCAAACATCTGCCCATTTTACACATTCGGGAGCGACATCTCTCCAGGTGACTACATCTGACCTCCTATCAGGACCAAATACTCTTAGGGAAATTCTTTTTTTTTTTTTTAAATCATTTTAAATTTCTTCTCTTAAGATAGTTTATTTATTTATACATTAGTTTCACAGTGAAATTTAAATAAAAGGAAATTCATGGAGTTCCCATCATGGCTCAGCGGTTAACGAACCCGACTAGCATCTATGAGGATGCAGGTTTGATCCCTGGCCTCGCTCAGTGGGTTAAGGATCTGGCATAACCATGAGCTGTGGTATAGATTGCAGACTCAGCTCAGATCCTCAGTTGCTGTGGCTCTGGCATAGGTCCCTCAGATACAGCTCTGATTGGTTGTGGCCCCTAAAAAGACAAAAAAAAGACAAAATAAATAAGGAAATTCACTAGCCTTTCTCTGTTCTGCAGGAGGCAGATCACAGAACTGTAAATCCAGTGACAATACTATACAGCACTGAAACAGAGCTGATTCTAGCTATGTGCACATCATGGAAAAGCTTCAAGATGTAATTCTGAGCAAAAGAAGGATGCAAAAGAGTACATGCTGCAAAATTTCATATTTGTCAAGTTCAAAAGCAGCCAACCTAAGTCTATGATGGTAGAGGTCACACCGTTGTTGTTTTTGGCTGGGGTATCAACTGCGAGGGGTCACCAAGAGCCTACTGGTGCTGCCAGAGAAGTTCTGTCTGGATGTGGGTAGTGGCAAAATTAACTTATACTTACGTAAATATTCACCGAGTTGTAGACCTAAGTTGTGTACTTTACTGTAGGTAAATATATATGCAATGCAATTTAATTTTAAAAATTGTAAAAATATGTTAATCTCTATTTTTAAAAAATTTTGTTTAAAGATCCAGTGATGTGTTCCAGTCTCTGATTCACATAAGGAGCATCCCTCGAGGTCACATTCCTGTAATTATACGTCTACTTTTCACAGTGCACAAAGTCCCTTGTCCTAGCCTTGATCAGTGGGGTGGCCCAGGTCTCAGCCTCAGCCTGGCTGCTCCTCCAAGACACAATTGACCAGGATGCTCTGCAAAGACTGTAGGCTCCCCACCTCACTCCATTTGGCCACATTGTTCAGTGACGCTGTGATCACCTGGTGTTTTCTCCTGGGCAGAATCATCTTCTAGACATCCAGAGTACCCACAAATCTTTCTGGATATGCCAGACATATCCAAAAGAATGTTCAGAATTCCTCCTTCAAGTAAGTAAAAAATATTTTAAGTATAACAGCATCATAATACCAAAGAACATTGTGGTTGATTCATGATCTTCATAATTAATAAAAGAAAGGGAGAAGTGGTATTCCAATGATTACAGAATGCTACTGAATCACTTGGTTTCCTGTGTCCATGATCTTTGTCCATCCTTGTCTATAAACATAAATAATTTAAAAGATATAATCATATCATATTGTCATTAAAAACAGGCAGATAGATCGAGAAAACTGAATAGAGAGCTTTTCTAATCTGAATTACTTTTATTTCATTTTCTTGCGTTCTTGCTCTAAATAGTACCTCTAATACAATATTTAATAGAAGTGGTAAGAGCAGATATTCTTGTGCTATTCCTGATCGCGGGGGAATCTAGTTTTCTCTCATTAAATAATGGTGTTAGCTGTGGGGTTTAGACATGGCCTTTATTCGGTTAATGCAGTTCCCTTCCACTCTCAGTTTATTGACTGTTTTTTCATGAAACCATATTGGATTTTGTCAAATACTTTTTCTGTGTATATACATTTTTGTTTTTTCTCCTTCATTGCATTAATGTGATATATTGCATTGATTGCTTTTGTATATTGAATGATCTATGCATTCTTAGGATAAATCCTACTTGGTCATGGTATATTGTATTTTTCTATGTTGCAAGATTTAGTTTTCAATTATTTTGTTGAAGATATTTGCATCTGTATGTATAAGAGATATTGGTTTGTAGTTTTCTTGTGATGTTTTTGTCTGGTTTTGATGCCACAGTCACAATGGCCTCATAGAATGAATCGAAAGTGTTCCTTACTCTTCAATTTTTAGAAGTTTTTGAAGGGTTGATGTTAATTTGGTAGACTTCACCAGCATATAATTTTCTTTATTCATTTAAATGGTATAGTGTTAACACAATGTTATTTTAGCTTGTATTTCTTTGATAACTAATAAGGTTAAATATTTTCCCATATATTTGCTTGCTAATTATCTCTGTTGGCATGTATTTTTTGTTCATATCCTTTGCTCTTTTTCATATTGGGGTCTCAGTGTTTTACTTATCAATTTTAATGAGGTTTTTAAAGTAGTAACCCTCAGAACATTATATTTTAATCTAGTAATTTTTCATCATCAGGAAATATTAATGAATTTTAGGCATGGGGAGATGACAGGTTTTAGAAGCACTTCTGCTTACAATAATTTTCTCACAATTTTATCCTGTTGGCTTACAAAATTATTCCATATTTAATAGGGAAAAAATGAGATCACATATCTAACTAATAAAATTTTGTTCCCTGATACCCAATTTTTCAAATTTTATTTTCTTGAATATTTATTTGTTTTTAATATGTTAAGCCAAGTATGTATATCAGATGTGTTCAATCCATAAGGTTTTATCCTTCCCCTGATTTCTTGCTTATGGTTTTATGTAGTGAGTCTGACTGAGTACCATGCCCACATGCCCAGTTCAACCTCTAATTCAACCTCTCCCAACTCTCTTACCCCAGGAAAACATCAAAATTGGAACCAAATAATTTAACCAATATATAACATTGAAAAATTAATTCTAGGGAATTCCCATTATGGCTTGGCAGGTTAAGATCCCAACTAGTATCTATGAGGATGCAGGTTTGAGTCCAGGCTTATCTCAGTGGGTTAAGGATCCGGCACTGCTGCAAGCTGTAGTGTAGGTTGCAGATGCAACTTGGATCCTGAGTTGCCTTGGCTGTGGTATAGGCTGACAGCTGCAGCTCTGATTTGACCCATAACCTGGGAAAAGAAAGAAATAGAGAAAATTTAATTCTGTTCAACATTCTAATAAAAAGCTAATGCAGAGTCCACTATAGTGTCAAACATTTGACTAAGAGGACCAGTTGGCATAAGGTCTTCTTAGAAGATTTAAAGCTAAAATGTCATTCCATTCCACCCTATCACAGTGCCTGGACATCACCCATTAGAAATGTATTCTTTGTGATTAGATCTGGAAAAGACTTATTCCAAATATATTTTTTGTGGGTTATGTGCTTGTGTGTGTGAAGGTGAATGGATTGTGGGTATATGGGTTTAAATGAAGGAAAAGAATAAAACACACAGAGGCACAAATCTACATTTTTGCTAGCACAGAATAGGAACCAAATCACTCTTTTTTAATAAAATTTGATTGTAGTTGATTTACAATATTCTGTCAATTTCTGATGTACAGCAAAGAGACTCAGTAATACATATATATATATATATATATATATATTCTTTTTTTCACATTATCTTCCATCATATTCCATCACAAGTGATTAGATACAGTTCCCTGTGCTATACAGCAGGATCTCATTGCTTATCCACTCCAAATGCAATAGTTTGCATCTACTAAACTCAAACTCCCAGTCCATCTTCCTCCCTCCTCCCACTCCCCCTTGGCAACCACAAGAATGTTCTCCAAGTCCATGAGTTTATTTCTTTTCTGTAGTTATGTTCATTTGTGCCATATATTAGACTCCAGATATAAGTGATATCATATGGTATTTCTTTATTTTTCTAAATTACTTCACTTAGAATGAGTCTCCAGTTCCATCCATATCACAGCAAATGACATTATTTTGTTCTTTTTTATGGCTAAGTAGTATTCCATTGTGTATATGTACCATATCTTCTTAATCCATTCATCTCTCATTGGGCATTTAAGTTGTTTCCACGTCTTGGCTATTGTGAATAGTGTTGCAATGAATATAGGGGTGCATGTATTTTTTCAATGAAAGCTTTGTCTGGATATATGCCCAGGAGTGGGATAGATGGATCATATGATAGTTCTATATTTAGTTTTCTGAGGTACCTCCATATTGTTCTCCATATTCATTGTACCAATTTACATTCCCACCAACAGTAGAGGAGGGTTCCCTTTTCTCCACACCCTCTCCAGCATTTGTTATTTGTAGACTTACTAATGATGGATATTCTGACTGATGTGAGGTGGTACCTCATTGCAGTTTTGATTTGCATTTCTCTGACAACTTGTGATGTCAAACATTTTTTTAATGTGTCTGTTGGCCATCCATATATCTTCTTTGGAGAAATGTCTATTCAGGTCTTCATACATTCTTTTCAAGTGCACATGAACATTCTCAGGGATTGACTACATAGTGAGGCACAAAACTAACCTCGACAAATTTCACATTATAAAAATAATTTCATGTATCTTCTCTGACCTCAATGCCATGAAACTAGAAAACAACCACAGGAAAAGAAATGAGAAAAAACTGACTACATGGAGACTAAACAACATGTTACTAAAAAACCAGTAGTTCAATAAGGAAATCAAAAGGAAAATTAAAAATTACCTTGAGATGAATGATATTGAAAACACAACTATTCAAAATCTATAGGATGTCACAAAAGCAATTCTTAGAAGGAAGTTCTGAGGAAGGTGATACAGGCCTTCCTCAGAAAAGAAGAAAAAATCTCAAATCAACAATTTAACCTAGCACCTAAAAGAATTAGAAAAAAAAAGAACAAACAAAACCTAAAGTCAGCAGAAGGAAGGAAATCATAAAGATCAGAGAGGAAATCAATAAAATAGAGATCCAGAAGTTCCCATTGTGGTGCAGTGGAAACGAATCAGACTAGTAATCATGAAGTTGCAGGTTCAGTCCCTGGCCTCGCTCAGTGGGTTAAGGATCTGGCATGACATCAACTGCAGTGCAGGTCACAGACGTGGTTCGGTTCCTGTGTTGCTGTGGCTGTGGTGTATGCTGGCAGTTGTAGCTCTGATTGGACCCCTAGCCTGGGAACCTCCATGTGCCATGGGCGAGGCCCTAAAAAGAAAAAAAAAATAGAGTTTCAAAAAACAATCGATAAATTCAACAAAGCCAAGAGCTTGTTTTTTGAAAGGGTAAACAAAATTGATAAACCTCTGGCCAGACTCACCAAGAAGAGGAGAGAAAGAACTCAAATAAACAAAATAAGAAATTGAAAAGGAGAAATCTCAATGGATACTGCAGAAATACAAAAATAAATAAATAAGTGAATACCATGAACAATTATATACAAATTCGACAACCTAGAAGAAATGGACAACTTTATGAAGACATACAGTCTGCCAAAATTGAATCAAGAAGAAATAGATCAATTGAACAGACCAATCACTAGAA
Source organism: Phacochoerus africanus (assembly GCF_016906955.1). NCBI lineage: Eukaryota > Metazoa > Chordata > Mammalia > Artiodactyla > Suidae > Phacochoerus > Phacochoerus africanus. The sequence goes on along the minus strand of NC_062556.1, from coordinate 32,966,159 downwards.
ATGAAATTGAATATGTAATAAAAACACTCCCTACCAAAAAAGTCCAGGACCAGATGGTTTCGCATACTCTTTATACCAAACATACAAAGAACTTATACCCATTCTTCTTAAATGTTTTCAAAAGGTTGAAGAACAAGGAACGCTCCCAAAGGCATTCTATGAAACCACCATTACCCTAATACCAAAACCAGACAAATAGAAACTATAGGCCAATATCTTTGATGAACATAGACACAAAAATTTCAAAATCACTCTTAAAGTCAAACTCAAGAAACTAATTTAAACTAGCTAGTGTAGATTTTGCTTGGCTTTTTGCGTTGTCACTGGAAACAAAACTGCTGTTTGTGTTAGGAGATTTTTAATCTCCTACTCTCATCACTTTAGATGAGTATACACACAGTTATACAATATCTCTTCATTCCAAACCTATAGAAATAATACACATGCTGACTATGTGGAAGGTGAGGAAAAAAGTTTGCTTTGTTTTTATCATTCTTCTGTTTTCCATTCCTCTTTTGTCCATTTATCCTGGTCATAAATTATTACTATTCCTGTATATTTTATTCCTTTAAGAAGTATACCCACAGATAACATATCTTTATGTGCAATTTAATAAAGTAGATCTATCTCTAGAAGCTTGCTAGATAATATTTAAATAAAACTCTCCTTATTTACTGCTAAGTTATCATTCTTATTTCACTTTTTGAACTAGACGAGGCTGAATGCTCCATCATTTATGTCTACGTGATCCTTGTAAAAATACCTAAACTCTCTGGCTCTCAATTTCCCCATTCTTAGTAGAATGACAACCCTTTCAAGATTGTTGAGAGGTTCTACCAAACTTTTTCTCCATCCATTTTAGCAGATGTTGCAAGAACATATGCCACTGGCCAAAGAGCAGATAGAAGACTGCAAAAGATAGAGGCACATCATCAAGGATGAAACCCCATTATATCTACTGCCCAGATGATTCATAGCCTTTGCCCATTAACTGAAAAACCACCCTGGCTGAAGGGAAGGAGAAAAGAAAGAGAAAAAATTCCTGAAGTGCTGTGACCATGTCAAACCTTGAGTAACCAAGAAAACACTGGATCCACAGTCTACCATGAGTTGCCCGACTGAATTTTCTCCCCTAACCTGGAGTTGTGAAGTTCCTTCCTTTGGGACCAATAAATATCTCAAGTCTATTCTCTTAAATCGCAGTCGGATATAGTTTTACAGAATAACTGGAAGACTTGGAGAGGAGGGTTTAAGGATGGTTTAGGTAGCCTTTTTCCTTATTACTATATCCTTTATGGATAGCCTATCCATTTTTAGATCCTAAGTGTTGACATCAACACTTAGACATCTGATTCATTTTGAAGGACAAATGTGTGAGTCACTGTGGAAAATTTTTAACCAACCTTAAGTCACCTTTTATGTTTGACCTAATGCTAATGGAAATATTCTACTCAAAGTCCAGGAAAAATATACCCTTTACTCACCTTACTCACATAATCATCAAATTATGAAAGTATCCACAGTCCTGACTAAGTGTATCAACATTGCAAATAATTGCAATTAGGTCATCAGAACTTGAAATAGATAATAAGCATTACCATTAGCAAGAACCTCATAGAGCAGAGGTCAAGAGTTAGATTTTCACATAAACGAAAGGCTTCTAAAAGCTTTAACATGGAAAACTGTTTATCAACTCTTTCCATCCAGTGACATGGATATGTTTTATTCATCTAGGGACTACACATTGATGCTGTGAAGCAAGCACTTCCTTCCCTGTAGACAACTTTCTTATCACCATTAGTGATGAAACTTCTGATAAGAGTCAACACGGTGCCTTTACCTTATCTCTTTCTATAACATGAGCCCTTCTCAGCACATCAGCAAGAGCAGGAAAATGAAGAGCAAATGAAAACCTGAAAACAAGTTGGAAACTGAAGCACCTCATTTAATTGAACTGATAACTTCTCCTAAGTTTGATGTAAACTTGTTTGGCAGCAAAGCCTGAACTGATATAAGACTATTTAAAGACTATATATCCTACTTAGTATGAATATTTATTCATTTTTCTGCAGAAAAAAACAATGTGCTTGATTACAGGGCACAGACCTGTTGGGGATGTTATATTATATATCAGCACATTACATAAGTTACATGTATTTAATTACCTTTCTGAAACTCAAAAATTTTTGAATTCAAAAACACTCATAGCTACTCCAGAAGAAAAAGAGGAGGCCACATCAAGAGGTAGGAGGGATTTTGTGATATAAACAACCCCATACTTCCTGGGTGGGAAGCTCCACAGACTGAAAACTAACAGGTTCACTGAGGCTAATCTATAGGAATGAGAGTTCTGAGTTCCACATCAAACCCTCATGTGCTGGGATCTGGCACAGGGAGAAAGAGTCCCTGGAGCATCTGGCATTGAAGACCAGTGGGGTTTGTGCACAGGACCTCCACAGGACTGGGAGAAACAGAGACCCCATTCTTAAAAGGCACGTACAGACTTTCACATGCACTGGGTCCCAGGGCAGAGCAAGGTCTCCATAGGAATCTGGGTCAAACCTAACTGCAGTCCTTGGAGGACATCCTGGGAAAACAGGGGTGAACGTGGCTTGTTGTGAGGGAAGGACATTGAAAGCAAAGTTCTCAGGAATATTCAGCAGTGTTCCTTTCTCTGGAGGTGGCCCTTTTGGGAAAATCTGGCTCCACCTATCAGTCAGCACTGAGAAGCCCCAGGCCAAACAATAATCTAGGTGGGATCACAACCCTGCCCCTCAGTAAACAGGCTACCCAATGACCCCTCAGGCACACAACTGCCTCTAATCCCATCCAGAGACTAAGCCCCACCCACCAGAGGGATTAGAATCAGCTCCACTTTCCAGTGGGCAGGCATCAACCACTCCCATCAGGAAGCCTACAGCAAGCCCCCATACCAACTTCAGCCACAAGGGGGGCAGACAGTAAGAGGGGCTACAACTCTATTATCTGTAAAAAGGTCACCACACCAAAAACCTATGCAAATGAAAAGACAGAGAACTATAACTCAGATGAGGGAGAAAGGAAAAACCCCAGAAAATCAGCTAAGCAATGAGGAGATTCTCAGCCTCCAGGAAAAAGACTTTAGACTGTTGATGTTGAAGATGATGCAAGACATTGGAAATAAACTGGAGGCAAAGATGGATAACTTACAGGAAACACTGAGCAAAGAGATACAAGATATCACACTTAAACAAGAAGAGATGCAAAATACAATAACTGAAATAAAAAATTCACTAGAAGTAGCTAACAGCAGAATACAGGAGGAAGAAGAACGAATAAGCAAGGTGGAGGAGAACAGATTAGTGGAAATTACAGATGAAGAACAGAAAAGAGAAAAAAGATTGAAAACAAATGAAGAGAGTCTCAGAGAACTCTGGGACAACGTTAAACACACCAACATACATATTATAGGGGTGCTAGAAGGAGGAGAGAGAGAGAGAGAAGGGGACAGAAAAAATATTCCAAGAGATAATAGCGGAAAACTTCCCTAACATGCGAAAGGAACCACTCACTCAAATCCAGGAAGCACAACGAGTACCATATAAAATAAACCCAAGGAGGAATACACCGAGACACATATTAATCAAACAGACCAAAATTAAAGACAAAGAGAAAATCTTGAAAGCAGCTAGGGAAAAGAAACAAGTAACATACAAGGGAACCCCAATAAGGTTATCGGCAGAGTTTTCAGCAGGACCTCTGCAGGCCAGAAGGGAGTGGCATGATATACTTAATGTGATGAAAGGAAAAAACCTCCAACCAAGATTACTCTACCCAGCAAGGCTCTCATTCAGATTTGAAGGAGAAAGCAAAAGGTTCACAGAGAAGCAAAAGCTAAGATAATTCAGCAACACTAAACCAGCCTTACAGCAAATACTAAAGGAACTTCTCTAGGCAGAAAAGAAAAGACAGCAACAGGAAACAAAAATGCCACAAATGACAAGGCTCACCAGTAAAGGTATATATACAGTAAAGATATGAAATCATCCATGCACAACTATACCACCAAAATCAGAAATCATGAGAAGAGGATGGTACAAATGCAGGACACTGGAGATGAACTAGCAATTAAGAGAACAACAACCTAAAACAATCTCATATACATATAGACTCATATCAAACCAAAAATCTACAATTGATACACAAACAAGGAATCTCTGGAGAAGAAATATATCTCATAGTAAATAAATGCATAATCCACCATGAAGGGGGTCATTTAACATCATTCTTGGAATGCTGAAGTCTTCTTAGATCTAATTCTGAGTTCCTCTCCATCAAAGAATTTATGATAATTATAATTAAATAATGCAACTGTACAATTAAATAATATAGTTCTACAACTGTATTATTAATAACCATTTCTCTCCATGGTACAATGTAAGGTCTATAATGTCTTGTTTATCACATCACCTAGAATGGCATAATGCCTATATTGAAGAATCAATAAGATGTAACAAATTGTGAGGACATATTTATATAGTTACACTGTTTTTTAACCAATTTATGCATTTTATATTTTACTTATTTTCAGAGGGTGTATTATTTTTGTTATTCTTACCAGTTAAGTTATTCTTTTTATGATGCTATATAAAATATTTAATGGTATGTAAGGCTTTCTTCTTTATAAATTTCAGTTGCATAATATATTATGCAATTTTTTCTATATGCAATTTTTAATATAATGCTGATATTTAAAGAAAAATTGAAATGTAATAGATAATACTAAATAGTAAAGATGAAAGCCATACAAAATGGGATAAAGCATAGAATAAATTTCCTATTTGTCTCAGCATATTTTCCATTCCACTTCTCCAGAGGGAGACACTTAATCTGCTTAAGATCCATGATATAATAATCTGTCTGAATGTAATTGTGTTTAAATATATGTATTTTATTCTGTAAAAAAAAACAATTCTGTGATAATCTATGTGGGAAAAGAATGTGGAAGAGAATGGATGTGTGTACATGTATAACTGAATCTCTTTGTTGTACAGCAGAAATTATCACAACCTTTTAAATCAACTATACTTCAATAAATTTTTTTTAAAAATGAAAAAAAACCTCTCATAGCCTCAAGGTTTTAGACAAGGAAGTATGAATTTGTACTCATTTTTTCTAATTAGGTTATACAGAATTATTCTAGACACAAAAATTCATATGGCAATATACTTTGTCTGTATTCCTGATTTCAAATTCCTCATCTATATCCATAAGTTATAAAATATTTCATGTTAACTGGAGTACTGGGTAATTAATAATAGCTAAGCACTTAACATGACAATGTGTTTGTGTAAATATTATACACTTCTTCCTGCATCCCATAGGTTTTGGGTTATTGTGTTTTTGTTTTCATTTATCTCTAGATATTGCTTGATTTCCTCTGATTTCTTCAGTGATCCATTGGTTGTTTAGTAGCATATTATGTTTGTTTTTTGCGGGTATTTTTGGAATTGATCTCTAGTTTTATTGTGTTGTGGTTGGAAAAGAAGTTTTATTCTTGTTGATTTCTGGTCTTATAGAGCTGTGGTTGAAAAAGATGCTTGAGGGAGTTCCCATTGGAACCCAACTAATATCCATGAGGAGGCAAGTTTGATCCCTAGCCTTGTTCAGTGGGTTAAGGACTCGGCATTGTGGTGAGCTGTAGTCTAGATCACAGATGCAGCTCAGATCTCTCATTGCTGTGGCTGTGGTGAGGCCAGCAGCTATAGCTCTGATTTGACCCCTAGCCTGGAAACTTCCATATGCCACATCTACGGCCATAAAAAGCAAAAAAAAAAAATGTTTGATATGATTTCAATTTTCTTAAATTTACCAAGGCTTAATTTGTGGTCCAGAGTGTGATCTACCCTGGAGAATGTTCTGTGTGCACTTGAGAAGAATATGTATTCTGCTGTTTTCAGATGGAAGGTTCCATAGATATCTATTAAGTCCATCTGGCATAATGCATAATTTAAGGCCTGTGTTTCCTTGTTTATTTTTTGTCTTGGATTAAGTCACCAAGTTTTTAGTAATTTCTTATAGCAGCAATTTGTAACTAATACACATACTAAACATAGAGTTTCTTTAAAAGTACTGCAGTGTCCCAAGCCTGCATCTACAGAAGTAAAACATAGGTACCCTTCCCACTGGTCCACCTTAAATGGAATTAAATTCTAGTCTCCCTCATTCCACTTACAAGCTTGGCCAACAGGAATGCAGAGAATGATATTCCTCCTCAGAGATCACTGCCAGCATCCAAGTATATTACTCTACTCTCTGTGACATAGAACCTGTTTCTTTGCCCAGAAAGGGGGAAAAACTCATCAGACAATTATTCTTCCAAATCTGTCATTTGTTTCAGCATTTCAGGGCTTGGTCTTCTAATGTGCAATGCCAAACTTTTCAATCTAAACATCTTTCTCTCACAAAATCCAGGTCTTAAAAACCTAAATGTTTTCAATTTAAAGTTTCATTCACATACATATGTGTTCTGTAATGTTTGTCCTTTTCCTGAGTCAATAAAGGCATTGATTCATGCCTTTATTGAGTGGAGAGAGAACCTGGGTTAATATCATAGCAATTTTAATTCTGTTCATATAAACTTCCATCAACATTTTTAATGATTGTAGAATATTATAAAGTTACTCCAAAATTTATTTACCTGGTTCCGTTTTGATGGACATTTTAATTGTTGCCAACTTTTTACTAATATAAAAGTTTAGAAATGAATTCTGTTCAGTTGGGAAATCGTTTCTTTAAAATAAAGCCCTAGGAACAGATTTTCTAGGTCAAAATGTATGCAAATTTTACACTTGGAAGATCGTTGCCAAATTGATTTTCTTTTAACTCCTTTCTAATCATGGGAGTTGATCATTTTTCTTTATCCACAATGGAGAAAAATAATATCAATTTTATATTTTACTTTGTATATCTTTGATTATTAGGTTAAATGTTTACTAGTCATTTTTATTCCTTCTCTAGATTCATCAATAATATCCTCAGTTCATTTTTTCACATTGCTTTCTTCATATAAATCTTGATGTGCTATCACAATATTTTTCCCCATGCTTGTCACTTATCTTTTTCCTTTTTATTTTACTTTTGTGATTTCTCTGCCTCCATTAGATTGTCAAGAATGTCAATCTTTTCCTTTAAATGATTTATCTAGTACTCCAGCTTTTAATTTTAGCACTGTTTGTGATTTGCCGAATATGATGTCTGAATGTTTGGATTAAGCAGGAACATTTGAAAATAAAAACTTACCCTTTTTTTTCCCCTCTAGAGAGTATATATTTATTTGTTTAATTGATATGGTTGCATTTAAGTCTCCAATCTTTAGCATCAGGTGTACGATATAGTGATTTGATGTTTTATATATTACAAAATGATTACCACAATAATGTCCAATACACTTTGTCATCACACAAGTTATTACAATATTATTGACCATATTCTCTATGCTGTATATTGTACTCCCATGACATTTATTTTATAACTGGACATTTGTACCACTTAATATCCCTCAACTATTTCACTCAACTCTCTACCTTCTCCACTCTGGCAACCACCAGTTTGTTTTCTGTATCTACTATTCTGGTTCTCTTTTGATTTGCTTGTTCATTTGTTTTGGTTTTTAGATTCCCCATGGAAGTGAAATCATATGGTATGTGTTTTTCTTTGTCTGACTTAACTTCACTTAACATAATATACTGGCAAGGAGTTCCCATTGTGGCTCAGAAGTAATGAACCCAACTAGGATCCATGAGGATGTGGATTCATTCCCTGGCCCAGCTCAGTGGGTTAAAGATCTAGTGTTGCTGTGATCTGTGGTGTAGGTTGCATACATGGCTTTGATCTGGCGTTGCTGTGGCTGTGGCATAGGCCTGCAGCCACAGCTCTAATTCGACCCCTAGCCTGGGAATCTCCACATACTGCAAGTGAGGCCCTAAAAAGCAAATTAATAATAGTGTACTGGCAAAATTTCATTCTCTTTTATGACTGAGTGAAATATTATTTTAAATATATATATATATATACACACACATATAATATGGCATATACATATATTTTTCATACTGGCTGTACGAATTTATATTCCCACTGAAAGTGCATGAGTGTTCCCTTTTCTCCACACCCTTACCAACACTTGTTATTTGTTATCCTTTTGATAATATCACATCCTGAAAGTTGTGAGGTGATATCATGTGGTTTGGATTTGCATTTCCCTTACAATGAGCAATGTTGAGTATCTTTTTATTTTTTTATTTTATTTTTTGCCTTTTTGCCTTTTCTAGGGCCACTCCCAGAGCATATGGAAGTTCCCAGGCTAGGGGTCAAATGGGAGCTGTAGCCACTGGCCTACACCAGAGCCACAGCAATGCAGGATCTGAGCCATGTCTGCAACCTACACCACAGCTCACGGCAACGCCAGATCCTTAACCCACTGAGCAAGGCCAGGGACTGAACCCACACCTCATGGTTCCTAGTTGGATTCATTAACCACTGTGCCACGACGGGAACTCCTGAGTGTCTTTTTATATGTCTGTTGGCATCTGTTTGTTTTCTTTGCCAAAATGTCTATTCAAAATTTTTGCCCATTTTTTAATCAGGTTGTTTGGTTTTTTGATGTTGAGTTATAATAGTTTTTTGTATATTTTGGATATTAATCCCTTATCAGATATATTGTTTGCAAATATCTTCTGCTCAGTAAATGTTTTTTTGTTTTGTTTTGTTGAGTGTTTACTTCACTGTACAAAAGAGTGTGATGCAGTCCCCATTTGGGTTTTTCTTTTTCTTTTCTTTCTTTTTTTTTTTTTTTGCTTTTGTTTCCTTTGCCTGAGGATATATATTGAAGGAAAAAATTGCTAAAACTAGTGTCAAACAGAATACAGCCTTTTTTTTCTTCCAGGAGACTTATGGTTTCAAGATATATATTTAAGTATTTCATTCATCTTGAGTTTATTTTTGTATATCATGTAAGAAAGTAATCCAGTTTGATTCTATTTTTTTTTCAGAGTAACTTTTTTTAAATTTATTTTTTTCCCACTGTACAGCAAGGGGATCAAGTTATCCTTACATGTATACATTTTTCCCCCACCCTTTGTTCTGTTGCAATATGAGTATCTAGACATAGTTCTCAATGCTGCTCATCAGGATCTCCTTGTAAATCTGTTCTAAGTTGTGTCTGATTGACTTTCCAGTTTTTACCAACATCATTATTAAAGAGGTTGTCTTTTCTGTATTGTATATTCCTGCCTCCTTTTTCAAAGATTAATTGACCATATAAGCATTGGTTTTTTTCTGGACTCTTTATTCCATTCAATTTTCCTGTAGCTATTTTTATGCCAGTACCATACTGCACAAAAGACAGTAGAAAATCAGGGATATAATTCCTCTAGCTTTGTTCTTTTTCTGAAGATTGTTTTGTCTATTCATGTTTTCATACAAATTTTAGATTTATTCTAGTTCTGTTCAAAAATGCCTGTGGTATTTTGAGAGATATTGCATTGAATCTGTAGATTGCTTTGGGGAGTATGGCCAAAAACAATATTAATTCTACCAAACCAAGAACACATTATGGTTCTGTTTGTTTATGGGAACGCATTTCCATTTGTTTGTGTCATCTTAATTTCTTTCATTAATATCTTAGTTTTCCATCTGCCTTGTATCCTGCAACTTTTCTGAATTCATCTATTAGTGCTAATAGTTTTTGGTGGTATCATTAGATTTTTCTATATATAGTATTAGATGATTATTGTGGCTAGGACTTCCAATGCTGTGTTGCATAAAAGTGATGAGAGTGACCATCTTTGCCTTGTTTCTGACTTAGAGGAAATGTTTTCAGCTTTTCATTGTTGAGTATGATGTTAGCTGTGGGCTTGTCATATATGGCCTTTATTATTTTGAGCTATGTTCTCTATGAATGCATTTTGTTGAGACTTTTTTTTTGTCTTTTTTTGTTGTTGTTATTGTTGTTGTTGTTGTTGTTGCTATTTCTTGGGCCGCTCCCGCAGCATATGGAGGTTCCCAGGCTAGGGGTTGAATCGGAGCCGTAGCCACCGGCCTACGCCAGAGCCACAGCAACGCGGGATCCGAGCCGCGTCTGCAAACTACACCACAGCTCACTGCAATGCCGGATCTTTAACCCACTGAGCAAGGGCAGGGACCGAACCCACAACCTCATGGTTCCTAGTCAGATTCGATCACCACTGTGCCACAACGGGAACTCCTGTTGAGACTTTTTGAATTTTGTCAAAAGCTTTCCCTGCATCTATTGAGATAATCATAAGATTACTATCCTTCAATTTATTAATTTGGTGTATCAACATTGATCAATTTGTGGATATCAAACCAAATTTACCATACTTGCATCCCTGGGCTAAATCCCCACTTGAATATGGTGTATGATTCATTTAATACATTGTTGAATTTAGTTTGCTAATATTTTGTTGAGGACTTTTGCACCTACGTTCATCAATGATATTGGCCTGTATTTTCTTTTTTTCTTTCTTTTTTTTTGGTGATGTGTGTGGTTTTGTTATCAGGATGTAAATACTGGCTTTGTAGAATGAGTTCAGACGTTTTCCTCCCTCTGTAAAATAAAATAAAGTTTATTTTGGCAGGTATAAACATTGCTGCTCTAGCTTTCTTTTCCTTTCCATTTGTATAGAATACCATTTTCCATCCTGTCACTTTCAACCTATGTATGTCTTTAGATCTGAAGAGAGTTTCTTGCAGCACATATGTGGGTCTTGCTTTGTATCCATTCAGCCACCTTATATCTTTTGATTGGAGCATTTAGTCCATTTACATTTAAACTAATTATTCATATCATTGTCACTTTATTACTTGTTTTATGGTTGTTTTATAGTTCTCTGGGACTAGCTTCTCTTGTTCTCTTCCCTTGTGATTTGATGGCTTTCTTTAATATCATGCTTATATTCCTTTTTCTTTATTGTTTATATATCTGTTACAGGTTTTTGTCTTGTGGTTACCAAGAGACTCACATATAACAATTTTTATGTATATTGATGATTTCTTAGGTTTGAATGCATTCTAATAACCCTGAATTTTTATCATTTTAATTACAATGTGTCTTGGTGTGGAATACTTTAGTTTTACCTTCTTGGGGACTCTCTGTGCTTTCTGTATATGGATGTCTATTTGCTTTCCCAGGTTAGGAAAGTTTTCAGCCATTGTTTCTTCAAATAAATTCTCTGCCCCTTTCTTTCTCACCTCCTTCTAGAGTTCCTATAATGTGAGTTAGTATTCTTGATATTGTCCCAGAGGTATGTTAAACTATTCTCATTTAATTCTTTTTTTCTCTTTCTTTCATTTTTGGTTATGTCTACCACTCTGTGTTCTAGTTCAGTGATCCATTTCTCTGTATCATCTAATTTAGTGTATTTTTAAATATTTCAGTTATCACATTCCTCAGCTGATTCTTCTTTATATTTACTAACTTTTAAACTTCTTTCTGTGTTCATCCAGTCTTCTCCTTAGTTTGTTGAGCATCTTTACAATCTTTATCTTGAACTCCTTATCAGGTAGATTGCTTAGCTCCATTTTGCTCAATTCTTCTGGGGTTTTATCTTTCCCCTTCATTTGGAACATTTTCCTGTATAATTTTATTTTTTCTAATTCTCTGTGTTTATTTCTGTACATTAAGTAGATTGTTTATGTTTCCTAAATGTGTGACTCAGATTCCTTTCAAATTACTGCCTCTGTGCTGAGGATAGCATATGTGTAATTTTGCTTGTGCCCTCTAAGAATAGAATCTATGTGTTCTACAGCTATCAACAGTGATTCAACTCCTGCTATCCTGTTTGCAAGCCCCACTTCTCTACAAAGCCAGTTCTCCTGATGCGGGACCCCTGGGTTTGGGAAACCATTGTGGGGCTTGTACTCTTTGCTCCTTAGGGAGGAATTCTACAGTGGTATTACCCTCCTATTTATGTGTTGCCTACCCAAGGATCTGTGTTTTGACTACACTACATTTGAGTCCCTCTTACCCATCTTATTGTGTTTTATATATTTACCTGTGGAAGACCTTTTCTGCTAGTCTTCAGGTAGCTATCATAAATATCTGCTTTATAAATAGTTGTAATTTTAGTGTCTCCATGAGAGGAGGTGAGCTCAGATTCTTCCTACTCCACAATCTTGGCCATAGTGTACAAATAAACTATGTACATACAGTCTACAAGTAGACTTTTCATCAATACATGTCAACAGGTTTAATTTTATAATAAATAAATAATAAATTTACTTTGATCTAACTGAAGATTCAGAGTCTTAAAAACCTATCAGGGGAGTTCCCATTGTGGCTTAGCAGGTTAGGGACATTATGCTGTTTCTGTGAAGATGCAGGTTTGATCCCTGGCCTCACTTAATGGGTTAAGTATCTGGTGTTGCCACAAGTTGCAGTGTAGCTTACAGATATGGCATTGCTGTGTTTGTGGTATAGGACTCAGCTGCAGCTCTGTTTCAATCCTTAGTCCAGGAACTTCCATATGCTTCAGGGGCAGCCATAAAAAAAATAAACAAAAACAGAACAAAAAACAAAAAACACCTATCAGCCATGATGAATAACTTTCTGAAGTTATACAGTAATGTTATAAAAACTTGTCCCCAAGAAAGCACAGTCATTTAGTGTTTGTGATACAGCTAATGAATTAGGTGTCACATTTAGCATCTTTTTTCTTCTACAATTTAGTAGGCTTTCTAGAACACATTCACCTGAGACTTCTCTTTCTGCCATGACTCTTCTTTGCCGAATCGTTTGAATTTTAGAGAGAGTTTGGAATATTAGTCTCTAGACAGTTTGTTTCAGTGTAGCCTTTTGCTATTCATGCTTAGGTGACAGGAGTTGAATCACTGTTGAGCACACCAGAATTGCCTCCATGACTGCAAAGAGGTTTGTCTGCTTTGTTAGGGAGGTGTACAACTTGCATCTTTAAGGGAAATGTATCCTTTAAAATAACCAAGGGGGGATTCCATTTACAGTAGATTATCAGATAAAATATTTTAACTAAAATGAGTAGTCAGTTCAGTGAGGCTGGCAGTTAAGCAAGCAGTTTTTTGGTGTGAATTAAAAAACCAACCAGTGATTCAATATTTTGTGAACACAAACTCTCTTTTGGATTCTTTAAAATTAAAATTATTGTCATGTCCTTGATATTTTAACACATTGCTACCCTTGGTACTCTGAAGTGTGTGTGTGTGTGTATGTGTGTGTCTGTCTGTCTGTCTGTCTGTCTGTCTGTGTGTGTCTGTGTGTCTGTGTGTGTGTGTTGGAATGTGCAAGTAGTAAAGAAAGAAATCCAGGCATGTAATTGTTTTATACGTAAAAGTGTTTTAACATGGGATTTTTTTCAAAATATCACTAACTCCTTCAAGGACTTTCTTGATGAACTGATATTAATAAAGAATTCTCTAAATAATAAAAACTATTATAATTATATCCCAGATGACTTACTTGTCCCTACTTAAAATAACTAAGTAAAATATACAGTAGAATAATATATAGGTATTAAAAAGAATAAACATAAATTTAAAATTTGTATTTATTGAGATTTTTTCCCCTCATGTACTTCTTATTCTTTTTTTTTCTTTTTTACTTTTTAGAGCCACATCTGTGGCATATGGAGGTTCCCAGGCTAGGGGTCCAATCAGAGCTACAGCTGCTGGCCTACACCACAGGCACAGCAACGCCATATCCAAGCTGCATCTGTAACCTCCACCACAGCTTGTGGCAATGCTGGATCCTTAACCCACTGAGTGAGGCCAGGGATTGAACCCACAACCTCATGGGTCCTAATCAGATTCCTTTCCACTGTCCCACAATAGGAATTCCTCCCCTAACGTACTTCCAACAATTGAAACTTACTTTGGGAGTTCCCTGGTGGCTTAGTGGTTAGGACCCAGCACTTTCATGGCTGCAGCCTGGGTTTGATCCCTTGTCTGGGAACTGAGATCCAAGCCACTGCACACCATGGCCAAAAAGAAAAAAGAAAAGAAAAGGACAAACTTATTTCATCCAACTGATAAACATATTCAAGAATTGTGAAGCTATGAATGGAAGCCAAGCCAATGTTTTTATTTTTTAAAAAATAACTACCGGCTCAAAAATCATTGTTGAACATGTTTAAATGTCAGATATCTGCAATGCTAGAAATCTTTAATTTAATTTTTCTAAAACAGCTTGGTTAAAAGTTAAGTACTATGTTTTTTTGCTGATAAATTCAAGTAGCTCGAATGACAAATATCGGATATATATTTATCCTATGATCTTTACTACAGATATTCAGAAAGCTTTGATTCCTCTTGACCACATACTATCTAAATCAAATTCATTTCTGTCAAATAAAAATTTCAGGAAGTCTACACAGAAATACTATTAATATTGAAATACCAGATATTTTCTAGATAATTCTATAGAAAAGATAATTTTGAATAGAATTTTTTTTTATCTTGATAATGTGCTGTTATTCATTTTTCTTGGAACTGCTTTTTCTTGATATATGCAGTTTTTCTCCTGTAGGGGTGAAACCATTATTTTGCTAATAGTTAACAATGTATCTTCCAGATGGTCATTTTCTCTGCTTTGCTTCCTTGACCTTTCCTTCAGCAGTGCAAAATTCTTTTCAACAAATCCTTTCCAAAGCTATCTACTAGCTTTTAACAATGAGCTCTGCAAGGAACCCAACAAGCTCTCTGTCTAATTGCTTTTCACCTCTGACCAACTTGTCACTTTTGGCTGCTGATTTATATGGGTCCAGCATACCTAAATTCCATGTCATGCTTATTCTCAGTTGTTACTTTGGCAAAATCTTTACTATTTCTAAATTGCAAAAATTCCTTTTCATTTTTCTTGTTAAGGAAATTTTTTTTTTAAATTTCGGTGTCATATGCTTTTAAGGGACATAATTAATTTCATGCTTGTCCTCATTCATTAGCAAGCTTACTTCCTTTCTTTTTAATTCTTTCCCCTGATATATTTGTTAACACCCTGTTGATTAGTGTTAATCCTTTATATTATTAGAATATTTTGCGTACTTGCAAACATACATCTTTTCAACTAAAGTTGTCTCTTTATCTGATGTGTTTACTTTGCTTCCTTGTCATCTTCTCACTTCCCAAATAGATTTTATTCATCAAAACCTTTTCATGGTATGTGCTCAAGTCACTTGTTCTAAAGAGGTCTTGTTCCTAAAGGAATTAAAAGATACACTGGGTTTTCATTAAATTCTCTTAGATTGACAATTTCTTTCATACCGCTTGATTTTAATGTATTTTTTTCTTTGTAGTTGGATTAGTTGGGTATTTTTTAATGAATCATTATATATGCAAGTCTATACTGTTACACTGGAGTCATTAATTTTCTCTACCCATGTAGGCTTTTTGGCTTTGTTCTTTTCTTTTCTTTTTTTACTTTTTTTCTACCTCGTGGCATATGGACTTCCTGGGCCAGGGATCAGATCTGAGATGCAGTTGCAATTTATGCTGCAGCTGCAGCAGTGCTGGATCATTAACTTCTGTGCTGTGCCAGCTGAGTGTTGAACCTGCATCGCAGCACTCCAGAAATGCCACCAATCCCATTGGGAACTCCATTTTTTTGTGGGTTTTTTTGTTTTTACTTTTGTTTTTTGTTTTGCCATGCTCATGGCATGTGGAACTTCCCAGGCCAGGGATCAAACTCATACCACAGTAGTAACCAGAGCCACAGCAGTGACAACACTGGATCCTTAACCTGCTGAGCCACCAGGGAACATCCCATATCTGCTTTTATATCCATAATTTCTATAGAACACTTATTTATGTTTCAACTATAAAATATCTTTTAAAAATTCCTAAAAGGACAGACATTGTCCTCTATCTTTTTCACAAGTAAGAATCTAACATCTAAGGTAAAGATGTAATCTAAGAACATAATGATTCATCTGATGATTATTTGTATTTGACTTGAAAGAGAAAAATCACAAAATTTTTTAAAAATGTTTTGAGTCTTGGTACTGCAATTTACTATGATCTTGATTGGGTTACATAAGTGATCTGTGTTTACTTCTCATTTATAAATGATAATACAAAGTAATATTGAGAATATAATAAGCACATATTATTGAAAGAGCTATGTAAGTTGTAATACACTCTATATAAATTAAGTTTTAATAAAATTCCCTCATGTTTATGAGGGGATTCAGGAAGTGTGATCATTGATTTATAGGTAAAAGTTTGATCTGGGGGAAAGTATATACATTAAAATAAGATTAGGTATAGTTATTGAGGTTAAAAGAACTAGGAAAACGAGAAGACTTCCTATTCTTCTTTTGGAAGACTTAATTCTTTTTTTTTTTTTCTCTTCCATATAGTTAAAGTTGATTACGAGAGCTTCTCTAATCTCTCCCACTATCTCTTTTTTCTACCTCCCCCTGAGCTGAAGGATGCAGCAAGGCTACACTGACTGTGTAGTTCTGCATAGAGTCTGCCCCAAGGAGCCTTTATAGACATTTTAGACCTAATCACCCCTTCCCCATGAAAAAACAGATTCGGTGTATATTGGTTTCTGCACTGTGATCTTTGGGATAGCCACAAATCATTGTAACTAGCTAAGTTTTTTTGGCCTTAAGTACCAATTTTCTCACTCTACAGGATTATGTTTGCCTTTGTGGAGAATTTGTGCAATGGGGGACAGATGGGAGAATTAGCACTTTAAGCTTATCTTCCTCCTTCTATCCCCTCTCTTAATAAGCCTCTTCTCAGCTGAAAACAACTGAAAGCCAGGGGCTGGAGAGGTTGGCAGATACGGTCTATGCCAGTCAATGTCCTAAGGCACAGAGCTGATGCAGAAGGATGAAGAATGGGCCTGATGGATGAACAGGAGATACTAACACAGACAATAAGCCAATAGCCATGATATATATCTTCAATGTGTGGTAGTTTTGAAAACAGGCGAAGTCAAAAGTCAGAGGAGGTGTGTTCTAAAGGAGGCAATAAGAGAAATATAAAAAGAGCTTAATACAAACAACAAACAAGTAGCAATGGCTAGGATATTTCAAGACCCAGCTCTTCTTCCCAAACTTTAAATGCATGAGTCCTTAACTCTCTTGCTGTTAAGGATTGACACTCTCCTTCTGTTCTCTTGATGGATTCTTAGTTCATTAAGGTTTGGCCAGGGATGTGGTCCAAAAGGGTTGAGTACAACATTTCATTTAATAAAAGGATTAATGAGGCTTAAGAGAAGACATGATATGGAAGAATTAGAATTTATGTCTAAATCTCTAGTAGACCCCAGGGCCTTCCTGTTATATCACATTACACCACTACATTTCTCTGACTCACCCAAATTTCCCAGCTTTTTTCTGAAAGCTTCTACTTAAGAATTTATTTCCTTTGGAATTCCCGTCTTGATGCAGCAGAAGCGAATCCAACTAGGAACCATGAGGTTGCAGGTTCGATCCCTGGCCTCGCTCAGTGGCTTAAGGATCCGGTGTTGCTGTGAGCTGTGGTGTAGGTCACAGACACGGCTCAGAACTGGTGTTGCTGTGACTCTAGCGAAGGCTGGGAGCAACAGCTCCGATTAGACCCCTAGCCTGGGAACATCCATACGCCACGGGTGTGGCCCTAAAAAGACAAAAGACAAAAAAAAAAAAAAGAGAGAGAGAGAGAATTTCTTTCTTTTGCCTTCCCTTTAGATTTTACAAATAGTATTAAGAGTTATAAACTTTTACATTGTGAGATTCTACCGCATAGATTATTCTCAGGCATTCATACATTTGACTTTTTCACTTATCGCTGATTACAAATGACCCCAAATTTTCATGCCATTTCATAATTTGTCCTCTTGCTGGGGGTGCAATTTTTAGTTCTTTGTCTTACATGGTAGCTGTCCCTTAGCAAGTAAGTAAGGCTAGCTTACCAAGCCACATCCACATTTAAATCAGCTTTGTGTGTTAGCAACTTTCAGGCCATCCACAAAGTGACTCATTAAAAAAAATATATTTCTGTATAATGATTTCTGTATACATTTTATGGGAAAAATGATGCATTATGATGGTATTTAGATAGAGAAATTTACAGAAACATGGTAAGGGTCCACTATAGTTGAAAATCTAAGGTTATAAAACATAAAAAAATAAGATTTCTCACAGGAAATGAGATGGCATATAAGTCTTTAAAAATGTACTATAAGAAAGAAAAAAGAAGAGAGACTTATTCATTATTCTGTTCCTGATAAAGTCCTAGAACAAACTGAGTTTTCCCAATTTATCTAACGATCTTTAAAAGAGGCACAAAAATGAAACAATGGTAATTTTAAGAGAATAAATACTGACTCTGTTATGCTTAAAATAAAATTACATATTCCCTTGTAAAAGAAAAGATGTCAGAGCTAGCACAGAAGAATGAATTCATGTTATTAAGAATTCACAATTAAAATATTAAAATTCTGACATTATAAAAATGCTCATAAACCCACAATCATCATTTGATGTCAGAATGATATTGTAGTCATTAAAAAATAATATTACTTAGTAATTCCATCTGAACAAAGAAATTAAATAGAAGAATTTTATTAAATAAAATTAGCATTCTTAAAGATATTTGAAATCTACTTTGAGTAATTTTCGTGATTGTGAGCATTAAGCATATATTTAAACCTGGTGAGTTACAATCACTTTTTATTTTAATCACACATTGAGTTCTGCAATTTGTAGGAAATACCAGCAAATTTATATTCAGATCAATTTTCAGTGTTTATGTGCATATTTAAACATTTTAAAGGCACATTTCTTAGCAGCATGACACCTCAGTAGACACTAGTAGGTAGTCAGCCTAGCACGGTGGATACATTGTATTCATCTATATGTTCATCATATTGTATTCACCTATATGATCATCAGTAAAGTATAGTTCCTGCTTATGTATTTGTTTTTGTCTGTATAGTACAGTAGCACTGGCAGATGGTCTTTTTTTTTTTTTTTTTTTTTTTTTTGCTTTTTAGGGCCGCACCCACGGCATATGGAGGTTCTCAGGCTAGAGGAATTGGAGCTGTAGCTGTCGGCCACAGGCACAGCCACAGCAGCATGGGATCTGAGCTCCGTCTTTGGCCTACACCACAGGTTATGGCAATGCCGGATCC
The DNA here is from genome assembly GCF_016906955.1 of Phacochoerus africanus. NCBI lineage: Eukaryota > Metazoa > Chordata > Mammalia > Artiodactyla > Suidae > Phacochoerus > Phacochoerus africanus. The sequence goes on along the minus strand of NC_062556.1, from coordinate 32,947,006 downwards.
CCAACCCACTGAGCAAGGCCAGATATTGAACCCGCATCCTCACGGAGCCCAGTCAATTTCCTTAACTGCTGAGTCACAAAGATGGTCAACTTTTAAATGCAAGTTTGAACCTATCTCTTAGCTTTACTTTATCTGGCACTAGAAGCAAGAATCGATTAGTGATATGGCTTACATGGAGCTGTAAATATGCAATATAACCGCAAACTTATTTACAAATGCAAATGATAGTATAACAACAATAAATGGGCATTTTAAAAGTATATTTTTCCTTATGCCATATAAAAGAGAAAAAGTCCTCTACAGACCATTATGAAAAATCACCTTTTTTCACTTGCCAAGTTTCCTGCCATTCTGGGCTGTATGCATTAACCATGAAATTCTCAAAATTTGTTAATGGAGGTAATTTTCTGTGGAAAAACGTCTTTTTCTTTACAATGGAGAAAATGATATTCACTACTTTACAAAATTTGACACTTGGCTTTTTCATACTACAAATATGGAAGCAAAGATTTTATGAATATTTTTGTTTTCAGATTTTAAGAGATACTTAAATTTTGTATAACAAAATTATCATTATCGATATACTCCAGTAAATTGTTATTTTCGCTGTCTTTGTACACATGTTGACTCTCTATGGAGATATATTTGAAATCTCAGAATTCATTGTAGTGCTGCTGCAAATATCTTCAGTTTAACCAGAAATGTCTTTGCAAATCTACCAAATTAATTTTGTCCACACCTACTTTTAGTTTTAGTAGTATACATTTCTTTGAGATAACTATCTGCCTTAGTTTGTAAGCACCACAAATTATAAGTTCTGCTATGAGAATAATTTAGTTACCTCTAAGTAGAATAGCCTGAGACATAAGCCATCCTGTCCCCAGTTCTACCTCTACAATTAAGAATTAATGTTCCATGTTTTCTTTTTCATTGCCACCTATATGATACCTTCCTCTTCTTGGTCAGGTACATTCCTCAAGTTCTTCCAAGTCTTACTGAAGTCCTATCTCTCTTCCATAAAAGTTTTTCCCAAAAAAGGAGAATTGTACAATTGCCTTTCCTGATAAATGGCAAAGGATATTGACCACTGTGGATGGCAGAAAAATGACCCCATAAAGATTGTCCATGCCCTAATCTCTGGAATATGTGAATATTACCTTACTTGTAGCTTGAAAGAAAATTCAAGGTGCAGATGGAGTTAAAGTTGCTTATCGACTGACCTTAAATTAATGAGATTATACTTAAGTATTGAGGTGGATCCTTAAAAGCAGAAGGGAAGATTGAAGAGTCAGTGAGATATGTGGTAATATATGAAGAGGCAGGTGAGGTTTGAAGCATAAGAGGAACCTGAGCTGTGGTTGTTGGGATCAAGGTAGAGGGAGAGGGCCATGAATTGAGGTATGTGAAAGGTCTCTAGAAATTGGGACTAGCCTTCAGCAAGAAATAGGAGTCTCGGTCTACAACAAACAGGTATGGATTCTGCCAACAACTTGCATGAGTATAAACAGGAATTCTCCCCTAGGGCCTCCAGAAAGGAATGTAGCTCTATTGACACCTTAATTTCAGCCTGATGAGACCCCTTTTGAACATTCAAACTGCAGAATTGTAAGATAATAGATTCTGTCATTTTAAGCTTAGTTTGTGATCATTTGTATGACAGCAACAGAAAACTAATACAATCACATTCACTGCCAACCATTAATGTATTAATTAACTTAGTTAATTTATAAGCATCCGTTAACTGTCTTGGGCAAAGGAATTTAGCTCCTCTTCTTCCAAGAACTCTAGCGAAATATTAGTAAAGAAGTAAATAAGGGAATACATTCCTTAAAGAATCAAAAACAAGAGTGGGGACATCAACGGATAAGAGACTTTAATGAATTTGTAGAAGATAGTAGTTTGGAGCATACTTATTAGTAACCTGGAGTGAAAGAATCTGCAAATCAAAACCTGCCCAAGAAAGCTTATAGTGGAAGTGAGTATGGTTATTTCCTACCAAGTCCTAGGAGACTTCCAATTCTGTATTGGACAGTTTAAAAATAGAGTGAGACAGAAATCAAGGTGATTATGTGAAGCAAAGTCTATAGATCAGCTGTGCAATTTTCTTCATTTACATCTCCAGGTTAAAAATAAATGGGGTAACCTGTCAGAGAAGGGCTATGGTTGGTCTTGTGTGGGGGTTATCCACCAAAATAAGCCTCCATCAGACTGCAAGATGGGAGAGTAGAAGACTTCCTGCCTATTCCTTCCCTTAGAGTGAAGATATCAATAGATTTAATGGTATTTGCCAGGTAAGTGTTATAAATGTTGACAATGTAAACACAGTACTCTAAATGTTAGAAATGGCAGGTTGGAGCTGCTGAGAGAGGTGCAAGGAAGTAATTTCCTCATTTTATTGTAGTTGAGAAATTTCATCTAAAGATGTTGAACTAAAACTAAGATTTAAGTATGCATATTATTCAAAGTTATGAGTGTAATATATTGTGTTAGGCAGCCCCTAAATAGCCCACAGTGATCCCTGCTTTCTGGTATTCACATCTCTGTGTTATCTCTTCACCTTAAGTGTGGACTAGGTGTATTGATTAATTTCTAAGGAATAGAATACAGCAAAAATGACAGGATGTCAATTTGAGGTTAGGTTATTTAAAAAAAGACCATGACTTTTATCCTGAGTACTTTCTTGGATTGCTTAGCTGCCAGGTTGTAAGACAGTCTTGCGGGGGAAGACCTGCAAGTGACCGTTTCCCCATTGGAGAGACTTCAGACAAGACTAAAGTCCTAATTGGTAATTTGACTGTAACCTTAGGAGAAATCTAGAGTCAGAGGCACTCAGCTAACTCATATCCAGATTCTTGACCCAAAGAAACTATGAGAAAGTAAATTTTGCTTTTTGCATTAATTTTTTACATTATCTATTTATTATGGAGGTAATTTATTATGCAGCAGTAGTGCATATACATGTTTACATATATATATAAAACACATATATAATTTTCTATTGATTTTATAAATACATTTGGCCATTTTCATTTTTGTAGAGTCGAATATGTCTCCCCAAATTTTTTCCCAGAAATTTTAGTTTTCTTAGCTGTAGATTATACATATAGTATCTTAGATTTTTGTGTAATAATATTTTTTAAATTTTACAGTTAAAATTTTCATTAATATGAAATTTATTTTTTTATCTGGGAGAAGGTCCAATTTGACTTTTCCTTTATGTTTAGTCAGTTTTACCAGCAAAATTTATTAAATAATCCATCATTTTCCCACTTCTGTAAACAAAATAAATTTAATGAATTATCATATGTACTTGGATTTGTTTCCAAAGGATATTCTGTTTTATAGAACCATTTGTTTCTTCATGTATGAATACCTTACTGATTTGAAGAATGCATGCTCTAGCTAATTAGTAAAGGAAGTTCTGACCCCATCTGAATTGTTTTTCTTTTCTATATTTATTGGCTCTTCAAACTATGATGTACAAAGAGCTCAAGATAGACAAGGAAAAGATAGCTCAATTGTTAAAATGACCAAAGAACTCAAAAAAGTTTATTTACAAGAAAAGCAAATTCAGGTGTTCCTGTCATGGCTCAGTGGTAACAAACCCAACTAGTATCCATGAGGACATGGGTTTGGTCCCCAGCCTCACTCAGTGGTTTAAGGATCCGGCATCGCCATGAACTGTGGTGTAGGTCACCGATGCAGTTCAGATTCCACGTTGCTGTGGCTCTGGTGCAGACTGGCAGCTGCAACTCAGATTTGACCCCTAGCCTGGGAACTTACTTATGCTATGGGTGCAACCCTAAAAAAAGACAAAAATAAAAATAAAAAAATTTAAAAAGCAAAAAAAAGCAAACTCAAATGGTCAAAACATATAACTCTCTAATATTCAATAAAAGTCAATTAAATTAATAATAAGATATTACCTTACCCTATCTGACTGGCAACATTTTAAGAGTTTTTATATCTATTTCTGGTATGAATGCAAAGTAAAATGATATGTACCTTAAGACAAGGGACTGAAATACGCATTGTTATGACCTTTTATGACTATAACTGATGATATCTAAGAGTATACCTTTGACTTAGCAGTTCCATTCCTGGGAATCTATATCATAGAAATAAATCAACTAGTACTTAAGAATATTTGTACAGAAGGAGTACAAATTGCAGCAGTGATCATCGTGGCACAAAACTAAAACATTTTTCATGCCTATTAGAAAAGGCATGATTCAATAAATCATAATAAAATGTATATTATGGAATTTGTAACTATATAAAAATAATCTCTCACATTTTACTAATCAACTGAAAGAGATTTCCACAAAGAAATGAATAAGAGGAAAATACAGGAAAGTTCAGGTAACATGATCTCACTTTTATAAAATAGTCACCAAAAACCTAGTAGAGGTATCATCTCTTTGCATATAGAATAAGATCACAAAAAGTGACTGCACAAACTGAAAGCATCCAAATTTATTTAATGATCAATGGAGAAAATATGATTGTTCTGAAATCTTTAATAAATTAGTCAAAACTTTAAAATCACACTGTCAGTTAATTATAAATATACAAATTAACAAATGTACTACTTAGTACACTGTAAGTTAAACCATTAGAAGCATTAAAAATTAAATTATTTTTTTTGATTTTTAAGACACATGCATCTCTACGTTCATTGCAGCACTATTCACAATAGCCAAGACATGGAAACAATCTAAATGTCCATCAGCAGATGAATGGATTTAGAAGATGTGGTACATATATGCAATGGAATACAACTCAGCCATAAAAAGAATGACATAATGCAGCAAAATGGATGCAACTAGAGAATCTCATTCTGAGTGAAGTAAGTCAAAAAGACAAAGACAGGTGTTCCTGTCATGTCTCAATGGTTAATGAAACTGCCTGGTATCCTTAATGATTCAGGATCGATCCCTGTCCTCGCTCAGTGGGTTAAGGATCCAGCATTGCCATGAGCTGTGGTGTAGGTCGCAAACATGGCTTGGATCCAAAATTGATGTGGCTGGGGCATAGGCGCAGCTACAGCTCCGATTCAACCCCTAGCCTGGGAACCTCCATGTGCCACAGGTGTAGCCCTAAAAAAAAACACAAAACAAAGGAAGAAAGAAAGGAAGGGAGGGAGGGAGGGAAGAAGAGAGAAAGAAACAAAGAAAGAGAAAGACAAATACCATATATTACTTATATGTGGAATCTAAAATATAGTACAAATGACCCTATCCTTAAAAAAGAAATAGATCATGGACATGGAGAGCAGACTTGCGGTTGCAAGGGGGAGCAGGAGGAAGTGGGATGGACTGTGAATTTGGGGTGGGTAGATGCAAAGTATTGCATTTAGAATGGATAAGCAATGAGGTCCTACTGTACAGCAGAGGGAACTATATCAAATCTCTTGGGATAGAACATGATGGAAGATAGTATGAGAAAAAGAATGTGTGTGTATACATATACATATGTATGACTGGGTCACTATGCTACACAGCAGAAATTGACACAACACTGTAATCAACAGTTCTCTAAAAAACTTATTAAAACAAACTTATCAAGGATGTTTGGAAAAGTACTGCCTTCTCATTGGACAGCTTACAATGTAGAGTAAGTATCTTTTCTATGCTTTGGCAAATTATCATTCTTTCTAAATTTGATTCAGCTTCTGTCATTTTATCCTCTGCATTTTAATGTTCTGAAGTATCTCCAGAAATGCATTTAATATGAAGGTTTTTTAATTGGCATCACTTCCTCAGGGACATCATTCTTCTCATCAAAATCACTTTCCTTATTTATGTTAAGCTCACCTTCACTAAGTTCCTCTGGCTTCATAGTTGGCATTCCTATGGTCAGTTATTTCTTTCGTTACTTGATATATGTTCAATTGAAATTTCATTTCCAGCATTATCACTTTTCTTGTTTTTGCTGCACTTTCATATTTGTTGTCCTTTTCTCATTTTTTTTGATTGACTATTCTTTTTGTAGAATGTCATGTAGTTTTATCACTAGCACACAAGGAAACAACACACTACACGCTTTGCTGTCTGTGCATGGCCTGAATTTAAAAAAAAAAAAAAAAGTGCTGTGACCAATCTCCAAAGATCTTGAAAAAAGTTCCATGATAGGTCATGAGCGTGATGAAAATTTTTTATTTACATGATGACTTGTAGACTGACAAGCTGGCAATGAAGTTTGTACTTTATGCAATCCTTCACAGTTAATGCACTGTGGCAACTGAAATTCCAGCCATGTTCTTGGGAGGCTGATGTTATTGAACTGAACTATGGTAGGTGAAATTTGTTTATGTAGGAATTGTGCAAAGTTAAGACTTCCTATGTATGAACATATGTGTATGATTTTGGAATCATGTATTTGAGATGTTTTTAATTGTGGTGAAAACACATTGCATAAAATTTACCCATTTTAACCATTTTTAAGTGTGTAGTTCAGTAGTATTAAGTATGTTCACATTGTTGTACAATGGATCTCCAGAAATTTTTCATCTTGCAAAACTGAAATTCCACACCCACTGAGGAATGTGTATGTTTTATATGATTATAAAATCATGAAGAATTGTTGAAAGACTCTTAATAGGTTGTAAACACTTGTTAATAGGAAAGGACTATGTTTCTGACTTAATAGAGAGAAAATTAGGCAAAAAACATAAAGGAAAAACCACACTGATATAAAACATATGCCATATTATCACCTTTATGTATTTATGATAAATGTAAAAATATCATGTATACATATATATACACACATAAATAAATAAGAATAAAGGAACTAAGTAAGTAGAAATAAAAGTTAAATTAGCAAACAATGGAAGGAGGCAATAGCAGGAGTAGAAGTAAGCTAATTTTCTCAACTTTCATAATTGTTGATTTTGTTGAGTACCAATAAATTGAGAAAACAAGACATAAGTATAATAGTATTACAGAAGTAATGAACAGAGGAACTTGAAATAAAAAGAGCTAAATGTGGTTATTTCTGCTAAATAGAACTAAGAATAAAGAATAGGAGATTTCGGAATTCCCGTCGTGGCGCAGTGGTTAACGAATCTGACTAGGAACCATGAGGTTGCAGGTTCAATCCCTGCCCTTGCTCAGTGTGTTAATGATCCGGCGTTGCCATGAGCTGTGGTGTAGGTCACAGACATGGCTCGGATCCTGCGTTGCTGTGGCTCTGGTGTAGGCTGGCAGCTACAGCTCCGATTAGACCCCTAGCCTGGGAACCTCCATATGCCAAGGGAGTGGCCCAAGAAATGGCAAAAAGACAAAAAAAAAAAAAGAATAGGAGATTTTTTTGCTTCTTGCTTTATAACCTTCTATACTATTAGATTTTTACTACCATATTTATTTTATTTTTATAACTTAAAAAAATGGATGCTTACAATCAAGTTACCTACCACATGAGAATTAAAGTACCACACAGGGCAGTAATCGCTCAACAGCATAATTATCTGATTTGAAATATATATAGATATACATATATATATCTAATATAATCCTTTTTCCTTAAGAAGTGAAGCTTAATAGCAGCATTAATGAGGAGAGAGGAGACACTACATTTAAAACTTCTATGATCATTATGCAGACAGTAATGGCTAACACCATAAAATACTAAGATGAATTAAGGTAAGTAGCAGGACAGCAGTAAGAACATTAACCTAAAATTTGAAACCAATTTAAATATTCTATGGTCAGCTATACTATGTAATGGAAAACCATGTCAGTTTCCTTCTTAAGTGGATCAAGGCACTTTAGCATTACTAGTATCAGGCAGACATAATAGAAAAATGGATCCTAATCTAAAAGGTTTTCTAAAACATGCTTGATATTGAGTAATTTTAATAGAAGTTATTCATTTCCTTCAAAACTAGTTACATTTAAATTATGGCTTTAAATATAATTGTGGGCAAATTTCCAGACTTCCAGAGAACGTGTGAACATGTACAAATATGGGAGGGGGGGAGTGTGGTTGAATTTGCTAGGATTTGAGTAAAAATCAGATAAATTTTTATAGATGTTAAATACCTTGGAGAGCATGATAGTGTGATAACAGCTGTGTTTGTTTGCTTTCCTGCTGTTATTAGAAGAGTGTGTGTTGGTATTTTTGTATGGAGCTAAAGAATGGTGTGTATTTTTTATTTGCACATGATGTAAAGCTGTGGTTGGTAACAGACATTCTTCTAAGTTTTGGCATCAAGAGATGACATATTAATGTGAGAAATTAGATTTTGTTTATCAAGAAGAGCAGATTCAATTACACTTTCTCAATACTAATTTTCAGAATAGATCATGTAAATGGACAGAAAGAATGAAATAAATTAGCAGAGCACATGTAAGAAAACATCTGTTGTCCAATCTAATACATGACAATTAAGGCAAATAGGCTATTTGCTTGGTCCCAGCTATGCCCGAATACATGTAAAAATCCATCTTGCAGCTATGACTCGCTTTTCCAAGACAATTACAAAGGCACTGGGTCCACAGAGTCTCTCTTAAAGAGAGACTCTCTCTTAAAGAGAGGGAGAGAAAGAGGGAGGGAGAGAGGGAGGGGGGGGAGACTGATCATACACTTAACATTTAGCTTGCTTTCTTCATGGAAAAAAAAAGATTAAATATATAGAGAGGAAGTTTCATGAATCAGTGCATGTAAAAACTCCTTTTTTTCCAATTATGTTTTATTTTGCAACCACACACACAAATCTACTAATCATGTGCCATGTTGATTTTTTTAACTTCTTAATTTAGTTCTGAAAATATAGTTCATATTAACAAAAGTAGAAAGAATCAAGGCAGTTAAACAGATCATTTTCAAAATGTTTAGCTTTTAAGATGACTGGCTATTTATGCCAGAGATTGGGCAATTCTCCTGGTTCCTCTTGAAGTCAAAATGTTGATTCTATCTTTATGTTTTTATTTTAGCGATTCTCTTGTCTATAATAAATTCCCTATTCAGCTCTTCCTAGAAATTAAACTTAATTCCTTTCTCTCTGAGAGTGTGGAGCACCTGTTTCTATTCTTCAATAAACTTTCAATAATGTATGGGCTAAGGTGTAGCCAGTGTACCCATGTGTAAAAGAAAGGAAACTCTGGAATATAGTTCAAAAGTTGAATGAGAAAGGCAAGGAAATAAAACAGTCTGGATACCTGAATAAGTAATGGCCAGTAGTAAATTCTATAAAAGGGATTCTTAGGATTCTTAGGAAACTTATCCTTGGTAAATTTTTAAAATTCCCTCTTGTTTTTGCCAAATCTTGAGAAGAGTTTTATTTATCATGACAGATAGTCCATCGGTACTGAGGGGAATTAAGGGACAGATTAAATCTTTACAAATAATATGCAACAGCTCTACTTCTGAAAACCTGCTCTAGAAAAGTCATAGTCCTCACATTGTAAACACAAGTTTCTTGTCACTGTCTTTTACTTTGTCCTCTAGCTTTCTTTCAACTATTTCACATGTGAGTTTTGCAGAAAAGGTTTAGAGCCGGCCATACTCACTGTGCAGTTTATCTTTTATATATGAATCCAAAAACCGTACCTCTACCCCAAATTAGTGATAACATTTTCATACTCTGTGATTCACATTAACATTAGAGAATGGAAAAGAAACTACTATTTTTTGAATGTCCATGACATAATATTAATCATCTCATTTAATTTTTACACTGTGTGTCAGAAAGATTAAAAAAGCACAACCAATCAGGGAGACAAATCAAACCCAGTAGGTTTCATGTGGAAAATTTCACTTTTGCCTGTTCAGGATATTTTTCCATCTCTCCTATTGGTAAGAGCATTTGATTTCCTTTAAGGAACTTGATGATTTCTTGTGATTTGAATGCACATTCCCATCTCATTCTCTCACTTATGTAACTCCACCTCTTCCCCACAGGGTCCCTTCGACAGACTCGGGCATTTCACAGGTATGACCAATCAGAGTCCTCTCTAAACTTTATCTGCTTGAATTACCAAAGAAGACTAGTTAAGCCACTGTGATAGAAGAGAATGAGGGAAACAGAGAAAAGTGGATGTGAAAGATGTCAGGGAGAAAGACAGAAGGAAGGTACCAGTTGACTTGAATATTCATGGACACAACTCACACATATTCATGGACCATATTCATGGACACAACTCACACATCACACAGGATTCTGAACTTGGAAGAGCCTCATATGTAAGTCGAATGCTCTGCTGTAGCCATCTTGAGAGTCTTCATCCTTTTTAAACAAAGCATCTTGCTTTTTTCATTATGCCAATTACATAGCCAATTCTGATCTCTAGGTCCAGCTTCTGAGGTCTAGTCCTTTCTGTTATGTGAACTTCCCTTGTATTTTTTTCTGTTATAGGAAAATAAAAATGCCCTCTAGGCTGAAGCTAGTTTGAGTTTAGAATTTCTGACTTCCAATGGAAATGGTTGTGACAAACATTATCTCCAACCTGTACTTTTTATCAATCTTCAGGTTGTGATACAACCAACCCCTGATCATCTGTGAAGGATAAATTATTCACTTATGAATGATTTATGACAAAGTTTTAACACTAAATGTTGCTTTCCTGCCATCTGTCATGCTTTCAGCTAACTTCACAACATCAATTAGATAGTCCATGGAATGAAAACAAATGTTAACAATTCCTAAAAATATATATTTCATTTATATAAAATATAAATTCTTAAAATAAAACATATTTTTAAAAATAGAAATGTATATGATGCCTCTATATAGCATGTAGCAAATGCATGCCAGGGAAAATTATATATTTTTAGAGTGACTGCCAGTTTATAAAATATTTTACATAAAATATATTACTATAAGATGTTCTCTGTTTTGAATGGAGTTCCTGGGCCTATTGATACTGAAACCATCTACCTTTTAAGAGTATATTTTGCATTTTAATTTTTAAAAACAAATGGAAATAGTATCACTGCTATAAAAAAGCATGGTTTATCTACACCTGGAATTCAGTTTTCAGTACTGGTAACCATAAGTTAGTAAAGATTTGGACAAGTGGAGAAAATCCGTCTATGATCAACCAAAACAGCTGAAGGGGTTGGGGGCTGCTGAACTGAGAAAGAGCTCAAGAGACAGGAATTCTTTCAAGTGGAAGACAGAGACTAAGAGATGATATGGTCAAAAAAATAAATGAAATCAGGAGTTCCTGCTGTGGTGCAAATGGATCCGAGGTGCCTCTGCAGTGCCAATACATGGGTTCCATCCTCGGCCGGGCACAGTGGGTTAAAGGATCTTGTTTTGCTGCGGCTGTGGGGTAGGTAGATTGCAACTGCGGCTGGAATCTTATCCATATGCCATGGGCTGGCAAACGAGCAAACAAACCAAAAAACCCTGAAATCGTCTGTATTAATTTAATGAAAAAGAACATGCGCTTTACATTCGGAAATATTAGAATGAGATCCTGCCTTCCAAAACCTCAGCTTAGAAAATTAGATTGGCCTAGAAGTGCTACTTAATTTCAAAAAGCATTTCGGCAAATTTATTAAGGACAGAGAGACCTGTGGTTACTAAAAGTGAATAGATGAAGACTGAACGCTAAGGTTTAACGTAGGTTTGGTGGGGAGCTAACACATCTTTCCATTGTCTTGAGGTTTAATCTGTCAAAAACAAATAAATAAAAATAGGGGGAAAAAATGCTGACCTTGTGTCCCTTGTGTGTCCATGCCCACTGAGGATTTCAACAGGGCTTGGTGTGCCAGAACTGTCTGTTTACCTTTCTCCTTAGTTCTCCTCATTTCTTCCTATGCCAGCCTGGTTTGTCCTTGCTCAAGACCACATTCAGGAAAAGGGTAAGGCATAAGCTCTTCCTTGTCATAGTGTAAATGAAGAGAGGATGTTTTATTTTGTTTACAACGGTTCACTCCCTCCTGTTGGTAAGAAGTGAAAATTAGGTTTAGGGAATCACATAACTGAGAGAGGTGAAAATAGAGTTATAGAAATGGCAGGACCTTGAAATGCATTCAGGATTTAGTAACCATCTGAAGGACAACGACAGATGGTGAGTTTAGAGGTGTACAAATATAATGGGAAGAGGTCAGATGAATTTCGATAGCAATCGCGGAAGAACTGCGTGATAGTTTTGAGGAATAAAGAAGAGAAGAGAAACCATATGGTGAGATGATAATTAGGCTCCAGCATTTGCCTTCAGGAAAAGAAAAATCTTGGAAACTTCTTTATGAAGACATAACCTGAGGTAAAGGAAAAGATTTATTGGAAAAAGAGAAGAAAGAGGGATGACATTGTAGGTCTAAACTGCAGAATTTTGAAAGAGATTTTACAGTAAAATTAAAACTAGGAGAATGAAGAAGGGGAAAAGTAATACTTTAAGTAACACAGAACTGGAGTTCTTGTGATGGCTCAGAAGTTAGCGAACCTGACTAGTATCCACGAGGATGTGGTTTCCATCCCTGGCCTCGCTCAGTGGGTTAAGGATCCAGCGTTGCCCAGAGCTGTGGTGTAAGTCGCAGATGCAGCTTGGATCCCGCATTGCTGTGGCTCTGGCATGGGCTGGCAGCTGCAGCTCAACTGGACCCCTAGCCTGGGAACCTCCATATGTCTTGGGTGTGGCCTTAAAAAGACAAAAAAAGTAACACAGAACTATAAATCAGCATTCCTAATTATAGGAATAGTGGACTAGTACTAAGAAATTAAACGAAGTTCACAACGGAATTATTTATAAAAACTAACCAAAATTTTTTTGACATTGAAAACAAGCTGAGTGAATTCTGCGTTTATTAAAATGCAGATCTAGGGAGTTCCCTGGTGGCTCAGTGAATTAAAGATCCAGTGCTGACACTCACTGTGACTTGGTTCAATCTCTGGCCTGGGAACTTCCTTTATGCCCTTATGTTGTGTGTGGCCAAAAAAAAGTAAAATGCAGATCTATTCTTCATGTTCCAGAAGAAAAAGCAAACATCTTAAAGTGCAGAGAAAATTTGCACAGAGTGACTTACCAAGCACATTGAAATCTTGCTAAACTCAGGAATCACTCCATTCACTAGGTTAGGCCCAAGCTTGCTTCTATGGCCCACAGACTGTAGATGTTTCATTACATCACACAAATAGTTAAAATGTTTTTCTGCGCTGCCTGTTCTCAAGTCAAGGCAACGTGTGTTGCCACATTGGTTTATGGCAGTTTCTGCTTGAGAGGTTTCCCCGCTTATTCTTTTGAGGTATCAGAGATTCATGATAGCTGGAGGAGCTGGATTTTAAGCCCCAGGAGAAACTAGGTGATCAGATAACCTTTTCAGAGAGAGCTCGGTGGCAGCAGCCTGTAGGGTGCACTGGCAGAGTCAAAGAAGGCAGTCGGAGGCTGGTTCAGCCACGCAAGGTGAACAGGGGGCAGCGCCTTGTCTGAGGCCCAGGCAATGGTGCAGAGAGAATGGATTTGAGAGGTATTAAGGACTAGGGATTGACAGGGTTTAGAGACTGGGTGTGAGTGAGATGGAGCACTTGCTCTCCAATGAGACTTGGCATAAGGCGGATGAAGAGAGAAAGATGCTGATTTCACTCCTGTATGTGCTGGATTTTATTTTATTATTATAATTATTATTGTTTTAGGGCCGCGCCCACAGCATATGGAAGTTTCCAGGCTAGGGGTCGAATCAGAGCTGCAGCTGCTTGCCCACACCAGAGCTCACAGCAATGCCAGATCCTTAACCCACTGAACAGGGCCAGGGATGAACCCACATCCTCGTGAATACTAGTCAGGTTTGTTACCACTGAGCCACAGCAGGAACTTACTCTATATGTGTTGGATTTTAGATTTCTGTGGGATAGGCTCATTTTTTCCTCTTCTCCAGTTCTGACTGCTAGCCTTCTGCCTCATAGCATTCTTTACATGGATTAACACACTCCTCTTTTTTTTTTTTTTTTTTTTTTTTTAACGGCTTCGTCCCATGGCACTTGGAAGTTCCTGGGCCAGGGGTCAAATCAGAGCCTTGGCTGCCGGCCTATGCCACAGCCACAGCAACATGGAATCTGAGCAGCAATGCCGTATCCTAACCCACTGAACAAGGCCAGGGATCGAACCAGCATCCTCACGGATACTAGTCAGGTTTGTTAATGCTGAGCCACAACAGGAATTCTGGATTAATACACTCTTGAAGTCATGGTTATCAGTCTTTTAAGCTAGGTAAAAAAAAAAACCAACCTCTGATTATGTGTTAATTTGATTCTCAGAGGGGCAAACATTCCTCCTTTTAGGATTTTGGGGTGGTACTCATTGTTTACCCAGTACTACCTTGACTTGGCTATAGTTTGTCAAAGAGAACTTTCAGCATTTCTATCTGGAGTACTAAAGAACAGCAGTGGTTCTGGCAAATATTAGCAATTGGGACTGGAATTGTGAGATGTTCCATTTTGTTATGTCTAATTGGGGAATATACTAGAATTATGATATCATAGAATGTCAGACTGGATAGGACTTTCAAAGAGAAGGAAAATTAGCATTTATTGAGCGTATAATATGTACCCAGCATTTTGCTAGAATCCTCTCGTATATATTACTTCAAATAATCTTGATAACATGCTTGTAAGTTATTTCTCCTGTTTTGCAAATGGAAATAGCTACTTATCCTCAGAGGATAAGTAGGTAAAATTCACCCAGTCATGAAGTATATTGTTTAGAGCAGTTAGAAGATGGGAGGGAAGCCCATATCACCCTTAGTACCTCATGCCAAAGATATGAAAATTGGTTCTTAGAAGGCAAAATGTGGTCTTTTCTTATGTGTAAAACATGATAAACAAATATCAGTATATATAAAGATTTAGAATTTTATGGAGGCAATTATGTAAAGTGTCTACTACAAAGACTCTTTAAGGGCGGTGATAATTTAAAAAATGTTGGGAAACACTTATTTAGATCCCATTTCCCATTTTTTACTTTCTTTCCTTTTGCAGAATTCTTTGTTGTTTCACCTGAAACCTCATGTTGAACAGGTAAAACACAACAGTGTTGGTTTAAATGTCCCTGGGGAAAGGACCTAGAGTCACTCCATTTCCTTTTTCCGCCCCTTCTGCAGAGGCTCTGGAGGTACTTATATGGAAGCTTAGAGCTTCTGAGCATCCTCTTTCGAATATCAGAGGAACAATCTAACCTCTTCATTTTGCAGATGAGTAAATTGAGGCACACTTTGACCACATTGAACTTCTCCAGTCATTTTACTGTTTTGAGGCCATGCACAAAGTGGAACTGGATCAGGCTTTCTACCTTGAGGCTATCACACCAGGAGATGGGACGAGAAAGAAAAGCCTGAGTAGAGGTTAAGGGAAAGAATGTTTACAGAGATGAGCAGAGAAATAAGCAAGTAGAGATGTTCAAGAAGTATACTCATCACAAACACAAAAATTTTTCTTTGTAACTGTGTAAAGTGACAGGTATTAAGGAGATTTACAGTATTGATCATTTCAAAGGAGTTCCTACTGTGATGCAATGGGATCAGCAGCTTCTCTGCAGTGCCAGAATGCAGGTTCCATCCCCACCCAGCACAGTGGGTTAAAGGATCTGGCGTTGCTGATTCTGCAAGTGTGGCTTGAATCTGATTCCTGGCCCAGCAACTCCAAATACCATGGGATAGCCAAAAAAGAAAAAAACATGTATATATACATAAATATCAAATCATTATGTGGTACACCTGAAATTAATAAAAAGTGTCAATTATACCTCAATTTTTATTTATTATTTTCTTTTTTATGATTTTAACTTTCTCCATTATAGTTGGTATACAGTGTTCTGTCAATTTCTACTGTACAGCAAAGGGAGCCAGTCATACATATATATATATATATATATATATATATATTCCTTTTCTCACATAATCCTCCATCATGTTCCATCATGAGTGACTAGATATAGTTCCCTGTGCTATACAGCAGGATCTCATTGCTTATCCATTCCAAATCCAATAGTTTGCATCTATTGACCCCAGACTCCCAGTCCATCCCACTCCCTCCCCCTCCCCCTCCCCCTTAGCAACCACAAGTCTGTTCTCCAAGTCCTTGAGTTTCTTTTCTGTGGAAAGTTTTGTGCCATATATTAGATTCCAGACATAGTGATACCATATGGTATTTGTCTTTATATTTCTGACTTGACTTCACTTAGTATGAGAGTCTCTAGTTCCATCCATGTTGCTGCAAATGGCATTATTTTGTTCTTTTTTATGGCTGAGTAGTATTCCATTGTGTATATATACCACATCTTCTCAATCCGTTCATCTATCGATGGACATTTAGGTTGTTTCCATGTCTTGGCTATTGTGAATAGCGCTGCAGTGAACAAACGGGTACATGTATCTTTTTCGATGACAGTTTTACCCAGATATATGTCCAAGAGTGGGATTGCTGAGTCATATTGTGGTTCTATATTTAGTTTTCTGGGGTACCTCCATACTGTTTTCCATAGTGGTCATACCAATTTACATTACCATCAACAGTGTAGGGATGGTACCCTTTTCTCCACACCCTTGCCAGCATTTGTTATTTATATACCTCAATTTAAATAAATAATTTTTTAAAAAGGACACTGTTATCAATGACAGTAAATGGAGAGGTTAGCAAGGATTGAGACATGACAGTGTAAAATTTTCTGGTCGCTTGTGATGGTAGTTTCAGAATAGTGTACAGGCAGAACTTGATTTCACAGGAGATTGTACATATTTCAGACTTTGTAAGCAAAAATCCTGAGGATGCTAACTTTGCTAACAATTTCAACTAATTATACAATACCCTTTCATAACTGGATAGAGACATCAATACATTAATCACATCAAATTGACAAAACTGTTTTTAGTCCATTGTATTAGGATGGGCTTTAGCCAAGAATTAGAATCAAAGCAAATAATGCACACAGATGAATGCCTTCAGAAGAGACCTCAATAAACACAGGCTTAATGTATATTTGATTTTATAGACTGTCTAGAACACAGAAATTAACCTGAGGATGAAAAAAAGAAAAAAATATATATATTGTGATGAGAAAGAGGCATAACTGAAAGAAAAATACACTTGAAAATCTTCATTTGGTTCCATAGAATGCTTCTAGCTTATTTTACATGTACTTTTATCTTTGAGTGACATAGTTACCATTTGATATTGTTAGACAATTTTCTTTTTTTTTTCTTTTTAGGCTTGCACCTGAGGTATATGGAGGTTCCCAGGCTAGGGGTCAAATCAGAGCTAGAGCTGCTGGCCTATGCCACAGCCAGAGCAACACAGGATCCAAGCCAAGTCTTCGACCTACACCACAGCTCATGGCAATGCCAGATCCTTATCCAACTGAGCGAGACTAAGGATTTAGCCTATAACTTCATGGTTCCTTGAAGAACCGTGTTGGATTTGTTTCCACTGCGCCATAATGGGAACTCCTGTTAGAAAAATTATTATTTGGAGTTCCCGTCGTGGCGCAGTGGTTAACGAATCTGACTAGGAACCATGAGGTTGCGGGTTCGGTCCCTGCCTTTCCTCAGTGGGTTAAGGATCCGGCATTGCCGTGAGCTGTGGTGTAGGTTGCAGATGCGGCTTGGATCCCGCGTTGCTGTGGCTCTGGCGTAGGCCGGTGGATACAGCTCCGATTCAACCCCTAGCCTGGGAACCTCCATATGCCGCGGGAGTGGCCCAAGAAATAGCAAAAAGCCAAAAAAAAAAAATTATTATTTGCATGACTCAACAAATTTTATTTGGGTGTTAGTAATTGTGTTTTAATATGAAGGACAAACTGTAATTTTTATATATTTAATTATTTTAATTTTTTTCCATTATAGCTGGTTTACAGTGTTCTGTCAATTTTCTCCTATCCAGCATGGTGACCCAGTTACACATACATGTATAGATTCCCTTTTTTTTTCACATTATCATGATCCGTTATAAGTGACTAGAAGAGTTTCCAGTGCTACACAGCAGGATCTCATTGCTTATCTATTTCAAAGGCAATAGTCTGCATCTATTAAACCCGAGATCCCAATCCATCAAACTGCCTCCCCCTCCCCCTTGGCAACCCTCCCCCTTGGCAACCACAAGTGTATTCTCCAAGTCCCTGATTTTCTTCTCTGTGGAAAGGTTCATTGTGCCAAATATTAGATTCCAAATGTACGTGGTATCTCATGGTATTTGGCTTTCTCTATCTGATTTCACTCAGTATAAGAGTCTCTAGTTCCATCTATGTTGCTGCAAATGGCATTATTTTGCTCTTTTTTATGGCTGAGTAGTACTCCATTGTGTATATATACCACTTCTTTCTAATACAATCATCTGTTG
Organism: Phacochoerus africanus; assembly: GCF_016906955.1. Taxonomy (NCBI): domain Eukaryota; kingdom Metazoa; phylum Chordata; class Mammalia; order Artiodactyla; family Suidae; genus Phacochoerus; species Phacochoerus africanus. The sequence continues at coordinate 32,928,729 of NC_062556.1, read as the reverse complement.
ATGGACATTTAGGTTGTTTCCATGTCTTGGCTATTGTGACTAGTGCTGCAATGAACATGCAGGTGCAAGTGTCTTTTTTTCAAGGAAAGTTTTGTCTGGATATATGTCCAAGAGTGGGATTGCTGGGTCATATGGTAGCTCTATGTATAGTTTTCTAAGATACCTCCGTACTGTTCTCCATAGTGGTTGTACGAGCTTACATTCCCACCAACAGTGAAGGGGGGTTCCCTTTTCTCCACACCCACTCCATCATTTGTTATTTGTGGACTTATTAATGATGGCCATTCTGACTGGTGTAGGTGGTATCTCATGGGAGTTTTGATTTGCATTTCTCTAATAATCAGGGACGTTGAGCATTGTTTCATGTGCTTGTTGGCCATCTGTATATCTTCCTTGGAGAAATGTCTTTTGCCCATTTTTCCATTGGGTTGTTGACTTTTTTGCTGTTGAGTTGTATAAGTTGTTTGTATATTTTAGAGATTAAGCCCTTGTCTGTTGTATCATTTGAAACTATTTTCTCCCATTCTGTAAGTTGTCTTTTTGTTTTCTTTTGGGTTTCCTTTGCTGTGCAAAAGCTTGTCAGTTTGATTAGGCCCCATTGGTTTATTTTTGCTCTTATTTCTGTTGCTTTGGGAGACTGACCTGAGAAAACATTTGTAAGGCTGATGTCAAAGAATGTTTTGCCTATGTTCTCTTCCAGGAGTTGGATGGTGTCTTGTCTTATATTGAAGTCTTTCAGCCATTTTGAGTTTACTTTGCTGCATGGTGTGAGGGTGTGTTCTAGCTTCATTGATTTACATGCAGCTGTCCAGGTTTTCTATCAATACTTATTGAAAAGACTGTCTTTTTCCCATTTTATGTTCTTGCCTCCTTTCTCAAAGATTAATTGACCGTAGGTGTCTGGGTTTATTTCTGCATTCTCTATTCTGTTCCATTGGTCTGTATGTCTGTTTTGATACTAGCACCACACTGTCTTGATGACTGTGGCTTTGTAGTATTTCTTGAAGTCTGGGAGAATTATGCCTCCTGCTTGGTTTTTGTTTCTCAGGATTGCTTTGGCGATTCTGGGTCTTTTGTGGTTCCATATAAATTTTTGGATTGTTTGTTCTAGTTCTGTGAAAAATGTAGAATGGGTAATTTGATAGGGATTGCTTTGAATCTGTAGATTGCTTTGAATTGTACGTACATTTTTTACAATATTAATTTTTTCCAACCCAGGAGCATGGAATGTCTTTCCATTTCTTTACGTCTTCTTTAACTTCCTTGATTAATGTTTTATAGTATTCAGCATATAAATCTTTCATCTCCTTGGTCAGGTTTATTCCCAGGTATTTGATATTTTGGTATGCAATTTTAAAAGGTATTGTATTTTTATATTCCTTTTCTAGTATTTCATTGTTAGGGTACAGAAATGCAACTGATTTCTGAATGTTAATTTTATATCCTGCTACTTTGCTGAATTTGTTGGTCAGTTCAAGTAGTTTTTGGGTTGAGTCCTTAGGGTTTTCTATATATGGTATCATGTCATCTGCATTCAGTGACAGTTTTACCTCTTCTCTTCCTATTTGAACACCTTTTTTTTCTTTTGTTTGTCTGATTGCTGTGGCTAGGACTTCCAGTACTATGTTGAATAACAGTGCTGAGAGTGGGCATCCTTGTCTTGTTCCCGATTTTAGTGGGAAGGCTTTCAGCTTTTCTCCATTGAGTATTATATTTGTTGTGGGTTTGTCATAAACGGCTTTGATTATGTTAAGGTATGTTCCCTCTATACCCACTTTGGTAAGAGTTTTGATTATGAATGGATGTTGGACTTTGTCATATGCTTTTTCTGCATCTATTGAAATGATTTTTTTTTTGTCTTTTTGCCATTTCTTGGGCTGCTCCCATGGCATATGGAGGGTCCCAGGCTAGGGGTCTAATCGGAGCTGAGCTGCCAGCCTATGCCAGAGCCACAGCAACGTGGGATCCGAGCAGCGTCTGCGACCCACTCCACAGCTCATGGCAATGCCAGATAGTTAACCCACTGACCAAGGGCAGGGATCGAACCCACAACCTCATGGTTCCTAGTCAGATTCGTTAAGCACTGAGCCACGACGGGAACTCTGATCACGTGGTTTTTGACTTTTCTTTTGTTAATGTGGTGTATGATGTTGATTGATTTGCATACGTTGCACCATCCTTGTGCACCAGGGATGAATCCCACCTTTTCGTGGTGTATGATCTTTTTTATATGTTGTTGGATTCAGATGGCTAAAATTTTGTTGAGAAGTTTTGCATCTATATTCATTAAAGATATTGGCCTATAGTTTTCTTTTTTGGTGGTATCTTTGTCTGGTTTTGGAATTAGGGTGATGGTGGCATCATAGAATGTCTTTGGGAGTGTTTAAACTATAATCTTAACAACACTCTCGATAGTTTCTTAATTCCTTTTTGCTACTTATTTCATATATTGGAAGTGTGATCTGGTAGTGACATGTAATACTTTCAACTATTAATATGAGTTAATGTAAATTAGCTAATATTAAGGAATATTACTGTTCTCTTTTAAATGGCTTTATCATCTACAAACATGGGCATATTAATTTTCTAATCAAAACATCCTGGGAAACTATTAAGTGTGACATTAAACTGTGTTATACTAATTATATTCTCTATAAAAAATTTCTATCTGAACCTACAGTGTAAGACCCTGGAGAAAACTTAGCAGAGGACAAATTACTTAAATGTGTTGTAAGAAAAATCACATATGCATGTAATAATTTTGCTTTCCATACCTACCTTAAATCAACTTTTTTGTCCACAGTGATTTGTTATGGTAATAAGATCTTCTTCACCTTCCTAAACAGATTTTTTTTTTTGAACAATGTTAAAGCCTGTGTGAATGTGTATCATCACAAAGGGAAGAACTGGCGTTATTGTGAACATTTGTCCAAAATTAATATTCTTTTCTCACTGGAATACTACTCTCATTGAAGAAAAAGAAATAACCCAACAAAAGTATTTGTGATAAACCAAGGGGGGGGGATAATTTAGCAGGGGTCAGAAAATATTTTTCTATAAAGGATCAGACAGCCAATATTTTAGGCTTCGCAGGCCATATAGGCTCTGTCTGAAGTATGCTTCAGTTGTCAAGCCAAAGCAATTAAAGACACTATGTGAAAGATCAGGCAAAACTGTGTTTCGATAACATTCTCTTTATAATAATACATGGCAGCTTGTTCCTGCTGTGGCATAGCAGGTTAGTGATCTGGCATTGCTGCAGCTGTGGCATAGGTCACAGCTCCAGCTCCTATTCAGTCCCTGACCTAGGAACTTCCAAATGCTGTGGGTATAGCCGGGGGAAAAAAAAAAAGATGGCAGATCAAAATTATAGTCAGATACCACTTCATACCTAATAGCATGGCTAAATTCAAAAAGTCAGGTTTAAAAACGTTATTGGCAAGTATGTGGCAATGGTCATGGGAATGTGGAAATGGTGCAGCCACTTTGGAAAAGGCTGACAGTTTCTTAAACTGTTAACATGTCACCCAGCAATTCCTCTTCTGTGCATATATCCAAGAGAAAGACTTATGCCCACAAAAAAACCTTGCACATGAATATTTACAGTAGCATTATTCATAATAGTCAAAAGGTAGGAAAAAAATCCAAATGACCAACAACTGATGAATGTATAAGCAAAATGTGCTCTATCTTTACAATGAAATATTACCCAGGGTTTTAGGGATATGTTTGAGAAGAGGTTTGGTGACAACTAATAGGTGAAAGTCAGGAATGCTGCTATACATCTTATAATGCAAAGGAAAGTTTCCCTCATACAAAGAGTTATCCATCTCCAGAAATTAATGGTGCCATGATTGAGAAATACTGGTGTAGACACATACATTATATGACTATATCAGTGATCATTCTGTGGGTATGATTTGCTTTTTCTCACCTAATATTTTATTGTAAAACAGTAATTTTTATTAATTTTTAATTGTAGATTATTTACAATAGTGTATTAGTTTCAGCTGTACAATACAGTGATTCAGTTATATATATTCTTTTTCAGGTTCTTTTCCTTCACAGGTTATTACAAAATATTGAGTATAGTTCCCTATGCTATACGGTAGGTCCTGTTGGTTATCTATTTTATATATAGTAGTGTGTATGTGTTAATCTCAACCTCCTAATTTACCTCCCCACCCTTTCCCCTTTGGTAATCATAAATTAGTTTTCTATGTCTGTGGGTCTCTTTTTGTTTTGGAAATAAGTTCATTTGTATCCTTTTTTTTTTTTTTTTTAGATTCCACATATAGATGATATTCCTCTTTCTGTTTGACTCACTTCACTATGATAAACTCTAGGTCCATACATGTTGTTGCAAATCACAAGATTTCATTATTTTTTATGGCTGAGTAATATTCCATTATATCACATCACATCTTCTTTATCCATTCATTAAAACAGCAGCAATTTAACCAAGACATACAACATGTGGAAAGCGTGGAGGAAGCCATGCCTCAAATCTGGTTTGGTACGCAGTGCTGTTCTGTCTTGCCATCAAGGCTTTGGAATGAAAAGTGCAAAGTTGGTGAAAATGGCCATTCAAATACCTCATTGAGCACAAAGTGGTATTCCACCACTATTGTTAGGTGGTAAAGCAGTGGTGAAAGCAGTAAAGTTAAATCAATTAGGTTTTTTATTAGGCTTTTTCTTTTTCTTTTTTTTTTTTCATTTTATGGCTGCACCCATAGCATATGAAGTTTCTAGGCCAAGGATTGAATATGAGATACAGCTGGGACCTACAATCCTTTAACCCACTGTACCTGGCTGGGGATCAAACCTGTATCTGAGCAGGACCTTAATCCACTGTGCTACTTGGTGAACTCCTAGGCTTGTTATAAATGGTTCTTATTTTAATGCACTGACCACCTGGAAAGCATTCATGGCAAAGGACTGAATTTGTAGTTTAGCTTTAAACTGAAAGAGGGAAATGTAGTGGTTTTCCTTGTTTCCTAGCCCTTCACCTCTGTACTAATTTAAGGGAGAGAAAGGAAATGCATGGGAGAGGAGAGAATAAAAGAAAGAGGAAAAGCAGGTAGAAGAGGGAATAGTTTTGATTACTCAAAATTAAAAAAAACCAAAGTCATCATAATAGCAAATTAATTATTTCATTTTTCCCTATATGAACTTAATAGCTCATTGTAGACTCGGTGACAACAAACTAAAATTTTCTGAAGGAGTAGGAAGGGTTAAGAGAGCTATCTTTAAGTTCGTATATTTCTGTTAGTTTGTGTATTTGTTAAAAACTTGATGTGAAAAAAATCCCTTATTTTCATACCAAAAATTCCTTCTTGATATGAAACACTTCCAATAAACAGAAAATAATAGAAAATAAAATAGACACAAATATACCCATCACCAAGATTAAATGTTAACACTTTGCTAGATTTACTTCATATCTTTCCCTTTTAATAGATAAAACATTTACAAATACTTTAGCTATAATATTTTAGCTTTAATTCCTTACCCCTTCTTCCTTTCCTCTCTGGAAATGGTGACATTGTTGTTTCTATTTCCCTCCTGTTTTATGCAGTGTTACCACCCACCCACACACATCTACTACATTTATATATATTTATTTATTTTTGAGATTTGTCCACATGTAGGCTTGGTTATTTGTCTTAAATGCAGTATAGAATTCTACTGTATAACAAGCCTCCCTGCATTTTATTTTTTCCCTGACTGTAGGATGGTTAAATCCTTTACCCCATTTTGCTCTTACTAATGTTCAAGAAATACCTTTGTACAGCATATTTGTGCTTCTCCAAGGAGTCATCCAAACATGGAATTGCTAGGTCATAGGTACCTTCTCCAATAGTCGGTATTTCCAAGTTGCTGCCTAAACTGGATGTACCAGTTTTGTACTCCTATCCTCTGTGCAGAAATCCTTACATCTTGGTCAAAACTCGGTGACATGGAAATTTGTAGTATCTGCCAGTCTGATGAGGGTAAGAAGGTATCTCATGAAATTGTCATTAAAAAAGAATTGAACGGGAATGAGCTATCCTTTCCTTCAACTTTTTCCAATTTTCTCTCTTGTATAGTTATTAAGATTGAACCCTCACAAAGATTTCATTACTAATTGTCTGGATGTTGAGACTGAACAGAAATGATAAAGAAACATAGTCCTGGATTCCAAGCTTCTCCAGGCCTGCCTTTCATTTCATTCAACTTTGTCCCTGCCTGGGGCATCTGGCCTGGCACAAGGTAGCACCTCCCAAATTGCTGACTCAGTAGGGTATACCATATCCTTCTTGTTGGGGCATCAGAATGAGGGGCAGTACATGTGGTTGTGAGGTTTAAATAATAAGTACATAGAAAATGTACTTTAAAACATGCAATTTAGATAAAGTTATTATTTTCACGGGTGTATTGTAGTTGCAAAGAATTTCTATAAGAAAAATTTCAGAGTGGAATTCCTGTCATGGCCCAGTGGGTTAAAAACCTGACTAGTATCCATGAGGATATGGGTTCCACCCCTGGCCTCCCTCAGCGGGTTAAGGATCTGGTGTTGCCGAAAGCTGTGGCATACGTTGCAGATGTGGCTTGGATCCCATGCTGCTGTGACTGCTGCCGACTGCTGCCGGCCACTGCAGCTCTGATTCTACCCCTAGCCTGGGAAATTCCGTATGCTGCAGGTGTGGCCATAAAAAGAAAATAAATAAATAAATAAATAAATAAATTTGAGTATTCTATGTAAAGCTTGAAAATTAATTATAGTAGCTCCTGCTTACTTAATACCTTCTACATGCCAAGTGCCTGAGAAAGAAAAGAGCAGTCCTTGACATTAGGGAACTAGTTGCCACTTCTAGCCAGGCCTCAGTGTTTTTAGAAGCTGGCCTGTCACTCACAGAGAGGCCCTTTTTTTTCTCGTGGACACAACCAATCACACAGAATAGTGGCCAAATCACAATACACTAGGAATAACTGCTTCTCCTTTGTCAGCTTTTGCTTCATTCTTTAGCCTGCCATCCTTCTACATAGGATTTACTAAGATATCCAATTACTGATCTGCCCCCAATCCCTGGCGGCACTGAAAACCAGAGTAACCCTTTTCACTTTACTTTGGAGGAGTCTTCCAAAATCACCTCACCCAAAGGTCAAGTACTTTAAGTCCTGTTGGGACTTAAGCCTCTTACTGAGAAACCCCATGTTCTCCACAGGGCAGGTTCTCATTCCTTAGGATAACCTCTACTTTTCAACTACAGGTGTTCTTCCTGGTGGTCTTTGGTGGGAGGGGCTTTCACAGACATTGCTAAGAACCTTACATATGCTCTCTTATTTAAGCCTGACAGGATTTCTGTTAGTTAGGTATTATTACTGTCTGCTTTTGCAGATGGAAAGGCAAAGAAAGAAATTTTAACATCACCCCCCCATCACATACCTAGTAAATAACACTATTTTGGTCTAATGGTAAGCAAAAAATACATAGGTCCATGTAGGAAATACTTGCAGTTCTCCTGACCTTTCTGTTTTTCTGGTCTTTCCTCTAAAGATCAGGTGCTCTTTAAGGACAGGGACTAGCACAGAAAGTTTGGTACAGTAAAAAGAAATATTAAAAAACCAAAAAACCCCTGAAAACTGTAGAGTGAAGACTTACTTGTAACTAAGGCTCATTTTCTCAACCTCTGTGATAAACTCCTGAGTTCCTGGAGTTGTTTCTAAGTACTGAAATCAGTACTGCATGTTTACCCACACCACCTCCGTGTAGTCAGAAGGTGGAAGCTTAAGGAAATAGTTCAAAGAGAAAGACTGCTTTTAAGGGGGAAAGAAAGCACACTTATGTGTGGGAAAACTGCTTTGGCCTTGTAGCTTGACCTTGGCTATACACAATAAACTCTTCTGAATGCTTTCAGCTCAAGGCACTTCATTACATGCCCTTTAAGTTTTTCAACTCTTTGCTCTCGACTTCTCTTGCCTTGGCTCCTGCCTGGAATGCCTTTTATCGGAAGGCCCCACCACTCTTTTTTTTCCAAGAAAATCTTTGCATCCTTCCTCTCTTCTTTCCGAATCTCCTCCTTCACATTTAATCTCTCTCCCTTTGTTCTCAATTAACTTTAAAAATAACTGCTATAACAACTACATTATTTTGTTATTTGTGTAAGGATTTGCGAAGCACAGTAGACTGTGAGCTCCTTAAGGTGGTGGCCGCCTCTGCCACCTCTGGGCGGGCTCCCAGCACTAAGGCGTCCGGCAGGCGCTCTGGCAATCTGTCGAGAAGGCACCCTTTAGGAGCATCTTGGGTGCTGTGGTTCTCTCTCTCCTGGCACCCCTTCAAGTACAGATTCCAGAACTACTTTTCCAGGTGGTCGTCACACGCTGCATCCCAAGACGTGCATGGAGGGTTCGCAGATGGTTGCACATCCCAGCGCTGTTCAAATGGTGGTGCAGGGCGGATCTTGCCTGCCTCCCAAGTTATCAGGAATCCGTCCTTCAAATTAAAAAAAAAAAAAAAAACAAAAAAACAAAAAACCAACCAACCAAACAAAAAAAAAACCGGACGGGCTTCCTCCGGATCAATTCTTCCCGCTTCCCCAAACCTGATCCCCTCCCTGTGCCCTCAGTGAATTGCAGGAACCGCCCGAGGCTTGAGCTGCCAACGAACGGCCATCACAGCCAATCACATTTCTCTTTGCCCGGAAGGGGCGGTCCCCGGGAGTGTCACTGACCGCGCGGCGCGGGATTGGCTGGTCCCGGCGGTCCGCGACCGGCGGGAGTTTTCGGATGTGCTGGCGGCGGCCCCGGGAAGCAGCGGTTGGGCTGAACCTGGCTGGCTGCTTGGGCGGTGGGATCCGGAAGACGAGTCCGCCAGGGACCCCTGGGCTCCCTCACGTGGCTGGCAAAGCTCCTGCCTTCTTTCCTCTCCTGTCGCTCCAGAGCTGCGGGGAAGCATGGATCGGCACCGGCCACGGCAGCACCACCCGACGGCTGAGGCTCCCTACCCCTCCTCCGCCTCGCTCCGCAGCTGCCGGGAAGGCAAGATGCCTCGCAGGAAGGGTCCCCAGCACCCTCCCCCGCCTGGCGGCCGCGAGGAGCCGGGAGAGAAACGCCCCAAGTTTGTAAGTTTGGCCTGGTGGTGGGGTGGGGCAGCTCTTTCCGTGCATCTGGGCTCAATCCCTGGTCCTTCAGTTTCATTCAACTCTGACCAGGCTGACAGCGTGGGTGGGTTCACAGGGCCTATGTGGGGGCTACATTTTGTTCTAGATTTTCAGAGCTGCCATTCTCTTCATAGATTTACGACGGCAGGGTCCAATTCTATTTGGATCCTTTGAAAACTACACTGATCATTGTGGGGCTCCCAATTTTTTAAGGCTGACGAGAGAAGCAGTTCAAATGTATTGACGTCACCTAGGTGGGCTTTGCATATTTTAGGTTAAACTTGTCCTTCCCCCGCCTAGCGTCTGAGGGTATGAGATAATATCGAAGTGAATTCTTAGGTGAGAGTAGTTCTTTTTCTGCTTAATATTTTAATCCAAGAAGAACTTTTAGAAGTAGATTGTAATTTTCCAAGTTGAAACTGCCGGCTTTAAAACTTGGCGGGCCATGTGGTCATTGCTAAAGAATGTTTTGTTTAAAAGGGAAAGAAGTCGAAGTATGAGAAACCCGCTATTCTGGTTGCTTCTCTTACTCACTGTAACAGTCAAGGGAGGTGTGGTGATTAGCTCCTTGCCAGTCTTTTTGTTGGCATAAAGTAGTGAAAGAATAGGCAGTGAAGATTGTGTGTGTGTGTGTGTGTGTGTAAATAAATGACATGTCACATAGCAGGTTGATAGATTTGGGGTGAGAGTAACAGAATTGAAAATTTAATACTGATCCCTCCATTTTACCTAGGAATATAGAAAAACATTTTTGTTTTTAGTGAAATTTTACAGTTCAGCGTGTGCCTTCTGTGAACAAATGGAAGTTGTTGGGAATGTAATTCAGGATACACAAACTAAGGAAATAAAGACTTGTGGAGGAGTGAGTAGCTCATATCACAGTTAATAATAATGATAGATGAATAAAATGGAGAACAGAGCTATGAGATATTTCAGAATACTGAAAATGAGGGACAATGTGGATTAATTACACAAAGTTAAGTATTGAGATGCTATAGGAATGGTGAAATTTTGCAGGGGATCAACTATGCTATTGACAGTTATCTTGACAGAGCTGAGGAATAAATAAGGTAGGGTTAAATTGGCAATGAAAGATTCTATCCCACGTGAGCAGAATCCTCTGGGCAGTGACTTTTCTTCTTTTTATAGTGTATTCTCTGGGTTAATGTCATTCCATTTTGTTTCTGACTCCTGTGCTCCAGAACACATGAGGCGTGATTTTTTTTCTTTCACTCATTCTAGCAAAGAAGTCATGAAAACAGAACCTAAATTTTTAGGTTTAGTTTTCCTGAAGGATATATTAGGAGATGTGAATTCTAGTTGTCTGTGATGTTTTTCATTTCTTAGGTATGTTAAAAGCCTTGTTGTAAAGACGAAAAGATATCTAAAGATAATATTTCTAAGCCCTAACCAATAAACACATTTAAAATACTGTGTGTTTTCAGATAGTGCTCTGATTTAAATTATGACTTTAATTTAGAAATAATTTGGATTCTTTGTAATCTCGTGAACTAATTTAGATTCTTACTTGCATGGTCATTTCTTGGTATTTTCCATTTCACTAATTCTGTCATCAGCTATATCTAATCTATTTAATTTGTTCCGAATGTTTGAATCATCAATTATTATTTCTGTAAGTTCCATTTGCTTCTTTTTCATATCTGCCTGGTTATTCCTTGTTTTTTATTGTTTTATTTCTTTAGCATTTCCTATTTGACTCTTCTTATTTTTTGGCAGTTCTGGTATGTGCATCTTCGGACTGTTTACATTGACTTGCACTTGTGCAAGTGGCTTGGTCTCCCTCTATGTTTGTTAAGCTTTGTGTTTTCATTGCTTTATTTTAAGCTATCTTCTAAGAGGCCTAACTGGTGAGACTTTTCTCTGAAGGTGACTTGAGTCTGTTTCCACGAGGAGCCTGAGGGTGCCACTTCCCTACTGGAATAGACTTAGAGGGCTTGGAGTTCCAGAGGGCTCGGTATTCCAAACTCAAGGTAATCTTCTGAGCAGCTGCTCCCAGTCTGCCTACTTCTCATTGTTCTTGGTCCCACTCCAGTAACACTTGTTTATGGGGTGGAAGGTGATCTTTGGAGACCACCGCTTCCTCCGGGGATCTCAGCAGTGCCTCAAAAAGTGATTGTGCTGTCGTTTGGTCTGCTGTACTGCTGGATGTCAAGTCGGTTCTTGGCTTTCTCTCGATTTGGGATGAAGTGATGCTAATCTGAATCTCTTCAGGTCATTAGGTAACCTAGTTGCCTAGGGCAACTGCTTATGACTGGAACAAGTAATGCAGGTTGGTGATGGGAGAGGAGTAGGGATAATGTAGGTGTCTGGTGTTTGCACACTACGGAGCTGCAGGCAGGTACTGGAACTGGGGGCTAAACTGACCATTGGCTCCTGGTAAGAAGGCAGGAGCTCCAGCCCCCATTGAAATCCTGTTTCACTTTGAACCCAGGTAAAACAGACAAACAGTTGCTGTTGCCTCTTCTTCTTCTTTTTTTGTTTTGTTTCTAAGGCCACATTATGCAGCATATGGAAATTCCAAGGCCAAGGGTTGAATTGTAGCCCCAGCTGAGGCCTTGGCCACAGTCATAGCAACACCGGATCTGAGCTGCCTCTGCAATCTACACTATAGCTTGTGATGATGCCAGATCCTTAACATACTGAGCCAGGTCAGGGATTGGACCCGCATCCTCACAGAGACAATGTTGGGTCCTTAACCTGCTGAGCCACAACAGGAACCTCCTGGTTACTTTTGAATTATGTATAAAAGCATGTAGCATAGACCTTCTCCCCTAAGGTGTAAGTACAGCAGTGACAATGCTGGATCCTTAACTGCTGGGCCACCAGAGAGCTCAGAGGTTTTTTTACCTTGTCTATTAACATCTGCATGTCTACTGTGTTTGGTCATTGTTAGTAATAACAGTTAACCCTTGTGAGCGAGCAGAGCACTGTTCTAGGTGCTTCATAAATTTCAGCTCCTTTAATCCTTATAACAATCCTATGACATAGCAGATAGTGTTAATTAGCCTTGTTTGCTAGAAGATGAAACTGAGGTACAGAAGTTAAATTGCCTTAGGTCACACAGCTGCCAGTTGGTGAGACTGGGATTTGAACCTAGGCAAGCTGGTTCCAGCGTACACATCCTTAGACACTGTCCTGTATTTACTGTCCTGTGCCAATGGGAGTTTTACCCTTTACTGCTTCTTTTGTCATTTAGGAACTGTAACAATAGTTAGTCATGGCTTTAATGAGTATAGAATTAGTGACTTCCTGTTAGAGGTTGGTTGTAAAGTGGGACGAGGTATTTATTAGTGTGGAGAACTTTTGCTAATTGTACCGGGAACTTGAGAGTGAAATTGGAGTGGGCTTGCTTTGGGCCTTTTTGGAGGTGTGGCAGGCTGAATAAAGATTCCCACCCCCCTGCCAAAACGTATCCATGCCTTAATTCTTGGAACCTGTGAATATTACCTTATGACAAAAAAGGACATTATAGGCATTTTAGTTAAGACTTTTTAAATGGGGAGATTACTCTGGATTATCAGGGTGGACCTTAAAAGCCAACATATTTCTTTAGAGGGAGATAGAGGAGATTTGACAACAGAAGAGGAGGTGAGGTGACTACAAGGCAGAGATGGGGGAGGCAGTCACATGCTAGAGCATGTCAGCAGCCATCAGAAACCAGGGAGACAATACCATTCTCTCATGGAGCCTCCAGAGGGATATCAGCCCTGGTGACACCTTGCCTTTAGTCCAGTTGAATATATTTCTATTGTTTTAAGTTTAACTTTGTGGCAATTTGTTATGGCAGACATAGGAAACTAACAGCAGGTAGTTATGTGGATAACCACATTGAAAGGTGGGGTGCCACAGTTTATAAATACATGTTTTATGAGAACTATCAGATTCATTTAAATCTCTTCCTGTGGTATCATTTTATTTTGGAAGATTCATTTTGGGTGAATATAAGATTTGGAGTAACAACTAGAATCTTCATTCATCTGGAATAACAACTAGAACCTTCTGGAATAACAACTAGAACCTTCATTCATCTTGCTGTGCTGTATTGTTTTCATAGTTGCTTTAAAGCTAAGAAAAGGTGGAGGTGATTTCTGTGTCCCTTTTTGTATTTTTTTTGGCCATGCCTGCAACATGTGGAAGTTCCTCGGCCAGGGATTGAACCTGCGCCATAGCAGTGATGGAGCCCCTGCAATGACAAAGCCTGATCCTTAACCCACTGCACCGCAAGAGAATTCCTCTGTATCCTCTTTTTGAATTTATTTCTTCATTCAGTCCTCAGCTAACATGATGCTTTCAGTTGTCCTAGAGTTACTGGTCGAGAATTGGAGGTAATGTTCTTAGTTGAAGGCTTTAGGCACCTGAGTTTTATTCTTGTCAAAATTCCACCGAACCCATCAGGCACTGAAACCTTCATAAGGTAAAATCACTTTATTCTGACCAGTTTTCTAAGTACAATGATCTTTTCGATATCCGTGGAGATTGGCTCCAGGACCCTCCTTGGATACTAAAATCCATGGATGCTCAAATCCCTTATAGAAAATGGTATAGTGTTTGCATATAACTTACACACATCCTCCATTAAATCACTCTAAATTACTTATAATACCTAATACCACGTAAATGCTATGTATATGGAAACTAGTGTGCGGCAAATTCAAGTTTTATTTTTTGGAACTTTCTGAAATTTTTCCCCCCAAATATTTTTGATCTGTGGTTGGTTAAATCCTCATATGCAGAACCTGCTGATACAGAGGGTTGAATGTAAATTGCCCTAAATCATCCCAGAGTTTCTTTTCTTTCTATCCTTCTAATAGAGATAATAGTCTACTGTTGTTAGTATATGATTTATCAAAGGAAACAAAATATATCAAATGGCTTTTGGGGAGTACATTTAGCTGCTGGCAATAGATGATATATGGTATTTATAACTTCTGTATCACTCTGGATCTTTTCTTTGTGAGTACAAAGGGGTGGGGAAGGGATGATTATCTTAGATTTAGAGCAAGGTTTAATTGCTTTTTTCAAAGACTCACGTCTTTAATTATGAAGCAAGCAAACTGACATACATTTATTGCACTATGAAACTTTGCATCTCATCTAGTCTGTCTGGTGGCAATTGCTTCTGAACAGATGTTACTGAAACACCTTTGTGCAGTTGGTAGAATGCTAAAATTTGTCATGCTTTTATTATTGTTGTCTTAAATTAGCTCTACTTTATGGCATAACTTGATTGCTGTGTCCTAGAATCTTTATATATTTACTACCTTATAAATTGGATTTAAAATTGCCTTTTTATATAGAATGTAAATTAACATGCATATAACTTGTTTATGCTTACAGAATAATACAAGAAAAAAACCTCTATGTATAATACTAATGTAATTGTCTTTAATTCAGCACATAGTATCCTCCACACTAGGAATGAAATGATTGCTGTAGAATATGCTTACCATCACACTCTGCTTGTTTATCCCAGAAACTAATTTGGATCTATAAAATATAGATTAAGCATAACCTTTTACTTCATGAGGTATTAAGGATCAAAGCATGAGCTCTTTTTGAACAGGATCTACAAAGGTAACTCTTTCAATAGCAGCAGGGTGGCATCGAAATACCTTACCATCGGGAGTAATTTTCTCAAATAGCAAAATGAAATAATCATTATTAACTTAGGGGAGAATTTAAGAATTTCAGTAAGTTAAGTTTTGGTGCTGGAATATTTAAGTTATTAGCTAATTAATGAAAACTACCTGGAAATGCTTGCCATAGATTTTATTATTCAAATGATGTACTACCACCCTTTCTCACAGTGTTTTATTTATTTATTTTTATTTTTTTTTATTTTGTAGAAGAGGCATTATGAATAATATTTGTGAGCAGTGACTTGTACCACTTTTAGGACTTGGATTCCAGCTCTGTTACTTTTAGCTGTGTGAGCTTGGGCGAGTTCCTTAACCTCTCTCTGTGCCTGTTTCCTCATGTGTAAAATGAGGTTGTTGGGAAGATTAAGAGTTAATATGATGGGCCAAGAATGGTACTTGTTAACAGCATTGTAACCTCTATGTAAATATTTACCATTTTTAGGATGGTGGTTGTCAGCATTGGGAGTGATATTAGTGGTAGTATAATTTTTGCCTAGATTTTAGGGCACTGAGGTGTTACATTGGATATTTGGAGAACTTTCCTATACTGGAAAATCTTAATTGGGCTGGACTTTTTCCTTATGACAAGGCAGAGGCATTCTGTTCCCAGGTCTTATCATGGCATGTCTGGTGACATGTGGATTGATACAGACTTCTGATTCTTAGGGCTGAGTGATCAGAACAAGTCTCTGAAGCTTTCTGAGGGGTATGTTTTCATTTATAAAAGGAGGAGCATACACTATGAAACTTGGGTACCAAAGAAATGTACAAAAAGAAATTTGCAAAGGGAACAACTTCACATTTAGGAAAAAAAAATTCTTGTGATACTCCAGTGTATATTTGAAAGATGATAAAAATAACATCACCGTATAGATTTCAAACTCCGTATAACTCTTTATACTTATGGCTCTTTTACAAAACAGATTTACATATAAAATCCAAAACAAAACTATAAAACCAATAAAATAAAATTAACAACAGTAATTTAATGTGATTGATGAAGATGTTTTGTTGAAATTAAGTCATCATTGTTGGATTTAATAGTGGAAACATATGAGTGCGGTTTGCTGTTTTCGTTTTTGTCAACTTGACTCTGGATGGAAATGGAATCCCAGAGGCTGAGGAGGCTAAGCACAGATTGATGAATCCATAGGTCTAGCTCCACACTGTTGGTAGAGGCCTGTCATCTCACATTCCTGTTTTTCACAAGGTCTGGACTAGAGGTTCTGAGCGAAGTAGTACATTCTCATAAACCTGTTTATGATAAAAAGAAAAGAGCCATATGTAATATAGTTTTAGGAAATTGTATGAGACTGTTGAAAAACAGCAGAAAGAATCAGAGTCAAGACCACCAGCCTCTGTATTCATTTTTTTCTTGAAATGTAAACTTCCATAGCTTTGGGTACATGGATCCTTGAATAGTGCCATTTTGGAAATGTCAGAGCCTTTTGGAACTGAATTCTTCCTAAACGCAGGAGCTCCTGAAACCTGTGTGGCGTGATGTCCCTGTCAGTTTGCCTGATGACACCATATGCCACACAGATGCAGGCTGGGTTGCCAAAAGTTCCTGGTGGAATGTGGCTCTAGAATGGTTGTTCAGATTGTACAAGACATGCTTACTTTGTTTCTGATGCTTGAGATAACCTTGGAAAAATACAAAGGAACTTGGAGGAACTTGGAGATGACTTAAGAAGTTAGGAGAATCCTTGAACAGACCAAGGTTTTGCACCTTGAGTGTTTTGTCTCATGGTGAGCTAAAAGTGGTTAGTAAATATTTATCAGTAGCAAAGAATGCATACAATGTGCTTTGAAACAATTTACCTCTGAATGGTTTTCTATGGGTCAACATTTCCCTTGCATTCTTTAAAAGGTATATTTTATCATACAAAAGATATAGAACACCATGTACCTGCTGATCAGTAAGCTTCAGAAATGAAACATAAATACCATAGAAATGTTCATTTCTTCATTATTTTTATCTCCTTGTAATCTTTGCTCTTCATTTCTTACAGGGCTTTACAATTTTTTTTTTTCAACTTTGATTAGTATTTTTTATGGGGGGGGTGTGCTCCAATTTATGTCTGTTTCTTTCCTCTAAAAATTGATCTGTGAATGGAATTAGTATCCAATAACTTTCTAATCTCTCCATCTTTGAGCATCATAACCCATCTTAGATACGGGGAAAAAAGGGACGCAGTAGGATTTAATGTATCAAATATGTACTATGCGCAACCTGTGTGCTGAGGGCCTTGGGGTATACTCAAGTATGATCCACGTCAGACCTTCATGGATTAAAGATGGCTAAATAACCTGTTCATTGCTCTCCAAGGAAATTATTGCTAATTCTAGGTCATTCTAGATGTTAAAAAGAAAAATTGCATGCTTCTTTTGGAGTTAAGATGTAGAATTTCTTAAAACTCTCAGTAAGATATGTGGATTAATCTAATTGTATGACCCATAATATTACATTTTTGTGGCTAATTTTATTGTGAGGTATCTTCCCAGGATGTGTGTTGGGGGAAGTTTATCTTGTAATTGCTGCATTTTACCTGTTTATTTGGACATCATAAAAATGAAACTTTGTAACATTCAGTTTTTAACCAGGATTTCCAAATTGGTGACATTAATTATGGACTGTACTATACTATTAAACTGCTTTTGTTTATCAAAACCTTGGCTAGAATGCAATTCATAATGACAATCACAGTTTACTTCTAATGAAAAGTTTGACAGTCTGAGAAATGAACATGAAAAACAGAATGCACGTAATCTACACTCAGAAATTCAATGTGACAGTTTCATTTCTTTATAAAAGGTGATGGTCTCCAATTAAAGCCATGTTCTAACTGCACTCAGCCTCTCTCTGAGGGTATTAATTTGCTCTTATTGATATGTTATCTTGAGCCTCCTTTTGGTTGCTTTATGCATATGTTTGTAAGCTTTTGCAAGTCACCTCTCTCAGTGGTGCCTGGTATAGGCTTGAGCTTACAGTAGGAGTGTGCACACTTGGCTAATTGAAAATCTATGCAAAACTACTCTTGTAACCTTACACCGTCTGGTTCATTAATCCATTCATGATTAATTTAAATTTAAATGTTATTGATATACCCTAAATGTCTATTTTCTTTTTATAAAAGATTGCAGTGGTGGCGTGCAAGGGCGTGTAAAGACTACCAGAAATACATTTGGGTCATTGGAGAACTGAGGCTTCCTCCTCAAGCTCCTCCAGGGGCCTGGCAGCGTGGCTTTAGAGCCCGCCTCACTGCCCCTCCACCTCCAACCACTGTGATAAAGAGGGCTTGGCTGGATTCAGATGTGACTGTATGTCCTTGGGCAAATTAACTCCTGTGCCTCAGTTAGTCTTATCTGTAAAATGGAATAAATAATCATTGCACCGTGAGGATTAGTTGAAGCCTATTCTGATAGCTTAGGCACAGAGCCTAGTAGTTAATACATGACAGCTGTTTATTACTATGGCTCTTTCTGGATTTTCAGTGGGGTTAGGTCCCGATAAACCCATTTTAAGTCAAAAATATCATAAAGTCACAAATGCATTAAATAAGCCTAGTGTATGAAACATTATAGCTTAGTTTAAGTTACTTTAAACACTACCTTGGCCTATCATCACAGAGAAAAGTCATCTAACACAAAGGCTATTTTATAATAAAGTATTGAATATCTAATGTCATGTATTGAATACTGTATTGTAAGCAGAAATCAGACTAGTTGTCTGGGTTCAGACCGAGTGTTTCTCTCGTGATTGCATGGTTGCTCCCCTGCCCAGCATCTCAAGAACGTACCCTACTGCCTATTGCTAGCCTAGCAAAGGATCAAAATTTAAAATCTGAAGTATAGTTTCTATTGATTGAGTATTGCATTCACACTATTGTAAAGTTGCAACTTCTTAAATAGGGGACTGTCCAACTTTTGATTCTTTTTTGAACTCCAAAGTAGGGGAGAGCCTGTCCCTATAGCGTTGACTTCTCTTGGGCTGGTTATCTTGAAGGGCATGTGACAGGATTTCAGTTATTTACAGTGTTTTGACCCTTTACCCTGTTTTTCACCTCCCTTCCTCTCCCTCCCTCCATTCTTGCTGGACACTTGCATTGTGTTCAGGGACCTGGCCTTAATTCGAGTGGGGAACACACCAAGAGGCTTGGTCCCTGGACATATTCCCCTCCTTTCTCTTTTATCTAGACCTCCATCCCCTTGGCCTTACCTCTCTTTCTCTGTTAGCCTCTTGCTTGCACACTAAACACATAGCCCACAAAATAACCCAGGATTCCCTTTAAAACTAGATGGCTTCACATTCCTCGCCTCCTTAAACCTGACATAAGGTAGAATATAAATCAACAGTAGAAGCTCTTGTCCCCTTGCCCTGAGCCTGGAGTAACCTGTGGCTGACCTGTGTTGCTGCTTCCTGGTGACAGCCCCTCCAGCTCTGTGAACTGAAGCCCTTTAGACATCAGGAATCTATGGGCCCCTGATTATTGGGGTCTCTTGATCACAATCATTATCACAGTAGCCACACTTACTCAGTTCTCTTGGTGGGCTGGGCACTCCTTTAGTCACTTACCCCTAATATAGTGCTTTGAAGTAGGTAGCTCACTACCCTTGTGTTACACTTGCTGGAACTGAGGCCAGGAGAGAGGTTTGGAGACATTCTGAGATGCTGTAGCTGGGAACAGGGATGGGGGATGCAGACACAGCCAGGCTGGCCTCAGAGGCCTGGCTT
Source organism: Phacochoerus africanus (assembly GCF_016906955.1). NCBI lineage: Eukaryota > Metazoa > Chordata > Mammalia > Artiodactyla > Suidae > Phacochoerus > Phacochoerus africanus. Next base: position 32,909,191 of record NC_062556.1, on the reverse strand, counting down.
TGAGCTAACTCCTTGGTTACCTCCCTTTTTATTTCTCTCAGCATTTATGCTGAAACTGTTATCACTTTCTTTTTCTTCTCCATGGGCCTGATTCCTTTTTGTTGTAAACAGTTTTTTAAATTGAAAAAGTAATGCATAAACCTCTTAAAAAGTCCAACAATATGAAAGTTCAGAGTGAAATTCACTAAGACTCCCTAGTATCTCAGAGCAGCAATTCAGGTTTTCCCCATACAGAGGCAGTGATAACTTTTATTATTTTCTTTTGGAGCCTTTAACAATATTCCTTGTGTATGACTGTGTGTGTGTGTTGCACCCACTTGGTACCGCACGGGAACATGCCACAGCATTCTCTAAACTGATCTTAGAATTGGTTTCTCCCAACCCTTCACACACACCTTGATACTTTCTTCAGAGAGAAAATAAAGGCCATATTGCTTGAACTGGCTCAGTTTCCTGCTATTGCAGCTGTAATCTTCTTTATTTGCTACTCTTCATCTTTCCCCCTCCAACATCCACCGAAAGAAGTATCTGTTTTTCTATTCCAGGTTAATCCCTTTGCCACTGATCTTGACCCAGTTCCATTCCATGAGGCTGTTTCATTCTTCAAAGGCTCCATCCTGTAGGAATACTCAGATATCTTCAAGCTAAAGGAAACAGCGGAAGCAAAGCCAGACTCCCTTTCCAGCTTTCCCATGACCCTCTGCCCCTCTCAATGCCATGCTCTGTTTCTTTCCCTTATAGCCAAGTTCTCTGAATTAGTTGTTTTCATTTCTTCTGTAAATATTTGAATGCCCTTTATACCAAGGGTAGCACCAGTGGATATAGTTTGGTCTCTGACTTCCGGAGGCTTCTGTTCAGTTTTGCATGGAGAAGGGTGCAGACCTACAAGTGTGCATTGTTACCGGGGAATCTATATTGTGTCATTTTTAAGGACTCAGGCTATGCAACTAACCTGGGTTTAAGTCCTGGCTCTGAATTTAGTAGCTGTGTGACCTTGGAGAATTGCTTTTATTGTTGTTTATGATTGCATCTATGAAATGGGAACAGTAGTACCTATATTAGAGTTTAGACACGATGTTTCAATTTGCTATACTGGGGATTAACTTGTAAGTACTAGATGGCTCTTGGCTTGCTGCTGATGTTATGAGGGCATGGGCCGAGGGTAGAGTGTGCTCATAAAGGAGGGATTCAGACACCTCCCACTGATTCCTCAACTTTGTCCTTGCTTCTGTCATTCCACTGAAATTGCCTTGGCAGATCAATGACCACCAACCCAGTAGCTGATTTTAAAGCTTCATGTTACTGAATTTCTTCAAAGTATTAACACTGACCTCTCACTTCTTCAAACCTTTGCTGGAACTTGTTCTTCTCTTCTAATCTTTGTTCATCCCTCTTCTACACTCTTAAATTAGTGTTCCAAAATACAATCTCTTTGATTTTTTTTACTTTATACCTCCTTGCAGCATGAGCTCATTCATGTCATTAGCTTATACTACCACCTATATCAGTGCAGTTCAGTACAACTTTCTGCAGTGATGGAAATGTTGTTCTGGTGTGTCCAATTTGACAGTCACTAGCCACCTGTGAATTCACTGGGGCTGCATTTTTAATTTGATTTAATTTGAATTACCTTATGAAATAGCCATATGTGACAAGCGGCTAATGCCAGACTCTGGCCCACATTTATGTTTAAAGGGACTATTTGTGGCCTCAGAGTCTTCCTCTGTTAAGACAGACTGCTTTCAAATGATGTGACAGTGTTTCGTTTTGTTTGTTTGTTTGTTTTTTCTCTTGGATGATGTGCACATCTTTTTCAGGCAAAGATGATACACTTTCAATCTTTTTTCTCTTTTCTGTTCTGCATCCGTAATTTCTACTAATCTGTCCTCCACCTCGCTTATTCGTTCTTCTGACTCCTGTATTCTACTGTTAGCTGCTTCTAGTGAGTTTTTTATTTCAGTTATTGTATTTTGCATCTCTTCTTGTTTAAGTGTGATATCTTGTATCTCTTTGCTCAGTGTTTCCTGTAAGTTATCCATCCAGTTTATTTTCAATGTCTTGCATCATCTTCAGCATCAACAGTCTAAAGTCTTTTTCCTGGAGGCTGAGAATCGCTTAGCTGATTTTCTGGGGTTTTTCCTTTCTCCCTCATCTGAGTTATAGTTCTCTGTCTTTTCATTTGCATAGGTTTTTGGTGTGGTGACCTTTTTACAGATAGTAGAGTTGTAGCCTCTCTTTCTTCTGGTGTCTGCCCCCTTGTGGCTGAAGTCAGTATGGGGCTTGCTGTAGGCTTCCTGATGGGAGAGGTTGATGCCTGCCCACTGGTAGCTGATTCTAATCCCTCTGGTGGGTGGGGCTTAGTCTCTGGATGGGATTAGAGGCAGCTGTGTGCCTGAGGGGTCTTTAGGTAGCCTGTTTACTGAGGGGTGGGGCTGTGACCCCACCTGGATTGTTGTTTGGCCTGGGGCTTCTCAGTGCTGACTGATAGGTGGAGCCAGATTTTCCCAAAATGGCCACCTCCAGAGAAAGGCAGCTGCTGAATATTCCTGAGAGCTTTGCTTTCAATGTCTTTCCCTCCCGACAAGCCACATTCACCTCTGTTTTCCCAGGATGTCCTCCAAGAACTGCAGTCAGGTTTGACCCAGATTCCTATGGAGACCTTGCTCTGCCCTGGGACCCAGGGCTCGTGAAAGTCCGTGTGTGCCATTTAAGAATGGGGTCTCCGTTTCCCCCGGTCTTGTGGTGCTCCTGTGCACAAGCCCCACTGACCTTCAATGCCAGATGCTCCAGAGGCTCTTTCTCCCAGTGCCAGATCCCCACATGTGAGAGTTTGATGTGAGGCTCAGAACTCTCACTCCTGTAAGTGAGTTTCTGTGAACCAGTTAGTTTCCAGTCTGTGGGGCTTCCCACCTAGGAGGTATGGGGTTGTTTATATCGTGAAATCTCCCCTTCTACCTCTTGATGTGGCCTCCTCTTTTTCTTCTGGAGTAGGATATCTTTTTTAAGGTTTCTGGTCCATTTGGGTGAAGAATGCTCAGTCTTGAGTTGTGAATTTTGTTGTTTTTAGGAGAGAAGTTGAGCTCCAGTCCTTCTATTCCGCCATCTTAATCCAGTCTCCAAAGATGATACACTTTCATAGCCTCGGAAGATACACCCCCCCCCCAATGATAGGTTTATGAGAAAAACAGCATCAGTGATGACAGAAACAGGCATGGGATCACACCTGTTAGAATGGTTGTCATCAAGAAGTTAAGAGAGGACAAGTGTTGGTGAGGATGTGGGAGAAAAGGGAAACATTGTGCACCCTTGGTGGGAATAGAAACCAATTCAGCCACACTGAAAACAGTATGGCGGTTTTTTGAAAAATTAAAAATAGAACTTATGACTCATCAATCAGAGTTCTGGGTATATATCTAAAGGAAATGAAAACTACTATGCAGTCGGTCTTAAAAAGATATTTGCAGTCCCATGTTTATTGAAGCATTGTTTACACTGTCCAAGGTATGGAAGCAACCTAAGTGTCCATCACCAGATGAATGGATAAAGAAGATATAATATATATGCATATATACACAATGGACTGTTATTCACTCATGAGAAAGAAGGATATATTCTCCCATTTGTGACAACATAGATGGACCTTGAGAGCATTATGTCCAGCGAGATAAGCAAGAGGAAGAAAGAAACTTACTGTATGATATTACTTTTCTGTGGAATCTGAAAAAGAAGGGTGGGGAAATGTGTTAAAGAAGATAAGCTTTGGGGAGATGTTAGAGGGTTTAAACAAAATTAGAAGATAAATAAGGTTTGGAGAGCCAATGTATAGCTCAGTGATTATAGTCAACAGTACTATATGCTAAACTTTAAAGTTACCAAAAAACTAGATCTTAAATGTTCTCACCACCAAAAGGAAATGATAATTATGAAGTGACAGAGATGTTAGCTAGAGCTGCTGTGGCAATCATATCGCACAATGTAAATGAATCAGGCCAATGCATTGTATACCTTAAACTTACACAATGTTGTGTGTAAATTATATCTCCATAATAAAAGGAAACAGGTACAGGAGTTCCCGTCGTGGCGCAGTGGTTAACGAATCCGACTAGGAACCATGAGGTTGTGGGTTCGGTCCCTGCCCTTGCTCAGTGGGTTAACAATCCGGCGTTGCCATGAGCTGTGGTGTGGGTCGCAGACGTGGCTCGGATCGCGTGTTGCTGTGGCTCTGGCCTAGGCCGGTGGCTACAGCTCCGATTCGACCCCTAGCCTGGGAACCTCCATATGCCGTGGGAGCGGCCCAAAGAAATGGCAAAAAGACAAAAAAAAAAAAAAAAAGGAAACAGGTATAGTAGGATTATCTTTATATCCTCACAGGACCTGAAGACTTTGCATTAGGTTATTAGGATCACTGGGGGCCTTCCTGTGCCTGTGGCTGTCAACTGCTGACTTCCCTTGTTGACTTGTTTTATTAGTGTGCTTGAATGGTGCAATAATCAATAGGAAACTGTGTGCTTTCAGAAGTCTGTAACAAATATGCCCGGGTTATTGCTAGAGAGTCATTGTTGAAGTCGCCTTGGCATTGTTGGAGGATTGCCAAGGGCAGTTTAGGCTGCAGTTGCTTAGCTTGCAACGTGACCACGGAAATTGGTATGTTCAAAACCTAGCTTGTGACATAGAATGCTATGTGTTGAATTTCACTGTGTCATCAGGTGATACAGTACAAGTTTCGTATAGCATTGGACTGCTCTGTATCTAATCCCATTCAAAGATTTCTCTCTTCAGATTCCCCAAATTTCTTTGGATGAGACATGCAATGAAAAGTATTAAGGTTTGGAACTCATATATTTCAGCATGTGTAGCCCTGGCAAGACAGTTACTTATATTATTTTTTGAATCACTGAAAAGGGAAAATAAGTAACCCAGGTTATTTATTTTTTCCTCTAGAACCAATTGAATTGTAAACTCCTTCAGGGAAGGCACTGGTTTTTATATGTCTTTATATGCTAGGCTGGACATACTGTCTTGTTAGCTTTGATGCGCCATAATGATATGATACCTTGCTTGGTTAGTATTTCCAAAAGAAATGTACAACTTAATCACATTTTATTACAGTACTCAGACGGTGTGTAACAGCTGACACTGTGCTTTTTTGACCCTTTTTCAGATGTCAAGTTTGTAAATATTCAATCAGTTTTTTGACTCATTTTAAGTGACAGACAAATTTAGAGGGTGGTAATGAAAAGTAGTGATCAGGAGTTCCCGTTGTGGCGCAGTGGTTAACAAATCCGACTAGGAACCATGAGGTTATGGGTTCCATACCTGGCCTTGCTCAGTGGGTTAAGGATCCGGCGTTACCGTGAGCTGTGGTGTAGGTCAAAGGCACGGCTCGGATCCCGTGTTGCTGTGGCTCTGGTGTAGGCTGGTGGCTACGGCTCCGATTAGACCCCTAGCCTGGGAATCTCCATGTACCATGCGAGCGGCCCCAGAAAAGGCAAAAAGACCAAAAAAAAAAGTAGTGATCAAATTATGCAAGAAAATTTAGTGGTGATTTAGTTACTTAAAGAGTTCATACATCAATAATTTAAAAATTAATTTTTTAAAATTAGCTTTTACCCTATAATTAATTTCTGACCTGAATATGTGTGTGTGTGATTTTTTTTTTGAATAGTATTTTGAAATATGGATATTTCTGTGGTCTGTGTTTAGTATGATTTGGAAGGATGTGGTGTATAATGCTAGTGGAATGTACTTAAAGCTTAAATTCTATAAGTAATAAGAAAGACAACTATTTGTTATATTTTTGTTTTATACTTAAGCAACTTTAAAAAATAAAGCAGGAATCTCCCTAGTAAAACATATTTTTGTGTTAGTCAATTTACAGAAACTACAATTCCCCCACCCTACTTCTTATATTCACTCACCTCAACTTTACCATAAGACCTTTTAGTAGGAGTTGTAACACTTAATAACCATCCAATTTGAGTTATGCTGTCTTTCCTGTTAAGATTTCCTTTTCAATTTCTTTGTCTCATAGACAACTCAGAAACTGGTTCATCTCTGCTGAGTCTTCCTCCCTGGGTTTGTTAAGAGCTGCTGCCCCATGGAGTGAGGACTGAGGGGAGGGAAGGGCAATGAGCCAGGGTCTTGGAGTCACAGTGACCAAAGTTCCATTCCTAGCCTGGCCACTCACCCGCTCTGGCAAATCACTCTTGTGACACTCAATTTCCTGATCGCTAAAGGGGGATAATGGCTAATTAATGGGATTGTTTGGTGCATTAGTAATTACGGTAATGTCAAGTAAGTGGTGGTTGTAATGATGATGAGGTGGGCTTTATCGGGTGGCTACCGAGGGATCTGTTTTGCATTTTGGGTTCTGTCTGAGTCAAGGTCTTTTTTGGCTTAAAGGAACATACATTATCTAGTGTAAGCTTAGAAATGGCAATTGAACGGATGCACGGGACTGTCTCCTGGGATCAAGCAGAGTAAATTCAGCTGGTCCTTGCTTGGATGGGGGCCAGAACTGAAGGCTGGCAGTTTCTCTCATTACCTTTTCAGAGATCATACATCTCGTATTGCTTCCTGCGAGGCGTTTGTGCCACTGTTGTATCTCTAAATCGTGTGGCTTCTAGAGCTTTGATTTTCACACAGCCATGCCCAGAACCTCACAGTTCCAGGTATACATATAAGCTCTAGGTGGTAATTCTCATCTCTGAATCCCAATTCCAGATTTCTGGGAGAGTGAGGATGTGATTGACTTCACTTGGATTTAGGTGTTGCGCGCTTCCTCACACCAGCTGTGGCAGGGCTAGTTCACAAAGAACAGTAAAGACTGCTGGTCCCACGTCTGTGACATTGAGAAGGGACTGTGTGCCTGAGACAGATAAACCAACAGGTGTCTTCCATGTCTTTACATGTGGGTCTTTGGAGAATCAGTTGATAGGTACTAGAAGAGTAAGTTCATAATAGCTTGCCCAACTTAGTGGTTTCTAGCCCTGGTTGTATATTAGAGTCACCTGGGGGGAGCTTCATACGTTCTTAGGGCAGGCTCTATCTTTGGGTATTCTGATTGAGTTGCATTTGTGTTAGGAAAAGACAACAAAAACTTTTCAGGTGATTCTCATATGCAGACTGCAAACCACTGGCCTAAAATGGTATGTGATATGTGGTACTGTGGTACATCTAGGAGTTCAAAGATGAGGGAAACAAGGTCCCTGCCATGTTTAAAGAAAGAAAGGAAGAGAAAAAGGACATACAAACTGCAAGACAGTGATCAGTGACCCGAGGGAGTTGTAATCAGAAGAGCTATGGGCAACAGAGGTAGAGTTATCATTTCCTGACGGTACTGAGGGTTCACAGCCCTTATTGTAAATTTACGTGTGCATGTGTGGTACCTCCTCAGAGTGTTTGCTTACCTCACATCTCATTTTCCCCTTCAGCTGTCAGTCTCCTGAGGTCCAGGCAACATGCTAGCTGTAGGGATGGTGTTGGGGAACTGCCACTGCTTGGAATTCTCAGCCCCAAAGAAAAATGAGAGCATGTGAGAGGCATATATGATCCAATACAGTTGACACTCAGCAAAGCAGACCTGCAGGGAAAGTGGATTCAACTGTTATTTACTGTTTAAGTTGACTACTTATAATAAGTTCTTTTTTTTTTTTTGTCTTTTTAGGGCTGCACCTGTGGCATATGGAAGTGCCTGGGCTAGGGGTGGAATCGGAGCTGCAGCTGCTGGCCTATGCCACAGCCACAGCAGCATGGGATCCAATATCTACATAGCTGCCTCCTTAGTCCACTTCCAGTCTACTCAAATGCTACCTTCTCATTCGGGCTTATGCCAACTCCAGTTCTCACATTTAAAGTTGCAACCTCCAAAACTTGCAAAACCTCCAAAACCTGCTTTCTGGGTTTGCCCTACTTTGTGCCAGTTTTCATTTTTAGCAGAGTACTCATTACCTTCTAACATCCTTTGTAACTATTTTACGTTTTTCTTGTCTCTTTTCCCAGTAGGAAGTAAGCTCCTTTAGGATAGGAGTCTTGTTTTATTTACTGATAGATCCTTTGCCAGTAACGTAGTTAATGTTTAATAAACATTCATTGAATGAAAGAATGTTTTAGGAATATCTCTATAAGAAGGACGAATTCTGTATTGCCAATTTTACCTAGATCGTGACTAAAACTTAATTTCACTTTAGTTTTAGATCATTGCTGTAATGTTTGCATGTTAATTAGCGAGTATTTAAGCATATACAATTAGCAAATAGAGATTCTGTGTTTTCTCCCTCTCACTATTAAACACCTCTTTTATGGTGCTTATTCCACTGTCTTGTGTTTTGGTTATTCACTGCTCCTTTGGTTATAAGCTCATAAGGGGCAGCGACTCTTTATATTTCACGTAGTGTCTTACAGGTGTTGGTAGGCTAATTTTATGTGTGGTAAAAAAAAAAAAAGGATTATGAGACTAGATTTTAATGGAAAAATCATGTCTTGTTTCTTATACTTTGGTATTATGTCTTCATTTGCATTAAGGGATTATCCAGTGAGTGGTATTTACCTCAGCATTCTCAAGATGGCATGTGATCGTTTACATTTCCAATAAGAAAAAATGATAGATTTCTTTTATTTCTGACATTAATAAGTGTCATAAAATAGAAAAATAAAGCTAAGTCAATATATTATTGTTGCCACCGAAATTGAATTTGTGTCAAAAGGATTTGTGCTCGTGATGTAGTGATTCGTATATTTTTCTTGGAATTAAGTCTCTAGAAGGTGACAACATCAATAATTCACAAAACCAAGGAGCCTTTTGAGATTGGTTAATTTATATATGTGAATTAGAAAACAAATGAATAATGTGCTTAATGTATTCTGACATATTTGAAAGTATTCATCAAAAAACCCAGCTCATTAAAAAGTCTGTTCACAGTATTTATTAGATTTTTTTAGATTTTTATTTTTATCTCTTTTACTGCTTCATACATACATTTTATTTGGAAAGGAACTAATCTATATTTTCTGCCTGGTGTGAAAAGTAACTTAAAACATCCATAGTATCTTAAAGATCCATGGTAACTTAAAAAAAAAACAACTTTTCTCATTATAAAAGTAAATACACTCATTCTAGACAACTGAGAAAATACAGAAAAATGTGAAAAAAATTACTCCAAGTCCCACAATCCAGATATAAAAAATTAACAGTAGTTCCTGCCTGATTTTTCCCATAAATATGTATATTAATGAAGTTGGAATTATATTGTACATGCAATTTTAAATACAACTTTGTTTCCTTGTAACATTGTTTATTATCAATTTCCCAATGGCAGGACTGTAATTTATTTAATCTTTTCCATTTTCTTGGAAGTTTTAGGTTGGTTACAATTCTAGCTGTTTAAAATAGCACTGTACTTGTTGGCCATCTGTATAAATTCCTTGGAGAAATGTCTATTCAGGTCTTTTGCCCATTTTTCAATTGGGTTGTTGGCTTTTTTGCTGTTGAGTTGTATAAGCTGCTTTGTATATTTCAGAGATTAAGCCCTTGTCAGTTGTATCATTTGAAACTATTCAGAAAGAGAAAGACAAATACCATATGATATCACTTATATCTGGAATCTAATATACAGCACAAATGAACCTTTCCACAGAAAAGAAAATCAAGGACTTGGAGAATAGACTTGTGGTTGCCAAGGGGGAGGGGGAGGGAGTGGGATGGACTGGGAGCTTGAGGGCAATAGATGCAGACTATTGCCTTTGGAATGGATAAGCAATGAGATCCTGCTCTGTAGCACTGGGAACTATGTCCAGTGACTTATGATGGAGCATGATGATGTGAGAAAAAGGAATCTATACATATATGTGTAACTGGGTCACCATGCTGTACAGTAGAAAAAAAAAATTATTGGAGAAATAAAAAAAAATTAAAAAAGATAAAAAAATAGCTCGGTAGTGATACATGTTTGTGTACAGGCCTCTTATTTCCTAAGTATAGATTCTAGAAGTAGAATTACTAGGTTAAAGAGTAATTACTAGTAGAATTCCTAAGTTGAACATAGGATTTGTTTCACCAAATTGTTCTCTAAGAATTATCCAAATTTACTTTCATCATGGTGATGCTAGAATGTCGACAAATAAAATCCTTCTCAGATATATATGAAATGATGCTATGTGATGCAAATGATTCCAGGTGCTGTATGAGCCTCTGGAATATCCAGTCTAAATTTGTGTCTTGGACATGACATCTAAGAGGCTGAGGCACTCTCAGAAAGAGTTAGTAGTTGGATAAGCTTCAGGGTGGTTCTGGAAGCTCTGAGACTGTTTAAAATTTTCTACTGCTGATGCCTTACTTTTCAGCCTTCTCCAGATGATGAAAAAGGTCTTGGGTTCTCATAACCTAGAACCAAAACTACTTGTAAAGGGGTTCAGAGATCTGAATTACCTTTTCCTGGACCCATTGCTGAAGAGTTTTTGATCTGGTAGTTTAGGTGAACGAAATTGGCACAACTGAAGAGAGTATCTTAAAATAGGTATGAAAGCTGTGTTACTAGGATTAGTTGTTATATTTTCCCTTTGAAGGAAAAAGAACACTAGAGTTCTACTAGAATAAAATATGGCTTGTTAGGTGTTCAGCACCTGTGGTGCATAATCCAGGTGAGAGTACCAAGTAGCTATTTGATAATTGGTTTTTCTGCAGAGTGGTTGTTTTCCAGCAGTTATGTTGCAGTCTTTTTATCCTTTTGAAAACCTTGTGCCCTCTTAGAAATGAATCTTCTTTTCATGTCTATAAATGCTTGACTGATGCCTCTTCCTGAAAGCTGGTCTTTTAATAAAGAATGAGTTACGGAGAAGGGAGGCCTGGATTCTTGGAGCGTAAGAGATGGATCATGGGCACTGGACAGATGTTTATCTTCCTGAAATGGGCAAGATTATGGTTTTGAGTAGATGAACAGATTAAAAGATGCTACTGAGCTTTTTCTGATTCTCACCTGTGCTAACCTCTCCTCTCTCATTTTTCTCCAACTCAAACTTAAAAAATGACCACAAGAAGAGCAAGGCAACTTAAAAGCTTTACTTTATAGTATCAAAGATCAGCTCTGCTCTTGTCCTTAGTGCTGGGAAAGCTTGTGTTATTTTTGGACCCTTCTGAGATGTTAAGTCTGGAGCCCTTGAAGAACAATATTTTCACATCTACATGTATTGCGTGGTTGCTGAGGAGAGTTCCCTTAGATCCATCAATAGGTGTGTTTAGTGTCGTGGTTGCTAGTAGTATTACTTCATATTTCTACGGTCTTTATAATTGGCATGGACATTAAAATAAAGACAGGTGTGGAACCAGAAATGGTGCTAGGTTAAAATACATATTCATAGGTATGTTGGTGGAAAGGGATAATCTGGCCTTTAAAACAAAACTGTGAACAAGATTTTAACATATCCTCATCTACCACAGATTATGATTAAGACAAGACTGAGCCATGCTCTTTTCCCTGAAGGTAAAACTTTGTTGTGTTGGTCAGAATCTGCTACTCATTCTGTCAAGCAAATAGTGTCATGTCCTGATCTGATATGAACAGTCTTTGATAATTAGGTATTAACTCTATGCTTATGAGTTTGATTTATTGTACTTTAGTGGGGGACTAAGCATTTCAATAAATGATGCATCTGGTGCTTCATCCTGGACTCTAGAGATTGTTAAATTCTCTTAAATCAGTGCCAATCAGTGCCTTTCACTTCAGGACAGTAAAGCCTGTCCCAACCATACCAGCACTGTTTCCTACTTCTCTGAAATCCTCTGCTTCTTCTCTGCACCCTTCTTTTCATTTGTTTCCCCCTTCTTTTCATAACCAATTTTATGTTAATTAATTAATTTTTCTTTTTATGGCCGCACTTGTGGCACATGAAAGTTCCCGGACTAGAGGCTGGGTTGGAGCTGCAGCTGCCAGCTACACCACAGCTACAGCAATGCCAGATCTGAGTTGCACCCCTGGACCTATGCCATAGCTCACGGCAACACTGGATCCTTAACCCACTGAGCGAATCCAGGGATTGAACCCTTATTCTCATGGATACTATATTGGGTTCTTAACCTGCTGAGCCACAGTGGGAACTCCAAGGACACTGATTTTCAATGAACCATGTGACAGGCAGTCTGTGTAATGCTGATAGTGGTGGTTCCCAGCTCCCTGTAGCAGGGGCTCTTTAAGCATGCAGGTTTCCTAAGCCCCACCTTAGATCTACTGCGTTAGGATCTTGGGAAGCTGCAAAAGAATACTCTTACAAAGGATATCTCAGTGGTTTCTTGTGCACACTAACAAGCTGAAAACCAACTGGTCTGGAGGGTCTCATTTATGAGAACTGGATCTGAGTCACTTGCATTTGGAGGCTTTAATCTTAGAATTTTTTCTCTTGTTGGTAATTTCTTATAATGGCCCAGTTAAATGGTGTTAAATTTAATAGAATTAAATTGCAACAGCTGAAGATTATTCTAAGATATATCTGTGGAGGGGCTCTGATGACAGTGATCAGAGCAGGCCTGGTGGGCCTTCAGGTATCCAGTGACATCATTGGACAGATCCTTTGCTCCCTGCTAATCCATTTGTGCTCACTGATAAAAGAACATGTAAAATTTGGCGAAAGCCTAGGGCTACAGCCTGGAGTCTTTTCTTCATTGCCTGTGGACCTCAGGGGCTTATATGTGGCTTTGCGTTATATGATTTATTTAGTCATTTTTACTTACTTGTCAACTAGGTTGGTGGGGGAAGAACTGTGCTTCATACCTCTTGATATTGACAGCATTTTGCACAGTGCTCCAGAAGCTCTAGATCTATTTTTTGACAGCATGTACTGTCTTCAGTAAAGGTTTTGATCCCTTGCTTAAATGAGAATATAGAGGCCTATGTTCTGTGTTTTTATTTCCCCCCACCTCCTGTTTTTTATTCTATGTTCTCTTGAAGAAAAATCTATAAAGAACTTGTTCTTTCTTTCAATTCCAGACTCATCTTCTTGATCGTTCATCCTAGGAACTGTCATTAGCAGAAAACATTGTTATCTGTCTATATACAGTACTGCTTACTTTTTAGGGAGAAATAGGATTAGCATTTTGAGAAACACAGGACCAAGGTGTTTTGGCTTAGGAAAAGAGCCCCAGTGTGCTTTAGTACCATGCCTTAACCAATTACCAGTGGTCCTGTGTTCAGAGTTGTTTATATTTTGATATTGTCACCAGTTTTATTCTATCCCATTGTCATAAAGCATTAATAACACCTATAGATTTATGGGCCAGGTAATGTAACTAAAGGCTACAAAGTCACATCTAAGTGTAAATTTTTTTTTTTTTTTAAGGTCTGTGCCTGTGGCATTTGGAGATTCTCAGGCTAGGGGTTGAATTGGAGCTGTAGGTGCCAGTCTTCACTACAGCCTCACCAATGCAGGATTCAACCATGTCTGGAACCTACACATAGCTCACAGCAACTCTAGATACCTAACACATAGCTCACGGCAACTCCAGATACCTAACCCTATGTGGAACCTACACATAGCTCACGGCAACTCCAGATACCTACACATAGCTCACGGCAACTCCAGATACCTGAGTGAGGCCAGGGATTGAACCCATGTCCTCATGGATACTAGTCCGGTTCCCAGAGCCACAATGGAAACTCTTGTAAATGTTTTCATATGTCTAAAATGGAGTGCTTTTAACCCTCATCCCCAGCGCCCCCCCCACCCCCACAAATATACCCTAATGTGATCAGGTTGCTGCTTTTTTTTTTTTTTTTTTGTCTTTTGTCTTTTTAGGGCTGCACCCATGGCATATGGAGGTTCCCAGGCTAGGGGTCCAGTCAGAGCTGTAGCTGCCGGCCTACACCACAGCCACAGTAAAGCCAGATCCAAGCCGAGTCTGAGACCTACACCACAGCTCATGGCAACACCTGATCCTTAACCCACTGAGTGAGGCCAGGAATTGCACCCGCAACCTCATGATTCCTAGCTGGATTCGTTTCCGTTGAGCCATGACAGGAACTCCCCAGGTTGCCGTTTTTAAAAGTGTTCCTATTTGATTCCATTTAATGGTGGTTTTATGTTTCTGTTTCCTTCTTGGTATGGATAATAACAAACACCTGCTGATGAACTGGATTGGTGTATGCAGTTTATTTCCCCAAACCAGGAGATATAGTAAAGAGCATTGATGGTAGCTATGAACAGAAGTGCATTTTTTTAAGTGTCTTGGTTAACCCAACATTTAAACAGTACCTCAAGTACTAGTATAAAAGCAATGCTTTTTTATAATAAAGTTTTCTTTCTTTTTTTAACTAAGGTTGTCACCCCCATAGTTTTTTATATCTACCAAAGCACGGCCAAAACCCCACAGAGTTTGGGCTGGGGATTTTATGTCAGACATTCTCTCTTCCTTCTCTCTCTCGTATTTAGAAGTCTGTAATCCAAGCAGGTAGGACCTTGAGATAGTGTAAACTTTGTAATAAACTTCAATGAATTTTAGAATTCAAACATCCCACAAAAGGATACCGCTTGATCTAACCTTTGCATTTTTTCACTAAATATTTACTGTTTTTTTCTTTCCTTTCGTTTGTTTCCAGTCATATGTGAAGTAGACTATGATTGGACATTTGAATTTTTAGGGAAATTACTCAGGTTCAGAACTACTCAAATTTTTTAGTGCTAACATGTCTTTAGTGGTTTCTTTCAGATTGCATGTGGGAAAACAGATATATAATTTCTATTTTCTGAAAGATGGACACTTACTCTAGCTTTACTGTTTTGACATAGAAACCAACATTTTGAGGCGAGTTTCCCAGCTGTTTACTCTGTTAGTCAATATCTCTAGTCCTGTCATGGGCCTGGAATTGCTGTCATCTTGCCCTACTGACTTCTCTTGCTGGTGGTGAGAATTGATAGGTAAGTGTTTTCCAGAAGAGAAGCAACAGTGAACCTGACCCTACCTAGCTTTGTGCTTGTTTCTCAGACTGTTAAACTTCCTACAAGTTACATCCCTTTGAGTTTTCTTATTTTTCTATGTAAGCATTATAATTCTGTTGTAATTCATCACTTTTTTTGTATGTGTATAATAATACAGTTTGTAATTAGACTTACATGCATGGCTGTATAGTTAAAAAAGCAGGCCAAGCATTTAACAAATTAATTGAGTTGCTAGACATTCAATGAACGAGTTAAAGGGTATTAAAAAAGAAAAAACTATGACCAAAAAAAAAAAAAAAAGAATCCTTATATATCTTGTTTCTACTCAACAGTGACTGCTCATTTTCTGCGTTTTCTGAAAGTTATATGAGTCCCACTCTAATTTAAAAGGCCGTCCTATGTTAGGCTTTTGAAGGTAGATAAAAATGTTCCCCTTGGTTATTTACATCTTTTGAATTTTATAACATGTCACCTATATTCCCTACATTTTCTGCACCATACTTTTTGTATCTTCTGTGCAGTTTTAGATCATAAATCTTGCATAGGCCCTAGTCTCATTTCTCTTAAAAATTGTTTGTGTGCTTTCACTGTTTCTTCTCCCTTTTTTAGCATCACTTCATGGCATTTTCCTCAGGCAACTCAACCTGATTTTTTTGGAGTATTTCATTTGTGTAACTAAATGTTTTCTTTATTGTGGCATAGTATTCCCAATAGGATTTCAGCATGATACTTTTTCATTAGCTTTAGTTTTCAAGCATTAGGATTTCAGCATAATACTTTTTCATTAGCTTTACTTTTTAGCATTAGAATGCTGTTGTGTCAGAAGCTGGCTATATATATATTTTTTTTCTTATCAGAAGATTTTGAAATGACCCCTTTCAGGTGTGACGTGAGTTGTGATTGCGGTGATAGCTCAGGTTGAAGAATGAGAGAGTGATGTGATTAACCAAATGCTGTGGGCTGGAAATCCGCTGGTGGGAAAGCACAAATGCAGCAGGCAGTTAGAGGAAGGGAGCCCCACACAGCCTGTCCTCTGCTCCTTTCTCTGTAAACTCTGGAGCCTTGTAGATTTGGGTCTAATTCCGGGCTGAGACTGAGGACCTGAGTGCCTCAGGATCACACCCACTCTCAGGGGCCCATGTCCAGGCTTGTTCATTGCAACAGCTGAAGATAGTAGTGATTAAAAGTCCATTCTACAGCCCAGGATTCAACATTAGCCCTTTGTTAATCCAGTGTTACTGCTTCTTTGCTCCTGGGTCAGGATAAGTAGTGTAACGGAACAGGCAGTTCGGTCTGGCACCTAGTGGTGTGGTCATTAATACAGCTGCATTCTCTTTGATACATGACACTCATCCTGGGTGCCTCCAATTATTGCCTCTCTGCACAAGAAGGAACCAAGAAGGAATATCTTGGTGAAAGAGAGTCTGGGATAGTGATTTATACTGTATGAATTAAAAAATTTTTTTTTATTAAAGTGTAGTTGATTTACAATGTTTCTTCAAGTTCTGTTGTACAGCAAAGTGACCCAATCACACACAGTTCCCTGTGCTGTACAGTAGGCCCCATTGCCCATCCATTCTAAATTTAACAGTTTGCATTCAAAAAACCCCCCAAGTGCCCATCCATCCTGCTCCCTCCCTCTTTCCCCTGGGAACCCTAGACCTGCTCTCCTTGGCCATGATCTATTTCTGTTTTTCTAGATAGGATCATCTGTTCCATATTTTAGATTCCACAAATAAGCGACATCATATGGTATTTGTCTTTTTCTTTCTGGCTTACTTCACGTAGAATGAGAACCTCTAGTTGCATCCATGTTGCTGCAGAGGGCATTAGTTTCTCTTTTTATGACTGTGTAATAAATATTCCATTGTATATATGTACCACATCTTCTTAATCCATTCATCTGTCGTTGGACATTTAGGTTGTCTTCATGTCGTGGCTATTGCAAATAGTGGTGCAGTGAACATAGGGGTTGCATATATCTTTTTCAGTCAAAGTTTTGTCCAGATGTATGCCCAGGAGTGGGAATGCTGGATCATATGATAATTCTATATTTAGTTACTACCCCATACTGTTTTCCATAGTGGTTGTACCAATTTACATTCCCACCAACAGTGCAGGAGCGTTCCTTTTTTCTCCACACCCTCTCCAGCATTTTTTATTTGTTGACTTATTAGTGATGGCCATTCTCAGAGGTGTGAGGTGTTACCTCATTGTAGTTTTGATTTGCATTTCTCTGATAATTTGTGCTGTTGAGCATTTTTTCATATGGCCATCTGTATGTTTTCTTTGGAGAAATGTCTATTTAGGTCTTCTGCCCATTTTTCAATTGGGTTGCTTGTTTTTTTTTTTTTTTTTTTTGTGGTTGAGTTGCATGAGTTGTTTGTATATTTTGGAGATTAGGCCCTTGTCTCTTGCATCATTTGCAAAGATTTTCTCCCATTTTGTGGTTGTCTTTTCCCTTTTTTAATACTTTCCTTTGCTGGGTAAAAGCTTTTGAGTTTAATTAGGTCCCATTGGTTTATTTGCGTCTTTACTGTCTTTATTCTAGGAGGTGGATCAACAAGATGTTGCTGTGGTTTATGTCAAAGAGCATTCTGCCTATGTTTTCCTCTAGGAGTTTTATAGTATCTGGCCTTATATTTAGGTCTACACTGTATGAATTTTTAATTTGGATCATCATTGAAGTAGATTCATGAGCATAAAGGTGTATTCTGGTATTCAGACATGATTGGCAAATCTCATTTTGTCAATAAATGTTAAGTTTAGCTATGTGCCATTTATTCTGTTACATAATGATTACTAACACATGTCCTTTTTTTTTTTTTTTTATTGTCATTTTACCATTTCTTGAGCCGCTCCCATGGCATATGGAGGTTCCCAGGCTAGGGGTCGAATTGGAGCTGTAGCTGCTGGCCTCCACCACAGCCACAGCAACGCGGGATCTGAGCCGCATCTGCAACCTACACGGCAGCACTGGATCCTTAACCCACTGAGCAAGGCCAGGGATCGAACCTGCAACCTCATAGTTCCTAGTCAGATTCGTTAACCACTGCGCCACAACGGGAACTCCATAACACATGTCCTTTTATACCTATCATAGACCTGACTTGATTTTTTGTTTAGAAAATGTGCTTGACCCTTTCCCTACCCTTTTAAAGGTCAAATGCTACCATGAATTAGAAGAAGGAGTACTGGCAGTTGATTCCAGCTAGCTGAATACAAAATCTTACCCAACTCCAGAATTTATAAAAACTTAGACTTCTCCCCACTCCCCCCTGCCCAAATGCTTAATTTTGCTTTTGAACTCCATCTACTTTGCAGGAAACTAATTTATTCACTTTCTAAAGTGGCCTTGTGTTTGTCTAGCAAGTAAATCAGCAAAAGGGTCCTCAAAGAAGTAGCAGTGAAATTGAGAAGTGTCTACTGTCACCACTGGGATAAATCAAATTGATGTTAAAGATGCAAATAGTCATTCCAGTACTCTCTTCTCTGTTACTAGAATTGTTTAAGTTAATTAAGCCAGCAAAGTACTTCATTATCTGTTATGCTGCATGCTATGATAGATTTAGAATTTCACTGTTTTATAAGAGGAATATTTTTCTGAAAAATCTTATTTAAACTCCTATATCCATTGCATTTGTTCTAAGTCTGTATACTTATTGGGAACTAATACTCTTATTGGGAGAATGTATTTATCATACCACAGTGAGGCTTCTCGTTTATGAGGTTTACAAAGCCAAGGAATTTTAGGAGACTATCACATTCAAGGTAATTCTGTCCATCTTTTTGAGCAAGTGATTAACACAATATATAATGCATTTTTATTAGACTGTCAGGAATTTAATTACATTCAACTTAGCATTGTAGAATTTTAAAGGTACTCTATTAACTAAAATTAAAAAAGCTGTTATAAATTACTGACATGATTGGTTTCTTTCATTTGCAGCATTTAAATATTAGGACACTGACGGATGATGTGGTAAGATTATCCTCGATGTTTCCTTTGTTGTGACTCTTAACTAACCTTGTATTGTTGCTGATGTGCTGCACTAACACCTATGAAATTGCTACAAACTGCATGTTTTAGAAATGGTCTCTTTACAGAGTTAAAGTAAGAGGCCGAACTGGTGGAATGCACTGAATTATTTCTTTTAAATAGTAAAAGGGACTAGTCAATATGTTCATTTAAAAATTTTATTTAGTCACAAGTTGTTAGTCAACTTGGAATCATTTAAATCAGCTCTCTTTCTTTGGGGATGAATTGCGCACTTTAAAAAGAGGTACAAAAAATAGCTCAAGGCATGTCAGCTTTTCAAAAATATGTTGTTGCTAATTAAATTAAGCCAGGCTAAAATACTATGCATATACGTGTGTGTGTGTCTGTATAATACGTGCGCGCATACACACACACACACACACACACACACACACACACATAGTTTGTTTGTTTGGTTGTTTTGGCCATGCCTGTGGCATGTGGAAGTTCCCAGGCCAAGGATTACAACTGCACCACAGCAGCAACCAGAGCCACTGCAGTGACAATGCCAGATCCTTAACCTGCTGTGCCACAAGAGAACACCTCACACATGTTTTTAAAAAGTTTTGTTTAAAAGCTAGAGAACCAGAGTTCCCATCATGGCTCAGCAGTTAATGAATCTGACAGGTATCCACGAGGATGCAGGTTTGATCCCTGGCCTCGCTCAGTGGGATAAGGATCTCGTGCTGCAGTGTAGGTCACAGACCTGGCTCGGATCTGGCGTTCTATGGTTGTGGTATAGGCTGGCAGCTACAGTGCTGATTCAACCCCTAGCCTGGGAATCTCCATAAGCCTCGGGCATGGCCCTAAACCCCCACCCCCCAAAACAAAGAACCAAGCATGCCTTATATATTCTGCATGTTGAAAATAATCAACTTTCTTATAAGTACTTAACATAGCACCATTATAGATTCTTACACATGCAAATAAATTTTTCTGAGCAATACATTTTTGAATGTGACTCTGGGTTAATGGTAAAGAATAACAATAAAGATAATAACAAGACCCAAATACAGAGTGATACCAAAAGTACAGAAGCATGATGCAGAGGACCAAGCACAGCACTCTGATAACTAGGTAATGAATTCAGCTTCACTTTATGTCAAATATGAAATGGTGCCAGAACATAGCACCCAAGAAGTGGTCAGCACCCCTGATATCCAGTACCATCTTGGGCACGGGGGGCCAGGTGGGCACACAAAGATGAATGAGACTTGCATAGATCTTGACATACAGGATTTTAAAAAATTAGGTTAGAATGCTGTGTCTTATTCCTCTGAGTATCATCCAAGAAAAGGATATTTATGTAAACTTTTCTGGATGACATTTATTTTTCATAGAATAGTATTTAGAAACGGTACTCAGGCAGATTATGTTTGTAACTTCTCATTCTGAAAGGTAGGCAATGTCCTTTTTTTTCTTTTCTTTTTTATGGCTGCCCCATGGCATATGGGTCAGGGATCAGATCTGAGCGACAGTTATGACCTGCGCTGCAGTTGTGGTAACACTGGATCTTTAACCCACTGTGCCGGGCCAGGGATCGAACCTGTAACCCAGCGCTTCAGAGATGCTGCTGATCCCATTGCACCACGGGGGAACTCTAGCTATGTCCTCATTTGATTGCTGAGTGCATTGAGGCTCAGTGCTTAAGTAGGCAGCTTGCCCAAGTATGTACAACTGGCAGGGGATGCAGTTGTTGCCTGAGTTCTCTTCCAAGAGTTCTAAACCATATGCTCGCTGTGCTGACTTATCCGTCAAATGGCTTCTTAAGGCTGATAATAAAACCATTTGCAATTCTTTTTTTTTTTTTAATATTTTTCAAGTACATTTTTTTTTGTCTTTTGCCTTTTCTAGAGCGGCTCCTGCGGCATGTGGAGGTTCCCAGGCTAGGGGTCTAATCAGAGCTGTAGCCGCTGGCCACAGCAACGCCAGATCGAGCCTTGTCTGCAATCTACAATGTCACATCCTTAACCCACTGAGCAAGGCCAGGGATCAAACCCGCAACCTCATGGTTCCTAGTCGGATTCGTTAACTACTGAGCTACTATGGGAACTCCCTCGAGTACATTTCTTATGTGTGAACCTTTATGAGAATATACGTGCAATGGGACATTTGCAAAGCCTTATTGAGATATAATTCACAGGGCATGTAGTTTGCCCATTTAAAGCATATGATTCAATGGTTTTTAGTGTATTTGCAGAATTGTAAAACCATCACTATGATCAATTTTAGGTTAGAATGTCACCCCAAAAGAGACTTTATACCTATAAATAGTTACTCCCAAGTTGCCCCCAATTTACCAGCCCTTGGCAATGGCCAGCCTACTTTCTTTCTTTTTTAAGATTTTTATTTTTTCTATCATAGTTGATTTACAATGTTCTGTCAGTTTCTGCTCTACAGCAAAGTCACCCAGGCATGTATGTATACACACACACACACACATACACACACACACATTCTTTTTCTCACATTACCCTCCCATCATGTTACATTATGTGATTGGATATAGTTCCCTGTGCTATACAGCAGGGTCTCATTGCTTATCCACTCCAAATGCAATAGTTTGCACAGTCTACTTCCTGTATGTAGATTTGCCTCTGGACATTTCATGTAAATGGAGTCACATGGTCTTTTGTGACTGAATTCTTTGAGTTGGCATAATCTTTTTAAGAGTCATCTGGAGTTCCCGTCGTGGCGCAGTGGTTAACGAATCCGACTAGGAACCATGAGGTTGCGGGTTCGGTCCCTGCCCTTGCTCAGTGGGTTAAGGATCCGGCGTTGCCGTGAGCTGTGGTGTAGGTTGCAGACGCGGCTCGGATCCCGCGTTGCTGTGGCTCTGGCGTAGGCCGGTGGCTATAGCTCCGAATGGACCCCCTAGCCTGGGAACCTCCATATGCCGAGCGAGCGGCCCAAGAAATGTCAAAAAGACAAAAAAAAAAAAAAGAGTCATATGTGTTGGTATTATATAGCCTGTGTCAGTGCTTCCTTTCTATTGCTGAATAGTATTCTATATGATAATATTCTTTTCTCTTTTCTTCTCTTTTCTTTTTTTTGGCCATGCCGTTGCCATGCGGAAATTCCCAGGCTAGGGATCCAACCTGTGCCAATAGCAGTGACACTGCTGGGTCCTTAACCACTAGGCCACCAGGGAATTCCATATATGATGACAATCTTGAGGTCTGTTCATATTTTATGCGCACTCTACATTTCTTTCCCCTCTTTTAATTCAGACCCTGCCCTTTGTTTTGTGACTCTGCCTCTGCACATTGGCAGCCCTCGGTTTCTACCTTAGGTTCCAGAAACAGTCATTGTAGAGTGGCTTTGGCAGGCCACTCTAGAAGCCACCACGCTCTGATCTTACATCAGTAAATGGGTTCCTCCTAGAAGACTCTCTGAGTCTTCCTTCCCCATGCTGCCTCTATTCCTCTCCTCTCCCTTCATCCTTGCCCCTGGACTTGGTAAGGGCAGAACTTTTGGGTTTTTCCATAGTATCTTGTGCATATTTTTATCAAAGCAATACATGATTTATGGTCTTTCTTACTAGTTTAAACCTTTTGAAGATAGAGACAATGTGTTATTATAGATTCATGCAGACATTATGTACATGTTAAGCATTTTCATAAATCTGTTGAATGAAAGAAAAAATGAGTCTCTGTTTTAATAACTTGCCTGGTACCATCTTCCTTGGATCTGGGCCTGGCTTGGTCCTGGTCAGGCTTCCTAGAGATGAAGTCTTCTTTTGCACAGAGTAGAGAAGCTTTGACAGGGACCTGCTGTCAGCCTTCTGACCTTCAGCCTGGGTTGCTGTTGCCTTTCCCTGCCTTCATCTTAGATGTGCACCTGCTCACCTCTCCTGGATCCTCATCACTCTCTCCTTCCAGGAAAGGATCAAGTAGGCAGTCTAGTTTAGGCAGCTGGTTCATTGTTGTGAAGATAAGAGAATAAACACACTGTCTTGGGCAGGAGATGCCAACAAGTGAGTTCTTTCTTGCTTTTTGTTGATTGATAAAGTGTGGAAAGAGCATTGGACTTGGAATTAGAAGACCCTTATTGGAAGAGAGAACTTCACTTCTTAGCCCCGTGACCTTGGAAGATCAGTTATTTGATTGTTCACTTATCTGTAAAGTAGGATTAATTTTATACTTCTGGGTCTTCCTCATAGGGTTTTGGTGATTCTCATTTAAGCTCAAGTATGTTGAACTGCTGCATTGAGTTCCTCCCCATGTGTAGCCGGAGGGGTGGTGTGACTCAGCTTGCCTTACTGGGTATGTACTTTTCAGATCAATGCCGAGCTTTGAGGAGGGAGAATATAGCTTGATATTCTGAGGGCTCTTTAGATTATTTTTGGCAAGTTTGAGCTCAGAGAAACATTTGCCAGTGACACTTTGATGTGTGCTGGCAATATGTTTTCTAAATTAAAGTTTGCCACCCCTACAACATGCATGGCATGTGTGCTTTTAGTTTAGAACTTCCCAACATGGACGGCCTTTTGTGGGCAGAACTTGAGAGAAGGCATATAAGAATGGCGTCTGCTGTAGTCATATGTTTGAATAACTGTATTTTAAAAATATTAAATTGAAACATCTCAGGAAACATTAATGTTAAAAACCCATCTCTTTAGATTGCTTTGTTAAAGGCCTGCAAAAGTACTTCACATTTCAAGGTTATTTCTTGAATTACTATCAGAATTTAATTTCATAGGACGCTGTCAGGTTTGAGGAATGAAGTATTACTGTAGCCTTGAGGTCCCTGGGCAGAGTTAATATACTTTAAACAGTGTTCGTTCTACAAATATCTGGGCATCCACTATGTATTAAGTGCCGTCCAAAGTGCTAGGGTCATAGAAAGGTGAAAAAAATCATTTAGCTTACAACCCTCCATTGTTTATATCTGGGTCGAAAAGAAAACTTTCCTTGTAGAGGCAAAAAGGTTGGGAGAGAGACAGTAAAGGGGGACAAGTGTGAAAAGGTAAGCTGGATAAAATCGAATGTGGACGTCACAATGCTGAATTTTCTATCAAAGTGTCCACCAGGTGTTTTTGTGGTGTGAGGGTTATTTTTGACCTGCTTTTTTCTCCTTTGTCCCTCACAATCATTTGTCTAAAGTACAGTCCTCCCGCTGCCCTTCTTCATCTCGCCTCTTATCTCACTGCAGCTGGAGTTACTATTGTAATCCCTTGGGTGGCCTGCAGCCATGGTTTTCAGGCTTCTGTGACTAGGACCCACGGTAAGAAATACAATTTATTTGGTAGCCCAGCACACACACAAATTCTCACTGTTGAAACAAAAGTTTAAGAACCAGTATTTGATGTTTCGAAGCATAATGAACATGGATCTTTTTCTTTCCCTTCCTTTTTGCTTCTCTTTACTCCTCTCCATTCCATGAAAAAATAAGAATCCATTGAGCTCAGGACCCACAAATAGTCCACAGTTGTAGCTAGAGAAACAGACGTTGTCCTGTACAGCAACTCGAAGTTCTGAGATCTCCGTTAGTGTCTGCTCTTCATTACATGTGGGCAAATTTAGGAGATCGGGCATAGGGTACCAACTCTGCCATGTACTAGCTAGGTGACTTTGAATAAGTCATTTAGCTTTTGAGCCTTGATATCCCTGTTCATTGGGATTTTTTAAGAGATAAATTAATATAGCCAAAATGTTTGGTAAACCATGCATTCACAGTATTAGTGGTATGATTAATACAATGCACTTTTTTTTGAGGTATGATTTACATATAATGCACCACTTTTAAAATGTAGTCTGAATTTTGACAAATGTATACAATCATGCATACACTACAATCATGATATAAAACATTTGCATCACCTCACTAATTTCCTCTGTGCCTTTTGCAGTCAATTTTCTTCCCCCTTTCTGGCTCTTGGAAAATACTAAGCAGTTTTTTGAACTATACAGTAGTTCAGTTTCAAGTATTTCATATAAACAGCATCTCACTATATATTGCCATTGTGTCTGGCTTCCTTTTCTTAGTATAACATGTTTGAGACTCATCTAGTGCTTGGGTATATCAGAAGTTTGTTCTTTTTCTTTTTTTCTTTTCTTTCTATGGCTGCATCTATGGCATATGGAAATTCCCAGGCTAGGGGTCAAATTGGAGCTGCAGCTGCCAACCTATGCCACAACCATAGCAATGTGGGATCTGAGCCCCACCTGTGAACTACGTCGCAGCTTGTGGCTGGATCCTTAACCCACTGAGCAAGGCCAGGGATCGAACCCTCATCCTCATGGATACTAGTTGGGTTCTTAACCTACTATGCCACAACAGGAACTCTAAGAAGTTTGTTCCTTTTATTACTGAAACAGTATTCCATTGTTTGGTAATATTAAAGTTGGCTTATGTATGTAACAGTTTGGATTGTTTCCAGTTTTTGGCAGTTATGAATACAACTGCTATAAACAATTGAGTGCGGTCTTTTTTTTTTTTTTTTGGCATGTTTTCATTTTGGAGGGGGAGTCCTGTGCTAAGCATATGTTTAATTTTATAAGACACTTGCAAATTATTTCCTCTAATGATTTTGGGCCTCTTTTCAGGTCCTTATTTGCCATTCCTATCTTGCTGGAAGTGAAATGTCTATTACTAGGTATAGGACTCTTCTTCAAGTTGTCTATTTCTTCTTGAGTAAAATCTGGTAGTCTTTCAAGGAGTTTTTTGCATATTTTCTGTTATTGAATTATGAATTATTTTTGATAGTTCCTTATCTTTTTAGTGAAGGATCTGTATTTATTTTCCCTTTTTCCAGTCTTGATGTTGATAGTTTGTCTTCTGTTTTTCTCCTGATTACTCTCTCTAGGGGTTTGTCAATTTTATTGATCTTTTCAAAGAACCAACTTTTGGTTTCACTAATTCTTTTTTATTGTTCCTTTATTTTCATCTATTTGTTTTATCTTTATTATTTTGTTCCTTTTGCATTATTCATTTTGTAGTTTCTTAAGGTGGACGCTTAAGTAATTGATTTGAGAAAAGTTTTCAAATAGGAATTTTATGTTATAAATTTCCTTCTGAGAGTACTTTAGCTGCTAATCTTATGAATGTGCAAAATATTTCCCAGTTTCCTGTTGATGTCTTCTTTTACTCATTGATTATTTAGGTATATGTTTAATTTTCAAATATTTGAGGATTTTCCTGATATCTTCATGTTACTGATTTGTAATTTAATTCCCTTTTGGTCAGTGACCATACTTTATGTGATTTCAGTCTTTTTCATTTTGAGTCTTGCTTTCTGTCCCAGAATGTGGTTGGTCTTTCTCGGTGGGTGTTCCATGTGTGTTCTGCTTTTATTAGAATTGGTTTATAAATAGTAAATAGGCCAAGTTGGTTGATAGTATTATTCTCATCTTTATTCCTGATTTCCCATCTGCTTGTTCTAACAATTATTCAGAAGTGTGAAGTCTCCAACTATAATTCTTGATTTTTAATTTTTCTTTTCAGTTCTTTCAGTTTTTGCTTCATTGTTTTTGAAGCTCTGCAATTAAATGTATATAATTTAGGATTGTTGTCTCAGTTTATCATTTCAAAGTGATCCTTTTTTTCCCCAGTAATATTAATTAGTTTTTAGTCTTTGGAAATTTAATGAATTTCTCTGCTCTGCCTGATACAGTTGCCTCCTTCCTCTTTGAAGAACAATTATTTCTTAGCTTCTGTGGCCCCAAACTTTATTGGCTTTCATGTTCTTCTGACTTTTCCTTCTCTGTCTCTGCTTAGTTGCACCTGTTACCTAAGTGCTCTGACATGGCATATAAGACCTTCATGGTAGGACCCTGCCTCTCTAACTTGATATACATCTCTAAGTCAGCATGCAGGAATCTTCCAGGAATAGAAGGATGTAAGATAAGTTGCTGGAGAATTTACTTAGAGAAGGTAACAACATAGCTGCTGATTGGAAGAAGGTATGTTAAGTGATAGTAAGGACCATGTCATTATTAGCTATGTGCCAAGTTGTGTTCCAAAAGGTAGCTTTATAAACACACTTAGTTTTTACAACAAGCCTCTGAGTGGACAGTCTTATAATTCCCTTTTTCAAAGAGAAACTGAGGCAAGGGAGAGTGTGAGTAACTTGTTCAAAGTCACATGAGACACCCAGGAAAACTGGCAGACTGGCCCCAGAGAGAATGATCTCGACCAGGAGATCACCTATACTGCCACTTAAGTACCGTCCCTTTGTCCATTGACAGTGCCGGTCGAAAATCTAGAAGTACATCTCCTTATTTTCTGCTTTTCTCCTGAAACCATCCATATGAGATTTCTGACCTTGAAACTGACAAGGACAAGTTGTATCATATCCATCGTTCTTAATCATGAGAATTATAATTGTAAAGACATATTGTATATAGGAAGTTTTCTGTGATAAGAAATGAACTGTTTTGAATATTTCTAATAAATAAGCCTGAAAAAGGTGTGTGTGACTGAAAGATGGCAACAGGTAAAGGATATAAGTTTTCTTAATTGCAAAGGACATAGAAAAACTTCTATGTTGAAACCACAGTTCTAACAAGAATGTGCAGTCTGCTCCCAGACTTTCTGGTTCCCTTGACCAGGTCTTAGAGACACTGGGTTTCAAGGTCTGGGTGTGCATTCTGAGGAGGGGTTGTAGTAGTTTTCCTTGTCCTTCATGGGGCTTCAGACCCTCTCACTACAACTGACTGCAAGCAGACCACTTCAATACATTCCTAGGAGTTTTCTTGAGACTGATTTGCTCTAAGATGAGTTCCAGATGAATGAGCCTGATAGGGCTGCATTTTGTCTACCTGCAGACTGC
The DNA here is from genome assembly GCF_016906955.1 of Phacochoerus africanus. Lineage (NCBI taxonomy): Eukaryota > Metazoa > Chordata > Mammalia > Artiodactyla > Suidae > Phacochoerus > Phacochoerus africanus. Next base: position 32,881,457 of record NC_062556.1, on the reverse strand, counting down.
AGACTCTTCCTATGCCTACCTATATGTGCTGTGTCTTGTGGGATATATGCTAAATTAGACATCATAATTAGGAAAGAAACTAAAGTGGTTTTGGTCATCTATTTTGTGCCTAACTTGCAAGTCCAGTCATGAGACATAATTTTTTTTTTTTTTTTTTTGCTTTTAGGGCTACACTCATGGCATATGGAAGTTCCCAGGCTAGAGGTCAAATTGGAGCTACAGCTGCTGGCCTAAGCCACAGCCACAGCAACTTTGGATCTGAGCCACATCTGCTACCTACACCACAGCTCACAGCAATACTGTATCCTTAATCCACTAAGTGAGGCCTCATCCTCATGGATACTAGTTGGATTCATTTCCACTGCACCACAAGGGGAACTCCAACTCCAAATCATTAACTTTAAAAGAGCTCAACAGAAAAGAATTATTAAAAATAATTTTATCATATTGCCCTAGTAAGCTTTCCATAATTTAAACTCATTTTTCATTAATTTATTTCCTTTTAAAGTTAATAAATGATAAAGCAGAAAGTATAATAATAATTCCATAATTTTTTGGTAAAACTATATATTCAAAATATACCCTTCTCTGTGAAGTAGATATTCCAGCATGAACTGAGATAACTGAATATACATGAAAATAAGTTCTGTAGAACTCAAACTATTCACTAAGTTGGGTGGGCCTTTCTCAGCCCACTATTATGAGTTAATTAGAGCTTCCTGTACTTAGATTTTCAGTTAACATAAGTACTATCTTAGAAATTTTAAATATTTATGGGCTAGTTTAGAGAGCTTCTCCTCAAATCAGCAGAAACTTGGGAATAAGATCAAGAGCTCTTAGAGTTGAATATGCAAAAATGTAGTAGGGTAGGCAGACTTGTGTATTCATCCTTTTATCCATTCATTCATGAAGCAGTTGTTGAGGGCTTAGTACTGTTAAAGGAATACAGAGATGAAGAAGACTGTCTCTGCCCTCTGGGAACAGTGGGGAGACAGATGTGTACATAACCAGCTTATATTTGTAGTGCAGCAGTATGGGCTGGAGCAGCATAGATTCAGCTTTGATCTGGAGAAGACTTCCCAGAGAAGGTGACTTTTCAGCTGAGTTTTAAAGGACAAATTTGGGTACAGGCTGGCAGGAGTTGTAGTAATTTTTTTACTCTGTAATAATTTTACTTTTTAGACATCAATAGAATGAATTCCTAATGGAAGTGTCAGGTGGGTAAGTAGAAAGCAGTTGTGGATGTGTTCAGATAAGTTTTCTTTTCTTATGGCTGCATCTATGGCATATGGAACACCCTGGGCCAGGGACTGAATGTGAGTTGCATCTGTAACCCGTGCTGCAGCTTCGGCAATGCTGGATCCTTTAATGTACTGTATCTGGCAGGAGAGTGAACCCATGCCTCCTTAGCACCCCAAGTTGCTGAGTCAGATTCTTAATCCACTGTACCACAGCAGGAATTCCATCTTCAGATTATTTTTGTGCATGGGTACTATTTTTCTATGTCTTTAAAAGTAGTGTAGTACTTAATTACAGAGCTAACATATTTCCTTTCAAGTATGTGGTATTATATTTGAATATATACAATTAGAAGCTGTACTGTGACTAGATGTATGTGTATGTAACTTTGAAGTATTTTGGATATTAAATTCTTTTAAAATGTTTTTGTGCTCCTTTCCTTTGAGTGGATATTTTTTCCTTACAACCTTATTCCATGGTGTTAAATTATAGAAATTCATATTTGTTTTTAGTGTCGGGAACTGCTTTTTGAATTATCAGTGTTAGGAAGATCCTCGGTTTTCTTACTTGATAATAAAAGGCATAATGCCTCGCATTCTCCTCGATATGACCTGTTAATTATTCCTAATTTAAAACGTCATTGAGAAGGATTTAGAAATGCAAGATGCAATAGAAGATAGGAAGCTATTCATTAATTTATTAAATTAACAAATGTTAATAGAATGCTCACTATATCTTTGGACCATGCTGAGTTCCAGGAAAATTTAGTAAATAAAATAACAATTCTTGTTCTCAAGGACTTAAAGATTCCTTGAGAAAACATATATATGATGAAAGGCAGTTACAGAGTGGTATGCATACTGTGTAATGGAAATCACCAGGTCTGTAGGCATCTAATCCAGTCTTGAGGTGTCAGAAAGGCTCCTACATGAGATGTAGTTCAAGCTGAAAGTTGAAGATTGAGTTGAAATTAGCCAGATAAAAAGGATAGGATAGGAGTTGTGGGTGTGGATAGATTCTAGGCACAAGGAATGGCTTGAGCATGTGTAGAAGACTCTAGGCTATTCATCACATCCATCATACAGTGTAAGGGTGGTCAAGAGGTGAAGAAATTATCTGGACAGGAAGTCAGGTTTAGATCAAAGTAGAACTTTGGGTCATGGTGAGATAGTTGAATGTCATCCTCTGAGTCATGTGGCTATAGAGACTGAAAAGTTTTAAGCACAGGCGTTAGGGACATGATTTGGTTTCCATTTCAGTAAGGTCAAATTGATGTCAGTGCAGAGAATAGCTTGGGGAGTGGTAGGGATAGGGAGCCGTCAAGACATAGAGGCAAGTTAGGAAGCTGCAGCACTTGTCCAAGAGGCCTGACTAGGGTAGTGGCTGTGGGAGAAGAGAGGGGATGAATAAAGAAGATACAGTCCATGTGCTTTGATATATGTTTCCTAGTTAATTTTCATTAAAGTTAATACAACTCAAATCACTTATCCGCTGACCAGAGTCCACATCAGAAGTAGTTATGGATGCTCATCCTCAGTAAGCTTCTCCCTACTCCAGGTCCATTTCTTTTTCTTTTCTTTCTTTCTTTTTTTTTTTGTCTTTTTCGGGCCGCACCTGTGGCATATGGAGGTTCCCAGGCTAGGGGTCCAATCAGAGCTGTAGCTGCCAGCCTACACCACAGCCACAGCAATGCCAGATCCGAGCCGCATCTGCGACCTATACTACAGCTCACAGCAACGCCGGATCCGTAACCCACTGATCGAGGCCAGGGATCGAACCCGCAACCTCAAGGTTCCCAGTCGGATTTGTTTCCGCTGTGCCACTACAGGAACTCCTCCATTTATTTTTCTAATCTAACAATATCTCCCAGCTTCTCTAGCCTTTATAAACCCTTCTACTTTGCCCTTTGGAACGCAAAGCCTGTCTGTCATCTTCGAATGCTTGCTTTCCTTCTTGCTTTACTGGAAACCTAGATGTTCTTTGAAGACTTTTTTTTTTTCTGGTAGCTTTTTCCTTCAAAAGCTTCTAGTTCTTGAGCATTTCTAACGCATTTCTCCTTTTGGTCTCAACTGTAGTTCACCTAGTCCCTCTCACTGATTCATTGAAAGCATTAGAACTTGACTTCTTTTAGTGCCACTATTTCTGTTATTATTGCCTATCTATGTACTAGGGACTCTTAACCTGTGTCCATCAACTTCCATGGGCTCTGTAGAGTTCACGGTGTCATTGAATTTAATGGGAAAAGGACTAAATCTTTTTTTAAATTTATCTTTAAATGAAATCTAGCATTTAAAAAAGTTATAAACATAGGCAAAACAGACAAACAAATGAGTAACCAGACACATGCACAGTAGGATTTGACCTGTGACTTTATCACAGGTAAAGAGACTGAGGCCTCAGCTCTTCCCTGCCTGGGCATCTTCAGTGGCAGATCTGCATGGGGCACTTGGCTGTGGAATATGTATGGTCTGTGGTAACTTATTTTCAAGCTTAAATTGCCTGAAAGAATTTCGAAAGCATAATTATTAAGTATGTTTCTCATATTAAAATACTATACAAAATGTAGGAGTTCCCGTCGTGGTGCAGTGGTTAATGAATCCGACTAGGAACCATGAGGTTGCCGGTTCAATCCCTGGCCTCGCTCAGTGGGTTAAGGATCTGGTGTTGCCTTGAGCTCTGGTGTTGGTCGCAGACGCGGCTCAGATCCCGCGTTGCTGTGGCTCTTGGGTAGGCTGGCGGCTACAGATCTGATTAGACCCCTAGCCTGGGAACCTCCATATGCCACGAGTGCAGCCCTAGAAAAGATGAAAAGACCAAAAAAAAAAAAAAAAAGATACAAAATCTAAATGTGAACAGATCACTGTAATTATTTTTGGGGGTGGTGGTGGTACATTTTCATCTTTTCAAAGAAGCCTCTGGCCCAAGAACTTTTTATAAATTTCACCAAGTTAGGAGTGGGAAATGCCCATTTGTAACATTTAGGAGTATTGAAGGTAGAATGAGGCAGTTGGTGAGGTGGTTGGCATTGTTTCTGGTGATTAGTTTATCACACCTGAAACAGTGAAGGGCCAGTTTTCCTCCACAATGATGTTTTTTTTTTGCAACAGTGGTATCACTAGCATTTTAGCAAACACCATGAAACAAGGCAGGTACACTGTTTAGCTATTAACATGCACCATCTCTTATAATTCTTATATCATCCTCCCGGCTTCCCTGTATATCCCCTTCCCAAAGCCTCTCCCACTCCAGAACTAATCACTGGTTTCTATATGTGGCTAACTTAGGATTTCCTGGGGGCATTTACTATTGTAAATATTGCCTTAATTTTTAATTAGCCCTTTATCATATTTTCCCTTCAAGTGGTAAACATCTGTGGGATGGCGCTACATCTTATGTATTTTATCATCTAGTAATTGAATATTTATTCATACCTTTAAGTACTAATTTGACTTTCTGCCAGTCTTTGTGCTCTAGGCTAAACACACAACAGTGACTATAATAGTTGTCTGTTGCTGTGTAATAAATGGAAGCCAAAGCAGGAAACACTTGTCATCTCATACGGTCTCTGCTTAGCTAGGTGGTTCTGGCTTGATGTCTCATGGATGTTGGTTAGAGCCCTTGTCCTTTGATGACTAGACTGGGGCTTCTGGGATGGCTCTCTGCTTCTCTAGCCTCTTTAGCTCAGGTCTTTGCTATGTGGGCCTCACCCTAGGTCTTCTTGAGTGTCCTTGTGATCTGGCAGTTAGCATATCCCAGAGTGAGTGATCCAAGATTGAACAAGACAAAAGCTGTAATATCTCCTGTGATCTAGTCCTGGAAATCACATGCCATAATTTTCACAGTGTGCTGTTGGTTATGCAAATCAGGACATCACTGGGGTTGAGAGACTGGCCACCACAACTGACACCATTGATGGTTTGTCTAGCATGGCACTTAAATTTTAGTGGGAAAGAGACAAAGTCAACAATTATAAGATAAATGAAAATTATTGGTTTTTGTAAGTCATTTGAAAGGACATATGAAGGAAATAAAACTATGTGCTATAATAGAGAACGGGGAGTGGGTGGCCCATGTGCTACTCTAGTTAGAGTAGTCAGCCTTTTATCCTGAAGCTGAAAGGTGAGAAGTCATTTTACTTCCTATTAGCAGTTCACTGTGATAGGTAATATCATGGAAGTTTTCTTTTTTATTTATAATGATTTTTATTTTTTCCACCATAACTGGTTTACAGTGTTCTGTTAGTTTTATACTGTACAGCTAGGTGACCCAGTTACACATACATGTATACATTCTTTTTTCTCACATTATCATGCTCTATCATAAGTGACTAGACATAGTTCCCAGTGCTATACAGCAGGATCTCATTGTTTATCCATTCTAAGGCAATAGTTTGCATCTATTAACCCCAAGCACCCTATCCATCCCACTCCCTCCCCCTCCCCCTTGGCGACCACAAATCTGTTCTCCAAGTCCATGATTTTTAAGTAGTTTGTTTAGGGTGATACAGCTGGATTCAGGGGCTGGGCTGGTTTCAGAAGTCAGACTCTGGAGCCCTGTTTTTAATCAGCAAGTTGCTTGTTTAGTAATAAACCTAATTAAAAAGCCATGCTATTTTGGCTGTTAGCTTTTTCCCTCCTCTTAAATGTAGTACAAGATTGTCTGAAAATTGATCATTTTAAGTGATATATATTTTTTCTGGACTTCAGGTATGCATTCAGATAGAATTAATTTGATAATTACAATGAACTTTTATTTGCCTAATTTTCCTGGATTGCATGGAAATATCTACTTCCTTCTGGGTTCTAAAGAAGTGTATTTATGAGCACACCTAGTTTTTAAGACTGTTCAAATTCTAAGATGATTAATCATTATATATCTTCCTTTTGTTTTAAATTTTAAAAATAAATCACCGCTCTGTTGGTATTTAAAACATTGTAACAGTGAAAACTGTGTTTTTACTCTTACATTGTTATACAATAGCTAAACATCCAGATAGAGTTTTTCAGAGCCTGTTTTTGGTTTAATTAATTTTTTTAAAACTGTCATTACCGATTATCAGTGTGAGATAATACTCAGTAGGGTGCTCATTTAACTTCCCCTGAAGATAAGTGATATTAATTTATAAAACTCAGTGCACCCCAGACACAGCCGAAGCCATATTAATTAAGTGTGGTATACCACCTCCAAATAGCATTATAATAGAATTCCCTCAGTCTTTTATGCGTTTAACCAGTTCTTCAACAAAGGCAAATTGTGTACTTCACCTACTTGGATTGTGTTTCTAGTTCAACTTTAAGAGTACTTCCTATGAAATTAAGAATAGAATTGTAAAAATATGCACAGTTAAATTGCTAAATATTAGTAACAACCAACTTAGAGTTAGTATGATGGGGATTTTGGTCATGTTTTTATATAAAAAGTATTTTAAAGGTTTGTTTTTATGTTCTCTTGTGCCTTGCTTTAAGCAAATTGTATGCAAGATTCCATGAAAGATAAATTGGGGCTGATTTTATTTTTTTCCATTTATGAGTGGAGTATCATCACTTAAAAAAAGAGAAACTTCTTTAGAACATTTAAACTGATTTAATCATCGTGTTCACTTTGTATCTAGCTTTGTAACAGACTATTCCAGACTATTTGGAATCTGTTTGTAGTGCTTGATAGAACATCACATACTTGGGAATGCTTTTACTTTAAGCCTGAAGTAGCCTGCTGGTTCTAGTTATATTCAACTAGAATATTGAATCGTAGTACTGTTCTAGTATAGGAGGAAGAATTGGATTTATTTTTCTTCTGTCCCTCTTTCCTTATTTTGTCTTTCATTCCCTTCCAACCAGGGAAAATAAACAAAAGCATTGAAATTATAAAACAGTGATCTTGCATCTTAGTGGATTTAGAAGTTTGAGGAGGGGTATGCTGTTTTTCCTATTTTGTCTTTAGCTAGCTAGGCTAAGTGGTCCAGTGCACGTTTGTTTTAACACTTGGAGAAAATCCAACTCTCTTGGAGAGTTTGGGTTCTAGGCATATGGGGGGGGGTGTGTGTGTGCTGATTTTGTATTGTTATTTCACAGATTCTGATATTGTTTATTGATACAAATGCAAGTCTATATCTAAAAATGGGTTGATGTTTTCTTTATGTTATTTTATGGGCTAAATACTTTGACATTTTTATGTATAAAAGCATTTTGAAGCTTGTTCTTTGTTATTTAAACATGTAGTTTTCTCCTTGTGAGGATTAAATAAATGCATTCAGCCTGATGCTTCATTTCAGTCTCTTAGCACAGCATGGATATATAGAAGGGTATCGATAATTATTAGTTCTTGTTATTTTTATGACTTTTAGAAATTTTTATTTTAAAAGTTTTGGTTGTTAGTGAAAACAAAAATTTTTCTTTCTTCTACCACGGTTGGAGAATTAGCTTGTGAACTGCTTAAGCTTAGTATTCCTAGTCATTGACATGTTTATATTTATAATATTGATGTTATATAGTGATGCTTTGCTTAATTTCACTTCATTATAAGTTTAGCATATTAAGTTACTTTTTTTGTGGTGAGTGAAGAGGATTCAACATAGTTTCTACACTTAGGAATTGATATTACATATATAGAAGTGATGACAATGAAGTAGTGATTCAGAAGGTAGGCAGAGGAACCAGCCCCATTTCTTAAAACAAATTTTGGGTGTCCCTAGTTTTTGTTTTTCTTTTCTTTTATTTATTTTATTTTATTTTTTGCTTTTTAGAGCCACACCCATGGCATATGGAGGTTCCCAGGCTAGGGGTCTAATCAGAGCTACAGCTACCAGCCTACACTACAGCCACAGCAACTTGGGATCCGAATCTCATCTGCGACCTACACCAAGCTCACAGCAACGCTGGATCCTTAACCCACTGACCCGAGGCCAGGGATCAAACCCTCAACCTAATGGTTCCTAGTCAGATTCGTTTCTGCTGCACCAGGAGGGAACTCCCTTAGTTTGTTAGTTTATTAATTACTTTATTTATTTGCTTTTTTGGGGCCACACCTTGGCATATGGAAGTTCTCAGGCTAGGGGTCAAATCAGAGCTACACTGCCGGCCTACACCACAGCCACAGCAATGCCGGATCTAAACCACAGCTCACTGCAATTCATGATCCTTAACCCACTGAACAAGGCGGGGGATGGAACCGGCATTTCATGGATACCAGTCGGATTTGTTTCTGTTGCACCACAACAGGAACTCCATGTTGCTAGTTTTTAAAAACATGTATCAAAAATTGGAGTACTGATCTACATAGGGACATTACTTCTGGGCATGTATTCATATGGTGATAGTTTTGTGTTTTTGGATTATTCAAAGTAGGGAGTGTTTATGTTGGCATATTAGAAGTCTGTCTTTCTGCTGTGATACACTATGTATGCTTCTTGCTACACTTTCTACTTAGCTGAATAATTGCCTGTTTATATGCTTGTTTCCTCCGCTTGATTGTTGGTTATTTGTTATTTACATTCTAATTAGCTCATTTATTTTTGTATCACCAACTTCTAATAGAATAAACTCTCCCTTGCTCTTCATTTCTTTTTGTAAATTTGAGATTCCATTGCCATCAATTGTCATCTGCCTGAAAATCTTTTGATACTTTTTGTAGTACAGGTCTGCTGCAGACAGATTTCCTCAGCTTTTGTTGGTCTGGAAATGTCTTTATTTTGCTTCTATTTATGAAACATATTTTTACTAGACATACAATTCTAGAATAAGGGTATTTTTCTTTCAGTTCTTCAAAGATGCCATTCTGTTGTTTTTTTGCTGCTGTTGTTTCTGGTGAAATTGTTCTGTATATAATGTCTTCTTTTCTCTGACTATACTTTTATGGTTTGCCCTTTATTTTTAAGTTTTCAGCAGTTTGACTATGAGGTTCCTAGGTGTGGGTTTTTTGATTTTTAATTTTTATTTTTATATTCTTGGGTTTGCTGAGCTTCTTGGATATGTGAATTTATATATATGTGTATGTATATATATATTTTATATATTTATATATATGTATAGATGTATATATACATGTGTATTTACACACACATATCTACATAGATCTTTTGAATTAGCTCACTCATTGTCTCCTGAAGTGTTTTTTGTACCATTCTTTTTGTTCTGATTCTGGACCCCAGTTACACTTTGGTTATAACATTTCATATTGTATCATGGATCTTGGTTACTTTTTTTTTTTCCTATTCTCTTTTGTTTCAATTTGGATACTTTCTATTGATCTGTGTTTAGATTCACCAGTTCTTTCCTCAACATCTATTTAAGCCCATCTATTGAATTCTTCATTTCTGATATGTTTTTCATTGCAATAGATTAAAAAAAATAGTATCCATGCTATTATGGATACTGCTGCTGTAATACATTGTCTTTCATGCATGTTGTACATGCATGTAATACACTATAATACACTGTCTTTCATGCATGTTGAACCATTCTTTTCAGTATATCATTCAGCATATTTTTATAAATCTTAAATAGTTTGTCCATTAACTCTTCCCTCTGTGCCATCTCTAGGTCACTTCTTTTGACTTTGGGCCACATTTCTTATTTGTGTGTGTGTGTGTGTCTAGCAATATTTGATTGTATGGTGGGCATTTTACCTAATTACAGTAGAAATTAAATAGTATTTGCTTCCAAGAAGGGGCATGCCCTTCTTTCAGGCTTTTGGAATGAGAGGCTGAGTCAATGAAGTCTCTAGTTGAGCTGGGTTTGGGCTTCCTGCTGCTTTGGTTTTATTCAGCTCATCTGTGGTCCCTAAGTGTTTTGAGAGCTTGGGACCTGACTGCTAATGAGATTCTGGCAATCTGCTTTTGACATTATAACTGAACTTTGTCTTTGAAAACCATGGAATATCCCTTTCTGCTTTAAAATCCTGATGCCTATTTTAGGGCTACTGTAGTGTTTTCTTTTGTTTCCATTTCTACTGCTGGCTGTCTCTGTCCTGGTATACTGCCTCCAGCCTTCAAGTGGCAGCTGTCATGTGCTCTGAAGGCCTGGATTTCTCTCAGGTCATCTGTCTCGGCCAGAGCCTTGGGAGGGTAGCACTCTGCACTGGGAGAGACCTCTCAAGCCTCAGCTCCCCTGCTGTGCCCCAAGCCGTTGTCATCCACTCCAGGCAGCTGGGGAAGACTTCAGGGAGAATTGGTAGGAGGGTGCAGACTTGCTCCATGACTGAGGCTTCAAGACCAAGACTAAGCCCCTTGGAATTCTAATCTCTCATGGCAGCATCCCTGCCAAGTATCTGTAGTTCATTTAAAAACTTGGCTTGTTTTCTTTACCTTTGTGTAATTTATTCTTCTTCTCTAGCTGTTTGTCAGGGACTTATCCTCTCTGTCACTTCCCAGGATTTAGTTCTTAAAGGTTTCCTTGTGTCCTCAGCTTCCCTGTAGGTCGAAAAAATAGTAAGTACAGTTTTGCAGGCAATCTGGCTGCTTTTGGTTGTTAGGTCGAGAGCAGTGGTGTTTTGTGACTACTTTGTCATCCTGTCAGAAGCTGTCATATACTTAGCACTTTAATGTTTGGTTCATGTTAGAAGGACCATGTGTGAATGTCATACATGGTATTTTTCCTAGGAATTATCGCCATAGTGAATTTAAAGACCTATTTTGAAAAATGAGTGTTATTATCTTTGCATCTCTTTATTTGAAAAAAAGTCCTATGTCTTTAGTGAAATGAATAATCAATACTGTGACTTACTGTTCCTTTAAAGTGAGGATTTTAAGTGTTATGTGTCTTTAATGGGCGGCAGCAGCCCTATGCAATAGAACCTTCTTGTCATGATAGAAATGTACTTTATGTGCTTGGACCAATATGGGAGCCACTTGTGGTTCTCGAGCACTTGGTATGTGGCTAGGGCAACTAAGGAACTGAATTTGAATATTTAATTTACACTTAAATAAGCACATGTTATTATGGCTGCCACACGAATATAACAGGTCTATGTACTACACATGTATATGGTGAAAAGAGTAGCTTCATGTGCACAATTATGCTGAACAATTCAAAGAATCATTGTGCCTTTTAAGTACACTTCTGTTTAATACCTACTTTAAGATTTTTGCCTTTTTGATGGTTACCACTTGAACCATTGTATATGTCTGAGTTCGCTGTAACAGAACTTGCAAACTTCAAGCAGTTTTCAATGGACAATTAGCTTTGTAAACCAATCTGTACATTTTAAAATATATGTGGATTATTTGATGATATGATTGTAGAAAAAATCTCATTGCAACAAAAATCTAGTTTTATTTTCTGAGGCTTTAGCCTGCTCTATAGTTGTTCACGAAGTTTAAATACAGACCAGCCTGAATAAAGAGAAATGTGATACCTGTCAGGCCAATGAGCAGTGGAGGGTTAAGTCGAATTCGCTCATGCCTCAATCATGTCTTGCCTCCCTCACACCCCACACCCAACTGAGTATAGTATATGTTATGATAAGAACACTGGATGAGAGGGGGCTGAGGGCAAGGACACTGTGTACTAGTTTGATTGCCAACCACTAAATCTGCTAAGTCACCTTTGTAAAAATGCTTAATTTCTTAATCTATAAAGCAAAGGTCACTTTTTCTCAGAACCTTAATTCTACAATTTTAGGATTAGACAGAATCTTTTGAAGTTGTTTCTCTTCTGCCTTTAGATAGGATGGTTACTAAGACTTTTCACTTATTTTTATGTTTATTATTTATTTTAATTTCAAAGATTAGGTGCTGAATTGGATGCCTCCAGATGAAATTATAGTGATAATGTGATTGACCCTGTTTTTTTTTTTTTTCTTTTTCTTTTTCCTTTTTCTCTTTTTTTCTTTTTAGGACTGTACCCATGACATATGGAGGTTCCCAAGCTAGGCACCATATGGAGGTGCCACAGCCACAGCCACAACCACGTGGGATCTGAGCCACATCTGCAACCTCCATCATAGCTCACAGTAACACCAGATCGTGAACCCACTGATTGAGGCCAGGGATCAAACCTGTATCCTCATGGATGCTAGTCAGATTTGTTTCCACTGAGCCATGATGGGAACTCCTGATCCTAGTTGTTTTTTCATTTTGAGAATTAGATAACTGTTGGAGAGGGGAATACTTATACATGTGCTGTTTTATCTTTTTTCATAGCTGGACAAATTTGCCAGCATAAGAATTCCAGGGAGCAAGAAGGAGAGGCCTCCACTTTCCAACCTGAAGACGGCATTTGCAAGCAGTGATTGCTTTTCAGAGATGAATGAAAACATTCTAAATCCACTGTCAGAGAAGGAACTCCTAGATCTTTTTGAAAAGATGATGGTAAGGATTTTGATTCCTTATAAAATGTTTGGCATAAAAGCTTTAGCTTTGGGTCATGTTAATGGAACTGTGTATGTCTGGAACTCATGTTCCATAGGTGATTTCTGATGTCATTAAGATAGTACTTGCGGCATAGATAGTTTTAGAATTAAATAAGAAGCTGAAGAAAAATGTCATACCAGTTGTTTTATGTAGAAATACATAAAAACATAAACCTTCTAAAGTATCAAATGATATATTTTTGTCTCACAAAGGTTATCTAAGGGGTCAGCTTGTTTGGGTTGGTCGCATTTGAGAATGATGGTCACAGCAGTCTGCTATGTGCTGATGTGTGGACCTTGTTTTGAGTCCTTTCTTAGTTCTTACCATAACCAGGTTCTCATGGTCTTGCAGCAGTTAAATCTGCAGACACAAGAGACACACTTTGGGGTGTGCCTTTTTAACTCTTCTAAATCACCACAAGTTGATATAATTTCAATCTAGAACAAAAACAATGTAACTTTTTTGTTGTTGTTGTTAGGCTTTGCAAAGTCTCTCTTTAATGAGACTTGTATAAGGTAGATTACTTCAAGACTACCTTGGGAGGGCTCGAAATAATCAAGAGCCCTTTCTTCTCCCTCGTTCATGCAGTGTGTGTGGAACTACTCACCTACATCATCTGTGAGGTTCTGGAATAGTACCTTTTGGTTCCCTTGTGACTACCTTGTTAAGAAAACCTTTTCTTTTGGATCATAATTGCCAGTGTCATCTGAGTGAGTAGAGCAAGCAGACCACTGAAGTTAGGCATTTACGGAGGCTTAACACAAGCCATTAAGGAGCATCTACTGAAGTTCCCTGGTGGCGCAGTGGAAATGAATCTGGCTAGGAACCAAGAGGTTTTGGGTTCAATCCCTGACCTTGCTCAGCGGGTTAAGGGTCCGGTGTTGCCGCGAGCTGTGGTGTAGGTTGCAGATACACCTTGAATCTGGCGTTGTGGTTCTGGCGTGGGCTGGCAGCAACAGCTCTGATTAGACCCCTAGCCTGGGAACCTCCAAATGCCGCGGTTGCGGCCCTAAAAGGACACAAGACGGGGGAAAAAAAAGAGCACCTACCTAGGAAGTACAGAACATAGTTGGTGGTATTCTTTTCTGAAGATGATTACTTTAGAAGTATTTTTCTGTTAGTCTTACCATTCTCCCAGCTAAGAGAATCAATTTTTAATGGCATGAGCAAGGCAGATGGATATTGGCATTTTGGAAGTGTTTACAGAATGTATATTTAATAATAGAGCCAGATCACTTGTTAAATCTTAAACAGATCTCCCTGTTGGCAGAAGATCTTTTTCAGTCAAACTCACTTTCCTCAGCAGAAGTAAAATGAAATTATTGCCTTCTTAGGGCTGCCCAGTTTGCTAATGAGTTAGTTTGCCACACTAAGAGTCTTTTTTTTTTTTTAAAGAATAAAGTAGATTTTTTTTTTCTTTTCTCTTTCTGATTCTTTGAGCAGAACGCAATACATTGTTGGGAAAACCTGCTGGAAATTCTAAAGCTGAGAAGGTTCTTTTTCCTTCTATAAATACGGACTAGTGATATTTCTCAGGCTTGGCAGGCAGGGTACCACATCTTTGACAAATTTAAAGCTGTTTCTAGTCTGGGGAGGATGCTAGGTTTAGATTGGATTTTATTTTTGATTTGCACCAACTGTACCATTTTTATTAGTAAAAATTCTTTTGAAGAAGCAACATTGAATAACCTGCCATTTGCATCTTTTGGCATTTGCCAAAATGAGGTTTCATTAAAAGTTGTGTCTAGATTCTTTGTTTTGGCATTGCACACCTTAAAAAAATCTTATTATTTAACATCATCAAAGGTACTTAAATGATTTTTTACATGAAGTAAAAGCTTCGTTTTGAAGAATACCTCTTTCCCCTCCAGACGGTCCTTTGAAAGACAGTGTGCTGACTTGATTACTTAATGAATGCAAAGTACAGTGTAATCCTTCAACATTTGTGCTCATTTCACTTTTATTTAGGAAATTCATTTAGTTGTCTTTGGGTAATAGCTTCAATGCATTTTTCTAAAGTAGTGAAGAAATTTTAGTGAGGCTGTTTCTGCTTCTTTGTTTTTGTTTTTTTTTTTTTTTTAGGGCTGCACCTGTAGCACATGGAAGTTCCCAGGCTATGTATGGGTTAAATTGGAACTGCAGCTGCAGGCCTATGCCACAGTCACAGCAATTGGGGATCCAAGCCACTTCTTTGAACTACACTGCAGCTCACAGCAATGCTGAATCCTTAACCCACTGAGCAAGGCCAGAGGATTGAACCCGAGTCCTCACGGATACTAGTTAAGTTCATTACCACTGCTGCAATGTGAACTCCCAGGCTGCTTCTTAAGAGCTTTTTTTCCTGTTTATTTTTCAGTGAAAGCAGAATTTTTATCTGAAAGCTCATCTTGATTTCTCTGTGCATCTTAGATATGTGAAATAGTTGTATTAGCAGCCTTGTATATACAGCTTTGATTTCTAGATGTCAGATTTCAGTGGTTGCTCTTGAACTCACAGTAGATCTTTGTAGCTGGTTTTTTGACCAAGGTGGACATGGTAGGAACAGATTGAAAGTGACTTGTTTGTTCCAGCCATTGCCTCTTAAACTAGTCCTTTCAGCTTATTCCTTTCTGCCCCTGGATAAAATTCACCACAGGTCCTAGAGTTTTCTGTTTGCTTTCAGATAACAAAAACCCTAGTTTAATTTTAATAAGTTAACTTTCATCCAGAGAAAGCCTCTCTCTTTTCCCCTTTCAAGGCTGCTCCGCTTACAGACAGTAGTGCAGGCTCCTGTTGGGGCTGTGGCGGGCTCTCCTCGGTTTCCCCATGCTACGTTTCTCCCTTTTCCTGTTCTCCGAACTGTTGCCCAAATATCAGCTGCCTCTGTACACCAATGTCAAATAGAAACATAGAGACAGAGTTGGAGGAAACAGAGAAAGTAGCTTTAATTTCCAGACAAAGAGAGACCACAGCAGGCTAAGGCCTCAAGGACTGTGCCAAGGGGTAGTGAAGAGTCTTACAGTGTTCAAGGAGCAGGGTGTGATCAGCTCATGGACAGTTTCCTGATTGGTTGGTGGTAAGGTGGTTGGGAGTCAATGTCATCAACCTTCTGATTCCAAAGGGTCTGGAGTCTACATGCTCGTGGGCAGCACATAGCTAATTTTCTCCACCGGGTGGGGGCTTCAATACCTATAAGACAGCTCCGAGGACATGGCTCAGAATATTATCTATAATCCTTGAAGAAGAACTTTAAGTCCTTAATTTTGTTGAATGGTTAAGCTTGACTATTTTCCTTTTTCTCTGTATTTTCTCACTTCAATGATTAAATTGATTCTTTGACAAAAATTTTCCTATAGACAAAAGGTAGGCAGGGGACATGAGTGGGGCTCCACTCTGGGAAGGCCTCATAGGGTCCTGCTCGGTTACAAGGCTGAATCTGTCTCTTCCAGGATAAGATTGGAGATAAGGGGAGGAGGAAGAAGAATACTTCGGCCGAGGGTATTGATAATCTGATGCTGGTGCTGTGCAGTGTTGTATTAGTTTTTTTTTTTTTTATTGCTGCCATAACAAATTACAATTTTGGTTGCTTAAAGCCACATGGATGTATTGTCTTGTAGTTCTATAGGCTGAAGTCCAGGCTGACTCAGCTGGTTTCTCTAGGCTGACAAGGCTGACATCAGTGTCTGATAGCTGGGCTCTTATCAGAGGCTTGTGAAGAATCCTCTTCTGAGTTCATGCTGTTGGCAGAATCCAGTTCCCTGCTATTGTAGGATGGAAGACCCAGTGTTCTTGCCGACTGTCATCTGAGGGTTGCTTTGGCTTTTAGAGGTCTCTTCCTTATCTTTCACATGGGCCCCTATATCTCAGGTATATCAGATCCACCTGATTCTTAGAATCTCTCTGAATTCCCTTTCAATGGCTTCTCTTGCCTCCATCTGGAGAAAGTTCTCTGCTTTTAAGGGCTGATGTATTAGCTTGGATTCACCTAAAAAGTCCAAAATAATTTCCCCGTTTTAAAGTTTGTCACCTTAATTATACCTGCAAAGTCCCTTTATCATGTCATATAACATATTTACAGGATCCAGAGATTTGGGTTCTGGATATCTTTGGGGGATCATTTTTCCTGCCTGGGGTATAGGGGATTACAAATGTGGATTCCTTGTTCCTGTGGTATTTTCATGGTTCCCCTCCCACCAATCTCCCTGCAGTTTCCTTGTCACTGGCAATGTCTCTTTTAGCCTTCTGCCCCAGGCAGAAGCACGTCCTTTGCTGGGATCACCTTCTGGATGTAGTACCTCTTAGATGGCTCAGGCCCACTTGTCTCTGGGATCCTTATCCTGTTCATGGGAAGATAGTGTGTCTCCCACCCCAGCTCCTGTCCTTTATCTCATTCCTTTCAGAGCCTGTCCTACACAAAGAATAGTTGACTCTGGCTCTTTCTATCAAGGGCTTTTCATTTAAAAAAAAAATTTTTTTTTAAATAAGTAGCAGGATATAAGATGAACATTCAGAAATCAGTCACACTTCTGTATACTAACAATGAAATATTAGAAAAGGAATACAAAAATACCTTTTAAAGTTGCATCCCCAAAAATAAAATACCAGGGAATAAACCTGACCAAAGAGGTGAAAGATTTATATGCTTTCTTCAAATGAATACCCAGAAGTGGAATTGTTGGATCATATGATAGTTCTATTTTTATTTTTTAAAATTAAATTTTTTTTTTTTTACCTTTTAGGGCTGTGCCCATGGCATATAGAAGTTCCCAGGCTAGGGTCGAATCAGAGCTGCAGCTCCTGGCCTGTGACACAGCCACAGCAATGCAGGGATCTGAGCTGCATCTGTGACCTACGCCACAGCTCATGGCAACACCAGCTCCCTGACCCACTGAGTGAGGCCAGGGATTGAATTTGCATCCTCTTGGATAGTAGTCGGCTTTGTTTCCGCTGTGTCACAACGGGAACTCCCTAATAGTTCTATTTTTAATTTTTTGAGAAACCTCCATACTATTTTCCATAGTGATTGTGACAATTTACATTCCACCAGCAGTGCATAAGTTTTTTTTTTTTTCCCCCCAAACGTTCTCCCTGGCACTTGGTATCTCTTTTTGGTAATAGCCATTCTAACTGGTGTGAGGTGATATATCATTGTGGATTTGATTTGCATTTTCCTGATTATTAGTGACATTGGTCCTTTTTCATGTACCAGTTGGCCATTTGTTTAACCTATTTTGTAAAAAAGTATTTCAGTTCTTCTCATTTTTTTTTGTCTTTTTGGCATTTTTTGGGCCGCTCCCGCAGCATATGGAGGTTCCCAGGCTAGGGGTCTAATTGGAGCTGTAGCCACCAGCCTATGCCAGAGCCACAACAACGCAGGATACGAGCCGTGTCTGCAACCTACACCACAGCTCACGGCAACGCCGGATCGTCAACCCACTGAGCAAGGGCAGGGATCGAACCCGCAACCTCATGGTTCCTAGTCGGATTCATTAACCACTGCGCCACGACAGGAACTCCAGTTCTTCTCATTTTTAATCAGACTTTGTTTCTTTGCTTTTGAGTTATATGCATTCCTTATGTAATTTGGGTATTAACCTCTTATCAGATATGTGGGCTGCAGATATTTTCTCTAATCTCTTAAGTTGCCTTTCCATTTTGGTGTCGTTTGGCTATGCAGAAGCTATGTAATTTAATGAAACCCTTCATGTTTATTTTTGCTTTTGTTTCTTGTGCTTTCAATGTCATGTTACCACTAAAACCAACATGAAAGAGCTTTTCCTCTATGTTTTCTTTTAGGAGTTTTAGATTTTCAGGTCTTACATTTAAGTCTTTAATCTCTTTTGAGTTAATTTTTGTGAGTGTATATTGTAGGGGTCCAGTTTCTTTTTCCTCTTTTCTTTCTTTGTATGTGATTATCCATTTTTCCCAACATCATTTATTGAGTGGACTATCTTCCCCTCTTGAGTATTGTTGGCTCCCTTTTCAAATATTGGTTGGCAATATATGCATGGGCTTACTACAGACTCTTGATTCTGTTCCATTGTTCTGTGTTTGTTTTTATGCAAGTACCATATTGTTTTGATTATTATAGCATTGTAATATAGTTTGAAATTAAGAAGTGTGATGTCTCCAGCTTTGTTCTTCTTTTTCAAGATTGTTTTGATTATTCATGCTCTTTGGTGGTTCCATACAAATTGTAGAATTGTTTTCCTATTTCCATAACAGTGCCATTGAAATCCTGACAGTGATTGCATTGACTATATAGGTGGCTCTGAATAGGATGGATATTTTAATGATACTAATTCTTCTAATCATGAACATAGGGCATCATGTATTTATTTGTGTCTTTCATAGGTTTTTTTTCTTGAATGACTTACACTGTTCACTCTATAGCTCTTTCATCCCTCAGAGCTGCTTGTGTGTAAGTTCCTTGTGTAATTTATCCTATATTTATTATTTTGATATGTCTACCTGCTAGATGAAGTCCATGCAGCATCTTCCAGCTGTTTTATCATCCCCAATACCTGCCAGTTTAATTAAGTGCATCTTGCTAACTTTTAGGATTTCTAAAATATTATATTTCTTTTCACCTTTAATTTTATGTCTAGGTGGAAATTAGCTTTGTCAGTTTGCTAAATAAGACAGAAGTCTTAAAATAATGAATAGGAAGAGAGAATGCATTCATTTATACCTTTTGTTTTGTTTTCTCACTTTCACTATCCATTGAGAGAATGAAAGCTGCAAGAAAGGTCAGCTATCAGGATGTGATCATTAACAGGCATTAAATGAGTGTCAGTGATGACAGAACTACTCTGACAAAAAGCGTTTAAATTCTGGACTTCCTGTCATTACTTATATGCATGGAAGAAATGGTCTAATAAAATTGCACAAAGTACTTAAGTAGGAATAGTAATGCTTTAATCTTTTCTTGGGAAGATGTTTACCAGCCTCTATTATGATTTAGGAGAGAGCACATTTATAAAATGCCATCAGCATTATCTCTTAAGCATGTGTTTGAAGTGTCTATTGGTATTAAGAGCTTAGATGACCTATTCTTTAATACATGTTTTGGCTTTTAGTGTGGAGAAATGGATAATACTGAAGGCATTCACAATTTAATTTTGAAACAATTTTCAGTATGTACTTTAAAGTTGAATCTGTTTTTGTTCAGTGGTGTGAATAGAACATATATAACAAGTTGAAATACTTTGTGTACTTCTTTCAGTCCCATTCTTCTTTAATTCCCGAAGGTTAACAATACCCTGCATCTTTTGATTTCATTCCTATATGTTTTTTAAAAAGTTTTCTGCATGATAATGACAAATGTACAGGGAAAAATTTTTCTTCTGAACTATTTGCTGGTAAGTTGCTGACTAAATGACTGATAATCCTGCAATGTTTTAGTGTTAGTCTCTACAAAAAAAAGGACATCCTCCTATATAACCACCATATAACTACCAACATCAGGAGGTTAATGCTGATTAATTTCTATCAGCTAATCCTCACACTCTGTTTAAGTTTTACCACTAGTACCAACAGTGTTATTAGCGAAAGAATCCCATTCAGAACTGTGTGTTGTATTTACTTGTCATGTTTTAAAATCTCCTTCAGTCTAGAAGAGGACCTTAATCTTGTATCTTACAAATTTGACACTTGAAGATTCCACTTAGTTAATTTGTAGAATGTCACTGAGTTTGCATTTATAAGACTTTTTAAGTTTTACAGGTCTGTTGGATGTAAACAAGTTACCTAATACTTTAAATAACTTTTTTTTTTACATATGATCACAAGTGAGGTTGAACTTCTCTTCACATACCTATTGGTTTTTTGGTTTACCCTTCTGCGATTTTCTTGTTCATGTCTTTTGACTATTTTTTTTTTTAAATTGGGGTTTTTGTCTTTTTTGTGTGTGTTGATTTGTAGAAATCATATATCCTGAATAATAATGAGTTTATATGATTTATATGAGTTGCAGTATCTTGTCCCAGTCTGAGTCTTGTCTTTTTATTTCCTTTTTAGGAGAAGTGGGACATTAAAGTATAGATCTGTAAAAATAAATGTGGTCAGATTTATGAATCTTTTGATGGTTTCTGCTTTTTGTAATTGTTGACCAAAATTTCAGGAAAAGTGACCTAATCAAAATAAAGAGGTGTTTATTTGGGTTTTGTTAGGACTGCAGCCCAGGAGACACAGATTCAAGAAGCACTTGAATTGTGTTCCTCTGGACCACAAAATGGGGGAAGCTTGTAAAGGCAAAAAACTGCAAGGTTACATAAATTGTCAAGAATTAAGACTGGAGTTGGCAAGAAGTAAGGGTGCTTGTTAAGTAAGAATTGGCTGGGGTCTAAAATAATGACATAATTGTGAAAGGGGGCAGACTTTGACACTGTTAGCAAGCCCGAGCTCATACTGCTCACAGGCCAACAGAGAGATGGGGTGTTGGGGCAAGGAATAGTGAATTTATTCAGAAAGCCAGCAGATCTAGAAGAGAGTGGCCTAGGGCCCCAAAGAAGCAGTTTAGGGAAGTTAGAACTCAGGCTTATTTTATACCAAAAGGGGTGGGAGTGTGACTGGTTGTTACAGATTTCTTGGTGCAGGAATTCCTTGTTCTTACATCTGTCCACTGCCCAGAAGACAAATGTTATTTCTGTTCAGCAACTTTTTATCTCTCTATGAATGAAAGTGTTGCACCTTTAAAGGTCAAGCTTGGGAGGCAGAGCCTTGAGAATGGGCTATCATGTATATTTCAGGCTATAGGCAACATTTCATATACAAAGATGCAGAGCCAGCATGACTAAGCACAGGTAAAAGAGATGCAGAGCCAGCATGACTAAGCACAGGTAAAAGAACACAGAGGTTAGAGCTAAAAGAATAAATTTAATATGGAGTCAGGATTGTTCTCTGTTAAAAAACTGCAGAGTGCTAGCAGATGTTGTTTCGAAATGGCTGGTTGTGTCCTTGAGTTTGATACCCTTCAGAGAAAATTCAAGTTCTCGATGCTGGAAATGTGTCTGAAACCACATCAGCAGTGGTTTGGCTCCATTTTTGGGTGCTTGAACCATAGTTACTCTATTTTGACTTTTAAATGGTCTTAAATATTTCATCAGTATATTATTTAAGAAATCCTCCTCTATCCTAACATCATAGTTCTATTCTTCTATATTCCTAAAATTGTTAGAAATACATATCTTTATATCATGGATCCAGTATTTTTCCTGGATGGATAACTAGTTTTTACAGCAGCATTGATTGAATAGCTATTCTTGTCCATCATTTGTAATTCCTTATTAATCAAGTAATTGCTCTCATGTGGGTTTGTTTCTAAGGTTTGATTTTCTTCATTGGTTTATTTGTCCAGCTCTGGATTTATATCCATTGTCTTAATTACTATAGCTGTATAATAAGCCTTAATATCTAGGGCCCCCTTCCGATCTTCAAAATTGTCTTGTCTATTCTTGGCACCTTTGCAATTTTATATTAATTTTATAATCAATTTGTTAAGTTCCATTATAAACCCTGTTTGGGTCTTGATTAGAATGGCAATAAAGTTATTGATTTAGGCAAAATAACTACCTTTGTGATATTAACTTTTTCTGTGAACATTGGATTTTCTGTGAACATTTAGGCTTTCTCTGTTCTTGAACTGTAAAGTTTATAATTATCTCTGTAGAGCTCATGTACATGAGATATATATCTAGGTTCATTTAAAAAATGTAATTGATATTTTTTAAAATTAAAAATTATACTGAAATTATTAATTTTTGTATTGCTTTTGATATTCAGTAGTCTTATTGAATTCTCAGTTTTTATTGTTTGTAGAGTTCCTTATATTTTCCTATGTACGTAATCAGAATATCTGTGATTAACTTTTCATATTCTCATTCCTTTCTTTTTCCTTTCATTGCACTGAGTAGAAAAATCCCAGAAAAGAGTTAATATGTTTTTCTGTTCCTAAAGTATTTAGTAAAGGCCTTTTTTTCATTTTACATTTCAGTTATTTGAATTGAATTGGCTAGCCCCTTACTAGACTCACCAAATAGGGTAGCTGCTTGCTCTGCAAATTTTTATCCTTTATTTATGTATGTATTTATTTATTTATTTTTTACTTTTTAGGGCCGCACCTGAGGCATATGGAGGTTCCCGGGCTAGGGGTCAAATTGGAGTTGTAGCCGCTGGCCTACACCACAGCCATTGCAACTTGGGATCTGAGCCGTGTCTGTGAGCTTTACCACAGTTCACAGCAACGCTGGATCCTTAACACACTGAGCAAGGCCAGGGATCGAACCCACAACCTCATGGTTCCTAATCAGATTTGTTTCCGCTGAGCCACGACAGGAACTCCAAATTTTTATCCCTTAAATTGAGTTTATCCTCCAATACTGATTAAATGAGTGACTGTGTACTCACTCATTTAATGTATGGTACATTTCTATTTTATTTAACTCATTAGGTCAGTTTTCTAATTTTTTTTCATAAGCACCACATTTTATTGAACTGTGAGCGTTGAACTTTATTCTTCTTTGTCCCCGTAGTGCCTTCATAGTGCATACTGCGTGTATTGTTGAATGAGTTGGTCTGCTTCTTCTGCTGTGGTGAATACCATATCTAAGCAAGAAATGATATAAACAGTACAGATAGAGCTAAATACTGAGATGTCTTTGTGTTCTTAGCTTTGTGGTCAATTCAGACATCTTTGTAATTAATGGAAGGTTTGGAGCTCAAGTGAGCTGATAAAATAGAATTGGATACTTTTTGGTACAGTTGATGGGAGGAGGGTTCATCTTGCTATCTTTATTTCATGCTGCCGCTCTTTGGGTACATTCTAAGGGTAATTTTTCTGTTTCCTCTTTAAATATCCTTTTCCTCTCTTTAATCCTTGGTGTTAAGGATTTATGCGTAGTGATTTCTTCAGTCAGACACAGGAATGCCTATTGTGTTGGATGTGTAAGTGATATCTTAAGGGTCACCAGGAATCTGAATGAAAAGAGAAAACAACAAAGACTCCTTTGTGTTAATTCTTTAAGTGTTTATTGACCGCTATAGATTCCTACTAGCAGTTCGTTTATTTCAAGGGTGAGCAATTTTTAAAAAATCTGCTTTTCTGTGTCATGGGTAATTTTGTTTCATATAAACTAAAAAAAGTGTGTTTAAGTTTGACCAGCTAGAATGAAAGAGGTTCTATGGTAATGCTTTGTTCTGATCTATTAGTTGTCACCCTTTCCCCTTTCGTTTAGGTAGAAATTGAAAAATTTGAGGGAAGGTAGTTTAAAAGCAATCCAAACAATAATCCAAATAGCGGGAGGAGGAAGAAGAGAGTGTAGAAGTGTGAGGCGATTGTCAAGTTGATTCATGGGTTGTGTTTGTCAGGGGGATAATGTCAGTGCCTCATTGTTTCTTCTAGATCCAGATAAATGAGAAAATAAATGATTTAGGAGCATTGGATTTTGCTTGATGGGAGTTCGTGGAACCAGTCAAATGGTTAGAAAGGGGAATTTTCAAAGGATAAGTGTTATGGTAATGTTTGGGTTTGTTCTTTTCACTAATTAGCAAGTGTGCAAGTGTATAGGATTTTCCAGTAGTGAAAGCTTTTTTTCAATCTTATTTTCTTTTCTAGAAAAGTAAGCCTTTGTGTTTTGTCAAATGACAATCTTATCTTTTATGTACTTTGTGAAGAAATGGCCATTTGTTTAGAAAAGTTGAAAAGTGAACAAGGGAATGAAGCGCTTTTTTATCAGTAGCAGTGTTCTTGTCTGCTGGATTTACGTAACAGTTGTCTGTGATTGTAGGTGCTTATACATAAGCGTCAACAGTTACAGCCAGATGATGTTCTAAAACGAATTAGAATTATGCAGCTTACTGTATATTCATTTTATTTCTTATCTATTCTGCTAAAACTTATGGTATATGAAAAAAAGTGATAAAGTTTCTTGTGTGTTTGTTTGTTCCATCATACTGCATTAGGATAAATCAAAATTTGCTTTCAGATTGAGATAGTTTGCACTCTTTCTATAAGCTCCAGTTAGAATATTTGGTTGAACAGTAGTGTTTATGAGTTCAACAGTAGTGTTTACTGTCAATCTCTGGGTAAATGGCATTTCTGGCTGCTGCCCTTAATGAGACAGCCACCTGATTTTCTATTAGTTTTAACGGGAATTGAATAAGGACATTATGGCTAGAATAGTGAAATCCAACCCCATTACTGGTGAAACCAAAAAATTTAACCACTTTATAATCACAGTTATGTAAAAAAAATGAAAGGGTTATTATAAACATATAAGAACATAGAAAAAATGATAGACAAAGAATAATAAGATGTTTTATAGCTTTAGCGTATTTGTGGGCATCTTGAATGTAAAGTCATAATAAAATTAATTCCAAGTTCCAGGGTTTTGGTTGCATATATCTTTTACAGGTTTTCTAATTTTGCTTAAACATAATCTAAGAATACAATTCATTAAATTGCAGAACTAGATGAGATTCAGCTAATGGGCACTACTTGAGAGTATAAAATTGCCTGGAATGAGTTCACGAAATCTTCCATTTTTTATTTGACATCAAATTGTTCATGGTGGTAGGAAGGAACCTCAGTAGGGTACCAGCAAAACCTTTTGACACTGTGTGATATGGAAGATGAATTCCAATGTGGTGAAGGACAGAATAACACTTGGGTAAAATTGTGCTTACAGGATATCGAGCTCTGAGGTCTCAGGAGAAGTAATTGTGGACCTCTTAAAATGCTTACTCAATTTGTGGCTGTAGTTGGAACAACATTAGCAAAAACAGAACTGCTACCAAGGACAATTATCTTGGTCTTAACCCACGAAATAAAACATTGAATACTATTTATTGAAATGAGATGATAGTTGTTGACTTAATAAGAATGTTTAGATATTGCTGTGCTTCCAATTTTTACCTTCTCATACTATGCTTATTGATCCATATGAATGTTTTGATTCATTATTGTAATTTTTTTTCCAGTATCCATTTTATAACTCTAGTCATGCTTCTGCCAGTCTGTAGTGTTTTTCCTCTCTGAGTGAATTTCCTTGCACCTGACCATCTTCAACTTGTAGTTTGTGTATTCTCTTAATTCTCCAAATAGTCAATCATTTTAAATTTAATCTGACTCTGCATGGTGTTAACTATCCCACTCAACTTGATGTATGTAAATTTAATGAGCATGCTGTCTTGTAAAATCCACATCCATGAATGAAAATGGTGAGTCTAACATTTGTAATTCACTTGAAAACATGTCCGCTCTCTGTTTGCCATTCTCTGCTTGATTACTCCTTAGTGTTCTAACATAGTTGCCTGCATGTGCATGAATGTTAAGATTGCATCTTTTTCCTTGCTCAGTTTTGCCAAAGAAAATGTGGAAGGTATTTATTTTGTGTCAATATTTTATCAGCCTAGAATGAAGTCAAGGTATCTAAAAATAGTAACAAGCTTGTGATTTCCCTGTTTGTGGGAACTTCTGGCACATAGGAAGAATCCTTTGGAGTATCTTAAAAACTACTGGCTTGACTACATGCTATTGACCTGCTTTCCAAGTCAGGACCACAACTAACCCATTTGGTGTCCTTGTGCAAGGTAGAAAAAGGTGTAGCCCTTCATTCTCCTGAAGGGGCACAGCACCACACAAAGTCACTCAACCAGGTGAGTGAAGTCTTGCTGGGACCTCACCCCTATTCATCTGCCAAGAAAGTGCCGCTGTACAGGCCTCAGTCAACCACACATGTTAATAATCTCTTCCAGGTCACTGAGGTTGTATGTGGCTCTGCTCATGCTCCCTGAAAACACGGTGGGTTTAAGTGTGGTCGATTTTACCTGTGCCGTTACCACTGCCTCTGGAATTGGACTTTGTTTCCATTACTGTTTTTGGCTGGGGCTGTGAGTATTATCTCTGGTTCCAACTCCATCTCCTAGAAATTTACATGCATTTCATGTTTGCCCCAAAACAGGATTAGCAGATTTACTTCGGGAATTTTTGTTTCATCTCATTTAACAAATACCTAAAAAGTATATGCACTATGACAGCGATAGCAAGTGTAGAAAAATTCTTAAAAATTATCTATGAAGGAAGAAAAAGAAAGACATGTATAAAAGAGAGCTAGGGTTGAGGTGAGGCTTTTTTCTTTTAATTTTAATCCATTAAGGATTAACATGTTTGTATATTGAGACCCAACCAACTGAGAAGAATTTAGTGAAATGGGATTGAAACAGGGTAATTGATGTACAATGTCCTTTTAGGAGGTGAGAGGAAAGAGGATCCAGAGCGTAAATGAACAGGATTATCTTTGGAGAGATGTAGGAGTTGAGACAGAAGGATTAGTGTACAGATAAGTTGTTAATAGAGGAAACAGGAAATTGAACGATAGGTTTCTTTTCATGGAAGAAACTGAAATTTTTTTATTGAAAATAATAGGTAGAGGTGATGGTTTTGTAGCTCCTGGAGAATGGCAGGTTTAAAATAAGTACTGTAGGGAATGTGAAGAGATACTCATAGGATTTCCCATAAATGTAGGAGGTGATGGCCCATTGTACTGGGATAAATGGAGGGGATCACGACATTGTACTGGGAAAAAATGGAGGTTTTATTGAGGTAAAAAAATAGGTGGATTGGGAATGAGATAAATGAAAAGATAGATGATTGAGGTCCGAGAAAAGGATCTTGGAGATTATGATGATACCAGAGGTAGAACAGTTAAAAATGTAAAGGCCCTGGTGTGGCCATGAAGACCATGGCTGAGGAGAGTGGAAATGAAGATTGCTGGTTGTGGGGGAAGCAAAGGACTGGGTGTGAAGACGTGGACTGGCAGAGGGTCAGCACAAAGTGTCAGCTACTGAGCATGCCAGATAGGTTAGCCCCAGAAGATGGGATTTTAGATGATAATGGAGATAAATAATATGGAAATAAAAATGGAGAGACAAGATAAACCAGAGTTCAATTCTAAGCTGCAGGACCATTTCTCTAAGAGGGGGTAGTACATATCCCAAAGGGTTGTTGGTGAGTATTAAATAGTGCTTATAGGAGTTCCTGCTTTGGCACATTGGGTTAAGGATATGGCATTGCCTCGGCTATGGTGTAGGTCAAAACTGTGGCTTGGATTAGATCCCTGCCTCGGGAACTTCCACTTGCTGTGGGTGTGGCCAGAAAAGAAAACAAACAAACAAAATACTGCTTATAAGTATTTTAGCATAGTGCCTGGTTCAAATTTAACTGTTTTTGAAAGATTGTAGACATATTGGGTCCCTGTGAAAAGGTATAGAAAAGATTGCTTGGAGAATGAGTGAGAAGGATGGATCACAGAGCGGATTTGGAATGAAAAAGGCAAGAAATGTGATGCCTTACCTTTAGGTTTTGAGTGGACTTCTGTTACCTGTGTCGTCTTAACTGCTCCTCTTGGTAGACTCAGATTAGTCTTAATAGTGGTTTTTTTACTTCCCTCTCTTCCATCATGTTTGTGTACATTTATTATAGACAAATATACTACAACTTACTCCTTTTGTTTAGTGGGCTTTTACTTTATTTTTTAAGAATGGGGGTTGTTCCATTTTCCTTGTTCCATTCAAATTATTATTATTATTTTGTCTTTTTAGGGCTGTGCCTGCAGCATATGGAAGTTCCTAGTCTAGGGGTCAGATCAGAGCTACAGCTATCGGCCTACACCACAGCCACAGGAACACCAACACCAGATCTGAGCTGCATCTATGACTAAATCACAGCTCTTAGTAATGCCAGATCCTTAACCCACTGAGCAAGGCCAGGGATCGAACCTGTGTCTTCATGGATACTAGTCAAGTATATTACCACTTAGCCACAGTGGGAACTCCTCAAAATTTTTATAGAGTAATTTTAATGAATAATTTAGTTTTTTTTAAAAATCTTAGACTTGCAGAAGAGTTGCAAAAATAGTACAGAGAGTTCTTGTATACCCTTCATCCAGCGTCCTCTGATGCCAACATCTTATATAGTTTTAGTGCAATTTTTTGTGGTTGTTGTTGCTTTTTAGGACCGTACCTGCGGCACTTGGAAGTCCCCAGGCTAGGGCTTGAATTGGAGCTACAGCTGCTGGCTTACGCCACAGCTGCATCAATGTGGGATCCGAGCTGCCTCTGTGACCTACACCACAGCTCACGGCAGTGCCGAATCCCTGACCCACTAAGCAAGCCCAGGGATCAAACCTGGCGTCCTCATGGATACTAGTTGAATTTGTTTTGGCTGTGTCACAATGGAAACTCCCCAGTGCAATTATTAAAACTGAGAAATTAACATTGGAGTTCCCATTGTGGCTGAGCAGAAATGAACCCAACTAGTATCCATGAGGATATGGGTTCAATCCCTGGCCCTGCTCAGTGGGTTAAGGATCTAGCATTGCCATGAACTGGGAAAAAAAAAAAAAAAAGAATTTAATGTTTGTGCAGTACTTACTAAGAGACTTTATTCAGATTTGGCTGGGTTTCGAATTTGTGCACGTTTCCTGTTCTAGACCCAACCCAGCATCACACCTTGTGTTCGGATTTCTGCGTCTCCGTGGTCTCCTCCCATTAGTGGCACTTCCTCATCTCTCATGACCTTGGCACTTACCAAGAATTCTTTGTAGCATGCTCATCATTTTTTTTTCTTTTGTATTTGTTTCCTACACTTCTGAAATCTGCCCTCAATGCCAGTCAGTCTTACATAGTGAAACAGCACAGTGATTCAATTTAGGTGTAGTTTTTAATTAGAAAGTAATTAACTCCTGGAAAATTACTTTTTGATGCTGCAACTCCCAATACCCGCAGGCAAAACTGTGTTTAAACACATGTATGAAGGTAGTGCTATAAATGAGTTAATTCATAATGTATGTCACTAAGGTATTGATAGAACCTAACAACAAAAACAATAATTACTCTTCACATAGACAGAAACTAAACTTTTGATTTGACGACTGCTCAGATATTTTTGAATGAGATATGTTCAGTTAAATAGCCAACTGATAAGATTTTTTTCCCTTTAAAGAAATAGATGTTTATTTATCTCATACCCACTAAAATATTAGCCTCATTCAAATTTTTCCTCAGGCCTTGTGCAGTTATGTGTTCTATGAATATCTTTTACAGTATTTTATTTATTATAGATATCTAATGAATTACATGTATATAAATACATAGATATATTGAAGTAAACTGCATTTCAGGGCTATATTAAAACCTGTAGCTGCAGCATCATTTTGTACCTATGCAGTGTAGTAGATGTCTTCTCCTGTGTTTGACTGGAGAATTGGTTTACACACAGTGACTTATATTGCTTGTTTAGGCCATAAATGTGTATTTCTGTGTTATTCAGTTCTGCTCCTTAAGAAGCCTTGTTGCCGGAGGCCAGCTCCGGCGGCCAGGGAGTGTACACTTTTTCCCGATAGGAGAGGGATGTGGCGTCGGCAAATGTACAATTACGGAGGCAGCCTCTTTGTCCCTTCTTTCAGGGCACTGGACTGCTCAAATTTTATTGGCATAAATGGTTGATTATATAGACAGCTTTTGGCTACAGATTACATCACAGTGTTAAAAGTACATTGGTTAACTGTTACATGGTATAGCAGCTATACATCATGTTTTAAGATCTTTGTTTTAACTAAACTTAGTGGGTACAATTTAGGGGCAATTAGGTACAATACATCATGTTTTAAGATCTCTATCCTAACTAAACTTAGTGAGTACAATTTAAGGGCAATTAGGTACAATACATCGTATGGAAAGGAGGAGACAGTACAAATCATCCCATGGCCAGCCAGTCTTTGCAATTTGAAGAGTTCACAGACACAAGAATTTGGCATTCACAAACCTTGTTTGTAGACTGGTGCTTATCTTCAAAGTGTTATGGAAGGGAGATAGTGTAAGTAAATATAAACCAACTTAACTAAACTAGCTATCACTTAAAAGCTTTTAAAATCAAGGACAAAACTCACAGCTAGGTTTTTTGGATAATATATGTCTAACTTTTATGAACCTCATTAAGATCCTAACTCTAAAGTTTAGTCCTTCAGGATGAAATTTTTATTATACTATTGTTGTAATTTTGTTAAGTCACAAATCACCACAGGAAAATAAGAATGGGAAATAAGAATAATAAGTAAATAATCAGGAAAGACTGAGGAAAACTGAATAGCAAGTGAATAACAGAAAAGACTAAATCATCCATGGAACAACCTCCACTCAGCAACACAAAATGGAAATTATTTCCTGGGAAATTTAGTTTTCCACCTATGTCAGCAGGCGAGCCTTATTGTCTTCTGGGGCCTGCCCTCCGAATTGTATCGTTCAGACAGGCCCCTTTTCCTGATTAGGAGTTGTCCTCGGAACTGCACCATTCAGGCAGGCCTCTTTTTCTGATTAGGAGACTGCCCTCGGAATTGCACCGTTCAGGCAGGCTCCCTTCCTCGGCTTCTTGTATCTTCTTGGCTCCCTGCAAAGCCTTATTATAGTATAAAGTAAATGGTGTGTGGAGTTCCCGTCGTGGCGCAGTGGTTAACGAATTCGACTAGGAACCATGAGGTTGAGGGTTCAGTCCCTGGCCTTGCTCAGTGGGTTAAGGATCCCATGTTGCCATGAGCTGTGGTGTAGGTTGCAGATGCGGCTCGGATCCCGCGTTGCTGTGGCTCTGGTGTAGCCCGGTGGCTACAGCTCCGATTCGACCCCTAGCCTGGGACCCTCCATATGCCTCGGGAGCTGCCCCAGAAAAGGCAAAAAGACAAAAAGACCAAAAAAAAAAAAAGTAAATTGTGTGGAGAAAAGGAACCCGATTCCACTATTGGTGGGTTTGTAAATTGGTGCAACCACTGTGGAAAAGAGCATGGAGATTCCTCAGAAAACTAAAAATAGAACTACCATTTGATCTAGCCATTCCACTCCTGGGCATCTATCCAGAGAAAACCATGACTTGCAAAGACACATATACTCTAACGTTCATTGCAGCACTATTTGCAATAGCCAAGACATGGAAATAACCTAAATGTCCATTGACAGAGGAGTGGATAAAGAAGATATGGTACATATACACAATGGAATATTATTCAGCCATTAAAAGGATCAGAATACTGGTATTTTTAGCAACACGGATGGACCTAGAAATTATCATGCTAAGTGAGGTCAGCCATACAATGAGACACCAACATCAAATGCTTTGACTGACATGTGGAGTCTGAAAAAAGGACACAGTGAACTTCTCTGCAGAACAGATACTGACTCACAGACGGAAAATCATGGTTTCCAAAGCAGACAGTTTGGGGGGTTGGGGGATGTGCTGGGCGTATATGATGGAAATCCTATAAAATTGGATTTTGATGATCACTGTACAGCTATAAATGTAATAATAATTAAAAAAAAGTAAATGGTTTTTAAAAATTTTTTAAAGATTTATTTATTTTTCTGTTTTTAGGGCTGAACCTGTGGCATATGGAAGTACCCAGGCCAGGGATTGAATTGAATTGGAGCTGCAGCTGCCAGCCTATGCCATAGCCATAGCAATGCCTGATCCAAGCCATGTCTGCAACCTAGACTGCAGCCTGTGGCAATGCTGGATCCTTTAATCCACCAAGTGAGACCTGGAATCAAACCTGCAACCTCTTGGATACTAGTCGGGTTCTTAACCTGCTGAGCCACAATGGGAACTCCAGTAAATTGTTTTCAAATGGTGTAGTGGACACTGTTGGTGCCTCTCCAAGATGGCCTTCAGCAGGCTGGTACAGATGTGCCCCAGGTATGAGTGTTGGCTCTTGCTGACTCACAGCCTCCATCTTATCCAGAGATTTGGCCTCAGGGAACTGGGGTCCTGCAGCCAATGGCTAACTGACTTTGGGGTCAAGGTTGGTGTCTTGCTCTGGGTGCTACTGACTTTCCCGCAATTCAGGCTCAAGCAAGAATCCAGCCGTGGCTACAGATTCGAATGTTCCTGTCCTGCCTTTTCTGGAGAGTATCCCCTCCCTTAATCACCTGCACTTGAATCCCAGTCTAAGTTCTGCCTCTATGGAACCTGACCTAAGACAGTGGAAATGCAATAGGATCATTTTGAGCAGGTGTAAACTAAGTAATATGAAAACTGATTACTTGCTCACAAGAGACCCATTGCAATTTCCTGGAAACTGTACTACACGAGGTGTACAGGCTCCAGTTCTCAACTTTCTAACTAGCCATGAGCCAGTATTTTCTGTTGTGTAATAAATACATGGCGCTTAGGCTATGTGATTTTCAGACTCTGATGCTGAAGTTTTTTTCTTAAGACAGGGGCTTGTTAAATGAAGATGCTTGGCTGCTCCAATGCCCCCCACCTCCAGGTTCTTGAATAGCTTTGGAACAGGCTCAGCTTAACTTAAATTGGAATTGTAGCATAAAATACAGATGTGCAGTTTTTGGAAAAAGCTTGTAATAAATTTCACTAGGACTCTGTGACCCTCAGAGATTCAGTACCAGTGTCATATTTAGACAAGAGAGGTGGGATAAGCCAGAGGAAAGAAATTGGGAGAACTCTGCATTTCTTCCTTCATTCCAAATATACAACTTTTGTGTATACATTCATGTTATCTTGAGGATACCTTTCCAGAAAGAAAGCAGTATCCTTTTCTTTCCTACAGTTCTGCACTTTGCAGTTTTATTTTGATTTCAGCCACAACTAATGGGCTTTCAATTTTTCAGTCTTCTTTATCTATTAAGTATTTTAATTTGCTAGTTAAAGAGGCTGGGTTATATTTGTCCATTAGACAGAAAATAAAAAGTATAGTGAATAATTTAAAACAGACATTCTCAGTGCTCTTAGGTACCCCTCCCATACCTTTTATGGTCATTGTTTCCTAATTTCCTCATTTACTTCTTCATGTTAAATTCTTTATAGATTATATAAGCTGTCTACACTCACAATTAAAATAATATAATGGTTTACTGTACTATATAATAAAACAGTATGTATTTCAGTATAAACAATTGGGCATGACTATTCAAGACGATACAATAAAGTCACATTCTGGAAATTGCCTTGTGCCACTGTGAGTGCAGCAGCTACAGTGTATGTTGATATAGGTGAGCTGTTCTGGTGATTCAGATATTGCAAGCAGTATTGTCCTGCGATACCTAAATTTCAGAAATGGAGCATACATGATGGTAAAGCTTAAAAAAGTGGTGTAATTATCATTTACAGAGTAGTCGGATTCTTGGAAAATTTAATGTATGTTAAAATTATATAATACAAAGTACTTAATATATACATTTAATTTTGTTGAGTTAGAATATTGGCTTTGATAAGTATGATTTTCCTTCTTTTTTTCTGTGCATCTCTCTGTGGGATACAGGACCATTTCCTATTGTGTAGGAATAGCCTATGTGTTGCAGAATGTTTAGCACATCTTTCCCCTGCAAATGCTGGTAGCATCACCTCAGTCACCATGACAACCAGAATGCCCAAGACGTTTTCAAACTTCTTCCTAAGTGCCACTAAGGCCTATTGAGAATGACTGGCTTAGAGAAAAGAAGTGGAACAAAATAAACCATTATTCACATTATAGGATGTTTCTAACCAGAACAGCCAAGAGTGATATTATTAATTGCTACCTTTTATTGACGTGTCAGATGGAACACCTTCTAAGGTCTTAAATATTTATATCAAGGTGAAATGAAGGGAATTTTGACTTTTAAGTGCTTCAAGGATTTGGTAGCCAAAAACTGAGTCAGCTAAAGGCATAAACTATAGTGTCTGAATTGTAACACCCTTATAAAACTTAGAAGAAATTTAACTTTCTGGGTTCCATAGGTGATCAAAGTCCTGATTTTTATGGGTCTGTTTCTGAGTGGATATGGAGTTTATATACATTCTAGCGTCTTACGTTGCACACAAATGACCCAAGGCTAAGCTCAAGAGGAAACCCCTTGAGCTGGCCTCCTTCAGCCTTTTCTGTCTTGGCTCAGTCTCCTTTCCTTTGTCAGAATAGCCTCTTAAGCAACTTAATTGATGGATTCTGGTCACAATTCATATCTTTATGTGGATATTCTTGGCTTATTTTTTTAGTCAGAATTAGGCCTGTAGCCAGATCTAGTTTACTTAAATCCTTATTTTGATTGGTGCTCTTGAGTATGTCAGATTTTTTATAAATGCAACTTTTATGTGATTTTGAACATTCAATAAATTAATTAATGCATATTTTTTATAAGGGTGGAGAAGAGACAGTTAAAATTGTAGAATGCTTTGCCTTTTGATGGGATCAGTGCTAGATATTTGGTATGTGCTTGAAGCAATCAGCATCTGGAAAGGGATTGGCTTATTTACCATTTAATTTTTATGATACATGGAGCAGCTCTTTCCAAATAGTGCAAGATAGCTTCAGGTGCAGCTGTTGTAAAAATATATTTATATTTTTCACATGGTACGTGTATTTCACAATTATGTATAAGTTGTGAATCTTAATAAGCTTATGGAAGGCAGAAACTTTCAACTGTGTAATTATCCATTGTGATGTGAATGTAATTTTACAGGTCTGCCATGAATTAAAAAAGTTTTTTGGTAAGTGTTTTCCTTTTAAAATGATCCAGAATATTCTCTTCATTGCATCTCCAGCTCCTTTCTCTCTTTCCTTCAGGCAGATCTACACATAAATCATTCCAAAACAATTAATGCTACTTTAGTCACAAATTATTGATTTTTCTCTTCATAGTGTGTGTAGAACTGCTGCTCTACTTAGATTCTAAACGAGGCTTTTTAATTGTGTTTTCCAGGAAGATATGAATTTAAATGAAGATAAAAAGGCACCATTGCGGGAAAAGGACTTCAGCATCAAAAAAGAAATGGTGATGCAGTACATTAATACTGCTTCCAAGACAGTAAGTAAAACTGTCTAGTTGAGAAATATTGCTGAAACATGTCGTAGTATCAAAAACAGTATATTTGTCTAATGAAGTGCTTAAGTTTGTGGACAACTGTAATCCGAGGGCTTTAGAATATATAATTAAAGGCACGGTATTATAATAAGTTTGTTTAATTTAAAAATATTTCTCATGTTATGACTTTAAAGCTGCTTTTGTTTTTTAGCCACTCACACTGTTAAGAAACACTGTGGTTGGTCTACTCACTTTAAAACAGTTTTCCTTGTTAGTGAATTAAATGGTTATTGATTTCTAATGTTTACTTATAAATTAGGATAATATTTATATTGTAGAAAAGTGATACCGATTTTACCCTAACTACCTAAGTCAGGATACATAATAGTGGTTTAGAGGCATATCTTTAATGTGAGTTTCCATGTGAATACAAATGAATACAATTATTTTGTAACAGACTATAAATGTAGACAGTGAAAGGAGCATTAAGCCTCCACATGGCTGCCCTTTTCTAGGGAAGCATGAAGTATGTGGGTGGAAGTAATGCCTAAATGTCTGAGAAACATGACTGGCACACAGAATCAATTACATTTGTTTCATGAAATAACAGATAAGCTTGACCAATCATAAAAAAAATGTGACTAAATGGACTGGATGAAAAATGTAAAATGGAAGTTAATGAAGAAGCAAGGCTTGGTAGAAAGACAATAGAAAATAATTTTGGCTGAACATAAAATTGAATTAGATTAGAAAAAAATAACGAAACACGCTGTAGTTTTCACTGATACTTTAACCTAAGGCCAGGTAAGAAGAATATAAGTTATTTATACTTTTACTCCATTTATATTCTAGATCAGTCAGTGACTCTGAGGTATTTCTTTTGGAAGAAAAACTCAAGTGATGTTTAATTTTTAAATGTATCTCATGTTTTGGCAGCCTGACATTCAGCTATAGGATTCACTGAGCACTGTGCTTTTCCCAGCTCTTTCTATGGATGGGCTCTGTGTCCTGACATTGAGATGGAAATTGCTTTTATCCCTTGATGGTACTCAGCCACCACAAATTAGAAGGAGTTAGAGCTCCCGTGTTTGGGATTGACCATGCTCTGTTTGATATTTTTCCTCTCTGATCCGTTATTTTCTCCTCCATAAAATGGGGCTAATACCTACAACTCAGGCTTGTTGTTACAATCAAATTGTTTATTTTTATTTTTTTTGCTATTTAGGGCCTAGGGTGCAGTATAACATAGAACATAACAGGTTTTTAACTGGTAGCTGCCTTGGGTGTGGGAAGTAGAGTAGCGATTGTGGTTTTTTTTTTTTTTAATTTCTTTGTGATTTGTTTATTGTTCTTACTGTTGAAATCATTATACCATGATTAAAAATGTAAGTAAATATACCTCAGTAAATATACAAATTTCCTATTAGGGAATGTACGTTTCTAAGACATTGATTTCCTTAAGAATGATTATTAGTGTCTGTGTGTCAGGCACTATTTAAAGTCTGTATGTCAGGCACTATTTAAGGTCCTGGAGTGTATCATTGTGTCCTGTGGAACAACATGGGACAAGCATAACAGAAACACACGAACATGTGTGATGTGGGGAGAAAAAGTGGGGGAGCAGAGATGAGTCTGCTATGTAGAGTCATTAGGGGAGACTCTTCTGTTAGGAAATTTAAATCCAATAAGTATGAATCCACGCAATATAATTACAAGAGATTTTGCTTTAGTTAGAACTGGTTTAGAAAACCTTGCAGTGGAGTTTCAGATAAACAGACTTTTTAATAGAACAAATCATTTTGAATTTCTTCACAGTGGATGTTTCAGTTTACATGCACTGATTTTAAACTTTAATCCTCTAATCACTTTGGACTAGAGTTGGAATTTATTTACCTGATTTAGATAATTAGATTATCAGGATTGAAATAGATTAGTTATCTGAAGTATGATTAAAGCATTTACTTGGTGTGTGGGGGGTCTTGGCTTTTCCTAAGAGGGTTCTGAATAATTCGGCAAATGGTTAACATTGTAGAAAGTTGAAAATGACCAGTCATCTGTTTTTGCTCTGGAAATAAAAACACATTTTCTTCATTCTAGGAAATGGACTTTGCCAAGCCAGTATATTTAGGTTAGTAAGTATTGAAAAAGTTTCTCTGAGAAAAATCAAAATTCATAGATAGGTTTTTCTATTTTCTTTCTTTTATTTTGTATTCTTTTCTCCTTTTATGGCCACACTTAGGGCATATGAAAGTTCCAGGGCTGGGGATTGAATCAGAGCTGTAGCTGCAGGCCTACCCCATAGCCATAGCAACACTGGATCTGAGCTGCACATGTGACCTACACCCCAGCTTGTGGCTACAGAGCGAGGCCAGTGATTGAACCCACATCCTCATGGGTACTATGTGGGATATTTAACTCACTGACTCACAGATAGCTATAGATAGGTTATTCTAGAAAGGATGGGGGGAGTTTGATCAAAAAAGAGCTGTGTCTTGAGAAAATATTAGTTGTATGTTCAATTTTATGTATGTAAATTTTCTCTGAGTAGAAAATCTAGAATTAGTTTGTTAATATTATAATAACAGTGAGAGTGATTTCATACTTTTCAGTATGTTTTTTTTTTTTTTGAGTTCAGTTTCATATGTTAATTTTGGAAAATATTGTCAGATACAGGTAAATCAAGTTGTTGTTCCATATGCTCTCCTTTTGCTGTCTTTGTTATTTAAAAGGCTTTTATTTTAATCGCTAGAAACTTCGGTGAACCATACATAGTTGTACACATTCTTGTTAAAGTTAACCTGGATAATTTTTTGGCATACATTTCAGGTTAGGGATTTGATCAGAGCACCCCTGCAGCACGGAAGCTTGGTACAAGTTTGTGGCTGGTACTTGGTATTAGATACTTACTTATCATCAGTGCCCTTATTTTGCTTCTTTGTCTCCAAATTCTACTTGTTTGCTGACTAGGAGAAAATTTCAGAGCCTCAGGGCAATGAACCAATTTCTTGTTAAGAAATTTCCTAATCTGTCTGGCACTTTAATTTCCATTTGTGCCAATATAGGGCAGGTTTTATTTATGTACAATTAAAATTATCTTCCAACAGCACAAATTCATCCACCTTTCTTATGAGTCGTTCTGAGCAGCCCCAGTGGTATTTAACGTTCTCCGCTATTACTGCATTGTGTTTTTGTTCAGGCAGGAGATAAATATGAAGAAAACAGTTTTTTTTTTTTTTTTTTTTTTTTTTAAGTAGGAAGAAATTATATTAGGATCAAATTAGAATTGTGTATTTTTGGTCTTTTAAAAATCTTACAGTTATTTAAGAAATCTTTTCTTTTATTCTAAAAAGAATAAAAGTAGTTTTTAAAACTGGTAGTTTTTAAAAAAACTACCAGATACAGAAACATTGTTATTTACTAATAAAATTTACTAGAATTTTAGAGCTTGGCAGAGTCAGTGATGCTTATCCCATTTGTGGCATTAGAGGTCATCTGAGGTTGAGGTTGTTTTCATCTTGGTTATTCAGGTTTTTTTTTTTTTTTCCTTTCTTTCTCTCTTTTTTTTTTTGCTTTTTAGGGCCATGCCCGCAGCTTATGGAGAGTCCCAGGCTAGGGATCGAATTGGAGCTACAGCTGCTGCTGGCCTACACCACAGCCCCAGCAACACAAGATCCAAGTCATGTCTTGGACCTGCACCACTACAGCTTATGGCAACACCAGATACCCAGTCCACTCAGTGAGGTCAGGGATCAAACTGGCAACCTCATGGTTCCTGGTCAGATTCGTTTCTGCTGTGCCAAGACAGGAATTCCTCTTTCTTCATTTAAGATACTTTGCCATGTTCATGTTTACTTTTTGGATTTTTATGAATGTAATTAAATTTATGTCTGATAACTATAAAAGTAGTGAAAACTTTGCAAGTGCCAGAAAGAAGAGGCTCGTGATTGTGATGGAGATAAAAAGTAAAGAGCAAATATCCACATGGATTGAACCTTTTAAAAGAAGGAACAGTTCTGAAGGAATAAGTAGCAAATTGAGAAAAAGTTATGTATGTACAATTGTTTTCAGTGAATAAAAGGCAAAGTTATGTCAATGAAAATAACCAATAAACAATCTATAATAGGAAGAGAAGATAATTTTATTTGAGCCAAAGTGAGGACTAGAGCCTGGGAGATAGCCTCTCAGATAACTGGAGAACTATGCCAGAGAAGTATGGTTTTCAGCACAGTTGTATGTCTTGTCAGAACAAAACATCAAACATCAAAAATCAGGGATATATTCCTTCAAAGTTTCAAAAAAACCCCTAAAAACACAAATCAACATGTACATAGTGAGTCAGTATGGCTTTGGCATCTGGGGAGAGAGTCTTATCATTGAAAGATTTTTAGCAATAGCATTTAATCTTTATATATTTAAATATTTTAAAATTTATTTTTATTTTTTGGCCATGTCCATAGCATATGGAAGTTCTCAGGCCAGAGACTGAGCCTTGCCACAGTAGTGACAACTTCAGGTCCTTAATCCACTGAGCCACTAAGGAACTCCTAATCTTTATTTTATTATTTTAAGTTTTATTGAAGTATAGTTGATTTATAAGTTTGTAATAATTTCTGCTGTACAATAACGTGATTCAGTTGCACATACACACACACATCTGTTCTCTTTCAGATTCTTTTCCCACATATCACAGAATATTGGGTAGTATTTCTTGTGCTATATAGTAGGTCCCTGTTGGCCAGTCTTTATTTTTAACATGGACAGCCTTTATAACTTGTCAGTGCACTCTTTTCTTTAAAGATTAAAGCAGATGTACAATATATGTTTGATAGGCAATAATAGGCTGTTTTAGTCAGCATAAAATTTGATTTAAATCATGTATAAGCCAGAATGATGTCCCCATACCTCAATATGTGAAAATTTCTTCCATTAGTTAATTGAAGAAATGAGGATAAAAAAGCTTCAGGAACAATAGTGCTCAGCCTTATTATCCATTAGAATTATCTGGGCAACTTCAAAAATCTCAGTGTCTGTGTCTTGTTGTTTAACAAATAAGTCAGAATTCCTGTAAGTGGAACTCAGGCTTTATTAGTAATATACACTCTCTTGATGATTCCAGAGGATGAAAACTACTGGACTGGACAAGATGAGCCTCATCACTAGATGTCTTTTAGTGTAATGTAAATTCAGCTAAAGACTCGAAGCTGATAGAATTGGAAGGCTGAGCATGGTGAACATTTATTCATAAAACTGTTAATCAAGCCACTGTGGGTTCAAGGCTAGTTTGCATGTGCATAATGTCAAAATGAATGTTCAAGGGGCATACTATAGCTGCTAAGAAATTCTCTGACACTCGGCCTCTTGTAGATATTATCAAAGGTTATCTACTGTAACTGATGGAAGAACTTGGTGTGGTTTGGAAAAAGATTCCCAGTAGAACAGGTATTAGCAAGAAGAAGAGTGTGCACGGTTTTAAAACTTCAGTGGTATGTGACAGCCCCTCATTAGTGCTGCAGCTAGGACTTGAAGCCAGGGTTTCTGATTTTTTTAACCTTTTTATTTTAAAGTAAAACACTGTTATAGAAGATACCAACAAATAAATATGTAGCTTAATGAATTATCATAAGAACAGCACCCAGGTTAATACGCAGAACCTTGTCAGCCACTCTAGAAAGCCCTCCATCTACCCTGTTCCACCTCAAACTTTGCTTTTTCCCCTAAATCACTACTTTACCTTTTTTAAGAATTAACTTCGAGTTTCTTTAGTTTTATCATCCAAAATTATGTCACCAGACATTATAGTTTATTATTGTTTATGTGTTAAAATTTGAAATATCTTTAAAGATTTTTTAATCTTCAGATTTCCTATCCTTTTATTGTCTGGATTTTGCTGATTGCATACTCATACCATATTCCTCTTTCCTTCATATTTCCTGCAAAGTGCACCTAGATCCAGAAGCTTGATCAGACTCAGGTTTGATCCCTTTGGTAAGACCACAGGAGGCATGTTCTATGTTAGGGGGTACTTTCTGTCTAGCTGATAATTAATATTCTATAATTTTATTTTCATTTATTAGTTGGAATACATTTCTAAAGAGATAATTCCTTTCAAATACTGAATAATGTCTGATATAGGAAATTTAGGATAAATGCTTGATTCTTTTGTCAGTTTTCAAGATACTAAATTGATTCCCTATCATCCTCTGAAGGTGACCAATTATTTTTTAAGATTATTATTCTTGGTGAAGCTCAAATTGACCGTATTCGACCAGTAGGACCTTGTCCGGTTGGCTTCTAGTCATTTTTGGCATTGCCTGCTATTTTTACATTCTTTCATTTCTACCTGGTAAGATGAGATAACCCAGACTCCCCTCTATTCTCACACTAGACCTGGAGTCAGTCATTTCCTTTAGTGTCATAGGATATATCAACAACAATCTGGGGTCAAGGATACTGGTCGCTAGGGAGTGTTTGCTGTTTGTAGGGCTCTTCAGTGTATAGAGTGCAAAGGAAGAAGCTATGTGTATGTAGTTAAAGTTTTTTTTTTCTTTTGCATGTGCTGTCCACATCTCCAGATATTATTTTTGTTGTTGTGCTATGTCTTCATTGAACATATAGGTATTATATTTTATACTTTTTTAGTGTTTACTTTTCTGAATAACTGTATCTAGTCCCACTTAGTCTTTAATTCTGTGAGTAGCTGTATTTTGATGCTTACCACCATTCCTTTTGTTAATATTTCTCCTAGTCATTTTGTTTGTCTAAAGTGTATTCTTTAGTGGATTCATTTTAAGGGCTAATGGGGACAATATTCTCTGAGTTTTTCATGTTGATAACGATATTTGTCCTCTCTTGTTAGAGTCAGTTTTACTGGATATAAAATCTTCAGATTACATGTTTTTTTCCTGTAGCATCTTAAATATACAATTTTTTTTCCTAGCATAAAGCATGACAGCACTTTTCTTAATAGGTCTGCAGATAACTAATTTTCATTCCCTATAGGTTACTAGTTCTATTTAGATGTCTGAGTTGGGCCTGTAAAATATGCAGGATACCCTTTCATTATGTACTTGCTTTGGTTTTCTTCTTCATGGATTCGGTTATTAGTATGTTGGATTTTTATATGTCTTCAATATGCCACTTTCCCTCAAATCCTTTTTATCATATTCATTTTATTTTTGGTTGAAAAAAAATTATGTATTTTATCTCTGCATCTCTTATTACATGATTTATTATTTTTTGTTCTTACATTCCTTCTAGTTCTGTCTTCATTTCCAAAGAGATTTCTTTCCATTCCCCCCTCCCAAGCCAAGTTCTCTCACCTCATTTCTGAGTGTTTCTAATTCTGCTTTAAGTTTTTTTTTTCATGTCTTATATATATTTTTAATGTCTCTTAGTTCATTTTGAAATGGTAAACACTTTGCCATGCTTTATGGTTATGTTTTGTAGGAATGTTCTGCTCTGTACTGATTTCATTCTCAACACTTTCTCCACAGTGTGGGGTCCTGTCTTGGCAGAGAGCTGTGACCTCAGCACACCAACAGCTCCAGTCTCTTTATATCTTTTCTGCCTCTTACACCCACCCACAATGGGTATGGGCCAAGCTCCACTCAATTTCAGCTGCTATTCTTAAATTGGCCTCCTGCGATTGTGCATGAATACCTCTGGGCTGTTAAGGAGTTCTGTTTCATGTTGTCAGACACCTTGTCACTTTCTCTCTGCCTTTTTTTTTTTTGACTTTTCTAGGGCCACTCCTGCGGCATGGGGAGGTTCCCAGGCTAGGGGTCCAATTGGAGCTGTAGCCACCGGCCCGCACCAGAGCCACAGCAAGGTGGGATCTGAGCCGCTTCTGCGACCTACACTACAGCTCATGGCAACGCCGGATCCTTAACCCACTGAGCAAGGCCAGGGATCGAACCTGCAACCTCATGGTTCCTTGTCAGATTCGTTAACTACTGCGCCA
The DNA here is from genome assembly GCF_016906955.1 of Phacochoerus africanus. Taxonomy (NCBI): domain Eukaryota; kingdom Metazoa; phylum Chordata; class Mammalia; order Artiodactyla; family Suidae; genus Phacochoerus; species Phacochoerus africanus. The sequence goes on along the minus strand of NC_062556.1, from coordinate 32,838,093 downwards.
AGACAGGAACTCCTCTCTCTGCTTTTTCACACACAGACTGTGATGCTGTGCAGATTTTGTGGCTGTTAGTGACTTCTCTCCAACTGGTTCTATTTTGAGGAGCATGAAGATACCATGTTGCTCAATGTTGTTAGGTTTTTGGTTTCACTATTTAGTTTTTTTTCCCTCTGGAAATCCAGGGACTTTCAAAAAGTATAATTTTGTGGCCATCTGTTCAGATCCTCTAGTCTTCTGATTTTTGCTTTTCCTATTCTTTTTTATGTCATTTTTGTTTAAAAAACCATTTCTGGATGATTAATATTTTTCCTCTTGCTTGATCCCACCTGCCCTTGACTTTCAGGGGAGAAAATGATGATAGTTTAAGGAATGATATTTTTCTATGTAACTTCAATGGATAGCTCTAGATTTTGCTGTTTATTTCACCCGTAAACTGTCATCAAACCTCTTAATGGTCCATGACCTACAAAGAGAATTAAACACTAGCCTTAGTCTTAATTTCTATATTATGTTTGTGCAGTGCCATCATCTTCTTATATAATTTAAATAAGTTATGCGGAATGCATCCTTTTTTATATCCCATTGATAGTTGGAAAATTCAGACTGCCCTTCATTACTTTACCCCACCCCTGGAAAAATAGGTCTCATCTGCTTGTGTGTGTCTATAAATTAGTAAGTGTGTTAAATCTATCACAGCATGAAATCACTTCAAGCTCTGAAAGACTATCTTAAAGAATTTAAATTGATTGCAGATGTTGGTGCAATTAAGCAGGCCTGATGAGCTCAGAATCATGTTTCTCAGATTTGAATATGAATGCATTTAAAAAATTATAGTGATGTACTCCATGTAAATGGAGCTCATAGGCATCTGAGAGTTTCTATCACCTTGTGCTTTAAAATAGTTCAGCAGTGTGAGAGGTGATGTGTGACCCCTTATGCAGATACCTGTATTACTTAGAATGAAAATGTATTATTCATCTCAGGTATGTAGTTCTGTGCCATCCTTAACTGACTAGAATTGACTTTGAATGATTTTTTTCCTTTGTCATTTTCATTTCTCTACCAATTTGTCTATGTTTTGTGCCTACAATTTATTTGAAAATTATTCTATAGACAGGGAAGGAAGTATAATGTTACTTCATTCCCATTTTTAAGAAGAAAAAGAGTATAAATAAGCCAAATGAGTTGGCTTAGGTAATAAAAGCATAGGACTTTTTTTCCCCTTGAGATCGGACCTTTTGACTGGTAGAACTCCACCTACCTTTAATTGCTTTGGATTTAAATTGCTGAAATAAAAGAAAGATTCATGTTTATTATTTTAAAATATAACCTACTAGGTTGCAAATTAGAAAGTGAATTCTGAACAAGACTGTAACAAGATTAAGTAGAGTATTTGTTATGTTCATTATCAATTTGAAATAAATTGTGCACATTAAGTAATTAAACTCATCAATTTCTTTAACATGTAAAATGTTATGGACATTAGGACTTTATAATATAGACAGTTGTAAAATAGATTGCAAAAATGGTCAGTAACTATTTAGATACTATTTTTAAATACTAAGAAAATTACTGAAATATTATAGTAACAATAGTGATTTGAAATAGGAACAGAATATATTTTTTCTGGGTGGTATGAATTAAAGCTGTGTTCTACAGTATTTTATAAAAGCTTATTTCACTCATCATGGTAGACTGTATTTTGTTTTTAGGAGTTAAAAATTCAGCTTTGTTATTTCTATCTCTGTGATTTCAGAAAGTTCATTACCCCTCTATAAGACTTAGTTTATGAAATAATAAAATTTAGGAGTGTTTGTATGGGAACTATGGGATGAGGAATAGGGCAGTGATTAAATAAAGTCTTGAATTTAAGCCATCTTCTTAAAGGTTACAGTAAAGTGTAAAAGGGCTACAGATGAAGCCCTTTTAAATCTTATTATACTGGAATAAAAAGTTGAATAAACAATGTTAAAATTGGGTATCACTTGGAGTTCCCATTGTGGCTCATTGGTAACAAACCCAACTAGTATTCATAAGGACATGGGTTTGATCTCTGACCCCTCTCAGTGGTTTAAGGATCTGGCATTGCCTTGAGAGGTGGTATAAGTCGCAGATGAGGCTCGGATCTGGCATTGCTGCTGTGGCTGTGGAAAATTCAAATTCAGCTCCTAGCCTGGGAACTTCCATGTGCCTCAGGTACGACTCTAAACAAAAAAATGAAACAAAACGACAGCGAAAAAATTGGGCATCATAAAAAATACATATTGCTGTAGAGCAGAAATTGACAAAAATTGTAAATCAAGTATAATTGAAAAAATAAAAATCTTAATAAAAATAAAAAGAAAAAAATACATGTAATTTTTTTAGTACTTAGAACATAAAAATATATCTTCACTTGCTAATTTTTGAATATAGATCTAAGCCCTTTTCTTTGAGTAGAAGTTGCTCCTGCTTTGGTTTTTCCTACTTAAGGCATGAAGCATCATCTGTGATCACTGCTTACGTTTTTTAATTCAACGAAGAATTTATACTTGTGAAAACAGTCCAAGTTCAGAATTATGAGATTTGTATGATTTTTACAGTAAGATTTTTTTTCAGTTATCTTGCTCATACCTAAGTTGAAAACAAGTTTTTTAAAGCAGCTCACTCTGATCTTGGTTTTTCTAACCATTAACCTACCACAGCTCTTTTCATTCTCATATATGATTACATTAACTGGAACAGATATTACCATACCTCATAAATAGTTTGAGGGTTATTTTAAAAAATCAGCTCTCAGTATTTACAGAATTCAGTTCATAGAAGTAACTATGTGTAGCCAGACTACAGCATATTCTGGGCATCAGTCACTCTGTGTTACTCAATAGTGGAAAGGTTGATACTGAATGTCTGTCTCTAGTACCTTAAAGATGTCAAACTTTAGTGAACTTTGTGTTTTTCTTTCCTTTCTCTTTCCGAAGGGATCCTAAACATACAATTTTCTGTACTACCCTGTGTTAAAAATCACTTAGAAAAAGAGGGGCGTATTGGGCCCTGTATCTGGGACTCCCCCGGTATGCTGGCTTCAGACAGGCCTGAAGTGGTCTTAGGTTCTCACGTGACTGACTCAGTCTTCTCTGAGCAACTTGCTTTGTTTTGGTCTCATTGCTGCAGGTTCTTAGCATGGTAAAGCTAGATGGTTAACAGAGGCTTGTAACTTAAGTCCTATATTTGAGATCAGTGGTCTCAAAAATTTTTGATCAGTTATCTTATCAATTTTAAAAAAAGCTGATTATATATGCCATAAGCCAATTAATGTTTATTGTAAACATGTCCATTGTTTTAGTACTTCATATATATGAATTAATGTATTAGTATATTATCCCTAATACATAATGCAAATAGAGAATATCATTATAATACAAACTAAAGTATTATTTCATTAGAAAATTTTGCTTCATTCACAAATCAGTTTGGTTCTTTTTTTGTTTTGTTTTTATCACAATTTAGTTATACTAAATTCACGACAAACAGGTAAATAACCCTTTCCTCCTACTCACATATTTTTGTACAACCTATAGATTACTTGATGGCTTATTATTTTCAAGAACTGAAAGCTTTCTGGGCTTGGTGCCTTTTTTTGGGGGGGGGGGTCTTTTTAGAGCTATACCTGCAGCATATGGAGGTTCCCACGCTAGGGGTCTAATCGGAGCTGTAGCTGCCGGCCTACACCACAGCCACAGCAACGCCGGATCCTTAGGATCCTTAACCCACTGAGCGAGGCCAGGGATCAAACCTGCAACCTCATGGTTCTTAGTTGAATTCATTTCCACTGTGCCACGACAGTAACTCCGGTGCCTTTTCTAAAATAAATTTTTAAATTTAAAAATTTGTTATCATTGCTCTAATTTCTATTGCTTTGGGAGACTGACCTGAGAAAATATTCATGATGTTGATTCAGAGAGTGTTTTGCCTATGTTTTCTTCTAGGAGTTTGATAGTGTCCTGTCGTATACTTAAGTCTTTCAGCCATTTTGAGTTTATTTTTGTGCATGGTGTGAGGGTGTGTTCTAGTTTCATGGCTTTGCATGCAGCTGTCCAGGTTTCCCAGCAATGCTTGCTGAATAGACTTTCTTTTTCCCATTTTATGTTCTTGCCTCCCTTGTCAAAGATGTCAGGGTTTATTTCTGGGTTCTCTATTCTGTTCCATTGTTCTGTCTGTCTGTTTTGATACCAGTTCTTTGCTGTTTTGATGACTGTGGCTTTGTAGTATTTCTTGAAGTCTGGGAGAGTTATGCCTCCTGCTTGGTTTTTGTTTCTCAGGATTGCTTTGGTGATTCTGGGTCTTTTGTGGTTCCATATAAATGTTTGGATTTTTTGTTCTAGTTCTGTGAAAAATGTCCTGGGTAATTTGATAGGGATTGCATTGAATCTGTAGATTGCTTTGGGTAGTATGGCCATTTTTACAATAGAAATTAGAGCAAAAATAAACCCATGGGACCTAATCAAACTGAAAAGCTTTTGTATAGCAAAGGAAACCCAAAAGTAAACAAAAAGACAACTTTCAGAATGGGAGAAAATAGTTTCAAATGATGCAACCGACAAGGGCTTAATCTCTAGAATATATAAACAACTTATACAACCCAACAGCAAAAAAGCCAATCAATCAATGGAAAAATGGGCAAAAGACCTGAAGAGACATTTCTCCAAAGAAGATATACAGATGGCCAGCAAACACATGAAAAAATGCTCAACATCGTTGATTATAAGAGAAATGCAAATCAAAACTACCATGAGATACCACCTCACACCAGTCAGAATGGCCATCATTCATAAATCCCCAAATAACAAGTGCTGGAGGGGCTGTGGAGAAAAGGGAACCCTCCTGCACTGCTGGTGGGAATGTAAACTGGTACAGCCACTATGGAGAACAATTTGGAGATACCTTAGACATCTATACATAGAACTTCCATATGACCCCGCAATCCCACTCTTGGGCATCTATCCGGACAAAACTCTCCTTAAAAGAGACACGTGCACCCGCATGTTCATTGCAGCACTATTCACAATAGCCAGGACATGGAAACAACCCAAATGTCCATCGACAGATGATTGGATTAGGATGAAGTGGTATATATACACAATGGACTACTACTCAGCCATAAAAAAGAATGACATAATGCCATTTGCAGCAACATGGATGGAGCTAGAGAATCTCATACTGAGTGAAATGAGCCAGAAAGACAAAGACAAATACCATATGATATCACTTATAACTGGAATCTAATATCCAGCACAAATGAACATCTCCTCAGAAAAGAAAATCATGGACTTGGAGAAGAGACTTGTGGCTGCCTGATGGGAGGGGGAGGGAGTGGGAGGGTTGGGGAGCTTGGGCTTATCAGACACAACTTAGAATAGATTTACAAGGCCATCCTGCTGAGTAGCATTGAGAACTTTGTCTAGATACTCATGTTGCAACAGAAGAAAGGCTGGGGGAAAAATGTAATTGTAATATATACATGTAAGGATAACCTGACCCCCTTGCTGTACAGTGGGAAAATAAAAATTGTTATCAGTTTTCTTCTAAAAATTATAAATCCTAACCCCCAATTTTAAATGTCCTTTTAAATTAAGTCGTTATATTCATTATCTTCTAACTGAATCTATCACCCCCATTCAGGGATGTTCTGGGAGCATGTTCTTGTCTGTACAGGTTCCTCTGTGTCTATAATTGCTAACCAGCTCCCACCCTCCACTTAGCTGCATGTAATTAAGGGCTCAGTTTGAATGTGCTGTTTTGACATTGCATCCTCTTTGCCAGTTTGGTTACTGCTTGAGGGCCCTGAGAAGATAGGATGTGCCCTAGCTCTGCTTTGTGTGTTGTACTTGGAGGAAAAAGATGTAAAGATGTGCACTGAGGTCATGTGCCATCTGGACATGATGGAGCCCTTTGTGACAATATTATCTTTGTAAGTTTGTGATTGTCCACAGGTGATGGATTTGAAGGCTCACAAACTTGATTGGTCAACATGCTAAGACGCAGTATATAGTCTGTGGGCAGGCATACAGTCTAAGCTAATAGAGACCGATGTATTAAAATCCAAATATCAATCAGAAGTATTTCCTTCTTTCCTTGTAGGCAGGCTATTTAGGATGCCAGATGACAGAGCTGCTTACATGGTTTGTTGGATGATCCACTGTGAGGATAATGGGGTTGTGCCCATAACATCATAGGCTTTTCTGATCTAAACTATCCTCACCCTTCACATCAGCATCCATCGAATTAATGTAATAGATGAGAGGCTCCTCGAAGGCAGGGAGTACCTGATGCAGCACAGACTAGATTGTTGTGTTAATGTGTCTGGCACCCCCTTTTCCTGGGGAGTCTCAATGGGACTCTGCAGAACTTTGGGTCTGTGGACATGTCTGCAGTTAGCCATGCAGATGCCTCCTCCTATAGCACATGCTCATTACTGTTAGTGAACCTGAAATGGCTGAGGTCATATTATTGTGATTAAAATACATTGATTTTATCTTGAGGTCACACTTGATCTTGGTGCAGATGTGTAACTTCTTCGGTCATTTTAATAGGAAGTTCATTATTTGTTATATTTTGCTTTTTCCTAATTTATTATCTGAAGTCATTTATGATTTAAGATATAGGGGTATCTTAACAGTTGGCAAAATAAATCTCCTTTCAAGTTCACCTCTTACCTGGTTACCTTTTAGAAGATAATGTGAAAGAAATTGGTGCCCTCATTTTATTTTCTTACCTAGTATTCTTATTTTTATAGCTTATGATCTTCATACATTTTCTCCTGTGATTTGTGAAAAATTTCTTAGGACACAAAGGCTGTTTAAATAATCAAAATGATTAGAAATTCTAAGATCAACTTGTTTAGTAATCAAGTAACAGTCTAAGTGCCATTCATTTATTCAGATGCTCTAATTTTAAATTATTAAAATCAAAGATACATCTTGAAAAGCTAGAGTATCACTTAATGAGGTGGTGGTCTTCAACCAATATGGAATAATTTCTTACTATCTTATTGCTTTGTCTGTTTTTCCTTACTGAAAAAAAAAATATGATTTCTAAATACTTTTCCTGTTAAAAGTTCTGTAGAAGGAATAATTTTCTTGTGAGGTATGATCAGAATTCGAATTTCATCTTAATACAAAATAAACATAAAAAATGAATGAGTGGAATAACTGTAAGTAATTATTTACTTTTGTATAAAGCTTATTTAAAATTAAAAACAAAATTCAAGTTTTGAATGTAACTAATGGGAAATGCACTAAAGAAATGTATTTAAAATATAACAGGTTTTTTTTTTTTTTTTTTTAATGGCTGCATGTGAGCCATATGGAAGTTTCCAGGCTAGGGGTTGAATTGGAGCTGCAGCTGCTGGCCTACATCACAGCTACAGCAACATAGGTTCCAAGCCATATCTGCATCCTACACCACAGCTTATGGCAACGCTGGATCTTTAACCCACTGAGCGAGGCCAGGGATCAAACCCGTGTCCTCATGGATACTAGTCGTGTTCGTTACCTCTGAACCACAATGGGAACTCCTAAATTATAACATTTTTTAAAAACGATTTTTATTTTTTTCCATTATAGCTGGTTTACAGTCTTCTGCCAATTTTCTACTGTATAGCAAGGTGATCCAGTCACACATACATTTATGTATTCTTTTTCTCACATTATCATGCTCCATCATAAGTGACTAGATACAGTTCCCAGTGCTATACAGCAGGATCTCATTGTTTATCCATTCCAAAGGCAATAATTTGCCTCTATTAACCCCAAATTCCCAGTCTATCCTGCTCCTTCCCCCTCCCCCTTGGCAACCACAAATATGTTTCCAAGTCCATGATTTTCTTTTCTGTGGAAAGGTTCTTTGTTCTTTTTTATGAATGAGTACTATTCCATTGAGTATATATAACACATCTTCTTAATCCCTTCATCTGTCAGTGGACATTTAGGTTGTTTCCATGTCTTGGCTATTGTGAATAATGCTTCAGTTTACATACAGGTGCATGTGTCTTTTTCGAGGAATGTTTTGTCCGGATATATGCTCAAGAGTGGGATTGCTGGGTCATATGGTAGTTCTATACTTAGTTTTCTAAGACACCAAACATAACAATTTTAGTAGTCTTTTTTTATTTCAAAAATAATGCTTTGTTACAAAAAATTTAGAAAATATAAGATATCATAAAGAAGGAAAGAAAAAAAGTTCTACCAACCCTAGCATTCAGCTATAACATTAAGGCTGTTTTAATTCTCAAACAGTTTCAAAAGGAATTATTATCACAGGAAAACTCAAGTTTCTATAGCAGAAATATTAAATATGACTTCTCCTACTGTGTCAACATTTTGGCAGAAGTCCAAAGGCTAAGGGTAGCAGGTGCCAGAACAAATGTAGTCATAGAAGGAGATGGTGAAACTGATCGTGTTACTGTTAGTCCCATCATTTGTAAGAGGCTCACAAATATGTAAAAAATAGAAGATTGATAGGGGGCTTTCTTTGGGAAGATAGGTGTCAGTCAGCTATGGCATTATCTCCCACACCTTTTGAGATTTTGAGAACCCATTGAGTGGACGTTTGAGAGAGCCACTCAGAAGTTGACTATCCTTTCCAATTTAAGGACACAGGTGTGGGAAACTGACTCTATTTGCAAATGGTGGGCTCTAAAGACAAGAGGCTATATGAGCTGCTTTGGTGGCTGAGCCAGGAGAAAGGATTAGACCAGTCATTGGAACAAGTTGAATTTGGCCCAGAACATTGACTGGATGTGGACCTCTCTGAAGGGATTTGACTTTGAATTGTGTTGGAAGGAGTTTTGCCTAGGGGGCCCACCTGCTTTGAATTGTGTTGGAAGGAGTTTTGCCTAGGGGGCCCACCTGCAGATACAATGACCCCCAACAGAGAGAGCCTGTGTGGGGTGGACTGCTAAGCCTTGGCAAGGGAGTCTCTGAGTGACCCACTATGCATCCCACAGAGGAAGGAGGCAACTTTTGCCTATCAGCTGTATCCAGAGAATAGTGGCACCAGAGTAAACAGTGATACCTGCAGTCAGCAGTTTTCTACATCTTTTAATGGTCTTTCCTTCCTACTCTCAGCAGCCCTGAAGGTGTTGGAGGAAACTTCGTGAGCAGGGATGATGGCATTGAAAGGCTAGGTGGGAAAATAGTGAAGATTCACAGTGCTTTTCAACATTATAAACTTCTTGGTCTGAGTTAGGGCCATGCTGAGGAGAGGGAAGAACTTTAAGTTAGTCGAGGTTGAAGTTTTACTATTAGACCTGTCTTTTCAGAAAGAAAAACTCATCCTTACTAGGCTGGATAAGTTATATGAAATATAGAATATCCTTCTGGGATGATATTCTAAAAGTAATCTTCGAGTGAGAGAGGGTTTTTAAGTAATTTGAAATCCAAACAATTGTAAAGGAAAGGATGGGTACATTTGTACCCATCTGAAAACTTCTGTGCAGGCAGTGACAGGGAGAGGGAGTGAGCATAAAGTTAGAAGAAATAAAAAAACTGGAGGAAAATAGTTGTTACATATCACTAATGTGTAAAGAACACCTATGGATCATTAGGAAAAAGATGAATAACCCTATAGGAAAATTTTTAGTATGAGTTGGCAGTTTTCCCAAGAAAAATACAGAAGGCGAACAACCACTTGAAAAGATGTTCAGTCTCAATATGTAAATTAAAATAGGTATGGAGAGCATTTTTCATCTGTCAAAATAGAAAAGCTAAAAAAGAGTGCTGACAGTAAGTGTTTGGAGAGGGTGTAGAAGTATAAAACAATGCAACCTTTTCGGAGTATAATTTGGCAGATCTATCAAAATAAAAAACTCCTATAGTCTCCTGATCTAACAATCCCACTATTTTGAATCAGTTTCTATAACAGTAGCTTGAAGATATAAAGATCTATGTACGTGGTTATTCCTTGTAGCGCTGGTTAAAATGTCAAGAAATTTAAAACAACCAAAATATCCATCAACGGAGAAAATGATTGTTGGGGGGAATACTAATTTATAGCACATTCATGTAGTGATCAATAATACAGCTGTTGAAATGAATGAGTTGGAAAGTTAACTGATTCAGAAAAATAGTATAGAGGCATACATGTGGTATAAACCAATTTTTGTTTAAAGAAAGTTGTTTTGCGAGGAAAAACATGTGTATGTGAATGAGTAGGTAGTGTATATCTTACATTTAAAGGAAAACTGTTGATGTATTCTAACCAAACTTGTTAAAAGCACTCACAGTTGTCATTTTGGACTAGATTGGAGAAACTGAGGCAAGAATTCCCATTTCTTCATATACTTAAACAAAAAAGTATAGTGGGATTATGGATGACTTACGTTTTGATGTTTTTGTGTATTTCTTAAGAGGAACAGGCCTTTTTTTGGGGGGGGGAGAAAACAAAGACGATATTGTGGGGGGAAGAGCAGAAAACCATCTGCCAGAGTTCATCAGACTTTTGGATGTGGCCAGGTGTCTGCTTCTTGATTTTAGGCTGCAGTAATCATTTTTCTTCTACTACATCCAAGAATCTTAGGGAGGCTAATATAAGACAAGTTCTCAGGAGCTCACTGTTTGGTAGAAAAAAACATATCCGCAGGTGTGAAGGGTACAGTGGGATACATGGGCCATAAGTTCATGGTTAAGTGCGGGATTGTTGCCTGCAGCTGTGTTGAGAATGCCTCATATTCTGTCTTGGGGGGTTAATGGGGAAGACCCTGTACTCTCACCAATCTCCTATCGGCACCCTAAGCAGGGCAGCAGGCTGCTCCTACTGTGGTTTCCTTTATCCAAATTTCTAGTATAGGTACCAGAAATTGTCTTTTTAGAATAATATTTTCCCAGCAGAAACAAAATCTGATGTTGTTGTTAACAGAGAATACCATTTTTGTCTTGTTTACCAAGTCATTTTGCCATGGTGCAGATGGTCTGATAACACGGACCACATTTCAATTAGGAAAATAAAAACAAATCAGCAGAGCTAATAGTATGCTGTTTGCAAAGCTTTTAAATATAACTTGGAATAGCACACAGATTCATTTTACATTCTTGTGGTAAATTGGTACTCATTTAATAATCACTTTTATTTACAGAACTTAAGTTTTGGGAACATCTGGATAAATCCATGAATAATTTAAATGTTCAGTTTGTGATCATTGCCAAATGCTTTTATTAAGCATTTACCTATGTGTGGCAGTGCTGAATGATGTAAATACTGTAATAAATGAATAATATAGGACACTGTGGAGACTTGACTCATAAGACAGCAATACCACATTAAAATATGTGAAAAGAATTATATATATTTGAAGTATTCCATGTAATTTTTTTTCTGTCTGCCTTAATATTTGTTTAGTATTAGTGAAATTGATTTTTTTTCAATGTGAAAAATTAGGGGGCTAGTTGTGATAAGTTACTTTCCATTTCTGAAAATTCTTTGTTTCCTTCCTTAACCAGGAAATGTCCCTTAATGATAATCCGCACTTTCAAAAACTTGCTGTCTTCATCTTAGTATGTTTTCAAAGGTAAATTGTAATCATTGCAGAAAATACATATAAACCATTAAAAAAAAAAGAAAACTATAATTTCTTCACCAGCAATAACTGTTCTTGAACAGTTTTGGTCACTTTTATTCGGTTTGGAAAATGAGGTTGAAGAACATCAACCTCTAGAGGTATTTGTGGAAAGTAAATTAAATACTGTGTGTTAATTACCACATGATGGTGTCTGGCATATGTGTTAGGTAAAGCATGCACCCTGAAAGGTCCATTTTTTATTTTTAAAGTGTCGGCCTTATTTATGATGTTCTAATTGTGTGTCTTAATGATGTTCCAGCAGAAACAAAATCTGATATTGTTGCTAACAGAGAATACTATTTTATTCCTTATATTCTGAGACTTCTTAGAGACCTTTAGTAACTGTAACTTATAGTAAGAAGTATAAGATACTCTTTGTAAAAAATAAATTTGTCATCTAAGTGTTTTTTGGTATTATCCAATATCCCATTTCAAAGATTTTAGTGTTTGTATATATTAGAGTTTAGTCTGATTGAATACTTACCTGGCAAGAACAGTGAGAAGTATATATTATTTTCTGAACTTCATGAAATTAATTGGTCACGGCAGGCCAGACATTGGTCATGGAATGCCAGGGACTAGTTTTCATGTTAATTTGGTATAAATACATGGTTGGAAACTTCTCAGTGAACTTAACTTAGCAAAAAGGGAGAAATGATGGAAGCATAGTGAAAACCTCTGTTAAGTGGGTGGGGAAGAGAACCCCAAAAAAGATTCTGAGAAGGGGCTACAGCTCTATCTTCACCTATAGATATATGATATAAAGAGCCAGAGAAGAATTGGATGGGAGACTCTAGGGGGAGAAAGGCTCAAGTGTAAAAAAATACAAAAAAATGTACTTTGCTTCATGGAGATTGGCAGAGGGACATTGAGAACAGACATGGGTTAGGAGTTCTTGAAGGTCATTTGTAGGAGAAACTCTGGGAAAGGGCTGATGGGTGGGAGAAAACCAAGTCTGTGAAGGCTTAAGAAGTGAATATATGTTGAGGAAGAGGGGGATAGTAAAGACATACCACCTTTGTCAGTTTTTTAGTGGTGATAGAAAAGTAAGAAAGGAATTAACCTGAGGGGAAGCAGAATTGAGGGACGTTTGAGTAGGATGGGTCTGGTTGAAAGGTGTATAGAAAAGGAATCACTGCAAAGAAAGAGAATAATAGGGCCTGGCGTTAGACTGATGGTTTTAGTGTTAAAAGTGAAGAATAAGGAAGCACGTGTTTATCTGCGCAGGGAGCTTGATGAAGATACAAGAAAACTGGTTTTCTTGATGGAAGAGAAAAGTCGAGTCTGTGCATGCTGCTTAGTTTCACTATTAGTGAAGTAAGGAGCAAAGCCATGTGTTAAGAGTATGGTAGGGATAGAGATAGAGTTTTGAAAAGAACTGATAGACTTTGAACAGGTATTGAAGGAAGAGAATATGAGTAAAAATATCTGAAAACTCTTTGAGGGCCCATTTGAGGTTGGAAAATATAAACAAATGCAAATTCTCGTTAGTGTAAGAATCTTTTTGTAAAAATATAGTCTTATATAGCTCCCTACTCACTCCCCCATCAGATCTCAAAGATAAAATTGATCTGTTCTGCTTAAAAAGAGTATTGGAGCCATGGTCAACTCTGACCAAGTCTACTAAAGCCTAGAGTTCCAGAGGATAAGCCCGTCCTGGTAGGGAACAAGTAGAAGGCACAGTAAAGGAAGATGATAAGAAGTACATTAGAACCTTGACCTCATTTTCTCTTTGACTACAGATAGACCAGAAAAATCCCGATTGGCGAACAGCACCAATTCAAGTGACCCTGGGCTTAAGGCCAGGCTGAGGAGCAGGGCAATACCAGAAGGTCAAGCAAGAAGCTAGAATAGGAGTATGTGTTGTGGCTCAGCAGTTAACGAACCCAACTAGCATCGATGAGGATGCAGGTTTGATCCCTGGCCTCTCTCAGTGGGTTAAGGATCCAGCATTACCATGAGTTATGGTGCAGGTTGCAGATGTGGCTGTGGTGTAGGCTGGTGGCTACACTCCAATTGGATCCCTAACCTGGGAACCTCCATATGTCTCGGGTGCAACCCTACAGAGACAAAAAGAAGCTATAATACATGCCTAGGAAATCATCCGAAAAAAAAAGAAAGCAGAAACACGTGCGTCTGAGAGGTTCATGTTAAACAAGTGCTTCCTGGCACCTGAGAGTCAAAAGATATGTACAGAAAGAGTGTAACTGATGAAGTAAATATCACGTGACTGGCTCTCAGTGGGCCAGGCCATTTGGTTCAGATAACTCGAGTGTGGTGTGTGTGTTTGGAGTGAGGGCAGGGGTTTGCTTCTGGATTTGTATGTGACCATTGTTGGGAGGGAGTGTTTGTAAACAGCACCAGTTGTTTCAGTGAGTCTGCTGCTGCCTTCGGGGTGGCTTCTAAAGTTTAAGGAAGGAGCTGCAATAGCCTGTCAAGTTGTGCAAATCCAATGTGAGCTTTATTAAAACTTCCTAGAGATCTCGAGTGGGGCCGTGGCTCTGTTTTTGCCCAGATTCAGAGAACTCCTATTCCACATCCTCCTCTTGCTCATCTGTGTGGTGACACAGGGTATTTTGGGCAGCAAAACATTGGCATAAATTTTGCCTTATATGGTCATTACCAAATGGTCCTTGTGTAGCCCAGCTGTTTTGTTCCTCATCTTCCTCTAACTGTTAAGAGGAAGAATGGTAGAATTATATATATAGGAACAAAGCCTTCAGGCATCTGAGTTTTAAGATGAGAACAACCATGTAACACTGTGTTTTCTAAAATTAATTATTAGCCATCATATCCATAGTTTTCTAGCCTAGTATCTGAAAATTAAGCCTACCACTTATGGTATAAAAAGATAAAAGATTCAAAGGATAAAAATTGTGTGAAATTGTGTGCTAAGAAAAAGACATTTGTCATATGGAAACTGTGTTATTACTGTAGTTCTTAGGGGTAATTTAAATAATACTGTCAATTATACATAAATTTCAAAAGCTTTAGCTATTGTGCATTAAGAAGTAATTAGATTCGTTTTTCTTAAACCATGTAGTGGTATTTTCTTTGTATAAACATGTGGAGACTTAGGAACACTGACGTGGGTAGTGAGAATGGGAAATAATTTATATAGTAGTGATTTTCTGATATTTGCTTGAATCCCAGAGTGTATCAAACTTAACAATTCGTTGGGGGTAAGAACATCTCAGTGTTAATCAAATCTCCTTAGTTGTCAGTGAGAGGAGCCCAACTTGAACTAACTTGAATAAAGAAGCTAATTTCTTTTTTTTTTGTCTTTTTGTTGTTGTTGTTGTTATTGTTGTTGTTGTTGTTGTTGCTATTTCTTGGGCCGCTCCCGCAGCATATGGAGGTTCCCAGGCTAGGGGTTGAATCGGAGCTGTAGCCACCGGCCTACGCCAGAGCCACAGCAACGCAGGATCCGAGCCGCGTCTGCAACCTACACCACAGCTCACGGCAACGCCGGATCGTTAACCCACTGAGCAAGGGCAGGGACCGAACCCGCAACCTCATGGTTGCTAGTCGGATTCGTTAACCACTGCGCCACGATGGGAACTCCAAGAAGCTAATTTCTTGACTCTTCTACCTGGAAGAGAAGGAAGGGCTAGGATGAAGATCTAACACGAGGACCTTCTCTCCCCTCTTCTCTTGGCCTCAGAACATTGGTGTTGTCTTCTGACTATAGAACAGCTTTCCTCAGACATGGAAACCTTGAAACTGTAAAAGAAAACAGTACCATAAACAATTGTTTAAAGAAGAAGCTAAAACCATTTGTATAGCAAACTATGCATAGACAAAAGATATGGTCAAAAATATTTCTAATGATTTTGAGAAAAGGCTAACATCTGTTACCCTACAGTGAGTTTTCCCAAGTTGGCTAGAAAAATAAAATGCAATAGAAGAATGGACTAAGGATCTGAAAGACAATTTAAGAAGGGGATCTTATAAAGATAAATATATATGTAAAGATTTGTAGTTATGGATATTCATATTAAACCTTCTTCCCATCAGATATTTTTACTATTTTAGTGAGAATGTGGGGGGAGAGGACTTCCATATGTTGTTGGTGGAGCTATAAAATGAGTACAGCATTTTTGGAAAGCTAACTGAAATGTCTATAAGAGAAAAACACTTAGACTCTTTGACCCAGGGACTCCACTCCTGGGAATACATGACAGAGAAACAAAAGCACTAATAGGTGAGGACAGATGCACAAGGATGCTTCTTTAATGATTACTTGATATGTTAAAAACCTGGAAGCAAGAGGCAATGGCTTAATAAATTGTAACTCTCCACACCATGGAATATTATGCCAATATTAAATGAGTTAGAGTTATACTAGATAATTTGAGAAACTTCCATGAGATAAAAATCAGAGAAAAGCAAAATACAGATAATTATGTAAGGTCTAAGATGGTAACATTAGAAAACAAACTCTCTGGGAGTTCCCTGGTGGGCTAGCAGATTAAGGATCCAGCATTGTCATTCCTGTGCCGTAGGTTAGATCCCTGGCCTGGAACTTGTACATGCTGTGGGAACGCCCGAAAACTACAACAACAACAAAAGCAACAACAACCTTCTACTTGAACAATTGTGTGTGTGCGTGTATACATATGAAATTACATGAGCATGGATTAAAATATGGAAGGATGTGTATATATCAGGCATTTTACATGGATTACCTTGCATGGGAAGAGGGGGATAGAGCAAGCAGCTAGGTAAAGCATTTCACTTTTCCGGATTTGTGGGAAGTCATCTATATCTGCATCTGTCTATCTACCTATCTACACACAAAAGAATAAAGAAATGAAGAGTTTTAAAAATTATGAAAACTTTATCAAGAGGGCAATACAGTTTACAGATTACAGAATGCCATATTAAAATTTTTGTTTGTTTGTTTTGGAGTTCCTGTTGTGGCTCAGTGGAAACGAATCTGACTAGTATCCATGAGGATGAGGGTTTTATCCCTGGCCTCACTGACTGGGTCGGGGATCTGGAGTTGCTGTAAGCTGTGGTGTAGGTTGCAGATGAGAATTGGATCCCACATTGCTGTGGCTGTGGTGTAGGCTGGCAGCTATAGCTTCGATTCAACCCCTAGCCAGGGAACCACATGATGCAGGTGTGGCCCTAAAAAGCACCTGTGGCATATGGAAGTTGCCAGGCTAGGGGTCAAATCAGAACTGCAGCTGGCGGCCTACACCACAGCCACAGAAACGCCAGATCTGAGCTTCGACTGCAACCCACAGTGCAGCTCCCAGCATTGCCAGATCCTTTAACCCACTGAGTGAAAACAGGGATTTGAACCTGCATCCTCATGGATACTAGTCAGGTTCTTCACCCACTGAGCCACAAAGGGAACTCCTGTCGTATTAAAATTTTTTTTTTAGGAGTTCCCGTCGTGGCGCAGTGGTTAACGAATCCGACTAGGAACCATGAGGTTGCGGGTTCGGTCCCTGCCCTTGCTCAGTGGGTTAAGGATCCGGCGTTGCCGTGAGCTGTGGTGTAGGTTGCAGACGTGGCTCGGATCCCGCGTTGCTGTGGCTCTGTCGTAGGCCGGTGGCTACAGCTCCGATTGGACCCCTAGCCAGGGAACCTCCATATGCTGCAGGAGCGGCCCAAGAAATAGCAACAACAACAACAAAAAGACAAAAGACAAAAACAAACAAACAAAAATTTTTTTTTAACTGAAATATATTTGATGTACAAAATCATATTTCAGGTGTACTGAAATATGATTTTGTATTATGACTTCACCTTTTCATACATTATGAAATGATCACCATGATAAGTCTAGTCACCATCTGTCCCCATGCAAAGTTAGTACAAGTTATCGTCTATATTTCCATCCCTATGACTTATTTATTATATAAGTGAAGGTTTTATTATATACAAAGTCAGTACAAGTTATTGTCTATATTCCTTCCCTATGACTTACTTATTATATAAGTGAAGGTTCTTAATCTTCTTCACCTATCACCCTACCCCTATCCCTTGTGAGGATGCTATATTTTAGACTCCGCTGCTCAAATTCAAGAAATTGAGAAGCATTAAAGACCCTGATCTTTGGACATAAATTGAAGATGACTAATAGATTTACTGTGAAGGAAAGAAACTTGAGGCAATGACATATCATAATCACTTTTGTATCGAGATTATCCTAGCAAGGGGTCAAGGCGTCAGCTATTTATATCTGGCATTTATTAAACATTGAATAAAAAAATATATATGCCTAATGAATTTCTCACATGTGTGTGTACTTTGTCCATATATATGTGTGTATGTGTGGATATATACATATATATATATATACTGCTTAATAAATATTGGTTGAGTAAATGTATTGGAAGATGCAAATTAAAAGAGAGTCAGACTTTCAGCAAGAAAATAATTTAAAAATGTAATTTAGAATACTGATTATATACATGTAATAAGCATAAAGATCTTAGGAACGGTCTTTAATTCATTGTTACTTTGTTACATTTAGGTTAACTTGTTACTTAATATTGAGGCAAGGATGAAGTGAGATTGGTGCATGTGGCCAAAAAAAAAAAAAAAGACCTAGCATCCGGATAATAATTTCTAAATTTCATTTTCCGCAAAGGGACCATCCCAGGACTGATTCCAGGGCAAGGGCTAGTATAGTACAAGATAATTCTGGGAGATTTTATGCGAGATAGTAAGGAAATGCTCAAAGAATGAAGGGGATATGCCACAAGATAAAGGAACCAGCTTGAAAGGGTTTCTATATTGGTCAAAATACAGAGGGGGGTGGGGTGACTCCTTAAAGGGTATGAGGTTTCTTTTGAGGTTGATGAAAATGTTCTGGAACTAGATGGTGGGGATGGTTGCACAATGTTGTGAAGATATCACATAACAGTGAACTGTACACTTTTAAATGGTTAACGTAATGAATTTTATGTGCTTTTCACCACAATAAATTTTTTTAAAAGAACTTGTAAAACAAAGTAGTAACTTTATGGTGTTAGAAATCAGGACAGGAATTATCTTGGGGAGGAGCAAGGGCAGTGATTGGGACATTGGAGCTTGCTAGCACTGTCCTGTTGCGCTGTCCCATTTCTTCAGCTGAGCCCTCGTTACATGGGTGCACTTATCCAGCGCTTTATTAAAGATATGTGGGGTTTATCAATGCAAAGTACTATAAAACCACTTTCAAATTTTACTAATTTTTATGTTTTGCACTATTTCTAAGGTTAGATAGTTAAACACTGAATTCCTTTTAAATCTTTAATTTAGGTTTTAAAGCATGCTATGTAAAGTTTTATATAGAATATTATATATTTCCTGGCTAAAACATCAAATTACCTGAAAACAGTTCACTATGTCAAATAAGGCCACTTGTTTTTGTTTAGCATCTTCAGTATATTTTTTGGAAATGGGGGGGGAAAAAAAAGCCCAAAGGTGAGGGTGGAGGGAGCTGACTAAATAAACATGGATGTTCTAATTTGCCAATCTTTATTTGATGGTTCAGTGAAGGATAAAGATCTATTTGGCACATCCGAACGGATTAAAAAAAATGTGCTGATACTCTTAGTCATTGGTTCATTATCTTCTTTATTGTGTTGATTATGTTTACGTAGAAAGAACAAACACAACAAAACTTCATTGGAGATTTATCAGAAAAGGTTGGGAGGGGGGCAGAAAACACCAGCTGTTCCAGTCTTTAAAATTAGGCAATTTGTTTTTCCATCCCTCCAGGTAAATTGCACAATTATTTGCCTCCCCAATTTTGAGTAGTACTTTTAAGTGTCACTGTTACATTTATAGTGTAAGCCTGTCTTCCTTTGTTTCTTCTTTCTTTTTCTTGATTTACAGAAGAAAACCACTTTGCCTCTTCATATATGCTTCGAGCCTACAAATCTAATCTGTTTATGTTAGTAAAAAGCATAAAAACATATAACAACACAGAATCTAATATACTTCTCAGATGATTCTTCTTATAAATAACAGTAACAGCCAAATAAGGTACAAAAATAAATAGTAGAGAGGAAGAAACAAGATCTTTGCCTCAGAATTACATCCCGCTCTGACCTCTGGTTTCCTCAGTGTAAAATATTTATCGTGCTTTTGGAGTGGAGGAAGCTGTGAAACAGAAATACACTTGAAATATATCTTATTATCTGATTTTATCATAATAAGCGTATGTTCTCTTATTTTAAATTAGGTTTTAAAGCTGAGCAGTTTATAGATCACAGCAAAGGAAGCGAGAAAGACCGATAGGGTGGGTAAGGGAGGGAGCAACACAAACTAACAAATTCATCAAACAAGAAGTAGGAGTTCCCGTCTTGGTGCACTGGAAATGAACCCGACTGGGAACCATGAGGTTGCGGGTTTGATACCTGGCCTTGCTCAGTGGGTTAAGGATCCACTGTTGCCATGAGCTGTGGTGCAGGTCGCAGATGCGGCTCGGATCTGGCATTGCTGTGGCTGTGGTGTAGGCTGGCAGCTACAGCTCCAATTGGACCCCTAGCCTGGGAACCTCCATATGCCATGGGCGTGGCTCTCAAAAAGACAAAAGACAAAGAAAAAAAAAAAGAGAAGTAACTGAAGTAAAAAATGAGTTCCCTCTTGACCCTTCTTGTAACTAAGTATACACAGCTATGAAAAAGCTGAAACTGTCTCACATTTCTTTGTATTTCCCAGAATCCCTGGCATTATTATGTTCTAAGCAGATATTATAGAAGTTCTTCCTAAATAAATCATGGTAAAGAGGAAAATGGGGAGTTCCCGTCGTGGCGCAGTGGTTAACGAATCCGACTAGCAACCATGAGGTTGCGGGTTCGGTCCCTGCCCTTGCTCAGTGGGTTAACGATCCGGCGTTGCCGTGAGCTGTGGTGTAGGTTGCAGACGCGGCTCGGATCCTGCATTGCTGTGGCTCTGGCGTAGGCTGGCGGCTACAGCTCCGATTTATCCATATGCCGTGGGAGCGGCCCAAAGAAATAGCAAAGAGACAAAAAATAAATAAATAAGTAAATAAAATTAAAAAAAAAAAAAGAGGAAAATGGATCTGAATTTACTGAGCAACTACTGTGCTCCTGCTAAGAATATCCACAAAAGGTTAAAAACTTTGATAGTAGCATGGTAACAGTTTTATAAGTTTATAATTTCTAGAATGTTAAATAAAATCTATCAATCCATCTAATGGATTGATTCAATAAAACCATATGTAGATGTCTTTTGTGTACCAAACCTTAAGATGAATACTGAGACTCAAAAGCAAGTACGAATAATTCTGCCCAAGAGGTACTCATCATCAGGTGAGAACATCTAAATAATTATGAGATTACAAGGGGAAACTCATGCCCTTTAAGCAGTCATCCCACCCAACTCCATACATTCGACCAATAGAAACCCCTTCAAGCTGGTTCCACTTCATTCTTTGAGCATTTCCTTACTATCTTGTGTAAAATCTCCCAGGATTATCCTGTACTGTCCAAGCGTCTGCCCTGGAATCAGTCCTGGAATGGTTCCTTTTAGTGAAAAATGCAATTTAGAAATCATTATCTGGATGCTAGATCTTTTTTTTTTTTTCCCCCCCTGCTCCTGTGGCATGTGGAAGTTCCTGAGGGCCAGGGATTGAACCCGCGCTGTAGCAGCAACAACACAGATCTTAACCTGCTGCACCACAAGAGAACTTCTAGGTGCTAGGTCTTCAAATAGGATGTCTTTATTCTAGACCCTTTGGACAGAGCTAGGACATAAATATGTATGTGTATATAAGTAGACACATATATTTGCTTGTATGTATATGACATGTATACACATGTATGCATAATTGGATATTGCATATGTGTGTGTATACATGTGGGCATTAAAATATATGTATATCCATATTTGGAAAATACATGGTATGTGTATACAGACACATCTTACATATATTTCTTTTCCTATCTGTATGTATGTATCTATAAGCTTTCTCTCCCAAACCACAAGTTTATACTGATACCTTCAAATTTCATATTATAGCTTATTTCTCTGACATTATTATCCATTTGAAATACAATTAGGCTCATTTGATTTTGATTCATTTCGTTTTGGGATTTTCCTCCCATCAGTCTTAATTTTTTCTTGTCGTGTTTATGAAATATCAACATAGTTCCAAAAATTTGAACTATGCAAAAATTCAGAGAATTGTCACTTACCTTTCCCTTAAAGTCCTACTCCCCCATCTTATCTACCACTTTCCCAGTTCACCCACTGAAAGGATAGTCTCATTAGTTCCTGGTTATTCCTTACTCTTTCTGTACAAATAAACAGATGTATGTGTATTTTCTTATTTACCTTTCTTTTATAATACACAAAATAATATAGATAGTTTGTCATATTTCCACTTCACAATATATCCTGAAAATCATGCATGTCAGATCACAGTGATATCTTCATTCTTTATAACTGCATGCTGTCGCTCATGCTGTGTGTTCATGGTGTGTGGTGCTATAGTTCATGCAGTGTGTTCATGGGGATGGCTCACTGGGGTTTCTTCAGTAACTTTCCTCTGGCTATGAGTAGGAAGAGCTGACGATTAACTGTTATGGTTATGGTTTTAGGTTTACAAGCTAAAAGAACACCTCAGTTCTGGTCTTGGGAGGCAGGTGGATATGTTAAAATGTATCCAGCAGTTGGAAAAACTCTTCTTAAATACATAAAATAGTCTAAATATTCAAGTGTCTTTTGAAGGCAATGGGCCAGCACAGGAAAGTTTCCCTGTGAATGGAAGGGAAACCAATGCTAGTTAGGTACTGATGGATAATAAGAGAAATGTAGTGTATCAAATTTCACTTATTATTTATTCAAGTTAATTTCTAAGTGGCTAAAATTAGGAATGCATCAATACTAAATAATACTAAAATTAGTATTTTTTTTCCTGTATCAAGATATTTTAGAAATGAATGAGGAAGAGCAGCAGATTTTCTGTATTTTATCTTATTTCTTTGTACAATATACTTGGTAATTCTAAACTTGTAATGTATGCTATTTTTATTGTACATGAAAATCAGCTTCCAAAATTATAAGCAGAATTCTTGGTACATAATGGTGCTCATTAAATGCTTATGAAGAAAAAATAATTAACCCTTTAAGGGAGCTCTTTACTAAACTTAATTTTGTTAATATTGTCAATGCTGCTTTTGGTGGTACTTTTCGTCACTTGTAGTTTCTACTGTGAGTTTGCATATCATCTCTGAATAACAGATTGTATTGGCAATGGAGATCTATTGGGGTTGTAAACGTTCTGAAAACAAGTAATTCATACTGCAATGACAGCTTAGTGTTTCTTTTGATCAGTAACATTAGAGATGATAGAAATCATTTGAAAAATGCAAGGAAATTGTTGTAGTGCATTTTAATAGCAATATACATGATAGTAATTTAGATCATAATTACCCCCTTGGCAGCAACTGTGCTTAGCCTTTTTTTTTTTTTTTTTACAGTGCTGACTCTGCTCTTTTCTCAAAATGTTGTCACTATCAATGCAAACTATTTCTTTAAATAGTCTTCACACTATGTTATCATCTTAGTTATCTTCGCAAGTCTCATTACCTAAATAAGTACCAGGAATTCAGGAATTACAATGCTAAAGAGAAATCGAGGCAGTCAGTTTAGAGTTACTAACATATATAGACAGACACAGAGATAGACGTATATACCCACTGCAGGAGTACACACACTGTCATTACTAGGAGAACGTAGGCTTTTTGACTATTTGGGCTTTATATTGATGGAATTTTTCTGTTTTCTGCAGTTAACCTGAAAATTATAAAGTGAATGTCATGGAGAAAGGTCTTGAGTCTACTAATTCTTTATACAAAAAGCCCTTAAGGTTTCAATCTGTTCTTATAGTCTCCCGACATTTGAAGTTTTTAATCTCTAGAGGCTGTATATTTGGGTCTTCATGTTTAAAAAATGCTGATATTTCTTGATGAGTTTAGGTGTGATTAAAAGCTAAACAATTTCCTGCAGTTGAGGGTGCTGCATGGTGAATTTTGGTATAGCTTCCCTACCTTCTGAGAGGAGTAAGCTGTGATTTCACGAGCTGAGTGATAGTTTACAGCATTCAGAGTAGCGTTTTAAGATTATGATTTCTGATTTCTGTAATGATTCAGATAATGTAGGCAAAGTTTTGCTTAAAGCAACTACCATTTGTTGGACACTCTACTAGGAACTAAGAGGCCATTGTCCTCACCCACATGGGCATCATGCTGTGTCATCTTCCTGCAGAACCTACGGACTTTCTAGATTTAGCTTTTTACTTTGATTATTTTAAAAATCAGGTCATCATTAAGTGGTGAATTCTTCATGGTTTTACAGAAATAATTCGTATTTGAAAAAAGAATGTCAGTTCTTCAGTACTTTTGCACTAGTAACTTGGAAATACAGAAATTTTAAATTTGTCCTAGAAATGGTGTTCCAAATTACTTTTCAAATAAATACATGAAACAGAATAATGAAGAAACATATGCTGAACAAGTCTTAACACCTGAACTGAGATGAAATACAGACATTGAGGCAGGTACAAATGAATCTATTATAAGACAGGTCAAAGGAAATGGTTACTATTATCTTTAATGACTATATAGCATAAAAGAAGGAATGTTTGGTTTTAGAGTAATAGAAATGGTGAGGGAAATAAGTAGTGAGAAGGTGTATTACTTTTTGTACTTAGAATATTTTTAATAAAAAATATGACAAGAGTAATAGGTGTACTTTTATTTCTATCCTGCATATGGTATTTTACTAAGGGATTAAAAAAGATTTAAAAACTATGTTGGATAAATATCCTTCTAATTTTTGTGATGTCAGGCAGACATCCTTATCTCACTAATGTGTTTTGATACCACAGGGGATAAAGCTTTCTAAGTATTTTCGTCTTCATGGCTAATGGACTTAGAGATATGCAGACATGAGTATTTTTCCTCCTGTCCCCAGCTGCCTACTTTCTTTGAAGTTATGGAAAATGAAGGAAACACAGGAAGGGCTGTGTTTAAAAGGAATATTTCTAATTATTCGTGTGACATAATATATTCTCCCCTCAATTTCTTTTATACTTGTATTTTGATAGTAATATTATAAAAGGGGGGGGGGGAAATTGTGCTGAAAACTAGTCTCTCATTATCTGGTCTATTTCCTGTGTCTTTGAATTGAAATATTCCTTTCCAGTTAGCCATTGATTCTTCAGAATTTTTTTTGTCACTCTTCTGCCTCCCATTTCTTGTAATCCTTAGTCATGTACACCTTCCAATTTGTAACCTCATTCATCCAGTGAATGCTAGGTGCTTTATTAGCGACTGGTGAGAGTGGTCAAGGAGGCTACTGGAAGCAGATGCTGCTCTAGTAGATGTGTTCTAGTGGAGAAGATGGGATCACACAGAGGTGCTGACATGTTTCTACAAGATTTGCCCACCTAGCGCATGGTTTTTCCTCCTGCCACCACCGCTGCCACCATCCTTCCTATCTGGATCATTTACTTACATTCTGCCCTCTCATTTCCTTGACTTTATCACTCCCAACAATCTTGGCTTTTCCACCCAACCTTAACTACCCATTACCGTGGAGAGTGAAATACCACCTCTAAATATGGTTTACAGACTTCCTTTCCTGAGTATTACCTAGTTTTCCTACTTACTGAGTATTCCCACTTTAAGAATTCTATAACCCTTTTAGAATTGCTAATCTATTGACTACTTTTTTTTTTGTCCATTACCCCCGGCCCCAAGCATTACCTCTCCTTAATGACCTTGAACACACAGTCCTTTGTTCTTTTGCATAATCCTTCCGTCCATTTGCCTCTCCGTTCCTATAAGCTCTGCTCTTGGTTAAACTAAATTTCCCACCTCCACTGTGTTTGCGCCTCAGCACAGTATGCCGGTGGGAAGAAGCATACAGCCACATGGACTTGCGTTTTCTGAGTGGCCACAGCTGACAAAGAGAGCCTTTCACAAATACATTAACAGATAAATCTACCATATGGTCTGTGTCGGTGTACGTTTTTACTTTCTGGAGATGGTTTCATATCTCTCATGCCTCCAGCTCTACATCCTCACTTTTAGCTGATTATATTGCCGATTCTATCACTGAGACTGTCGATGTAATCAGAGTAGAATTGCCATACCTCACTTCCTAATCACCACATCTAACAGTCTGCCTGAATCTGCCCCCCTTGGATTCTGCTTTTACCCATCTCAGACTGATCCACTTTTCCTGCAATTGTATAAGGTCAGTCCTTCCTTTTGTGTACTAGGTCACATCCTTTGTTACCTACTCAAGGGTTTTTTTGTCCACTTGTTTTCCTGCATCTATACCTACCTCTTGAACTATCAACTTCTTCCTCTTTGCTTGGTTATTCCCTTCAGCACACAGATATGGTTTTTCCCTCCATCCGCCCAAAACACACCACAGCTTCCCTAGCTACTGCCCTGGTGCTTTGCTCCCATTTACAGAATCTTCTCAAAAGAGTGGTCCATTCTACTTGCTTTCCTGCCAGTCCACCACTCAAGCTGCTCTTGTCAAGGTCACGGTGATCAGTAGATGGTGTCACCATTCATTTAGTTGTTGACACCAAAAACTGTGGTATCGTCTTTGAATTTTCTCTTTCACACCTCAACCCTCACATGCAAACTGTAGGTCTCATCTGATCTACCTCTGTATTGAGAAAGTCTTATGCTGTCCATCACTGGCATCGTATGCTAGGCTATTGTCAACTCTTGACCAGACAATGCAGAAGCCTCCTAATTTGTTTCCTTGTTTCATGCTTTTGCCACTTATATTCTGTTGCCACACAGTAGTTAGAATAATCTTTAAGTATTTTTTATTGGATCTTATAATTTCTATGCCTGTCACCCTCAAATATTTTCCCATCCACTCAGAATAAAACCTAAAGTACTTAGCATGGTTTATAAGACCCTTTCAGGAGCCAGCAACCTTTTTCTTAAATGGCCAGATCTTGAACATCTTGGGTTTGGGTGTTACATATGGACTCAGTTCCTTCTGCTGCTGTTTCTTTCTCTTCTACCTTTGTTATCTCCTCTTCTTTTTTTCATAAACTTTTAAAAATCCCAAAATCCTTAGTTCAAGTCATACAAAAACATTTGGTGACTGGGCTGTAGTTTTTGAGTCCCCTGCCTCCAGGATTAGGTGTCTGCCTGTTTTTTCTGTCCTTGTCATCTATGACTCTTTGTCACACTCACTGGGATTTAGATGCATCTCCTTGCTGTCTTTTGAGTATGCCAGGTTCATTCCAGCCTTAGGGCTTTGTATTTGCTCTTCTGTTTGCTTGAAATACTCTACTCCCAGAATACCCATATGCCCTCCTTTTCTTCATTCTGATCTCTCCTCACATGGTATTTTCTTAGAGAGGAAAATGTCATTTGCTTAGACTTATGATGCTCAAATAGCTGCTTCACTGTTCTCTTTCTTCCATCTTCCCTATTTAAGTAGGGAAGGAGCTGTCTTTGACTTTTATTTCACCCCTATGTCCACATCATATAAACAATGTCTGGCATGTAATAGGTACTCAGTATATACTTTAAGTACTAAATGGTAATTAAATACCATTTTGATACAGAATACTGAGTCTTTTGAAAAAGGAATCCATAGATGGGGGCCCCAGTTTGTGTGGCTCATGAAAGGCCTGTCCTGGAAAGTTAGTTTTAGGCCAGATCTAACTGATGCATGGGAGAAGCCTATGTAAGGATGTAGTTCTGATTGTGAGGGTTTGGGTAAGAGGGGAGAGTGTTAAGGCAGGAATCTCATTCAAACATGCAGAGACCTTTAGGCAGGAAATTGTTCAAACTGGAAAAAACATGTATGGTTGAAATAAAGAATTATTATTATTTTTTTTTGCCAGTGAGTTGAGTCTGTTTTCCTAATGTTTATTGGGAAAGTCTACTTGTTGACGGATTTAAAGTGTTGTCCACATTTATTCCCATTCTCTTACCAAACACACTGATAATCAACAGCTATGCTTCTGTGTCTTGAACCAGAATGGCTCAACAGAACAGATTGACAAGTTGGCCTTGGTCTTTCTATAACAAGGACAATGTATTATGTGCTATTTTTTGGTTTTGCTTTAACTCAGCATTGTGTTTTGGATTCATGTATCTTACTGCATAATATTCCATTTTATGGCCATTTCTCAGGACTTGTTGATGTACCCAATCCTTGGCTTTTATGAATAAAGCTGTTATGAACATCATACAGATTTTTTTCTCTCCTGTTTAACACCTAGTTGTGTACTTGATGAGTCCTATGGTCAGTGTATATTTAACTTTGGAAGAAGCCTCTAAACTCTTTCCTAAAGTGGCGGTACCATTTTACATTTCTGCTAGTTGTGTAGGAGAGTCCCCTGGGATTCATACCCTTACCACTTGAGGAGGTTTTTAGTATTATTTAATTTTTGGTTTTATTTTGCATTTCCCTGATGCCAGATGATCACAAACATTATTTCATATGATTATTGGCCATTCATATATCTCCTTTTGTGAAGTCTCTGATCCATGTTTTAATTGGACTGTTTATGACTATTGAATTGGAAGATTTCCTTAACTGTTCTTTTTTTTTTTTTTTTTTTGAGAGACAGAGATATCACAGGTAAGGAATATGAAAGAAAGGCAGAGGAGGAAGCCAAATTTTTTTTTTTTTTTTGCCATTTCTTGGGCCGCTCCCACCGCATATGGAGGTTCCCAGGCTAGGGGTCGAATCGGAGCTGTAGCCACTGGCCTACGCCAGAGCCACGGCAATGCCAGATCCTTAACCCACTGAGCAAGGCCAGGGATCGAACCCGCAACCTCATGGTTCCTAGTCGGATTCGTTAACCACTGAGCCACAATGGGAACTCCCTCCTTAACTGTTCTGAATAGGAATCCTTTAAGAGACATATTTATCATCGGGAGAGGCAGTCTACCATGGGCCCTGTGTACTCTTTCTGGCTGTGCCAAGAATGCAAGGTCTGATTGTTTATTACCCAGGCCATTTCTCAGGATTGCTTTTACAGGGAACCTTAAAACCTTAGGGATGAAGTTATGTCTCTATGGATAATGAGCTGGCTCATTACTGTTCACTGTAAGAGTGGTGATTCCCCCAGGGTCTGTTCCTCCCCTGCAATACCATCTGCTGTAGGTGTAGGCATCTCTTATCCATCAGGGATCCCCATGTCATCCCTGTGGCACTTGATGGGTTAGGGAACCAACCTATATGTAGTGGAATCCTTTTGTCTCCAATTCAGGAGTCTTATATTTTCTGTCAAAATTCATGAAATATTAACAAGTTAAATAGCTTGCGTTTAGCATAAAATCTCAGACTCAGTTCTTGACATGCATTGCAATGTATTCTCTTAGTCTATGGCTTACATTTCATTTTCTTAATGAAACTATCTTAATAAAAGAGTCTTTTGAAAAGTAGAAGGTTTATTTACATTTTGATGAAATCCAATTTTATAGTTAGTGCATTTTGTATGCTAAGAAATCTTTGTCTTCTCCAAAGTAGTGAAGATTTTCATTTATGTTTTCTTCTAGATATTTTATAGATTTAGCTTTTATATTTAGGTCTGGAATTTAGGTTCACATTCTTTCATGTGGATGCTCAGTTATTCTAACACCAGTCATTGGAGAGATTCTTCTTACCCCATTAAATTGCATTTTGACACCTTTGTCAAAAATTATTGACTGCATAGATTCAAGTATGTTTCTGGACTCTGTTCTGTTCTGTTAATGCTTATACCATTTCTACTATGCTTATTGTAGCTTTTCAGGAAACTTTGAAATCAGATAAAGTCCTCTACATCTCCATAGTAGTTTTAGAAACTGCTCCTCAATTTCTTCAGAAAAGCTTTCTGGGACATGATGGTGATTATATTAAATCTATAGATTATTTTTTAAAAGATGTGTTTCTTAATGGATTTCTTGCTAGTGAGTCATCCAGTCCATGAACGGGGTATAACATCTTCATTAATTTAGGTCGTCTTTCTCTCCACAGTGCTTTATAGTTTTCAGTGCATAGATATTTCCCTTTTTGTGTAAAAAAAAAAAAAATTCCTAATGATTTTGTATTTTTTGATGCTATCAGAAATGATATATTAAAAAGTTTTAGGAGTTCCCGTCGTGGCGCAGTGGTTAACGAATCCGACTAGGAACCATGAGGTTGCGGGTTCGGTCCCTGCCCTTGCTCAGTGGGTTAAGGATCCGGCGTTGCCGTGAGCTGTGGTGTAGGTTGCAGACGCGGCTCGGATCCTGCGTTGCTGTGGCTCTGGCGTGGGCCGGTGGCTACAGCTCCGATTCAACCCCTAGCCTGGGAACCTCCATATGCCGCGGGAGCGGCCCAAAGAAATAGCAACAACAACAACAACAAAAAGACAAAAAGACCAAAAAAAAAAAAAAGTTTTATTTTCCAGTTGCTGGTAGTATTTAGAAATAAAAGTTATTTTTGTATGTCGAGCTTTTATTTTGTGCTAAATTCATGTAGATAATCATCTCATTTGATAGTTCTCTTTCTTCCTTCTTCCCTTCTAATGTGTCTGTTGTTGTTGCCTTACTGCACCAGCTAGGACCTCCATTGCAATACTGAATAGGAATGGCTTCTCTCATTCCCAGTTTTAGGACAGACATGTTCATTTGCCAACATGGAAGTCGTAGTAGCTGAAAGACCTTATGAATGTGTGCATTCTGCTCATTAAGTGCCCTATTTTGAGTCATTAAAGCAAAATAAAGTGTCATTAAGGCTTTTGGATGCCTGAACTCATCTTTCTAGGAGTTTTACTGTAAGGATCCCCTAGATGTGGAGTTAGCTCCCGTTATATGGAATGGCATCTTTTAGTTCAATTTAGTTTACCTATAACTGTAGTCAGAGGGTGGGAGAGTAGAGCTCCATTGTTTTAAAGAAATTAAGTCCTTAATTTTGTAATCAAAGTCCCAAGATAATATTGAAAACTTACAATTTTAAATATATCACAATAAGCACATAATTAAAACATATTAAGTAGCTATCAGAAGAAACAGTATAAAATGCTTGTTTTTGTGAGATAGGGCTAAGAGGTGGGCAGGTGGCTTTTAATTTATTTTTTAAATCTCTTAATACCACTTTTAATCCAAATAAACTTATTGCTTGCTAGTCTTATATTTTAAAAGTGTTTACTTTAAATAATGGGGCTTACCCAAATGTCGTTGAAGGAAACAATTCATCCATTCTGTTTTGGTTTATTTTGGTTCTAACAAAGTTGCAATTATTTCAATAATAAATCCAAAAAGGACTACAAAAGATCATCTAGCTGAACTTCCATTGATATGTATTTAGATAAAAATATTGACCTGACAGCCTGTCGGAAACTTGAAAACTTTATAATACCGAGAAAATATAAGCAAACTACATACCCAGTAATGATGGTCTATGTTAGGTAAATAATGGTATGTTAATAGTCCATAGTCAGAAAAAAGTCATTTTCTTCAGTATCGATATTGGAAAATGTTCATTGAATGTTAGTCAGTGATAAAAGTCTATAGAACAGTATGTATTATATAGTATTTTTGTAAGTAAAGTATATGTTTTAAGTATGAAAGTACATATAGTATTATGTATATTTATATATGAGAAACTATTTAAAACAGAAATATCAGCTTACTAGTCATTTGAGTACTTTTCTGTTTCAAAGGCAGACATTTTCTGTGTCAAACAAGCGATACTTTGGTAATTTAAAGGAAAAAGATGATAAATGATATGTTGGTAGAAGTTGAATATATTCTTTTTTTTGGTCTTTTTTTTGCCATTTCTTGGGCTGCTCTCGCGGCACATGGAGGTTCCCAGGCCAGGGGTCCAATCAGAGCCATAGCCGCTGGCCTAAGCCACAGCCACAGCAACTCGGGATCCGAGCTGCGTCTGCAACCAACACCACAGCTCATGGCAACGCCGGATCCTTGACCCACTGAGCAAGGCCAGGGATTGAAACCGCAACCTCATGATTCCTAGTCGGATTCGTTAACCACTAAGTCACAACGGGAATTCCTAATATATTCTTTTTACAGAGAGAAAACATAGTCACTAATAAAAAAGTTGTGCTCTCGCCATTTCATTTTCCCTTTCAACTTTATCATTTTATTCAGTTGAGATTTTGCCCTGAGTTTTTCTTTAGTAAATTACAACTTGCTATTGATGAAAATCCCATTTCCTAGGGCTAATTTGTTTTGCATTATTGGCGATGTTCCTAGTACAACATTGTAGCAAAGTAATAAAAAGTATTGAAAAAAAATACACCTAATTTCCTGCCATCCTAACGAATCCTTTTTTGAACACGTGCAGTTCTTTTTTCCTTCCCCTGGGATTTGTAATCTGTCATTTAAATCAGTGTAATGCTGGAGTTTATTGTTAGTTGGGCATCCTTATCATTTCCCATCTGGACTAGGTACATGCTGTCTTAGCAGTCCTTTCTGCTCCTGATACTTCTGCTCTCCAAGTAAAAATCAAAGTTTTTGGTGGCCTCTAAGGCTTGCATTTCCCTCCATCACAGCCTTTTCTAGATATCTGCATGGTTAGAGCCTCTCACCTCCTTCAGACCTTTATTCTACCACTTAAGTTTGAAGCCTTCGGATTCTTCTTGGTGATACTTGCTTTGACCACTCTCTTTGAAATTGCATGCCATCTTCTATGCTGCTTATTCCCTCGCCTTGCTTTCATTTTTCTTTCTAGCACTTTACACTGTCTACAGTAGATATGTATTTTGTTTTCCCTTTATTGTCTGTCTGTCTTTATTCTTTCCTGTGGAGAATAAAGTTCTGTGCAGGAAGGGATTTTTGTCTCTCTCTCTTTTTTTTTTTTTTTTTTTGGTCTTTTTGCCATTTCTTGGGCCGCTCTCATGGCACATGGAGGTTCCCAGGCCAGGGGTCCAGTTGGAGCCATAGCCGCTGGCCTACGCCAGAGCCACAGCAACGCGGGATCTGAGCTGCGTCTGCAACCTACACCACAGCTCACTGGCAACACCGGATCCTTAACCCACTGAGCAAGGCCAGGGATCGAACCTGCAACCTCATGGTTCCTAGTCAGATTCATCAACCACTGAGCCATGATGGAACTCCAGGATTTTTGTCTCTTGTTTACTGCTCTGTTTTCAGCGCTTAGAACAGTGACTGGCACTTAGTAGAGAGTTAATGTTTGTTGAGTAATGAGTGAACTCCAGCTTTTCTCATCCATATTTCATAATGTTGCCAGTGTGATCTTTGCAAACTCCCCAGAAAGGCTAATTGTACGACGGTGCTCTCCCACTCCCTGACCTGGCTCTATTTCAATTATATGTGCTTTTTGTTTTTCTTTCTGCGTGTACCTTTGTATGTAATGTTTTAATCAGAAAGGTATTCTTATCTAAGTCTTTGGCTCCCTGACTCTTACTTACCTTCCTGTTATGCAGTCTTCCCCTGTCTGCTCTGCCAAGTTGGGTGTTCCTTCTTTGGGCTCCTGGGTTCCATGTTACAGAAATTAGACTGCACTGAAAAGTACGATTTCCTTGCTTGCATTTCTTGTTCCAGACTTAGTTTTTGATAAGCTCTGTGTCTATAATGCCTTGAACTATGTGCTTAATGGCATTTGAATGAATTAATGATTTACAGCCTTTTATGTGTTGCTTTTAATATCAATTTTAATGGGGTCATTCTTGAATTGAGTTTTGATTTTTATCTTGCATGTGCCGAAAACACATTGGTATACTTTTGGATATGTCCCACAATATACACTTAATTTTTTTCTGTGATCGTTTGGATTTGACAAAGCAATTAATTTTAATTTGCCAACCTTTTGATGTTATGTTGCTATCCTTTGTGGATACCATGGATTATGAATTTATAAATTTATGGGCATAAGGAAATCATCCTCTCAAAATAACACTACCCAGAGTAGTTGTGTGCTGCTGTTAATATGAAATGTAGAAGCAATGTAGTTGTTACTATTTGAATGGATAATCATCACACAGCATGAAATAAAATTTTTTGACTTATTTGACAGGGAAGTCTCAAGAGCAGTCGACAAATCCCACCCCAGGAATTCATCCATGACCTGAAAATGGGGTCTTCAGACGAGCGGCTTGTCGGGTGCTTGGAGTCCCTCCGTGTGTCCTTGACAAGCAATCCTGTGAGGTAATTCATTTGTCTGGACATGAGGGCATATTACTGAATGAAACATACCATGATCTGTCATTTCTGTGTAATCCTCATGGTGCCTGTGAATCAATAGCTGGTCTGTACCTCAACAACTTCTCCAGGTAAAAATTGGACATATAATATTTATATGCATGAGGCAGTATGGTCTCGGTAGTACTTTTGTATTTGTTACTGAGTGATATATAGGACCTTATAAAAAGTCTTTTTTCTTCTTAGAATTTTTAAAAACTTAAGGTGTTTTTCTAAAGAGAACAATCATATTCAGAAACTATCAATTTACTGTAGCTGAATTTCACTCTGAATTTTGGCATTTTATATATACTGCCTGATTCCCATTTGAGATAGCAATAAATGCCGTTAATTCATTTTTTCCTTTCTTTAGAAATGGTATCTTTATAGGAATCCGTAGGTTAGTGTTGTTTTATTCAGCAAATAAAACTATAGGATGCCCTGTAAAATCTGGATTTTAGACCTACTTATACTGAAAATTATTTATTTATTTATTTATTTATTTATTTATTTATTTTTCAGAAACCAAAATTTAACTGGGTGTCCTGTATCTAGCAACACGATCATAGGTGTCTTGATACATCATTTTTTAGGCTTTTAAGTTTAGTATATTCTTGAAAAATTTTAGGTAGGAGTTGTCATAAAATGTCTGAATAGTCATGGAATTAGAATTTCAGAGCTTTAAGAGTCTAAAGTAGATCAGTTTTGATTTCTTACTCTATAATAAATGAATGCTTATTTTTCCATAAATGTATATTCTGGACTTTTCTATATATACATGTTTATGTGTTCATATATATGTGTATATGTGTACATGTATGCATATATGTATGTATCAAATAGAGACAAAGAGCTAGAGGATCAGAATGACAGGCTATGATTGGAGGTTAATGATATATAAAATAATCTTTTTGATATTCTGATTAGTACTTTTTTGGATGTTTCTGAAGTTTGGCTACAGTATGAAAAAAATCCTTGACAGTGTAAGTCTTTCAAATAAAAAGACCCTACTGCTGAGAGACATGAAAGTGAGTGAGGTTTAACTAGGGAGTGTGAAGAGTGAAAAAAGTCTTTATTATTTCATTTTTATATTTATTTTTCCCTATTTTCCCAGTGTCAGTCTGTTCTCTAGACAGTAAATTAATGGTGGGCACAAGACCCGGGACTTCATGTGTCTCATTTACCTCTCTTTACCAGGCTCAGTGCTTTTAGCGCATAGAAGGTGCTCGGTGAAGATTTGTTGATTGAAACAGCTTTATCTTTCTTCAGTCTTAGCTTGGCTATTGCTGGAAACAAAGTTGAATTAGGAATTTATATATTTGATAGGTATAGTCATACATGAAAAGTTCTGGTTTCCAACTTAATCTCTACCTGTTAAATGTTTTCATTTGATAAATGATTATTGAGCCCTTGATATTTTCCAAGTACTGTCTTAGATGTGGGGCCTGAGTATATAGCAAAGCAGATCCAGGCCCTGTTCCTGTGGATTTTAAGTGTAGGAAGTGGGTATTTAAGAGTCAACTGGGGATATATAGTTATTTTTCGGTTTATCTGGCAGCCTCTGGGCACTGGAGATATCATGGATTGTCAATGTAATTATAAGTAAACCTTCTGTTTCCTTTTCTTCTTCTTCATATTTTAAGTGGATGAATTCAATAGTGAAAGAAAAACTGTGACAGGATTTTATATATGAATTCGTATGTATTATAATGAATGCCACTATTTATTGTGATTTACCTAAACACACTAGGAAATAATGCTATAAGTTTCTTTCATTATTTTCATTTAAAAATAAACAAAAATTTGTGGAATTATTTCCCCAAGAATGACCGGTTCTAGAATATATTATCAGGTATCCCTAAGTACTTCATTTTCTATGAGATAGGCTTTTTAATTGAAAAGAAACCTTATCACTGGAGAATTTTTCTGAAATCATGTTACTTTATATAAATATAAGATTGAAAAGATACTTCAGAATATTTCTGTGCCCAGTGCTCCAATTAGAGGAGTGATTTAGCTGAACATTGAAAACTGGAAGTTATTTCTATGATCGAGTGTTTGAACTTTGCCGTTAGTTATGATGTATCTATCTGATGATAAAGTCAGTTTTTCATATTTTCTGTTTTTATGTACAGTATGTAACTAAATTTCAAGAGAGAAGGAATTGTATCTTTTTGTAAGCTTTTCAGATTATTGTTAGATCTGTAGTATTACTGACAAAATCAAAGTTAAATTCCCTGTGAATATAATTGAAAAGGAAACAAGTGAACCAATTGATGGTTCTCCAGTGCCAGTTGGGGATCAGGATTTATTTAAGTCAAAAATCAAGGAAAAAGTAGGAGCGCCACTATCCTGTCCCTGATATGCAATATTTTAGGGCTATGCATCAAGCTCTGAAACTGCCCAGAAATTATGAGACATGTCAACCTTTGACTATCTGTATAGAGAATTATGTGAAAACTAGTGCTTTAAATATCAGATTATTTGCCTTACTTTATTAGAGTTAATTTGAAGAGCACATAGTTTTTCTGTTTGAAATTTTATTGATTATTCAGTATTCTTGGGGACAGTTTTGAACTTAAATACATAGTTGCTTTATTTTTGGAACGTGAGGGAAAAGACGAACTTCAAATTATCAAATATAACTTTTAGTGGATCTCAACACAGTCAGCAATTATGTTTGAGCTTTCAAGTATATGGTATGGAGAAGTAAAAAGGTAGACAGTAATATCATTATGATTAATATCAAGCGTATTAGTTCATACCCATCTTTGCATGTAGCAAATTAGTTACAGAATGCATCTTCATTTGCTCAATTTGATGTGGCTGTCAAGGACAAGATTTCTGTCTCAGAAAAACCATCTTATTAAATAAATCTGTGTGTTTTGTGATTCTAGCATTATTTTCCTTTACTCATGGTTAACATATGTATTGTGAAGTTTACAAGAAATATTTTGCAAGCTATCATTTTGTTAGAAGATTTCTTAGGAGATTTTGGAACTAGATTTAAGTTAATAACCATAACTTCAAGAAAATCACTTTAGAAAATTTTGTAGAGTAAAATATGTTTACTGCAAAGCAAGTAAGCGGCCTGTGTGTGTCATTATTCCATTTAATCAGTGCCATGCTTGGGATGTAGTTTTTCTCTGTTTCTGGACTTGAAACACAAAGCTGGTTGAAGAGATTAACTTTGGAGTCGCTGAATGTTTTGTGCTGTGAAGACAGAAAAGCTTGTGATAAGCGGTTAGATTGTTGTGTTTCTTGGTGTCTACCTGAGCTGAAGAAAAAAAAAAGATCAAATTTTTTTTTTTTTTTTTGCTTTTTAGGGCTGTACGTATGGCATATGGAAGTTCTCAGGCTAGGGGTTGAATCGGAACTACAGCTGTTGGCCTACACCACAGCCACAGCAATGCAGGATCCGAGCCATGCCTGTAGCCTACACCACAGCTCACGGCTACACCAGATCCTTAACCCACTGAGTCGGGCCAGGGATCAGACCCGCAACCTCATGGTTCCTAGTCAGATTCGTTTCCGCTGTGCCACAACAGGAACTCTCAACACCAGATTTTGAAGTTACTAATAGTTTGACTTATTTAAAAAATTCTTTTTATAAAATTTTAAACATATAAAAAATGCTGTTTATCATTACTTGCCTGCTAATGAGGCTAAGGTGTAGAATATTGCTTGTAACTGAAGCTTCCTTTCCTTCCCACTTAATTCAACGTCCTCTTCTTTCACTGTCCCATAGTAACCACTATCCTGAATTTTGCATCCATCATTCTTTCTCTTTACATTACAGATTGCCATTTGTTTATTCCTAATATGTTATCTGGTTTTTATAACTTTTTGAACATTATATAAATGGCATCTTTTGTATATTCTTTGAAGACTTGCATTTTCCTCTCAGTACTGCATATTGAGAGCCTTGAAGCAGGCTTTCCTCTCTAAATTCTTCATTCTTTCTGTTTTTAAATTTTGCTTTTAAGGAAACTATACTTTCCTGTCACCTCAGATGCAACTTTAAAATCATGATTCAGTGCCTATTGGTTGGAGAATAGTTATGGATATCCAGTTTAATACCAGAAAAAAAAGCATTGAATAAGAAATTTTAAATTATAAAGGCTTTTACATTCTTATTCCAAAAATCCAAATTTATTGAAATTGTAACCAGAAAAGTCGATATCTTTGTCTTTTTTGTCACATGGTTGTTAGACCTGCTGCTCACTGGTGAACTGTTAAGAGTATCTCATGTGACAATGGCTTGGGGTGAGGGGGTGCAGGCTCTTCAGAGCACTCAGTCCAAGATATCTGCAAGTCAAACCTTTCTCTTCTTCTTCTTTTTTTAATTAAAAAAAGATTTTTTTTTTAAGGCCACACCTATAGCGTAAGGAAGTTCCTGGTCTAGGGGTTGACTCAGAGCTGTAGCTGCAGGCCTACGCCACAGCAACAATGGATCCAAGCCACATCTGTGAGCGGTATTGGAGCTTGCATCAATGCCAGATCCTTAACCCACTGAACAAGGCCTGGGATCGAACCCCATCCTCATGGACACTATATTGGGTTCTTAACTCACTGAGCCACAACGGGAATTCCAAACCTTTCTCTTCTTAAAGCTTTCCTTGGTCTTACCAAAGATGCTTGCTTGCTTGCTTTTTCTTTCTTTCTTTCTTTCTTTCTTTCTTTCTTTCTTTCTTTCTTTCTTTCTTTCTTTCTTTCTTTCTTTCTTTCTTTCTTTCTTTCTTTCTCTTTCTTTCTTTCTTTCTTTCTTTCTTTCTTTCTTTCTTTCTTTCTTTCTTTCTTTCTTTCTCAAATGAATTTATCACATCTGTAGTTATATAATGATCATAACAATCCAATTTTATAGGATTTCCATCCCATAACCCAAGCACATGCCCCCACCCTGCAAACTGTCTCCTCTGGAGACCATAAGTTTTTCAATGTCTGTGAGTCAGTGTCTGTTCTGCAAAGAAGTTCATTGTGCCCTTTTTTCAAATTCCACATGTCAGTGAAAGCATTTGATGTTGGTGTCTCATTGTCTACTGACTTCACTTAGCATGATAATTTATAGGTCCATCCATGTTGCTGCAAATGCCGTTATTTCCTTCCTTTTAATGTCTGAGTAATATTCCATTGTGTATATGTACCACATCTTCTTGATCCACTCCTCTTTCAATGGACATTTAGGTTGTTTCCATGTCTTGGCTATTTCAAATAGTGCTGCAATGAACACTGGAGTACATGTGTCTTTGCCAGTCATGGTTTTCTCTGGATAGATACCCAGGAGTGGGATTGCTGGATGAAATGGTAGTTCTATTTTTAGTTTTCTGAGGAATCTCCATATGTTTTCTACAGTGGTTGCACAAATTTACAATCCCACCAGCAGTGTAATAGGGTTTCTTTTTCTCCACACCCTCTCCAGCACTTAGTGTTTGTAGACTTTTGGATGATGGCCATTCTGGCTGGTGTAAGGTGGTACTTCATTAGTGGTTTTGATTTGCATTTCTCCAGTAATGAGTAATGTTGAACATCTTTTCATGTGTTTTTTGGCCATCTGTATGTCTTCTTTGGAGAATTGTATGTCTCCAAAGGTCTTCTGCCCATTTTTTGATGGGGTTTTTTGTTTTTTTGGTATGGAGCTGCAGAAGGTGTTTATAAATTTTGGAGATCAATCCCTTGTCAGTTGATTCATTTGCAAAGATTTTTCTCCCATTCTGTGGGTTGTCTTTTTGTGTTGTTTAGGGTTTCCTTTGCTGTTCAGAAACTTTTGAGTTTGATTAGGTCCCATTTGTTTATTTTTGTTTTTACCATCATTACTCTAAGAGGTGTATCTGAGAAGATGTTGCTGTTGTTTATGTCAGAGAGTGTTTGGCCTATGTTTTCCTCTAGGAGTTTGATAGTGTCTGGTCTTATATCTAGGTCTTTAATCCGTTTGGAGTTGATTTTTGAGTATGGTGTTAGGGAGTGTTCTAATTTCATTCTTTTCCATGTGGCTGTCTAGTTTTCCCAGCACCACTTGTTGAACAAGCTGTCCTTTCTCCATTGTGTAGTCTTGCTTCCTTTGTCATAGATTAGTTGGCTATAAGTGCATGGGTTGAATTCTGTGCTTTCTATCCTGTTCCACTGATCTATATTTCTGTCTTTGTGCCAGTACCATATGGTTTTGATGATTGTTGCTTTGTAGTATAGTCTGAAGTCCAGGAGCCTGATTCCTCCAGCTCCATTTTTCTTTTTCAGGATGTTCAAGTTCTGTGAGAAATGTCCTTGGTAATTTGATAGGGATTGCATTGAATCTGTAGATTGCCTTGGGTAGTATAGTCATTTGATAATATTAACTCTTCCAATCCATGAGCATGGTATATCTTTCCATCTGTTTGTGTCATTTTTGATTTCTTTCATCAGTGGCTTATAGTTTTCAGAGTACAGGTCTTTTGTCTCTTCAGGTAGGTTTACTCCTAGGTATTTTATTCTTTTGGATGCGATGATGAACAGGATTGCTTCCCTAATTTCTCTTTCTGCTCTTTCATTATTAGTGTATAGAAATGCCTTCGATTTCTGTGTATTAATTTTGTATGATGAGACTTTGGAAAATTTGTGGATGAGCTCTATCATGGATTGGATAATCTACAACAGATTCAATGCAGAATCTGCATTGTTGTAGAGAAGTTGCCAAGGTAGAGAGAAGGGGAGAGAAACACTTTTGTTTATTCCTTCTTTTACCTTCTCCCTGGTCAGATATAGCAGGGAGCAGCTGATTACAAAGTCTGGGAACTGTAGCCTGCAGGGTCAGCTCCTTTGAGAATAGAAAAAAACAGAGGTAGGGAAGAGGAGTGAGAAGTAATGGGCCAAGTACCGGTGCATTATTGGGACAGATAATAGGTCAATAAGTGTTAAGTTTTTGTTTCTTCCAGCTTTTGATATCATTGGCTATTTAGGTAGGTTCTTTATTTTAGTATTAGAAGATGTAAAGGAAAGTGCTTTTATAATGTGTCTCAGGACTTAAATCAGGTCAAAAATTTACCTTGTTCTGAATTTCTTGAAATAACCTCTATTTGAACATTCAACTTTGTCAAGTGAAATAGACAGTCACTCTCTCTGGTCCTACATTTGCTTCAACACTGTTGTAGTATCTCTCTTTTACTTGACCTTCTAAAGATCTTCTTTCTCTATGACTCATTCCTAAATCTCACAGAAAAGATACCTTATTTTTTGTCTTTTGAGTTCTGAATAGATTAAAAAAAGTAGATACAGGAGTTCCTGTTATGGCTGAGCAGGTTCAGAACCTGACATAGTGTCTGTGTGAATGTGCATTCGATCCCAGGCCTTGCTCAGTGGCTTAAAGTCTGGTGTTGCTGCAAGCTGTAGCATAAGTCACAGATGTGGCTTGGATGCAGTGTTGCTGTGGCTAAGCCATAGACAGGCAGCTGCAGTTCCAATCTGACCCCTTGGCCAGGAATTTCCATATGCCACAGCTGTGGCCTTAAAAAGAAAAAAAAAGTAGATACAGAAGTGAGGTGAGGGACAAAATCAGCTGTACTGCTTGAAAAGCTAGAGTGAAAAACAAAGTTGGAACTTGAAATATATTTCTTGGAGTTCCTGTTGTGGCTCATCAGCTTAAGAACTGACTAGTATCTATGAAGATGCGGACTCAATCCCTGGCCCCACTCAGAGGATTAAGGATCTGGCATTGCCATAAGCTGTGGCATAGGTCACAGATGCAGCTGGGATCTGGCACTGCTGTGGCTGTGGCGTAGGTCAGCAGCTGCAGCTCTAATTCTACCCCTGGCCCAAGAACTTCCATATGCCGCAGGTTCAGTGCTAAAAAGGAAAGAAAAAAAAAAAAAGAAATATACTTCTTCCCACTAAATCAAACTTACGATGTTGAGAGAGAACAGGTACTCATGCATGTAGGATCATTCAGTGTTTTTTCTCCACTTTCACCAATTTGATAAATCAATTCTTCTTGGGGGATATACCGATGAGAGATGGAGAGATTCACCAGAAGAACCGCCTCCTGCTGTGTTACTCTCTGAGGTATGTGGAAGACCTCTCCCTTTGTAGAAATAAGGGAAAGAGAATATTATTCTCTTTCATAATATACTGCAGTTTATTTTTATTTCCATGATGGTTTAGAATTTTATTATTATTATTATTTTTTGTCTAGGGCCATTTCTATGGCTATTCCTGCGGCATATGGAGGTTCCCAGGCTAGGGGTCTAATCAGAGCTGTAGCCACCAGCCTATGCGAGAGCCACAGCAATGCCAGATCTGAGCCGCGTCTGCAACCTACACCACAGCTCACGGCAACGCCGGATCCTTAACCCACTGAGCAAGGCCAGGGATCCAACCTGCAACCTCATGGTTCCTAGTCAGATTCGTTAACCACTGAGCCACGACGGGGAACTCCTGGAATTTTAAATTAAGACATGAGATATAAAGATTTTTTTAAAAACTATTTTTCTGGATGCACCAATCGCATACAGAAGTTCCTGGGCC
Source organism: Phacochoerus africanus (assembly GCF_016906955.1). Classification (NCBI taxonomy): domain Eukaryota; kingdom Metazoa; phylum Chordata; class Mammalia; order Artiodactyla; family Suidae; genus Phacochoerus; species Phacochoerus africanus. Next base: position 32,795,847 of record NC_062556.1, on the reverse strand, counting down.
CAGGATCGAATGTGAGCTGTAGCCGTAACCTGTGCTACAGCCGTGCCAGGCTGAAGATCAAACATGTGCCTCAGCAGCAACTCCCAAGCCACCATAGAGACCATGCCAGATGCTTAACCTGCAGTTCCACAGTGGGAACTCCTAAGTTTTTTTTTTTTTAAATCAGCCTTAGAAAAATTAACAATATGTACAGATTTATGGTGATATTCATTGTGATGATTTCTGAAATGGCCAAGAAGATTAAAGGTTTTTCTTGGTGGCCTACATTCTGATAGTTTTTCTGTCTTTCCTTTTACTTGCCTTTCTTTTTTGTCTTTCTCTTCAATGATGATGTCAGCATGGTAAGAAATGCAGATGACTTGTGTTTTCTTTCCTGTGCTATTCAATACAATAGCCACCAGTCTCTTGTGGCTTTTTAAATTTAATTAAGATTTAATGAAAAGATGGCAACATTTTAAGTGCTCAAGAGGCACAGGTGGCAGGTGGCCACCGTATACTGGGCAGCACATATATATCATTTATATTTTAGGAAATTTTATTAGACAGTGCTACTTAAATGCATTGGTTCTTCTGAGTAGCTGCAGATTTCTTAGACATATTTATTGCATGATTATTATACTTTCAAAGTTATGTTCAAGACTATGAGACTGTATAAAGGAATTAAAGTCTGAAAGATTAAATTTTAAAGCCCCCCCAAGATGACAGGATATTCATATTAAGAGATTTAAAGAGGGAGTTAAGAGAGGCTGCCTATAGCAAGGACTACTGTCTTGGCAGGATAAGGCTGAAGGAGTGAGCTTCATACCAAGTATAAAAAACAGAAAAGGGAAGGAGAGGCTGTCTGATAGGCCCTGCTCTAGCTATGACCAGTCCATGGTGGCCTTCACTATGGCTACCTGCAGTCAGGATGAGGGAATCAGCAATATGGTGTATAATAGAAACATTCTCCTTGGTAAATTTAAAAATTAGTGGGATGCATGCTTTTTAAAAACAGAATTTTCCTCAGAGATGTGCTTTTACCTCTTAAAAACATTTTTTTCAGATTATTTTCCAATAAGAAGTCAAAATGTAAGGCAAGGTGTTAATATTCAAAAAATTTTTAAAGGTAAACCTCTTTAGACATGGCCATGTATCTTAGGATATGCCTTTTATTATTTATGTGCAATTATCATTGAGGATCTGTAACTTTTATGATAGTATTGCTTATTAAAGAAATATTTGTTGAAAATGACCTCTAATATTAGGCTATTCTGCTGTTCTTTCCAAAGTGCTTTAAATGAATGAAATATTAATGAAAAATGCCCTGGAAGAAAATAACTATTAGTGTTTTCAAGTGAGTACTAACTCATTGTTTTTGAAGGGCAAGCCATTACTTTCCAGTGCATTCATGGCCCCCCCAAGCTGGTGTCATTTTTCTGAGAGACTCTAGAAGATTGTTCCGCACTGCTTGGGAAGCTTTCTCCTTTGTGTACTGTCATTCATACTGCAGCTTAGCTGTGGCTTATAGATATATTACAATGGATTGTAATTATTTGCTTTCAACATTAACTCTACCTGTATCTTAAAGCTTTGACTTTGAGTGCAAGGTTAACAATAAAAGTAGAATACATTGCAAATAGAGTAATTACTTTTAACAGAAAAATACATAATTTCTGCACATGGTGAATAAGAGCTATATAGCTCAATTTATACTTGACCTGAAAGATCCTAGACTGGAAAGTGCTACCAATCTACTTTAAAATATATATATATTCTCCCAGTCTATGTAAAATAAAATATAAATTGCTGTTTAAATAGCCAAGATTAATTTTTAAAAATTCTATTCAAATGTATAAAGTCAGTTACAATGTAACATAAGGTCTCAAATCTGTGCTTTTAAAATAGAGTAGTTTGATATTCAGGCATAAAAGGAAGAATATATGAATGAAAACTAATATTTGGAAAGATTAGATTACTGTTGAAAAGACAACCAAAGGTAGTTTTATGCCATAAGAGTTTGGGAAAAATGCCACTATTAATCTTAAACAATTTCTCATGGATATAAAAGCAAAATATAGAAGCTTTCTTTTTGCAATGATAATTGTCTGTGTTTTCAAAGAATATAAACCTTCTGTGTTCAAATCTATAGCAGCTATCAGTATAATGTGATTTACTGAGTACTTTGGTTTCTTTGGTAAAGATATATATTTTCGGTGAAAAAAATTATTGTACTGCAGCTAAAGCTCCTATTTAGTGTACTACATACAAAAATTCACATAGTTTAGTTTTGAGACTAATTTTTTGGCCTTGTGTTAAAGCATATTTCTGGGTGTGTTAAGAATTTAAATTTAATTATCTTTGTCTTAGTATTCCCTGACATAGCTATACAGAAAGAAATATATAACTATCTATAAAGGCCTTATTATAAATGGAGGCGTAATATATTGGCAATAGAAGGCAGTTTTTAATTTTTGTTACTCAGAAAACTGTATAGAATAAAACTCAGTTTTATACTGACCACAGATTTCTGGTTCATTTGTTACAAGGGTAATGCACATCAGAGAGAAACAGGTATACTTTTCATATGTTAAACATCTATCATACGTTAAAATTTATAGAAGATAGCAGAACAGAAACACTCACGTTAGGGTTAGAACTAGTAAGGTCACCATGAGTATCCTGCAGGGACAGAGAGGAATTAGGCTCATTTGAATAGTAGTCCAGTAACTTTGTATACTGATGGAGGTGCTCTGTGTCTGTGCTGTTTAGAACTCACCACAGGTGGCTTTTGAGAACTTGAACTGTGGCTAGGGGTGACTAGGAGTCAATTTTTAATTAATTTAGATTTAAATATCCACAGGTTGCTAGTGGCTACCCTAGTGGACAACACAGTTGTAGAAATCAGAAATTCATGTAATTTTTCATTGTGCACTTGATTTGATCCTTTGCACTCTTTCTTTCCTTTTTTTTTTTTTTAATATGTAGTATCTAAAATTTGAACCTTTGGACTCTTGAATATAGGTATGGCTGCCTCCTTCATCATTCTATGAATTTCTAAAGAGAGGAACAAAATATTATATTGTCGTAGAGCCTTAATATGGGGCTTAGAAGAAACAATCAGAGTTCACGTTAAATGAATTTGAGTAGTAATGAGATAACAGGGAAAATAAAGCATGAAACAAAGTGACGTGCGTGAGCCTGTCTTGCTCACTCTTCAGCATGGGAGGTCAGGTATTTTGAGTATCTTTATCAACATCTCTGGTAGAAAACTAGAAGAGGTGCAAGCTTCTCCCGATACTTACTTGCTGAAATTCCATTTGGAGAGAAATGCCTAACAAACACTGAAGAATAAATGATGCCACCAGCTCTTATCTAATGGAGTCCTTAAGGATGTGTTATGGATAACATGCCACTAGAGCACAGCAGAGGATGTGTTAATCTACCTGTGTGACAAGTATTCCCAGGTTCTGTGCAAGGTACCACAGTAACAAGAGGCAAATGGGGAAGAGACAGAAAATAGAAGTAAATAAGATAAAAGCTATCATCAGTTCAATCAAGAAGAAGTAAAGGACTAAGAGTAAAGGATAGAATTTTTAGATGCAAGCTGGTCAGAGAAAGTCTTTCTGAGGTGGTGAAGTTTAAGGGACCAGAGGGACAAGGAACTAGAGAAGAGAAGCCTAGGCATTGGTGCTGGGCCTGGAGCACCTCTCAGGCAGCAGAGACCCTGAGGTAAAGAAACTGTGGCAGTCAAGTGGGGACTGGCAGAGAAGTGGGAGGTGGCCAGGTCCTGAGGTCTTAAGTCATGGTGGGGAAATTGGATTTTTATTCTAAGTAAGTGGTAGGCTATTAAAAAGTTTTAAGCAGGAAATGACATATTCTAACTAACCTGTTTAAAAAGATCACTTCTGGGGAGTTCCTGTTGTGGCCCAGCAGTAATGAACCTGACTAAGATCCATGAGTATGTGGGTTTGATCCCTGGCCTCACTCAGTGAGTTGGGGATTTGGCTTTGCCATGAGCTGTGGTATAGCTTGCAGACACAGCTTGGATCCTGCACTGCTGTGGCTGTGGTGTAGGCCAGTAGCTGTAGCTCCAGTTTGACCCCTGGTGTGGGGACTTCCATACGCCGTGGGCTTGGTCCTAAAAAGCAAAAAAAAAAAAAAAAAAAAAAAAATTCACTGCTGCCGTTGGGAAAACAGGTTCACGATGCAAGAGAGTGGACAGGGAGAGCAGAAGGGAGACTATGGCAGGAACTACAGTGGGGGATGAAGGTGGCTTGGAGAAGGATTTTAGTGGGCGAGGAGTTGCATGGATTCTGCCAATAAAGTGAAGTAGAACCCATTATACATGTTGATGGGCTGGATGTAGGGTGTGAATGAAAAGTAGGGCTCAGGAATATCACCTAGATTTTTGAGCAAAGACATCAATAGTAGTGCTATTAACCGAAGGTGGTTGTTATTGGTTCCATGCATTTTGGAGAAGAGATTCAAATACCTCTTTTAAACAGATTAAGTTTGACATGTCAAAGAGTTTCACAATTTGAGATACCAGGCAAGCAGCTGTATATGTGATTCTGGAGCTCAGTGGAGAAACATAGAGTGGAGATACTTTCTGTCATTTATGAATTGTACATGAAGCTCTGAGAATGGCAGCAATATCCGGCGTCAGGGTGTGCGTGTGTGTGTGGGGCGGGGGGACAGACACACAAGAAGCAAGATACAGAGAGTTCCCAGAAGAAGCCGTGAGAAACCAAGCATTTATATGTGGCCCAGAAAGGGAGGAGAAGCCAGGAATATAGACTGAGCCCTGACTGGTGAGGAGGAGGAGAACCCAGGAGGCTGATTTCCTGAACCTAAGAGAAGGGTGTTTCAAAGGAAGGTAATGTCAAACCACACAGAATACCACTCTGTGGGGTGAGATGATACTGTGGGGATTAGCAAGGGGAGGGTTCATGGTGACCTTTGAGAAAAGCACTTTGTGGAGTGTGGGTGGCAGAAGCCGGGTGGAATTGAGTTGGACTGAGTGGATGGTGAAGATGTATGGACTGTGCTTGTGATGAAATCATGTCAGACCTTCTGCTATAAAAGAAAGGGAGAGAAATGGGTAGTAATTGGAGGAATATCTGGGGTCATGCACAATGACAGCCTTTGAGCAAGTGGAGAAGCTTAAATTAGTGAGAGTTCAAACAAGAGGAAACTTGAATTGGCCCTTGAAAGTTGAAGTCGGTTCATTTGTTACAGTATAGGCAGTTCTGTGGAGGGAAGTATTATGAGTGAAGCTAAAAATGAATTTGATAGAAGCAACGGCAGATTATGGATTTAATAATTAAGTTTATGGACTGATCTATCTATTGAGCTGGTACTGGGCAGTAGTAGCAAGTGCTTAGAGTGGGAACTGATGATGAAAGGCCAGAAATGTGGTGGTAATTTCCCTTTCCCCATATATTGGTTGTCAAATTAATCTATATTTAAATTGAATAATTCAGTTAATGCTTTCCTAAAGTAATGATGCACTTGATACTAAGAAATTTGGTTACTGATATTTAATGTTTTAAACTATTTCATTTTTTGCAATATGTTTCTTTAAAAAATTATTTTTAAATGTTTTATTGGCATATAGTCAATTCACAATGTTTTGTGAGTTTCAGGTGTACAGCAATGCTGTATGTTTCTTTTATTAGTAAACTTAATTTTTGATTAGAGTACATATTTGTGCATTTTATTTTAAATTCATAGTTTCTCCTACTATCTTTTCATCTAAAGATTAAAAAAAACTCTCACATTTCTTGTATAAGGTGCTTTGTTTTTTGTCATTGCAGTTCATCTGGTTTTCTTTTCATTTTATTTAGAATACTTTCTGCACAGGTTTTATCCCCTTGAGTATATTATAGATAAAAAGTAACCATGAGAGTGGATTATTCAGTTTGTTACTCTACTATCTCATTTAATATTAGAGGGGGCAATAAATAGCTAGTTTTAAATACATAATTTCTTTAAAAGTCAATTCCTAGAACATATCCATGTAAATTGGTGGCATTTTGAAGTTTGGTAGATTTTAAATCAAAACATTATTTAGTTCCTGAATTTCACGTCCACCTGTATAATTTAGCGTAGTTTTTGTTGAATGAGATGCGGGTGTGTGTTTGTTTTGTCCTATGGGACGTGTTAATTGCTTTATACTTTCCCCTAGAACTTTTCATCTTGAGTATTTAGTCACCTTGCTATACAGAGTAGGTGAAAATGAAAGCTTAAAATAAGCTATAATTATATTCAGCATTGGTGATATATTGCTCTGACAGAAGAATGTAAATTGGATCTGGATATTATATGTATTAAAGCTGACCTTCTAAATTTAAGGTATGAAATTTGTGACTCTGTCACCTGTGACCAGCAATGTGCTTTTTTTCCTCTTTCAAGAAGTTTTTTTTTTTTTTTTTTTTGGCCATGTGCATGGCATGCAGAAGTTCCCAGGCCACAGCAGTGACAACATCGATCCTTAACCCGGCAGGCCATGAGCGAACTCCTGAAGAAGCTTCTTCTATTGATTTTTAGAAAATTACTTTCGTTTCATTAGCTGTTTATGTACAATTGTTATTTTAGGTAATTAAAAAATACTCTTTGTTCAAAGAATATAAATCTATGACAGTAAAATAAATAAGAATACACAAAAGCAAAATGAGGGAGAAATATACAGCATCATCTACTTAGAAAGGCACTGTGACTTCTTGGGTGGAAGTGAGTGTGTGTGAGGAAGTCCCCTTGTTTACTGCTGTTGCTTGTTTATTTGAAAAAAATTAGTTAAAGCAGGGAATCATAAGCTGATTCAAATATACCTTAAACATTTTTTAAAATTCAAACATAAATAGCCATTTTTTTCCTGTAGACATTTGATGTGGAACCCAGAGATTTTCTTTGAGGAAACACAGGTTGACTGCGTGAACTGTACGAAACCCGCCTGTGATGTGTTACTGTGCTCCTGTTGGTGTTTTACTGTCAACAGGACTGTGGAGGTGCAAAAAAGTCCGAGTATAGAATTCCTTTTTCTCAGAGTTTCCATTTACGGCATCATTGTTTCTACTAGAGGAAGATGGAGGTTAACTTCTCTTTCTTTCTACCTCTGGTCAGCAAATCCACACATACATAGTTGCACACAAAAAACTGAAATACACACAAGCATCACAAACATAAAATTCCCATCCCATTTTTTTCAATAGTTATGCTATGATTTTGGTTAGTTTGAAATTTAGTGTTTATATTGTTGACTATATAAAGTAGAATTCTTACTCTTTAAGGAAAGCCTTTTTTATGACATCTTTCAATAATTTACACTTACACCTACATCTGCTTCTGTAGCATTTTTTTTTAATGTCATCTTGTAAAAACCGTTTTCAAAGCATTAGGCTTATTTTCATAAAAGGAGCAACTTTTTTCCCCAGTGATAGGTTGTCTATTTATGTAATTTTAATGAAATTTTATAATTACGGTAATAAGTACAACTGACTAAATGGATTTGGAAACAAATCCAACTGATTCTTGGTAGGAGCAGGAGCATCTGGATATATGAGAGAGTAGAATGTTTGCATGGAATGTTCAGCTTGCGTGGGTGTCAGCCAGTGTTTCACACATGGAATGGAAACCAGCAGGTAAATGATTAAGCTGATTAGGTAGGAGATAATTAAAGATGTGTTTGTATAGCTCCTCGTACATGACATGTTTCCTACATGTGAACAAAAAATATTTTTGAAAAAGTAGAAAATGCCATATTACCATTTCTGCTTTAAAAAAAAATCAAGATGTATTAGCATCCATCCATGTCAAGATTGCAGGCATAAATTTTTCATTGATTAAGGATTTTTTTTAGCTCCTGCTATGTTAGGTAATCATCTTCCCTGCTTTTTTAGCATCCTCTGTTTACTTTTGTCCTAATGCTTATTTTTCCCTACTTTAATTCTTTATTTCCTCTTCATGTTTCTCCTTTAGATTTCTCCTATCACATCCTTATCCCTTATTATGTTTATTACCACACTTTTATCCCCTATTATGTTTTTACCACAGTTTTTCTTTTTCAATTCTTCTGTAAACAGGATTTTACTATTACAGAGTTATTTATATACTGGCTTTGAATTCGGTTTTTAGTGGTTCTTTTCAGTTTTTATTTCCCTCATTTCAGCAGTTGACCCTTGACTCTTATCTATTTTAAAACTTTCTCCTAAAGATTCTTTGTTTTATCTTCACTGCCTTTTCTAGGTTCCTTGGTTGGGAACTTCTCCCCATTCTCACACTTCAGCAGTAGATATTTCAGAGTTGTGTTTCTAAGAAGATGGAATAGATGTACTTTTTTCTGTTCCTCCTACTAAGCATAACTAAAAAAAAAAGCAAGACACTGTATGTACAACAAATACACACAGGCTAGGAAACGTGGAATCCAGGAAACAACATGGTGGTGAGGTCTCTGGATTTTCTTTTTTGCCTCTTCTTTCCCAGATTTGGAGCTAAGGAATTTAGCCAGCAACCCAGTACCAAATAAGCATAGACAAAAATCCCAGTAAAAGGTTACTAATACTCTTAAGCCAAAGGACCATGAAAGAGGCAGGCAGCAAGATGGAAAACTATAACAGTAACCAATCTATGCCTGCCAGATAATCACAGAAGAAAATATCCCATCTCCACCCTTGCCGCAAAAACCTGGTAGGGAGCCTGGACTCAGACCCCCAGACAGCAGTAACAAGGGGCTTTTCTCTCCATACTGCAGTGGTGTCACAGGACACCAAATAAGAGTCAAAACTTGCACCACAGTCCAGTGGTAACAAGATCACCCTTCTCCCCCGACTCTTGTTAGTGCCAGTGGAGATTCCATGGTAAGCATAATGGGGCAGACCTACCTCTTCCTGCCAGGGAGAGACCATGGAGGCCAGGTGGGGAGCTCACAGCCCCACCATGTCCAGTAGTAGCAAAATCCTCTCCTCTGGGCTGTCATTGGAGGTCAGATGGCGAATCTAGACTTCTGTTCTCACCTGGCAGTATTGAAGTGCTGTCTTTCCTTCCCCACTGGAGCAGAGTCAAAGGAAGCCAGCTAAAAAATAAGAGGTTTAAGTAAGTCCCATGTCTCCTAGCTTAATACCTCAAATTTATAGGATTCAATATAAAGACCTGTTATACCAAGAATCAGGAAGATCTCAAACTGAATGAAAAAAGATGATTACTATATTCCTACACTTAGATGGCATAGATATTGGAATTATCTGAAAAGGATTTTTAAAACAGCCATCATAAGAATATTCTAATGAGCAACGGTGCTTACTGCAAAACAAAAAAAAAGAGAAAGACTCAGTGAAGAAATAGGAGAAACTTTATTCTTCTTTAAAACTCCAAAGGGAAAACTGTAGAAGTGCAAATTATAGTAACTGAAGTTAAAAGGAAAAAATACTTACTGGAAGGGGCTCAACAGCAAAATATAGGGAGGAGAAGAATTGGTGAACTGTAGTGTAGAATATTAAAAAATTACCCAACTGACCAAGAGAAAAATTTAAAAAATAAAAATAAGAAAGAACAGACCCTTAGAGACCGATGTGGCATTATAACAGAAGATCTAACAATTCCTTTCTTCAGAGTCCTGGAAGGATTTGAGAAAGAGCAGGATAAAAAAATTACTTGAAGAAATCAGAGTTCCCGTTGTGGCTCAGTGGTTAATGAATTCGTCTAGGAACCATGAGGGTGTGGGTTCGATCCCTGGCCTTGCTCAGTGGGTTAAGGATCTGGTGTTGTCGTGAGCTGTGGTGTAGGTTGCAAATGTGGCTCGGATCCTGCATTGCTGTGGCTCTGGCATAGGCCAACGGCTACAGCTCTGATTCGACACCTAGCCTGGGAACCTCCATATGCTGCGGGAGTGGCTCAAGAAATGGCAAAAAGACCAAAAAAAAAAAAAAATTTCTTGAAGAAATAATGACTGTATACATCCCAAATTAGGCAAATACAGATTCAAGAAATTCAATGAATTTCTTGGTGTATTTCTAAATTCATGTAGAAGAAATACCTAAAACGATGCTATAAAGGTGGGTATATTAGTTTGCTACAGCTGTCATAACAAAATACTCTAGACCGAGTGGTTTAAACAACACAAATAAGGATAAATCCAAACAGGATAAATCCAAAGAAATTGACAATAAGACACAAATAAGGATAAATCCAAACAGGATAAATCCAAAGAAGCTGACAATAAGACACATCATAGTGAAACTTCTGAAAACAAAGGACAGAGAGAAAAATCTTGAAAGCAGCAAGAAATTACACTTTGAGTTACATGAAAAAACCGTTTGAGTGACATTGGATTTTTCTTCAAACTATGGAGACCAAAAGCAAGTGGTAAGACAGTTTTCAAAGGATAGAAAGAAAAGAACAATTAGCCAAGAATTTTACATACTGTGAAAATATCCTTCGGGAATCAAGAAGAAATCAAGACATACGCAGATGAAAGAAAACCAAGAAAATTTATAGCCAGCAATCTTAACTTAAAAGAATGACTAACGAACACTTTCTAAACAGAAAGGAAGTGATAAAAAGTAGGCATCTTGGAATATTAGGAATAGAGAAGTACATTGTAAGAAAGATATTGGTAAATACAGTATATTTTCCTCGTCTTGGTTTTTATAAATTATATTTGATGGTAGAAGCAAAATTTATAACACTGGTGTATTTCTAAATTCATGTAGAAGAAATACCTAAAACGATGCTATAAAGGTAGGTATATTAGTTTGCTACAGCTGTCATAACAAAACACTCTAGACCGAGTGGCTTAAACAACACAAATTAATTTTCTCAGAGTTCTGGAGGTTGGAAGCCTTAAGATCAAGGTGCCAGCAGGGTTGGTCTCTTCTGAGGCCTCTTTCCTTGGCTTGTAAGTGGCCCCTGTCTTACTGTGCCTACACATGGCCTTTCCTCTGTGGGCACGCATCCCTGGTACTTCCTCCTCTTATAAGGATGCTAGTCATGCTAGGTTAGGGCCCTACCCTTATGACCTCATTTATAACCTTATTTGCCCCTTCAAAGGCCATATCTCCAAATATAGTCACATTGTGGGTTTGAGCTTCAGCATATGAACTTTGATTTTTTAAATCCATAACAGAAGGGAGGACTTCTGTAATTCACTGAGACTTGTGAAATGATGACACCAATAAATGTGATATATTATGCTGTAACACCTAGAGCAAACACTAAAAAAGCCATACGAAGTGATATACATTAAAAAAACCCAATAGATTAAATAAAGTGGAATTCTTTTTTTTTTTTTTTTTTTTATTAGGGCCACACGTATGGCATATGGAGATCCCAGGCTAGGGGTTGAATTGGAGCTATGGCTGCCAGCCTACACCACAGCCACAGCAATGCTAGATCCGAGCTGTGTCTGTAACTCACAGTAATCCCAGATTCCCTACCCACTGAGCAAGACCAGGGATCAAACCCACATCCTCATGGAGTACTAGCCGGATTTGTTATTGCAGAGTCACACAACGGGAACTCTTCAAAGTGGAATTCTAAAACATGTTCCAGTAAACCACAGGAAGACAGATAAAATGAATAAACAAAAACCAAAAATTAAATGGTAGATTGAAGCCTTAAAATATCAAAAATTACCTTAGGTGTAAATTGTTAATATGCTAATTAAAGGAGATTTGCAGAGTGAATTAAAAGTATCACCTAATTATGTTTTCTATCAGAAATTCACTTCAAATACATTGATATAGGCAAATGGAAAGTAAAAATAGACATTTATGCAAATATTAATCAGTGGATAGCAGTTGTGGCTATTTTAGTAAAATTTAGACCACAGAGTAAATATATGAGAGATTGATTCTATATAATGAGTCACTCCACCAAAAGATCAATCTTAAATGTGTATGTGTCAAATCACAGATGTACAAAACACATGGAGCAAGAAATAATAGAACTGAGAGGAAAAATAGATAAATCCACAATTAGATTTGGAAACTTGCCAACTCAGTCAACACTTGATACAACATGTGGGCAAAAATATCACTAAGGATTATAAAAGGCTCAGCACCATCATCAAACAAAGGTATTTATTTATAGAATACTCCATCCAATAATAGTAGAATACACATTCTTTTCTTATTACCACAGAACATATACTAAGACTGTTTCCTGGGCTACAGAGCAGACCTCATCAAATTTAAAAGAACTAAAATCATGCCAAATGTGTTCTCTCACCAAAATGGATCCAAACTAGAAATCAGGGAAAAAAAAGATAATAGGAAGATCTCCAAACATTTGGAAAGTAAACAGAACACTTCTGTATAATCCTTGAGTCCAAGAGAAAGTCTCAAAGGAAATAAAAAATACACTAAACTTAATGAAAATGAGACTACAACATTAAAAAATTTATGTGACACATCTAAAGCAGTACTGAGAGGGAAATTTATAGCATTAAATATACACATTAGAAAAGAGGAAAAGACTCAATTTAGTAGTTATGGTTATTAACAATCTTAAACAAACAAAAAAAAGCAAAGAAGGAGAAAGCAAGCAGATGGAAGGACATAATAAAGATAGGAGCAAAAATCAATTAAATCGAAGACAGAAAAACAATAGAGGAAATTAATGAAATAAGGAGTGGGTTCTTTAGAAAGATTAATAAAATTGATAAGCCTTTGTTAATATTGATGAGGAAAAAAAGAGAAGACACAAATTACCACTATCCGGAATGAAGCAGAGACTATCATTACAGACCCTATATCAAGAGAATAATAAAGGAATACTCCAAACAACTGGAACAGAAATTTGACAACTTGGATGAAAAAGACTAAGGCTTTGAAAAGCGCAAAATAACAACACACCCAATATGAGATAGAAAATTTGAACAGTCCTCTATTAAGGAAGTTGAATTACTAATTTAAAACTTCTCAAAAGGTCAAATACAGATAATTTCGCTGGAGAGTTCTACCAAACCTTTAAAGAAAAGTGACATCAATTCTATACCATCTCTTCCAGAAAATACAAGAGCAGAGAACAATGTGCAGTTTATTTAATGAAGTTTGTACTGATAGCAAAACCAGCCAAACATGACAATATAAAAATACATCCACATTCTTCAACTTGTATTCCCCTTTCTTCATCTTTGAAGCCTGTAAAGACAGGTTGAGTCTATCCCATGCTCTGAATCTGTTCTTTCTTCTATCATGTCTCTCTAACCCCAGCTTTAATGTATTGTGTAATTATATTTGGCACATCTGTATAATCCAGAGGAATCTCCCTATTTTAAAATCATTTGAGGGTGTTCCTGCTGTAGCGCAGTGGAAATGAATCTAACTAGGAACCAGGAGGTTGAGGGTTCGATCCCTGGCCTTGCTCCATGGGTTAAGGATCCGGCATTGCTGTTAGCTGTGGTGTAGGTTGCAGACATGGCTTGGATCTTGTGTTGCTCTGGCTGTGGGTAGGCTGGCAGCTGTAAGTCCAAGTCAGCCTCTAACCTGGGCACCTTCGTATGCCACGGGTGCCACCCTAAAAAGCCAAAAAAAAAAAAAATCATTTGAGAGCTACCTTAATTCTGCTTTTAATTTCCCCTTTTCTATGCAATATATTCATAGATACTAGTGTTAGAACATGGCCATTAGGGGGCAGCAGGGGTGGGGTTACTCTGCCTGCCACATATGCTAACCCTATATTGGCTTCTCATTGGCCATGGCATTGTTCTGTGAGCCCTCAGTATCTATGGGGGTCAGTTCCAGCATCCCCATGGATACTAAAATCTGTGGATGTTCCAGTCGCTTACATACAATGATGAAGTATTTGCATATAACCTGTGTACATTCTTCCGTATACTGTAAATCATCTCTAGAGTACTTATAATACCCAACACAATGTAAAGGCTAGGAATATAGTTGTAAATACAACATAAAGACTATGCAAATACTTGTTGGTGTGTGGCAAATTCAACCTTTGCCTTTTGAAACTTTTGGGAATTTTTTCTTTTCAAATATTTTCAATCTGTAGTTTGTTGAATCTGTGGATATGGAGGGCTCAATATAGGTTTTCCACAAGCTCCTTCCTACCTGTTTGGTTTTGTCTGAGATAACAGCCGCTTGTGCTCAGCACAGGCTATGCCTTTTATATTTAATGTTTTTGCATGTATTCCCTCTGGCTTAGAGACTTTTCTTCCTTTCTATGACTTATCCTTCAAGACTCAGGACAGACATCAGTGGCTTTGTTCCCAGGAGAGGTAAGTGCTGCACCTTCTGTTCCCTTCACACCATGATTATGGCCCTATTACATTATGGAAATAATTTTGTCCTACTTTTGTTTCAACCAGTAGTCTGTGTCTGTGATTTTTCTCAAGGGCAGAGAACATGTCTTATTCAGATTTGTATTTCTCATCCCTAGTACAGTATCAAGCACACGGTGAGCTCCTACTAAAGGCTGACTTAGTTAATGAACATTTGTTTAAGTGGTGATGAAATATCACCCTATGAATAGCGGTCACGTCAAGTCCTAAGGTGTGAAGTAGAACAGGAACTCAGATTCATCATCCTTGATTCAGTACGGCTAAATACCATTCTGAAATCAGAATTGATGTGTCTGGCATGAAGCTTGAGACGGCTCAATGATACTGCATGAATGCACTTTGTGCCTTTTTCTATGTATGTAAAGTCAGGGGTGTGAACCTGGGCATTGGCAGATCTAGATACTATTTCTTAGCAACCCTAACTTCTCTGCGTGTCCCTTTCCTTATACAATTTACTCTTGCACAACATGGGTTTGAACTGCATGGGTCTACCTATAAGTGAATTTTTTTCAATTGTAAATACCACTGTACTACATGATCTGAGGTTGGTTAAATCTTAGTAATTCCATCTGCAGGCATGGAGGAAACACACACAGATGCACATATGGAGGGCTGACTCTTAAGTTATATGCTGATTTTGAAGTGAATGGTATATGGTGCCCTTAAGCTCCAAGTTTGTTGTTCAAGGGTTGACAATATATAAAAGTGGAAGGGGAGTTCCCGTCGTGGCGCAGTGGTTAACGAATCCGACTAGGAACCATGAGGTTGCGGGTTCCGTCCCTGCCCTTCCTCAGTGGGTTAATGATCCGGCGTTGCCCTGAGCTGTGGTGTAGGTTGCAGATGCGGCTCAGATCCCGCGTTGCTGTGGCTCTGGCGCAGGCCGGTGGCTACAGCTCCGATTCAACCCCTAGCCTGGGAACCTCCATATGCCGCGGAAGCGGCCCAAGAAATAGCAACAACAACAACAACAACAAAAAGAAATTGACAGAACACTGTAAATCAACTACAAAGGAAAAAAAAAATTGGAAGGAAATTCAGTTTTATTCTAAAATCCTTTGGGTGCTTAGTCTATGCCAGGTGCTGGAGATTTAAAGACAAGAAATGGTCCTTAGCTTCCAGTGTATGTAACAGGTAAGGATGCCTTTATGATCTGGGGGTTTGTTTGTTTATTTATTTATTTATTTATTTATTTTTTGCCTTTTCTAGGGCTACTCCCATGGTATATGGAGGTTCCCAGGCTAGGGGTCTAATCGGAGCTGTAGCCACCAGGCTACACCAGAGCCACAGCAGCACTGGATCTGAGCCATGTCTTTGACCTACACCACAGCTCACGGCAACGCTGGATCCTTAACCCACTGACCAAGGCCAGGGATCGAACCTGCAACCTCATGTTTCCTATTCGGATTCGTTTCCGCTGCACCATGATGGGAACTCCTGGTGGGTTTATTTTAACTCTGACCATCTGTGATGCATTTGTCTTTCCCTTCTTTAGAGCACACTTGGGAAGAGTGGTAATAACTTTAACTTTAGTCTGTGGGAAACATACATGGAGAGTGCTTTGTTCCTTTGGCCATGAAGTAAATCTGAGGCCCGATTACCATTTCTGCTCAATGAGGTGACTGTATTTGCTTCATAAAGCCAAAAATACACCGGAAACCACTCTGCACACTTTTGATTTCATCCTCTGTCTCTTGAAGCAATAACAATTTCAAAGCCTGAGTTGCTT
The DNA here is from genome assembly GCF_016906955.1 of Phacochoerus africanus. Lineage (NCBI taxonomy): Eukaryota > Metazoa > Chordata > Mammalia > Artiodactyla > Suidae > Phacochoerus > Phacochoerus africanus. Next base: position 32,779,849 of record NC_062556.1, on the reverse strand, counting down.
TGAACATTTAAAGGTGGTTTGAACATTTAATCCTAGAGACCTGATGACCCTCTCCTTCCTTTTTTTTTTTTTTTCTTTTTCTGTTGCCTCTTCACCTCCTCTTTTCTCTGATACTGAGACCCCTACTAGGAAGTGCTAAATGGTAATACACTTAGAAGTTTTTCTTGAAGCAATTATAAGAGAAGAGTTTAGTATTTCCTGTTATAGAATTTTAAGAGGTAGATTTTGTGTTAAATTAGTACTTAGCACAAAAAGTACTTACTTTTTGCTGTTTTAAAGCAGTTTTTTTTTTCTGATCACAAATGTCTGTACTACTCATGAATAAGAAAACATGTGCATAGTGCTTATTCATCCATGAATGCAGGTTTCAGTCAAACCACATAATGCCCAATAGTATTATGCTGACAGGCACAGAATAAATAGCACAGATTTTGTTTCCTGAAGATTGATCATTTATAGATCAGTTGATAATTTTTTTCCAGGTTTCTTCTTATATTGATGATGAGAAAATTTTCACTTCTGTAGAAAGCTGTGGATTTTAATAAACCTCTGTCAGGACTGCAGACCTACCTACTCAATATCACTTTTTTCTCTTGAACGTCTTTTCCAGAAGAGATAGGAAGTGCTATTTGCCCCTATTCTTAAAAATAACATTGCTAAAAATAGTAAGGGCAAGGGCAAAGGTTTTGAGAAAATGGGTTTGTGAATGATAACTTGTTATTACAATGATATGTTGGCCTTGCAAATTTTCAAGAAAAATAAGGGAACCTTTTTATGAACATTTAATTTGTGTTATTTTCTTTCATAAGTAGTTTCATCATCTTTCTTTTTATGTATAAATATTACAATGTCTCTTTTGTTCTTTTGTTATCAGTCATCTTAACTTTCTCTCTGCACCCTGTCTGACTTTCCTTGCTATTGATATGTTTTATGAAATGTAAAGTATAGTCTGGCTTTCAGAAGGCTGTTGGCCAACATCTCTGATTTTACTGTTGTTGAGAAATTAATTACCATCATGAGTTAAAAGATTGCAGTGTAAAGTAATTGGGTATAATGTTTCTTTACATTCAACTTTCTTTTACAGTGAATTAGTTCATATACAATATGCATGGATGGATGTACGTTTTACTTTAATGACTCATATTCTACAGTGTAGAAGAGAGTTATTTAATGGGTTCAGAAGTAGTTGATTTGAGAACTTCTGTGGGTCCCACTATTCTATAGTTATATCATTGTTATATTAGGAGTGATAAATTTTTGAAGTAGCTGTGTTCTCTTATTTATTACTCAGATGTGATTTACATGGATTGAAACGCTTCCTGAATTTTGGAGTGGGCTCCAACGTAAGCATATTAAGTGCATCAAAATCTTTTTGTTACATTAGCATAATTTAAAAATACTCCGTATATTTTGTATAAGGCAGTTTTAGGTATAGTAACTTTAGTCTCCATAATGATTGAAGATGATAGCAGTATGAATGACCCTAACCATTTCTATTAGCTTTATTTACTTATTTATTTTTAAATTTTTATTTTATGTCCACACCTGCAGCATATGGAAGTTCCCGGGTCAGGGATTGAATTGGAGCCACAGCTGCGACCTGTGACAATGCCACAGCTATGACAATGCCGATCCTTTAACCCACTGTGCTGGGCTGGGGATTAAACCCACACCTCCCCAGCGACCTGGGCTGCTGCAGTCAGGTTCTTAACCCACTGCACCATGGCAGGAACTCCATTTCTATTAGCTTTAGAATATCTTTATGGATATACTTTTTGAATATAGATATTGTTGAAAATTCACATCAGATGAAATATTGGAGTCTTATTGTGAGGTACGATCAAGGAGGGCTGGGTAAACGAAGTCTGTCCACCCATCTCAGTCCCAGCCCAAGTAAAACTCTCAAATTACTCCGTATGTGTTTGATTCCAGACTTCCCTGCTGCCAGTGAAGTGAGAATAAGTACAGAATGGGATGTCAACAAGGCAGACAGTTAAGTGGGTGGCTATGGGTATTTTCATGAAACATGAAAGCGAGATTTGAAATGCCTACAGGTAGTCTGTGTGTTGCTGATAGTGGAGAGTAAACTCTTCACTTTTGAAGTAGCATCCTGGTTTGAAAACACCAATTTGTACTGAACTTTTTTTCCTCACCTTACCCGTAATAGTGATCTTCAGTCTTTTCTTTTACAGGGGAATATCTTTCCTGTCTAGGTGCATCCTTGAATGTTATTCTGTGGTATTCATAAAGGAGAGATTAGTAAAATAGTCTGACAAGAGTCTGTTAATCCAAATGGCAAATTCTCTTCTTTTTGAGGGGGGTTAAAAGCAGAAACTCCACATATTTGTAGGTGATTAAGCTGTGTTTGCAGAAGTGTACAAATGAAGAAGATGGACTTTTTAAAATAATACTTTAGTTTTTATGAAAATATATTACATTTAGCTTGTATTTTTATTTTCTAAGAAATGTAATCCTGTGTCTTAGGTAAGAAAATGGTATCATATCCTGGTATATGATTTAAATTTTTAAAAAATTCTTTATAGCATCCTGCTTTTGATTATTGGATTAAATTTTAATATTCCATTTTCAAAGGCTTACATACACATAAAATAATACACAAAATATATATAATCACATATATACAAAGAAATATGTATACATAGCCTATCTTTTTCTTTCTCCTACTTTTTTTTAAGATAGATTATTACCATTATTTTATTTTTTGTCCTAGGCTTTCCAAATCACTACTGATTTCTCCTAAGATAGTTTTTCTATAGTCAAGGTGAGCTATTGTCTATTGGCAGTGTTACCCACATTATATAATACTCTGTGCTAATGGGTTTGAGAAATAGAAGTGATTAGATTAAGATGAAAATATTTGTTTTAAAATAACATGGAACACTTTTCTTTCTTTTTTTTTTATTTTGGTCTTTTTAGGGCTGCACCCATGGTATACGGAAGTTCCCGGGCTAGGGGTTGAATTGGAGCTATAGCTGCCAGCCTACGCCACAGCCACAGCAATGACAGATCCGAGCCACGTCTGTGACCTACACAGCATCTGACAGCAATGCTGGATCCTTAACCCACTGAGCAAGGTCAGGGATTGAATTTATGTCCTTGTGGATGCTAGTCAGATTTGTTTCTGCTGAGCCACAATGGGTACTCCCACTTTTTAAAAATACAGTTGAACTTTGAAATTTAAGACAATTGCTAGCATTTATAAGGATGTATTTTAATGGTTTGGGAAATTTTCCTAAAAGATGCTTTTTCAATATTTGACTAATTTTTTCAGTAATCTTTTTCCTTATGTAGATCAGTGTCTTCTCTCTCTAAATCTTGCTCAGTTGCCTAGTTTCTGCTCTTTGGAACAGTCCAGAGTGAGGCTTATCCAGTGGTGTGCCAGTAAACATTTAACAGCCAGCTCCCTGGGTGAGGGAAGATGCTCTGATTGTCAGTGTTTGCTGATTTCTGTGGTGTCAATTCTTCCAGCATAGCAGATTTTATTTAAAAAATTTTTTTTATTGATGTATAGTTCATTTATAATATATTAGTTTCAGGTTTATAGCAAAATGGTTTAGTTATACACACATATGTATTATTTTTCAGATTCTTTCCTTTATAATTTATGACAAGATATTAAATATATTTCTCTGTGCTATACATAAATTCTCTGTCCTTATGGTTTTTCTATTTTATATATAGTAGGGTGTATCTGTTAATACAAACTCCTAATTCATCCACCCTCCCTCCTTTCCCTTTGGTAACCATAAGCTTGTTTCTGTGTCTGTGAGTCTGTTTCTGTTTTGTAAATAAGTTAATCTGTGTCATATTTTAGATTCTACATTTATGATAATCTCTAGGTATCCATGTTGTTGCAAATCGCATTATGTCATTTTTTTTTTCACTTTTTTATTGTAGTGGATTTACACTGTTCTTTCATCAGAAGTGATTAGATATAGTTCCCCATGTTAAACAGCAGGATCTCATTGCTTAGCTGCTCCAAGTGCAATAGTTTGTATCTATTAACCCCAAACTCCCAGTCCATCCCCCTCCCTTCCCCTCCTAGTGCAACAGTTTGCATCTACTAGCCCCAAACTCTTAAGTCCATCCCATTCCCTTCCCCTCCCGCTTGGTAACCACAACATTTTAAGTTATTAACATGATATCACTGGACATGGGGCATGGAGGAGCTGGGCACACTCAGCTCTCACAAGCCACATGCAAGCTGGGTGCAATATACCATTGGCTTAGCTCATATTTGCTCCTTCTTTCATTTGTAAAATTATGAATTATGAATGACTTCGTACACAGCATTATTCTTTTATTGTATTTATGACTAGACTATAATAAGTACAGGTTATTTGTGAGTTATGCAGCATTATGGTGATGTTCCGAACAGAAATACTGACTTAGTGTATAATAACCTTTTTTTCCTCTTTTTCAGTTGGGTGGAAAGTTTTGGACATGAAGGGCTTGGATTATTATTGGACATTTTGGAAAGGCTGATTAGTGGCAAGACGTACGTATGGCTAATCATTATTTTCAATTAAGCTACATTTGTATGTCCAATTATGATTCCAGCACTGATATATTTTATGCCAATGCAGACAAGAAAAAATTGTAAAGAAGAATCAGCACAAAGTTATACAGTGTCTAAAGGCCTTGATGAATACACAGGTATGTAAATAGGTAATTATATTGTGGTTGTTCTTCATTGGTTCTTTCAGAAATTCTTACGAAATAGTTGTGTCATATAGAATTTATGCCAAAGTGGTGCATTGCTTTGATAAATTGTCCAGTACCTACTGGCAAAAATATTGAATTGTATTGATTTCAGGTTTTGTATCTCTCAACAGGAGAAAGTGGGGGAATGGACCCTCTTCTGGTGCTTAAGATTAATTCTCTCTTAAGATTAATTAATTCTCATGTACAGATTCTCTTTTCCTCTCATCCTCCCTCTCTACCTGCCTATCTCTCCTCTTTTTGTTGCCCTTTCTTCCTCTCTTCTTCCTGTCTTCCTTCTTCCCTTGTAATTTTCAACAGAAAAGCATGAATCAGCCTTGAAATCATACATGATTATTAAATGTGGTCTGCAGTGATACCTACTACCAAAGAATTCAGTTGGAAAGACTTAGTTTCTATAGTCTAGGAATTTAAATCTTTAATGAAACTAATGTGCATAGGATATGAATAGGTCTCAACAATGGAACAATCATGCTTGTAGTGCATGTAGAGTTGACCCTTGAACAACACGTGTTTGAACTGCAGGGCTCCACTTGCATGAGGACTTTTAAAAATTGATACTTATTGTTACTGTAAATGTATTTTCCTTTCCTTATGCTTTTTATTCATTTATTTTAAAAAAATTATCATAGTTGATTTACAATGTTCTGTCAATTTTTGCTGCATAGCAAGCTTTTTAAAATAACTTTTCTTTAACTTTGTTATAAGAATACAGTATACAATATGTATAGCATACAAAATAAGTGTTAATCAGCTATTTATGTTGTGGGTAAGGCTTCCACTAGAGAATAGGCTATTAGTAGTTAAATTTGGGGGAATCAAAAGTTAAACTCAGATTTTTCACTGCATGGGGTCGGGGGGCAGTGTCCCAACCCCTGTGATGTTCAAAGTTCAACCGTAATTATATATCATACTGAGACCAAATATAATGTGGCAAATTTGCAGATCTTGCATATTTAAAAAGGACACATTACAACAGAGAAATGGTTTATGCTCTGTCCTGAAGTTGGGTTTATCTGACAGTGTTTCCTTTTTTGGTACTATTAATTGCAGAAATTAGCTCTATTGTCACTCCATGTCCTTAGCTCCAACATCTAAACACATCTACCTCATGATGTGTGCGGTAATGATAGGTATTTTTGTTGCTGTTGGACAGCAGGGGAGAAAATTTTACTTATGGTGGATAATGATTTATGTTTTATAGCAAAACTGCATTTCTGATTAATTTTAATTTTTAATACTTTTTTCCTTACTCTAATTTTTAAAGTAAACCTTTAGAGAATTTTGCACTTAAGTATTTTTACTTGTTATTAACATTTACATTTCTTTTTATTTAATGTAGCAAATATTTTCTATCCTGTTGAATTATTTATGGCTCTTTTCATCATTTTCTGGAACTAAGTTTTCTACTTTTAACCCACGAAATATTTTTCACCTCCCTGCTTCCTCCAATCATGTGTAACTTTCAGGGAAAAAATCTGATGTATAAATTACAAGTCCTTTCTTGTATTGAACACAGTGTTCTGCATGAATGTGATTTTAGGCATGTTATGTAGCTTTTTGTAGAGTGTATTTTAAGAATAAGTGAATAAAGGAATCAACTGCTAAAAGGGAGACAGCTTTCCACACTGAGTATATAACATTGCTTTAAAGGAAGCCTTTCTAAAGTGAGAATATAGAAATTGGAAATTTCACTGATTATGGGAAGGCTAAGAGTAAAGAAAACCCGTGAACATTTTTCCAAAGCACAGGGGCATTTTGATCATAATTTGAGTTTGAAATGAATGTCATAGTTAAAATGAAGCGGTATATAAAAGATAATAGCCCTACTTGGTTTGAGACTGAATTGGAAAGGGAGTAAACTTTGTGTATTTATATTCTAATTAACATAATGTGATTTATTGTGTTATAATGGATTATTTTACTTATAGTTTGTTTATGTGGAGTTGGAATGTATTGTCATTTGCATTTATTGCTATCACCTATGCTGAATATGAATAAAAATTTCTGGTAATTGGGGGAGTTCCTGTCGTGGCTCAGTGGTTAACAAACTGACTAGGAACCATGAGGTTGCAGGTTCGATCCCTGGCCTTGCTCAGTGGGTTAAGGATCCGGCGTTGCCTGAGCTGTGGTGTAGGTCGCAGATGCGGCTCGGATCTGGCATTGCTGTGGCTGTGGTGTAGGCTGGCAGCTACAGCTCCAATTGGACCCCTAGCCTGGCAACCTCTATATGCCGTGGGAGTGGCCCAAAAAATGGCAAAAAGGACCAAAAAAAATTTTTTTCTGGTAATTGGAATCAGTATTATAATTCTAATATCTAAGGTCTAAACTTAATATATGTGAAATTTTTTGGTAATTTTTTCCCCCATGATTGGTTGATGATTTTTTTCTATAACTCACTGTGCAGTTTTTATAAAAGTCCATTGAATGATGAAAAATATACACTTTTAGAGAAAAAAACAATGGTACCTTATTTGTTACTGGTAATTATAAAATTAATATTATGCACAAATCTAATAGCATTATATGAAATTGAATTTTTTGTGGTACTACATTGAACTTTATAGTGGGTTTTTTTGATTGTTTTTCTTTTTATGGCTGCACTTGCAGCATATGGAAGTTCCTAGGCTAGGGGTCAAATCAGAGCTGCAGTTGCAGGGCTACACCGCAGCCATGGCAACACCAGATCTGAGCTGCATCTGCGACCTGCACTGCAGCTTGGGGCAGCACTGGATCCTTAATTCCCTGAGAGAGGCCAGGAATCAAACCTGCATTCTCACATTCTGAGAGAGACAGCACTGGATTCTCAACCCACTGAACCACAATGAGAACTCTATATATAACAGTTTTGAATGGAAGAAGATTTTTTTTTTGGTCTTTTGTCTTTTTAGGACTGTACCTGCAGCATATGGAGGTTCCCAAGCTAGGGGTCCAATCGGAGCTTAACTGCCAGCCTATGCCACAGCCACAGCAACGTGGGATCCAAGCTGTGTCTGCGACCTATGCCACAGCTCATGGCAATGCTGGATCCTTAACCCACTGAGTGAGGCCAGGGAGCAAACCTGCGTCCTCATGGATGCTAGTTGGGTTCATTAACCACTGAGCCACGATGGGAACTCTTAGGAGAAGATTTTTGAATATTTATTAGGAAGAAAATAAAAGTCCGGATGAAAAATTAAATACCTTTAAATTAAGATGTAATTTGAACAAGGGCTTCATTTTGGCTAGTTAACTTTTTATGTTTCTTAAGGTTTGCACTCACACAGAGGGTGCCTTGTTCCTGAGGCCAGCCCCCTCCCCATATTTTCTCTGCTCCTGGGATTAACTCACCTAGGGTAGTTATTCAGCACCAGCATTCATGTAGTATTGGGCATCCTATCCAGGGATCTAGGGGATTAACCTTCACCTACTTAACACACCTTCAGTGACCTGAAATTCCATCTGTTAGGTAATAATAGGTTTCAAGTAGAATGCAAATGGAACTTGGCACTGGTCCTCAGAGTTTTGAACACATGAGTTTTCATATAATCCAGATTGGATCCTTGACATTCAGTAGAGAGACACCCTTAGACCTTCCAAAATTTGTCACCATCTCTCTAGTCTTATAATAGCCTTCATTTAATGTACTTTAAATGCCAGCACTGGTAAGTTAACTATTTCTCTCAGAGTCAGTGGGTTTTGTTTTGTGGGTTTTTTTTTTTAAATTTAAATAATTGAATCAGAATACTTTTATGCAAATAGGCAGCAGTTCAGTCTTTATTCCTAGATACTTAGTAGTGGTAACCTGGCCTCGTTCCAGTCTCTAAATGAGCACTGTACAATTTTATGTCAGCAAGTCAGAGAATATTGCTGTGATACAGCTTTGGGTTCACAGGATGCTAGTCAAAACTACAAAATCAGAGAACACTGCTATGAATACATGTCCTACTGACACAGGGTTTAGGGCCAGAGGGTTTGACAGAGAAGGTAGGTGGTATTACTTGAGGAAATCAGTCTGAGTTGCCTTGAATGGCTGGAGGATCCACAGGATTCTGCTTCCACAAGGGCAGGTGCTGGCTCAGCCACCCTGTTGGGTGGGAGGTGAAGGGAAAGGCTGGAGGCAAGCTTTACTGTCTCAGGTTTATTAGGACAGAGCCAGCCCTTTGTTACATTGGTAATCATTGGCTGATTGACTGTTTGAATTGGGTCTAAGTGGTCCTGTACAAGCCTCTGACAATTCCCTGGAATGATTGTTGAGGCATATTGCAGTCTCTGGCCCCATGCCTCCTTTTTCTTTCTTTCCAGTTAGGAAACAGCCCGAGGCATCACAAAAGTGAGCATTTCCTGGCTGGTGTAACTGTTTCTTGGTAAATGTTTTCCTGTCCCCAGCAGGACAGAGAAGTCTTTTCAATAATCGGTACCCCAGGGCCCTTGGCCTTTCTGCTTGTATGTTCATCCTTACACCTGTGTTTCTTAATGGTTTAAAGCAAATGCACTATTTCAGCACAATGTGAAGCTTCTTTACGTAAATGCCATATACTAGATAGGAAACTTACAAATAAGATTTCATAGCACTCAAAAGTATTTGGATCCAATCTTGTTACAGATTTAACTTTGATACTGATATCTAGTGGTAATTTTGAGTTAAGCCATGGTTCATAGGTCTGTAATTGGGATTAAGGTCTTTTTTAGTGCTTAGTGGTAATTCTAATCAGTTTACTTTTCTCACTTTTTATATTTTTATTTTTTCTTTTTAGGGCCACATGGAAGTTCCCAGGCTAGGGGTCAAATCAGAGCTCCAGCTGCCGGCCTACCACAGCCACAGCAACGAAGGATCCAAGCCACCTCTGCAACCTACCCCACAGCTCATGGCAACACTGGATCCTTAACCCACCGAGTGAGGCCAGAAATTAAACCCGAGTCCTTGTGGATGCCATGTAGGCTTCTTAATCCACTGAGCCATGACAGGAACTCCCTAAATTTCTCACTTTTTTAAAAAAGGATCCTCTGGGGTGCATGGTAGATAAGTAGTACTGTTTTATTGTTCCTGTTCATTCTCTGTTATTTGATACTTATCTTCCATAGATGGTAACTGAGTCCTAAGGATATATACATGCTTAACTCAAAACACTAAGTCATTAGCATAACTCCTTATCTTTCAATTGGGTGTGACATCCTGGCAGTAGGAAACAACCTTTGTCCTCATCCCAAATCATCCCATTTATATCATGGCTTTACAACTGCAACGCATTTCTGACTATGAAATATCGTTCTTATGATAATACATACATCCTAAGGCAGTTTCTACACGGTATCAGCCCCAATCACCTTCCAGCATTTGCCCCTTTATGAACTAAATGTTACTAGCTGGGCCTGCACTGTGTGATGTGTTTTTCATATGTGGCTCCTCCTGAGCCCTTGAAATGTGGCAGGTCTGAATTGAGATATGCCCTGTGTGTAAAATACACACTGGATTTTAAATACTTAGGCAGAAAAAAACAAATGAAAATAACTCATCAGTAAATGTTTTGTTTTAATTATATTTTGAAATGATAATAGTTTGGCTATATTGGAATAATTCAATTAAATTTAGTTTTGCTTTTTGCTTGAAATTTTACATTGCACATGTGGGTCATATTATATTTCTCTGGGATAGTGAGCTGTATGTTGACTTGCAGTGATTTACCTCTTACTACCCTTCCCTCCCAGGAGAGCTCCTCAGGGAGCTTAGTGTCTGTTCATTTTGTGTGTTCCTGTTGGGACGTTTCAGTATTCCTCCCTGCTTCTCCCTTTCTCCAGTTGGCCACTTACTTGTATTCATAATTGTCCATCATATTGTCATAAAATTAAAATTTAGGGGTTGTTTATGTTTGATTGATTCTCATAGTTTTTAATGTAAAGGAAATACTTCTATGAATTTTTAAGGATGTTATTTACATTATTTGTATTTTCTGGCTTTACTACATGTACAAATACATTATAAACATTAAAAAAAATAACTGCATTTCCTTCAGGGCACTGTATTTCCAACTAACTGCTAAAATTTAACCTCTTATTTCCAAATTGTTCTAGTATGGCTTGGAAAGAATTATGAGTGAAGAGAGGAGTCTTTCTTTATTAGCCAGAGCCATTGATCCTGAGCAGCCCAGTATGATGACGGATGTGGTTAAACTGCTTTCTGCAGTGTGCATTGTAGGGGAGGAAAGCATGTAAGTCTTCTCAACTTATATCTCTAATTATGTAATAATTTAATATGTTTCAATTCACACAATGTTTTCATTATTCTGTTTTAATTTAGAATTTAAATAAATGAATAAAAAATAAATACTTAATTAAATACTTAAGCAGCTGATTTAGATTCATATTGGCTGAACAGACATGTTTGAGTAGTAATTTCTTCTCTTAATTGATAATATGGGCTAACATGTTTCTATGAAAAATTGATTTCTTCATTATATTTAAGCTGTCTGAACTCAAGCCCTAAAAATTCTAAATGAAGACTCTGGAAAATATACCAATTGGTTCTGTTTCTTGTGTTTTTTCAGATAGAATTAATTCAATAATAACTGAATAATTGATAATGTAACAGTTGAGGGTACAATGTCCTTGACTGTAAAGTATGTACTAAAGTTTTAACTTTAAAGACAGCACGCCATTGCCAGACTTGTAACAAAAAGACAATTACATACATATTAAAAGATAAAGATAAATCTTCTTTCTTTTTAAGGAAGATTAGTGTTCTTATTACAAAAAAGCAGTTAAAAATTAAGATACCTTTTATAAAGGATAAAGATATACAAACTAAACAACCAAAAGAACAAACAGAAATGGCCCTCCTTCCTGAAAAGGTGGGCAATCGCTGGAAGTGAAACCTTCTTTACATGTTTCAGAATCATCCATGTGAAGGTCCTGTGGGGCTGCCGACTGTTGTGCTGTTCAGTTTAGACTTAGTTGCGCAGTCACCATGCACCACTCAGCCCTGGCCCACTGCCCGTGTGTATACCTACAGCTTACGCATCCCTGGATGAGGCCCCACTGCCCATTGCCCACTGCAGTCCCAGCTGCAAAGCCAGGCATACAGCTTTGTCACTTTGCCATTTAAAAAAGGCCATACTGGAGTTCCCGTCGTGGCTCAGTGGTTAACGAATTCGACTAAGAACCATGAGGTTGCAGGTTCGATCCCTGGCCTTGCTCAGTGGGTTAAGGATCCGGTGTTGCCTGAGCTGTGGTGTAGGTTGCAGACGCAGCTCGGATCCCGAGTTGCTGTGGCTCTGGTGAAGGCCAGCTGCTACAGCTCTGATTAGATCCCTAGCCTGGGATCCTCCATATGCCACAAGAGCAGCCCAAGAAATGGCAAAAAGACAAAATAAATAAATAAATAAATAAAATAAAATAAAATAAATAAATAAAATAAAAAAGGCCCTATTAATTTTGGTGTAGAAATCTAGGCGTTAATTTAATGTTGACACATGAGACACTTCCTCTGCTCCTCCTCCCCCTTTCTCTTCCTCCTTCCTCCTCTTCTTTCTCCTCTCTCTGCTTCCCTCCTTCCTCTTCCTCCTCCCTCCCCTACTTCCTGTTTTTTCCTCTCTTCCTCACTTTTCTTTCCCTATCCCTTCCTCCTTCCTTTCCCCTCTTCACCCTCTCCTTTGCCTTTTCTTTTTTTATCTTGTTTCCCTCTTTCCTCTTCTCTTTTGTCCTCTTCCTCCACTTTCACATTATTTTTTCATTTCTTGATTTCAGAATAGTTATCAAAATGATGTAATTAACTCTTAGGACTACGTGTCTATGTCCACAAACTGTGTGAGCTTGTACAGTATGCTGGGTACTGTTAGCATAGTATTCTTTAAAGAAGTAGCATGTAGGAGGTCCCATCATGGCGCAGTGGAAATGAATCCGACTAGGAACCATAAGCCTGCAGGTTCGATCCCTGGCCTCACTCAGTGGGTTAAGGATCCAGTGTTGCCAGGAGCTGTGGTGTAGGTCACAGATGCAGCTTGGATCTGGCGTTTCTGTGGCTGTGGCGTAGGCTGGCAGGTGTTAGCTCTGATTAGATCCCTAGCCTGGGAACTTCTATATGCTGTGGGTGCGGCCCTAAAAAGCAAAAAACAAACAAAAGAAGTAGCATGTATAGTTCGTGCATACCCATTATTCTTTATATTTGGCTACTCCTTATTACTGTATGTTTTTGGCTACCATAGCTTCATTTGCTTACACGCAAGATGAGTAGGGTTGTAGTGATTAAGAACATTTATACAGTGCTCACTGCACAGACTGTCTGGTTTCAGATCCTTGCTCTACCACTCTACCCTTGAGTCAATGTGAGACCTTAGACAAATTGCTTAACATTTTATGACCTCAGTTTCCTATTCCATAATATGGGGGTAACAAACAATAATATCTCTTTCATAGAGATTATATACATTAAAAATAGTTAATATTTATAGGGTGGTTCAAATAGTACCTGATGTGTAGTGAGCTCTCTCTATATGCTTAATAAGTAAACATCATCATAGAGTTATTATGAAGAATAAATGAATTAAAACATTTAACATAGTTTGTGCTTGATATGTTTTACGTACTCAGTAAGCTACTTTAAAAAATGTTATTGGCTGCCTAGGAACAGTGACTCTGTAGTTTAATAAATCATGCTTTTGTATTGAGTTATTTGGGTTATTTGCTGTTTGCAGTTTAATTTATAATTTCACATTTTCCAATAGCCTTGAAGATGTTTTAGAAGCTTTAACATCAGCTGGAGAAGAAAGAAAAATTGACAGATTTTCTTCTATTGTGGAAGGTCTTCAGCACAACTCAGTTCAGTTGCAAGTAAGTTTCATGTTTATTATTCATACTGTTTTGTAGCTGTTTTCTGATGATATTTAATATTGTAGTATGAAACCTTTCATGCCATTTAATATTTTAAATAAATACAGAATTATAACATACTATATCATAATTTATCTTAGATACAACTTAGTATATATCTATAATTATTTTCTTAGGTCCCTAGAAGTTGACTTAATGAGATTTCTCTGTGAAATATGTAATCATGTGTTTCTATTTATTTACGTATAATCACAGTCCATGAATTGTTCATTCTATGTTGATCTCAATACACAATTGTTAATTATTATAACCTTTTAAGAAGTTTTGGCAATTAAGTCAATCATGGCTTCTCATTGTATTAGTTTTATATCTGAAAAGCTGACAGGTTCCATGAGTAGAGAGACTGAGGTTAGAAATTTTCAGAGATTTTTAAGTCTTCCCAAAAAGTCACCTTTAGACATGAGACATTATTTAGTCTGCATATCTAATATTCATTTAATTTCTCTCTTTTTAAAAAAGACATAAGAGTTTTATTGTTGTAATTGTTGTTAAAATCATTGCTAATCAGACCTTAGTATCTCCAATAAATTATTGATACCCGATAGCTCCAAATTTTTAAAAATTGAATTGGTATGGTTGGGACCTGGTAATTGGGATTTTTAAAAGAACCTCAGATGATTCTAATGTGCAACAAAATTTGAAAACCAAGGTGCTAATAGCTATGAAGTAAATCTGTTTCATACTTAATAGTAAAATATTATAGTTTTAATTTTTATTTCAAATCTCTGTATATCATAGCTATTTAATTGTTTCTCATTGTGGTAGGAATAGAAAAGCCAGATCTTTGTGTTAAATTAATAAGAATAAACATGGTATTTGATGAAAAAATCAGAAAATGTCAGGCACTGTCAAATTAATAATTTACTATGACATTCTGAAGATGGTGTTTGTGATCTATTTCTGATGACAGCAAGGAACTCTGTGTGACTGTTTCTCAGGGCAGAAGGCATGCTAGATCTGAGTGCATATATGGACTATTGCATGGGCCCAGCTCCTGGAGCTTCTAGGAAGTGGCCCCTCCTTCCTCTTCTGTAATTGGGGCCCTGGTCTCTGGTGTCCACTGCTGACATCGACCCTGCTCCTTCAGTTGCTTGGTGGGCAGGGGTCTGTTAAGTTATACATCATTACCCTCATTTTTCTCTCCTCCTTCTTTTCTCACTGGCCCCACATTTCCTGTTCACCACAGGACTAATGAAGTGTTAACCTAAAAGGAACTTTCTAGAGAAAAGCTGAATGATTACTTTATCTGAATTTTCCTATAATATTCGTGTACCTTTTACTTGTCTCGTGTTTGCACAAATACCAGTAGATTATTAGATTAATTTTGATTATTTTTGTAGCATGTTAGAAATCTCAGGAGTGGGATCAAGATGGCAAAGGAGTAAGGCGTGGCTCTCACCTTCTCCCACACACACATAAATAAGCCCATCTATATCTAGAACCATCTACTGAATGCTGACTGAAGACCTTAAACCTCCACAAAGGGCAAGAAGACCTCCACATAACTGGGTAGAACAAAAGGAAAAAAAGAGAGAGAGCGACAAGAGAAAAAAAGGGAATCAGGACAGGATTAGCACTACTGAGAGGGAGCTGTGAAAGAGGAAAGGGATCCACTCCCTAGGAGGCCACCTAACTGATGGGGAGACCAGCCAAGATGGAGAGGGAACCTCAAAGCCTTGGAGAAAAGTGCAGCAGCTGGACTGAGGAGGGCAAAGCAGAGAGAGAACCACACAGACCATAGCTACCACCTCCTGGGAACTACAGCCTGAGGTGCTTGGATGGGGGCTGGGAGCTGAGACTTAGGCTCCAGAGGTTAGTTCTGGGGATAGGACTAGGGTTGGCTGTGTGGGGACAGCCTGAGGGGCTAGGGAGTGAAGCCCTACGGCTCGGGAGTGGAACGCCTGAGCCAAGGCAACTTGGGAGGAGGCCTGGGCCTGCAGGAGAAGCAAGACACCTCTGTTGGGAAGGGCAAGAGGAAGAGGGGCAGTGCTGCCATAGGAATATCTTTTTCTGTGCGTTTTCGGGCTCTCAGGCAGCAGGGTGCCTCTTGAATAGGCTATGGGCAGTGGGGGCAAACCACTGAAGCTATTTCAGGCTCCAGGGTCCATGAACAGGTACCACCTGTGGCTCCAGTCTCCTCTGGGGATGCCACAGAGGAGGGCATTGCAACCAAGCACCACCTCTTGTTGCTTTCACAACTCTGGAAATGCATATGCCCTACTGTTGCCACTGCTAATGCTCTGGGTGCTGGCTACACCTCCCTGAGAGTCATTGCCACTTCCCGGGGCCCTGCAACCAAAGGCAGCCTGCTCCACCTTCCTGTGGGTCCTTTCTACTATCAAGGGCCCAGCAACCAGGCACCAGCTACAGGCCCTGCCCATTGCCTCCATTTCCCAGGAAGCATGCATAGGCCATATACCACCACACCTCCTATCAGAGGGGCAATAGCCTGCACACACTGAGGAAGGAAATAGCAAGCTTCCAAACCAAAAGCAACCCTCATCACCCTCCCCAAAAAACCCCAGTAAGCCCTCACAAAATACCCAGGGGTGCTCTTGCATATAAATAGCCCTCCCAGACTACAGTAGGTGTTTTCCCTAAACTCACAGAATAAGAAAAGCTTAAGCAAAATGAAGAAGCTTAGGAACCATTCCCAGTTATAAGAACAGGAGAATTCCTGCGAAGGAGCAAACAATGAAACAGACCCTGTGGTCTAATAGACATTGAGTTCAAAAAGAAGATAGTGAAAATACTGAGGAAATTAAGAGCAGATATGAACAGTAATGCAGATTACTTTAGATAAGAACTAGAAAATATAAGGAGGAGCCAAGAAAAATTAGACAGCTCATTTGCAGAGACTCAAAGGCATTGAAGAGCAGAATGAATAATGCAGACGAATGAATTAGAGACTTAGAATATAGAAAAATGGAAATAAAACAATCAGGACAGCAAGCAGAAAACCAAAGGAAAAAACATGAAAGCAATATAAGAGATCTGTGGGATAATATAAAGCAGGCCACCTATGCATAATAGTGATTCCAGAAGGAAAAGAGAAAGGGATTGAAAATAAATTTGAAGAAATTATGGCTGAAAACTTTCCAAATCTAAAGGAAATAGATGTCAAGATACAGAAAACTTAGAGGGCCCCAAACAAGTTGAACCCAAAGAAGGACAGTATTTAATGATGAAAGAACAAGACCCACACCAAGACATATAAAAATGGAAAAATTACAGATAAGAGAGGATTTTAAAGGCAGCAAGAGAAAAACAAATAGTTAATTATAAGGGAACCCCCATAAGTTTATCAGTTTCTTTCTCTACAGAAACACTGCAGGCCAGAAAAGAGTGGCAAGAATTATTCAAAGTTCTAAAAGGGAAAAATTTGCAACCCAGAATGCTCTACCCAGCAAGAATATCATTTAAAATAGGAGAAATAAAGAAGTTCTGCATCAAACAAAAAATAAAATCAAACCCATTTTAAAATAAATACTGAAAGGTTTCCTCTAAATAGGAAAGAAGTAAGAAGATATAGGATGGAGGAAATCACAATTGGAACGTAATCCCTTAAATAAGCCAGAATAAGATTTAAATGGGGAAAAAAAAAGGACTATTTGTAAAAGTGACAATAAACACAAGGAACAGCAAAAGGATAAACATAAAGATTTTAAAAAAAGGACATCAAAAATCATAAAATGTGGCAAAAGAAAGTAAAAAAATCTAGACTTTTGTTTTTTAAAACAATGTGTTTGAACCTATATGACTATCAAACTAAAGCAAGCGGACATAGGAAGGGGTTAACATACTATAAAAACAGGGCAAACACAAATCAAAACCAAAAAATACATTCATGAAAACTAAAAAGAAGAGGACACTATCGTAAAATAAAGGAAATCATCGAACCAAAAAAAGAAAGGAACAAAGGATAACATAGAATTCACTGGAGAACAAGGCTTAAAAATGACAATAAATACATATTTATCAATAATTATCTTAATGTCAATGGACTGAATGCTCCAATTAAAAAACATGGTGGGCAGATGGGATAAAAAAGCAAAAGTCTACAGTATGTTGTATATAAGAGACTCACCTTAGGGCAAAGGACACTTATAAATTGAAAGTGAGGGGATGGAAAAAGACATGTCATGCTAATTGAAAAGACAGGAAAGTGGAAGTTGCAACACTCATATCGGACGAAATAAACTTTAAAAAGAAGGCCATAAAGACAAAGAAGGACAGTTTTTAATGATAAAAGGACCAATCAGGAAGAGGATATTACACTCGTCAATATATATGCCCCTAATATAGGAATACTAAAATATATACAACAAATACTAACAGATATAAAAGGGAAAAATTGATGGGATTAAAAAAAGAATAGGAGATTTTAACACCCCACTCACATCAATGGACATGTCCTTTAGACAGAAAATCAATGACACAATAGAAAAGTTAGACTTTTTTTTGTCTTTTTAGGGCCACACCCATGGCATATGGAGGTTCCCAGGCTAGGAGTTGAATTGGAGCTGTAGCCATTGGCCTGTTCCACAACCACAGCAATACCAGGTCCAAGCCATGTCCATAACCTACACTACAGCTCGTGGCAATGCCAGATCCTAACCCAAAGAGTGAGCCCATGAATCCAACCTGCATCCTCATGGATGCTAGATTTGTTTCCACTGAGCAACAGCAGAAACTCCAGAAAAGTTAGACTTAATTGGTATTTTCAGGACATTACATCCAAAAATACCCAGAATATTCATTCTTTTCATGTGCACATGAAACATTCTCAAGGATTGACCATATGCTAGGGCTCAAAACTCACCTCCACAAATTTAAGAGCATAGAAATTATTTCAAGCATCTTCTGTGACTGCAATGGCATCAAACTAGAAATCAACCACAGGAAAATAAATGAGAAAAAACCTGACTACATGGAGACTAAACAACATGCTACTGAAAGACCAGTGGGTCAACAAGTTAATCAAAAGGGAAATTAAAAACACCTGGAGACAAATAATAATGAAAACACAACCATTCAAAATCTATGGATGCTGGAAAAAGACTTGGAAGTTCGTAGCAATGCAGGCCTTCCTCAAGAAAGAAGAAAAATCTCAAATCAGTAACCTAACCTCCCACCTCAAAGAACTGGAAAAATAAAAACAAACAAAACCTAAAATCACTCAAAGGAAGGAAATCATAAAAATCAATAAAATAGAGATTCAAAAAACAGTAGAAAAAATTAATAAAATCGTGACATGTGTGGCCAACAGGCAAATGAAAAAATGCTGAGCATCACTATTAGAAAAATGCACATCAAAACTACAATGAGGTACCACTTTAAACAGGTCAGAATGACTATGATTAATAAGTCTACAAATAACAAATATTGGTGAGGGTGTGCAGAAAAGGGAACCTCTGCACTGTTGGTGGGAATATATCTGGTACAACCTCTATGGAAAACAATACGGAGGTTCCTCAGAAAACTAAACATAGGACCTAACTAAATATGACCCAGCAATCCCATTCCTGGGCATCTATCTGGACAAAACTTTCATTGAAAAAGATACATACATCCCTATGTTCATTGCAGCACTATTCACAGTAGCCAAGACATGGGAACCACCTAAATGTCCATGGACAGATGAATGGAGTAAGAAGATGTGGCACATATACAGAATAGAATACTACTCAACCATAAAATAGAACAAAAAAATGCCTTTTTCAGCAACATGGAAACAACTAGAGATTTTCATACTATGTGAAGTAAATCAGAAAGAGAAAAGCCAAATACCATATGATATCACTTCTGTGTGGAATCTAAGATATGGCATAAATGAACCTATCTACAGAAGAGAAACAAACTCATAGACATAGAGAACAGACTTGTGGTTGCCAAGGGGGAGGGGGAGAGAGTGGGTTGGATGGGGAGTTTGGAGTTAGTACATGCAAACTATTGCATTTGGAGTGGATAAACAATGAGGTCCTGCTGTATAGCCCAGGGAACTTTATCCAATCACTTGTGATGGAACATGATGAAAGATATTGCATATGTATGTATAACTGGGTCACTTTGCTATACAGCAGAAATTAACAGAATATTGTAAACTCTCATAAAAAGCAAAAAAAAAAAAAATGAAAAAAGTCACTATGAAATATAATAGTCACATGTAAACTTTATGTCCTAAATAAAGACTTTTTGGAGTAACATGTCCCTTTTGTATTTAATGACACTCGTGTTACAGGTGTGATGAATTTAATAGAGTTCTGACTCAGGCAGCTTTGAATTTGAGTCCCAGCTCTTTTCTACGCCTCAGCTGCAAGAAGGCAATAATCACAGTGCCCAGCTCCTTGTTGATGCAGGGATTACATAGGATATGGGTTTATATGCTTAGGGCACTGTTCGCCTCATTAGCAGAAGTGTTCAGTAAATGCTAGCTTTAAAAACTAATTTTGATAAATTAAAAAAACAAAGTCAGTAGAGATTAGTGACCCTCATTTGTTGATATTAAAATTGGTACTTAACTATACAACCCAGTATTTAATGAAAACTTATTAATGAAAACTTAACGTTCGCACAAGAACACATACACAAATTTTTCTAGCAGCTTTATTTGTTTTAGCCCCATACTGGGAACAACCCTGATGTCCCTCAACAGGTGCATAGTTACACTGTCATATAATCATACACAGAATACTATTTAGCATCAAAAAGAATTACCTATTGATTCATACAACTTGCACATTTCCCCAGAGAACCATCCTGATCGAAAAATGCTAGTCCTAAGAGGTTACACACTGTGTGATTCTATTTCTATAACATTGTTGAAATAACCAAATTATAGAGAACCATTCTTTGAGAACAGTTTACTGCCTTAGTGATTGCCAAAGGTTTGGGATGGGGTCTGGGAAAGTGTGGCTATAAATAAAAAGCCGGAGGGAGTCCCGTGCAATTAAAGCTGTTCTGTAGCTTGATTGTGATGATGGTTACACAAATCTATACGTGTGATGAAATTGCATAGAACTGTAAATGCATACACAGATGAGTGTAAAGTTGGTAATTTCTGCAAAAGCTCTGTGGATTGTACCGATTTCAATTTCTTGGTTTTGATATTGTGCAATGATTAGCAGGACGTTACCAATGGGAGGAATTGTGTGAAGAATACTCAGGACCAACCCATACTTTTTTTCTTTTGCAATTTCCTGTGAATCTATCATTATTTCAGAATAAAAAGATAAAAAAAAATCTTGTTGAAACTGGGGTCCTAACTTTTTTTTACAATAGTATTATATCATTTGATGTTTGAGAGCTGTGAGAGACAGGATAAAGAAGTCGTTGTTAAGAACAAAGTCAAATTTTACCTAGGTAGATGACTTGATTGACTCATTAATTGGAAAGTGCGTAGTACAACATTTAAATTCTTGGTTATTTGGCATATTAAATTTGTTTTGGCTACTAGGCATTAAAGTAAATCTGTCTGATCTTTTGAAAACCTAACAGATTACCATATGAACTTGAAGGCAAACTACCTGAATTGAAAAAAATCATGGATAAATTTATTAATTTCTGTTAGGGGTAGTTACTTTGATTTTCTTGAAGGTGCTATATTATGGAAAAAGATTTTTATAGTTATGATAAAATATGAAAAGAACTATTAATTAAAAATTTAAAGATTACTATTCCATAGAAGAAATTAAGACTTGAAGAAACTAAAATATATTTTCTTAGAAAATTGATATAATTTTGAAATTATTTCTTTTTTAAACAGCATTATTGAGATAAAGTTTATCCATTTAAAGTGTACAATTCTGTGCTTTTTTATTTATATTCAGAGTTGCACAATTTTCAACACAATCAATTTTAGTACATTTTTATTACCCCAAAAGAACACCCTCATGCCTTGGCCATCACCCCACAATACTCTCATTCTCTCTAGCCCTTGGCAGCCAATACTCTGCTCTTTCTCTGTATAGAGCTTCGCATTCTGGAAATTTGATATCAGTAATATCATATAATACGTGGTCTTTTCTGACTTCTTTTACTTAGCATAGTATTTTCAGGGTTCATCCATGTTGCAGTTTGTATCAGAACTTCGTTTGTTGTTATTGTGGCCAAATATTACTCTAGCGTATGGATATTCCCACATTTTGTTTATCACTTGGCAGTTGATGGGCATGCGGGTTGTTTATACTTTTTATTTTGAATAATGCTAGTAAGGATATTTGTGGAGATGATCTATTTTTTAAACTACTGCTTATTTACCATATTTAGTTAAGGAAATAAGTCATTGATTCAATTCTTGAGAAATTTTTACCAAGATATAGGAGGCTGATTATATTTGCTTTTATGAAGCTAATTTCCTTAGTTGTAATTAATTATATTTTCTGATATGCTTAGTAGTGTTGTTATTTCTTGATGTCCTATAAACACTAAAATTTTTTGATACAGTTTTTAAAGCTTAACTTTCATTGAGAAATTAAAGGTCCTTTTAGCATTATTTAAATTCATTTCTTTCTTATTTTCTGATAAGTTCATTTTAAATTTCTGTGGTCTTGATTAAGTATAGAGAATGGGAAGACTTGTTCCAAATTCTAATTGTCCTTACTGTACCATTTTGTTGTGGGTTTTACTTTAATGGATGTTTCTTCTTATTAAGCCAGATGAATGAAATTTCTCACAGGTAGCAAGCCTAAGTTAAGAATAAAGGTATTGTTTTGCAGATAGCTAACTTAGGGTGGAAAAAAGTAAGTAAATTCTCTTTTCTGCTATTGCTGACTGTGTGCTATTTCTTTTAAAATGATCAAGCAACCCATTGGTAATACCTAAATACGTTCCTCTGTGTGTTTCTGAATTTAATACAAATAAAGAAAATATTTCAGAACTAGCCGGTTATCAATTTTCCCATAAAGCTATTGCTCTAAGTACCCATTTTATTCCATTAGCTATATAAGTTGCATTTATTAAAATGTACTAGTCTTGGGTGATATTAGCAAGTCAAATTAAAAATAAAACTTGTTTGTCTCTGAATAGAATAGAAACCAATTGTTTGCTTCTAAATTAGAGAAAATGGGAGAGAGTAAATTTTTAAAAAAATGGTTTTTCTTTTATTGCAAAGTATATTTATTCCAAAGTACTTTTTAAAGGAAGATTGTTACGTTTTCTTGAGCCTGATTACAATAATGATGAAGGTAATGGGACTGCCTGTGATTCTGGTGGAATTGAGCATATTTCAACCCCTCTCCACACAGTATAGTAAGAAAGCGAAAAACTAATAGTAGCAATAACTTAAAAGAAAATTATCTTCAGGCCTTAGGGAGTCTTACTATCAGAAAAGAAAGTACAAATATAAATATTGCACTTACAATAAATATGTTACTTTCTTTTCTTAACTGTGTCAAAGAGTGGTTTTCATGTTCAAGCAGAGTAATGCTCTTTAGTTAATTTAAGCAGGAAATGGGACTATGTACCTTACAGAATTTCTTGCAGGCCCAGGGGACCATGTGTGGATAGTATGTAGCCAGAAGTAATGCAAAAGAGGAAATACCAGACCACATCCAGGAATGTTGTAGTGGAGGCACCACTCCCAGTGTTCTATGCTGGTCAATACTGGAGAAAACTAGCCAAGCTGGTAGAGCTTCTGCCACAGCCCCAGACCCTCCATCACAGAGTCCAATTTTCCAGGGTGAATAGACTCTTATTTGGCCTTAGACTCTTATTTGGCCTCTTATCTTCCTTAGAAGAGGGTTGGAATAAGTATAGGTGGACCAATCTCCAGGATCTATCACACTTTGGTTTTAATTGTTATTTTCATTTCTCTCCTCTTATTTACTTACTTTCTTCCTATGTGTGTGTCTTCTCTCTTCTCTTGTTAAAGCCATACTTTGCTGGTGTGTCAGAAGCATTATCTAGATTCTAAAGAGTTTCTTCAAACCCATGTTGTCAGTCATAGGGCTGATGGAGTTGTGTAAGGTTTTTGTCAGGAAAGGAATCAAACTGTGGGGATCCTGTGGTTTTTGAGGTGGCTGTTTGACTTCTCTCTGCATCCTATAGAGTCTTCCTGATTCAGTCTTCTTGGACTCTTGTGGCTAGGGGTACGTGCAACTTGTACACTAACGTATTAGTCTTCCTCAACTGTTTGGGTGCTTTCAGAAGACATGAACTCCCAGGTCAAACACAAAGGACTTGATTTACCCACAGCTTGAGTATCAGCTTTGCCAGCCCCAGTTTTCACTTGCAGTGGGCTCTCACCCTGTGTTAGAGAATACAACCCTTCTATCTCGGGCAGCAGTTACTCTGACAGATACAGATTCCGATGAAGTCTGTTCTGTTTGTCGCCTTGAATATTTAAATAAGCCTGCTGGTCAGCAGTACTTCAAACAGCGGGTTGAATTCAGCCATGCCTTTCAGGTCCCAGATCTGGCCAGTTGAGCAAATCCTGTAAACTATCAGGATCCACCTTAGAACACCAAGAGGCTTTCTTAATTTTTTCTTTGGTCTTTCTACTTGGCCTGAGTTATTAATGATTGCGCAGACTTCCTCGTATTGAACAGGGAGGACATTTGGGGAAATGCTTTTTTTAAAAGATTTTTTTAAAATTTATTTTTATTTGATTAATTAATCCTTCTTTTCAGGGCTGCACCTGCAGCATATGGAAGTTGGTGGGCTAGGAGTCAACTTGGAGCTGCATCTGCAGGCCTATACCATAGCCATGACTACACTGAATCTGAGCCGAAACTGTAACTGCCACCAAAGCTTGCAGCAGCACTGGATCCTTAATCCACTGAGCAGGGGATTGAACCCACATCCTCATGGATACTAACTGGGCTCTCCTTTAAAATTTTTTTTTAAATTTTTTTGCTTTTTTAGGGCCGCACATGAGGCATATGGAGGTTTCCAGGCTAGGGGTCAAATTGGAGCTGCAGCTACCAGTCTACGCCACTGCCCCAGCAACTCCGGACACTTAACCAACTGAGTGAGGCCAGGGATTGAACCCGTATTGTTATGGGTACTGGTTGGGTTCCTTACCACTCTGCCACAATGGGAACTCTAGGAACTCCTTTTAAAAAAAAAAAAAATTGTTTTTTTTATTAAAGCGTAGTTGATATATAGTGTTGTGTCAGTTTCTGCTATATAGCATTAGTGACCCAGTCATGCATGTATATATATATATGCGTGTGTGTGTGTGTGAATTCTTTTTCTTTATCTCATACTCTCTTCCACCATGTTCTGTTCTAAGAGATTGGATATAGTTTCCTGTGCTGTACAGTAGGACCTTCATTTGTAACAACCCTAGCTAGTGAGTTGAAGCTGATCTTGGTACCTTCTGGGGCTGATGTGGTGTCACTGGTCACCTCAGCTAAAATCAAGGACATGTTTCTTACCATCTCTTCTAATTGTGTGACTCACTATAGGGCTAACTTTCTGCAGTTGCAGGCACACGGTGATCAGTGTTCTCTCCACGTAGCTCTTTGGAGTAACCAAAGGTGGCCTCAGTGTGGAGAGATCACCACAGTTGTCTGAGGCTGTGCATGTGCTGGTACTGTTTCTTCAAATACCTGAGGGACACTGCATCTCTTATGAGGTGCAAGTCACAGTGTTTTTGGAGAGAGAGGAAAGTTGACTTCTGGCTTCCCCACAGAATACATAGTCTTGAAGGTACACTTGGTGCTCCTGGAAGGAAAGTATTGTTTATTGGTGTTGAGGTTCACCAAATGGCATCTTTATTTGTTGGGGGGCTACCAGGAAACAGTGCTTTCAGCTGGCCTCCCAGCCAGCTGATAAACTTTTGGGTTCTCAATTCAGGAAATAGAGACCAGTCTGGTTTTTTTATGGAGGGATTGTGTGAAGATAACATGGCAGAGATGGCAGCTTGTGTTATAAGAGAGGAACTTTGAGCTTAGGGAACCTGAATTTTCTATAATAGGCTGTGGGTCTGCCTGCTCTGCTCTAAAGGGGAAATGCTCTGTCCTCCATAGTGGTTTGTAAGTTAATGCAGAAGAAAGGCCATCTGTACCTCTACTTGCAATATATGCTGAAACTCTAGAGACCCAGGGAGAGTTTCCTGGCAGCAGAGAGTGGTTTCTCATCCTCCTCTTGTCACCGTCTTGGGTTCTTTTCCTTCAGTCTGATGTTTCTGGTTTTATTCCTGTACATTTAGTGTTCCTCAATGTAGAGTGAATGGAATGAAACCTTGGTTAATTTTGGTTCATGTGATACTACAGAGTATTAATTTTCCCTAATTAATTAATGTCTAAAGGGAAAACATGTTTTCTAAAGTTTCTTAATCAGAGAGGAGAACGAGTTCTGTCAGAGAGCAATCATGAATAAGTGGGGAGGGGATGCTTGTTTCAGGGGGCAAAATTATTGTCTCTTGTCCTTGATGCTTTGATGTCAGCCTGCAGCAACTTTAATTTCTGAGCTTGCTCACTTAAAATATCCTTAAATCCTTTTATTTAATTGCCACCAGGTTTCTCAAAATTTGATTAGTATATTCCTTAGATAGTTATAGTTAGCTGGTTTTTTGCTGTATTTCTGTGACCCACTTATTTTTGCTATTAACCTAGTAAAAATAACTCCGACTCTTGTAGTTTCTTTACCTACTGTTGAAGTACATAGCCACTATACTATTTAGTGTTTTTGTTGTGGTAAAATATATATATAATACTAAATTTACTGTTTTAACCATTTTTACCTGTATAGTGACATTAAGTACATTCTTATGATTGAGTGATGATGTTGATGTAACAGTGAACAGGGGTGGTAGTTATATCCTTTTAGGATTCGGGGGATGGGGGTGATCGATATGTACTTTCAGGATTCCTGTGGTAGATATTTCCCTATCCTGGGATATATTTTCCAAAGAAGCAGAAACTAGGAATATAATCCCAGTCATTTGTGTCTCTGGAACTGTTATTATAGGGAAATTGAGTTAGAGACCACTTTCATGTGTCTGGCACGCATATGATCTTAACAAGTATCTTATGGTTACATATTAAAGTGCAGAGAACAATAAGAAAAACCAAAAGTGTCCTGTTAAATATGAACTTCATTTGTAAGACTTAAGAGTTACACAATTTGAAAATGATAATCTTGGAGTTCCCATCATGGCATAGCAGAAAAGAAACTGACTAGGTTTCATATTAAAAATTCAGATTTTTCTTCTCCCATTATATGAGTAGTTTAAGTTCATTAAAATATTAAAAACAGAGTAGGAAAAATCACCCATAATTCAATTATGACTGTACGTGGAAATATGTTACTGGGCAATAACTGACAAATATGACATTGAAACAAATTGTAAGTTAAAATGCCTTTTTGAATTTACCCAAGTTCATTAACTTCTGTTTATTTTGTTTCCCTTACAACTTAAGTGCTCATAATGTACCCGAGTTTAATTTTGCCTTAGATCAAATGAAGGTCTTCCTATAATGAATAGTCATATCTTGATTTACTATTTCTTTTTGTTCTCAGTATCTGCTATTGCCTCAAAAAAGTCAGTGTTAACTACAGTTATTTTTACTATCAAGTAAGTTGTTCTCACATTTAATGAAGGCAGATGAAGAACACAGAGTAGAGCAGAACATTTTAGGATCACTGTTGGGGCATTCCATAAGGATGCAGAGATCAATTTATTTTAATTCCTCTCTATTTGGACTACTCCTTTTTTGGAGGTTTGCAACAGTAGGCTTACTGTGTCAGTATGAATCAAAATTTTAAACATATTAAAATGGATGAGTAAATAATATGCCATTAAGCTAATAAACATTAAAAAAACAAATAATAATCTAATGTGAACTCATATTGTCAAATGGAGCACACACCTGAGTATAAACTAGTGGGTAACAAACATTTTTGTCAGAAAGTGAACTGCTAATTTTCTAAGTCTATCTAATAGATTTTTTCACCTATGCTACAGTCAACAGCAGAAAGATAAACTTAACTCATGACTCAAAAGTAACTGCAGTTTCATAATTAATTAGCCAATTAGTTAATTATTCAGCGATTACTGTGTAGGGTTCTGCCAGGTATTAGAACTTCTGCCCTTAAGAAGCTTATACTCAGGAATTTAAGCTGGCTAGTATTTCATATGAAAATTGCAATACTAGGAGTTTCAACAAAATGAGAGGAGAATACAGAAGAAATTAATGATATCTCAGGGGCAATATCTGAATACATATTTAAAAATCCAAGTTTGTCTAGAATCCAAATGCCCCTATTCATATAAATTAGAGCCTCTTCGATGCTTCAGTTTATTTCTCTGAGTCTGTATGGGATATATGCAGTTTCCTCGAGCTCTAACTTGTCTTCCTACTGTGTATCTTTTACAGAACATTGAATTGGAAGTATAAATAAAATTTTAGGACTTTACATCTGCTGACATACTTTACTATTTCTGTGTTTGCATAATGTAGTTTTTATTCTAAATTAATGCATGAGATTTTAAAATTCTTCAGAGTTTTTTTAGTTGCACTGGAGGCAAAATACTTCTCTGTAAGCATCATTTACTCATTTTAACTTGATAAATGTGAAGTTTGTGCAAAGAGAGACATAATTTCTGCTATGGGGTAGGGAAGACAGAGAGTGGTCTAGCCTGTATCTTCTATGCCCAGATAGTAAGTATCTACAGATTCTGATGGAATTTTTACTTAAGTACTTCACTGGTTCTTGTTTCCAGTCTGAATTTAGCTCATGACACTGATATGTTTTCAATGTAGTATAGCCATCATTTTACGTGTGAACACAGCTACTTATATTCAGGATGAATATGTTGATCAAGTGTGAATTTTCTAAAGAATGCTTACTTTTGCTGTTTTTTGGATACCTTTTCAATTCCTTCTGTACAATCATGTAAGAAGCATCTGTGCTGGTGGCCTTGAAAAACCTGGTCAGGCCTGTGGCCAGGGCTTAAGCATCACAGCTGTTAGTGAACCTGGAATTTTTACATAAAGCTGTTTGTCCAAAAGTGGTCGCTAACTAAAGGTTAAAGATGCATGAAGTTTATTTTTTTTTCTCTCATGTTTGTGTTTCTCAGAGTGATAGATGGTGGTAAATTAAGTTGTGTGCTAGTAATTTATTTTTTATTTTATTTTTTGCTTTTTAGGCCCACACCTGTGGCATATGGAAGTTCCAAGGCTAGGGGTCTAATTGGAGCTGCAGCTGCTGGCCTATGCCACAGCCACAGCAAGGCCAAGTCCGAGCCGCATCTGTGACCTGCACCACACCTCACAGCAATGCCAGATCCTTAACCCACTGAGTGATGCCAGGGATTAAACCCTCATCTTCATGGACACTAGTCAGGTTTGTTACTACTGAGCCACAATGGGAACTTCTACTAGAGGAAATTTAGGTGGTAAGTATTCATACAGGAAGAAACCTTTTCATTTCATTTTCAAGGGCAGAGAGCTGCTTTGCTGATTCAGTGATGTAGATTCTGGTGTGTGTCTTTGTCTTGCTGTTTAACCTTTTCCTACTTCTAATGATTTTCCTTTGATCATTTGCCTTATTCCTAAGATTGCCTTTGACAAGTGGTATCCCTCATATTGAATGTCTTTGAGATTTCTGCTTACAGTTTATCTGCTTTGTCCCCTGTTATGTGTCTTTACCTTTTAGCTTATGTCATTGCTGACATTTGTCCCACTATTTGTAATTATCATTTTGTCTACTTATTTTCCTAATCCTTGGCTTTGTGGACTTTGCTGGTCTCAGCTTTGTTGTGCATTTTCAGTCTGTTGTGCTCTTAAAGAAATTAACTATCCTGGATTCTAGATGGATATGTTCATGCATGTGTGTGCAGACACACCTGGGTAGCTAGAAGTTATGTTAAAAATACCTTTTCTCATGTAAGGCTCCTTTTGATAACTAGGGTAAGAGTAACAAATGAGTTTCTAGCATTTACTTTAGAAATCATTAGAACGTAATCCATGATCTAACACCTAAAGATGTGTCTTAGTTTTAAGCCTTCTTTAAGCTAAAGGTTAATAAGCAGTATTTCTAAAGTGTAAAGATGTATTTGGAGCAAAGAGGAGACTATTTTAGAGCCAATTTTAATTGCTTGCTTTCATTTTACTGGTTGCATATGGAACACATGAGAAAGAAAATGTTTTCCATGTGGAACAGCAGTTCTGTCCATTTGTAAAAAGGACCATTGTGAAGTCAACAATTTGCCAAATGGTAATTGATTAGTCATCTTATTAGTCTATTAGAGCATTTGACACAGTTGATCCCTCTCCCTTTTGAGACACTTTCCTCCCAAACTTCCAGGACACCATGATCTCGTTGTTTATCTTTTACCACATTGACAGCTTTTCTACTCTAATTCATTTCCCCCTACAATTGAAATGTCCCAATTAGTTCTTGAACCTCCTCTTTTTTCTCTTTACTATTTACTTGATGATTCATCTAAGCTCTTGGTTTTTTATACAATTGCTATTGTGATCTCTTTCTTGGAGTCTCCTATATCCAATTTCCCTTTCTCACTTTTTTGTTGAGAATCAGTAATATATATTTACAATTTATAATCTCCAAAACTGAACTCCTGATCTTTTCTTCTCAAGCCAGTTTCCTCTGTTTCACCTGATTTCTTTTCCATCTTAATAAAGGAGAGTTTTCAGCTTTTGAATTGCCTAGGCCAGAAATCATGGAATCACCTCTCTTTTTCTAGGAGAACTTTCTTTTTTATGGCTGTATCCCTACCACCAAGAAGTGCTTAGTAGACATCATTAACAGGCTTGGGAGGAATGGAATGCATGAGCTAGAAACAGAGAAGGTGTCTGCAGTCTGATGTCCAGAGTTAGAACCCTCAGTTAACTGTAGGTTGCTCCCCAGGAGGGCAGATGCTCCTGTTTTCTTACCTCATCAGTTCCAGAGGGAGGTGCCTTTTGTCTGCTATAGAAACAGTGAATGTGGCATAACTCATGCAAATTAATGGAGATCATATATGCTGCATTTTTGGAACATCAAGCAGAATATGGTGATTAATTCTTTTTGATGAATTATTACAATTTCATTATTTCCTCGAGATTTTGTTAACATCCCAGCACTCAGTAACTAATTTTTTTTTAATGAATAGTGATTCCTAATGTACAGTTCAATCTCAGAATTTTAAAAGCAGTATTTTTCCAATTCACCCGTAAAAATTGCATTGCATTTTTTTTTTTTTTTTAGGGCTGCACCTATAGCATATGGAAGTTCCCAGGCTAGGGGTCTAATGGAAGCCATAGCTGCTGGCCTACACCACAGCAACAGCAACACCAGATCTGAGCTGTGTCTGTGACCTGCACCACAGCTCCTGGCAACATCAAATCCTTAACCCATTGAGCCAGGCCAGGGATGGGACCCACCTTTTCTTGGATGCTAGTAGGGTTCATTACCACTGAGGCCAAGAGGGGATCTCCCTCCTCTCCTTGCATTTTATGTCTCTTTAATGGTTCCACCACCCATCTAGTTGAATAAGAAAGGTGGGAGGACTTGTAAATTCTTTTCTTTCCTTTTTTTTTTCTTTTTACCTCATACCTGTGGCATATGGAGGTTCTTGGGCCAAGAGTCAAATCAGAGCTGCCTCAGCAGCCTATGCCACAGCAATGGCAATACCGGATAATAGCCACATCTACAAACCTTGACCTATGCTGTTTGTGGCAATGCTGGATCCTTAACCCACTGAGCAAGGCTAGGAATTGAACCTCTATCCTCACAGAGACAGCATCAGGTCCTTAACCCCCTGAGCCACAATGAGCCACTCTGTAAATTCCTTTTTTTTTGCCTCAACAGCATGTTCACTGAACCAGCACATGGTTTTTAGATGTTCGAAAGGTCCTCATTGCTCACCAGAGCTGTTTCGATGAGAACTTCTTAACTTGACTTTTACCTCTATTATTGCCTCTCCTTTGCACAAAATCCTTTATGGTTTCCCCCTTTTACTGCTGAATTAGAACTTCTGAGTTGGCACCTGAGGCTGTACTTCCTCTGGTTGCTCCTTGTTCAGCCTCATCTTTATCGAGTCCTTCTCCTGCTCTCCCACTTGCTATTTTACAGACTGCGCAGGAGATCTGAGTTCCTTGTAATTGAGTAAAAGGGCTCAGTTCTTTGAACATGTTAATTCCTCTGCTTAGAACATCTTGGTCCTCTTCTTCACCTGGCTGCTTTCCTACTAATCCTTAAGAATCAGCTATCCTTGTTTTTATTTACTGTCTCCATATTGCCATAATTTGTGGAACATATCTCATACAGTACATGGTATACTTTTATTATTGTACCTACTTTACTACTAGGGTAGGTAACACATCCTGCTTATCTTTTTAATTCCTAAACCTTTTCCACTGTCTCTAGGAATTGATTTATATGGCAGAGAAGGCAGACAGGCACCCACTTATGGTGGTATGCTGTGTCAATGTGAGATCGTGTGATAAAACGGGTCTAAATATCCTAATATATATATATTATACACCTAGAAAGAACTTGTTGGCCTTTATCTTGATTATAGAATTTTTTATATATAAGGAGAAGAATCAATGCATTTTGCTATATAAATATTTGTTTACATTCTAAATTAATCAAAGAGTGGTTGTAGATCACGATAATGGCAAATTATGACTAGAATTGGGAAGAGATCTTAAAGATTTAGATTAAATTCATTATTTCAGTTTAAGTCAATTTCCTATTTTTCCTTTTATGAAGATTTCCCTTTTAAAGCATTTCTTGGAAATAATTTGGATTGTCCTTTTCCCCTCTTTCTCCTCAATTTCATGCTAATATTATTCTACACATATCAACTTTCCATTTAGGTGATATTTGCTGCTAATTTTTATGTTGTTTATTTTTTCTGCATTCTTGGGTTGTCTATAATTTGCATCTTTTACAGAAACCTGATGACTAATACTAATTTAATTTCTCTGAATGTGGAGAAGCATTATTTGTATGCTGTTTGAGAGCTTTTGAAATGGTGAAAAAAAAATTTGTGGGTAGTAAGAAGGAAGTGGAAAGGAAGCATTTTAAACTTGACTTTTTGACACGAACTGGTTACAGCTGAGTGAATGTGTCCTGGGAAGGTAGACTCTGTTTTGAGTTCTTTCTTTTTTTCTTTTTAAATATGTTTTCCTTTTCCCTCTCTCAAGTTTTGACAGTAAAGGCATGCTGGCCAGATTTTAGTGTTTAGATTTCAAGCAGAACAATTACGATATATTTCAGCCAGCAGGAACTGAGACCCCCATTGGTGTCTTAATCCTGAAACAGCATTTTAAATTCATATAAACCTTGCCATAAGGGATGGAGAAAGGACAATTTAGGGAACAGCATGAGGTTAAACATATTGATCAGTAGGCCGGTCGTTCTTATTAGGTTTTGGGAGAATGTGGACGTAGAAAAATGTCATCAACAACAACAGCAAAGAATACTTTGCTTCTCTAGAGACTATCTCTTTTACCTCCATTATATGGATTTTGGATAATGAAAGTTGTGATTCAGCCAGGGAGAGAAAAAAGGAGATCCAGGTTATTAGTATGGTACAGTTTTTAATTTTTATCATATAAGGTACATACTAGGGCATTTAGTTAGCTATGTTATTTCTTTCTGTTTTCTTCAAAAGCCTAACACACAGTAAGTTTGAATTTTGGTCAAAGTGTAGGAACAGTTGCCTGTTAACGATTAGTAATTAGCCACGCGATGTTCATCGTACAGTTTTTGGTTATAACGACCCCATTAACTAGATTTAGGCCTTTGTTAACTTGAAGTCTTTGGGCTTCTCTTGATGAATAGAAAGTTATTTTATTATCCTACTTTAGGTAAGTGTTATCTATCCAATGGACATACATAGTTTCTCAACTAGTGTGTGTTCCGTATATGTCACATGTGTTTATATTGATACCTTTGGACAAGAACTTACCTTTTGGTTGAAGTGAATAAAAAACTCTATCAAAACTATATTTTTTGTATAATCTGTAATTGACTAAAATATTTTATGTACAAAGTATCTTATTAATAGACTCACCTGTGAAGGGAGATATTTGATAATACTTGGAACAAAACCTTGGTGTTTCAGTCTGTTACTCCTTTTTTAAGGTCAAATCCAAGTCTGAGTCTTGCTGTGTAATTTATTGTAGGTAGCGTGTATGCAGCTCATCAATGCCCTTGTTACATCTCCTGATGATTTGGACTTCAGGCTTCACATCAGAAATGAATTTATGCGTTGTGGATTGAAAGAGATATTGCCAGTAAGTGCCCTGCAGTCTCCTTATTAATATTTAAATTAGAAAAGTACTTGAGTAGGGGGAAATTTAGATAAATTACCTTCAAGAATAATTTATCTGTGGGAAAAAAGGCTTGAGTATAAAATCTATTTTCGAAATATAGATGATAAGATTTGAGTATTATTTAACACTTTAAGTGTTTGAATGCTATAAATCAAGTTGAATGGTTGGTTTATTGTTTGTTTTTCATTAATTTTTTGCATTGTTAAAAGCAAAACTGTTTATCATAATTCCTGTTAAATATCTCTAGAATTTAAAACGTATTAAGAATGATGGCTTGGATATCCAACTTAAAGTTTTTGATGAGCATAAGGAAGAAGATTTGATTGAGTTCTCCCATCGCCTCGAAGATATTAAAGCTGAACTTGAATATCCTTTTTTCTGAAGTCTAATCAAATATATAAAATTACTTCTAAATCTTAAACAATCAATCCTCACCCCACCCCCTAAAATATTAAACTTCTGAAGCCATTTCTAGATGAACACCACAAAATTAAATCATTATTGAATCAGAAGGATGTTTGTATAAAACTTTATTTTATTAATTAATTAATTAATTAATTTATTTATTTATTTTGGTATATGTAAATGAGTGTTACAGCCTGTAGATGGATGCTCGTGGGCCTCTTATGTGTATGTGTAGAGCCTGTACCTTTTGTTTGTTGTCTCCCTTCATCCCTAGTGCTTTTCAGCAGAAGGAATGGGTGCACTTAGCCTGCTGGTTAGTTCCTACCCTGTACCCTGGGTTTATCTTCACATGGGCCTTTGTTAACTCTGTGCATCTACTTAAGTCTGTGCTCATCCAGAGATCTGCCAGATTTTTGTTTTCCACTGGGGCTGCTACATGGTAGGTAATGCCTGTTACCCATTCTCTGGGTCAGGGCTCCCCCAGAACCCAATACCAACTTCACAACCAGCTGCCCACTGCTCTGGCTGCCAGCATCATCTTGGCTCAAGAGAGGAAGATTGGCTGGAGTTGATTGTGGAGAAGCCAAGAAGTGTCAGGCCAAGCTGTCATTTGCACGTGGTTTTCCCTCTACTCTCAATCCTAACTGTGTTTTATTATGTGATGAGTATATATGACGCCTATTGTAGGTTAAGACACAAGTAATTTTTTGAAGCATTACAGAGAAGATTCCGTGTCTCATTATTGCAGTTGTTCATTGTAGAGGATGAATAAATCCACATATTCCTTAATCAATTTACTGAAGCGTATGATCTTTACAACATGGTGTGGAACACAGTTAAAGAAACCAGATCAGAGGGATATTTCATTTCAATTCTGCAGCATCTTTTGCTGATTAGAAATGATTATTTTATAAGGTAAGAGGAAGCTATATTCTCATGTTTTCTTTCACTAATAAAATTCTGTTAATTGTGAAATTCACCTGATGTTCGATTTGGGCAAGCAACTAATTTTAAGATTTCTATTTCTTTTGGAATATTGATTTATAGAATGAGGAGTTTCCTCTGGGCATATATTTAGATAGATGATGGTATAAAATTATATCACCAGTATTTTTAAGCTGCAGCAGATTCTTGGTTACGCTTTTCATATGAATAATAATGCGAACTAGCAAAAATTTCTAGTTTATCATGTGAAGGATAATATTTTCTGGTTAGTCCTTAGGCAGTAGGGACGGTATTGGTAAGTTTCTTTTTATAAGTTACATGAAGGGTACTAAGCATCGCTTTTATTAATGTTTAAGTAGCTAGAAAGTACCTTAATAATACAGCTGTGTTTAATGTTGCTAATGTCTCAGGAAGCTAGACAAATGACTTTTCAAGTTTGATTATATCTTAGCTGTCTTGAGCTTAACAGATTACTGGAAGAAAATAATTGCATATCCTTGTCTATCTGTACTTATATATATGGGTAGTAGCATTAAAGCTGATGGATTGTTAGGAAGATTAAAATGGGTAACCTGAGTAAAACTCCTCCTAGCCAAAAATCTGGCACACAGAGTATGCTCAATAAACATTCTCTATATTCTCTTTCTTCTTTTATTATGGTTTTATGAAGGGAAGTGAGATCTTTGAATATAGAACCATTTTGGTCACCTTTAATTTAACTTTGCCAAAATTTTATTCTTAAATACTGCTGATAGTATGTCTTTTCTTATTCTAATTTACAAGTAGAAGGAGTCATTCAACCTGTGTCCCCTGGGGGATGGCAGAGTATATAACATGAGTACGGATCATCCATCCTACATCCTTCCTTTGTAGATTCGGGGAATCCCAATTGTATTCTGAAATATGAATTTAGTAACCTGTTTTGAGACTTCATTTGCTTCTTTTTCATATTTTATTAAAGTAAGACAGTTTAAATGTTTAACTATTTTATAAATGCTAGATAAAAAGTATAATACTAATATATTGAGTAAATAAGATTTTTGAGTATCTTAGGTATCCTCCTAATTGTAATACTATACTCTCCTCCAGCTTTACTTAAAAAATAAACTTCGAAACCTCCACTTACTCTAAAGTATTCCCATCCTTTTCTTGATCCTGTGTGGTGGGTCCTGTCAGTGTCTGATATTTTGCTGTTTGAATTTAAGACTGTCGTTTCTTTTGAATGTAGTGCTTTGAAGGGAGTTATATTTTCCTTAAGGACCTTAATCCATCCCTTCATGTGTGTTCCGGAGTGGGAATGGGAGGGTGGGAGGTATGTGGTTGTGTCTAGCTTCAAAACAGATTAAAAAGCACAACTCTTCTGGAGCGTGCTGAGTCCTAAACCTTATCATTTTAGTGGACTCAAGAGTCTAGAGAAATATTACGTTGTAGCATTACCAAAGTGACATTAGTGAGGCATAAAAATTCACCTACTTTGGTCATTTTTTGACTCTCACCTTTTAAGTTTGATAATCATCTATGCTGCCTTCTTCCTTGGCTCTTTAAGCCCTAGTGCCCTGGTCTTTGTTCCACATACCACTGCTATGAAGGCAGAGTTCTTCTCATGACTGCTCTAGTCAGGATGGTCCCATCTTCTTTCCCATGTTCAAAATTCTCAATTATTTATTATTATTATTGCTGTAAATGAGTACACATTTACTACAAGTTTGAGTCAGAATTGTGGTCATTTACATAATATTTTTGTCATATGTTCACTAACATTTTTTTTC
Source organism: Phacochoerus africanus (assembly GCF_016906955.1). Taxonomy (NCBI): domain Eukaryota; kingdom Metazoa; phylum Chordata; class Mammalia; order Artiodactyla; family Suidae; genus Phacochoerus; species Phacochoerus africanus. Next base: position 32,742,882 of record NC_062556.1, on the reverse strand, counting down.
TATTTACCTTTTTGTTTACATATGGTAAAATTTATTTTTTTGGTATGTAGTCCTGTGAACCTTGTTCTTTTGGTTATACTTTCATTTTTGTGGTTTTACTATCTTAAATGGACCTGGATTTTACCTTTCAGAAATCTTCAGTTATCTGGACATTTTTGTTTGATGAATTTTAAAATTAATGTTGACAATAAACATAATTTTAAAAGTTTTTTAATGATCAATTTCATTGTAGAGCACAAAAGAATTCTCATTTAAAAGAATTAGGGATAGGATAATTAAAATATCTGTTGAGTTCCTGTCGTGTTGTAGTGGAAACAAATCTGACTAGTATCCATGAGAATGTGGGTTTGATCCCTGGCTTTTACTCAGTGAGTTGGTGAACCGGCATGAGCTGTGGTGAAGGTCACAGACGTGGCTTAGATCCCACATTGCTGCGGTTGTGGCATAGGCCTTCAGCTATAGCTCAGATTTGACTCCTAGCCTAGGAAACTCCGTATGCAGTGGGTGTGGTCATTAAAAAAAAAAAAAAGATTTGGGAAGAAAGGAAATTTTATTAAATGGAACTCAATTGGAGAATGTACATCAAAGGCCCCCAAGAAAAATCAAATGCAGCAAGATAATTGGAAGGTGGATAGAAGATCAAATTCAATTCTGTAACAAGTGATTAATGTTTTATTGTGTGTAAAATATACTACTTGAATGTTCATGGAAGATCATTTTTGATATTTGGTAAAAAAAAAAAAACTGCAAGGTGAAGATGATTTCAAAATGTTCTCTAACAAAAATGACATTTTATTAGTGAAGTTTTAACATTTATTTTTATCCCTTAATTAGGTTGTTTACATATTCCAATGACATACCACTACTTTACCAGTATCACCCATAGAGATTATTTTCTAGATTTACATTTCTGGAATCCAAAAGTACATTATTCTTTACTGGTATTGCTTTGCTAAAAGAGTTTTTGCGTGAGATTTCAACTGCATTATAGGTGAGCTCATAATTTAGGATTATGGAGGTGAGAAAACATTTACTGAAATAAATGACACAAAATAGCTTGTGTTAATTTAAATCATGTTTTTATTAAGACAACATCAAAATAACATTGAATGAAAGTAAAAAAAGTAATGGAGTACATCATCTCAATTTTTAAATGTGATAGAAGTGTGTGTGCAATTTATATACATCTCAAGTCTAAACTTGGTTATTATGGTTAAAATATTAGGTAATGGGAGATTATTTCTTTGAAAGAAGTTAAAAAAAATGAGGAAGGCATTGATAATACCTTCTTGCTTTGATTTGTACCTAAGAACACTGGGTCTTGAACATTTTTTCCTCTAGGACAATTAATACACGTTTTATTTGCTAATGTTAAACGCCAGTGAATTTTATTCAGCATAATGGATGGTTTCTTAGGTGTAAGGTAGGCAGGTCCAGGGCAGTAGTCATAGTGTATAGGGAAGGAAAGCTCAAATAGCTGGAGGTGCTATCACATACAAGGTGAGAGGGATTAGATAGGAAAACTGCACAAAAAGTCACTGAGGAAGAAGTCCTAAGGGGTGCTTGGGATGGAGGACTGTACCTCATTAGAATAGTACCCACCCTCTCTATCACTGTGGTTTAGTTTTGTTTATAAGATCTTCTGGATATTTCTTTCACATTTGTTAGATTGAGTTTTAAGGGATGTTCTTTTTTTAATTACAATTTTTTTTAAATTATAGTTGATTTACAATGTTCTGTCACTTTGTGTTGCACAGCAAACTGACCCAGCTATATATTCATATACATTCTTTTTCTCACATTATCTTCCATCATGTTCCATTACAAGTGTTTAGATGTATTTCCCTGTGCTGTACAGCAGGATCTCATTGCTTATCCATTCCAAATGCAATAGTTTGCATCAACTAACCCCAAACTCGCACCCCCTCACCATGTGCCATGGCAACCACAACTCTGTTCTCCATGTCCATGAGTTCATTTCTTTTCTGTAGATAGGCTCATTTGTGCCATATACTAGATTCCAGATATAAGTGATATCATATGGTATATGTCTTTCTCTTTCTGTCTTACTTCGTGTAGTATGAGAGTCTCTAGTTCCATCCATGGGCTGCAAATGGCATTATTTTGTTCTTTTTTATGGCTGAGTAGTACTTCATTTTGTATCTATACCACATCTTCTTAATCCATTCATCTATCAGTGGACATTTAGGTTGTTTTCATGTCTTGGCTATTGTGAATAGTATTCTTTAGCTTATTACTAATATAGGTGGACTAATCTTAAGTAGTAACACATGAAGCCTGTTTGGGGATTTTAATTAAATTCTTATTTTTGGACAAATTTTTGTTATACCGAATTTTTCTATCTTTTGAGTAACAATTTATTTGAGTTGTATATAATTTACAGAAGTGTATAAATTCTAAAAACAGTGAACAGTTTGTTAATAAAATTAATTAATGATAGCTGTTTCAGTAAGGTACAGTGATAGGTTGATGATCTCTGCTGAGGAGTGTTTTTAAGCACATATCATTTCATTTTTATTTATTTATTTATAAGTGATTTTCATTTTTTCCCTTATAGTTGGTTTACAGTTTTCTGTCAATTTTTTTACTATACAGCAAAGTGACCCAGTCACACATTCATATATCCATTATTTTTCTCACATTATCCTCTATCATGCTCCATTTTAATATTCTCTTTCCTACTGCCTAATACTTAATTCAAGGTACTGACTTTTGTAAGAAAATGATCTTTAAAGCATACTGTATTTATAGCTAAAAGATTATAAAAAATAAAATGTCTTAGGAAACTGACAATTGTATTTATTTCCACTCCCAGGTTAACTCTGTTATGTCAACTGTTGAAACTACACGATAGTAAATTATTGAGCTAGAAATCAAGCTACCAAAATATTTTGTTTTGATATAAATTTACACTAATAAATTGAGTGTACATTTATTCTTTTCCTTCATTCTAGGCAACAGTACTTCAAATTAATTGATGAGTGTGTATCTCAAATAGTACTGCATAGAGACGGGCTGGACCCAGACTTCACATATCGAAAAAGACTAGATTTAGATTTAAGTCAGTTTGTTGGTGAGTGCTTTTCTGTTGTTTATTTATTCATTAGTTCCTTCATTCATTCAGTTGTACCCTCAGCATATGGAAGGTCCAGGGCCAGGGATCAAACCCCTAGCCACAGCAGTGACAACGCCAAATTCTTAACCACTAGGCTACAAGGGGACTCCTTCTCTGCTACTTAAATGGAAATACCTCATTGTCCCTTACCCATAGGTAGGCACTAGAGTATTCTTTCTCACGGTGTGGCCTCTAGACTCCTGTGGGTTTTTAGAAAGTCCTAATAGTCAAAACTATTTTTATAACAATACTAAGATGTTATTTACCTTTATAAAATCACTTCGATATTTTCATTAGTGATGCAGAACAATATTGGGAAGACTGCTGGCACTTTGTTATGAATCAATGCAGTGGTACCAAACTGTATTAATAGCTGTTGTATTCTTTTTTCTTAGCAAAACAAAACAAAATGAAACAATAAAAACTGCCATTTTTAAGTTCAAGAATGTCCTTGGTAGAGAATTTTAAAAATTAATTTTATTCAGTTTCCGTGTCCTGTGTGACAAACCAAAGTCCAGTAGGAAATAGTTGCGAAATTGAGTTACCAGCCGAACTGCCTGCCTTTAAAAAAAAAAAAAAAAAACACTTAGAAAAAAAGGATTGTCATATAAACTGTGGCTACTGAAATGTGAGTGTTTGCTGCACACTTTCCTAAAAATGAAGTATGCACACAACTTCAGTGAAAATGAAAGAGTATATTACCAATGGTAAAATTTGAATTCATGTAAAAAAATTCAAGTTTTGGAAAACTTGTATATGCTACTGTCATCTTGGCAGCTTTGCAGTGCTAAATTTTTTTTTCTAATGAGATCATTGGTGATATTACCCTATATGATTATTTTGATACATGATGAGATGTGTCACCATTTGGGGGAAACTGTAGAATTCTGCAACCCCATCTTTCCCAAATGTCCAGGTCTAGATGTGTCTACATTATTTAAAAGTAAAAGTACAGGGAGTTCCTGCTGAGGCTCAGCAGTTAATGAACCTGACTAGCATCCATGAGGATGCAGGTTCGATTCCTGGCCTTGCTCAGTGGGCTATGGATCTGGCGTTGCCGTGAGCTGTGGTGTAGGTCACAGAAGCGGCTCGCATCCTGCGTTGCTGTGGCTGTGGTGTAGGCTGGCAACTACAGCTCTGATTTGACCCCTAACCTGGGAACCTCTATGCGTCCCTAAAAAGCAAAAAAAAGAAAAAGAAAAAAAAAGTAACAGAGTACAAAATAGTCATCCACATGGTATGTGATTCCATATTATAATTATGTTTAAGAAGTTACCATATGTCTAATCTTGGTTTAACATAAAAAAGAGTATCTATTATTTGTGTAAGTTGTTTTTTCTTCATATAATATTTGATTCTAGGAAGAAGTATGGAATGTATAGAATGAGAAAGAAGTAGATAATACTAGTGAAACTGATAAAAGTAATACTTGTTTCTCTCCATAAGAGAAAAGAAATTAGTTCCTGGGGTGGGAGGGACAGAGAAGTGAAGAAAAATGTACCCTAAATATGTAGCAAACTAAATGTAGAATACTTTTGAATAGTGTCCAAAAAGAAAACTTTTTCCATCTGGACATTAGGAACATTTTTTTTTTGAGAAGGTGAGAGGTTTCAACATTGAATTCTTGAGAAGGAAATACAATCTTTGAATACTGCTTGGCTGAATGAAACATATTTATATAGTTATAATAAGTTCATTGTATTTATTGATTAAAATGTTCAGAATAAATTTATAGACACAATTGCAGAAGACTTAAATATAGAAGAGAGTGTCCTGAGTTTATGTGCATAGGTAAGAAAAGACGAGGGGGGAGAGATGTGGGAAAGTATAGGATACAGATAACTTCATGTATTAAAATAGGAATCAAGAGATGCTGTTTGTGCAACAGGAATTAGAGATTTAAGTATTAATTTAGTGCTACAGAGCCAGCCAATGTAGAAAGTAAAAGAATAAAAAATTGGGATCAGGCATTGTTTCATATTTCATAGTAGGAAGTTATCTGTAATGTTCTAAATAGTTAAAGCTAGAAATAAAGGTATATATACTTTATGTAGAATTAAGAAGCTAACCAACAGAAAAATCTCATACAGAAAGAGTTGTAGGAGTTTGCATTTAGGAGATGGGACTGAGTTTTGCCCATTTATTTCGTTGGCTGTTGCTTCTCATTCTAAGCTCTCTGTAGAAGGGGTAGAGTGCATTGTGGGAAATCCATGTGAATCACTTTTGCATAGTATCCTATCATGTGTATACATATCAGCTTATTAATCCATTATTAATGTGAATTTATATTCTAGTTTTTTTGCTAACATAAATGATATTTTTATGAATATTCTTGCTTAAAGGCAAAGTTTCTTAGATATAGAATTGCTGAGTGAAAGTAAATGCATATTTTAACTTTTAGTACATACTGCCTAGTTTCTTATTAGCACAGTTCCTTAATTATACTTCCACTATTTTGTACAAGAGTTAGTTTCCCATTGCTGTCTCCAGCCCTTGGCATTGTGGATCATTTAATCTTTGCTTATTTCTCATTGAAGTTTTTATATTTTTATATTGCTAGGCAAAGTCAAATATCTGTTTTTATGATTTAGCAATTTTTTATTATTTTACTCCTGATATTCTCTCGTTACTATTGCCCCCTAATTAGTGTTGGATATCATCATCTCATCTTCCTTCAAAATATTTATGGATTGGTCATAAAAAGCTCTGGGTATTATATGTTATACTTGAACTCTGTCCTCCTTTTGCCTAAAACAAGTTTAAAGTTGTAGCTGAGTTTTATCTTTCTTGTTATATTTTATGGCCTGGTATCATTGCTTAGAAAATCATTCTCCATTCCAACATTGTAGTATTATATGTTTTCATCTTGTTTATTTTATTACTGACACTATTTCTCATTCTTTCCTATGAATATTTTCCTTTCTAAGCTTTTAAAGTAATAATGAATTTAAGAAAAATTTTGTCATTGCAATTTTAGATATTTGCATAGATCAAGCAAAACTAGAAGAGTTTGAAGAGAAAGCATCAGAACTTCATGAGAAAGTAAGTAACTTGGACTAACTTTGTAAGACTTTGTGGGGGCACTTGTAGCTGTGCTCCTGCCTTAGGAACTCTGCATGTTTTTCCCACTTCCTTCCTTTCCTCCTTCAGCTATTTGCACAAATGCTTTCCTCAGAGGAGGACTTCCTGGACCATTATATTTAAACATTTAAAACTCTGCACTCCCAACTCCAACCCTCCCTGTGCTTCTCTTCTTGTTTGTCTTTCTATTGTTGTATTTATCACCACCTGACATGTTTCATCATTTATGTATCAGGGGTGTTTTGTCTCTTTCTCCCTCTGGAGTAAACTTTATGAGAGATTTTTGTTTGCTTTATTCACTATCCTGGCATCCAGAATACTCCCTGGCCTGAGAACTAAAATGTTTTTTGAATAAGTGTACAAATAAGTGATTAAAAATGTATAGAGTCAAAATTTTAAGACTGGAGTATTTCTGAAGACATAATTTAGGTCTTTAAGATTGAAATTATATCTAAAAATTTGAAGAGAAATTTTAACTTCCTTTTTGTTTTGATTAAAGTTATTTCATTAGACCAAGTGAAATCATATAGAATTTTCATTTTCATAGATCAAAAGTATTGGATGTTAGTTTCATTTATTTCAGTCCAGTAGTGTTGCTGGCAATCCAGCCATTCCCCACTTTTCTTTGAGGTAGTGTTTTATGTTTTTATCTCTGCCTAGCATGTATATGTTAGACTTTTTCTCTGTTTATTACGTTATATTTTTAAATTTTGTTATTTTTTGTTGTTGGAGTCTTCACATTTTAACTATTCACTCTGACTTGAGTTCTTAGTCGTGGTTCACGTTAGAGGAATTGTGGTAATTATTGCTACCACCACCTCAGTGAATGTGTCCTAAAGGAACTTTTACTCTGTTTTAGGCACCACGCCAGAGACTGTGTTTTTGATGTGTCAGGCCCTAAATGTGTCTGAGATAATTGTATATTTTTTGTGAATTTTTTCCTTTTTGGCTGAGCCAACGGCATGTGGAAGTTCCCAGGAGCCAGGGATTGAACCTGAGCCACAGCAGCCACCCAAGCCGCAGCAGTGAAAACCCTGGATCCTTAACCTATTCGGCCACATAGGAACTCTTCTATAAACTTTTAAGGTAAAATATAACTTGCAAATGATAGACACTTTCCTAAGTTATTAGCAACTTATAAAAAACTTTGATAAGTGTCCTAAGGAATCTTAGGTTTCTTAGTGGGGATTTATCTCTCAGGGCCTTGGATAATGATATCAGCTATGGATATGATATCATCATTGCTCCCAGATGACTTAGTGTAGTAGGGGAAACAAATTAATAGACCATTTGTATTAAGTGTCATAAGTGTTCCAGGTGATAGATGTTTATATCATAGGGTTGACTCCCACCCCACTGATTCTGTAACCAAGCTAAGTTCTTTGTCTCATTGTGGGAAATTAGTACCAAACTTTTAAGAACTTGATTTGAATGCATCCTAAGTAGTTTTTGCTTTTATAGTCATTTTTTGATATACAGTATTCGTATATGAGTGGTGTTAAACCTGGTAACTTCCTCAACACATTGTTTTAAAATTGTAAGTTTTACTTGTAAATAGAAGGAAGACCTTGTTCAAGGTTAGTTGTCTCCTTTTAGTCTGCAGTTATGTCTTAGGTATACTCAGAAAATATTGTTTGCTCCATAAAAGATTTCTATTGCCATACCATTTTGTATATATCAGCAAGAATTTTTTCTGATAGCTTTATAAGGACACATGTAAATACTTTGCTTTAGGCAGGAAGCTATCATGGTTGCTAGACACATTTTTTATTTTGGTGCATAAATTTGAAAAATGAAGACCAGAAATGTCAGAAAGTACATAGAGAATATTGAGTTATCAACCTTCTTGTACAGATGCACTAATACATTTACCCTAGGGAATGAAATTAAGCAGAGCCTCAACCTTAACTGTGTTACTTGACATTTTTGCGTGTAATTTTGTAACTGTAATATTGCCCTACTAACTCGTTTTGGAGAAGAAGGCCATCATAGCAGTTTTTATAAAGTACGTCTTTAATGGGGATTCATTTTATCCCTAAGGCTACTGTGATTTGACTGTAGATAGTATAAAAATGCTAAAGCAAAGTTTATATTTCATCTGATCATTTTATAGGGGAGGATGTAGAAATTTATCTCTTTGGTAAATAATACAGGTCCTTTCAGTATGCTCAAGTTAATAAGTTTTCTTCAAATGTACTAATTATGACTCTGGTTGTTTTGATAGTTTTAGTTTTGTTCCTATGAATAGTTCTTTTTCTTCCTAAATCTTATTCTAAGGTCTGTCAGATGGTATAGTGTACATATCCATATTGTGAAAAAGACATCTTCATTTTTACTCTCATAAGAACTTAGTTTTTTATTTCTTGCTGAATGGCAGTTAACACTGACCAAGCAGTCAGAAAAGAGACTAGGGAAAATGACTTCTCAAAGATTTTCGAGGCTGGGAGACTCAGGAAATTTATTATTTGATATTGATGTGGTTATTCAACATATAGAGGAAGGTTTGACAGGAATTAGCTTATCACTTCACTCAACAAGTGCTTATGCAGTTTAATCACAAGTATTAAGCTTTGGAAAGGTGATGAATAAAATAGACAAGGTTCTCACTATAAAAGACCTTCCAGGTTGGTGGGTGTTATTGAGGTGTGTGATTTTATATTATAGTGTGATAACTACTGTGGTAGGAAAACCATATGTGGTGTGTAAGCCCATACACAGGATCTTGGGGGCCCGGGAAGACTCCCAAAGAGGTAGTAGCTAATGTGAGCCCTGATGGATCAGTGTGAGGCAACAAGCTGAGATGTCCAAGGATGAGGCATCTATAAATGAATTTGCTGTAAATATCTCAAGTTTAACATACTCAAAACTGAATTCATCCTTCTTATCCCTAAAAATGCCATTTTCTCTAATTATAATACTTTGTTGCCCGCTTGCAAAGCAACAGAACAGGAAATTCATTTTAGATCTATTCTTTTCACTCATTTCCTTCATCCAGTCAGACACTAATTTTTTGGATTCTGTTTGACGATATATCTATGCGTGTGTGTGTGTGTGTGTGTGTGTGTGTGTGTGTGTGTGTGTGTATGTTTCTTATCCTGTTTTCTACTTTCATTCAGGCAGGGCTTCAGTTTTCCCTTGGATAACTGCAGTGGCTCTAAACTTATTTCTGTGCCTCTAATATTTATTTTTCAGTCCCTTTTCCACACCGCTGGTTAGGTTTTCCAAAGTGCAAATTTCATCATGTTATTTTCTTATTATAAATACTCTTAGTAGCTCACTACAGTTTTTAGGAAAAAGAAAAAAGTTTTTTGGCCAGGTGCAAGATTTCATTCAGTAGTTTCAGTCCTGTGTATGTATCTCTAGATTTATCCTCTGCCATTTGTTATCCTAGTTCCCATTGTGCCCCTTACAAGGGCTGGCTTGTCTTTCATGTGCATACTGTGCTAGTGCCTCTATTTGAAATGCAGGCTACACTTCTCAGCTCACGAAGTTCTTCAAACCTGAGGTGAAGCATCATTCCTCCAGGAATGATTCATATGCCTCCAGTCCTTTCACTTTTGATTGCAGGTAGTTTTCATAGATTGCGGGTAGTTAGTTTGCTTTGACTTTGCCACCATACACTAAGCTTACTAAATGCAGTGATCATATTCTTTTAAACTCTCTTTCCCTAGTCCCTGCCACTCTGAGAGACTTGTAATAAGCGTGCTATAGATATTTACTGAATAAAGGGAAAGAGGTGGTATGAGACCAGATAGCAGGGGGTTCTTAGGTTAATGAGTGTGGCTTGAAGCCACTAAAAAAGTTTGAGGCAAAGGAGTTGTTGTTATCTGAGCTATCTTTTAAAGTGATATTTAAAAAAAGTGCTAATAAAATAAAATATTGACTTTGAAAATGCTAGAATGCTTTCTTAGTCTTGAAAAATGTTCATTAAGTCAGAAATACATTTATAGAATGAGTTGCAGTCTGGAATTCACATATGAGGCTGAGCTTATGATAAAGATTTGGAAATCATCAGTGTATGGAGACCCTAACCCTAATCCTAATTCTTGTTTGACTATTTAAAGACTCAAAGGCTACATTTGTGAAGTACTTGCATTTTAAAAAATGATTATTTTTCATTTTTCAAAAAGGGAATCAAATACTTGATTATAAGAAAACACTCTTAAGTTCACCTCTGCTAGTAGAGGTTTTCAATATTGATGATGGCAAGGTGAAGCTATTTGAATGCAGGATTGTGACTTGTGATGAGTGGCTCTATCAATTAAAAAATTCATTGGATTCACCAAATTTTACTGTTTGCCTTCCTCCCACCGTGTTGCACTAGGGACTTTAAAAGATTAACCTATTATTAATCTCCCAAAGATTATATGTAAGACTGACTTTATTCTCTTAAAGAATAAAGAAGGTTAGAACTTTGTTGAAGGTTAGAGCCTATATCAGGGTCCTTAAATCTCATAATGTTGTTGTAAGAAAAAGTAATCAATGCATTTACAGAGTTATTTGTTAACAAACAAAATATCAAAATGGCACTTTTTAAAGTCACACTGATAAATTCAGACAAGTTTCAAGTATAAGTTTTTGCAGGTAGGGGACAGGTAATTCAGTACAGTGCTTTGCTCTCTATTATATTACATGAAATTGCAGTGATATTTAGGAACTTTTAAGAAAAATGCCAGGGTTCCAGATAACTATGGGCTCAGTATGTTCTGCTGAGAGGAGAAGGTCACAGACTCCATTTCTGACTTTGTCTCCTTTGCAAATGAAATGATTTTGTTGGGACCTGGAAGGACCTATAGAAAAGCTGTGGGTGACTTAGCAAAAACCTACCACTCCTTTCATGAAAGTTTATGTTTTACCAACAGATCATTAGAGTCCTATTTCTATATGAACAATAGCGCTTTTTATTTCCATCTTTCTTAGAGTTTTTTTTTTTTCTTTTTTTTTCCCTTTTCAGTTTGAAAAAGAGTTTACGGACCACCAAGAAACTCAGGCTCAGTTGCAGAAAAAAGAGGCAAAGATTAACGAGCTTCAAGCAGAGTTACAAGCTTTTAAAGCGCAGGTAAAATACCATCTACCTGGAGTGAGTTTGGGTATTGAAAGCTCACCAGGGGAACAAAGGTCATGTTATATCTTCTTAGCATCAAAATGTCTAAACTTTAATTTCCCTTTTATGTTTTTGTATTATTGTTTACATGTATTTCCATTCTGCTGTGTTTATTTTAAAAAATTATTTTTCCCCCTTTTTTCCATTTACGTTTTTAAGAGTGTCTAAACTTTTGCTAATCTGCTTCCTCATGTTTCATCTGAGTTTTGTTCCTGATGTCACTGTTCTCTGGGTAATTAAGCATTAAGGGTAAGAAAGTCTTTCATTCTCAGATTTTTCATTCATCACTGATCTTTATCCTGCCACAGAAAATTATTTCTCAAGCTGTTTATTTTTCAAAATCTTCAGCCTATGGGAACCTTGCAGTGAAAGATAACCTCTAGCTGAATGAGAACATTTTCTGATAATTTTTCAATTTCCAAAAGTAAACAGATTTAAAACATGACAAAAAGAAAATCTGGATTATGAAGCAGATAGCTCACATATACTCTCTGCACATAAAACAGTTAGGTAGCAAGAAATACATCATCTGCATATTTTTAATGGACGGAAGTAAGGAAGTAGTATATTCGTAGCTAAATTTCTTCATGTAGATTTACAGATAGGATGAGCATTTTACAGAGCATAAGAATAGTTTTGCTATTTTCCTTTCATCCTAATTTATGGTTATGTTGAAATAGTCTTAAGTATACTTTTTCCTATATTATTTGCAGTTTTGTTTTCTTTTAAATATTTAGTGTCTAGTTTTGTTGCAGAGACTGTCTAAAGATACCCTAAAAGCTATCTGCTGGTGTTCAATATTAGAAAAAAAAAATTAGACTCTATCTATAAGAATATTCTCAATGATCATCTTTCTTAATGCTGCAAGAGAAAGTATCATAATGTATTGAAAATTTTCATCTTTCTTACATGGCTCCTTGTCTCTCAATTTCTTTGTGTTTTTTATACTTCAGATTGAATTGTAGACAATAACTGGAATATTTATGGCAAGTTTTTCCTGATCTGGGCTAATAATAATGTAGACTTTCTTCTGTTTTTAATGTTTCCTAATTCAAAGATTGCTTAATATCTACTCCAAAAAATTTCAGTTTATGGAAAACTTGATATCATTGGATATGTTGTGGCTACATATGCTGATCTCAGATGTCCATTTCACGCCTTTATACGTAATCTATTTCCCATAATTGTGTAATAAAACTTTTAAATGATTTATTAATACATACATATAACTCAGAGCTGAAGTTAGTAATTTCAGAAAAATAATCATGTAACAAAAAGATTTTTATTAACACAAGTCACAACTATGTTACTATTCCATGGAAACATAAGGACAGACGTGCCCAGTGGACACATTTGGCTGTTTTTTTTTCTCCTAACAGTACCTCGCCTCTGTGATATTAGATTCTGTTGAACAATTTTTTTTTTTCCCATTTTTGGTCACTCTCTGTGACTTGTGATTCATGACTGTGTGCTTGCCTTTTTCTTGTCTTTAATTCCTTTTTCCTACACATGTTTCTTCAATGACTGTAATTTGCCAGTCACTGCTCTAAATGCTAGGGAAAAAGGAGTGAGTTATTTGGACATAGTCATTTCCCTCATGGAATTTGTAATTTACCTAACAGACAAATGCTAATGATTCCTTAAATAATTATGTAGGGGTCAATAAGAGCTATCAGGGAGATAGACAAAATGAGTGGTTGGCTAAGGCTTTGCAGAGGAAGGCTTTGCAGAGGAAGGCTTTGCAGAGGAGTGGTTAGCTAAGACAGGAAGGGCCGGTAGGAGATGGCCAGTAGATGAAGGGGGTAGGGCCAGGTGAAGGCAGAGGGAGCAGAAAGTACAAAGAGGTAAAATTGGTATGAGGTTGCCGTATACATGGAACTGTATGAAAGTCAATTGAATGACCAGGTTACAGGGACCAGACCCTGACATGTTCTTGCAGGTCCTATTAAAAAATCTTAGATTTCCCCTCCCCCCCAAGGGCAAAGGCGTGATGTGGCAATATTATTAACATCCTTTTTTCTTGATGTTATTTATTTATTTATTTATTTTTACTTGGCACTTAAATGCAGGTGTCCTGTAGAATTGTATATGTAAACCTTTCCTCATCCTACATACTCTGGGGGAATTTATCTGCACCCATGGCTTCTTCAGCTGTCTCATAGAGACTGTTGGCTTTAAGATCTTCTAGACCCTTATCAGCATTTCCCTCCTGGACATCTCCACCTGGATGGCCATAACTACCTCAAAATGGGGAGTAATATTTCTGACAATTACATTTTTATGGAAACAAAATCTTTAATAATATTCTTAAATTGGGGAAAAGAATCTTTGGAATTTTGTTTTTAGGTTAAACCACATGACATCATGGAAATTTAGTTGTTTTGGGTTTAAAATGATACCTTATTTTGAGAAAAGTGTACCCTAACATGTTTCACAGAGGGTTCTTTGTTACATTCCTTATTTTTCTTTTTCCCACTAGTTTGGTGCCTTGCCACCTGGTACCCCTTTACTTCCTTCAAAAGAAGATGGAAGCAGCCACTCAGCACTCCCTCCTCCTGCACTGTCCTCTTGTGGAGGGGTGCCACCTCCACCCCCACCTCCACCCCCTCCACTTCCAGGAATGCCCTTGCCATTTGGTGGGGGTCCTGTGCCCCCACCACCTCCCCTAGGACTTCTCAGTGGACGAACCTCTCCTCCCCCACCAACCCTGCCTTTTGGGTTAAAACCAAAGAAGGAATTTAAACCGGAAACCAGCATGAGAAGATTGAATTGGTTAAAGGTAAAAGGAATAAACAAAGAAATAATTCTGTTACCTAGATTAAAACTTTAATTTGTATTTACATGTATGTAATTCCCAAAGGGAACCTTACTCTAAATGACACTAAGTAGGCATTATTTTAAATAAAAGTGTTGAAGTCAAAGCCCTTTGCTATTGACTAAATCTTTCTGGTTTATAAATTGGGTGGGAGTCAGTGTTAGTTGTTACACTGGGACTTGATTTGTAATTAAATTGGTAATTAACTGCATCATGGTAAACTCCATATTATGAAGTGTTTTTCAAAGGTACAAAAAAGGTAGTATTCTTAGGAAGTTTTTTATGCTTTTAGTTATTGGGAAAATATTACTAGGTATCAGAAGTGGATATATAGCTGGGACACAGGAATTTTGAATCTGTGGAAAGATAGTTTCATGGTCACGTAAACTTGAGTGTTAACTGAAGACTAGGAGAAGTACAATTGAAAAAGAAACTATTTCATTCAGCTTCAAACCCCCAACTATTTGAGAGTGGAACCTTTTTTCCCTCTAATAAAACCAAAGCTTGCTGAAGAACTTATATTTCATTGAACATACTTTGGGAAAAAAAAATCTTATAGAAATGATTTAATAAATACCTACTGGCAGCTCTGAGTGTGTCCATGATGATTGGGCTGGGGGCAGGTGAAACACCCACCTGTTTATGAATCAGTCTTCTCTCTGACTGCAGATCAGACCTCAGGAAATGACTGAAGACTGTTTCTGGGTAAAAGCAAATGAAAATAAATATGAAAATGTGGATTTGCTTTGTAAACTTGAGAATATATTTTGTTGTCAACCCAAAGGTAAGTTTAATACCTTGATTATTTGTAACTTTTAGTACTTTAATATTGTAACTTTTTATATGCTTAACTCTAGAAAGTATTATTTGTGTCCTATATATATATATATATATATATGTATATTTTACTTTACTAATGGACAAATGAGTAATCCAGTGAAATATTACAAAAGTTAATTTTGTTACATAGAATATCAAATGGGTCCTTTTAAAAGTGCAAATGATTAATATACAGCTTAAAATTTTTTTTTCTGTATAATACCTTGGATATTTTCAGAGAAAATTTTGGTTTGAGAGTTCCCTTTAGTCAATGAGAAACAGAAAACCAGAAACAAAATGTGAGCCTTCCTCTAGTCAGAACTTTCCCACTCTTTAATATTACAGTGACTATCACATAATTATTATGACTCACATGGGATAGAAATATCAAATTTATAGGGTATCTTGAAACATAGTGGGAAATAGAGTCTATGAGTAGATTGTATGGTCCTTTCATTAAAAGCAGTGGAATCCATTTTCCACAGCTATTGCAGATAGCTTTCACCTGCGCAATGTGATTTTTCTTTTTTAAATAATTATATTTAGGAATTACTCTTGTCTGAGATTTGATTTTTAAAATTACCCTTATCTGCAATTTGATCCAGTGTCATGGGACTACCACTTATGTTTCAAGGCTGATATCAGCATGTACTGCTCAGTTCATTTTTAAGCAACACTTATATTTTAGGTCTGTACTGCAAGACACTTATCATTTCCTTTTAATTTTGAGATAGTTACCATTTTTACCATAGACTTAAGCCACTTACATCCCTGGGCTTATCAAACACAGAGACAGCTCGTGGGGAGAGATTGTACTGGATGGAGATGGGAAGGCTTGGTGTGGACAGAAGAATTGACTTCTTAAAGTGCCCACTGTGTACTAGGCATCATGCTAGATGCTTTATGTACCTGATTTAACTTGATCATCACAGCAACCGAGGGATGTTGGCAGATACCAAAAAAAATGATTTGCATTCCTTTGAAATGCTTTCTAAAATATGTAATTGTATGTTAGAAATTCTAAAAGGTAATTGTCAATTAAGGTAGCTTTCTAGAATTTTCAGTAAGTCCAAAGCCTTAATCACACATTTTTTGTGCACCATTGGTTGACCAAAATGGTAAAATGATATATTTGATCTTTGAAAACCAGGGGCATTTTCTCAACAAGCCTGCCCTAGGAAAACTTGTAAAGTAAGCGGATCTTAATTTTTACCTTTTGATTATGGAGAATCAAAATTTTGAATAAGATTAGTGCACTCTTCAGGCAATCAAGGAAAATGTATGGCAGTTAAAATGTGTATTTACATGTAAAACACTTCAGAATTTCAGATTTTGTAATCTGGAATTGATTAGTTTTCCCTTTGCTTTTCTAGTAGGTGGAAATGGGGGTACCTAAAAGCTATTTAAGTAATACTGCCTTCCAGCTTCTCTCTCTTTTTTTCCCCTCTTTACTCTGATTACTTTCTTAATTAATGAGGCTCAAAAGGGAAACTTGTTAGCATGTCTTTAATTTAGCTGTAGTGTTAGCCCTAAATGAAATAATTGGACCTTTAAAAATTTTTTTAAGTCATCTAACTTTAGCCTTGTGATTTAAGGTTGAAAAAAAAAAATCGATGTATTTGCTCAATCTAATACTAAAAGGTTAAGGTGAGGAAATGATGATCCTTTTCTAAATATTCCATGTTTCAATGTCTCGCTGCCTCTGTGTATGAGTTCCTCTGTCCTCTGGTCTCTCTTTGGTTAGACTTAGAGGCTGACAGAGGCCTACGACTTCTTTTCTCTCAGTTCAAATATTTGCCCCTTTTTTTTTTTTTCTTCTTTGTTTGTTTTTAGGGCCACACCCATGGCATATGGAGGTTCCCAGGCTAGGGGCTGAATCAGAGCTACAGCTACCAGCCTACAACCACAGCCACAGCAACTTGGGATTCAAGCCGTGCCTGTGACCTACACCACAGCTCATGGCAACTCCAGATCCTTAGCCCACTGAGCGAGGCCAAGGATCAAACCCACATCCTCGAGGATCCTAGTTGGGTTTGTTAACTGCTGAGCCACGAAGGGAACTCCCAAATATTGCCTCTTTTTTTTTTTCTGTGACATTAGATGATATTTCCATGATAAACAGAAAGATGGGGAAGCTATGGGTTGTAACACTGGGCAAGGCCAGTATTTCACAATGCAATGGGAGGTGAGCTGTGAAGGTGACTTTTTTTTGGTCTGGATTTTAAGGAATAATTCCTAGAAAGCATTATTCGAGAAAGCTTAAGTATGCTTTTCAGCATTACTAGTATTTTATTAGAAAAAGCCATCCATTGCTGCTTTCGGAAAGACAGGACTTTGTGTAGATATTTTATAGGAAATATCAGAAAGGAAGGCAAGAAAAAGGTGCCTGGAAAACTTAGGCAAGAAGAAGGGCTGGTATATAGCTTGCTCCTTGTCTCTTTATTCATGATTGGACTGCTAATATTTGCCTGTTCCCTGTGACGCCAAAGGTTACTTTGAATCAATTTTGTCATTTCTGCAGAATTCAAAATTAAACCTATTATTCACTGTTGGGTGCCAGGTGGAAATAGAGTTGCTCTGCACTCTTGCAGGCAGGAGAGATAGAGGCTAGGGCTGCTGGTTGATTGTCCTCTTGGCTTGCATCATGATTTGGCAGGGAAGAACAAAGGATTCAGATTACCAAAGAATTGAGGGTTTTTGGAGAAACGGCGTATCTTTTTTTTTTTTTTTTTTTAATTATTGTTATTTTTTATTGTTGTCTTTCTTTGAACTGAGAACCAGGGCTCTTTCTCTGATTACAAAGGTAAATGTTCCATTCCAGGCATTTTAAATGGTTGATGTCAATCTCTGTGCTTCCTAATAAGCATTTGAAATTGGTAGAAAGGGTGGGGTGGGGGATGGGGAGAAGGAGCAAAATCCATGAAATCCAGTCATTTAAAATAAACCTAAAGATTTTTCTCTCATGTTCTTTACTTTTTGTCACTAAATGTGGCTTTTTAATCTTACACTGCTTAGGTTTATGAGTCATTTAAGTTAAGATGATTGGGTTTCAGAGATCTCATAGCCTGAGAGTCAGAAAAGTAAGAGGAACTAATAATCCCTATTTGAGAACCTATCAGCCTTGAGACGGGTCTTCTTTAATGAGACTTTGTTTAATCTTTACTACATTTCTGTTGAGGTTTTTCTTCTGCTCTGCTGATTGTAAAATAGTTCTGCAATACCACCCTGTTCCACCCACTCATGGATGTAACAAGATGTTCTTGGGAAAGAATTGGGCATTTCCTCAACTCATGTTGTCCTTTTTTTATATATATTTTTTCCAGTTAGATTTTACTTATTTTGCTTTTTAAACTGATCTCCCTGTGACCTTTATAACATTGCTTTAATGGGGAGGTGTCTTGTATCTATTTAAATTTTTATTTTTTTAGTCATTTTTTAAATTTTTAAAAATTTTATATAGGTATAGTTGATATACAATATATTAATTTCTACCTGTATAGCAAGGTCATTCAGTTATACATATATCCATTCTTTTTCAGATCCTTTTCCCTTACAGGTTATCACAGAATACTGAATAGAGTTCTCTGTGGTACAGAGCAGGTCCCCATTGACCATCCATTCTATAGATAATAGCGTGCATATGCCAATCTCAAACCCTCAATCCATCCTTCCTCCACACCTGTCCCATTTGGAAACTATAAGGTTGTTTTTGAATCTGTGGGTCTGTTTCTGTTTTGTAAATAAGTTCATATGTATCATTTTTTTTAGATTCCAATATAAGTGAGATCACATGATATTTGTCTTTATCTGACTTATTTGGTATGAGAATCTCCAGCATCAGTCATATCTTAAGGAATATGTGAACCCCACTCTAAATTATTTCCTATGAAATCAACATTTCTTTCCTGATTCAGCTGTATCATTTTCTCTTTTGTACCTGATTTCCCTATTAGGTGTCTCACTTTGGTTTCCTTGCTTTTCTCCTTGCTTAGATGTATTGAGATACATCTAAACTTTCCATAGTTTAGATTGTATTGAAAATAACATGTTGGCATATATTGGCATTTTTTCCCAATCATCTTTTTTTTTTTCTTCTTTCATTCTTTCTTTCTTCCATTTCTCCCACTTTTTCTTTTTCCTCATTTGGCTACCACTGTTCAAGTCAGTAAGTATTTGCCAGGGGCTCTTGTCTGTGAGGCCTTGTGTTTGGCATTGAGGACACTATGTTGAGGGGGCAGACGTGGCCCTATACTCATGTTGCTCTGTGGCCACTGTGAACCATGGTCAAGTTCCCAGGTGATGTGTAAGGAGCGGAGTAGGACAGCCAGTGCTGATCTGGATTCTAGGAAAATCTGCCATGTTTCACTGTCTTTGGCTTCTGTTATGACTTAACAAGGTCATAAAGGAGCATTGTTTATATGTCTCTCAGCAATTTAATCACAATATTCATAAATTGAACATTTGGTATCATCAAAATAATGCTAATGACCTGTGTATTTTTTACCAGACTGGAAGCATCTGTTGGTTAATTTTTACAGGCTCTTGGAAAGTGGATTAAAGCATACTAAGAGGTTATTGGTGTTGGATTTATCAACTAAAATTAATATTAACTACTTTCATTATTCACAAACTGTTAATTTAATTGGGATTAAAAGACCTCTGACAGTATATGAATAGTCTAATTCACTTAGACTGATTTATTATGAAAATATGATTCCACAATTGTTAGCTTTCTGAAGTAATCACATTTTATAACAGGTGTATCATATTTGCCAGATAGGGCCAATAAACTGGTTTATAAATAATTTCGTAGCTGAACAGTTATGGCATATGGAAACAGTTAATGGATTATGTACTTAAAAACAAATCAGGCTTAGATTTCTGACATCATAGTTCTGTGGACAAAGTATTGAGGTAGGAAGTGAAAAACCATGGATTATCCAGGGACTTGGCTGTGTTCAGGATGTTACTTTGTATTTGAAACACAATTTATTCCTCTGTATGAACAAAAGTGTGTGAAAATTCCTGAACTACTTCAGATGCCTACATTAAGATGAACAATATAATTTATAACAGAAATATGTGTTTGGGGAGCATGTTAACGTAAAAAGCATAGCATATCTTCACCATCTTAAATGTTTCTTTAAAAGGCATTTGACAAACACTAATTTGGAGGGATTGGGGAGGAAGTCAGTGGATAATTAAATATTTCTCTAGGGATTTATTTCAGTTCTTGTCTGTGGCTGAATCTCAAAAGAGCTAAAGACTCTGCCATGGCAAAGTGAGTTAAGAATGCAACTGCAGTGGCTCAGGTAGCCATAGAAGTCCAGTTTTGATCCCTGGCCCATTGCGGTGGGTTAAAGGATCCGGTATTACCACAGCTGTGGCCTGGGAACTTCCGTATTTTGTGGATCCTGCCATAAAATTAAAAAAAAAAAAAAAAGAACTAAAGACTTAAGGAAATTATGAGCTAGGTCAGGGATGTCTTGCTTGTTTCACAGAGAGTATCTTTTTTTTTTTTTTTTTGCTATTTCTTGGGCCGCACCTGCGGCATATGGAGGTTCCCAGGCCAGGGATCCAATCGGAGCTGTAGCCACCGGCCTACTCCAGAGCCACAGCAACGCCGGATCCGAGCCGCGTCTGCAACCTACACCACAGCCACAGCAACGCCGGATCGTTAACCCACTGAGCAAGGGCAGGGACCGAACCCGCAACCTCATGGTTCCTAGTCGGATTCGTTAACCACTGTGCCATGACGGGAACTCCTCACAGAGAGTATCTTATTGTTACCAATTATATTGTATTCTCTGTTGTGTTATACAAAAAAACCCCTAAATTTCTTCTGAAAGCTTTAGAGAAATAAAGCCTAAAGAGAGAGAGTAAAGAAAGTGGTCATTTAGGTTGGAGCCACAGGCAACTTTCAGGTCCACAAAATGCTTTAGTTACATGCTTGGTTTCCCAGCATATCTTTGGCATGGTGTGATAGAAGTTTTAAAGGTCCCTATAAATGGGCATAATTTTTTTATATTGTATCAATGCTTTAAACAGAAAAGAAGGAGGCTTGAATGTGTGTGTATTGTATTGGAGGATGTGTGCTCAGAAACAGGGCTTTTTTTTCCCTCTTTTCTCTTTTTCTTCTTCCATTGGAAAAAGGAATAGTATTAGGGCACTGGATTCGACTAGAGTCACTTGCTAGTGGTAGGTTGGGGAATGCTTCCTCTCATCCATATTACAAGTAGTTCATCTTGGTATTTTCATTCTAGGCCAGTTTTCAGTGGTGTGCCTATAGCTATCAAACCATAACAACATTGTGAGATCATTACATTCCGTTGTCATTGCTTAGGATTTTTTTCTCTTAGGATTTCCTTTCCATTTCCTGCATTTCTGTCTTCTTCCTCATTGACCCTTGCATCTCCTGTCACCCTCAGATCACTCATAGTGCACTCCATTGCCTTGTCTGCAGTGTGTTCTGTCATTCAGGATGCCTACTCAGAACTAGTGCACAGTATTATTCCCCTGAAAATTTAAATGAGGCTCATCCTTTTGAATGCACTCATTTAATCTTTTTTTTTTTTTTTTTTTTTAAGGGCCTTACTCTCTGCATATGGAAGTACCCAGGCTAGGGGTCAAATAGGAGCTACAGCTGCCAGCCTATACCACAGCCACAGCAACTTGGAATCTTTGCTGTGTCTGTGACCCACAATACAGCTCATGGCAACGCCAGTTCCTTAACCCACTGAGCGAGGCCAGGGATTGAACCCGCATCCTCATGAATACTAGTCAGATTTGTTTCCTCTGCACCACAACAGGAACTCCTTCATTTAATCTTAAAATAATATATATTTGTCTTTTCTGTCTTAGAGCTGCACCTGTGGTATATGGAGTTTCCCAGGCTAGGGGTCGAATCAGAGCTGTTGACACCAGACTACACCACAGCCACAGCAATGCCAGATCCGAGTTGTGTCTGCAACCTACACCATAGTTCACGGCAATGCCGGATCCTTAACCCACTGAGCAAGGGCAGGGACCGAACCCGCAACCTCATGGTTCCTAGTCAGATTCGTTTCCACTGCTCCATGACGGGAACTCCTTAAAATAATATTTTTTAAATCTGGCCATTCACTCCCTCTCTTTTCCACTTCTTCCTGCCTGGATGCTTACCTCCATACACACTACTTGTCAGGCTTGG
Source organism: Phacochoerus africanus (assembly GCF_016906955.1). NCBI lineage: Eukaryota > Metazoa > Chordata > Mammalia > Artiodactyla > Suidae > Phacochoerus > Phacochoerus africanus. Next base: position 32,720,738 of record NC_062556.1, on the reverse strand, counting down.
GAGAGAATCCTGTGGAGTTAGCATTGTAACCAGATCCATCCCTAGAGCACAGGAAGAGGGGGGTCATGGTAGGAGAGTCGAAAGGAGATAGGAGTTTCTTGCTGGATTCCGTGTAATTTTTTAACCTTGAATTTCATAAGTTAGATCTGGAGGTGATTATATATTCATGCCTTTAGGTAAGCTGGGTGGGTTTTTTGTTTTTGTCCCTCAAGGTTAGATCACTCAGGCCTATGCTGTCACACCTTGAACAAGTTCTGTGTTTAACACAAGCTTTCATGGATGTCATGGCACCTGAGGAGAAGGCCAAGTTAGAGACCTTCACTTACCACGGCTCTTGCTTATCTGTGCATGTCTGTGTCTTAAAGGAATGAATATGTCAAAGTCAGATACACTCTACTCAGGAGTTCCTAACTTGGGGTATATGGCCTTGGGTAAGAAAAAAAAAAAAGCAAGAAAAAGAGTATAACATCATCACTTTCACTAACCTTTAATTGAAATTTGCCTTTTCTTGCAATTATCAATTCAGCCAACCTGCAGCAGTACCTATGCCATTTCTAAGTGTAAGGTTCATATCTATTTTCATATTACATGAGAATTGTTTCAGGTATATTAAAATACCTTTGAAATGGGAGTTTCTATTGTGGCTCAGCGGTAATGCACCCGACTAGTATCCATGAGGATGTGGGTTCGATCCCTGGCCCCGCTAAGTGGGTTAAGGATCTGGCATTACTGTGAGCTGTGGTGTAGGTTACAGATGTATCCTGGATCCTGCATTGCTGTGGTTGTGGCACAGGCCAGCAGCTGCAGCTCCGATTTGACCCCTAGCCTGGAAACTTCCATATGCCACCCATGCCGCCTTAAAAGGCAAAAAAAATAAAAAAAATAAAAAAAATAAAGAATTATTGAAACTCATTAGTATTCCAGAATTAGTTATTAGACCTGCAACTAGACATTGCTATTTAGGACATTAATAGAGAAGCATATTTTTTTAGTTGGCTCCCTCAGGAAGCAGAAGCAGAGATACTGGAATTAGGATGGAAGGGGAAGCGAATACATGTAAAAGATAAAAGGTGTGGTGAGTGGGACTGGGCAGGAAGAATCTGGGACTCTGATGCAAATCTGACCTCTCAGCCAACCAGCTGGATGGAGCACTGGAGCACAGAATGCCTGTCAGAGTCTTCCCAGGAGGGTCCTGATAGCAATAGCCAGGCCCTGGTACTCTTGCCATGCTCAGTCACTGGCTGGGGTTCCCAGGAAGAGCATGACCTGTCAAGTAGGCGAGCTTCTTTGTAACTGAGTAGGAAATTCTTTCTTCAAGGGAGATCTGAGCAGTACTTCTCTATGGTTGCCATATACGTATGTGACTAGTCAAAAACTGGTGTTTAGTACGTTTTAATAACTACAGTTGACAACAATTTGTTTCCTTTGAAATCGTACGTATTTTATTTTATGCATTTGAAAATCAACCCAAGAAGTGGTCCACTTCTCCAGTTGTCGATGGGTCCATGGTTAAAAGGTTACCAACTCTGCTGTAGGCTGTAGAGCTGGAAGTGAGGGTAGAGTCAGGGACCTGGTCTCAACTGCTGCCTACTCCCTTGTATATGCTTTTTGCATTTTGTTTATTTTGTAATTCAAGGGGCCATTGCATTATTTGTAAAGAGATATTTTATCCAACTTAGAATAAATTTTTTATGGTGGTTCTAACATCTAGTCATCCAGTTTTTAATCTACATTAATAGACTGTAATGCATTTGTCAATAAAAGCATATATCAGATGTGGAAAAATATAAAATGTACTCCCTAATTAGACAAAAATAAAACAGTAGTAATAATGTGACTTTTTTTTTTTTTTTTTTGGTTGCGTCTGTGGCATGCAAAAGTTCCCTGTTGGGGGTTGGGGGTTGGAGGATCAAACCCATGCCAATACTTAACCTGCTGAGCCATAAGGGAACTCCTATAATTTTTTTCTTTTAGCGGTTATGTTCACTTCATTTATATCATTTTATTTGCTCCCCATGAAGGACCCCAGGCAAATGTTATATACATTTTATATATATGAAAACGTTGTGCTCTCCAAGTGAAGTTTAGCTAAAAGGAGCCGCCACTCTGAATGGAATACAGATCTGAGTCTAAAGCCATTGCTCCTTCTGCTATGCCATGCTGCTGCTCTGATTAAAAGAAATCCTATTATGTTTTATTTAAAGTGTTCTTCTTTGATTTAAAATAATTTTCCTCTCATCTCCTGCCACCTTACCACTGCCCCACAGCAGTTCATCCTCATCCCACAATTTATATTAAAGGCTTTAAAAACTTGCTGTTTTTTATTAAGACCATCTTTCATCATCCTGTACCTCTCTTTACTTCTGTAAGTATTTGAGCTGTAAATACTAACATCATGCTGTGGCGAGTATAGGAGAAGTGAGGGACGATGGAGTCCACCTACAAGTGTGTGACCCCGGCCATCACAGCTGTAGTTCTTTCCTCTGCAAAATGGAGAGAAGAGCCAGCTCTCAGGGTTATTGTGAGGATTATATAATGAATATTTTAAAGCATCTTTTAATGCTTGGTTCATTGTAGTTATTCAGGAGATATTAACTGAATTTAAGTCTTGAGAATGCATCCTCATTTTTACTTGTAAAGTTTTGGTGTATCATCTCGGAACCTTCCAGAACAATAACAAGTTAAATGACCTCCCATCAGCTTGACCCCTTCCATATGAAACTTTCTAAACCATGAAACTGCTATGTTAATGGACCTACGTTAATAGCCACCTATGACGACTTCTGTAACATTGGCCTCTGCAGCTTATTTCTTTCATTTTTGTATATGTCTTAAGTGTCAAATGCTTTATTACATTTCTGCAGAGAAGGATCTGTTGAATAAGGAATAAATGGGGGAGTTCCCATCGTTGTTTAGCAGAAATGAATCTGACTAGTATCCATGAGGACGCAGGTTCAATCCCTGGCCTTGTTCAGTGGGTTAAGGATCCGGTGTTACCCTGAGCTGTGGTGTAAGTTGCAGATGTGGCTCAGATCTGGTGTTGCTGTGGCTGTGGCGTAGGCTGATGGCTAGTTTCAGTTTCACCTGTAGCCTGGGAACCTCCATATGCCACAAGTGTGGCCCCAAAAGACGGCGGGCGGGGGGGGGAAGAGGAATAAATGTGAAGACTTGTTTGGGTTTTTATTTTCCCTCCTTTTTTTTTTTAAAGTTTTTCCATGATTTTTTTCTTTCAGTTATTAATGGAGCTGGTGCCCAACAATGTGTAAATCTGGGGAACTTTAAAAACTGAAAAATTAACTTTGGCTTTCTTGGTATAACTCTGTTTTAGAGCATTGGGCTGATGTCTCGAGGGTGGTTTTGGAAAGCTTTTCCAGTTCTTTATAAAACCTTAACGGATCTTGTTAATCTCATTATTTTTGACAGTTATTTACAGTTTCAGTGATTAGCAAGGATGGTGTGGATGGTTTAATGCCATTGTGGAACCAGGGTGCATTAAGGTGTGGGGAACTTTTAGTTGATAGGCAACTAAGTGTGCCAAGTAGAGTTTATGGTCTAGATTCCCCCCAGGGTTTGCAGGAGTAATGATAACTGTTAATTTTCTTGTTTCATAGCATACTAGCAGAAGGGTCAAAGGCGTGATAATTTCTAAAATTACGTTGTTTTTTCTTCTCCAGCTTTGTGGTGTAAGCTAAAGAAATTATTTAGGTGAACTGTACACACTTGTATTACATCCATAAGGTTTAGCCTAATTCATAAGAATTCCTAAACTGGTGATGAATTCAGGAAATAGATAAAGAGATGTCTATTTCTACTTTAACTGAAAATGGGTATTGGTATTTCTGTTTCTCTGATATCTGTCTAGTAAAACATAGAGGAGGCAAAACTATTGAAGTGAAAAGTATTTATCTCAGAATGACTTACAGCCCTCAAATCTAAGATTGGAAGATGAACCTGGAAAGGTACATGTGGCATTAGCGTATATAAATCTGTCTTTTCTGGTGAATCCGCAGAAAAGTTTGCCTGCAGGAAACAGTACTCATTTAAAAGTGATTTAAAAGAGGAGTCTGGTGCCTGGTGGTCCCAAAGTTGGAAAATTCAGTATTCCGTTCCAGCATAGTTTAGCTGGCGAAGGTTTGGGGGGGTATCCTGATGCTCACAGATGAGCCTGTGTATTAGTTTTTTATTACCACTCTAACAATACTCCAAATTTAGCAACTTAACACCAATTTATCATCTTACACTTGAGTCATTGGGCTGAAATCAAGCCAACATCCTGGAGGCACTCAGGGAGTATCTGTTCCTTCCCTTCTCCAGCTTCCAGAAGTTTCCCACCTTCCTCAATTTGTGGCCTCCTTTCTTCCTCGAATCTTCAAAAGAAGCAGCAGTGAGCTGAGTCTCTTTCACCTGATTTCTTTGAGTACATGTTTCTCAGACTCTGGTCTAAGTCAGGAAGGTTCTGTAAAGACTTCTGAGATTAAATTGGGCCCATATGAATAATCAGGAAGATTCTCCTAATTCTAGGGTCTTTTACCTTTACCATGTTGGCAAAGTTCCCTTTTCCACAGAAGGTCAACTCACAGATCCCAGGGATTAGGGGCATGGACATCTTTGACAGAGGAGGACGGGCACTAGGATAACTGGGTGCCGTAGATTATAACATTTCACAAAGTACTTGGCCCTGTTGATTCCACTTATTAAAATTATGTCAGTCTCCTTTAGCCCTGTGTTCGCTTCTTAGGAATGCTGTTTAAGGGTCCTGGGGTCTTTTGACTTAACTGTTTAAATCATTTGTTCTGTTCATTAAATGTTTATTGAGCTTTGGATCTTTACTAATCACATTAACGTATGTTTTTGCTGCCAGAACTAAGTGTCTTTCAGGAAAAATCCTTGTAACATGTCTTTCTAAGTGCTAGGAATGGTTTTTCCTCTTTATTTAAATATATTGTAGTAAATTAATGTGTAACAGGTATTATAGCTTACTATATATTTTCCAGTTTGTAATATATACTATTAATTTATTTTTTTCTAAGATATTATTAAATTTTGTACATACATTTTTACTTAAAATTTTTTTAAAGCCAGAAGAACCCTTAAAAAAACCTTGGATAAAGAACTACTGGCATTAAAAACAAATTGGTTCTTGACTCTCACTTGTTACTATTTAAGGAGGACAGACTGGTTCTAATATACACAAAGAAATTTATTATATTTTATATATTCTAAACTTTTAGGAGATGAATGTTTCTATGTTGCCTATTAAACAACTTAATTCCTTCACCCTAAAGTTTAGTTATATTTTAAAGGACAGATTGTTACTCTTGTTTTACAACATTTTTATCTGAATAATATTTATATAATAGGGACTTTGGGAAGAGGGTCCTTTCTCTGGTACAAATATTACTTAGACCTAATAAACATCTCCAAATGGATATGAACATATAAATTCATTATAGCCTGGAAAATATATGTTATTATAACTGTATATTTCACTGGATAATTTAAAATATAATATATAAAAAGTTTGTTTTAACTGGAAAAATTTCTTCACAGAGGGAAATCATATTTATCAAAAGATCTAATACAACAACATTTCAGACAAAATAAGCAATTTATTTCAATTTAATTGTTCATCTTTAGTTTTTTGCCCATCTGCTCTTTTGTCATCATATTCCCTTAGACTAGTTTCTCCTGAAGCAAGGCTCATCTCCCTTCTTTAATCTTCTTTTCTTTTTCAATTAGAGAACCAATTATTTTTCAGGGTTTCACAGGTCACAGTGGGACAATTTGGCGCTTTTGCTCCTGTTCGTTCGTGTCAGATTCAGCCCAGAGGAGTTGAAATAGCCATGGGATAATTGTGTTTTAAAATGAGTGATATTTGTCCTTAGAATTTCTATGTTTTTCTATTTAAAAACTATCTTTTTTTCTCAATAATATTTAAAAAATCTTATCAAGATTTATTTAGCTTCATTAAAAACCATATCTATCTATGTAATGGTGAATATGAGCTTTTAAAATTAACCAATAATTTGGATTTCCATTAAACTTTAGCAGATTTGGCAGTATTTTCAGTATCAATAGCAAGGGAAACAGCAGTTTGTGTCAGTTTCCCTGTGTTAACAGTACTTTTGTAATAGAATTTACTGTATATGTACGTATATATGTATATACACACAATGTATATCTCTGAAGGAATATTGTTCCATAAACCAGACAGTCCAAAAATGACAAATCAGTAGATTACTATTTTTTTTTTTAACCAGCTTTTTTCTTTTTTCCTCAGCACAATTGTTGAGTGTAGAGAAGGCAACAGACATGATGGTCCCATGCCCGCTTTTGTATCTCTGAGATGTGCTTTATCAAAAGAACTAATTCCATCAAAGTGTTCTTGATGACCTACATAACCTACAACATCAGTAAATCAAAATTTCTCACTATTCTTGATTATACTAGGGTTGTAAGAAGGCCAGAACAGCTAGTGGAAGCAAAAAAAAAAAAAAAATGAGAGGAAGGAACTGACTTATACAGTACAAAGGGAAAGGAGTGCTTGCTCAGCTTCTAAGCACACCCAGTCTTCACATCATGAGAGTTAGGCCTTTGTCCATGTTAGTGTGAGAGGCTGAGGCTCACAGTTAAAAATCTACCCCTCCAGGTCGCATCATTAGGAAGGAGTTGAAAGTCAAGGATTTACGTCTTGACTTCATGCCTTGTGTTCCTTCCTCTCCTGTGGGGATGCTGGAGAAAAGGAAGGAAGGAAAGGCATAGAGTATAGTGGAGGGAGCCCCGGTGGAAGTCCATATGCATTGGCATGAAAATGACCTTGTGATTAGCTCTGTGACTAACAGTGCAGCACAATGACATCTTCTGTTATGGTCCTTTAAACTTTAGAAACCATGAAAGCTATTTCACTCATCATACACTTTCTTTAAATCTTTTTTTCATATTGTTTTCTAGTACTCTTCCTAAGACAAGTAGTACAAACTGTCTTCAGATTTATCATCCCTATAAATATTACATTTATCATCTCCTGTGTGTGTACACATTCTAAAGAGAAAGAATTTCCCAGTCTGGCGTTTGTAGCCTTCTGTATTCAGGTCCAGCTTGTGTTTCTAGCTATATATTCCTTGTTATTTTTCTGCCCCACACACCATACTCCAGTAATTTTGGTCTACTTTTCCACTAAATTTGGCCATGCATTTCATTGCCTCTCTGTGCGTCCTCATCCCTTATGCTGAGTGTTTTAATTTGCAGTCCTTACCCATTCTTTTATCCTAGGAAAGTTCCCCATGCGAGTCACTGCTGCCTTGTTGACAATATGTCACTCACCAAGTTAGCATTAGAGAGCCTGCCTGGCCTCCACCCTCTGTGCAGCTGTCTCTCCCACCTTCCCAGAGACCAGCTTGTTCTTTCCATGCTGAGAGAGTGCCACAGCTCTGGAAACCTTTCTTTCCCCTCTTTCTCTGCTGTCTCACTTCCTCTGCTACTACCTTCCCCTCATTCTTCCACTTCAGCCATACTGGAGAGCCTCTGTGACACACCTCAGACATGCCAGGTGACTCCTGCCTTGGGCTCTTTCCTGCCTGGAGCACTCTTTTTTCTTTGACCATACCCACAGCATGTGGAAGTTCTGGGGCCAAGGATTAAACCTGTACCAGAGCAGTGCAATACCAGATCCTTAACCTGCTGAGCCATCGGGGAACTCCATGGAGTATTGTTATTCCAGGCTTCTGCTTGAGTAAGTCCCTTACAACCTCCAACTCTTGACTCACATGTTCTCAATGAGGCTCCTGAACTTACTTCACCGGTTAGTACTGCCACACTTCTCCATGTGTTCTCCCAGACTCTTCAATTCAGTTCTCCCTACTTTGTTTTTCTTTTTTTTCAAATACCATTTATCACCTTCTTTTTTTCTTTTATCTTTTATTTATGTGTATATTTTTTTCTACTGTACAGCATGGTGACTCAGTTATACTTATATATACATTCTTTTTTTCTCATATTACATGTTCCATCATAAGTGACTAGACAAGAGTTCCCAGTGCTACACAGCAGGATCCCATTACTAATCCATCCCAAAGGCAACATTCTGCATCTTTTTACCCCAAGCTCCCAGTCCCTGCCATACCCTCCGCTTCCCTCTTGGCAACCACAACTCTGTTCTTCAAGTCCATGATTTTCTTTTCTGTGGAAAGTTTCCTTTGTGCCGTATGTTAGACTCCAGATATAAATGATATCATATGGTATTTGATATGATACCATATCTGATTTACTTCATTCTGACTTAGTTCATTCAGGGTGAGAGTCTCTAGTTCCATCCATGTTGCTGCAGATGGCAGTATTTCATTCTTTTTTTATGGCTGAGTAGTATTGCATAGCACATCTTCCTAATCCAGTCATCTGTCAGTGGACAATTGGGTTGATTCTATGTTTTGGCTATTGTGAATAGTGCTGCAATGAACACGCAGGTGCATGTGTCTTTTTTAAGGGGAGTTTTGTCTGCATATGTGCCAAGAGTGGGATTTCTGGGAGAAAAGGGAACCCTCCTGCTCTGTTGGTGGGAATGTAAGCTGGTACAACCACTATGGAGAACAGTATGGAGGTACCTTAGAAAACTGTACATAGAACTACCATATCACCTTCTAACATACTGTTTATTACTTATTTGGTAGGTGTACATTTGTCTTTTTCTCTCTCTGCCCAGATTGGAATTTAAAGTCTTTAAGAGAGGGATCTTTGTTTCATTTACTGGTGTAGCTCAAACACCTGGTGGTGCATAGTGGGCACCAAGTTCATGTTGGCCGAAATGAATGGTTTTTCATTTTTTTAAGGCAGAAATAAATAATTTCAACTTCCTCAAGCAAACTGTCTTTTTTCATTTTAAGTAAACAGGAATTTTGAAAGGAGAGCAGAGTTATTTAAATGATCTAGATTCCAGTTAACTCTGCCACTGATGACTTTAGCTCTGAGTGAATAATAGGCTCTTTTGTAAATTAGGTAAAAAATTCAGAGAAAAATGAAGGTGGTTGAGAGTAGGATGGGCTGAGGATCTATATGCTAAAATGATTCACCTTTTCTCCCTGTTTTAGCAGCAAGATTCTGTGTAAGAAGGAGGAAAGAGTTTAGGTAAATTCTGTTATTGTTGGATGAACCTTGACTTGATCTCTGCAAATGCCAGGAATAACTGTTAACAGGTTGTAATACATTTTAGAGTCCCCCCCCCCCCGAAAATTGCTTATTTCTTGGGTGTTAATTTTTTTTTTGTAGTTCTCATTAATGGAGGTACAATTCACTTCACATAAAATTAAGCATTTTAAAGTATACAGTTCAGAAGCATTTAGTACATTCACAGGGTTCTGTAACCATCACCTCTGTCTAGAGTCCCAAATGACTTCTGTCAGTCCAAAGTAAAACCCTGTACCATTAAGCAGCTTCTCCACATTGTCTCTTCTCCCTAGCCCTGACAACCACCAGTCTGCTTCTTGTCTCCATGAATTGATCTGTGCTGGATGTTTCATTAAACTGGGATCATGTAGCATGTAACCTTTTATATCTGACTTCTTTCAGCAAATAGTTTTGAGAATCATCCATGTTATAGCATGAATCAGCACTACATTCCTTTTAATGACTGAGTAATATTCCCTTGTTTGCCATATACCATGATTTGTTTATCTTTCTTTGATGAACGCTTGTGCTATTTCCTCCTTTTAGCTATTGTGAGTTGTGCTGCTCTGAACATTTGTGTGCATATATTAGTACCTATTTTCAGTTCTTTTAGGTTGATTTTTGGAGTGGAATTGCTGTATCCTAGGATAATTTCATCTTTGGAAGTTTTGCGGATCTGCCAAACTCCAACAGCTGCTGAGTTCCATTATATTCCCACCAGCAATGAATAAGGGTCCCTGTTTCTCCATATCCTTGCTAACATTTATTTTCCTTTTATTTACTTTTAAAAATAAGTATTGACTTAAGGTTAAGAAAATTTAAAGTTTACTAAAAACTGTTCTTTTATAAAGATTTGGGACAGCAATGAAAATCAAGTATGTTAACTCTTCTTAGAGTGGCTAATAAAGACCTTTATCAAGTAGAGAAACTTTAGGATACAAAACATGTAATTATAATAAATTTATAAATTTATTGAGTGAATGGTATAGAATTCAAAAGTTTTGATATCAGTTATATCTGGAATCTAATATAAGGCACAAATGAACCTTTCCACAGAAAAGAAAATCATGGACTTGCAGAATAGACTTGTGGTTGCCAAGCGGAAGGGGGAGGGAGTGGGGTAGTTGGGGAGCTTGGGGTTAAGAGATACAAACTACTGCCTTTGGAATGGATTAGCAATGAGATCCTGCACTGGGAACTAGGTCTAATCACTTGTGATGGAGCATGATAATATGCGAAAATAGAATGTGTGCGTGTATGTGTAACTGGGTCACCATGCTGTACAGTAGAAAAAAAATTGTATTGGGGAAATAACTATTAAATAATAATAATAGTAATAATAAAAGTTTTGTAACTTGGAGACTTGCAACTTTACATGAGAAATAAATGTTTTATGGGTTATTCTGCATTATAATGATAAAGTATTATATATGTGTTAGTAATCAAGTAACATGAAATATTACATATGCTTTTTATTAAAACTATGTAAAAATAGTTCACTTAACTATTTAAACTGCTGCAATTTATTCATTATAAAACAATTACATTACAAAGAATTTAGAAGTACATGAAAGAAAAAAAACTATTCTCAACTCCACTACCTTACTTGAATTAATTGTAGGATTTGACTGTATTTCCTTTTATCCTTTCAAACTTTATATATGCAGTATAGTTTTTTATTTTCATACATGCTTTCTATGCTAAGTGGCTTTTATATCTTGACTGACTGTATATTACATCTAGTTATTTTATCACAAGTATGAGACATGTTTAAAAATCTGTTGATTTACACTGGGGTAATTAGAAAAGAGCTCATGAAGGAGGTAGCTTCACCTTGTTGACCCCATACATAATTCATTTCTTGACTTTAGTGTCATTTTCTTAAAGAAATGCCTTCTCTGACTTCCCAGATTAGGGTAGATCCCTTTGTAATTCAGTCCCACATTGCTTATAGCACTGGTTTGTTATTCAAATAAAATTTGTATCCATTTTGTTGTTGTTGTTGTTGTTGTTGTTGTTGCTATTTCTTGGGCCGCTCCCACGGCACATGGAGATTCCCAGGCTAGGGGGTCCAATCGGAGCTGCAGCCACTGGCCTACGCCAGAGCCACAGCAACGCGGGATCCGAGCCGCGTCTGCAACCTACACCACAGCTCACGGCAACGCCGGATCGTTAACCCACTGAGCAAGGGCAGGGACCGAACCCGCAACCTCATGGTTCCTAGTCGGATTCATTAACCACTGCGCCACGACAGGAACTCCTGTATCCATTTATTTAATGCTCTCTTTCCATGGGCAGAATTATGTCTTTTCCCCTCTGAATTCCTTTTACTCAGACCAGTGTCTGATGTTTAATTGTGCTTAATAAGCCAGTTGAATGGGTGAGTGTATGAACACACAAGGAGAGGGAGCTGAGATTGAACATGTTTGCCGGGCGTGTTTGACAAATGCGTAGGCTTGGGAGTTAAAGAGTATTGATGGAGTGTCCTTCAGTTTCTGTGAGGATGGGAAGAAGGCTGGAGCAATGTCTCTGGAAGATGAACCTGGAAAGGGTTGTGTTATATTAAAACAGGTCATTTCCTGCAAAATTCAGGATTCAAACTTTTTTATGTCATTCCCTTATATATACATTAAGGTAATAATTTAAAATATTAACTATGTTAGATTCTGTCACCAATTTTGGAATGTTTCAAATAGGGATACAATATGATATAATCTATGCTTTAGCATGAAAATTTGCTATTGAGCTGCTCTGTGTTGTAGTAGAAAGTCCAGAGGAATATCAGTTAAGAGACGACTTGAATTACCAGGGGGTTGGCGATGAAGTCCTGAATCTAGGGTACTTCCATGGGAGCACATAGACAGAAGAGACATTCGCGGCATTGTTATCAACCAGGTTTAAAGAATCATTAACTGATGGACTTGGGAAAGAATTGTAGAGCCATGGGGTAAGTTAGGTTTATAGCATGAATTTAGCTGGTGTCTGTCTTCTTAGGCTAAAGACCATTGCATTTTATTTTTATCCATTTTACCTGAGATGCTGTCATAGATCTGCACCATAGGGTGGCAAAGCTTTTCTGTAAAAGGCAAAATAGTAAGTATTTTAATTTTCATGGGCAGTGTAGCTTCTGTCATAGTTATGCAGCTGGGCTATTGTTGTCCAGAAGTGGCCACAGACTCCGTGATAACTAGTGGTCATGACCATGTGCCAATACCACTTGGTTTATATAACAGTTGGATGTTCAGACTTAGCCCTTGGGGCTCTAGTTTGCTGACCCCTGGGTTATATTATTGAAGTTTTATTTCAGATGATGTTATTAAAGCACATGTGTGGGTTATGTGATTTCCTTTCACAAGGATCAGTCATTGGAAGTAGGACTATAGAAAGGGACATCGTATTTACTTAGGTGTGATGAGTAAATGTCTAATAAACAGGGCAGGGAAAAGATACAGCAGAAACTACCTTAAGAAGTTGATCAGGAAATTTAAGCTGGGTGGTGAAAGAAAGGTTGGTGGGATGTCAGAGGGAAACTAGGGACTTTATGAATGTTAAGGCTTCTTGGACATGAGAAGCGTAGAAAACTGTGGAATTTTAAGAGCTGTTTCTTAGAATAAAAACCTTGCAAGAGATAGGTCTAATCCTAACAGTTGTGTGGCCAGAATGTTAGAATGAAACAATGGAAATAGAAGAAAGATTCTAATGTAGAAATGAACAGTGAAATGTTTCTACTTTGGAATCAAACTGCCTGGTTGGCACCCTCTCTGTGTGATTTCTTTGAATTTGGATGAATTTTCACTCTTTTTCAGATCAACTTCAATTTTCTCATTTGAAAAAGAGCGTTAATAGCTACTTACAGGATTATTAAGAGACTATGTCTATTGAATGCCTAGCATGATACCTTATTCACCTTACTTCATAAATGGCAACTGTTTTTTATCATTATATTAATTTCATTTTATTTGTTATGTTATACTCTAACTTTCAAAGCTTTCAAAGCTTTTATGGATGGGACATCGGACTGGTAAGTTCTCTTCTATATCTAGGATTCCTTTTTTATTGATGGTATTCCAGGTTTCTAAGGTGATATTAATTGACTTCTCTGATTTCACATTTTTTAAAGTGTAGTATTTAGTTCCGCTTTTTTGAGGTAATAAATAATAATCTTATGAGGTTTATTACAAAACAATGTTATTAGAAAAATATGAAACTCTACCCTCCTTCATGATAGGCTTTAAATTAGATCATCAGTTTAGATTATGTCTGATGGTTCTACATCAAAACTATTGCTTCCATTGACGAAATTATATAGTTACCAGGGTCGATGATTGCTTTGCTTTATGTCAAGATAGTAAAGTGTTAAAAAAGAATCAGGCAGTGGGCCATGCAGAGTTAAAGTTAGGATTGCAGTTTTTGCAAATAACATTTTCTTAACTTTTTAAAAGAAAACTATTGAACATGAGCATATGAGTCTTTATACTAATTGTAATGCATTATTGTACCCCGTAATCTATGAGAGTGTTTACCTCTGCACTCTGCCTGTCCAGCTGTTGTCTTGAACAATTATCAGCGAGTTATTATTCCGGTATGAGCTGTGTCATGCTCGAAAGTGGGATGAAAAAAATGTTAATGAGCATGCATGAATGTTGGTTGATGAAGGTTAAGTGGTTGCAGATATGCTCTCTGCATTCTTTCCTGAGAGTGTTCAGACTGAGGCAATGGGTTCTGATGAGGGATTGCAAACAAATGGTGCTGATTGACAGTTTTTGATTGAGCATTAAAATGGTATCTAAAGGCAGATTCTGTGTTTCTACTGAACAATAGACAGTGTTGTTGACCAGTGCCGCACCACACTTCAACATATTTTTTTTTTACGATTTTAATTTTTTTCTATTATACCAGATTCGCATTCTCTCATTTTATATTACACATTATTTTAAGATGGGCCTGGCAGTGGTGGTATAGTTTTGAAAAAATTTACCATGTCTATTATGTACCTTTTAGACTAATAACTGCAATTTTAAGTATGATCAAATTATTGTATCTAATAGCTGTTCAGGTTGATGAGCATAGGCCAGTATTCATGAGCAGCATGATGATGAATCTTTGTGTTTTTCTGCATGTATTTTTAAATGAGGACCGAAGTGCCTTTTTCAGCATTTGTTATTTGTATGCTAATTAAAATTAGCTGTGTATATATTCTTTAGGACTCTTGAGTTGATTTTTTGCAAACATTGGTTTCACATGCTATATACGGAGCAAAAAATTTAAATACAGGGTTTTTTTTTTTTTTTTTTTTAAAGAAATGTCAGTGCAAAGAACAGTATGAAGCAGTGTTGATGAGGCTTTTTTTCTCATTGTTTTCTTCATTGTTGAGAAACCAGAACTTGGTGTTCCAGCTGGGAACAGGCTTTGTAGAATGTAAAATGTTACACAGATACTTGTTTTTAACCTTTTAGCTGAGAGGACAGCAGATAAGGATCTTAGTGTTTTGCATCTTATAACAGAAATGGAGAAAGTGGGGATGTTTGTTAAATAATCTACTTTGTAAAAGTAGGCTCTGTAGTGATCATTTTATCATTTAATAGGTGAAAAATTTGATAGCTAAACATAGTAGACTTAAAACTTTTGCCAATAGAACTGTCATTGAACATATTTAGGTGGTTTGTTGGTCATTGAGAAATACTTTCTTCATGTGCCCTATGGAGACAACACTCATTGCCTATTTAATATGAGTTTATTTCAGTAATAACCCAGAGTGTTAGTTTTAACTTTTTTACATAAGCATGTTTTTAGTTTAAGATGCTTGCTTTTTAAATTTAACTTATATGTTTTTAATTTTTTATGATAAAATTAATTCATTATTATTATAGAAAACACTCAGGCATGCGCCCTGAGTTCTGAAGGAAACAACAGGAATACCCACCTGTACCTCTTGGCACTGGCTCCCACATCTATTCTGCAGATCGATCCTCCTCTGCAGAAGAGGGCCTTATCTCCTAGCCCAGCAGCTTTGTGCTTAAGGACTGTTTCTCCACAGAGCTCTGTAATCCCTATTGTATTAAGTGCTTAAGTCTTCATGCTCCTGTGGCTTTTTTTTTCTGTCAGTGAGTGAAATTGGATATACAAATCATACTCCCTCAAGGCTAGCTACTTCTTAATACCATGCCTTATCCGCCATCAGCAATCAATGCCTCTGGTTTTGGTTATTGAATAAATCATGGCAAATCATGCAGCTCGGCTGACCAGCCAGCTGACCAGCCATCCATCCAAACAACACATAATATTAGATGCCTTCCCTGTGAAAGGTACTGTCCTATCTTCTGGGATGTTGTTCTGAGCAAAACATTTGTAAATCCTGCCTTCATGTAGTATGTTTTCATATGGAGAAGATAGAAAATGAAAAGGCAGATAAAAATAATGATAGTTTTTGAATGTTCTGTGAAAGTAATGGCAAGTTGTGACAGGGGCTAGAATGGAGAGGACGGTCATGGAAAGCCTCTGAGGTCATGGCATTTAAATGGAGACTCAAGGGAGTTCCCTTTGTGGCTCAATGGTAATGAAACCAACTAGTATCCCTGAGGACGTGGGTTTGATCCCTGGCCTTGCTCAGTGGTTTAAGGATCAGGTGTGGCCGTGAGCTATGATATATGATGCAGACTTGGCTCGGATCCCACGTTGCTCTGGCTGTGGCGTAGGCCATCAGATACAGCTCAAATTCTACCCCTAGCCTGGGAACTTCCATATGCTGCAGGTGTGCCCACCCACCCCCCCAAAAAAAAGAAAGAAAGAAAAGGAAAGAAAAGAAATAAATGATAAATGGAGACCCCAAATAAGTAGGAATTTGCCAGGCAAGGGATCAAGGGACAAGATGGCCACGTGTGAGAATAGCCTGTTAAAAATTCCTCAGGTTGGAAAGAATCTGTAATCTAGGATTCATCAAGTTCAGTATGGCTTGGCATGTTTTGTGAAGGGGAGAATGGCAAGAGATGAAGTTTGAAACCTGGATTATTGGAGAAATCTGAATTGTTCTGAAGGATGACTGATTTTTTTTTTGTCTGTTGTTGTTGTTGTTGTTTTTGTTGCTGTTGTTGCTATTTCTTGGGCCGCTCCCGAGGCATATGGAGGTTCCCAGGCTAGGGGTTGAATCGGAGCTGTAGCCACCAGCCTACGCCAGAGCCACAGCAACACGGGATCCGAGCCGCGTCTGCAACCTACACCACAGCTCACGGCAACGCCGGATCCTTAACCCACTGAGCAAGGGCAGGGACCGAACCCTCAACCTCATGGTTCCTAGTCGGATTCGTTAACCACTGCACCACGACGGGAACTCCGGATGACTGATTTTTGAATGCAGGAAGGGATGGTGATTCAGGGGAAGAATTGACACACTGTTGAATGCCTGCTAGTTCACCGCATAGGAGGGTTGATAATGATGATGATGGCTTTGCTGGCCAGGTGGGGTGGTGGCTGGTGTTACAAAGCTAGGAAGTGATCTGCTATGAGCCTAGGAAGATTGATGCTAAGGGCAAGTTCCTTTTAGAGACTTTGCCTCTCTTCCCTAAAAAGAGGTGAAAAGATCTATAGCCCTTTTATTTCTAACACAGAAGAGTTTGTTTGAAACAAATTAGTTTTTGACTCAATTATACATTAATAAATAAGCACATTTAAATAAATAATAAAAAGTCTCACTGGAAACAAATTGTGGGTGGCAGTAGAAATCAGATCTCTGACCCCTCTCTCCAAATTCCATCTTTTTTTTGTCTTTTTGCCATTTCTTGGGCCGCTCCCACGGCATATGGAGGTTCCCAGGCTAGGGGTCTAATTGGAGCTGTAGCTGCCAGCCTATGCCAGAGCCACAGCAACACGGGATCCAAGCTGCATCTGCGACTGACACCACAGCTCACGGCAACGCCGGATCCTTAACCCACTGAGCAAGGCCAGGTATGGAACCTGCATCCTCATGGTTCCTAGTCGGATTCGTTAACCATTGCGCCACTACGGGAACTCCAAATTCCATCATTTTAATTCTAGTTCCATGTAAGGATTGATTTCTGTCCTATCTCAAGAGATGTGTGATGATAATTTGTGAATTAAACCCTCCCGTTATTCAATTGCCTTATATGGGATAAGACTGAAAATGACTGGAATTCTGCCCTTTGGATTTTTACTAAACTTCTCTTTTACATTCTATGGAAAACTTAGGAGTGTATTTTACTATATTGTGTATACATATACAATTCTTACATTTATGTACATAAAATGACTCGGTGTGGGGGAGAGAAAATGAATGTGTTCTAGTCCTGTCCTGTTTAGTCATCTTTTAAGGCCCACACCTCATACCCCTTACTTGAAGATTTTCCTGATCTGTCTAGTCATATGTTATTCTTTTGGCTTCTCTGAACCTCCATGCATCTTTTTCCTTTATGGGCCTCATTTCTTTTAGTCATTCAAAATTTTACTAATTATTCATTAAACTCTTTTACTGGACTTTTGATTGGATGTATATCAAATGATGCTGACTTCTCCAAAACTTTTCACTTCATATAAATGATTATATTATTGTATAATTACATCTCTGAACATCTTAAGGCTCCAGCTTTAATTAAATTCTTTAAGAACAAGGATTATGTGTTACTTTCCACACCCTTTCACCAATAGCCTCAGTGCCTTCCAAGTGAGTGGAACTTAAAGATTGCTTTCAAAGGCATTCCCGTCATGGGGCAGCAGAAACAAATCCAACTAGGAACCATGAGATTGCAGATTAGATCCCTGTCCTCGCTCAGTGGGTTAAAGATTCAGTGTTGCCATAATCTGTGGTGTAGGCCACGGATGTGTCTTGGATCTGGTGTTTCTGTGGCTATGGTGTAGGCCGGCAGTTGTAGCTCCAGTTAGACCCCTAGCCTGGGAACCTCCATATGCCTTAGGTGTAGCCCTAAAAAGAGCCCCCCCCCCAAAAAAAAAGATTGTCTTCATAGTGACAAATGCATCCTTGGGGAGCTCCACAGTGACAACTGCTGCAGGTCCAATTGTTACTGCTGTCATAGGGCTCTCTGCCCTGGCTGTCCTCCTCCAGGAGGTGGAGTGAGCTGTAGCAAGAATGGTCTGGAAGCAAGCTGGAATCTGCTCTTGAATCTGCCACTAGGTAGTTATGTGGACTTAGAGGTTGGTTCTCTGGGCCTCATTTACATGTCTATAAAATCAGAGTTCATTTTACTTTATCATTTTTTTGGCCATGCCTGCAGTACGTGGAAGTTACCAGGCTAGAGATTGAACCTATGCCACAGCAGTGAAAACACTGAATCTTTAACCACTAGGCCACCAGAGTACTCTGTGCTCATTTTCTTTAACATTTATAAGCTACCAAAATAAATGTAACATTTTTTAAAATCTCTTCTGTCTAGGCTTAGTATAAGAAAAACTGTGCTAACAGTGGTAAATTGATCATATATATATTTTTTTCATAAGGGAATGAGATAATCACTTAGGCACATTTAAAAGTAGACATAAAGTTTATATACATATGAAAAAAAGTGTATGTATAAGGAGGTTCAATGTAATGATACTTTTGATAGCAAAAGTTTAGAAACAAGTACTCATCAATAAGGAAAAATAATAAATTATGTTATTGTTGAATTATGGTACCTAGGAGATATACTGTAAAGCTGTTAAAAAGAATTGTTAATCCATAAATATGAACATGGAAAAATATTAAGGGTTTGTTGCTTTGTGAAACAAGTAAATTGTAAAATAATAGATATGGTAGAAGCTAATTTGGTTAAAAAGGAAATAAAAATCCTAAACTCTTGTTCTGTATGCATGTACATACCTCTGTACATAAATGCAGTGCACATTTATTGTGCAGCCTTCTAGAAGACTACCAGCAGCAATTTTTGATAGCAGTAACTATTGTTACCAGTACTAGTTTTTTGGGAGTAACGTTTGTAGTAACATGTAGTTAAGGTAAAGGAACCTTCACTTTATGTACTGTTTTGTTTTTTTTTTTTTGAATCGTTTTATGTTGAATTTTAAAAATAAATTTCTTTTTCCTAGAGAACAGTTCCAGAATAACTGGGCAATTAGTTGGAATAGTCTGTTTAGTCTTAAAAAAAATCCTTATACATTTTATATATGTATTGTTTAACTGGAAAAATAGAAGGGCAACTTTGCCTTAGTCGACGTAAATGAATTCCCCAAATTGTAACAAAATATGTAAGTCATTTGTTTTATTTTTAAACAGTCACAACTTCGAAATGATCTTAGCTTTCTAAAGTGAAAGAAATTTTTGTCCAGTATGTTACAAACACAAGGTTCCATTAATTCAGTCAGCTGCATTCCGAAAGCAATGTATTTGATAGTTAATTATTCCAAATGGTGCCAGTGATCAAAAGGGACACCCATTTGTAATGCAGGAAATCTGTGTAGTGGTTGTCCTGAAGAATGTTTGCTGGAGTGTGAGGATAGAGTAATTGATGAAGTGAAAAGTTGCATATATCTTCCTCAGGCTTAGAAGGAGCAGCTCGTGAAAAGCTGGGAAAGCATTGTGAGTATTCAAATAACTAGGAGGACTAAGTATGGGGATAAGATTTTAAATTTGATAATTTGAGGTCAAGTACTTTGTGTCAATAGAAATGTGTAGTTTATATGTTTGGGGGCATTGGTATGTACATACTGGGAAGAAGTTTTTTTTGGGCAGTTTCTCTCACCTACTTAGGCTTCAAAGTTTGGAATATAATATTAGCTGCTATAAATATTTTTTTCCTACTAGAATTGCAGGGGGATTTACATCCAGTGTGAATTCCTCAATCAGTTTTTGAAAAGTCTGATGTAATTTAGCACATATTTCTGAAAATATGTTCACTAATGCTTTTAGCATTTGCACGACCCACACTTTCCACTTACAGAGCAAGATGGTCTTACAGGCGCCCTCAGTGGACTCTCCAGAGCTTGCCCCATGTTAGTGAAAGGCCACTGGGAGACAGTATGCTCTGAAGTTTCCAAACCCTCTTTGGTGTCTCTTCACTCCCTGGGCCCTTCTCCCCTAGACCACTTCTAACTGTAAGAGGAGGAGGGGAGAACACCCTCTACAATTGGGTCTAAAAATCTGATCCCCTTGGAGTTCCCGTCGTGGCGCAGTGGTTAACGAATCCGACTAGGAACCATGAGGTTGCGGGTTCGATCCCAGCCCTTGCTCAGTGGGTTAACGATCCGGCGTTGCCGTGAGCTGTGGTGTAGGTTGCAGACACAGCTCGGGTCCCGCGTTGCTGTGGCTCTGGCGTAGGCCGGTGGCTACAGCTCCGATTAGACCCCTAGCCTGGGAACCTCCATATGCTGTGGGAGCGGCCCAAGAAATGGCAAAAAATAAATAAATAAATAAATAAAATAAAATAAAATAAAAAATAAAAATCTGATCCCCTACATGTTCTCTCTTGGCTCATAAAGGACTTTTTTGTCTTTCCTGTGTCTAAGACTCTGTCCTGACCTTATATTCTGCACCTTTCCTTTCTGCCATTGATAGTAAGATCCTGTTCTCAGTGTTATGCAGTTAAAGGAAAATTCTGTTTAGCTTTTTTCCCTCTGAGTACTCATTCGTGCAATTGAACTACATCACTTTCAAGACTTTTGTCTCGCTGTAGATATTAACAGTTATCTAATTTTATATTCAGTGTTGAGGAATGACCTCTTATTCTATGTGTTATCTTTCCCCCAGAGGAAATAAATGCCATTGATCCTGAAATGGCAAGGCTATGGGAAAAAAATCTCAGGAAAGAAAAAAAATTAATCTCCGGTTATCATCTCCAGTTATTATTTGGCTCTCCTTTCTCTGCAAGGTAGCATGACTCTCTGCTTTTAATTCTGTTCAATTCTTATGTCATCACATTCACAGTTGCTATTGATGGGTGGACTAGTTAGGCTCTAAATGGCTGAGATGGTAAAGTTTCCAGAGTGGGATAAGCACCAGAACAGGAGTCCGGAATCCTGATGTGCATTTGGCAGACCCTTAGCCTCACTCAACTTCAGTTTTCTTATTGTAAATTGAGATTTTTATTAGATGATTTTTTTTACTATCCATTTTATCCACTGGGGGAAAAAGAGTTGGAAGCTTTCAGAAATTCAGGTAATCATTGGATATATGAAGTTGATGTTTCTAGCATGAAATAAAATAGTCCTATGAATAGAAACACTATTTATTAAAACAGTTTAAAAATTAGGAATTTTGACACGCAGCAGAGAGTCCCAATTAATAGGTGTTCCAGATGTCAAAAGAGTTGTTCTGTTTAGTGTTTCATTTCCTGTTCTGCATTGACTTGTTGGTATATTGTCTTTTGATCGTTAACTTTTACTGTGTGACATATTCATGAAGCATTAAACTTGGGAGGGTTTTTAATTAGTAAGGTTAGATAGTTTACGATAAGCAATATTTCAGTTCCTATAAAGAATCTTCTCCACTAAGATGTTAATGCAGCCCTGCTCAAGTGTCAGGTGGCCCAACATAATTGTGAAGTAGTTGAGTTTAAAGTAAGATTCTCTAATAAGATTTAAACCACGGCATTTCCATTAATGAAAGGTTTCTTGCCTTCCCCTTTCACAGAATGGTTCTCTTAAGTACGTTCTTTTTTTTTTAACAGCACATTTGGTTAGCCTGCTAAAGGTAAGATGTTTTTTCAGGAGGCAGGCTGAAAGACATTGGAAATTATGATTTTATAAAAAGCCTGACTCTTAGACATTGGAAAGAAGGGGGAAGTGTTGCTCAAGTTCAATTATTAGGATTTTTGTTGGCCTTTGGGATTTCAGAATCCAGGTCAGCCCTCCTTTTCTTTTAGTAAGGTATACCTATAGGGATCCACAGCACAGGAAGATAAAGCACCATTTTATTAAGGTGGCTTTTGTCTGAATGTACTAAGTAGGACTCTGGTCTAAGTAAGTGGTTTGAGGCCAAGAATCCCATGCTATACTTTATCCAGGAACCAGCCACCCAGGTAGGGCAGCGAGCAAGTTGATGAGAGGGTCAGTTCCAGTGCTGGAAAATGTCAGGCTGTCTAACTGGTGGCAACTCTTGCAAAAGGAAGTCAAAGGTGAGAGGACTACGCTCTATGCCTAACCTTATAAAGTGTTCAAATAAGAGGAAGGCAGGAAGAGGAATTAGACATCCTTTTGTGTAAAAGTCCACTCTTGCTTCCTCAGTTACCATCTCTGGCTATAGAGTAGTTGACTCAGGCTACTGTATTTTTAGGAATTTGAGAGCTAGGCTATGACATTCAAGAAAATGGAAATGGGATTAGGCACTTTGAAACACTGAATTGCCCCCAAATTAAATTCCTTGTATAATTTGGAGAGAGCATCCAGAGGGAGGGGTAAAGGAGGACGAATTCTTGTGTAGCAGTGTTATCTGTGCCCTTAGATAAATGTAGTCAAACCATTGTGTATGTGTGGAGATATTGTGCAGTGAGTAAGTACCATCTTGGCCTCACCAGCTCTTGGGAAAGTGGCAGAAAATATGCATTTTATTTTATTTTTAAATCTTACTGGAGTATAGTTGACTTAAAATGTTGTATTAGTTTTAGGAATACAGCAAAGTGAATCACTTATACATGTACCTATATCCATTCTTTTTCCCCATATTGATTATTATAGACTATTGAGTAGATTTCCCTGTACTATATACAATAAGTCCTTATAAATTATGTTTTATGTATAGTAGTATCTATATGTTATTCCCAATCTCACATGATATTTGTCTTACCCTGTCTGACCTGCTTCACTTAGTATGATAATCTCTAGGTCTATCCATGCAGCTGCAAGTGGCAATATTTTTTTTTTTTATTTTTTTAACATCTGAGTTTTATATATATATATATATGCCACATCTTCTTTATCCATTTCTTTGTCGATAGTCATTTTGATTTCTTCTGTGTCTTGGCTATTGTAAATAGTGTTGCAATGAGCATTGCGGTGCATGTATCTTTTTTTTTTTTTTGTCTTTTTTGTCCTTTTAGGGCTGCACTCGTGGCATATGGAGGTTCCCAGGCTAGGGGTCTAATCTGAGCTGTAGAAGCCAGCCTATACCACAGCTCATGGCAACGTTGGATCCTTAACCCACTGAGTGAGGCCAGGGATTGAACCCCTCAACCTCATGGTTCCTAGTCAGATTCGTTTCTGCTGCACCACGATGGGAACTCCTTTTTTTGATTTAGAATTTTTTCTGGGTATATGCCCAGGAGTGGGATTGTTGGGTCATATGGTAGTTCTATATTTAGTTTATTAAGGAGCCTCCATACTGTTCTCCATAGTGGTTGCACCAATTTACATTCCCACCAGCAGTGTAGGGGGGTGTTTCCACACCCTCTACACCCTCTCTAGCATTTATTGTTTGTAGGTTTTTTGATGATGGTCACTCTGACTGGTGTGAGGTGATACCTCATTGTAGTTTTGATTTGCATTTCTCTAATAATTTGTGATGTTGAGCATGTTTTCATGTGCTTTTGGCTATCTGTCTTCTTTGAAGAAATGCCTGTTTAGATCTTCTGCCCAAGTTTTGGTTATTATTATTATTATTATTATTTTTTTTTAGGGCCACAGCTGTAGCATATGAAAGTTCCCAGGCTAGGAGTTGAATCACTGTGGCTGTCAGCCTACACCACAGCTATAGCAACACCAGATCTGAGCCACGTCTACAAACTACAACACAGCTCATGGTAATGCCAGATCCTTAACTCGCTGAACGGGGCCAGGGATTGAACCCACATGCTCATGGATACTAGTTGGGTTCATTACTGCTGAGCCAAAATAGGAACTCTGAGGTTTTTTTTTTTTTTTTATGTACAACTGTGTGAAATGTTTGTGTATCTTGGAGATTAATCACTTGTTGGTTGCTTCATTTGCAAAGATTTTCTCCCGTTCTGTGAGTTGTCTTTTCATTTTGTTTGTGGTTTCCCTTTGTCGGCAAAAGCTTCTAAGTTTAATTAGGTACCATTTGTTTGTTTATGTTTTTATTTTCATTAATCTAGGAGTAGATACCAAAAGATATTGCTGAGATTATGTCAAAGAGTGTTCTGCCTATGTTTCCCTCCAGGAGTTTTATAGCATTTGGCCTTATGTTTAGGTCTTTAATCCATTTTGAGTTTATTTTTGTGTATGATGTTAGAGAATGTTTTAATTTCCTTTTTTACATGTAACTGTCTGATTTTCCCAGGACTGCTTTTTGAAGAGGTTGTCTTTCTTCTATTGTATATTCTTGACTCTTTTTTCAAAGATTAGTCTACCATAGTTGCTTGGGTTTATCTTTCAGCTGTCTGTCTTGTTCCACTGATCTATATTTCTGTTTTTGTGACAGTACTACACTGTTTTGATGATTGCAGCTTTGTAGTATAGTCTGAAGCCAGAGATTCTGATTCTTTCAACTCCATTTTTCTTTCTCAAGATTACTTTGGCTGTTTGTAGTCTTTCGCAAATTCATACAAATTTTAAATTTTTTTGTTCCAGTTCTGCAAAGAATGTCATTGATAGTTTGATAGGGAATGCAATTGACTCTGTAGATTGCCTTGGGTAATATAGTCATTTTGACAATATTGAGTCTTCCAACCTAAGAGCATGGTTCTTTCTACCTATTTGTGTCATCTTTGATTTCTTTCATCAAGAGTCTTATGGTCTTCAGAGTATAGGTCTTTTGTCTCTTTAGACAGTTTTCTGATTTTTCATAGTTAATGTATAGGGATGCAAGAGCTTTTTTTGTATTAATTTTGTATTCTGCAACTTTACTGAATTCATTGATGAGCTCTAGTAGTTTTCTGATAGCATTTTTTAGGATTTTCTAGGTATAGTATGTCGTATAATCTGCAAACTGACAGTTTTACTTCTTTTCCAATTTGGATTTCTTTTATTGCTTTTTCTTCTTTGATTGCCATAACTAGGACTTTCAAAACTATATGAATAACAGTGGTGATAGTGGACATCCCTGTCTTGTTCCTGTTCTTAGCAGAAATGCTTTCAGTTTTTCATCAATGATGTTAGCTGTGGGTTTGTCATATATGCCCTTTTTGTGTTGAGGTAGGTTCCCTGTATATGCATTTTCTGGAGAGTTTTTTTTTTTTTTTTTGTCAAAAATGGGTGTTGGATTTTGTCAAAAGCTTTTTCAGCATCTATTGAGATGATTATATGGCTTTTATTTTTCTAGTCTTATGAATACTAGTTTTGATGTCTTATTTGTGTGTGGGTGATTTTCTACTTCTGTGTTTGCCTTTACTGGTGAGCTTTCCCATTTATATTTTTATTGTTTCTAATTGTGGTCTTTTCTTTTCCGCCTTTAATATTTTTAGTATTTGTGGTAAAGCTGGTTTGGTGGTGCTGATTCTCTTAGCCTTTGCTTGTCTGAAAAGCTTTTGATTTCTCCATCAAATCTGAATGAGAGCTTTGCTGGGTATAGTGTTCTTGGCTGTAGGTTTCCTCTTCAACACTTTAAATGTATTGTATGACTCCCTTCTAGCCTACAGAACTTCTGCTTAAAAATTAGCTGATAACCATATGTGGGTTCCCCTGTATGTTATTCATTGCTTTCCCTTCTCTGCTTTTCAATATTTTCTCTTTGTCTTTAATTTTGGTCAGCTTGATTAATATGTGTCTTGGAGTTATTCTATATAGTATTCATTGTGTTTCCTGGATTTGAATGACTGATTCCCATGTTAGGTAAGTTTTTGGCTATAATCTCTTCAAATATTGTCTTAGGCCCTTTATTTCTCTTTTCTCCTTCTGGGATACGTATGATGCAAATGTTCATACTTTTAATGTTGCCCCAGAGATCTCTTACACTGTCCTCATTTCTTTTCATTCATTTTTCTTTATTCTTTTCTGTGGCAGTGAGTTCTACTACTGTGTCTTCTAGGTTACTTACTCTTTCCGCCTCAGTTATTCTGCTTCAAGTTATTCTAGAATATCTTTCATTTCAGTTATTGTGTTGTTCATCTTTGTTCTTTAAATAATCTAGCTCTTTGTTAAACATTTCTTCTTGTAACTTCTTGATCTGTGTCTCTGTTCCTTTTTTGAGATCTTGGGTTATCCTATCATTACTCTGAATTTTTTTTTTTAAGGTAGATTCCCTATCTCCTCTTCATTTAGTTGTTTTTGTGGGTTTTTAATCTTGTTCCTTTGTCTGAAACATAGTTTTCTGTCCTCTCATTTTGTCAAACTTTCTTTGTTTGTTGTCTCCTTTCTGCAGGTTGCAAGATTTTAGTTCCTCTTGTTTCTGGTATTTGCCCCCTGGTGGGTGAGGTTAGTTCAGGTGGTTGTGCAGGCTTCCTGTTGGGAGGGACTGGTGCCTACCAACTGGTTGATGGAGCTGGCTCTTGTCCCGCTAATGGTCAGGACTGTGTCAAGGAGTGTGTTTAGAAGTATTTGTGAACTTGGTATGACCTTAGCAGCTTGGCTGGGTTTAATATTTTTTTGGCGCATGGGTTGTTTTTCATATGGATGCCTGCTACCTCTTTCCTCAGTGTATGCTAGCTCAGTCTGGTGGAAAGGGGCCCCAAAGAGGTCAGGTTCAATGAGTGCACCTGGACAGAACCCTTCCCAGTGCCCACAGAGGCTGGGGCCTGCATGTGGAAAAAGGTCGCACTGGTGCTTAGCGCCTCTGGTGCCTCAGTCTCTTCCTCAAACATTCCTGGTTGTGGGGCTCCATCCTTCAGTCCCAACAGGCTGCCTCTGTACAGCCTACTGCAGTTCTCTCCCTGGGTCTGTTCTCTAAGCCCCACATTCCAGCACCCGGCCTCCACCTGTATCGGTGGTGATAAACCTCAGGCTTGGCCTTGCAGGGCAGTGGCATGGACCATATGTGTAGATCTCATTCTGTCCCTCCTGCTACAGACTGGCTGCTTGGTTCTGATCCTCCAAAGCCCCTTTCCTGGCCCAGATGATCTCTCTGCTGGTAAGGGTTTTCCACCCAGTGCAGGAACCTCCTATCCCCTTCTTCCTCTTCCCCCAGGTGCTGAGCCCCACCTATTTCTTCTTCTTCTCTCTCTCTTTTTTTTCTTTTTTCTTTTTTTCCCCTTCATTCTACCCAGTTACATGGATATCCCGCTTGTCTTTTCAGGTGTTTGAGTTCTTCTGCCAATGTTTAGTAGGTGTCCTGTGAGGATTGTTCCATTTGTAAGTGTATTACTCATGTATTTGTGGAAGAGATGAGCTCCATGCCCTTCTTCTACTCTATCCTGTCTTCCATTATATGCATTTTAAATGATCCCAGCATACTCTGTTTTATGAATTTGGTGATAAATTAGATTTCTGTCTCTTCATTCAAAATATTTTTGACTGATTTATTTCTACATACATTTTTAAATCAAAACGTTATTTTTAAAAGAATGGTTTTGAAATCCAACCTTAATAAGAGTTCCTGTTTTTAAAATTGTTAATTTACATAACATAAAATTTTAGAATTTCAGTTATTTGGAAGCATACAGTTCTATGGCATCAAATACATTCACATTGCTGCACAGCCATCACCATCATCCATCTCTAAAACTTTTTCATCTTCTCCAACTGATACTTTATGCCCATTAAACACTAACTCTTCATTTTTTTTTTGTCTCCCCCAAGAAGATCAGTTTTTAAAACATTTCCCCATGCTCAGTATAACATGTATTCTACTAGCCCTTCCTTGACCCCTTCCCTATAGTGGGAGACATATATGGGACATTTGTGTTGGATCTAGGGGAGGAAATGTAGGGGAAAACAGGTGTGTACATGAGCCAGAGTTTTATATGGCTGTCTTGAATCTATACAATATGAGATCTCATGTGAAGCTACGCAAATATCAAAAGGCAAAATGGAGAAAAAAAAAAGGCAGTTTGAAATTCAGGTGCTTATGGGAGAGAAATTAGCACAAAGCAGTTGATTCTAGAAAAGACACCAGACTAATAATGAAGCTCTCTTTAGGTTGGGCAACTAGAGACCGAAGCGATGTGGAATACGGGCAGCATACTGGAAGACCGAGGAATAAAGAAAGATTCAGTACTGAAAAATTGGGGAAATAACTTGAATTTTAACTGAGCTATCAGAGGTAAAATTATAAAATCAGAGGGACAGGATAATGGCTTATCAAAAAGGCTGTATCATCTTCCCCATACTGGCTTAAACACACACACGCATATGCACATGCATGCATGCGCACACACACATACACTCTAAGGCTTTTTTTGATCAGAGATGACATATGTACCCCTTTTCCAAGGCAGTTCTAAACCCATAGTTGGATACAAGTCCAAGGTTTTAATGGTAGAGGTGGAGTACCAGAGTTTCATTTTTCTAACACTAAATTGTGAATCTGAAATTTTTTTGATGTTCTACACTGATTAATTTTTTGCAAAAATACAAAATGCTGAAGAATGTAAGCATGTTTTCATTGGATAGAATTATGTTTGTTTTAAAATTCTGCTTCTTAAACCTGAAATTCTTTCTCAATATTTTGTTATAATGGTCATTTTTATGTTTGATCACATTTATTCTGCCAAGGTTTACATAACTGCTCAGGCCATTTTGATGAAACTCTGTGTTATATTTTGCCTGCACACTGATACACTAGGGATGATCTGCTCCCTATTTAATATGGGATTGCTTTTTATCTGTTAGTTAATATAATTTATTGTTACTTTTTCTATTCCCAGGTTGCTTAGCACTGTGTGTACAAATACTAATAAGTTGGCTTATTAAGTCTTTCCATTCTTCAGCATGCTAGATATCCTGAATTACCTGTGTCCTCATTTGGATTTAATCCTTCTTTTAAATTAGGAATGTACACTGAGTTCTTATTCTTTTTATAATAGGTTTTTTTTTCCCCTTCAGTAGATTCTCCCGTGTATGCATTAGCATGTCGTGCATTAACTTTCAGTCTTTGCTTTGTAATTTCTTTTAGCAGAGATATATTTTTACTTTCTAATATCATCAGAGGATATATGAGAGTAGGTTGGACTGGCAAAAACAATAGTTAGAAAAATTATTTTTTATGAATACACACAGTATTTCATGACTAGGAAACAGCAACATTCAGAAAAAATTCATAGGGAGCAGGTGCCTGAAAGATTCCTTGTAGTGGGGAGATTTTGAAGATACATAGTAACAAATTTAGGGATTTTTTTTTTTTTGTAAGAAGTTATGATGGGCCAGGAAAGATCATGTGATGGTAGACCTCAGTTTTCTTGTACTGGGGTATTTAACTTTTCCCTAATTCCTTTTACTTTCTTCCTATATACCTGTGGTTTATTCAATCAAAACTTATCTCAATTATAACTAATTTAATTAAAACTATTAACTCTAAGATGTACATGGTAAATAGGCTTAACTGTCTTGGGGCTGTTTTTCTCCCCAGTGCATAGCTCATTTAAAAAGTTGTTGAATATGTGATTTTTAAGTGTCTTGATATTTTATTCGGTTTGAAATCCTACTTTTATGCAAAGTCTTTGGTCATGAAGGGGTGTTTACACACAAGGGAACCTGAAGAAAGTGGTTCTTTTAGTTTGTAGCGATAATACTTTTGAGATGAACAAAATTGCTAGTTTTCTGTGATTGCAATACCTCTTAGAGATCAAGTAGTTTTTTATAACATGTCTTGATCGGTTTGTGTTTTCCTATAGGAAAAGAGATGAGGAAAACAAATACTTGTACTTCATGTATGTAGAAATCACTATCATTTTGAAGCGTTTGTTTGAAGTTTTTTATAAAATATATTCTCAATGCCTTAATAATCCTTTTGTACCTGTATTAATGGTTAACAACAGCAACAACAACAAAATCTGGCGATAGCCCTAATTAAAGGCTTATCGAATAATGAAATCCTTCTCCCTTATCCATGTAGGACTTGAGTAGTAGAGAAAAGTCCTTCAAGATTATTTGTTTTATGACCTTGCCTTCTAATCACATAAAGAGAAATACGCATTTTTTTTGCTATGCTTTTGATGATTGCTGTGGTTGAAATAATGTATTTTTCTTTAGTGCTTTACATTTTATTTAGTGCTTCAGCTGCTCTTCTTATATGTTATATAATTCTTAGTCTTGAATTGCCAAACAGACATCTTTTTGCTAGTAAAATGCTCTGATTAGTTATGGCAGTTGTATATTAATATTTGAATAGAAAAATAACCTGTTTCTCCTCTGTTTACTTTCTTTGTAGTTAGGTACATAGCCATTTATTTATGTGCCTAGAAATATTAAAACTGGCTTTGACAGATCAGATATGACTAAAGCTATTCATACAATTATGGTTTTCAATGCCAAAGCATTTACTTTGATATTTTGCCAAGGGGATATTACGAACTTAAAAAATACTAATTTATTCCAAGTTTTCGCTTTCTTCTGTGTAGTCTGTACCTTCTGCCTTCTAGCTGCCTAAATCTTCTTTGAAACCATGTCATCCTATTGCAACCACCAAAGTAGTAACTCTAAGAAATCTTTTCTTTTCTCAGCCCTGAGACTCCCAGGTCCACAGAATGTAGTTGAATATCCGAACCTTGTCCTAAGGGAGCATCCGATGAGAGTAGTGACAGGTGAATTCCTGACTTTCCCTTTGGAATTCCAGTTTTTTCTCATAGCTTTGAATTCTGCTCATTGTATTCAGGAGACCAAGCATTTCTCTTCTTTCCCCAGGTCCACACACCACCTCACTTATTCTCCCAGGGAACATGTGCAGCAAGGGAAAATTCTATAACCTGTAAAGATGAACCTTAGAGAGTTACCTTTCTCTTATGTGCTTGATCCAAGACTGCTTTCCTCCTGTAAATTTGCCCTGCCCCAGGGCTGCTCCAGACCTGTGGTGTGGTGGTCAGGGTTCTTGTTTGGGACCTGGTCACAGCAGAGCCCTTTGTGTGCCCTTGGGCAAGTAACTCATTTTCCGAGCTTAGGTTTCCTCATTGATAGAATGAGGTGGTTAAATGTCATATTCAAAGGCTCTATGCTTCTAAATTTTCTACCTTATAAATTTTGACACTCTTTATTGGCCTTGTAGAACCTCAATAATTAGAAAGCAAGGAAGAAAAACAATCACAATTATGCAAATTATTTCTAAATTATAGCTCTCTCCCCACCCCCACCTTTTATCCTATTTGAAGGGTCGTGGTAGGCCCCAGTTTTCATTTCCTAATTATATGATTTATGTTTGCTTTATTTCTGTAATTGAGATGATTTTTATTGGCTTCTTTCAGTGTCACAGAGAATGGTCATTTAATCAGGTATACTTCCTTTTATTCTCTGAAGGCTAGTGTTATTATACTCCAATGAACCAAAGGTAATTTATTTTAAACATATAACAGAAAATTTAATAGCATTTATGTTAAATGAGAACCTGAAAAAAACGCTTAGTACTTTAAAAAAATGATATCCTAAGATACATTTAACCAGGAAGCACTACCAAAAATAGAATAAAAAAATTATTAGTAGCATTTACTGATATAAAATACTCAACTATAGAAAGAGAGAACTTATTACGTTTTTGTGCCTCTGCTAGCTACTTATACATTTAGAACTCTATATTCTAGGGTTTTTTGTTTCTCTTTTTTTCATTGGTTAAGTAATGTACTATAAAATTTATGTGGAATCTTATTCCTAAAAAAGTCACATTTTTAATCATTCTGATTAGAACACAACAGAAAATGAACTGGAATAGGATGTAGAACCACATACCATGGAACTATGGTTTTTTAATGGAAAATTTCGTATGAAAGAAAAAGATTTTGAAAGAGGATTTTTAATATAATTTTGCTGCTATTTTTGAAACTTTGAAAATAGAAAAAGAATAAAGAGAAAATGTAATTAAAAAAGACTTTTTCAGTTCATGGCTCTCGGCAACATGGAAAGTTTTGTCATCTTTGACTTCATTCTGATATAAAACCCTTATAAAATGCGGCATATGCTGTGTTAGTGGTCAGAACCATTCTTGAGCAGTATTAATCTTCTCTTGGAAAAATGCAGCCTTACTCAACATCTCTAGGAAGTAAGATTAAATACAGACTTCTAATGGCAAGAAAGCGAGCTCACAAGTTATAGATGGCACTAATAATCTGACTTTATGATTCATCTTATACTTGAGAAAAGCCAGTCTTTTAGTGAAAGTGTATTGGTACTGGGTTTAGAAGAGGAGCTGCATCAGTGGCTGGGATGAGACTAAAATTCATTCTCCTCTGGTCTCCAGAACTGTGGTCATGGTCACATACTCTGATTCTTTTTCCATGTTGCTGTCACTGCAGGGGGTGGGGAGGGTTAGAGGAAAATGATTATGATTTCACTTCATTCTCACAGGTCCTACATTCTAACTGGTCCCGGTGTTCCCAGTCAGAGATGAGGGATGTAGGCTACAGTAGGCTCAGTGACTGGTCCTTGGTGGGGTGGAGTGGGGTGGGAGTGGGGTAGGAGTGGGGATACAGAACCTGGTGTTGAGATTCCAAGCCTGGATTTCCTGCAGAACCCTTTCCTCTCTTCTGGCTGGTATTCCACAGAGATACTGTCAGCATGGGTAACTGAAATAGGATTTTATATAACAATTTCCTTTCCACTGAATAGCCTCCTTTATTCTTATTCCTCTTTAATACATCTTATTGTCGCCAACATATATATCCTGCTTTATCAATGATCTTTATATAAACATTTTCACTGGTTTTACTCTGATTTGTGGTAGTCCATTATCTGGCTGTCTTTGTTTTTTCCCCAGGAGTACTTTTCATTATTTTTCAGTTTGAAAGATTTTATCCAAATCAATCTACTTGGATAATAGACTTATTATCTGGATTCATATCAGCATAAACATATTTCCACCTTGATTTTTGTTTTGAATCCTTTTGTTTTCTGTCTTAGAAAACTCTGCTTCTTTCTATCCCTTTACCTGTATTCTGCTCACTATTTCAATTCTATCTTTTCTCAACCATCCTTTGACTATATGGTAGCAGAGAAGAGAGGAAAAAAAACATGATTTTATTGAATTATGGGTATGGTAATATGTTAAACTCAGTAAGAGACATTAAACATTTTTATAAAAAATTGAATTGGGAGTTCCCATTGTGGCACAGTGAAAATGAATCTGACTAGTATCCATAAGGATGCGGGTTTGATCCCTGGCCTCCCTCAGTGGGTCGGGGATCCCTCGTTGCTGTGCTGTGGCATAGGCCTGCAGCTGTATCTCTGATTCTACCCCTAGCCTGGGAACTTCCCTGTGCCATGGGTGCAGCCATAAAGAAAAAAAAAAAAATGGATAGAACTGTTTAAATTTGCTTCAGTCTTTGATTTGCGAGTTGACGTGATCAAGATTTCACAACTAGTGGAAAGAATATTAGGGTCAAAGTGTAGTGATCCTCATTCTCTTATCAGATCTGTTGCTGAGAGATTCTTACCCTCAGCATTATTTTTCTCATGATGATGATAGTAGTTACAGAAATAGTATGACTCTTATGAGAATTGTATAAGGAAGTACAGCAGAAAGTGTTCAATCCAGTGCCTAGAAGATGTTTAGTCAAGTTATTGAAAATTTAAATTTCTTTGACTTTTTTCTTTTTGTAGATTAGAAAATGTTTCAAAATGTAACAAAAATACTGTTGAGAAATAAACTGTTTTTTTTTTTTTTTTAAATTAGAATCATCCCTTTTCTTGGGTATAAAGATAGGAAAATAAAATATATACATTTTCTAAAAAGTAAAAGATTGCTATATGGGTTAGGTTGGTTAGGAAAGGCAGTCCACTAATGTAATTTTTATTACCCCTCATCTGAAAATTTTAACTAATTTAAAAAGACAAGGAAAAGGTTTAAATTTTAGGAATACAGAGACAAATTCATCAGTATTTGCTGACATCTGGAGAACCTATGACAGTCAGTAAAATAATTACTAAGACTGATACCTGTGTCTCCTTTCTAGGTCTCTCCTCTGTTCGTCTAGCTGCCTCTTGTACATGACCATTTAGATATGTAATAGCTCCTCAAACTGAAGGTGTTTAAAACTGGACTAAATTAGAAGTGTTCCACATTCGTTGCTGAATTGAATAAATAACACCATCATCATCTGCCTGGTTGCTTCAGCTGTAGTATCCCCTTCTTTCTCCTTTAGGTTGCAGGTACATACATACACACATGCGCGCGCACACACACACACACACACACACACACACACACACACACACGTATACATACAAGAAACATTTACTGAGCTTCTCTGTTCTAGGCTTTGTGCTAAGTATACAATGGTGAACAACGTTCCTGCCTCTGAAGACTTGCTTTGTAATGGGGGAAGAGAGACAATATCAAATTTATGATATGTGAGGAGTAAGTGCTTTGGAAGAGAAAAAAGGGCAGAGTGATGATAATAGGGAATACTGGGTAGATGTGGGGTTCTATTGTTTATAAGGCAGTAAGGGAAGTAAACCTTTTCTATAAAGGTTTAACAAGAGTCTTCTGCTGCACTGTGTTGAAGAGACTGCAGTTGGTTAAGTTTGGAAATAGGAAGACTAGTTAATAAGTGATTGTGATCAATGTGAGAAAGGATGATAGCCACAAGCAGAGGAGTGTAGTAGCCAGGGTGAGGAGTGCTTATTTTAGAGTTAGAATTGAGGGGATTCACTGATGGATTAGATGTAAGTTTGGGTTAATAGGAAGAAGGATGACTTTTGCCGCTCTTTAAATTCACCTTCAGTAGGTTTATTTTTTTCTAAAATTCACTTCTTTTGATGTCTCTCATACTTAAACCTTCAGTGGCTCTGTGTTGCTCCAAGGATAAAAGCCAGAATTGTTTTTGTGGCTTAAAAAGTCTTGCCTGGGGAATACCCTGGTGGTGCAGTGTGTTAAGGATACAGTGTTGTCACTGCTGTGTCAAGGGTTTGATCCCTATCCGCTGGAATTTTTGCATGCCACGGGTGCGGCCCAAAAAAGTCTTATATGATCTGGTGCCTGATAAATTTCTGATGTCATTTATTTCCACCCAATATTCTCTGCTCTACTTCTTCTTCTTTCTGTGCCCTTCAAGTTCTTGCAGAACCTGAAACGCTATCCTATTATCTGTGTCCTTCCTTCCCCTACCCTAAAACTTTCTCATCTGCCTAACTCCTCTTCTCTTTCTAGGTTTTACTTAAATATCACTCATTCCATGAAAACTGTCCCTGACAAGGATGAGTTAATCTTCTTTGGTTCTTTCCCAAACACTGTCACTATATATATTATAATGGCTATGTACTTTGCAATTACCTTGATTGGTCCTTAAGTTCTTTGAGGCCAAGATGTCTCCATTTTATTTAGCACAGTATCTGTATTATCTAGCATAGTGTCTTAGTTGGTGCTTAGTAAATATTTCTTATTTGAAAGAATAAATATGTAAAGTGACTGATTATAAAGCATATATGCAAAATGCAGCAAAGTTTCTACATTCCAGTAACTAGATACAAAGTATACTGGGGAAAGGTAGAATTAACCAATAAGCCTGGAAACCTAGAAGTGTAATAGACATAGTTAGGAAACCTAATATTAACAGTAAACAAACAAGATGCCTATGCAGAATGTGCTGTGTTAAGTTGAAAAATTATAGACACGTCATGTTCATGATTAGGAAGTTTGGAAATTGTCAACATATCAAATTTCCCTGTATCTGTTTACAACTGCCTGGCAATTCAAATACAATTCAAATGGATTTTATTTTTGGAACTTTGAAATTTCTCTAAGGTTCATATGGAAAAATAAATGAGAAAAGTGGAAAAAGTTTAAAAAAGAGAGAAAAACAATATGAACAGCCAATTAATAAGGTGTATTCTAAATCCTACAGTGCTTAAGACAGAATGATTATAGCACAAGAGTGGTACATAAAAAAATGGAGCAGAATTAGAAGCCCAGATAAACAAGTACAAATAAAAGTGTAATGTAAAATCAGTTGAGAAGGATGGTTGATTTTTCCTAAAACTATAATTAGTTAATAAATATTTTGAAAAGTATAAAATTTGATCCCTATTTCATACTTTGTATCAAAACATGTAGTTATAATTAATTTCTTGTATTAAAAGAATGTAATTATAATGTGCTATCTTATATATGAACATGTTTTTTGAAGTTATTTTTCCTCAACATTAGTGATTTATTTGTTCATATCTAACCAAAGAATTTGCTCTATTCTTTGTTATATAGGTACTAATTTTGTAAAGATTACTGACATTCATCAGAAGTGCTGTTCCATACGCAAAGGAGAGGAAAGATAACAGGATGACTTTACTGGTTACAGCTGTTAACCTTGACCATGTACTGTGCTGTAACTGTAGTTCATGTATTGTTGTTTAGCTTGATATTTTTATTTACTTAATTTTTTCACAAGGATAGAGAGGTTAAATACATTTGCTGATTTTTAAAAGCTTAGATAAAATAAGTTGAGTATCAAAATTGGAATATTTTTCAAAGATTTTGAAAACAAATTGTAATTCTACTCTTCTAGTTTTATATGAGCTATATTTTTAAATAAACAAGATGTATCAAACATAAAACAGCTCTGGGTTGTCTTTGTTCAGAGCTCTTAGAGCTTACTTCTTAACCTATGCTAAGTATAAGTACATTAATTTTTATAACTGTGTACTGAACACTATTCAAATGAGCTAACTATACTTACTCTTCACCCCGTGGTACTGATTTCCATAGTGCACATCAGCTTTATTCTTGTTCTTTCTGTTAGACCTTTAAATATTTATTCTTAGTAGTTTTTCTAGAAAAAGAGCCTCCAGTCCCTGTCTGAAATAGTTTAGGTCTTGGGATACCTGTTATTCTCTTATTTTTATAACAATATGATTTAAATGATTTTTATCTTTTTTAGATTCTTTGATGACAAAGTTCATGTCCTGTCTTTTGGCGATTGAGTGCCTTATTGCCCTTAACATGGATCTATCCTTGGTTTTACAGAGAAAAGAGAAGAGGAAGATTTTGATGAGAAGAAAGCTATTAAGAAAAAAATTAAAGAACTTAAATTTCTGGATTCTAAAGTTGCCCAGAACCTTTGTAAGTATTAGATTTCAATACTATTAAATTAGCAAAATATACCACTGAACACACTGGTTCCTTTAATTACTTCATTTTCTTTATGACTTATTTTTCACTTTATGTTAATATTATTATTATAATTATTATTATTATTATTATTTTCTTTTTATGACCACATTCACAACATATGGAAGTTCCCAGATTAGGGGCTGAGGGGAAGCTGCAGTTGCGGCCTATGCCACATCCACAGCAACACCGAATCCTAGCTGCATCTGTGACCTACGCTGTGGCTTGCTGTAACGCCAGATCCTTAACACACTGAATGAGCCCAGGGATTGAACCCACATCCTCACAGAGAAAACATTGGGTCCTTAATCCACAGAGCTTCTGTGGGAACTTCAATATTATTATTAGTAGTAGTAATAAATTCAAAGATAATATTCCTTTAGGTAAATTATGAGTTAAATTCTTCAAAAGATTAATGCATATTAGAAGTGAAAAAACTAAGAAAAGGTTTAGAATGGAAACATATTTCTGTAACTGAAAAGAGAGCTACTTTTAGAGTCTTTCTTTCCAGTATAACAATAAAGAATTAAGGAATTTAGGTGATGAAATCATATTTTGAAAAAAAATGATAGTGGATCATTTCCTTTATACCTCTGAATCTCTATTATTTGTGACACTTGATCACACACAAAGGAGGTTGGAAGATTAATGGGAATAAGGGTGATGAGTAAAATGAATTCCATTATCCCATCTGAGCAGTTCAAAGCCTTTCCTCAAAAGTACTGACTGGAAATATTTTAGATTTAATTACTGTTACAGGAGCTAAATACTTAGTATTGAATTGTCTTCCTGACTGAATTACGGTGAGAGAAGAGAGAAAATAGTTTTGCTTCTAACTCATTTCTAACTACATCTTAAAAGCATCAAAGATAGTTCTATTTAGAACTGAGATAATGTGATCTCAATATTTTTCTGATGCTACAAGAGGGATAAAATGTGGAGAATCTAGAGGCATGAAGAGCTAACATGGCTTTTAGTCTGCCTTTCAATTATTACATGCCTCAAGTGAGCTTTTAGCAAGTATTGGGACAAAATAATTCTTGGTAACAGGATCAAGATTCATGTTATTGAAAAAAGAGGGAGTTAAGATAGAGCGGTGTGCACAGAAGGCCAAGTTGACCTTCCTTTTAGGAAAGCTTTGGAACCCTCTTCCTTTCCTACTCACCATGGCAGAGGTTTATCTCTTTTCTGCATTGTAGGCCTGACAAAATCCCCAGGGATAGTGTGCAGATGTTAGTGCTATTGGAGAATATACAGTTTTCTATTTCTGGGCAGAAGTGGATTGTATATCCTGCCTCTTTCAAGTTAGGTGTTGCCTAAGGTGACTTGCTTGGGCCAATGAGAATATCAGTGGAGATGAGGTAACCTGTGGGTGGAAGCATTCATTCTTGGTGGGAGCAGCTCCAGTGCTCCCCTCTGCCCAGACCCAGAGTGCTGTTCATCATCCTCACATGAGGATCTCAAGTAAGAGAGCCTGTCCTCTTGATATGTGATGGACATGTAGTCTGAATTAGAAATATATTTTTATGGGGGGGAGTTTAGACCAATGAAACTTGGGGGTGTGTTACAGATACTTCAGGGAATTTCCCTCTTAAAGGAACATTTATCTCTGTTGAAAGCAAAGATAATGTCAAAAAATTCTGTTCTCTGTCATTTGAAAGATGATTTTTGTCTTGAAAAATGTTTATAACCCGCATTGCATATTGCCTGGTTAGGAGTCCTGAAGAAATAGCATTTTGAATTTAATTATTTTTAGGTGGGGGAGAGCTTAAATAGCCATCTCAAGGCTGAGTAATTGACTTGAATAGGGTTCTTTAGTATTTTTTATATATTACAGATATGTGTTAAATAGGATTTCAAATTTAATTGTAATAGTTTATGTGCTAGTTCTGTATTTGGCTCTTTAACCTTTACTACAGCCTCGCCATGTAGATAGTAGTGTTGACATTGCAAATAGGGAATCTGATGGGTGTGGCAGTTCCGTGACTTGAAAAGGATTACTCCTTTTGAAAACGGCCAATAGGTACAGGGTATATTTATTCCTGTTGAGAGATAACAAAATTATATTATCATAGAGAAGGATCCTGTTTGTAAGCTTGAGGACATATATCCATTCATTTAATGTGCTTTATAACAGTAAAAGGTCCAGGATTTATACCAGGTCGTATTATGATGTAATCCATCTCTGATTGTTCTTATCTTCTCTTATTGTAATAAGTGTTATGATTTAAGCTTTAAGAAGGCCTATAAACTTTGCTGTAATTATAGTCTGATTTACAGCTAGTTTTTGTCTATGAAATTCAGAGTCTTCTGAGACACTGAGTTCAGAGAAGAGCCTTGTGTTGGTGACAAGACTCTATCTTATCATGTAGAAATCTAAGATACTTTCTCTTAGATTTTGCTTAACTGAAATAATCCTTAGAGCTTTGAAGAAAGGATATAAAGTTCACAGATTTATTTATCTATTTATTTAAAAGTCAGTTAGGTTCCCTGTATTTTCAGTTTACGAAGATTTTGGCAGACTCTGGGCTCAGCATAAAGGATAGCATTGTATCCCTTCTAGGATCAAGAGATGGCTCAGTTTTACAAGGTTCATGTGCTTTACCAGTTTTTTTTTTTTTTTTTTTTAAGGGTCTCATGTGCAGCATATGGAAGTTGTCAGGCTAGGGGTCGAATTGGAGCTGAAGCTGCCGGCCTAATAAGTTCCCTTGCAGAAAACATATGTGACTGGTTCCAGAGTCTGCACACTTTACCCTCCTTCGCTGAACTCAAAGCTTCCCACTGGGATCAATATAGTCACATTTTGAAGGATGTGATGCATGTTAGTACAAAGATTCAGGTTAATGGGTCTTTTGGAGGCTTTAGATGAGTATCTCATATTATTCTCAGTAAGTTAAAAATTTTTTTTTAAATGGTCTATGTTTGTCTTCCAATTTGTGTTTTATGCATGAGACAATTTTCAACTCTTTCATAATTGTTTTGCCTTTAGTTATAGCAATTGTTTTCCCAAAAGCTTATTCATAAACTATAAAAATACATAGTTCAATCTTTATAAATATATCTGTCTGATGTATATTATACTTTTATTCTAGTTATGGAATAATACCTGTACGTATTGGATAAATTAGAAATATAGAACAGAGTTAAGGCATAAATTGTGTCCATCTGCAAAGTAGATTTTTCTATTAACATTTAATTTTTTCTTTAATGTATTGTTTGTTAAACTTGTATTATTAATTATACATATTATGTTATTTGTTTATACAATTACATAATTGCGTGAGATCATACTTTTTTTTTTTTATCTGCAAAGTTAGGGTGTCCCCAAGACTATCTCTCCTTCCGATACCATTTGCTAGTTTGGGTCCCCAAGACCACATTTAAGTTTGATAATTTGTTAGGAATCACATGATTGACCGGAAGCTGTTTTACTCATGCTTATAGTTTATTAAGCAAAATGGTATAGATTAAAATCAGCCAAGGGAAGAGGCACATGGAGCAGAGTCCAGGAGAGTGGTAAGCATTAAGTTCACAGTTTTCTTCTCCCATCAGAGCCATGGACAGTACTAACTTCTCCCAGCAACAATGTGTGACGATACTCACAGATTATTGCCAATCAGGGATTGCTCAACCCAGCCTTGGTGTTCAGTTTTTACTGGATCTTGGTTATGGCTGAACCCCCTATATGGCTGATCTTAGTTTCTAGCCCTTCCACAGTTTAAGCTAATACTAGTGACCCAAAGCCCATGTATCACATTGATAGCAGACTGTCTGGTGTGGCCCAGTGCCCCCAGTAAAGAAAGGCACTCTTAGCAGGCAGGACATTCCAAGGGCTTAGAGTGTGCCTCAAGGGAGACAGACCTCACTTGGGTAAACTTAACCCTTTATCACACAGTGTTTCCCCTCACCCATGCATTTGTTTTATATCATTCATTTAATTTTTTAAAATATTTTATTATAATATATTACAAGTGAGAGAATATATAAAATGCGTGCTGTATAAATCACTCATGCCTAAAGAAATGGAACATTACTGGTACTTAGAGACTTATATGTTACCCTATCTAATTTTATCCCCTTTCTTGTGAGACGTAACCTCATCCTGAATCTTGGATTAAATATTCCCTTCCATTTCTTTATAGTTAAATAATGATGTTCATGTTCCCAAACAATAAGTTGTTGGTTTTGACTAACATTGAGCTTTGCATATATAAAATTATACCATGTTAATGCATCCAGCTATAGGATATTCATTTTCATTGCAGTTCAGTATAACATTCTTTGAACGTTATACTTTATTCATTCAATTCTTGATTGACATTTGGGTTGTTTCCTGTTTTTGGTGATACTAAGGGTGTGGCATCCTATGGTTCTCAGGCTAAAGGCCATCCATTGCCTGTTTTTTCTTTTTGTTTTGGCAACACACAGGGCTTATGGAAGTTCTCAGGTCAGGGATCAACCCGAGCCATTCCAGTGACAATGCTAGATTCTTAACCACTAGGCCAACCAGGGAATTGCATTGCCAGTTTCTTTAAACAGGTTTTATTGGAACTTAGCCTGGGCATTCTTTTACATATGTCTGTAACTGCTTTTGTGCTGCAGTAGCAGAGCTGAGTAGTTGTGACAGATTGTATAGGTCACAAAACCTAAAATATTTATTATGTTGCCATTTCCAAAAAAAAAAAAAATATTTGGTAACCTTCACCTGTTCTGCATTTATATCAATTTAGTCTTCTGTTATCAAAGGTGAGTGTTCCTACTTTACAACCTCTCTGGTGCTTGGTGTTATAATATTTAGCATTTGTTCAGCCTCCTTATTCTGTTGATTTGTCTTTCTAATTTTGGAAAATGACATTTTCTTTTTTTTTTTTTTTTTTTTTTAGGGCCGCACCCGCGGCATATGGAAGTTCCCAGGCTAGGGGTGCAATCAGAGCTGTAGCTACGGGCCTACGCCAGGGCCACAGCAACATGGGATCCGAGCTGTGTCTGCGACGTACACCATAGCTCAGGGAAACGCCAGATCCTTAACCCACTGAGCAAGGTCAGGGATCGAACCCATGTCCTCATGAATGCTGGTTGGGTTCATTAACTGCTGAGCCATGATGGGAACTCTGACATTTTCTTTTAAATATACTTCTGTGTGTGTGTGTGTGTGTGTGTGTGTGTGTGTCTGTGTCTGTGTCTGTGCCTGTGTGTGTGATTTCCTTTCGGAACTCCAAGAAGACATTTGCAGGTATTCTTACTCATATTCTATGTCTTATAACCTAGTATTTTTCTATCCCTCTGGCTTTCTGTTTCAGATAGTGTCTCTGCCTATGTCACCAATTTTCTCATTATCTGATGTTGAATCCTAATGTTGACTGTTCAATTTCAGTAGCTTAATATATATATTTTTATTTTGAAAGTTTCTTTTTCTCCCACAAATCTTCTTGTTTCTTTTTAGTAATGTTCTTTTCTTTCCTATCTAGTGTTTCAGTGTTTCAAATTTTTCTTTCATTTCTTTTTTTTTATTTTTTAATTTTTTTAATTTTTTTTGTCTTTTTGCCATTTCTTGGGCCGCTCACGCGGCATATGGAGGTTCCCAGGCTAGGGGTCGAATCGGAGCTGTAGCCACTGGCCTACGCCAGAGCCACAGCAACGCGGGATCCAAGCCATGTCTGCAACCTACACCACAGCTCACGGCAACGCGGGATCGTTAACCCACTGAGCAAGGGCAGGGGCCGAACCCGCAACCTCATGGTTCCTAGTCGGATTCCTTAACCACTGCGCCACGACGGGAACTCCTCTTTCATTTCTTTAAACAATTATTTTAAGGATTTCTACTTTCATTTCTTTCAGGAAGTGGGTTTAAGATTAAGGTAAAATACAACTTCTTAAAGGTATTTCAAGGCTGTGTCTCCACTTTGCCATTCCTCCTGAAATATAACACTATAATTTCTTTCTCTCTCAATTGCTTCTTATGCCTCAGGGTAATTCTCTCCTTTTAATTTTTCCATTTAATGTTATAACCTTTTCTATATTTTGTTATTATGTTCATGTATTAAGTTTCCTGAATGGCATCTATTATTTCTCACACAGAATTTTAAAGATTCTGATTAATCTTATTAACCTTTCTAAATTTGCAATCCAGATAACATCTTAACAATTTGCCTTCTCAATTTTCCTACTTCTGATGTTTTACATATTACATTTGTTTTAATTTTTATTATTCTTTTGAATTTTCATACCTTTTTCTCATTTTTGTATTCGGACCTCATCGTATACTGAATGACAAGAAGGAAAGTCCTCTGAATTTTGAGGCAATTTTATCACTCTACTTTCCTTGCTTTTTTGCTGTTTCCAGGACTTTGACATTTGTGTTTTCTTTTTACGTTGTCAGATTTCAATCTTTCACATTTTTCATTGATTTTTTATGATTAAGAACTTTTTCTCTAACCATAAAATGTGTTAATTTGCCATTTTAATTTCTGTGAGTATTCCTTTTTCTTAATAGAACTAATCCTACAGTCATATGTAATTTGTTTTATATATGATAAAATATATATATTTATATATGGTTAT
Organism: Phacochoerus africanus; assembly: GCF_016906955.1. Classification (NCBI taxonomy): domain Eukaryota; kingdom Metazoa; phylum Chordata; class Mammalia; order Artiodactyla; family Suidae; genus Phacochoerus; species Phacochoerus africanus. The sequence goes on along the minus strand of NC_062556.1, from coordinate 32,676,994 downwards.
CTCTTCAGGAACATATAATTATTATATTTTGTGCTTTCTAGTGTCTACTATAGGTTTATCCTTTTGTAATTCCACTAATCCCTATATAGTACGGTATCATTTAGCTCCTTTGTTCCATCATGCTCTTGGGATATTAATGATTATAACTTATAGCACTCTTATCCCACATTTATGATTGTTTGAGTTCAGAAATGTGTGAATGAAGCTGATGAGAAGAACACAGATGGTGTTATTCATCTGTTGTTGATCCATGGTATCCTCAGGAATATAGTCTTATTCCAGGAAAGAGGAGATCACGTTTTCCTAATCTTAGGAAAAATAATGTTTTTATATGAAAATATCTACAAATAAAATGACATAGTTTGGTACATAAAATGAAATAATGGGTAGTGGTAGCAGTCTGAGTGTGTTGAAGAAGTGACATCTGTCATTGAAGAGAAGATACAATAATAGTAGAATAAGGGAAGAAATAGTAAAAGCATTAAATCTAATGCTAGGAATGTATTTTTATGTACTTCAGTAGCTTTGGAGAAGATCATTGTGTCTTAACATTAGATATATGAGGTATCAAAAAAGTGGAAATAATGTTAGAATTCTCAGTAATAATGTATTATCCCATCTAGTCCATTGTAACAGTTTTTCATTGAAATTTTTGTTCCAGTATTGCATATTTAATATTCGGTTACATGTAAAGAGTATTTTCCTGGCATGTTGTTTACAATGTTCCTGAGCAGTGAAGTGCTATTTTTTTTTTTGGCTGCACCCACGGCATGTGAAAGTTCCCAGGCCAGGTATTGAACTTGCGTCACAGCAGCAACCCAAGCCACTGCAGTGACAATGCAGTGGCTATTATATTATTGAAGTGCTATTATATTATTATATATTTTTTTCTAAACTATTTGGTAAGGCCAGAATGTATTATACAGGCTAGTAATACACATGTCTAGATACATATTACATGTACATATTGGGGTTTCATGATTCTTTTTATTACAATGTGATATCTCTAAAGTGTACTAAACATATCTCAGTTTCCTAAAATGACATAAAAATTGGTACATTCCTATGAATGACTAGTAACTAAGCTTTAAAAATCAACCTCTGGTGTCCCCGTCATGGCTCAGTAGTAACAAACCCAACTAGTATGAGAATGTGGGTTCAGTCCCTGGCCTCGCTCATTGGGTTAAGGATCTGGCATTGCCTCGAGCTCTGCTGTGTTTGTAGACACAGCATTGCTATAGCAGTGGTGTAGGTCAGTGGCTCCAGCTCCGATTCCATATGCCATGGGTGCTGCCCTAAAAATTAAGATAAAACAAAACAAAACAAAATAAAATAAATCAAAATCAACCTTGGAACCAGCATAATAAAATAGGACTGTTTAAACACTAGTTTTTTAAAACTGGGGAGGAGTATAAAATGTGCTAATGAAAGTTTCCCCCACAGTAATTAAATATTTAAAGTCTCTTATTTTATGAATTATTTTTGATTTTATACCTAGAATTACATCTCACATTCTTTTCTTACCTTCTTCATTATGAACTTTTCCCCCCCTCCCCCTCTTAGCAATCTTCCTGAGCTCTTTTCGGGTGCCATATGAGGAAATCAAAATGATGATACTGGAAGTGGATGAAACACAGTTGGCAGAGTCTATGATTCAGGTAAACAAACAAGCAGAGAGCTTAAATTCCAATATTTCATTGCAAGCTTCTCATTAAATAGAAATCTGTAAGTGAAGCAAAATTCTTAAACCAAATCATTCAACTGGAAAATCATTGCTGCATAATTAGTTTTAGCCTAACTTCTGCACTGCCAGGAGATAAAAGTCTGCATCTTCTTTTTTCTGCACTCTAAATATAATGCTATCAAAATGATTACATTTCAATTATTTTAAATGACTGTTTCTGAAAGGCAAGTTGTTTATTTTTATATATATATATTTGTTTTTGTTACAGTTAAAACTAGTCATATGCTAATTTAAATTTATTTGTATAATCCTTTTAGAATATGTTTTTCTTGGGCTTATATGTCTTAAAAAGTTGTATTATTATTTGGTACAGAAGATTGAGGGAGTTTTCTCTTTCTTTAGAGTTACCTTTATTAACAACCCTTACCCGAGTCATTTGCGTTCCTATGAATACCAGAAATTTTTTGCATCTTATTCTGAATCATTCTGAAGGCTGGAAGATTTTTAAGATAGTTTCTATTCAGAGGATTATTTAACAAATGCTAGTATGGTACCAAAATTACTTGCTGAATTCTACCTAAGGTACCAGTAATGAATGACTTGATAGAATTTAAAGCAAACCACAAACTATATAATCTTTACTTTGCTATCTTATTTAATCTTTTTTACTTTAATGATTTACTTAGAAAAATGAGTTTTTAAGCAATAAAAAAGGAACTAAAGGTCATTTGTTAGTGTTCAACAACTGATTAAAATTATTCTAGATGTTTTAATCCATCAATAAATGATATCCCTCGAAGTCCTTGGTTTTGCTTGTCCTAGCTCTCAAATGTGATGGTAATATATAATCCCATCACTAGTTTGTGCTGAGTCTTAGACTCATAAACTATGTAATTCAACAGCTCTTATTCAGGTTTGTTTTTTCTCTAGCAATTTCTTTTTACTAGATTTTGTCTTTATTGGTGTTGATTATGAACCTGCTTTGTTAATAGTTTTCCAAGTTTATTTGAAAAATATTTCTACTTAATGCTTAAGTATTTTTTTTAATAATGCATTTGTTAAATATTTACAGAGTAGCTTTCAACTTGATTACATGAATATTTTGGGTCATCGTGTGGCTTTGTTGTATTTTTAAACTTTATGTCCTAAGAACAGTCAGTTGCATATAATTTAGTAATATATTAGTTTTCTACTACTGCTTTAACAATTTACCACAAATTTAGCAGCTTAATGTAAGTTAAATATATTATCTTACATTTCTGTAGAACAGGAGTCTGGTGTGGGCCTTACTGTGCTGAAGTCCTAATGTTAGCAGATTTGCATTCCTTTCTGTGGGCTCAGAAAAGAGTTCATTTCTTTGCCTTTTCTAGCTTGTGGCTGCCTGCATTCCTTGCGTGGTGGATGCCTCCCTTCATTTTCTAAGCCAACAACATTGCATCTCTCTGACCTGTCTTATTAAGTCACATCTCTCTCTCTCACTCTTGTTTTCTCCCTCTTCCACTTTTAAGGATTACGTTGGGCACATCCAGACAATTCAGGATAATCTCTCTTTTAAGGTCAGCTGATAGCAACTTTATTCCATCTAAAACTCTAATTCTCTTTGTCATGTAACTTAATCTTTCACAGGTTCTGGGGGTTAGATGAGGACATCTTAAGGGGAGTTGGGGCATTATTCTGCCTACTACACTTACTAAGATCAATCTTAACTAATTTAAAATATAAAAATTGGGAGTTCCTGTTGTGGCTCAGTGGAAACGAATCCAACTAATATCTATGAAGATGCGGGTTTGATCCCTGGCCCCGCTCAGTGGGTTGAGGATCTGGCGTTTCTGTGAGCTGTGGTGTAGGTTGCAGATGCGGCTCAGATCTGGTGTTGCTGGGGTTGTGGTGGGGAGGTGGGAGGCTACAGCTCTGATTTGACCCCTGGCCCAGGAACTTCCATATGCTGTGAGTGCACCCTAAAAAGCAAGATAAATAAATAAAAGGTCTGAGGGATTGTGTGAGGGAAACGCTGCATGTGTGGGGGCAACCTTGAAGAACTTAGTTCGGTGGGAATTTAGGATGAGAAATATGGTAAAGGGAGAGACAAAGGAGGTTTGTGCCTGAACTCTTATAAATCACAGTAAAACAACTTCTTTAGAAAGCAAAAATAATGACATGAAAAATTGATGAATTTGTGATGAAAGATTAAAATTGAAGTATATCTTAAAGTGTTTAAGAGGGTTTGACGGTTGTTTAAAAGGATGCTGAAGAAATTCAGAGGCCCAATGTAATAAACAGATCAGCTGTCAACTAGAATGATTAAAAATATATATATATATAAATAACCAATTAATTTGATCTCAGGCAATTCTCCTGTGAGAAACTTTTGTTTATATGGGAAAATCATGTACCTTTACTGTTTTCATTGTTTGATGGTATTAGTAGTAAATACTTTTTTTAGGGCTGATCTTAAATTGCCACTTTTTTGTTTGTTTTTGGCCAGTCAGTCAAGTTTTTGTCCAAAGGTACACAGTGAGTCAAACACTTGTTTTTTGATCTGTTTTGATATATAACATTCTCTAACGTTATTTTTAAACTAATAACACTTTTGGGGATTTTTTTCCTCCATAAATATATGTAGCATGATGTAGGCTTAGTTATAATTTGTACTTGACTTTGGGCTTGTGCAGAGTTTACTGATGTAATTTGGAATTGTGAGCACCAACCACTCTTTCTTAATTTTAATATCAATATGCTAACTTGCTATAACACTATTAAAGTGGATTATATTTCTATACAGAGGATCTATATAGACTAAGTCCAAGGGGTGGTTCAATCATTTAAGTCCTAAGAGGGAAGCACAATTATATGTGTTCTCTTGGTCTTTCTTCATTGGGAGTGTTTCTTTTGTATACATGTGTGGCTTGGAAAAAGCTGTGCACGGAGAAGGGGGCCAGAACAACCAAAGGAACCTGTGGTTTCTTGGTTGCAGATGATTTTGGCAAAGGGCTATTACAGCCATGGCATTTTTAAGTTCCCAAAGAATCTCTCTATATGCTTTTATCTGCAAAGTATATCATCCCGTGTCTCCAATGCCTTTTCCCATTTTCTTTCACATCAGAAAAGTTACTTTATCTTTGCTTTAGATATCTTCATTTTTATTATTAAAATCATAATCATACTAGTTAAATCTGCAAGTGCTGTCATTAAAATTCCCTTGATTTCTTTTCTGTTCTTTCCCTTGTCTATTGGTAGCAATATGATGATTTCTTTTATCCCCTGAGCAAAGTGCTAAAATATGTTTGGCTTTGCCTGAAATTTCTGACATTTAATTCCCTAAAGCTGAAATGTAATTGATCACATTTATCCAGGTGAGAAAGCTGTTCCTTTGGTATAGGTTGAATTCTTTTTTCTCAATTATATAGCTAATCAAATAAACATTCAGTAGTGCTTGATTTGAATGTATAATGACTCTGGATAGAGCAGAGGAAAATTGGCTGCTTTCAAGATGCAGAGAATGTAGCTTAAAGCTTAGTATTAGGGAGGTTACCTAGAAATAAAACAAAGATTAACTTCTTCAGTGGTTTCCTTCCCACAGTTTATTGATAAATTTTCCTAGATTTAGGAAGCTCACTTAATGAAGATATTTTCTTTTGGTTTTAATTTTTAGAACTTAATAAAGCATCTTCCTGATCAAGAACAGTTAAATTCATTGTCTCAGTTCAAGAATGACTATAACAACTTATGTGAACCAGAGCAGTTTGCTGTGGTGGTAAGTACTGTCTCTCAGTGTCTGCCCTCTTTGGAGGGGATTTTTGTACTATGTGAAAACAGAGAAAAGAAAATGTCAAGCCTTTTCACACCATCGTCGTTCACAAACCTTTAATGTCCATTTTGCTTTTTTTTTTTAACCTAAGGATATTTATGGGAAATTTTCTTTTTTCTTTTTTTTTTTTTTTAGCTATTTCTTTGGGCCGCTTCTGCGGCATATGGAGGTTCCCAAGCTAGGGGTCTAATCGGAGCTGTAGCCGCTGGCCTACACCAGAGCCACAGCAACGCGGGATCCGAGCCATGTCTGCAACCTACACCACAGCTCACGGCAATGCCAGATCGTTAACCCACTGAGCAAGGGCAGGGACCGAACCCGCAACCTCATGGTTCCTAGTCGGATTCGTTAACCACTGCGCCACGACGGGAACTCCGGAAATTTTCTTGATTTAAAATATATGTTGAACTCTAGCCGTAAATGAAGTCCAGGGAGTTTTTCAAAAGTATAAACATGATATTTTATGTTCTTTCTTTAGTGTCAAAACATAAAATGAAAATGCACTCCTATGACTATACTCCTATGACTGTGATTTATTCTAGAGCTATGTTTTACAACATATTGCAAGAGTAGCTTCAGTTTTTCATTCTAATCATTCACTTCAGTTCATTTTGTATTTTAGATGCTGAAATTAGAACTATAGTCTATTTCTTGGCAATGAGGGTGAAAAATGAATTCAGTTTAAAAACCTTCGAGACCCTTGATAATCATCTTGTTCTGCCTCTTATTTTATAGAAACTGGGGTCTCAAAAGGTCAAAAAAAACTTGCCAATGTTATATATTAGCTGTATTGCAACTTGAAATTAAGATTTTTATCAAGCTTTCTTTTCTCCTGCTCTTTGCTTCTACTGTTAAATTATCAATTTGAGGGTGGTTACATAGCCATCATGATGATATTTTAAAGTAGTATTTCATTCTTTTAAATACATATGGTTATTTTTTTCCTGTAGTCTTCACTCTCCAGAGACGTGATGGGATAATATTTGATATGATTTTGAAAATCTGGTTGACTAACTGGAGGACTATGTCTACATACTGTATTTTGCATGTTGTCGACATTCATGAACCCATTCTACTTGGCCCTCCCTGAAGCGCCTCCTCTCTTCCTCCCCGCCCTCAAAGTTCACAAAACTCAGAATAGAACTCAGTAGGGAAGAAAAAACGGGATTTTCCTGTTCACTTCCTTATAATCTTTATTATTAAACTTTAAATGTATTAGCTTTAGAAAAAAACTTTATTTTTAGCCCACTTCTCCAGGGTACTCTTTTCTCTTCTTGACTTTTTTTTCTTTTATCTGTTTCTCTCTTTCCTTTTTTTCTGCTTTTCTACATTCTATTTTTCCGTGTTGACTTTATTTTCTATCACCTGATCACTCTGTCTTTCCCTTGATCCTTGTTTGACGCAGTGTCTTCCATTTCCGACGAGGAAGAATTTGCACTATATTTTTAACCATAGGCTATTTAGCGTTTTGATTTTTGCCTGTCTTTTTTGTGTCTTGAATGAAAACCATAACATGTAAAATTATAATTCTGAGCTATTTCCTATCAACATTCAGTCTGAAACACATGCAGATTTTTTGAAAATATCTAAGTTGCTTTTTATGTTGCATATCATCACAGAGATTTAAAACTATTACAACTTTCTAGTGATTAGCACAGAAGAAAGAGTTCAAACTTGCAGATATTTTATGTTTATTTAAATAGCTAGGTTATGCCTGCCTTTGACAAACTAGAGTTCACATCAAAGAGGTAAGATTTACAAGCAGTGTGTTCAGAAGGGTCAGGAAGTTAAAAAAATTATATTCCAAGATACCAAGGCTAGAGGTTATAGTTTTGATTTTAAGACAGAAATGGATCACTTCCATTTTAGGACATGTCGATAGAAACTTGACCTTGACTCTACACATTCCATGCTGGGTTATACCTGACTGCAAAAGGAATATAATGAGGGAAGAGGGATGCTGTTGAAAACCATCTGCTATAGAAATACGAACAGAGCTTCATCATCTGTTGATTATGAATATTTCTAAAAATATTGTTTCAAGTTCTGGTTTGTATTGTACTAACATTTTTAAAATATAATTGTTTTGTTGAAGAAAGGAGAAAGACAGTTGATGAAAAAAATGGGAATTTTTTATGTACTCTTTTTTTTTGGAGGAGGGGAGTCAAATAGTAATGTTCTTCAATTTAACTTTTTTTCCATTTCACTTTTTCAACATTTCCAATCTGGCTCTCCCTACTTTTCAACCCTCTCCCCCAGTCCCCAAAAGACAGGGAAACCAGCTTAAAGTTTCAAATGATACTTGAGAGTTACCCCCAAAATGATGAACAGCATGGAATGCCTGAAGTTTCCTATTCTCCTTTCTGGATTAAAAATTCAATATTAAGCTCACAAATTCATTAAAGAATGATATGTTTTAAATTTATCAGCGTTGTATAAATTATATAATAGTTTGATGCTTTTAGGAAACATTGTAGTAATCACCATGTGTATTTTTAAAAGATTCCCATAATACTGTTTGCTTTTAAAGTAATAAAATGAATGTAATGATGTTTATATCAAAGATGGGCTGTTAACTTGAGGTAAGCTAAACTGCAGAGTCCCACAAGACTTTTCTCTTGAAAAACATTTACTTATTGACTAAACCTAGATTTAAAATGCTAATTATTTCTAGCTGAAAAATCATCACAGAGTCATAAACAAGGCTTCGTCAAGGATTGGGGTAGTCTTTGTACCCTGAGTAGAGCCAGAGCTTGCCATTTCATTTGTTTTCACCATAGATATACTTGCAGTTAGTTCTATTTAATCTTCAGGTTCTCTACTCTGATACTATGATTTCTAGCAATGCTTTCATTTTAACAAAAATCATTTAAAACCCTAAAGTTATGTTACTTGCCAGTCAGTTTACATTTTTCTTTTATTCAGTTATGTAAGCTCATTAGTTTGATTCACGTGAATTGTAGATTTCTCAGAAAGGTGTATTCTATTTAAATAAACACTCAAATTTGATACAGTGGATAAAGTCACAACAGTTGTTTGAATAATATAATCACAAGAATTAAGAATTATATAAAAAAAAGAATTATATAAGACGATAAACAAATAAGAAGCAAGTTACCTAGACATTGGTGTTTGTTTGTGATTATTCTTTTTTTTATTTTTTTTTTATTTTTTTTTATAATTTTTTTTATTTTCCCACTGTACAGCAAGGGGGTCAGGTTATCCTTACATGTATACATTACAATTACATTTTTTCCCCCACCCTTTCTTCTGTTGCAACATCAGTATCTAGACAAAGTTCTCAATGCTATTCAGCAGGATCTCCTTGTAAATCTATTCTAAGTTGTGTCTGATAAGCCCAAGCTCCCGATCCCTCCCACTCCCTCCCCCTACCCCTCCCATCAGGCAGCCACAAGTCTCTTCTCCAAGTCCATGATTTTCTTTTCTGTGGAGATGTTCATTTGTGCTGTATATTAGATTCCAGTTATAAGTGATATCATATGGTATTTGTCTTTGTCTTTCTGGCTCATTTCACTCAGTATGACAGTCTCTAGTTCCATCCATGTTGCTTATTCTTTGATAGAAAGGTGGTGTGTGGAGTTCCCGCCATGGCTCAGTGGGTTAAGAACATGACTAGTATCCATGAGGATGTGGGTTCCATCTTTGGCCCCACTCAGGGGGTTAAGGATCTGGCGTTGCTGTGGCTGTAGTGTAGGCCAGCAGCTGTAGCTCAAATTTACCCTTACTCTGTTAACTTCCATATACTGTACTTGTGGACCTAAGAAAAAAAGAAAGCCAGTGTGCAAAAGTAACACATCCAAAATGCTAGTAACCAATATCAATTAAAGATCAGTACACTGGAGTTCCTGTCGCAGTGCAGTGGTTAACGAATCAAACTAGGAACCATGAGGTTGCGGGCTTGATCCCTGGCCTTGCTCTGTGGGTTAAGGATCCGGCGTTGCCATTAGCTGTGGTGTAGGTCGCAGATGCGGCTCGGATCCTGCATGGCTGTGGCTGTGGCATCAGCCAGCAGCTGCAGCTCTGATTAGACCTCCGTGCCTGGGAACCTCCATATGCTATGGGAAGCGGCCCTAGAAAAGACAAAAAAAAAAAAAAAAGATCAGTACACTATCTAAAATATAATATGTAAATTAGAAATATATTTTACCTTTTTCGTGTATTACTTGCATATGACTGTTCAGGGTTCTTCGTCCTATAGAGTATGGTATGTAAATATACTATTCAGAAATATGCAAATATTCATTAAATTGTGTCCTTAAACCTTTCATCTGCTAAACCATCTGCTGTATCTCTCTTCAGGTTTCTTGTAATACAGAGTTTCATATCTCCATTTATTTATTTCTCCCTGGAAATTGGAAGCAGAATTCTTTAATACTGTTATTATCTTACTCCTTAAAAAATAGTCTTAGTGCAGGAGTTCTAGACCTGGATACTTTTGTCACTCATCTGTTATGTTAATTCAGAGTCTTAAGGTACCTCCCTGAACTAGTTCGCCTAGTAGCTGTTCTGACTGGGATATTGGCCATTTTGAGCAGGACGGATCTCAGGTGTTCCAGAGCTGGCCCTGCCCATGCCCCGTAGTCTAGTAGAGGTGCTGACATGGTGTTATAGGCTGGGGGGCTGGTTCCTTTTAGAATTGGTATCCAGTGCTATGAATTCAGGGCCTAATCATTTAATGATATTTTTGATTTGTTTTTATAGCTGGTAATATATGTCATATGCTTTCTGGGAGATTTTGGCATGAGAGAGTAATAACCCATCAAAGTCTGAACAAGCTAAGAGACTAAGAATTCTGGTCAAACGTTATTTTGGTATTTTAGAGAAGTGTCCCACAAGGAGGTCGTACATCTCTATGTCTTTCTGTGTGACTTGAACTGAATGAGACAGTTTACCCTCTGATTTTATTTGTTGGTTTAGGTTTGGGGCAGAGGACACTGATGTGCTTAACTTGAAATATTATTTTCCATGGACAGGCCAAGATAAAACTTTTTGTTAAGAAATTGGTTCATGTTCAGCATGCCCTAGCCTCATGGTTTATTCAACTTAATTTTATATTAATAAGATGAAGAAGTGAAAATAATATACTTCCTAGAAACTCATTCAACCTGTCTCTTTTCTTGGATTCCTTCTTTCCCTCTTCAGCCCTGATAACCTCCTCATTTATTTCCCCAAAATATTGCCTACTTACCAAACGTTGGTTCCCACTGAGTGGGACTGATTTTAGTTGTATGACTGTATTTTTTATGTTTGCAGTGATCTTTTGATCAATAAGCCATTAGATATATTCACTGTGCTCCCAGCGGCAAGGTTTAACTATGTGAGAAATAAGAGATGTAAATGTTCTAATATGACCACAATATTAGCTGAAGCTTGGAAAGGGGCCTAAAATTTTCACTTGGAACTTGGTACTAGACTTTCTTTGATTAAAAATTCTAGGTTTTTGAATATTTGATTCCATATTATTTAGTTCTGTTAATCTGATAGTTCTTCACAGACATCGTAATGTTTATAGCAAATTAAATTGAATACATGTCCTGTTTGTGTACTGTATTTTGATCTGCCACCATTTGGTGTCACTGTAGGGCAGGGCTTTTAAACTTTGTGCAGCAGAGACCTTTTTTTTTTTTTTGAATCAAAAAATGTTGCAAGAAGTTCATGCTAATTCCCCTGCATTAAAAATGCCTCATTTTAAAATACCCCAAATATTCCTGTTGTAAAACATTCAAATAATATATAAAAATACTGAATATAATGTGGAAGTTTCTTGTATCTAACTACCCACTGCATTCCATATAGTGATCATTTTTAATATTTTGTTGTATTTCTAGTCCTACTACTTCATATTTCATAGGCACATTTAAAAAGTACATTGTTCTGAAACTTTTCACCATAAAATATGTTTTGGAGATTTTTATTTTTATGATGTAATGTCTTTAAATTCTTCTGTGGTATGTCATGGTCTGCACTGATTATTTCAGTAACTATTCCCTTAACGAAGGATGGTTAATTCTTGTTTTCCCCAGGACTTAAAAAAAAAAACAATTCAGGAGTTCCTGTTGTGGCTCAGTGGGTTAAGAGTCCCACTGGTATCCATAAGGATGTGGGTTCAATCCCCGACCTTGCTCAGTGGGTTAAAGGATCCCATGTGGCCATGAGCTGTGGTGTAGGTCACAGGTGCAGCTTGGATCTAGAGTTGCTGTGGCTGTGGTGTATCTGGCAGCTGCAGCTCCAATTTGACTCCTAGCCTGGGAACGTGCAGCTGTAAAATGACAAAAAAAAAAGAAAAAAAAATTCTGTACATATGTCTGTATATGTATTTTAAGGCAGCGTATCATAGAGCTTTTGCGCAAGCCTCCTGGATTAAATTCTAGATCAGCCTTGCTAAGTGTTGATCTTGGATAGTTTCTCATTTTTCTGTACCTCAGTTTCCTTATTTATGAACTGGGACTGTAACAGTTTCCTCTTGCTGCTATAGCAAAGTACCCCAAACTTGGTTGCTTGAAATAACATGTGTATTACTCTATAATTCTGCAGGTCAGAATTCTTAAATGGGTCATTAGTGCTGCATTCCTTCTGAAGGAACTGGGGAGGATTTATTTCTGTAGTTTTTCCAGCTTTTAGAGTCTGCTCACATTTTTGACTCATGATCCAGAGTCACTATGACTTCTGCTTTTGTCATCACATCTCCTTCTCTGACCCTCTCCTCCCCTCTTGTGTTTATATTGAACATTCTGGGACGATCTCACCACTGGAAGAGCCTTAATTTAATCACACTCATAAAGTCCTTTATGCCATGTAGGTTAACATCTTCAAAAGTTTTGAGGATTAGTATATGACCATATTTGGGGGTTTGTTATTCTTTTGGGGGGAGGGGCTTTTACAGTTTGCATTTGGTTTCCTAATTTTGATCCTTTCATCTCCATTTTCAAAATCAGAGCCCTGGCTTGGGCCCTTTGCATAGCTGGCCTATAGTGCCCACAGTCAGTTGAGATCTGGACTTTGTCTTCAGACTCTCCTCACTTGCCAAAGCCTCCTGCATCTGCAATTCCATTTACGGTTCTAAAACAAAGTTCTTGTGCCTCACAAATGGAGGCTAATCCTCAGATTAGCCACCCTTTTTCCACAAGCCAGAATGTGGCTTTTACATAAAACTTGTAGGATAGTTGGGATCTGATTTCCCCCAGATGTTATGAGGACAACTTCCTCACTGGTGCTCTGCTGGGGAAACTGTCCATGGTCCCTTAGCTCCATTTGTCACCTTGCACGCCATGATACATGTGCTGCTGGTACTGATCTCAGACCTCAGCTGGGCTCCTTGAAGGGCCACTTGAGAGCATGGGTCTAATGGTGCATCTTGAAGTCCCCACAGGTGACAAACTCAATGAGCATCTCCTGATTGTGGATTAGGAAGTGACCTGTACCTGGATATCTATTTTTAACAACCAGCTGTTGATACACTGCTCTTCTTAACAGACAAGGGACCATGGAGATGCTATAGTATAGTTGTCTAAGGACAAAGGTGCAGCGAAAGGTGGGGTTGTTCAGGGTCTAGGGCAGTGAGGTTGGGTGGGGCCTCCTGGCTAGCACAATTACAGGTAGCAGGGGAACATTATTCTGCCAACCACAGGGACATGGTAGTGGTAGTCCCTCCTTGCACTGCATTCTTCTGAGTATTAAATAAACTGATTTAATGAATATGTGTAAATCATCTTGTAATTATAAACTCTTTATAAGGGTTAGCTTTTGTCATTAATATTATTTCTTTAGGAAAGATTCCCAGAATTTGAATTCCTAGGTCAGAAGTTATTTTAATCTTGATAGTGCCAAATTAGCCCACCAGGAGGTGCGTCAGTGAATACCTTAAACATGAGGATTCTTTTTCTTGTACCATCACTAGTACTTATATACCTTTATCTACCTTTATTTATCTACCTTTTTTCACTTCGTGATTTTTTAAAACTATATATTTCCTGGTTATCAATTGAGATTAAAGCAGTTATTTTAATTATTGATATTTGTAGAATTGCCTATTAGTGTCATTTATTTTCCTGTCAGACTATCTTTTTTCTTGTCAGACTTTTTTCCTTTAGTTCATGGAAACTCCTTATATAACCTATGTGTGACTCCTCTGATAATATTGCAATTTTTCTTATTGCCTCTTACTTGCCTTTCTACTTTTATATAATATCTGCTATACCTTGCATTTTTGAAATTTGGTTATAAAAATTAATCAAAGATCCATTTTACTTACTTACAGGAATGTTCTGTGTTTCAGGACAAGCTTGGTCCTTTGCACATAATAGGAGTGTAGTAAATAGCAGTTGATTTAAGTCTTTCCTTTGATTTTGTGGAACATCTTGTAAAGTTCTAAAATGAGAATTGAAATGCCACTGACCATCCTGGCTCTCTAAGCTACTTCAAGTTGCTCCTTATAACTTTTACATGGTTGTCCAAAATTCTTAGACTAGCATTAAAGCCTTTAAAAAAAAAATAAAAAACAAACTAAAAAACTTCGTTGAGGTATAATTGACATACAGTAAAGTGTACATATTTAAAATTTGTGGAATTTGATTAATTTTGACAGAAGTACACTGATAAAACCATCATCATAATCAAGATAATGAATCTACCCATCACCCCCAAGTGTTTCCTCAATCTTCTCTCTAATCCCCTCCTTTTTAACCAGCCGCTCACTCACCTAGCATTCGGTCTTTTTGGAGGCAACTCCTGCCACCCTCCCACCTCATGTCTTACTTTCTCCCCATGCTTTGTCTTTTCTTGACAAGTTGCTATGCTCTGAATACTACACGCAGGCCTGTCGATATGCTCCTTTCCCTTTTTTTTCTGCTTTGAGGAAGCCACTTCAGGAATGCTTTCTCTTGCACTTTTGTTATTCCCTATAGAATTTAGGATCCTTCCTTTTTGTTATAGTCATGCCCAGTGCATATCTCCAAGGCCTCGTATTCCCCTGGAACGTAAGTGCTGTTTTTTACGTTACAACGTCCACTGATGCCCAGAGCTCTCTTATGGGGTGGACTATACCATGTTCTTCTTTCTATTCCTGTCTAGGGCCCATCTTGCAGTACATGGTGGCCACATGATTCTGACTAAGTGAATATATGAAGTAAGGAAGATATGAACAGAAAGGAGGGAAAATATATGGCAAGAACAGTAAAATAAAAACAAAGTTAAAAACTCTTCTTGAGATTTTATTTTTCAGAGCAGTTTAAGGTCCACAGGAAGATTAGAAGAAGGTGCAAAGATTTCCTATACTCCCACCCCCTCTACCATTTGTACATCATCCTCCCTTTACCCACATACCTTCACTGGAAGGATAGCTTTATTACAACTCATGAACCTACACAGACACATCGTAATCACCCAAAGCCCATCGTTTACCTCAGGGTTCACTCTTGGCCTGCACATTCTATGGCTTTGGACAAAGATATGGGTTGGGACATGTATGGTGTGATACAGAGTATTGTCACTGCCCTCAAACATGTTTTTTTTTTTTTTAATCACATTTTTAAATGAAAATATTGAGAACTCTGAGATAATTATTTTAATGTTTGTTAAAGTGTGTCTCTAGAGAATAATTTCTTTGGGTGAGAATGGGTTAATTCAAAAGTAGACAAACTAACGAACACTTTTGAGTATACAAGTATGGATTCACATTTTATTTTTCAAAATGGAATGTAACCACTCTATGTGATTCCGCCACCTAACTTGTAGACTTGTCACATTGTTCCACTTTTCTCCTGATATTGCACCTATGTTGGACTTTTTCTTGGTCTTTTTTTAACTCTGAAATCCATGCTGTTTAAGTCTGCAAACCCTATACAGTACTTCTTTTGGTACTCAGTGGTTTTATTTTCTGAAAGGTGTTGAGGAAATTGTGATTTTGTTTAAGAATCATGGTTTATTGAAACAACTTCAGAAAAGACTGACCAAGATTGATGAGGAAGCTGAAAGAGTGTGTAATATCCACTGAGTCATCACTTCCTCAGACTTAAAACATCTGTCTCTCTGTCATTCCTTAGGTGTTGATTATTTCAAATGTTTTTACAAATGTCCAGATACGAAATCAGTCATCTTTCACAGAATTATCACTTTAAAACTTAATGAAAGACATGGAGTTAACATGATATAATTTCTTTTTCAAGGAACTATTTTGGCTTCTTGTAATTACTATTTCCTTTTCTCTTTAATAATTCATCTTCAGTCTTGTCAGTCAATGACATAAATCTTTCCAGTCTCTCCTCCTGGAAAACAGGATTTCTGTTTGCCTCATGTTGTTGCTTTTTGGTACCTGTCCAGTTGTCCCGGGTCCTTCACATTTCATGATGCTTTAGATAGCACTTTGGCAATCTCATCTGCAAATCTTTCACTACCAAGGAAGACATTTGTTTAGAATAATAAACTGTTATAGTTCTATCCATAGCTATTTTAAAACTTAGAGGTCTGCTTCTCTTAAGATCATAAACATTCAGCTGTTGTTCAGTTATTCTTGTCACTTTGCTTTGCAACCTTCTTGACATGCTTCTACCAGGATCCAGGACTTAATATAGGCTCACCAGTGCAGATGGTTTTCTTCCACCTAGTTTAGGGCTTATTAATTTAGCTTGCTTTCAGTTGTCATTGATCTGAATCTTAAAATTCTCCAGACATACAATACTTCTGTCATTTTTTTTTTATGATCCGATTTCTGCTTTTCATCTCCTTCAGCGGTTTAGGTCAAAATGGTCACAATGCCATTTGAATTTTATAATTTTTAATTTTATAGAAATGTTATTGGTTTAAGTATCTAAACATCAGTTTTCAGGTAAAAGATATGTCTATCTTGCCTGTCCTAGTATTTTCTCTGAAGCTCTTTTCTCTCAGAGTTTTTTCTTAATTCTGCCTACATAGGAACACAATGAAGGTGCATGTTGACAAAACTCTTAAAAGGCCATTTACACCTGTTCTTCATGTTTAATAGGTAGTATAAAAAATGTGTAGCAGATTTATTGATTTAACCAAATATACTGAAATTCACAAAAAATTAGAGGCTTTTTTATGGTTGAGTGTAACATTGCTTCATTGCAGATGGATTGAGTATATTTAAGAACATGTCTAATATTGATTTGAGTTTTCATTAGATGAGTCTGAGGAAATGGCTTCAGGTCCATTAGTGTTGTCTAAGCCTGTTGATATTACAGGGGTTTGGATAACCCGATGTTTTATGGATGAATTTAGACCTTGAGATTATATGATGACTGCACCCCTGTCTGATGCATTTTATTTCAGTATCTATCTCCTGGGTTCAGTAGTGATTCATTTGTTCACTCATTTATTTGCCAAATATTTATTGAACACTTCCTGTGTGCTGGGCATTGCTCTAGACTCTGAGTTTGTTGCAGTGAACTTATCTCTTACTCCTTGGTCTTGCATTTTAATTTAGTATAGGGACAATATCGACATAAATAAAAATGTAATGTGGTATCATGTAACAGTAAGTACTCCTCAGGAGGTGGTGGTATGAGGAAGGTACATGCATGTGATTAACATGGCTAGGAGACATCCCTTCCATTTGAGCAGAAGCCTGTGTTGCTGTGTTTTGGGGAAGCCTATTAGAGTCAGAAGAGTCCACAGGCACTGAACTTTGAGGAACAAGTGAGTTTGGAACAATTGAGGCCAGTGTCTGTGGCAGAATGAATGAGGGGGAAGATAGGAGGTGACGTTAGAGAGAGGCCACCAGGACCTTGCAGCCAGTGGACATTGCAGCCAGTGGACGAGGCCAGTGGACATTGTCCTAAGACAGCCATTGGAAGGTTTTAAATAAAGAAGTTAAATTATCAGATTTGCTCTTTAGATTTAGATTAGATTGATGATTCCGGCAATTTTGTGAGGAACAGACTGTGGGATGGGGGCATAAATTGAAGCCAGTGGCCAATTAACATGCTATAACAATGACTAAGGTGAGAAATACTGCTAGCTTTACAGGCTTGATGCCAGTGTCACTGGTGAGAGAGTTCCCCATATATTTCAAAAGTAGGGAGACCAAGATTTCTAACAGATTGGATTCAGAGCCTGAGAGGAGTCAGGGTGACCCAGAGGCACCTGGCTTGTATAATTAGAAAGACGGGAGATCCTGTTCACAGAGATGAGGGAAGCACTTGAAAGAGAAGCAGACTGTGGGAGGGAAGATCACTTAAAACGTGCGTGGACATCTCAGTGACTGTGTGAAGTCTGCAGTTAGGAGTTCTGGGGCTGGAGGCATAAATGTGGGAGCAAGTCACATACAGGTGGAGGTTAAAACTGTGGTTCTGCATGAGATCACCCAGGGAGTGAATTAGGAAGGTAACACAAGAGGCAATGAAGGGCACAGCAAAATATGTACACCTTACTGTTTTTCCCAATCTTGTCCCTGGAGAGGGCCACCTTGTCAGTGAGGTTTTGTTTGTCTTTGCCACTGGTTACCACCTCTCCAAGGAAAATTGCAGTCCCTGGTCTAGGAAATTGTACAAGGTGATTTTATAATGTGATAGCATTGCAGTTTGTTTCAAAAATGAAGCACGAGGCAGGGTGAGAGGGCTCTTGGGCACTGGTAGGATGTAATTCATCAGGGACCTTTGGAAAAGAAGCTAGTGGTCATGAGATTGTGTGTGATCTTGCTTTTGCCTCCTGATCTTGCTCTCATATAAAAGAAAATGGAAATGATCTCTAATAAATCATAATAACAAATGAAGAGTGCCTATGCTATGAACTGAGATAAAGTTAAAATACCAAAAGTGTGCATGCAGGCAGATTCTGTGATAAAGTAACTCTCGGTTAATCAAGGGATTGAGTTCATTTAGTTCAAATCTACATCAAAATAGTAATATCAGATCCTGCCATTAATGGGAAAATCACTCTCATACTATCAATTCTGTTCTCCACAGAGGAGGAGGATAAATGGAATTGAACTCTGAATGAATTCTCTTATGAGCTTTTGTTACCCTTGTTCCCCTGAAATTAGCAGAATGTCAGCTCTATCAAATAACTTTGCAATTCTTTAATTTATTAGAACTAATAAAAACACAGCGTGATCAGAATAATATGCTCTTTCATTGAGTTGCTCACTCTAGTGAGTTTCTCAAAAAGTGATTTATATTATCGTCCCTCTTTCTCACTTGGTGGCAAAAGGTACACAGTTTTTTTTTGTGCTCTATGTAACATGCATATAAAATATAAAATGTGTGAGATAATTTGATAATATTAAGTGATATCTATATCAGTTCATCTTCAACAGTCTCTTCTTTTTTTTTCTTTTTTAGTGATTTTATTTTTTCCATTATAGTTGGTTTACAGTGTCTGTCAGTTTTCTTTTTTTTTTTTAATTTTTTTATCACATCTGTAGTTGTATAATGATCATAACATCTACTGTACAGCAAAGTGACCCAGTCACACACACACACACACACACACACACACACACACACACACACACACACATATATATACATCCTTTTTCTCACATTATCCTCCATCATGCTCCATCACAAGTGACTAGATATAGTTCCCAGTGCTATATAGCAGATCTCATTGCTTATTCATTACAAATGCAGTAGTTTGCAGTCTGTTCTTAACAAGGCAGCTAGTGACGTAAGGTAGAGAATGTTTTGTGTCTACCTGTAATGCTGTTCTAGCTTCCCATCTCAAAGAAGGAGCCTAAATCCTCATGGACAATGTCCTGCATATGTGCCACATCCTTGCTATTTCTTGCCTCATCTTCTGTCACTAACCACATGGAGTCTATACAATTCTTCCAACAAACCAGTCAGATTTTGGTGGGGGAGTTTTCCATTGGCTGTTTAGTTTCCTTGATCTTGATATATCCAAATAAATGACTTATTGCCTCACATCCTTCCCCCTGCCCAGGGATTATTATCTACATTTTTATTTTTTAATTTATTTTACTTTTTAAAAAATCGAAGTGTAGTTTTACAATGTTGTGTTAGTTTCAGGTGAATAGCAAAGTGATTCATTTTATATATGTATATATATATCTGTATATCTATATATCTATACTTTTTCATATTCTTTTCCTCTATAGGTTGTTATAAAATATTGAGACTAGTTCCTTGCACTATATAGTAGGTCCTTGTTGGTTATCTTTTTCTTTTTTTTTTTTTCTTTTTGGAGCCATACCAGCAACATATGGAAGTTCCCCGGCTATGGGTTGAATCTGAGCTGCAGCTGCCAGCCTACACCATAGCCACAGCAAAATGGGATACAAGCCACATCTGAGAACTATACCACAGCTCACAGCAACACCAGATCTTCAGTGCACTGAGTGGGGCTGGGAATCAAACTTGCATCCTCATGGATGCTAGTCAGATTCTTAACCCACTGAGCCACAACTGGAACTCCAGTTACCTATTTTATATATACTAAGTAGTGTGTATATGTTAATCTCACACTCCTAATTTATCTCTCCCTCCCCTTGCCTTTCCCCTTTGGTAACCATACGTTTGGTTTCTATATCTGTGAGTCGATTTCTGTTTGTGAATAAATTCATTGTATATATTTTTTTAAAGATTCCACATGTAAGCAGTGTATGATATTTATCTTTCTGTGTCTGGCCTATTTCATTTTAGTATGATAATCTCTGGATTCTTCCATGTTGTTGTAAATTGCTTTATCTCATTCTTTTTTATGGCTGAGTAATATTCCATTGTATATATGTACCACATATTCTTTATCCATTCCTCTATCAGTGGACATTTAAATTGCTTCTATTTCTTGGCTATTGTAATTATGCTGCAAATAAATATTGGGATGTGTGTACCTTTTCGAATTATGGTTTTCTCTGAATGTATGCCCAGGGATTGCTGGATCATATGGTAGCTCTATTTTTAGTCTTTTGAGGAACCTCCATTCTGATCTCCATAATGGCTGTACCAATATACATTCCCACCATGAGTGTGGGAGGGTTCCTTTTCCTCCATTCCTTCCCCAGCATTTATTATTTGTACACATTTTGATGATGGCATTCTGACCTTGAGGTGAGGTGTTACCTCATTGTAGTTTTGATTTGATTTCTCTAATAATTAGAAATGTTGAACATTTTTTTTCATGTGCCTTTTGGCCACCTGTATATGTTCTTTGGACCTCATGTCCTTTTGGTCTTTCTTCCTATGTTAACTTTTGGACATCTTCTCAGAGCATCCTATTTGAAATTGCAGGTCCAGTTGTCTATTGCATTTCATTTACTCTTCTCTGCTTTATTTTTCTCCCAAACACCCATCAACTTTTTATTCACTGTGTTATGTTCTGTCCATTAACCAATCTAGTAGTTTATCATAAGAATGACCATGATCATGGAGAAGTTATTCTCTGAAGTATCCATTGGTGAATTTCTAATGTGTTCAAAATACCTTTTGTGTAATAAACATCTGATAAATGAATAAATAACTTTCTCTAAGGTACTTTATGGTTTGTTTTTAAAACTAAAAAACTAAAACCATTTAGCTCTTGGCTTTCTGAGGTTTGCCATGTAACATGTTCCTAGTACTGAAATACAAATCTGGACTACATGACTTTGTCATGGTCTTCCAACTTTTTGCAAATATCTTTTGCTGCATTTCTAGTCTAATTAGACAGAAATGAGTTTGAAATCTTAATTTACCATATAATAGCTATGACATTTTGGATAAATTTCTTAACACCCCTCAATTTCATTCTCTTTATTTATAAAATGTATGTGAATGTAGAACCTATCTCACTAGGTTGTAGTGAGATTTAAAGGAGAACATACAAGTGTGGAGTCACTCGTGAATAATAAGTACTCTTTTCTTTTAGCTGCTGTTATCCTCATCATATGTTTATTTTGAATGTTCTTCTCATCTCTTATGATCTAGTTCAGGACCCACTTTATTCCTTTAAGAGCCATTTTCTACTTTACATTTAGAATTTCCTCTCTCACTCTTCTGTGATCCTCTAGCATGTTTTCCATGTGTGTACTTTTGCCCCCATCACTGTCTTAAGAGTGACTTTCTTAGGGTATGGACACCTTCATGATTCCAGATCCAACATGTGTCCTTCATCTCTCGTGTAGTGTGCTCTTGACCTGAGGTTAACACCTCACCCTGTCAGCTTCATCTACTTCTCCTTATCTCTCCTCTGAGTCTCTTATACTTCTTTTCTGAATTCTCTGGTCCTTTTCCCATTTCATCTAACACTTAAATAAGCATCTTAGATCCTGCCCTCTGCTCTCTTTGCTTTTCATCCCTTCCTCTTTCTCGATGATTTTATCACCACAGTTATTTTTTTAATAACTCTTTTAGATCTCCCCAAATTTTTATGCTTTGACTTTTAAATACACACAATTTAATGTTATAAAGTAGCAAAAGGCATCAGTTAGGAGCGTAGCATAAAAACCAATACTGAGGCATGAACATCTCAGGTATGACCAGACATATGACCTTCAGGTCTCTTGATGAGACATGGTTCTGGAGTATTTTATTTTCTGTTCATGGGAACTGTTTTCAAAAGTGCAATTCAAATTACTGAAAAACTGATTAGGATGAATGTCTCATATTAGTGCACATGTTGGAGCTAGAAAATTAGCTAAAAACTTCCTACCTCCAGCTCTCTGAGTAGATATATCCAACTGGGAATCTCAGCCTTAGGAATCTCCTGAAATTAAAACCATCCAGTTGTATACAATGGTAGCCTGATGGCTATTATAGAAAGTGTGCTCAAGGACAAAAAAGTATCCCAAATTCATTTTAATTATCTGAGATATTATAAAATAGCAGGTTAGCTTTCTGTTTGTAAATCATGTCATGAAATAGGAAAGCTAGAGGAGATTAAAATCTTACTCTACATTAGTTTAGTCTGATTATTTTTTAATATGGTATCTGAAACTTACTACACTTAGGAGATGAGGGTTTGGATAATAGGAGCAGGAGCAGAGAGAGAGATTAATTTTGGAGTTTCAGGTCAATGACATAAGTATTGTGTCCAATGAACAACTATAGAGTAGCCAAGTAATTACATGACAATTATCTTATTTGACTTTAGCGTAGTGATTACAGTTCACAAAGTATGTTTAGATACATTTATCTAACACATTTGTACCTCATGACAGCTTAGAAGAACTGAAACTTATATAGAATAATAGGTTACTTAGTGGAGAATTCCTACACCTTAGGTTTTCTATCTCCACATTTCCAAATATTATTTTGTTTTGACCATCCTGTGTTGCTTCTAGATATAGGACTCCTCATCAATTTTTTTCAGAGAACTGATATATATAAGAGTGGTAAAAGGCAAATGAGTGCAAAGGGAAGGTTTTAACTGGTAGACTTTAGCCTGCACAGCATTTTTGCTCAGGACTAGTCCTGTCCCTGACTTTCTTTGCAGGAACTAAATGCTAACCATTTTTTATTTTCAGAAATTCAGGGCCCAAATGGTTAAGGTAATCCTCTGTCTTTCCTCTAAGAACCTGGGATGTGAACTGCCTTCTCTGGCTCTTAACTCTCTGGCCACTGACTTCACTTGAAAAGTCTTTTCTTCATTTTCTATCCTATGGTTGATAGGGAGCTCGTGCTCTAATGCCCAGGTAAGCCCTTGAAAACTTCTCTGGGATACTCAGAATCAATTGTGTGAGTTTTATTAAAAACTTAATTTGCATTGTGGCTCCTGGCACAGAGGAGGGTGTTGTTTTGGTCCTATATTTATTTGGTTCTTTATACTACTTGTCTGGTGTTTAAAATTTTTTTTTGTTCTTTTCCCTCTTTGCTTATATTTTTATTTTGTATTGGATTTTATGTTTCATTAAACATCCTTATCTTCCATAGCAGACTTGGCTCTTTTGAAAGGATAAATGCATTTGTTTTATTTCCTCTAACTTTGGGTCAAGTTTCCTATCCTGCAACTCAGCTATATCCATTATTAATGCTATTTTTCTTTCTTTACCAAGAATGCCAATTTTGTATCCAAGCTGACGTATTATGTTTATTTAAGGAATAAGATAGGGAACAAAGTAATTTTTCCCCTTTAGTAAAGAGCTAATATTAACCTGTGTATTAGCAGCATCACCACTACCAAATCATTTGACTTCTTTTATTTGTCCAAATTCTATTTGCTAGAAAAATCTAATGTGTGTGTGTGTGTACTATATCACATACTGATTTACACTATTGACCATCATTAACTTTCATTTATATATTAGTCACAATTTAATATAAATTTATACATATTTAAGAGTTCTCATAGTTCTTTATGCTAAACTGAGATTGGACTAGTCTCTTGTCAATGTTTTGTTCACTGGTTTCAAATGTGTTTCTTCCATAGGAAGCTATGTGGCACCACTGAGGTCTTATGGGCAAGTAGAGTCTTTCTGTCGTATTTTATCCATGTTTAGCCTTTTTTGCTTTTCTCGTTCTTAGCCTCTTATTTCTTGTGGATTCTTATAATCTCCTTTGGAAGTCTCTGTGATTCTGACTTTTGGCCTTAGTAATTATCTCTCTTGCCAGATAAAGACTACTTTTCCCCCCAACTTTAACCACCTCAAAATTCATGTATGGATAAATTTTATTCCTAACCATGGGTCTTGATCCTTTGTTAGTTATGTCCCAGTTCTGAATCCTGCCTTCAGGTATTCCTTTGTCTTATGACACCTTAGTCAATATCCACATAATTCTTCCATTCTGCCTGAAGTGCTGATCACAGACCTGGGCCCTCTGGCATCTCCCAACAAAGCAATAGACATCATTACTGAAGGGCAGAGGAGTTGCCTGAAAAATGTATCCCAATGATTTGATTTGAATGTTCCCTATACCCACCCTCCAAATCAATGGCTTGGGCTGAAGCATGAACCCAAACACCTAATGAATTTCTGAAAGGCCATTGATTTATTTTTAGAAGCCCCTGAATGAATTTTATTTGCCCTAATGTAGAAACAGAGAACAAAAACTGCAAACAATCAATACTAAGAAATGCAGCAAGATGTCATTCTTAATGGGTTTCTTATGGAATAAATATGGAAACACCTTTGCCGTTAATATTCTGGCACTAGAGAAAGAACAAGAATTTGTAAAATGGCATATGAAAAATTAAAGTCAAGGCAAGGGATCAGTCCTTTAAGAGTATTTTTAGGAGAGTTATTATTGAAAAATGACTTAGTTGGCAAATATTATAGGAAAAGTCCCTTTTATTTTTGTTACTTTTGAATAAACTAATCTATAGCCCATTTTTTTTTTCCTGTGTTTCTTTTCTCTTACCCCCGGTACCCCGACTCTACCCCCCTGGAGTATCAGCACAAACTTTACTGTCTCATCAGGGAGGTTAATTCCTGGAGATGGAGATTAAAGAGTCAGCTGACTAGTATTACACCCAAGGATCTGAGATCTAGTTTTTGTTTGGATCCCATGTCCAGTCTAATTTTCCCTTGTACTTTGTAACTAACCTTTACCTGGTTCAGTGATTAATCTTGAACATGCAATTAATTAACCACTCGTAAGTTTAAAGGATTAGGCCAAGTGGCTCTTGAATATAAGTATCATATTTGTGGTACTTTAATTATTTCTCATAATTTATCTTTTGTTAAATGAAAACCCGTCAGGTTTGACATGCCTGGAGAGCTTTTGTTTCATATGTGTTAAATGAATGGCATTGGGAAGCCAGAGTTAAAGTAGAATAAAGTATGGGTATTTGTTTTAGAATAGTATTGTTGGGAAAGAATAAAAATCTCAGTTGGGGTGAAGCTGGACCAGTCCACCGTAATTGTATATATTTTTGTATTTGCCATTTGTTGATTACCTATTGTGTTTCAGGCCTGGTGCTTTTATGTTTTGAGTGTGCTGTCCTTTTCCACAGAGCAGCTTGTGACCTCTTAGTATAAAACTAAATGAGATTATGTCACTTCCAAACTTAAAATACTCTAATGGCTTGAAATGTACTTTGGGTTATATTAATGTAACCCCTCCAGCTTTATTTTGACTAATGATAACATGGTGTATCTTTTTGTCCTTTCTGTTTTAACCTACTGTTTCTACAGGCAATGCATTTGTTGAGTATTGCTTTTTTTGTTTTGTTTATAAGTCCACTGTGATGATTTCTGCTTTTTAACCAGAGTGGTCATTAATATCGTGAGGTTTAACTCTACCATCTTGCTAATTATTTTCTGTTTATCTCATCTATTCTTTGATAACTCTTTTGCTCTTGGATCAAGTATATCCATGACTTTATCTTTCTGTTGGCTTATTACTTTTTCTTTTATGTATGGTTGCTTTAGGGGTTTATAGTGTATATTTCTAACTACTTTCAAATGATACAGTATGAAGCCTCACAACAACGCAGTCCCATTTTGGGCTTCCTGGTATTGTTGTCACACATGGCGTATGTTTAAAACTCTTAACATCTTGTTATTTTCATTTTCAACAATCAGTTGTCCTTTATATCTGCACACTCCAGTGTTCTTCACCCTGTTGTATAAATCTTGGCTTCCATCTGGATTCATCTTTCTTTTGCCTGTGATGTTTCTTCCAGCGCTAATGAATTCTTGCAGTTTTTAACATTCATTTTGAAAAGTATTTTTAAGGGTATGGGATTCCAGGTTGATAGCTTTTTCCTTCAACACTTTACAAACATGTTACTGTACTGTCTTCTCGTTTGAATTATTTGAGCAAGAAATCTGCCCTCACTCTTACCTTTGTTCCTCCATATGTTTCTTTTTTCCTCTAGTTGTTTTTGAAGATTTTCTTTATCACTGATTTTGAATCATTTGATTGTGATATACCTTCAATGTCGATTTTTCACATTTTTGTCTTTAGGTTTCTTTGAGTTTCTTGGATCTGTGAGTTTATAGTTCTCACTATGGAATTTCTTTTAGCCATTACATTTTTCAAATATTTTTCTGTTCTTCAGTTCTCTTCTTTTTTCAGAGACTTAGACATGTATTATTTTATTGTTATACATAAGACCTCTTAAAGTTCTTCCGTAGCTCACTGGTGCCCTTTTTATTTTCTCTACTCTCTTTTTTTTTTTTTTTTTCATTTTGGATAATGTCTATGCTATGTATTCCAGTTCATTAATCTTTTCTTTTTTGGTGTCTGATCTTTTCCTATTCAGTCATCTCATATAGCAAAACTGTTCTAGAAATTCAGTTTGGTAATTTAAAAAAAATATTTCATGCCTCTGCTTAAAATTTTTAATCTTTCCTCAACTTTCTCAAACATATGAAATATAGTTATAATAACTTTAATAAACTTTTCTGTTTAGTATTTTTGTCATCTGTGCATTTCTCAATGTCTTCATTAAATGTTCTCCTCATTGTTTGTATTTTCCTGATTCTTTGGATACCAAACAACAATCTTACCATGCTATATTCTGGATTCTTTTGCATTCCTATAAGTATTTTTGAACTTTCTTTTGGCAGGCAGTTAATTTATTTGGAAACGGTTTGATACTTTTATGGCTTGTATTTAAGCTTTGTTACATGGAGTCTGAGGCTTATTTTTCCCCCTGCCAATAAGGCAATACCTTTCTGAATACCATACTCAATGTCTCATAAATTATGAGGTTTTTCCACTATGACCTCTGAGAACAGGTACTATTCACAGTTTTGCCTTAGAATCAGGCACTGTTACCTCCAGTGCTTTTGACTGATCTTTCCCCAGCCTTCAGCAGTTTTCTCCCATGAATATACTGATCATTAATTACTACAGTTAAAAGGATGAGGGGAGGAATTCCCATTGTAGCTCAGTGGTAACAAACTCAACTAGTATCCATGAGGTTGCGGGTTTGATCCCGGGCCCTGCTCAGTGGTTAAGGATCTGGCATTGCAGTGAGCTGCAGTGTAGGTCACAGGCACAGCTTGGTTCCTGCATTGCTGTGACTGTGGCATAGGCCAGCAGTTGCAGCTCCAGTTTGATGCCTGGCCTGGGAACTTCCACATGCCACAGTTGCAGCCCTAAAAAGAAAAAAAAAGTGAGGAGGGAGCTCTTGAGATTTCCAGAACTTTCTGTCTGTGCTCCTCTTTCCTTTCTGGTACTCTGTCCTGAGAACTCTAGTGCCTTGGCATTCCCAGACTCTCACTTCCCTCTCCTCAAGTCATGGACACCTCCTAGATTCCTTCTCTCTGTGCTGCAGTTTGGAAACTCTTTCCAGACAGTAAGCTGGGATGGTCACAGGGCATACCTGATTCCCCTTTCTCAGAAACCACCGTCCCATGCTGTGGATGTCAGTATCTAAAACTGTTGCCTTATTCAAGGTGGGTGGGGTAATTGGTCCAGTCCCTGTTTTTCATCTTTGGTTAGAAGGGAATTTCCCTCTGGACCTTTGAATGGTTTCTAATTTCATTATAATTTGTAAGATGATCTAGGATCTGTGTCTTCAATCTCATATTTTACCACTCCCTTTCTTGTCCACTATGTTTTAAGCCATATTCTTTTTCTGTTCCCACTCAGATTGCCTTCACTCTTGCTGTTCCCTCTGCCTCAGCCCAGGTGTCACTTCCTTGTGGTAGGACCTGTTATAATGATGTACCCCACTCTTCTCTATCTACGAAACTCTACTTATTCCTAAGCTGTTATCCTTATCCAAAATGATCTTGTCTATTTGTTGTATTGTGTCTGTCTTTTTCTTCTCTTTTCTCTGTCTGCTTTACTTCCCTTTCTCTGTTGCTCCATTTGGACCAGGTCCTTGTTATCTTATTTTCATTGTGCATCTCCAAGGCCTAAAACCGTGTTTGGCACATAATAAGTATTCAATAAATAATTTGACACAGAAATGAATGAGGAATTATATCTGATTCTCACATAACTCCAGAAATAGGCATTACCATTTCATAGCTGAGGCAACTTTTTCACTTAATTAGTAAGTAGTACAGCTCAGCTGTGGACCATAGTTTTATGATACTAAAGACAACCTCCATGTTTTATGCTGGCAGTCACTCATGTGATTTTGTTTACTGTAGCTGCCCATCGTACTTGATGTTGCTTTTAACACTGGTTTCTGTATGCTTCATCACTGGAGAAAATTTACTTTTAATATTTAAAGATTAATTTGAGTTAATAATAAATAAAAATTTGTATGTTTATTATAGGAGCTTAAATTATTGAGTTGTTGAACTTGAAGTTATGTTTTTGGAAATTTTTTCAGGTTCTACATTTTCTCCTTTGGGATTTTAAATCTTCTAAATAAACAACTAAAGAGTGGGGCATTTGAGTCCATAATAGAATTATGGTTGTTTTTTGTTGTTTTCGGGTTGAGAGACATGATGCTTTCTAGTTAGACCATCTATGTAGTATTGAAATTTTATGGCACAATCTGCTTAATGTGTTTCATTTGCAAAAACAAAACATCATTATAGTCACATACTAATTACTAGCCATGCATCATTCATTTGAAATAAAGCCTAAAGCATTTTGTAGTTATAAGCAAAAAGGTCTCTTATGATTCATCACTTGGCAGACAACATTGTTGTAAGGTTGCTTTTCAGATCCAAGTATCATCTAGTGCCTAGGAAGCATTTTCTGTGTTCTGAAAATCTTATTGTATAGATCTAGTTATTTTCTTCTAAGACTGTTTTGGAAATATAATGGGAAAAGGGAGATTGGAATTATGGAACTAAGTTGCTATAGAGTCAGGCCATTTTATCGCACTGGTGGTTTAAAGTATAATTGAGATTATAGGCTGGTTTACTTTATATCTCATTCTTGAAGCCACCTGGAAAGGTCTGTAAAGTGCATTTTTTTAAAAGTTGAGTAAATACTATAATGAGTTTTCTACTTAATAGCTATCCCCATTAACACGAAGGTGAAAATTCGATGAAAGTAGATTGTATACGTACTATTTACATACTCAAAATACAAAGTATCTTCCTGTAATTTGCTTATTAATTATATAGGAAAAGTGTAACTTTTCATTGGAAAAGCTGGACATGACCTTAGCTAAATATGTATGTATAATATATATGTATATATATATGTATGTATAATATGTATGTGTATATATATATGTGTGTATGTATATATATGTATTTCACATATATGAAAAGAAGAGGGAGCATATAATGAAGCAAATGGTACAAAATGGAAAGAAATATTTGGTTAATCTGGGTAAAGAGTTTTTGTATTCTTAAAACTGAAATTGTAATAAAGCATTCTAAAAATTCCACTGAGAGTAATAAAGCTACAAAATGCTTAGGAATAAATTAAAATTTTTTTAATTTAAATTTTTAAATAAATTTTAAAAACCAGGAACAATAATAAAATGGACAAAATACACAAGTCATCTGTTTTAAGACAGTAGATAACCACAGAAAAAAAAAGCTATAAGCCTTAAGAAACCAGAAACTTCCTGAGCTTTTGAATGCCCATCTTTTGGCCTGATAAAAGTTTTCCAACAATAGCATAGAAAGCTGGAGTCTGAGCAGAAGGTATTGGTTTTCTATGAAATGAGGAAGTAGGGATCAAAATTCATAGCAGCTGAAACAGGGAAGGCCAATGTAGGGGAATGAATTATTATGCAGAAAGGAACTCTAGTTTTCATTGTAGGGATCCCCTTTAGAGTGTACTTAGAGGATGGGCTGTCCATATGCTGAGCAAGGTTTGCCAGATATCACCTGCTGCAAGGTAGATCAGAACAGAGATACTCGAGGATCTCCATTCCTAGGAGACATTGGGGTTCTGGCCCTGCTAGAACAAAGGTTCTTTTTTTTTTTTTTTTTTTTAAATGGTCACTCTTGTGGCATATGGAAGTTCCCAGGCTAGGTGTTGAATCAGAGCTGCAGCTATCAGCTGCCACCACAGCCACAGCAACTTGGGATCCAAGCAACAATCTGTGATGTACACAGCAGCTTGAGGTAACGCCAGATCCTTAACCTACCGAGCAACTCCAGGGATCAAACCCACATCCTTGTGAATACTATTCAAGTTCATAACCCATTGAGCCACAATGGGAACACCATAAAATAAAGCTTCTTAATGCTCCGTTAACTTACCTGGCATTCACTCAACTAGCTGGAAAGGTTGTACCTTAGGAAAGATCAGCATCCTGATGGCTCACATACAAAACCTACAATCAAGTCTTACAGAATCCTCTGGGAAGCATGAGTCCTACTAAGTTAGAGGGGTAGGAAAACACCTCCCACTTTCCAGAGTCACACTAACAGAGTGTAAACTCAAGTCCATTAAGCCTTAAATAAGCCTATCAAGAAATTTAAGGTGATTACCCAATGATTGATTTGCCTACTATAAAAAGGAACATTCTTCAAAGGAATATTGCAACTCAAGATTTACCATGACATTTCACTATTTAATTAAGAAGTAAAGATTAATAAAATGGAATGTTATTGTCAAAGAATAGTCAAATGAACAACATGGCCCAGATTTTAGATTTCAAATGCAAAGTCTTTATAAAGTGGATATTAAAAATATGTTCAAAGAACTTAAGGAAATTATCTTTAAGGAATCAAAGGAAAATAGGATTGTAATTAAGGAATATTTGCAAGGAAATGAAAACTATAAAAATTTGCCATATGGGAATTCTCTAACTGAAGAGTTCAATAACTGAATTGAAATATTCAGTATATGGGTTCATAGCATATTGGAGATAGTCAAACAGTCTAAAACACCTGTAACTGGAGTCCCAAAAGGAGAAGAGAGTGAGATTGTGGCTGACAAAATAATTGAAATAATAATGGGCAAGAAATTCCAAATTGAGTGAAAAACATAAACTTGTGGTTCAAGAACTCAGCAAATCCCAACCAGGATAAATACAAAGACAGTTTGGTACATTCTAGTCAAACTGCTGAAAGCCAAAGATTAAGAGAAAATCCTGAAAGCAATTTGAGGGGGGTGGGGAGATACATAAAGAAAAAAAGAGATTTAGCTAACTTTGTAGAAATAATGAAAAGCAAAAGACAACAGAAATGTGTATTTAAAGTGCTGAAATAAAAAAAAAAACTCTGTAAACTCACAATCCTCTATTTAGAGACACCCTTCCCCAAGTAGGGAAAAATAAATAGATTTTCAGTTATGTGAAAACTGAGAGAGTTTGTGGACATCAAACCTGCCATACAAGAAATGCTAAAGTTATCCTTCAGGCCAAATGGAAATGATACTAAATGAAGACTTATATCCACAAATGGATAGGACGAGCATGTGAAATAGTAAATGAATTATGTTTTCTTTCTTCTCATAATTTACTTAAAAGAAAACTAATAATTAAAAAATAACATTGCAGGATGGAGTTTTTATGTACAGGGAAGTAGTTGCACAAATGATTGGGTAGGACAAATGGAATTGTGCTGCTATAACCTTATAACACGTGAAATGAATCAGAAGGTGTGACATATGAGTGAAATGCTGGAAGAAGGAGGCTGGAAATGAAAACTATGAACAGGTGCAATGTTGTCTTAATTATAACTCTAAATAGACTACATAGAGAGGCGTATTATTAGTCCTAGAGCAACTAGAAAAATAGTCAAAACTTAATTTAAGAAGCCAGTAGAAGAGATAAAATGGAATAGTAAAAATTGCTTGATTAACACAAAAGCCGGAAGGGGATAAAGGAGAGTTTAAAAGCACAAAAGACAAATGGAAAACAGAAAACAATAAGAAATATAGCATAGCTATGTATAGTTCAGAGAATGTATATCTCAAGACAATCATATTACAAGAAATAGTGACATTACACAAGGATACAAGGAGTAATTTACAAGAAACAATCATCTTAAATGTGTATGCACCTAATAAAGAACATTAAAATTCATGAAGCACAACCTGCAGAATTAAATGGAGGAATAGATAACTTCCCATTCATAATGAGTCCTCTCAGTAAATTCTAAAAAATGTGGATCAAAAAAGAAATAAGTAAATATTTAGAAAATCAAGCTGGTACTATCAACCAGGTTGTTCTAGTTGGTATTTGGAGACCATTTCCCACGTAACTGCAGAATATACATTTTTTTCAAATACACACAGAACATTCACCAAGGTAGACCATATGGGAACATAAAACAAGTCTCAGTAATTTTCAAAAGACTGAAATCTTCTCAAGTATGGTTTCTGTCTAAATTGGAATCAAATTAGACAACCACAATAATAGAACATCTTTCACTGAAAATTGAATAACATAGTTTTAAATTATTTGTGGGTCAAAGAAGAAATTATTTTGAACCTGACGAAAATGATAGAAAAGAAAAACAAATTCTCAAATTTTCAATATCAGGAATCAAAGAAGGGAATCTACAATAGAAACTTAGAAAGCCATATCATACATAAGCATATGTAAAAATTGTCAATAAAATATTTTTATGTCAAATAGTATAATGCATAAACAGAAGAGTATGCTGTTACCAAGTGGTGCAGGGCTTGCTTAACATTTTAAAATTAATTAAAATAGTTGACCATATTACCTGAAAATGGGGGGGATCATATAATTAACTAGATACGAAATAAAGAGTATTTGACAGAATTCTGTGTATGATAAATAAAAACTCATAGCAAGTAGAAATAGAAGGAAATGTTCTTAACCTGACGAAGGACATCTGTGGAGAATATGGAGCTGTCCTCATACTTAATTGGGAAAGACAAAATGCTTTGTCATTTGATTGGAAACCAGGCAAGGATATCTATTCTTATCATTTTTCTGCCTTATAATGGGTGTTCTAACTTGTGTAATAAGAAAAGAAAATGAGATAAAAGGCCTATATGTTGAAAATGTTGTAAGTGACCTGTTTTCTATGTGAATACATAAGAAAGCTATAGTAAACTTTGCTAAAAGGTCATAGAATAGTCACTTTATTAAAATCAGTTTTATTTTTCTCTATAAGCAGTGCTATGTTGGAAAACTGGATAAAAATAGTACTGATTACAATAGCATCAAAAAGTATAAAATACTTAAGGATGCCTTTCACTGAATGTGTACAAATTTTCTGTGCTACAGACCAGAAGATGTTGCTAAGAGAATTTAAAGAAGTTGTAAATAAATGGTAATATTTATCATGCTTCTATAGAAGCAGATTAATTTCAAACTTTCACTTTTCTCTCAAATGATCTACAGACTCCTAATACACATATGATAGTCATTCTCAATCAATCCCAGCAGGTCTTAACAATAGTAACTGACAAAATACTGTAAAAATTCATATGAAAATTAAAGGACCTGGAATAGACAAAATCAATTTTGAAAAAGAACAAACCTGGAGGATCTAGATTACTGATTTGAGAATAAGACAGTAAGGTTATGAGCAACACTTTTCACAGTAGTCATGACATGGAAGCCACCTAAATGACCATTCATAGATGAATGGATCAAGAAGTAATATATATATAGATACACACACACACACACATATATACACACACACACACACATACACATATATATATACACACACATATATACATATATATGCGCACACACACACACACACACACACCATGGAATACTATTCAGCCATAAAAAATGAAGTAATGCCATTCATAGCAACATGGATGCAACTAGAGATTCTCATACTAAGTGAAGTTAAGTCAGAAAGAGAAAGAAAAATACCATATGATATCACTTATATGTGGAATCTTAAAATATGGCACAAATGAACCTATCTACAAAACAGAAACATACTCACAGACATGGAGAACAGACTTGAGGTTGCCAAGGAGAGAGGAGATGGATTGAGAGTTTGGGGTTGGTAGATGCAAACTATTACTTACATTTATAACAGATAAGCAGTGAGGTCTACTGGACAAGGAACTATATGAAATCTCCTGGGATAGACCATAATGGAAAATAACATAAAAATAAGAATATGTATATGTCTGAGTCAGTTTGTTATACATCCAAAATTGGCACAACATTGTAAATCAACTATACTTTAAAAGATTTAAAAAAAAGAAAAAAAAATAAGTTTTAGGACATACAAATAGACTTTTCTCAAAAGTTCAGAAATAGATTCTCAAAGATACCATCAGTTAATTTTCAACTAAGATATTAAGGTCAGTGTGTGGGGAAGGGAACTTTTTTGTACCAAATAATTCTGTGAAACTCGGATATCCTGTGGACCAAAATGAATCTCAACTCCTGTATCACATCACACAGAATACTTAGTGAAGGGGGTGGAGTATATACCTAAACATGTAAAGATAAAATACAGAGCTTTCAGAATAGAGCATAAGCTTGGTTAATGGGGTAAGAAGTGGTCTAAACCACTTTGTGAAAAGTTTGACAATTTCTTATAAGGTTAAATATACATTTATTTATATTATACCTTTTGGATATTTAACAGAAATGAAAAGACTCATGCAGAAATATTCATAATACCCTGAATTAGCTTTCCTGGACTGCCATAACAAATGTCCATTGCCTTAGTGGCTTAAAACAAAGTAATTCATGCTCTCATATTTCTAGAGGCCAAAGTCCGCTGTCAAGATGTTGGCAGGGTTAGTCCCTCTTGGACCCTGAGGAAGAATTGTTCCAGGTCATTTTCCTAGGTAGTTGCTTACAAGCTTTGTTATGTCATGACTTGCAGGATTTCTCCAGTCTCTGCCTCCATTGTCATGTCTTTACTGTGATGTATATTTCCTATATGTGTCTTTCTCACTCCTTTCTCTTAAAATGACATGGCATTAGATTTAGGGATCACCCTAAATCCTGTGCAATCTCACCTGGAAATCTTTAACTTAATTATCTGTAAGGACCCTGTTTCTACATAAAGTCACATTCACAGCTACCTGTTTAGGGCTTATCCTTCTGGTGCCTCTCCAGTCCAACCCACCATATAGCTCAAAAATGCAGCTGGGAAAATAACTAAAAAGTCCATCAACAGGAGAGCTAAACAAATTTTGGTGTATTTTCCCAATGAAATATTGTTCATTAATAAAAAGGAACAGAGTACTCAATTACACTACATGTATACGAATCTCAAAGTCATTTTTTTGAGTGAAAGAAGCCAGACACAGAAAGTGTTTACCGAAAGTTTCATTAATATAAATTTCAAGAACAGGCAAAATTAAGTTACAGTGATAGGAATCAAAACATTGGTTTCCTTTGTTAGGGTGAGGATTGTCTGGAAGCAGACATGAATGAATTTAAGATACCAGAATGGTTCTGGGTTTTATGCCAGCTTTTTAATTCATCAGATATGAAACTTATGTGTTAGGAGTGTTTGCGAAGATTGCCAAATAAGAAGTCTCTCGCTCTGTAACTTTACTGCTTTCAGATCCTGAGTATCCGCAGAACTCCTTTGGACCTCCTGTGACTCCTTAGTGGTTCCGAACTGATAAACATTTGTAAATAAAGATAAATCTTATCTGATGTCTATGACCAATTGTCTATTTCTTGACTAGCTGGAGGAATATACATTTTATCCTTGTAATATATATATTTTTGTGTAATTCTTGGCTTTACCTTACTCCTATGGAATAATATAAAAAATACACCATATGTATTTTGCTGTTGTGGAGTTTTAAAAAATAATTTTAGCTTAAGAGTTTTATTATCATAAGGGCACATTTATTTTAAAAGCACTATTGATAGTCTGAGCACTACCCAGGCATAGGAACTTGAATAGATTTGTTTTTGATGCCTTTCCTTAAGTGAAATGAACATTTCTTTTTTTCTGAAAATTCTGGAGATCAGGAAAATATTGGCCAGCTCACAGTAAGGGAAGGTATTTTTTTCATATAGTTTAATTAGAAAAATCAAGTTGAAAACTTTTCTCTAAGTGTCTTAATTCTGTTATTAGATTCTGTGCCTCTATCAAATGTCACTTTCCTCCCTCATCCCTTTGTCACTTTCTCTGGACTTTTCTTTCACAAAGATATGTTTGTTTTTTCACATTCTCCTTATTTTTCACACCTCTCCTGCAAGGAGTGGAAACATGAGCTAAGATGGAAACATGCGTGGAGAGTGTAGTGTATGGGGACCATAGAAGTGGATTTAGGAAGTTCCCTAGTGGCTTAGTAGGTTAAGGGTCCCATGTTGTCACTTCTGTGGTGTAGGTCACTGCTGTGGCCTGGGTTTGATCCCTGGTCCAGGAAATTGTGTATGCTGCAGGCCAAAAAAAATTAAAAAAAAAATTAAAAGAAGAAAAGGAAAGAGACAGAAAAGAAAAGAAAAAGTGGATCTGGAAATATACAGGAAGTAATTGGATATACTAAGAAGAAAGGAAAGAAATATGAGGTAGGAGCAAGCAGAGTTCACAGCAAGGTCATCTCCATATTGTTTTATCTAATAACTGCTCTGGAGAAATGAACGCCTGTTTCTATTCATAGGAAAACTTAGTAGAGGTAGTTTGAGTATCAGATGGCTTTTAAATTGTGGTTGTTAATTTCCACATTGTGATGCTCTGAGTGGCATACACATTTAGTTGGCAGCAAGTTAGCCCTAGGCTCTTGTCTTACTGACCCTGTGACCTTGAAGGAGTCATTTAACCTTCCAGAAACACTGTCCCCCGATTCCTTATAATTATGTATTTACAAAGGATGTAAAGTAAAGGTTTAGAATACTAAGTCAATTAAGACTCAAGTCGGTAGCTTTTCAATTAGCAGGTTACTCATAGTGTTAGGCTGAAAGTTAAATGAATGATTAATTAGTTTTACAACAACTTTAGGAAAGAATAATAAAGATGAGGAGCATGTTCTATAATTTCTTTAGAGGTGTGCCTACACAAGGCTGCAGGCAAGAAGTAGGGGAAAACTCAACAAGTTTTGAAAAAATTGGCTCCTGAAAATCTCATGTTTATAAAAAAAACTGAATAAAGAGGACCAGATATGGTGTTAAGTGTAGTTGGTATAAAAATGTCAAATGGGTTCTGTTTTTTTTCCCGCATGCAATAATGGATAAAATTAAAATTATATGTGAAAAAACATATCCGTAATGAGATTATGGGAGATTACATCTCCCTGAAGACTTTTTCTACTTTTTAACCCCTTAAGACAGATGGAGGAATTAGATGATACAAGGGCAGCAACCACAACCCTCAATCAGCAGAGTTCCTGTTGTGGCTCAGTGGAAATGAATCCGACTGATCCATGAGGACGCAGGTTCGATCCCTGGCCTTGCTCAGTGGGTTAAGGATCCAGTGTTGCCGTGAGCAGTGGTCTAGCTCACAGATGTGGCTCAATCTGGTGTTGCTGTGGCTGTGGTATAGGCCTGTGGCTATAGCTCCAATTCAACCTCTAGCCTGAGAACCTCCATATGCTGTAAGTGTAGCCCTAAAAAAAAAAAAAGCACTGAATGGGGCACCCAGTCAATACTTGTTGGTTCTTTGATTTTCTAAAGGTCTTTTCATCTTACTTTGTACCTGCTCTAACAACCTATATATTGCCAACAAACAAAATTTTGAAATCAAAATTAGTGTTCTGGATATTGCCCATTGATCTTAACCAGTCACTGTTCTTAGGTTTTTTTCATTCTGGCATGTGACATTTGTGATGATGTGCTGGAGAGATTGCCAGAGTACTGCTCTTTGACTTCAAAAAATAGTAGTAAAATCAAAGTATTTTTACTTGTTGTTTTATGCCTTTAGAGAGATCTTCAGATTCTAAGTCATTATTGTCAGATATTGGTGCTTACATTGCTAAGACTGTGAGAATAAATGTAAGACATACATCTGTAAAAATGGAATTCTAATTTCTTCCAACATTGTAATTATTAACTACCTTACAGTTAAACTTTTGCAATAACCCTTCCTTCTTTTTTATGACTGTTACCATTGAGAATATTATTTAAGCATGGTAGTTCTTCATTTCTGGATTCTGTCTAGTCTTTGGCAAACAAGTCAGAGTTCTAGATTTTTGCACAAGCAAAAAGAATGTCAGTGTCCAGTATTGATCGAATATATGAGATGATGAAGAAACATTCTTTAGGGTTTTAAAAATACTTTTTATTATTTTTATTTTTTCCATTATAATTGGTTTACAGTATTCTGTCAATTTATACTGTACAGCAAAGTGACCCAGCCATACATAGATACATACATTCTTTTTCTCACGTTCCATCGCAAGTGACTGAATATAGTTCCCTGTGCTATACAGCAAGATCTCAGTGCTTATCCACTCCAAATGCAGTAGTTCACATCTATTAACCCGAGACTCCTAGTCCATCCCACTCCCTTCCCCTCCTCCTTGGCAACCACAAGTCTGTTCTCCAAGTCCATGAGTTTCTTTTCTGTGGAAAGGTTCATTTGTGCCATATATTAGATTCCAGATATAAGTGATATCATGTGATATTTGTCTTTCTCCTTCTGACTTGACTTCACATAGTATGAGAGTCTCTAGTTCCATTCATGTTGCTGCAAATGGCATTATTTTGTTCTTTTTTATGGCTGAGTAGTATTCCATTGTGTATATATACCACATCTTCTTAATCCATTCATCTGTTGATGGACATTTAGGTTGTTTCCATCTGTTGGCTATTGTGAATAGTGCTGCAATGAACATATAGATGCATGTATCTCTTTCAAGTACAGTTTTGTCCAGTTATATGCCCAAGAGTGGGATTGCTGGGTCATATTGTAGTTCTATATTTAGTTTTCTGAGGTACCTCTATACTGTTTTCCATAGCGGTTGTACCAATTGACATTCCCACCAACAGTTTAGGAGGGTTCCCTTTTCTCCACACCCTCTCCAGCATTTGTTATTTGTGGACTTGTTAGTGATGGCCATTCTGACAGGTGTCAGGTGGTAACCTCATAGTAGTTTTGATTTGCATTTCTCTAATAATCAGTGATGTTGAGCAGTTTTTTCATGTGCTTACTGGCCATCTGTATATCTTCTTTGGAGAATTGTCTGTTCAGGTCTTTTGCCCATTTTTCAATTGGGTTGTTGCTTTTTTTAGCTGTTGAGTTGTATAAGTTGTTTGTATATTTTAGAGATTAAGCCCTTGTCAGTTGCATCATTTGGAACTATTTTCTCTTTGTAGGCTCACTCTCTCTCTCTTTTTTTTTTTTTTTTTTAATGGTTTCCTTTGCTATGCAAAAGCTTTTCAGTTTGATTAGGTCCCACTGGTTTATTTTTGCTTTATTTCTGTTGTCTAAATATTTTCCCATTTTTTTACCTTTATTCTTTGATCCCATCTGAAGAAACAGACTTCGACCTGACCAAAAGAAAAAGAACTGTGGTATTATCATCATAGGTCACAAGATTTAGATCTTAGAACATTAGTTTTGCTGAGGGTTTTTTGTTGTTGTTGTCATCGTTTTTGTTTTTTTAATAGAAGGGTGCTGCCATTTGGCCTACATGACCAGGGTAGGCTGAATATTGGGGTAAAGACATGAGATAGCTCAGTGATCTCTCAAGTTCCTATCCAGTCCAGTAATTTTGTTCACTAAACTGCATTTTTTTTTTTTGGTTAGGTGTGTGGCATGTGGAAGTTCCCGGGCCAGAGATTCAACTGGAGCCACAGTAGCACCCAAGCCACAGTGGTGACAATGCCAGATCCTTAACCAGCTGCACCACAAGAGAACTCCCAGTATGCATTTATTTTTTATTAGCCAAAATACTAACTTTTCAAAATTTGGAAGGAAGAAAAATATGAAAAGGACATCTAATTTAAAAAGGTATTCAAAGATCTGTTTAGGTTACCTTTCCTTACTTTGCTTTGTCAGGGTTTTCCATAAATTCATACCGTTTTGTTCTGCATTACATCATAAACTTATTCTGTTTTTTTCAAAGTACCTGTCCCTAGTGCTAGGTAGACTCATTACTCATACAAATCTAGGTTATATTTTTCTAGGAAAATTAATTACTTTGTACTGGCTACATATGGTTAGCTTGTCAGCAGGAAAGCTTTAACATACTTTGGGGTGGTTTAATGTAGGTATTTAAGTAGTCTTTTTTGTGCATGATGTAGTATGTTAATATACATTAAAATTAATATTTTGCAGTATTATTTTTCATGGGTCCTGGAGAAATCTCGTTTGTTGCAAAGTACCAAATGCCTGACTTTGCAATCATGAATGAGGGTATAGGTTGAAAGCAGAGATTCTGGGGTCTCATCATGCACTTTTTTTTTTTTTTTTTAAATACTTTTTAGGGCTGTACTCGTGGCATATATATGGAACTTTTCAGGCTAGGGATCGAATCGGAGCTACACCTTCCGGCCTACGCCACAGCCACAGCAACATGGGATCCGAGCTCTGTCTGCAGTCTGCACCACAGCTCACAGCAACACTGAATCGGAGCTAGGCCGGGGATTGAACCCACAACCTTATAGTTCTTAGTCGGATTTGTTTCCTCTGCACCACAACGGGAACTCCTCATCATGCACCTTCTAAGTGGCCATAACCGTGTGGTCTCATGTGAGTGTTTCCTTATACACCTGTTATTCTGAAGGATTAACTAAATGTAGAAGAGCATTTTTCAGAATAGGTCCAATATAATTTGAATATCTGCCATGTTTAATGTTTAAGTAAGGATACAAATTCCTCGTGAGTTAGTCCACTGGGGAGCATTTTAAGACACCTGAAATTCATGACTTTATGAGAAGTAATCACTGCTTACCTCTGCTTTGTGTGCTAGATATACAGTGTTATAAAGCATGATTCATACCCACTAAGAATTGGTATTCTGACAGTGTCTTACTTTGTCTAAAATTTTTATATTCAGAAATTTATTCTGTAAAAGTATTATTAGTGATGTTTCTTTGTACCTTTAAAAAATGTGATTTTTGAATTTACAGTTTCTTTACTCTTTATTACGAAAAAAAATATTTTCTCTGGGCGGGAATTTCAAGACATTCCTTTAATTCAGGGAATTTTAAGACATTTCTTAAAACATTTTGTAGAGTAGACTGTTAAGTTTGTTTCTTTTTAAAAATTTATTTTTTAAATTTTATCTAGCTGTGATTGATTTACAACATGGTATTAGTTTCAGGTATACTGCTTCAGATTCTTTTCTATTTTATATAGGTTATCACAAAATATTGAATATGGTTTCTGTGCATAGAAGGGGTTTCTGAGCTTTTTGAATCTTGGTTGTGTTCACACAAATATTTAACATGTCAAGTGGCTGGGAAGAATACTGTATGTAAGTTAGATATTTGTGTTATTGGCTGGGAAATTTTTTAGTCATTTAAGAATTTAGTCCATCTGTAGATATTCTCTCAGAGGTATGTCCTAAAAGTTCTTTATTGCTCAGATTTTGTTATGTGAGTAATCTGGGTTATGTTGTTAGGTCATTAAAACAATGTCTATAGTATCCTATTGAACCCTAAGAAGTCCAGGCTTTTGTGTGGTATATTTCATTAGAACTATTACCTGTTTTAATACTATATGTTTGTTACTATTTTTTCCCTGATCTTGCCTCAAAGTGCTTTTGATGTTTATAATCATTGTTGAAGTTCACCAGTTTTACTGCTGCTGCCCCATCTAAGTCTCAAATTCCTAATACATTTGGTCAAGGAATTTCTATATAACTTAACATGCAGTAGGCCTCCAGCCTTTAGGCTCTTCACCTCACATGTGATGCTAGGATGTGGTTTGCGGATCAAGTTAAGGCAAGAACTTGCTAACCCCCTAGTCCTTTTGTTCGTTTTGACACTCTCAACCCCTTACACACCCAACAAGGCAACCCAGAGTCCAAAACAGAGTTAAATGTTGGCATGTGGTAAACCTGTGTCTTTGCACCACTTCTGTCTCCTGTTCTGCCCGTGTTTCCTAACTCTGACTCTGCTAATTTAGCATGTGTCAGGAGTCATTCCGCTGTCCTGTGTTTCTGAAGAAAGTCAATTTAGCACAAATTGGGACCTATTTACTCTCCC
The DNA here is from genome assembly GCF_016906955.1 of Phacochoerus africanus. Lineage (NCBI taxonomy): Eukaryota > Metazoa > Chordata > Mammalia > Artiodactyla > Suidae > Phacochoerus > Phacochoerus africanus. The sequence continues at coordinate 32,634,743 of NC_062556.1, read as the reverse complement.
TCTATCTAACACACACTGTTAGTCAGCAGGGCTCCGGTGGACAGCAGTTGCTATTTGAAGAAAACAAACCCTCTTCAGACCTTTCTGAATATGTTTTAAACATAACCCAGCAAATTCCAGTACCAAACAAAAATTAAAGCAGTGCTATGAATGCTTTGTAATGTCACTGCTTCTGTATCCTGTTACCTTTTAAATTTTTAGTTGTTTTTTTTTTTACAAAAATATATGTACTTTATTACTTAAATGTTGTCATTGAACAAAAGCTTCCTTTTCATCGAGCATCTAAATTGTTAATTTCTTCTTTGATGGATGAGTCTGGATCCCTCACAGAAACATGCAGGGCTTTTCTCTCTTCCTGCTATCAGTTTTAGGGGACATATTGCTTCTTCAGTGCTGTCATACCAATAAATCGTCCCAGATTACTTGCAACCGCACAGCCCTAAAGTATAGCATGCATTTTAAAGGGAATCTGCTATTTTCTTTTCAATCAGATGAGCAATGTGAAGAGACTACGGCCACGGCTCAGTGCTATTCTCTTTAAGCTTCAGTTTGAAGAGCAGGTGAACAACATCAAACCTGACATCATGGCTGTCAGTACTGCCTGCGAAGAGATAAAGAAGAGCAGGAGCTTTAGCAAGTTGCTGGAACTTGTGCTGCTAATGGGAAACTACATGAATGCTGGCTCCCGGAATGCTCAAACCTTCGGATTTAACCTTAGCTCTCTCTGTAAAGTGAGTTTGTTGTTTTTTTCAAACACATGTTTGCCTGAACACTTATTCTTAAATGTCATCCTTGATTATATTATTTGAGGGTTTTTTTTTCTTTTTTTTTCTTTTTTTTTTTTTTTAAATTTTGATGTGCTTGTTGTCAAGAACTTGAACTGAACCATCAACCCAAACCCAGGGTGAACTGAGCTAACTTATTCACCCCCTGAACTAAATCCAAGTATTAATTTTCTCTGCTCTGCAAATTCAAATGAAAGGTTTTGTTGAATTACAAAATTATGTCATAAACCTATGCTTTCTCAGACTGATGAAATGGAACATCAAAATATTATTTAAACCTAATATTCTTTCAGTTTAAATACCTTCATATGACAGTATATATATTCGGAATTTCTTGGGATTACCACTAAAGTTTTTACCTTTAACTGTTTAAATATTTCTTTGCAGTTTTCTTTTTTTGAAAGCTCATTAAAGGGAGAGAAAAGTGAGACTGCTTTATATAAAGGGGAAATTATTATATTAGGAATAGACATATCTCAGATGTCACTAATAGTTTTGAAATGTTTCTATCTAAATATAATTTTAGAGAAGAAAATTGAGTAAGTTTAGAGATTTTATTTTCTTCCAGGTTCTTCCACAGGTTAAATTTTCCTACAGCAAACATATTCAGTGTTTTATATAACAGAAGTCTGTTTTAAAAAGTGGGCGATAGTAATCGTGCTTTATTGATCTCCTTACAACAAATTCTTCTGAGTTACACATCACAAGAAAAGCTTTCTCTTATTCTTGACCTGGTAACACCTACATTCCCTGATTAAGGAATTTGATTATTGTTATTGCCAGTTAGATTGGGAAGGTGAGAAACAAGTTCAGCTTTAGCCATGGGTTTGCTGAATAGTTAATCTCTTGGTACTTTCATGGCTTTCTTACACGATTTCCCTGGCTTGTGCCTTCCAGTGTATCAGTGCCTTGTGAGCTTTACCCCTCTCTCATCTCCATCTTTTTCTCCTTGTTTTCTTAGCCTGCTGTGTTCAGTTACGATCCCTAGCAAGGGCAATGCTATTTACCCTTGATGCTATGTATTATGAAATACATAAGTAAGGCTGTGTATTAACGACTTCACATTTATAGAATGTCTACTCCTGTGCCAAACACTTGACCCAATCATCTCATTTAATGCATGTTATTAATATTTACCTGGGATACATGGGACTCATATTTTCACATGTAAGCCATTAATTATGATTAAAGTGTTTAATGGAGCTATAGACAAAACGTTATGTCAGAGAGTTAAGAGAGGCCAGTTTGGCAAAGGGAGGGCTATAACGCATTCAGAGAGGAACAGGAATTTGAGCTGGATCTGGAAGTATGATCTCCTGAGAGGAAAAGGCATTCTAAGCAAGAGTCACCAGTTCAAATAAAGGGTTATAACATGGCACTTATGAGTACACTGGGTGCCTGACCTGTTAAAGCTGGAGCCTGGATGCGAGAGGAGTGCAGAAAATGGAAATGAGATAGTAATTGGTCTCGATGGTGAAGATTACAAATGTCATGCCTTGTGAAAGTTTTATGGTGACATGTTAGTTCTATAAGTCAAGTGATGTTATCATATATCTTCTAGGAAGATAATTCTAATGGCAGTGTGTAAGAAAGGTAAACTGGCTGGTATATGGCATGTGACCTGTGAGGGTGCCAGAGGAAATGGAGCTGAGTAGATAAATGGGGATGGTTAAGGAAAAGAGGGAGAGGTCAAAGATAATTCCTTGCCACTGACATGTTTGAAGTAGTTGCTCAAAAGAGAAATGAATTCATGCTGATTTCAGTGTTTCCTTCCCCTAGTTTACCTCAGTGTCTTAAAAGGTGTATGATTGAAGTTGACACATTCAACAATTTTAGCAAATATTTGTGGCCCCATTATGGTCACTGTGCTTTTGAGATGATGGAAATCCGAGCTAAGGTAGTGGCAAAGTGGTAGAAAGGGAGAGGTGACAGAGGGAAGTGTATATATTTAAGGAGCATCTAGGGCGTGGAGTTATGGACTTGGAGGCTGAAGGACAAGGAAGCAAGCAGGACTGCCAGGTTCAGCTCTCCCTGAGAAGGAAGGCAAAGGAAGAAAAACCGAGTTAGGAGAGAGGTGGGGGAGACGTTATGTCCACACATACAAATCTACAGGTGTTTGTTTCATAGTGCTAAGTGTCTGTTCCTCTTGAGATTTTGCATCTCAAAACTACGACTAAAGGTTTTTTTGTGGTCATCACAAAAGGTTGACCACATTGTCACCCCTTCCAACTTCCTTGAAAGACAGGTGTAGACAAGAGATTGAATCTGATTAGTGAGGTAGAATGGCCTAATGCAGTACTTGGTACATAGTAAATTCTCAAATAAATAGCTGTTGAATGAATGGCAGTGCATTAGACACAATGAAATACATATAATGTTGTGTAGAGACAATGTTATTATGTAGTTGAAAATAGATATCCTCTCATTGATAAACAATTGCTGATGCATAGTGATTGAAGATCTTTTACAAATACAATGCATGCTGCTATTATTTTACTATAGTCAAGCTACAAACCAGTTACTCTGTCTCCAGATAATAGAGTTGACTATATTTTCAGTTAACGATAGTAGAAATTTTGATTGTCTTTGTTAGGAGCTTTCTGTTGTACAAGAAACAAAATAAATACTACAACTTCATATTTTTTTATTAGCCTACATGTCAAGTTGAAAGCATATATTGAACAAGATGATATCTCATCATGTTTGTTATCAGAAGTAGCAGCTTGATCTTTGACAATTGTGATTGAATTTTCACACTGAGTATAAAGCATTTGGTTTGATGATAAGCCCTCCCACAAGGAATTCCATGTTGATTTGACAGTAGAAAGACAGGGTAATATTTTAATCTATTCAAACATGCTAGGTAATTATATGACATTTAGTATTCCATATCCAAAATCTTTATTTTTAAATGGCCTTTATAAATTGAGCTAAAGTATGAACAGTATGTGAAAATTCATAGTGAATTGTTAACTTTACATTGTTTAGAAATAACTACTTGAATCCTGAATTCTGTGTGCATTGTAGTTTCATTTTAGGGGCTATAGTATATCTTTATTTACATTCGTAACTGAGATGACAACTATAATAACTGAGTTCAGATTGAAAAGATTGTACTATCTTTTACCCAAAGGCTTGATATGGCCTATGATAAATAAACATAAAAGTAAAATATGAGTTATAAAGTAACTATAAACTAGAATATATTAAGATATAAATAAAAATTAAAGTAGATGTGTAGGCTTGAGGCTTTCTGATGGTAAAAGTGACATACAAAACATAGTAGTGAAACTTTTCGTGAGCTAAAAATTGTGGTTTCTCTTACTAGCCAAAGCTGAGCTTCTCAAGAAATTTTGTAGTGTATCATTATAAGGGGAAAATATGATTTTGAGCAGTGTTCTTTTAAACAGTAAATGGAAGATCAGTTTCATGAGGATCTTTGTTTTGGAGCCATCTCTGCCTCCTCGCTCTCCCCCTCCCCTTCCTCTATGAATATGTATTCAGAGCCTCTTAGGGGGTCACTTTCCAAGAGAACCCTCATAGTAGGATACATATGTACTTTTCAGTTACGGTGATGCCATCTTTAATTTAGTCAGTATAGTATAAATACCTTACCTTGTGATGGCTTGGCTTTTTAAAAGGATAAACCTCAGACGCTGTATAAGAATGGACACACTGTTTACCATTCATAACATCCTCCAAAGGTATTACTAGACTTTAGATAAATTTGGACAATAAGCAACTGGAGATTTCATTCTTTTTTCAGGACCTGCTCTTGATTAAATGCAAATTAGTATCCTTAGAAATCCATTCAGCAAATGGTAGGTTCTTGCCTGACCAAAATGCCCACCCAGAAAAATTTGTATGTGGTTTGGTGTTGAATTAGTAATTTTAGAGAACCTCTCTCTAAGCAGGTCCAAGTAGATCAGCATTCTAGCAAAGAAATGAGTTGATTCAGCCATCAATGTTTAACATTGTATTAAATATATGAAATGATTTTAACTGGTTATTTAAAAGGCAGATGTTATCAATCTGCACACAGTGGCTATAGTATGGGTTTAACAATACTAACTAATGTCTACTGAGATGTGTGATTTCTGAATGACAGATTATCCCAATCAGTACAATTGGATGATAGAGCTTTAAAATGTAGCTCTCTGTTCTAGGTAATTAAATAGACTACCTGTATTGGGAAAGTAAATATAAATTTTGGAAGAGCTTACCAACTATAATAACTAATTTCTACCAGTTCATGCTGTTATTTGGCGGGGGCGTGGGGGGGTTTACAGGAAAAGTCAGTATTGATTCCTCTAAAATTTATCCATATTATCACTGAGGAAAATCTTTCATTCTTAGCAGCAGTGGAATATGCAGTGAGTTCATCTCAAATGTGAAGTTATCAAAGGTTACATAGTAATGGGACCGGAGGTGTGGGAGTTAGGTGTTGAAGGCAGTGGTAGTGGGCCAGACTGAGTTTTATGTTCTCTATTTCTATTGTGTGCAATTTTTATCTGGTCTGTATATTTCTTTTACAAGCACAGACTAACCAAAAGTAGAATAACTTCACCAGTGCAGTGATGGGGAAGATTTTTAGAGCAAATGTTTAATTTGCATATTTGTTAATGCCTTCACTAACTCTAGAAAGTGATCACTTGAAATTGTGAGCAACTCTTCTTCTGGGACATTCTCAACCCTCAGTGCCTTCAGAAAAATACTGATGCATCAGCCCCACATCAGATCAACTACTTCAGCACAACTGGATGTGGATCCGTATTAGTGGCATTTTTTTAAAAACTGCCTCAGGTGATTTAAATGCACAAACTGAACTGAGAATCACTTTCTCTGTCTTCTGCCCTACTTAGCCCAGAATGAAAGATCCCTGATTGGTGGCCTGGAAGCAACCAACCAACAAATACAAAAAATCAAAACCTAACCAACACAGAACAAAATTCAAAAAAGAAATAGCTCTACTGGAGTTCCCGTCGTGGCCAGTGGTTAACGAATCCTACTAGGAACCATGAGGTTGCGGGTTCGATCCCTGCCCTTGCTCAGTGGGTTAACGATCCAGCTTTGCCCTGAGCTGTGATGTAGGCTGCAGACGCGGCTCGGATCCAGTGTTGCTGTGGCCCTGGTGTACGCCAGCGGCTTCAGCTCCGATTAGACCCCTAGCCTGGGAACTTCCATATGCCGCGGGAGCGGCCCAAGAAATGGCAAAAAGACAAAAAAAAAAGAAAAAAAGAAAAAAGAAACAGCTCTACTTCCTCACTTAAGGATGAGAGGTAGAAAACATTTCCCTAAACTGCTGCTTTTCTTTTGTGCCATGCTGGGCACTATTCTGAAAGTGAAGAGAAGGAATGAAAGGAGTATGAATCTCAGGCACATGGTAGAACTGAAATAGTCCAGTGCCCTGAGTTTGTTTGGAGGAATTGACCTTGGAAGGTAGAGTTTCAGTGATTACGAGAAGCAGAAGGCAAATGCAGTTTATATTTTGCATTATCTGTCACAATCACACAGATTACTGCTGTGAATATTTTCTGTGAAATTTTGATTCTTATATATCACCTTTTCCTTTACTCTGTGAAGTTATTTTTAAGAGCGACTTCTGCCAAACAAATCCATTGTTCCATCTGTATTTAGCATCTTAGAAGGATTTTAGAGGGATTTTTATTCGTTATCAGAGTGGAAAACCATACAAGTAAGTTTTGGCATCCTTTGAAATTAAAGCAGTTTTTGGCCAAAGACTTGCAGATAACAAATGCCTTTCTTATTTTACATCCAGCCAATTAAATCACTGAAAAATACTGACTTCCAAAGCAATGTGAAACTATTTAGAATCCTTAACCCTCTTCGATTCATTCATTTTTACAATTAATCTCTAGCATTTTCCAAGAAATATTTAATTAACTTTACTAAGTAGTGTTTTTGATAAATTTTATTCACATTACCTTTGTTTTTTTCAGTTTCTATTAAACATTGAAAATTAGAATTATTCTTTAAACAATTATAAAAATTATAGGCTTTAAATATTAGCAGCAAATGAACTGCTTATGTGCTGTCATCTTACCACTCCCAAAACAAGCATTGCCAATCTGTCAAACTTCCTTTCCCCCAGACAGACAGCCTCAGAATCTTCCTTAACACTGTGCTTACTGATAGCTACTACTCATCAAAGGTAGCACCCAACACGAATCTTACCAACAGTCTCTGGTTTAATATAGTCTCCTGTTTTTGCATATTTTATACATGAAAGTCAAAAACTAAACAAGAGACCCCGTTGTGAACATGTATTCTTAGGTGGCAGGGAAGAGTCTGATGATTAAATGGGTGCACACCAAAACCACACAAAGACATCACAAGAAAGGAAAATAACAGATCAATATATCTTATGAAAATAGATATTAAAATCCTCAACAAAATATTATAAATCAAATAAACATTATATAAAAAGAATTATGTAGTATGACCAAGAGGGATGTATTCCAGGTATGAAAAGCTGAGAAGGAGTTAATGCATCTATTATATCAACAGTCTCTAAAGAAGAAAAATCATTTGACAGTATCAACATATGCAGAAAAGGCATCTAATCAACTCCAGTACCTATTCATGACAAAAACTTCCAACAAACTAGAAATAGAGAACTTCCTCAAGCTGGTAACGAACCTCTACAAAAACTACAGATAGCATCATATTTAATGATAAGAAGCTAAATATTTTTAGATCAGGAACAAGGAAAGGATATTCCTTCTCATCATTTGCATTTAGCATTGTACCAAAGGTCCAGGCTTAAAGCAACAAGATAAAAAAAGGATATGAAAGTGTACAGAGGAGTTCCCATCTTGGCTCAGCGGAAATGAATCCGACTAGGAACCATGAGGTTGCGGGTTCGATCCCTGGCCTCGCTTTGTGGGTTAAGGCATTGCCATGAGCTGTGGTGTACATCACAGATGTGGCTCGGATCTGGTGTTGCTGTGGCTCTGGCGCAGGCAGGCAGCAACAGATCTGATTAGATTCCCTAGCCTGGGAACCTCCATATGCCGCATGTGCGGCCCTAAAAGGACAAAAGACAAAAAGAGGTGTATGGATTGAGAAAGAATAAATAAAATTATCTTTTATCATAAGTAAAATGAATGCCTGTGTTGAAAATCCCCAAAAATTGACAAAAAGGGGGTGGGGGTGGGGAAAGAAAAACACTTCCTGGACCTAATAATTAGAACAAAGTTTCTGGATATAAGATTGACACTTAAATGTTGACTACTTTTTTTAATGTAAGCAGTGAAAAATCGGACATTGAAATTAAAAGCAGAATATCATTTACTTTAGCACCAAAAACTATTTAGGTATTATCTACCAAAATATATACAATATTTGAGGAAAATGATAAAACTTTGATGAAAGGACTTAAAGATCTAATAAATAGATATCTCATGTTCATGGAAAGGAATATTCAATATTCTTAAGGTGTCAGTTCTTCCCAACTTTATTTCTTCCCAACAATATCTACAGAGCCAATGCAATTTCAATCAAAATGTCAGCAGGTGATTTTGTGGATATTGACACACTGATTCTGAAGTTTATATGGATATGTAAAAGGCTTAGCATACTCAATACAATACTGAAAAAGAAAGAGAAGGAGGAGATAAGACTGACTTTAAGACTTACTATAAAAGTACAGTAATTGAAACTTTAATATTAGAGAGGAAAGAAGGTGGTCAATGAAACATAACAGAGAACCCAGAAATAGACCCACACAGGTGTAGTCAACTGATTCTTGACAAAGAAGCAAAGGTAATTTAATGGAGAAAGAATAACTTTTTAAATAAACTGGTGCTGGGAAAACTGGATATTGTTAAGTTGGACTCCATTAAAATTCAAAACTTCTGCTCTGTGAAAGACACCATTAGAATGGCTAAAATCCTAAACACTGACAACACCAAATGCTGCTGAGGATGTGGTGCAACAGGAACTCTCATTCATTGCTGAAGGAAATGCAAAATGATACATCCTCTTTGGAAGACTGCTTGACAGTTACAAAGATAAACATAGATTTAAATAGGATTCAGTAATCACATTCCTGTTCTAGCCAAAGGAGTAAAAAACCTGCATACTAATGTTTGTAGCAACTATATTCATAGTTGCCAAGATTTGGAAGCATTTTGAGAAGTCCTTCAATAGGTGAATGTATAAATCCACTGAAACAGTCATGCAATAGACTATCAAATTAGTGATGAAAAGAAATAATCTCAAGCCAAGAAAAGGAATGTATTATGAGGAACACATAATACTAAGTGAAAGAAGCCAATCTGAAAAGGCTACATAATCTTGATTCCAACTGTATGGCACTCTGGAAAAGAAACATGATAGTAAAAGATCATGGTTGCTGAGGGTTGTGGGAGAGGGGGAAGACGGAAGAAATGAATAGTTGGAGGACAGGGCATTTTTTAGGATGGTGGAACTATTCTGTATGACACTGTAATGGTAAATACTTGTCATTATGCATTTGTCAAATCCCGTACAACTATAGAACACAAAATGGACTCTAGTGTAAACTGTGGTTCTTAGTTAATGTATCCTTATCATCAATATTGGCACATAAATATGGGAACTGTATTTTCTGCTTAATTTGTCTTAAAGCTAAAACTGCTCTAAAATATAAAGTCTGTTAATTTAAAAAATAGAGAATAAAATCCATTTAATTTAAAATTAATTTACTTAGTCTGCTTGTATTAACTAAAGCAGACTGAACTATTTTAACTATCTTGTGAAATAAGGGAGTAGTATAAACAGAACATTGAACAATACAGTAGATAACCTGCAATAAGGTAAAATTTTACTAAAATGCAAAAATGCTTTTCATGTTGCAGTGTCTTTGCTCACTAAAATCCAAGAGAAATGTGTTCAAAATATAATTCAGAGAATGTGTGTCTGTGGGGATGTGGTAGAAACTAGTATATTTTATAGAAGTTGATGTTATTTAAAGCATTTTCTTGCTTATTTAATTTTTTTTCTTTTTTTTTTGTCTTTTTGCCATTTCTTGGGCCGCTCCCGCGGCATATGGAAGTTCCCAGGCTAGGGGTCTAATCGGAGCTGAAGCCGCTGGCGTACACCAGGGCCACAGCAACACTGGATCCGTGCCGCGTCTGCAACCTACATCACAGCTCAGGGCAAAGCTGGATCGTTAACCCACTGAGCAAGGGCAGGGATCGAACCCACAACCTCATGGTTCCTAGTAAGATTCGTTAACCACTGCGCCACGACGGGAACTCCCTGCTTATTTAATGTTTCAATGCTCATCATTTAAAAATGAAAACTACAAAAATTATAGGTTGTTTTTATATGTGAAGGCCACAAATTTAATATATATTTTACCTAATGTCAGTTTATCTCTACCTATCTTTAAAATTATTATGAAATTTTGGAGTTCCTGTTGTGACTCAGTGGTAAAGAACCTGACTATTATCTATGAGGATGTGGGTTCAATCCCTGGAATTGCTCAGTGGCTTAAGGATCCCGTGTTGCAGTGAACTGTGGTTTGGCCACAGACCCATCTCAGATCTGGTGTGTAGCCTGGGTGTGGCTTAGGCCAGCAGCTGCAGTTCCTATTTGACCCCTAGGTTGGGAACTTCATATGCCACAGGGGCATCCCTAAAAAAGAAAAAGAGAAAACAAAAAAAGAAAATTTTTATGAAAATTTTATTGTAATATTAATGGTTATGGCAGTGACATAGATGGTGCTGTGTCTTGTTTAATTTATGTTAAGATTTTAAATTTTCATCCATTTCAGATAGATTACAGTATTTTTGAAAAATTTAATCAGCACAGTGATTATTTTTTTAAAAGTGTATTTATATATATATATATCAGAAAATAGTGTTTATAGTTGTAGTTATCTTCACTAGTGAAGTTGAACCTACATGTTGATTTTTTAAGCTTCATATCTGAACAAAAATGATATATTCTTTGGCAGTTCATATTCACACATCCACTTTTTTTTTTTTTGTCTTTTTAGGACCAAGCCTGCGGCATGTGGAGTTTCCTAGGCTCAGGGTCAAATTGGACCTGTAGCTTCTGGCCTACACTATAGCCACAGCAATGCAGGATGTTAGCCTCATCTGTGACCTGCACCACAGCTCATGGCAATGCCAGATTCTTAACCCACTGAGCAGGGCCAGGGATCAAATTTATGTCCTCATGGATACTAGTTGGTTTCATTATCATGGAGCCACAATGGTAATGCCCACATAACTACTTTCATGCGGATACATTATATTAGAGATGTTTCAAACATAACAACAAAGCATTTTAAGGTAGAATATGATGTTAGTAAATATACTTGGTTAACTCGTTAATGATGAAACTTTGTAGTTGCATTCAAAAATATTCATGTAATGTAATCTATTAGCAATATTAACATTATTAGCACTGATCTATTAGCAATATAGAAAGCCTTTGAGTGGTAAGATTCAGGTGGCATTTTATTAATTTTTTATAGCAAAAACAACAAAAAGAATGTCATGCTTTTAGAACTAGAAATGACCTCAGGGTAGAGATGTCTGTTTTTAGAGGCTTCCCAGCTAGAATTAGCAGGTTATAGGGCTTCAGTATTTTAAATTGTATTAATGAACACTCTTTTGTTGTCTCAGTACCATTTTTATCCACTGTGGCTTTGAGAATTTTGTTTCTTTTGTTATATAATAAATAATCTGGATTAAATAAAGATTTTTTTTTTAGAAGAACTGTATTTTATAGTGGTTAAGAGCTTTGAATTAACGCAGATATGGGTTCACATCTTGGCTCTGCTGGATGGTAGCTGTGTAGTCTGAGGTATGCTGCATGAGGTTCCAAATCTTTTTTCCCTCAGTTCCTTCCTCATAGGGCTGTTGTGTTTTTTAAGCACTTACGAGGAATTATATTATTGGCTGGTCCCTGTGTCCTAGTAAGTGCCACACAAATAAGATGGGCTGGTTTTGTCCTCAGCAGTTAATACTGTTCACAATGTAAGTTCTTCTAGAATGTTCATGGAGCTATTGCAAACTCTTGTAATTTTGTCATTTTTCTGGTATCAGCAATGTCTACAACATTTACAGAGTCTGCTGTCTTGATAACATAATTAGAGTATAAGAATATAATAATAGAGAAGAGTTATTCATTTGAGAATGTTTGTAAGATAAAAGTTACATTATTCAAAGCGTAAGGAGTTCTAGTTCTTTGGATTCTGAAAATCTCCAGGAAGATACTTAGTTTTTGTTTTAGGAATTTTCTGCCTTGTGACTAAAACAATGGAATATTCTTTAGATGTCATCCAAATTTTACTGAATACCTTAAAAAATATTCCAAAACCTTGCATTGTAGCTGGGGTTCTACTCTAGACTGACAACTAGGACATGATTTATTACAGGATCTGCTTTTAACATTATTTTGTCTGGAATGAACAAAGCAGTTGAAGAAACTCCATCCATCTTTTTGTTTATTTGACATCTATGCCACATTAAATGTACCTTAAAGAAACAATATATAAATAAGAAATTCTCCTTAACAGTGATGATTCCTCATCAGTAAGATAAATCTCTTGACAGTGATACAAAACGAATCCTGTCAAGCAATGTCGGTGAAAATTTAAATAAAGCATATTTTTTAAAACTTAAGAATAGATTTTTAAAGCAAATATTTTAGCTTCACTTTCTTTCCAAGAGTTAGCACTACAGAGTATGCTCGAGTTGTTCCTTCTCTTTAGCAAAATTAGCACCATCTTTCAAGCTTTGCTTGTTCCAGCTCAATCGCTGATTATCTGTGTGAATAACTAGTAGGAATAGAGTATGCCCTTTCATTGTCAACGTTTATCAAAAAGTGAAAAAAAATTGAGTAAGTAAATAAAGACTTTGATAAATATATTTTTGTTGTGCTTTCATACATTTCCATATGCTTTCTGGAAGGGTTTTTTTGTTGATTGGTTGGTTGGTTGGTTTTTGTTTCTTGAGTTTTGTTTTGTTTTTCAAGTGATTTGGAGGAAGGAAGGAAGAGAAGAGAGTAACTGAAGCAGGAAGAATACCTTGCCAGCATGGTGAAGTTTTTTCCTGATAATTTAGGAAATAAGTGAAGAATCTCTGTCTTGGAGTTTAGAGTTAGACAGTAGTTTATAAATATATAGTATGCATTATCAGCAAATGGTCACTCTGTGTTTCTTAACCTCTTATCTTTTATTGGGTGATTTTTTGAAATTTATTTATTTAGGAAATTGAGTTTTTTTAAGTGTCATAATTGTTAAATGCAGATTTTTGGAGGGTTGGGAGACTTTTACTTCTATGTATTATTCAGTTTATTATTTATTATTCACTATTTATTATTCACTAAGTGATTTTTTGTTTTTTGCTTTTTGTCTTTTTGTCTTTTTAAGGTCACACCCACGGCATGTGGAGATTTCCAGACTAGGGGTCTATTTGGAGTTGTTGCCATCAGCCTATGCCACAGCCATAGCAACGCCAGATCTGGGTCCCATCTGTGACCTATACCACAGTTCACGGTAATGCCAGATCCTTAACCCATTGAGGGAGGCCAGGTATTGAACCCGCAACCTCATGGTTCCTAGTTGGATTCGTCTCCAGTGTGCCATGACAGGAACTCCAACACTAAGTCTATTTTTAAATATTACACAATTACCAGAATGTGAGTTGCTATTCAGTTGATGTTTTCCATAGTTACTGCCAGGATAGAACCCTCTTCCATAAATGAGTGTTTAGCTTTATGATTGTCTCTGAATACTTGGATCTGTGTTTGACCTGCATCCTTAACATTCATTAAATTGGTAGATGCTATAAACTATTCTAATTCTGAATTCTTCTTGCTCATGAATAAAGATCAAGATTGATCCAGTTGCTCATTGTGGGATCATAGAGATTTCTTGATAACATAATTAATCCTAGCAGTTGCTGGCCATTAAGCTCCATCACAAATAATACTGGACAGCTCTTTCCAGGATTTACAAATCATGGAGGTAGATGGTACTTGTCTTAATCAACATTCTACACAGGCCATGTGTCTAGGTTCACATGAACAGACCATGATAAGGAAGGTGTAAACTGGTGACAGTCAGGATCTGTAAGTCCACAGAAGGACCAGTTATTCTCCAGTCAGTGCTACGAAGGAGGAGGTGGGGGAATGAAAGACTTCACTTTAAAAAAATAACAAAAACGAAGGACAGTTTTTATGCTAACTCCTGGTGGTACCAGAGGAAACTATTATATTTGTGAAAGTTTGCTAGTTTTACCCGAGCCTTTTCCATTAAAGATGATAGTGTGAATGAAATCATAGACTTGAAAGATAACTTTTATAAATTGGATTAACATTCTCAGTGTATGTGAAAGCTAAAACTGAAAAGATTGTAACTCACTCAAGCATGCAAAAATAACTTCTGAATCTAGATAACTAGGTTTCTTCATTTTTATTCTAGTATTTTTTTTTTCTTCTCTCTTTTCTAGGGCTGCACCCACAGCATATGGAGGTTCCCAGACTAGGGGTCTAATCGGAGCTGTAGCCGCCGGCCTATACCAGAGCCACAGCAACACAGGATTTGAGCCGTGTCTGCAACCTACACCACAGCTCATGGCAACAGTTACATCAGATTCTTAACCCATTGAGCGAGGCCAGGGATCAAACCCACAACCTCATAGTTCTAGTTGGATTCGTTAACCAATGAGCCACGACGGGATTTTTTAAAATAGGTTTTGCAATGTCTACTAACACTTAAGTCCATTATAGTATCTATTTAATATTTTTGGAGTGCAAAGTGAATGTAGAATTTCCTTTTCCTGTCCATTTCCATGTTTTCACTTTACTTGTATAAAACTGAGCTCCGGTAATTTGCACAAGGCTACCTAACTAGTTAAAGGCAAATTTTAGTGTTAATGTTTCAGCAGATCATTCACACAGATTAGTGGCCATCAATCCAGATGATAGAATCCTTTTTTGAGGAACGCTTTTTCAAAACACTCCGATGAATATTATGATTTGTGTTCCTTTTAAAAGGTATCAAATAATGGACTGTGTTTATATCAGTCAGTTTTTAAGTGCCAGGAACCATTTTTTTGGTTTGCATGTTGAATAGGCCAGTGTAGCATTTGAACCTATTTGAAGAGTAATCATGTGAAAGCCAGGCTGTCTAGGAGGGTAGCTCTGTGTTTCCAGGGACAAGATAGTTTTTGAATTTATTAAGTTGTATATGATATTCACGATGGCACAGAATATCTCTCTTCCATAATTAGATAGTAACTTTCACTTGATATTTTGTTAGTGGTATAATATTTAGTGACATAGAATTAGAAAAAAATTACAGATGGATACACACACACACACAGACATATATTTTTTTAAATAGGAGATTGTTGGAAAGCAAGCAGGTGAATAGGGCTGTGTGCAGTTAAGTTTACCAAGAATTTCCAGCTCTAAATTGAATCCTGGTGTCAAGAATGATTTTCCCCTCTTATGTGTGTATCTGATCTGATTACTTATTTATAAGGAACACTACCAGCTTATTTATTTGTCTTTGTATTCACACTCAACATCCCCTACCCCGAAGCTGACTCCTAGTCATTGGATTGTAGCCAGCTGCCTCACCCTTCTGATTCATTCCTTGGACATTTCATATTAGGATCTGTCCATCCTGGTGTTCTCTTGAGCCCTCCGTTCTCCTGTCTTTTATTCTATGTACTTATCTGTGTTTATTTGATTAACTTTTTAGCTTTGGGGGCTAAGAGCTCACAAACGGTGCTCCTAGAATAGTTCACTCCTCTAGGTTGTAACTTTTCTCTACTGTTTATCACCTTCAAGGGATGAGAGTTGGTTCTTGGGGAGCAAAAATATCTTTCCTATCTGACTGTTTTTATGAGTGATGCACAGATGTACATGCAGTAATAAACAGATATATAGTGTAGGTATCCTTTTAAAATTTCCCATAGGTAAAAATGGCTAAAAGAAATACACTGTAAAAAAAACTACTTAGCCATCAGTAATGTAAAAAAAAGTTGAGAACTTGTTCTACCCAGATGTAATCAACATCCTTCCCTGATTTCTCCACTTAGATCTTACTAGAAAGCTTCAAACTCACTTGTCCAAAGCTAAGTCTCTTTTTTCTTCATTGCACCCAAATTTTTTTCTCATCTGTTGTGTCCAGTTTGACTAATCGGCCTCCTGTGGGTTCCTATGCCCACTCTGTCCCATTCCTAAGGCATTTCCTTAGCTCAGGCTGTCTTCTCCCCATGCAGGATTATTGGTACAGCTTTTAAATTATTTGTCCGGCTTCTGTTCTTACCCTCACTCTAATCTTTTATCCGCACTGTGATAGAGGGAGCTTTCTACAATGTACACATATCTGATTATCTCTCATCCAGTTTAAAAATTCCCAGTTCTCAGAGATCAGAATCCTGTATCCATAGCATGGTCTGCCTGTCTTAACTTTCTGGCCTTTGCCTTTCTTCCCAGACTTCTTTTTCCTCT
Organism: Phacochoerus africanus; assembly: GCF_016906955.1. Taxonomy (NCBI): domain Eukaryota; kingdom Metazoa; phylum Chordata; class Mammalia; order Artiodactyla; family Suidae; genus Phacochoerus; species Phacochoerus africanus. The sequence continues at coordinate 32,618,472 of NC_062556.1, read as the reverse complement.
TCCCTACTTGCCCTCCCTAGCACACTTTTATTTGAAGTCACTCTGACTCCTCTAAAGTGCCACTTTTTCCTTACCTCTTAGTCTTTTTCACATGCTGCTCTGACACCGTGCCTTTGAGTTTTTTCCCTCCGCTTCCACAGCCCCGTACAACTTCTTGTGCACGAGCTTTCGGTTCAGATCCCGTGTCCTCCTAGGCATACTTTGTGATTGTTTTTACTATACTATCCATCACACCTGTGGAAGTACATATTTTCTATTTTTTTTTTTTTTCACTAAATGGCTTCTTGAGGAATGATGTTTGTTGTAGCTTCTCCAATTCCTACTCTATCTAGTAGGCATTCTATAAATATGTGAAAAATGAAAACAAACAAGTGTGCAGTATTGTTTTAAATGCTGACATAAGTTCCTAGGTTGTCCTGTTTTCCTGGGCATTTCATCATATGTTTTCTTCTCCATGGAATATTGAATACTAGATTGACTTATGCTTACTCCTTCTTTACAGTAATTTTTTTGCTTTTTAGGGCCACATCCACAGCATATTGAAGTTCCCTGGCTAGGGGTCGCATTGGAGCTACAGCTGCTAGCCTACACAAAAGCCATAGTAGTGCAGGATCTGAACCACATCTACAACTTAACACAGCTCACAGCAACGTCAGATCCTTAACCCACTAAGAAACGCCAGGGATTGAACCCACATCCTCATGGATACTAGTTGGGCTTGTTACTGCTGATCCACAATGGGAACTCCCTACAGTAAATATTAATGACTTAGACCAAACAACAATATGTGAAGAATAGCTTTTCAAGTGTTTAAATATTTGCTTTTCAAAAGTAGAATTAACTGATTTTATAACTCATATCTTATCTATAAAAACAGTATTAAATTTATTTAAGTAGAGAGATTATCCAATATTTTTGACTCTGTAATTTTTTCTCCCTTTCACTCTATTTAGCTAAAGGACACGAGATCAGCAGATCAGAAAACAACACTACTTCATTTTCTTGTGGAAATTTGTGAAGAAAAGTACCCTGATATCCTGAATTTTGTGGACGATTTGGAACATTTAGACAAAGCTAGTAAAGGTTGGTGCTTTTATAGACATTTTAGTGCTCTAGGTCTTTAGTTGGTACTTCGAAGACAGAAAATAATGCCTTTTATTTGAACATACTTGCCACTTTGACACAGTGTTTTCATAGTAAGTATGTCATTTTAAAAATAAAGTTGAAGGACATTTTATGAATTATCATTATTGGAGCTTAGTTATTGAAGTTTAACTTGTTTGATTAGATAATGAGGTTCCATATTCAAAAATACATAGTTCTTTAGTTTAAACCTTTTGAATACCTACCAGCTCACCCATTGCTGCTAAGCCCTCTCCGCCCATGGCAGTGCAATGCTCCCTGGGTAAGTGTCATTCACAGACATTTGGGACTATTATGCATTTGAGTCAAGCACCTTGTTCTGAAAGTCAATATCCCCCTTGGCCTGAAAATTGTTTCTTCTAATTTAAATTAATTTTTTAATTAAAATATAATTGATTTACAGTCTTGTATCAATTTCTGCTGTTCATATATGTATACATACATATATATATATATATATGTATATACTTCTTCTTATACTATCTTCCATCATGGTCTATCCTAAGAGGGTGGATATAGTTTCCTATGCTCAACCGTAGGCCAGAATTTTAAATCTCCATCCACCTACCTTGCAGGTAGAGCCTGCTTTGTTTGTCTTGGGAGGCACCAAACAGCCAGAGCTTCCAGTCGCTGCTTCCTAATGTCCCAGTTTCCAACCTGCTTCTTAGTTTGTGCTGTGGACTTAGATCAGATTATAGAAAGGGTCAGGGAAAGGAAAGGCCCTATTTTTTATATTTGGTTTGAATATGACTTAAATAATTTTTCATCACCTGAAGAACCCAGATTTGACTTTTGTATCATAACAATTCTGTGGACAAAACTTTACTTGCCTGAAAAAAAAAAAGAATTTATGGATACACATTTGTATGAAGACATGCAAATGTGTGTGCATATACATTTTGGAAAACATCTCATTTGGACTGGTGGAGTATGTATATTCTTTTTGTAGAGGCCACTGGGTCATTTGTCAACTTAAAGGAGACTTTTCCTGTATTAAAGTGGATATTTCTTCTTAAAATGAAAAAAATCACTTTTATCATTTTATCCCCCATTTAAATTGTTTCTTCTATAAAGTGAGGATTGTAGCACTTGTTTTTCAGAGAGGCATGTGATTAGATGAGATGTTCTTTGACACTTTTTCCTGAGATGTCTGTTTCTTTTTTTCCCCTTTTTTAAAAATTGTAGTTGATTTACAGTGTTGTGCCAATTTCTGCTATACAGCAAAGTGACCTAGTCATACTTATGTGTCTATATATACGCATATATGTGTGTGTGTATATATATATGTATATATATATACATTCCCTTTCTTATATTACTTCTATCATGTTCTTTCCCAAGAGATTGGGTATAATTCTCTGTGCTGTACAGTAGGACTTCATTGTGGTTTATTTGAAGCATATATCTTATATAGCCTTTTGGAAAAAAAAAATGCTGGAAATAGTCTGGATTTTTAAAGATAAAAAATAAACTTTTGGGAGTTCTCGTCGTGGCGCAGTGGTTAACGAGTCTGACTAGGAACCATGAGGTTGTGGGTTCGATCCCTGCCCTTGCTCAGTGGGTTGGGGATCTGACATTGCCGTGAGCTGTGTTGTGGGTTGCAGACTCGGCTCGGATCCCACGTTGCTGTGGCTCTGGCGTAGGCCGGCAGCTACAGCTCCGATTCGACCCCTAGCCTGGGAACCTCCATATGCCATGGGAAGAGGCCCTAGAAAAGGCAAAAAGACAAAAAAAAAACCCAAAAAACAACTTTTAACTTTTCACTCTTGCATCCCAATGTTCTAATGATACTGAATTACTCCTTACTTTGCCCTTGTGCCACGTTATAATGTTCTTGGTATAAGAAGATAATATTGACAGAACATTGTAAATAAAGTATAATAAAAAAATTAAAAAAGAAGATAATATTTATACGTATATGTGTATTTTAAGGGAATTTAAGAGGGGAAAATGTTATTTTCTCATATTAAGCAATGTGAGATTGGGCAAAAGAGCACAGAGAAAAAAACATTAAAAATAACCTACTCTTACTCAAAATAGCTTTTAAGAAATAGTTTTTTCATTCAAAGAAGGCAACTTCTTTTTTTTTTTTTTTGTCTTTTTAGGGCTGTACCTGCGGCATATGGAAGTTTCCAGGCTAGGGGTTGAATTAGAGCTGTAGCTACTGGCCTACATCACAGCCACAGCAACATCAGATCCAAGCCACGTCTGTGACTACACCATAGCTTATGGCAATGCTGGATCCTTAACCCACTGAGTGAGGCCAAGGATTGAACCCACACCCTCATGGATCCTAGTTGGTTTGTTATCACTGAGCCATGACGAGAACTCCTGGAAGGTAGCTTTCTTAAAATGAAATTTCTGAAATTTTGAAATAAAATTTGAGTAAATGGGATGAATGAGAATTAAAAATGGGTGTTCTTCGAGAATATTAAGCTTAATAAGTAACAGTACTAGATGAAGAAGTGTTGTAAAGTGCCTCGAAATATAGATGGATTTCTTTTTCTGGGGAAAAGATGGTTGAGTGGTTAATAGCTTATATCCGCATTGGGTCCTCAGCAAAAATTAAATCAGTGTGGACATTTTCTGATAATAGCTATTTGCATTTCTGATCACTTCAACCATCTTTCCTACTAGTTCTAAAACTGAACAGTAAGCTGGAACTTCTCTTTCAGATATATTTTTGTATAATTTATGGTCTCGCAGTTTTGGCTATAAGTTTTCAAAATGTAATTTATCAATTTGACTCATTTGATTGTACTTAAAATTCTGCATAAATACTACAATATTTTGCTTTTGAAAAACATTCAACTTTCATAAGTGCTTGGAGAGTTGTAACTTGGTAATGAGAGTCTTCTGTTTGTTTTCCTTTTTGGTGTGTCTATGGGGCATTCAGGGGGCCTGGGAGGTTTTAGTCTCCATCTGTTAGAGCAGAGGCATGCATATGTGTATGGGTCAGCAGATACTGTGAATGTGTTTCACAGGGAGCAGCCAACTTCATATTTGAAACAGAAAAGCCAGCACTGAGAGATTTTTTTTATAGTGTAGGTGATTGTTGAGCATAATTTCTTTTTATGATTACTTTACTTATTAATGTATGAAATTTTAGAGTATAATATGTAATATTTTGAATGAAATAAGTCTATGTTTGCTTTGGAGAATTTCAGTGCTCTTACATTATAGATCATCATTTGAAAGTTTCCACATTTGAAGTCTCCTCAGTGAGCTATCACATGAATTAAGAAGTACCTTTGTTTTTGAGACATAACAAATCCTGGCCATTAGATACTCCTGGATCAGCAGGGAGAACTTTCATTGCAACTAATGAGCTTACCCGTATGACAATTTTCAAGAATCTACTTCATTAGGGCTGCTTCTTTGCTGAAAGATAATGGCTTTACAGCCTTTCTGTTGTATTTCAGTGAAAATATTTGGGGTCATTATTGTATTTCTGTATACCCTTGTAATATTTCTTTCCTTTATGGACTTCTAAGGGTTGAATACATTTTCTCTTGTCTAAACAGTTAAAATTAATGAACCTCTAATATATGATGGTTTTATTGATTATTTCATAGTAACTTGTTTCATTATTAAATTGGAATGGTATTTTATTAATGAATAGAAAATATGACCAAACTTTGAGGGGTCCGGAGCAACTTAAAATAACACCAAGGTCAACTTAAAGCATCAGCTTGTTTAGCTCATGTCCTTTTTAAGGTTATTATAGCTCTATCATATATTTCCACTCTTCCCTAGATAGTTAACCCTGAATTCTAGAATGCTATGCTAGTTTAGTCTGTAACTCACTTAATCAGTGAACAAGTACGTGTTGTGTGATTACTGTGTCTGAAACAGTGCTCTTGTCTTGCTGCTGGTCCAAGGTGTAGTTTCTGTATCTTGGTGCAGCTCAGGTTACCTCATTCACATCTGGCTTCTGCCCCAGCTGGCTTCTCCCTTTTTCTCTCATTGTACTTGGCTTCCTCCCCTTCTTCTATGCACCCTCTGAGTATTACTGCTACTATTAACCTAATACTAATTCATTCTCCTTTTTTCTCCCTGTAGCTTCTCCTTAGATGATCCATTTAATCCACAAGGGCTTAAATACCATCATTACACTAATGACTTGCAGATTTGTGTCCCAGACTTCCTTCTGAGCTCCACACTTGTATATCCAGCAGCTGCCTTGTCCTCTCCAGCTGCCTCACAGTGTGCAGACCATGATATGCCATAAAATGTCATTCCTGTTTCCTACTCCTTTACTTTCCCCCCAGATTGTATTTACTTGAGAAAGCCCTTTTTGGCCTACTTGCTTCTTCTTTCTTTTTTCTGATTTTGCTTGTCTCTGTATAGCCTCAGCACCCTAGCTAAGAGCTCAGTGGTAGATTCTATGGGAAGTGGCAGCTGTGGCCTAGCATGTTGTCTAGTTCTTACCTTTGTCAGGTGCTTTAAAGTAAATGCCTCCTTCCCTCTGTGCTTTTTACTAGTACTTGCTGGGAACCTCACTTAAGTTTCTGTGTATTCAGATAACTTTAGGATGAATTCATAGATTTTCCAGAAAATCTTAGACCACTATTTAAGAACTACTACTCTAGATTAGAGACAATTCTTGGAACTGCTTGGAATGAAACTAGCTTCTAAAGATAGGGCAATATTCAGTGTATTATCAGAGTGGATTTGATGATTGCCCATTGCTAATATTTTTTTTTCACTTTTTCCATTTCCACATTTTCTGCTTTTAGGAGCATTCTTTGATGTTGTATCTTTGATTTTTGTTCGCTCCACTTTGTAGACCTCTGCTTTTAAGACTGTTTGCTTTTGGCGGGTAATTCCTTAGTCTGACCCAAATATTTGTCTACTCAAGTACATCTCCTAGATTTCAATTCCTTGTGACTTTCCAACATTTTATGATAAATGCCTTACTAGATAGTGACTGTTTGTCTTTTATTCACCTACTGTGAGCTCTTGGAATGCCTAATTTCCAGGTGGCTGCCACCTGGAAATGCATAGTATTTGAAAATTTCAAATTCATCTGCTGTAACAAGCAGAAACTATTTTCAAAGCTTCCATTAACCTCCTTATACTCTAGACTTTCAAAAGTACCAATTAAAATTTATTAGCAGGGTTTATATGAATTTTAGATATCCAGCATCAGTTAATAATTTAACTGCATTTTATATTTAAATATATATTGAAAATACATAGACATATTTATTGTATAATAGAACTAAAAATACAACTAATATTGTGTTAGTTGGAACCATTATGTCATGGAGACTAAAGTTGGAGCCTCATAGTTTTGTGAGATAATTCTTTTGATGTTTCAAATCAATTCTAAAATATTAGAGTTTTTTAAAAAATACGCATTCATGTATGTTTCTACCAATACAATGAAATAAGTTGACAAAACACAATGTTTGTGGGGAAGGCATTTACAGTAAGATAATTTAGTTAAAGAAGACTATGATTAGGATATTGATTCAATTGAATTGTCAATAAAGAGCACAAAATCTATTGTGTTGTGAGCTGAATTCTATCCCTATATATTGAAGCCCTAACCCCTACTACCTCAGCATGTATATTGAGATAAGGCCTTCGAAGTAGTGATTATGTTAAAATGGGGCCCTCAGGGTGGCCCCAAATATAGTCTGAGCTGTGTCTTTGTAAGAAGAGGAAACTTGAACACAGAGAGACATCAACGGTGCACATACACAGAGGACCAGGCATAGCTGGTCATAGGGCATAGCAAAAATGCGATCATCAGCAAGCCAAGGAGAGAGGCTTCAGAAGAAATCAAACTTACCAACACCTTGATCGTGACTCTTAAACTGTGAGAAAATAAGTTTCTATTGTTTAAGCCAGCCAGTATGTGGCATTTTGTGATGGCAGCCCTAGCAAACTAATTGACAATAACAACGCATTTTTCTTGTTTACAGTTTTGGCTTTGGAATAGTGTGGCCTCTGCTGAATGGTTTTTGAATTATCAGATAATTTGAAGAACAGTCATAGGCCTGCTGAGTTGGATGTTCACTGGCAGTCAATTTAGGCATATCAAAATTCCTTACATGGTTTTAAATAATTACAAGTATGCCTCAATTCCCTTTTTGAATAGGCATCACACATAAATTAGTACATATATGAGGAAATATTGAGGTATTCTAAATAAATGTATTCATAAGCATTTACATTTAATTTTCAGGGTGAGAAATGAGGCATTTCCTAGATCTTATTTTAGAATGCATTCATTTACATTGGACTAAGTATACTAAGTTTTTGTTTTGTATTGTCATTTCTTTTAGTCACTATATCCCTACACATATTTCCACATTTTTGCCTGTTATGTTACTATAATGTTTGTAATTTTCTTTTAAGCGAGTAACTGATAAAGACTAGTGACTCTCTGAACTATTAGTTGACACTTTTCTCAAATGAGGTATGAATACATTTTTTTTTCCTTTTTTTTCTTCTCATTACCCTATGGAAATAGAGTAAGTATTTGATGTCTCCCACTTGAGTAGCACTGATTCCACATATAGATGGAGAGTAAGATGCTATGTCTAGAAAGCTAGTCTATGACTCCTATGTAGTTAGGTCTCAGTGATCTATTTTGACTATTTTTAGCCATCTAATACATATATCAAGAACTGTAAAATAATTTTAATATTACTATAAGCCAAATAGAATAAAAAATAAATTTACTTTTAAAATGTAATTCACATGTAGGTTTACATATACTTATTGAAAGTATAGTCTGTGTGGAAGTTTATATTCAGGAAATTAACTCTTGTAACATAAAAAGGTATAATGGGAATTCCTGTTGTGGCTCAGCAGGTTAGGGACCCAATATAGTGTCCCTGAGGATGTGGGTTCGATCCCTGGCCTTGCTCAGTGGATTAAGGAATCTTCTGTGGTGTACACTGGCAGCTGCAGCTCCAATTCAACCCCTAGCCCAGGAACTTCCATATGCCACAGTTGTGGCCCTAAAAAGAAAAAAAAAAAGGTATAATGAAATATAACTGGGCTATTCACGGGTAATTGCAGGATTTATGGAAAATATTTATAGTGCACTGGGGGTGCAGTATACTGATAAAGAGCCACAAGGTCCAAGTTGTTTGATGGGCAACATTTTATTTAAATCCTGCTAGTTTATTTCCAAGGATTATCTATGTAGTGTTGGCATCAAAAGTTCAAATTGGAAATTTCCATCTGAGGTTGTATTGCATTGTTTTATGGTGCAAATATAAACTATTTTAGAAGGCAGTGAGAGAGACTGTAGAAAGAATATGGCCAAAATCCCTAGAAGGATTAAGGGTTCTGTGGACTGACATTGAAGAACACTGCCATGGAGGAACTACTTGCAGCTAAAGATTGCTTTTTGAGATACCGAGCTAGGAACATTTCCTGAATTGGCTGCTGCTTGGGCTGATAGATGATGATGAAGAAGAAAACCACATCGGGAAGACCTCTATATCTTTTTGGAGGTTAGCAGACTGAAAGTGGCATCAATACAACATTAATCTTTTCGAGAAACTAACAGTTTACAGTGTTTGTAGATTTTTGGCCAGCTGCAGATTTGAAATAGCTATTCGAACAGTTCTATCAGTGTCACCCATGAGCCATAGCGAACATCAAGTAACAGGACAGGATCAACAGTGACGACCAAGGTCTTGGAGCTCTCCTAGACTGCTGTCTGGGAAGCAGTATTTACTGTACTCCAGTTTTACAACATGAAAATGAGAAATTGCAAACAGGGTAGCTGAAAGAAAATTTCAGAACAAGGGCTTTCTGAAGGATAGCTAACACAACAAATTTGTATACTATAAAGGCGCCTGAGCAGTGGATGTAGCAAACACAGTTATGGCTGTGTGTACAGTATCTCATTGCTCACAAGGTTGATATGTAACCAACTGGGTAAAGAGGCATGGAGCTGATAAGATGCTAAAGGTAGAATTGTCAGCTGCTTCCCAAAACCAGACTGTGTTCGTGCAGCTTGTAAAATCTTGGATTAGTAGTTATATTAGTTTCCTAGGGCTGCCATAAACTGTCACCACAAACCAGGTCACTTTAAACAACATAAATTTATTCCTTAACTGTTCAGGAATGTAGAAATCTGAAATCAAGGTGTCAATAGGATTGGTTTCTTCTGGAGTATCTCAGGAACAACCATTCAATGCCCCTCTCTTAGCTTCTAGTTACTGCCAGAAATCCTTGGCATTCTTCTGTTCCACTTTCATATTGCTTTATTCTCTAAGTCCCTCTGTCCTCACTTTTCCTAAATCCAGGATGATTTCAAGTTGAGATCTTTCACTAATTCGCTCTGCAAAGATCCTATTTCAAAATAAGTGATATTCCAGTATTCCGAGCAGAAACGGATTTTGAGGGCACACTGTTCACCCCACTCATCATCCTTGTCATCAGTCCACTAAGTGCATGGAGGCAGCACTGTCATCTTTGCGGACTATGAAATAGTTAAGGCTAATGGTACTGATAGGTAGTATATATGGAAAGTGTTTATATTATATTGTGAATCTTTTGATGTTTAAGGGTTATTGCTAATTAGCTTGTGAAATACTTTTTTTCTTATATGCAAATACTAAACCAGTTAAACCAGAAATTTAGAATATTTTTATTGGTTTTTATTGATAGGCAGTGACAATTATAATAATTCCAATAAATTATTTCAGTGGATAAAATAAAAATGTGATCCTGGGAAGATTATAGCATTATGTTATGGGAGAGGCCATTATCACAGGATAGATTCTGAATCCAGGCAACTGAGGTTCTAACCCCAGCTCTGCCTGTTGCCAGAGGTATAATCTTGGATGAGTTTCTTAGACTCTCCAGGATTCAGTTTTCTTATGTATAAGATGGGGATATTGTATGTAATTTAGAGGTTTATTGTGAGGATTAAATAGGTTTATATGTGTAATTTTAAAGCTTGTATAGCATCTAATAAGCACTGTTTCTGCGTTTGTCGTAGTCGTTGCTGTTATTTTTCAGTGATTATATCTTGTTTACATAATCTGCCTAGGCTGCCATTAATGATGCAGGTAAACATGGATTTCTGTGAATAATATATTACTATAGAATGGTGTGTTTTTTTGGCCTTGCCTGTGACATGTGGAATTTCCTGGGCCAGGAATAGAACTTGCGCCACCAAGGCAACCTGAGCTGCTGCAGTGACAACATCAGATCTTTAATCACTGTGCCACAAGGGAACTCCTAGAATTTTAATATATAGTCTCAAAAGTTGTTTAAACAGATTCCACCTGTGTCTTGCCTGAAATTTATGCAAGCTTTAGAATTCAAGGCCAAGAATTTTGTAGATTCATGTTATTGAAAAACTCTTGCACTTTTCTAAAAACAGAGGAATAATATACATATAGGAAATTGCACAAATTGTAAATGTACAGCTAAATGCATTTTCACCAATTGGATATACTAGCATGGGGAATGGCATTTGGAAAATGGATTCTTTTTTTTTTTTTTGGTTTTTTGCTATTTCTTTGGGCCGCTCCCGTGGCATATGGAGATTCCCAGGCTAGGGGTCAAATCGGAGCTGTAGCCACTGGCCTACGCCAGAGCCACAGCAACGCGGGATCCGAGCCGCGTCTGCAACCTACACCACAGCTCACGGCAACCCCGGATCGTTAACCCACTGAGCAAGGGCAGGGACCAAACCCACAACCTCATGGTTCCTAGTCGGATTCGTTAACCACTGCGCCACGACAGGAACTCCTGGAAAATGGATTCTTTTTAGCCTCTGTGCTAAGAAACTCTATTTTTATTTCATATTTTGAGCTTTGATATAAGATTTCCTTTGAAAAGTGTTTCTATTACTAAAAAACCTTTGAGAACAACTAGTCTCCAGGAACTTGTAGTTTTTTTTTTTTTTTTTTTTTTTTCCTGGAGCTGTTTGGATGTTATGGAAATTTAAATTTACCAGCCCAGAATTATTAAGACATATCATATGGAAATTTGAATTAAAACTGAAGATAAATGACACAAGTAATAGGAACATCTAAAAGATCTTTACTCACCTTTATAGAAAAACCTAAAGAAAATGTCTTCTTAGATAATCTTCCTCTCTCACCTTAGAAGCAGAAATTTAAAATTGATCAATTGGGAGACCCTTGTGTCATATAAATATGTCTATCACTGTGATGGTAGCTTTTCAGCGGTTGTCTGTCAAACTACATATTTTACAGATAAAAAAGAACTATTGCTCATTAATAGTTTTTGATATGTTTTGACCTTATAAGCAAAGAACCCTTTCCAAAAATTACATTGAATTCTTACTGCATAGCAGACACTGTCATAGGCCCTTGTATTAATAAAGATTATACTGATTTTGAGTGACATGAAAAAAATGGCTTACATAAGATTCATTCATTCATTATTACCTGAGTTGTGTTTTGAATACCTCTTCTGTCTCAGGCAGCATTTGGGGTACAAGATAGAGTACATGAACCAAAAGAAAAGTCTGCTCTCATGAAGTTTACATTTTATTTTATTTTTTTATTTTGTAATGATTTTTCTTTTTTTCCACTATAGCTGGTTTACAGCGTTCTGTCAATTTTCTACTATATAGCAAGGTGACCCAGTCACACACAAACATATACATTCCTTTTTCTCACATTATCATGTTCCATCACAAGTGACTAGATATAGTTCCCGCTGCTATACAGTAGAATCTCATTGCTTATCCATTCCAAAGGCAATAGTTCGTATCTATTAAACCGAAATTCCCAGTCTATCCCACCCCCTCCCCCTACCCCTTGACAACCACAAGTCTGTTCTCCATGTCCATGATTTTCTTCTCTGTGGAATGGTTCATTTGTGCCATCTATTAGATTCCAGATATAAGTAATATCATATGGTATTTGTCTTTCTCTTTCTGACTTACTTCACTTAGTATGACTGAGTCTCTAGTTCCATTCATGTTGTTGCTGCAAATGACATTATTTTGTTCTTTTTTTTTACATTTTAGGTAGTGATACAAAACACAAACCCAAAGAAAGAAGTCAATGTCTATTATGTCAGGTAGTTAGCACTGGAATTGGAGGTCAGGTGGGTTTTTTTTGAAATGTAGGTTGGATGGTTAGAGAAGACCTCATAGGGAAGAACTTTGCATGAAAGCCTGACAGGTATGAGGATGCAAGGCAAAGTAAATAAGAGAAGCACTCGGGCAGAGGGAAGAGCAAGTGCATAAACCCTAGATATGGATGTGAGCCTGGATCAGAAGGAGGGGAGGGAAGGGGATAATAGGAGACAACAGTCAGAGAGGTAACTGATCTTTCTATTACAGATCTGTCCATAGGGATATTATTGGCCATTGTAAAGATTTTGACTTTGCTCTAAGATGAGGAGCCTTTGGTAGGATTTTGAGTGAGAAAGTAACATCTGACTTGCATTTTCAAAGGATTGCTTTGGCTCCCCTGTTAGAGGGAAATGGAAGAAGCAGAGAAACCACTTGGATCTGTAGTAATAGTCCAGGGGAGAGACAATGTTGGATGGGACCAAGAGGCGAGAAGGATTTATGAATCTGCATTGAAGCTATGTAGAATCCACAGGACTTATTCTGTGATTGAGTGTGTGGTGGATGAAGGAAAGAGAGGAGTCATAACACCAATACTGAGAGGTAGGAGTATATTCCAGGAGGAAGATTTCCAATTTGAAAATGTAACTTTAAGATGCCTATTAACCATTAAGTAAGGATATTCAATAGGCATTGGAGTTCAGGGGAAAGATTTAAGCAGGAGAAAAAAATTGAAATTTTTCAAGTTCAGAGATAAGCAGTCTAGAACTTGTTAGGTCGCATGGTCTCCAATAACCCTACATGAAAATTCATCTCATAATATGCAGATCAGTCAATCTATCCTTAAGATTCACCAGTGGGACACATTAAAAGCAACACCACCTCCCTCCCACACACATGTACACAAAATCATTATCCCTAGGGAATATTTTGAATATGGTTACAAATATCTCTTTTATGGACTCTTGTGTTTAATAATGTTCTTTACCATCATATTTTCAGAAAGGAATTTTTAAATTCTTATAGGGAAACATGATTTTTTATTAGATAGGCTTTTCCCACTAATTTTGTTTTCTCTTTTAAAAAGCCCGTTAGGCCTTTCACACCCTACCTGTAGCTGGGGAGGATAAGACTGTTTCTTTCTCCCCAGAGTGGGAGAGATGGGTCAACAGAACTGACTGAAGCCCTTTCACTGGCTGTACTCATCATTTCTTCTGCTTGCCTTCTACCTACATTTCCACTTTCCAGACTCCGTAGCAAATATTGGCAGTTTTTTTGCAGTGTGATGTATTTAAAAAATGTAACAAAAATATCCTCATTGCATATACAGATCTTCCTCAACTTAGGATGATGTTATATCTAGATAAACCCATAACAAGTTGAAAATACCGTAAACCAAAAAGGCATGGACTTCACCCAATCTACCGAAAATTGTAGCTTAAGCTGGCCTAACTTAATCTTGTCCAGAACATACATTAGCCTACAGTTGGGCAAAATAATCTAACACGAGGCCTAGTTTATAACACAGGGTTGGATATCTCATGTGATTTATTGAATCCTGTACTGAAATTGAAAAACAGTATGGTTCTGTAGGTACAGAATGACTGGAAGTATACCAGTAGTTTACCCTTAAGATCACTGATTGGATCACAAGAGTGTCTACCACACATGACTAGCCTGGGACAAGGTTAAAATTCAAAGCCCAAAGAATGGTTTCTATTGAACACGTATAGCTTTCTCTACCATTGTAAAGTTGGAAAATTGTGAAGTGTAACATAAGTCTGGGATCATTGTAGTGCAGTAAATTAAATAAATAGCAAATGCAAATTATAATATATTATTATATGAGGGTCCCATCAAGAATCAGAACCACAGGATGAAGGAAAAGCTGAGGATGACTGGCCAGTCACTTAGCATTGCTTCTTTTAATTTATACCTTTTGTGCCTATCATGAACCAAACTGCAATTTGAGTTCGTGCTTTTTTAACTGTCTTATTTCAATTTTATACTTTTTAATCAGCATAATGGAGTTTTATAATGATATTCTAGACCTTAATGTTAAGGAATTTTTCTTTACTGCTACTGAAGTTTTTGTCCATCTTGTCCATCCAGTTTATTATTTTTAACTTACATTTGTGAAATATTCTTACAGCTTTGTTGAATATCTTTATTAATACAATCTAATTGGAAAAATCATTATATTGGGAGCCTGAAATGCTATAAGCTCTAGTTTCTCTCACAAAACAATTGTGTCTAAGAGCATAGGAAGGTTAGTTTAGTTTGAATGTGTACATTGTTTTATGGTAATAAGTTGTTGCTTAAGAATTCAATTTCCCCGTAATGCATCATGGTACATAAGAATGGATGTGACATTTCTTAGTGTGCTGGTTATAAAATAATGACCAACACCTCTAGGAGATATTCACAGACAATTATTATTCAATTATAGAGATTATGTAAATGTATGTAATCTCTCCTTTTTAGTTGAAATCTTAACATGGTAAATCACAGAGGCCATTGTATTATAGAAAGCCTGTATTCACGATTTCTGTAAACCTAAATATTTACAGTTGTGATTTTAACTTTTATTCAAAGCTTCTCTAACACCTCTAGTGTATAATTATCATAATGACTAGGCACTTGGAAAAAAGCCTGTGTCTTGGATTTTAAGGTTTTAGATACTTAATCTGTTGTATTTTCCCATTTCATTCTTAATGCCTTCATCTCGAGAGGTTAAAATTAAATCCCAAATCCATTCTTTCAACAAACATTTGAGTATCTGTACTGTGTTATGTAACTGAAGATACAAAGATGAATAAATATGACTGTTTTCCCTTAGGAGTTCCCAGTCAGTTGGGAAAGGAAGACACATCAAAACAAAAGTTTATAAAGTATAGTAATTGCAAAGATAGAGATAATTACCAGCTATGATGGGCAAGGAGAGCCCATTACCAGGGGCCTGACCAGAGTTTTGGATATGAATTTAAAGTATGAATAGAAGTGAGTTGAGTGGAATGGACAGATAGACACATTATTTCCAGCATCAGCTATGGAAGAGATTGAAAGGGACAGGGGAAGGAAACTACAAGCAGGACTGTTGTTGTGGGAATAAAATGTGGCAGAATAGGAAGTAGAGTACACCTACTCTACTGGATGGAGATCAGATGTTGTCATGTATTTTTACTCTCTGGTTTTAAGCAGAAAAGGGGCATCTTTAAGTTAATATTAGAAGCTCCCGGAGTTCCCGTCTTGGCGCAGCAGAAACGAATCCGACTAGGAACCATGAGGTTGTGAGTCTGACCCATGGCCTTGCTCAGTGGGTTAAGGATCAGGCATTGCCGTGAGCTGTGGTGTAGGTGGCAGACGTGACTCAGATCTGGCATTGCTGTGCCTGTGGCATAGGCCGGCAGCAATAGCTCCGATTAAATCCCTAGCCTGGGAACCTCCATGTGCCACGTGGGTGCAGCCCTAAAAAGATAAGACACACACACATACACACACACACAAAGAAGAAGCTCCCCATGTACAGTATGAAGATGACTCTGAGAGAGATCATAGGAGACCAGAGGTTAGAGGAGAGATAAGTGTTCCAGATGCCTTGAATAATGTTCAGCCTAGCAAGGAGGCAGGTTGTATTTGTCAAGTAAACTACAGGGGATGTCATCATCCTTTGGACCTGGGGGTTCAGAAGAGGGAAGTGTCAAAACTAGCAGGATTCTAGTGCAGGAATCAGAATTTATGGTTCTGCTACCCACTGACGTGTGGAAATTACAGATGGGCAGTTGGTTGGGGGCAGAGACACATGGTGTTTGAGGTGACTGAGGGACATCCCATCTGATTGAATATTAAAGGAGTAAAATGCAAAAGTTGAAATTCCCTTTAAAACTCTAGTCAACTCTGATGATAGCTATCTTTTGTTACCTCTAAATAATGAAAAGGAATAAAAAAAAATAGTATTAATTTATTTGTCAAGAAATGTGACACAGAGTTCCCCTTGTAGTACAGCAGAAACAAATCCAGCTAGTATCCATGAGGATGCAGGTTCAATCACTGGCCTCATTCAGTGGGTTAAGCATCCGGTGTTGCTGTGACCTGTGGTGTAGGTTGCAGACATGGCTTGGATCTGGTGTTGCTGTGGCTGTGGCATAGGCTGGCAGCTGAGCTCCGATTCAACCCCTATTCTGGGAATTCCATACGCTGAAGGTGCAGCCATAAAAAAGCAAATAAATAAATAATAATAATAAAAAGAAAAAGAAACGTGACAAAGTTGAAAGGTGAAATTTACATACAGATCGAATACAGAGACCCCAGTACATTAATACTTTGTCGAGGGTGTACAGTTTAAAATTCTCTGCTCTAGTGGGATTTCTAATACAAAAAATTATAATCACTGACCTCAGAGAACTTGATACATGAGGAAAGCATGGCTAAATTATGCTCAAAGATGTATAAGGGTAATATCTTTGTAAATATAATTGCTCAAAAAGAAAAAACCAAGGAAGTTCTCAAATGATCCTTTGTTTTTCCCATCAGATGGCCTCAAACATTGGATTGTCTTTTGTGTGCTTACAACTTGCACAGACCTCTCCCTATTCCAGTTGTGCTTTGGTCTTTATTTAAAAATGAGCAGTGAAAAGTTGGTCAATTATACTTAAATGCTCTTACCTATGATGTAGAAATAATAGTGCTTTTTAATTTTTATTTATTTATTTATTTATTTATTTATTTATTTATTTATTTATTTATTTATTTATTTATTTTGCTTTTTAGGGCCACACCTGTGGCATATGGAAGTTGCCAGGCTAGGTTTCAAATTCCAGCTGCAGCTGCCAACCTACACCACAGCCACAGCAATGCAGGATACTTAACCCACTGAGCGAGGCCAGGGATGGAACCTGAGTCCTCATGGTTACTTAGTCAGGTTCATTACCGCTGAGCCACAATGGGAACTCCAGATAGTCCTAATGAAACTTAAGTAATGGCTTAATGGGATTTACATTCTGAGTAGCCACAGAACCATTTTTAAAGACAACTTTCTCACTCCTTACAATGTCAATGTTAAATGTTTGAATATGCCCCAAACCTTCCTAGCATCCCAGAGATTTTACTCTGGAAACGAGCTAACTCTCCTTTTTAGCTTGACTTCCACAACACTGTTCCTGACATGACGATGGTGATGATGATGATTTTTTTAAGGTTCCTTTAATTAAAAAATGACTTACTTCAGTCTTTAAGGTTTTCATTTCTTGGGTTCTAAGAATAAGAGTAAGATCTCATTTTAGGAGTTCCCTTCGTGGCACAAAGGAGACGAATCCAACTGGGAATCATGAGGTTGCAGGTTCAATCCCTGGCCTCGCTCAGTGGGTTAAGGCTCTGGCCTTGCCGTGAGCTGTGTTGTAGGTCGTAGATGCGCCTCAGATCTGGCGTTGCTGTGGCTCTGGCGTAGGCTGTCAACTATAGCTCTGATTAGACCCGTAGCCCGGGAACCTCTGTATGCCACAAGTACAGTCCTAAAAAGACAAAAGACAAAAGACAAAAAAAAAATCTCATTTTGTTTTTTAAAAATTCTTCATCCTTTATTACAGCATTTGATCTTTTATGTCAGTGAGGTAAAAATATAAGGTGAGGCTTTCCTTTTCACCCATGTGGAAATGAAGTCAGTGAGAAGTTGCTTCAAACCGCAATGCTAGAACATAGTTCCTGACCCATTGGCTACCAGTGAGTCGGAAAAGACTCAAAAGATGACCTGATAAGCCTTTCTTCTGAACCCTAAGCCCTTCTCTCATCCCATTGAAAAGCATTCACTTACTGGGGTGGCTCTGTGTTCAGTTACAAGCAGCCGGCCTCCTCTGAGGACAGCCCTGGCTGTTGGGTAGCTCTGAGATGACAACACATATGTGAAAAATGTTAGTCATTGTAGGAGTTCTTGTGGCGCAGGGGAAACGAATCCGACTAGTATACATGAGGATGTGGGTTTGATCCCTGGCCTCCTTCAGTGGGTCAGGCATCTGGTATTGCCTTGAGATGTGGTGTAGGTCGCAGTCAAGGCTCATATTCTGTGTTGCTGTGGCTGTGGCATAGGCTGTGGCTATAGCTCTGATTGGATCCCCAGCCTGGGAACTTCTATGTGCCACGCGGGTGTATAAAAAGGAAAAAAAAAATTAGTCATTGTAATAAATTTTAAAAATTTAATCAAAAAAATTTTTAGTGTAAATCAATTATACTTTAATATTTTTTAAAAATGAGTCACACCTCCTCAAATATACTAAAGTTCTGCCTGCTAACCAGACATGCACTTCAGTGTCCACATGACAGAGTAAAAAATTATGTATTTGGTCTTTTTCCTCGTTCCTCAAATCCTTCTTAAAAGAGACAAGTGTACTTTGTATGCTAATGAGGTGACTCAAGGCAAATACAGGGAGGACCAGCCTGGAGAGCCTCAGGCCAGGGAGACCTGTTGACAGAGATACCAACCACGTGATTAGAGGGTTAGAACGCTCAGCCCACCCTCTGACCTCCAGTTCAGTCACCAATAGCCAATGACTTAATCACACCTGTGTTGTGAAGCTTCCATGAGATTCTGAACAAGGAGGCTAAGGGAGCTTCTGTTGTAGTGACTGTATGGATATGTTGGGAGGGCGGTGGACCTGGAGAGGGCAAGGAAACTCTGTGCTACACACTCCCTCCCCACACCTTCCCTTTTGCATGTCTTCCATTTGGTGATTCTTGAGTTATATTTTTTTATCATAAAAACTGTAATAGTATAATACTTTTCCGAGTTCAGTGAGTCATCCTAGCAAATTATAGAAAATAAATGAGGAGCAGGGGAGTGCCTGAGAACCTCTGCATTTATAGTTGGTTGTGAAACTGGCAGCACTTATGACTTGAATCTAGCCAGCACCCAAATAGGGACTTGAACCCACGTGCCAGGACTCAAACCCAGGCGAAACCCAGCTTGGGACTTGAACCCACAGTTTTTAAATTAGAATCACTCACCCCATGCCTGGACTTCCTGAGGTTCAGGTTCTTCATGCCTCTGCGCAATAGGAATTCAGCCAGAGACAAAGTGATAGGCAAGAAATAGAGTTATTAAGCTAGTACACTTGTGAGACATGCAAGCGAGCAAGGAAGGAGTCTCTGCCCTGAAGATGTGGTGGGCTACTGTTTTATAATACAAGAGGAGTGGGGGTGGGAAAAGACAACCTCTTCCTCTCTCTTCTAATAGTAGCTCCTCCTTGGTATCCAGTAAGAGAGTATTTGACCCTATAAGGTCAAACTAGGACTGTTATGGTGCATATTCAAATCACCAGAAGGGTGTCCTTAAACTCCTGCCCAATTCAAGTTCAACTCTGCCCAATTCAAGCCTCACCCCATCCCCCATCCCATAACCTGAGGTATATCTCACGCCTCCACTAGTCAAGCAAGCCTGCCTTGTTCTAAGTAGGGTGTTTTTTTTTTTGGAGGGGGGAGGTTGTCTTTTTAGGGCGACACCCAGGGCACATGGAGGTTCCCAGGCTAGGGATCGAATTGAAGTTACAGCTGTTGGCCTACACCACAGCCATAGCCACACAAGATCTGAGGTGAATCTGCGACCTACACCACAGCTCACTGCAAGGCAGATCCTTAACCCACTGAGTGAGGCCAGGGATCAAACCTTTGCCCTCATGAACACTAGTCAGATTCATTTCTGCTGAGCCCTGATGGAAACTCCAAGCCTGGCTCATTCTGATGGGCCTCTTGAGCAGTTATTAACAGTGATTTTCCAAAGTCCCATAGGTTTTCCTCTCTGTCTGTGGTTCCCTCCTGGGACTTGGTTCTGTCCTGGGACTCCTACAACTACCTGTGTAACCATCCTACTCCATCTCTATCATTGGGAAGTATGGGTGATCTCTGGGACTTGTGACTGTCCCCTGAAGTGAGGGCGATCTTGTGGGACTGAGTCCTTAAACCCGTGGGGTCTGCACTAACTCCAGGCAGTCTCAGAATTGAAGTGAATTGGGAGACATCCCGCTGATGCTGCGGAATTGATAGGTTCTGGAATGATGTATTTGGAAAAAACCAAATAATCCAACTATGTCTCTTCCCAGTGTTTGCCTTGTGTTTTTTGTTATGTGGGAGTTCCTCAGGTTTTTATTTCTCTTTTTTTCTAGGTATTTCTGAAATTTTACGCGTGTGTATAATAAAGTTTGATCAGATTTAATCATAATATTTTAAATATGTGATTTTATTCAATGATGCATCAACATATTAAATTTAAATATTAATTTAAAAATATAGTATACCTATCTGCCATCCTATCCATCTATCCATCCATCCAGAATGCTTAAGTCTGTTCCCCTGGTTTTAGCCATATGTGGATTACTTGTGACTTGCACTAGGGAAGAATGTACACAAAAAAAGCAGTCTTTATGTGAAAACTACATCCATGTACTTAAATTTTGTTACTGACAGGTAGGTGGGGGTTGCAAAAACAAAATGATAATTTCTGTAATTAATAATTTCTGTATAGCTAAATGGTTGAAAACAAAGTCTGGAATTAAACTGCCTGAGTTCAAATTCTGGCATCACCACTTTTTGGTTGTTTGACTTTTACTTCATCCTCTCAGCTCTAGTTTCCTCATCTGTAAAACAGATAATCATAATACCTATTTCACTATTTTCTTGTGAGAATTTAACATAACAAATTAATTAATGGGATACACTTAAGACAGTACCTGACATACATAAACACTCAGTAAAATTTAGCTGCTACAATTGCCATTATAACAACCAGGGCTATTACAACTATTACTACTAGTATTATAGTACTAATCTGAACTTGTATTATGAAGTGGTTCTATGGCTTATAAACACTCTGATCACGTATTTACTTAATAAAATGATTTTATGTGCTCAAAGCCTTTTTTTTTTTTTTTTAACGAGAAAAGTTTCATAGTTTAACGAAGTAACTGAACCACCTGTAAGATTTCTCTGGAAATCATAAAGGAAATGCTAATGAGACATTAGAGAAGTTAGGTAGACCAGGAGAGGGAAAGGAATCTCATTTTGTAATGCAGATGGATAGCTGAGAGAAGCAAAAACCATTTGGAAATGAGAAGAGTCAATGAATCCCAGAGGTCTGCTCAAATAGTTGTCTTGGGTATGAATAACAGACATAAAAATGAAAGAGCATAGCCTAGAAAATAGGCATGGTTACCGCCATGAGCAGCCTGCGGCAAGCTATTGGGCATGTAAGTTACATAGATTGAATTTATTAATACACTCAAGGCTACCATAGTAGAAATATTTCATGTACTCTATTATCTGAGTTACTGTCTCAAACTTAAGGATCTATGAAAGGGGAAACATGGGTATAAAAAAACTAGGAGGAAAATATGCACCAATATAACTTGAAAATGGCTTCACAACAGGCGGAGCCAGAGGTTAAAGTCTCATCATCACTCTTCAGACACAAACAACTTTTATATGTCGCTCTCTGAAGGGTTCAGGCATTGGACTCATTCGTCATTGTATCTGAGAATTGGCTTATTCTAATTGTGATTATAATGTGTTTATAAGATTTTATGAACAGTTATTAGTATTTTAGAATAGATATTATTATTTTATGTACAACCAGTTAAAAAAAAAAAGCAAAAAAATCCATATTCTTATACAGCTTTATTTTTCATGCCTCCTTTCTATTGCATTCTGTTGAACCTAGGTGGTAACTCTCATTTTTGTTTCAAAATTTATGTAACTCAGTCCCATTTTTTTGGGCATTCAGGTTACTTCCAAAGATATTCTTATCCCTACCTATGAAACCTGACTTGCACCCATTTCTCAGGATTAATTTGAAGCCCCCAAATCATAGAGTATGTAAAATTATTATTTGCATTTTAAAAAATATTCTGTATATTTCATGTTAATGGGAATGAATGAATTGTTTTTTAATTAAAATTCTAAACCTATATCAAATATCAACTAACAAATATCAAATAAATTTCAAATATCCCAAATTTGGTTTTAACCACTCTTATCTCCTTTATATATCATTAATTGTTTTGCCTGATGTCCTCTAAAGGTGACTAGGCAAAGATTTTAAGCAGTGACTCATCCTGTTGGGTGGCCAGAATTCTGATAGTGCCTTTGTGCCCTACATTACTATTTTTTCATGTCAACTGTGAGATGAAGAAGGAAAATCTTTATTCATTAATAAACACAAATTGTCCTCAGAGTACCAGTAAAGAAAGTTTGCCATTTGTTCCACTTGGTACTCAGATCATCTCTGATATCTTTGCATTCCTTTCGCGAAAGAGCTTGAACAAGAGAGCACGCCTTCCCCATCTTGCCCATGTGCTCATCATTCCCTCTCAAAAGACTGCGATTTTGAGAAATGCTCAAATTGTATTGAAATAGATTTAATTTTAAAAACATAGTGTTTCTTTGCCTTCTTTTTCTGAGTAGACTATTTTGTAAAGTTTGTAGAAAGGTCAAGAACTCTAAACAAAATGTATTTCTTAAATATGATTTGTTCACATGAGGTTTTCCTAAATTTCATTTTCTGTTTTAAAGAAACTTTTGTGAAATTTTCTTCATTTCTGGACTTGAAAGGTTTCTAAAAATTTTAGCACAATTTACCTTTTATTATAGTGGACATTCATTATTATTGCAAGGTTTTTCACAAATGTTTTCTTTCTAGGGTGTTTTACTTTTTTATATTATAATTTTGTCCTTTCAAGGCATATAATATTCTCTCTTTTAGTTTCTGTAGAAACGCTGGAAAAGAATTTGAAGCAGATGGGAAGGCAGCTTCAACAGCTTGAGAAAGATTTGAAAATCTTTCCTCCTCCTGAGGACTTGCATGATAAGTTTGTGACAAAGATGTCCATATCCTTTGATATCTAAATAACTTAAGTCACTAGTCAGGAGTACAATTTACGTAATGTTTTAAGTATACTTGCATAACCAGAAATTGTCCTGTAGTGCCAAATTAGAGAAGGTTTAACGTTGGCCTTCTTGCAAGGAAGGGTTTTCCTTATCACAAATAATACAGAAGTATATTGTATTGAATTCAATCCTTTCTTCCTTTTTATCAATATGAATAATATGTTCTTTCATCTTTTCCCTTCCATATGCCCTCTTTCCTGCTGACGTTTATGGTAAATTGAAAGAATAAGAACACTCAATTTGAGGAAGTTTGAATCTAATGTCATGTTGTGATTTAGATACTTTTAAAATGTTTTAGGAAGCAGATAAAGACTTTATATCTATATAAATTTATATAGCATGATAGATCAGCTTAATTTCAAGACTTGGCATGTATTAATAAACTCATGTTGGAGAAACTTTAAAATCTCCTTTAGAAATACTACATGGTTCCAAAATCAAAATCAGATTTCTCAGAGTCACTGCTTATGTAGGTAGTCTTCAGATCCAAAATAAAATTGACAAATGTGTATGTGTGTGTGTGTGTGTGTGTATAGTATATGTGTGGTTAATGGTACTGAATGTTAATGGGAGTGAATGAATTGTTTTTTAATTAAAATTCTAAACCTATATCAAATATCAACTAACAAATATCAAATAAATTTCAAATATCCCAAATTTGGTTTTAACCACTCTTATCTCCTTTATATATCATTAATTGTTTTGCCTGATGTCCTCTAAAGGTGACCAGGCAAAGATTTTAAGCAGTGACTCATCCTTTTGGGTGGCCAGAATTCTGATAGTGCCTTTGTGCTATATTAATATATATATAGTATGTGTGTGGTTATATATACACATGTATACATAAAAACTAAAGGTATTAGGATTGTGTCCTACTTTATTTAAGGTTCCTTTGAATTCAGTTATCTTTGGTTTTACTAACTTTGTTGCTTAATCTCTAATGAGTAATTGAAGTAATAAACTTTTCTTTTTTAATTTCCAGAAACTAATGTTAAGTTGCTTTCCAAACCGTTCTCTGAAATTAGAGACTGATATCTTTTGTGTTATAATAAAGTATTACTACGATGCATTATTAAAATCCCATATGGACTTCAGAATTCTGCATGAAAGGATAACCCACTTCCAAATGAGCACTTATAAATAGATGCTCCTAATATTTTATTTTAAACTGAGATACTTGAAATAAAATGAAATAAAACTACTTTTCCTCTATCTATTCTCCCTTGAGATTTGACAAATCATAAAATTATTATTTGGCTTGTCATGGATTTTATTGTACTATATGCTTTCAGCTTAATTGTGAATTAGTTCAGTTTTAGCTTTCTTCTCTGTATCTTTTGGGAAATATCATAAAAATGTACTCCAGCAACAATCAATTCAAGCTAATGTGTTTATTTCCTTTCATATCTTTCCTACTCACCCATTTTCGTCTTTTATTAGACAGAATGCCTTTATCGCTACATTTGAGAAGTTTGGCTTTTTTAAAACTAAGTCTGTGTTTATCCATCAAAGGTGCTGTTTACAGCACCTTCTCATTTGGCAAAGTATGCTTTTTAAGGCTAAATTTGTTATTGCAGATTTATATCCGTTTTTTCATTCTTAGCTTCTCCCCCTTCATTTTGTCACGTTAAAATATTCATATGTGACAATACATGTAAGGATAACTTGATCCCCTTGCTGTACAGTGGGAAAATTAAAAAAAAAAAAAAAGAAAAAAAAAGAAAATCAGGAGTTAGATGGAAATGCTCATTATTGCTGTTAATACTCAACATTTTTGAAATTATAACAAATGTTATAGATCATTTGAGAAAATGCTGGAAAAGAAGAGATTAAATCATCTCTTTTTTATTGATTGAAAAAAAAAAAAGAATCATTGAGGTACTTATTATTGTTCCCTATCGTTCAAAAGCATTTTGGAAAAGGTTTTGCTTGCATACAGTTTCTTACAAGAAACTGTGAGTGTACTAACATAGGACCTGAGATAAATTCCTGAGCTGAGAATAAAGGTGGTAGAATTATGCTTGGCAGACAATCTCAGGACCTATCCATACTTGTGTTCTTACGACACAGAAGCTGAATGATGTTGGCTTCTTGAAAGGTATGCAGCTCATAAAAGGCAACCAGCAGGAAATCAGAAACAGGAAGGATGAGGCTTTGTTGGAAACAATTTTTCATTCTGAGTACAATTATACTCCATGGACAAGAAAGCTACTACATCCTGTCGCTAAATATCACAACCTAGAAGCCTCTAATGAACTGATTAACATTCATGTGTCTCTTGGAAGTCAGATATATGAACAGTTGGTGCACTTTGCTATTGACAAAGCTTATAATCATAAATATTCTTTGCTGAGATTAGATTGCACGCGTTTGCTTTTCATCTTGGTTAGACATACTAGTTTCAGAGTAATTAAATTCATTCATTGCAAAGCTTTGTTTACTTTAATTAGGACTGACAAGTCAGATTTTGAATATTAAATGCATTTTACAGATCTTAGTAAAATGGCAAATTTTGAACTTCTTACATCTTTGAAAGTGGAAGAGTTTGGAAGCTAAATTCACAATGAATAAAATGTATTTAAAATTTGGGTTATTAACACTGAAACTTTGTTTATGTTTTAAGTATTAGTGCTTATTAGTCGAAGCACATAACAAATGTTTGGTTCATCAACCAATTCTGAAAGAATATGTGTTATCTAAGTTGTTAAGGATGGATTTTTACAAGTAGATATTTCATATAAACAGTCATGATTTAGTGAACTATTAAATAATCTATTAATTAAGTTGTTTTATAGTGATGCAATTTTGTTATAGTTTCATGAAATGAAATTTCATGTAAAGCATTCAACTGTAGTATATTGTATTTTCATTCTCCCAATACTTGTTTTCTTTATATACACTTCTTAATATTAAAAAAGCACATTTTATGCATTCTTTAAAAGACATGTACAGTCATTTCATATACATCACATTGACTTTTTAACTGATAATTATGTTACTTCTTAATTGCTAAGCCTAGTCAAAAATATAAATAGAGTTGAATAGCTTCACTGCAAATATTTGCTTGAAAAATGCGTAACGTGATTTTGAGGTGGGGTCATCAACATTTTTATATATGAAGTAATATATGTAAGGTGAACATACTTATTAAATTCTCATCAGTGAAAATATTAGGAAAATGCCAGGATTTGTGTCATGTTGTGCCTGTTCCTTTCTCTTGATCTTTAAATTCCGGAATATTTCTTATTTTAAAGAAAATAACTCCTAGAGTATCACCCTTGAAAGGCTCCTTGCACAAGTCTTTACCTTTCTTTTTTCCCTTATCCTCCCTCCCTCCCAAGTCTCTTAGAACAAAAATCATTTTGCTACACATTTCTATATTTTTGTATTTGTCACACAACTTACATGACAAGTTATTTGACTCCCATTTTATAGTCTTTAAATTTCTTCATTGCAATCCTGCTTTATTTTCACTCTTCCTTATTTGTTGTTCCACTGTATAACAGTATTTTAGGCACTTCTGAAATTACTACATAGATGTTAAAACTATCCCAATAAATTCCTTGAGAGAAGGAGTGAAATCTTACATACCTGTCTATTACGTATTGCATAAGGCACAGCATTTTTCAGGTAAAGGAATTTAGTTTTTTTTTTTTTTTAAATTGAACTGTGGTTAGGAAGTAAAATAGAAAAGTGGTAGTAAATGTGAACTTGTATGGTCCATACATGGTCCATTTGCAAGAGTGGGAAGCTGGGTAATTGATTTTTAAGGGCAGATTTTTGTCTCTTGGTCTTCTTTCTTCCCTTTTTTCCTGCTTTCTCTCTCACCTGTTTTCCATTTAATCCATTCTTAAACTTTTAAGACTTGAGTTAGTAGGTCCCTGGTGGCTTAGCACTTAAGGATTCAACATTGTCACTGCTTTGGGGCGAGTTTGATCCCTGGCCTGGGAACTTCAGTTTAAAATATCCTGCTCCTCATCCTCTGTGAATCCTCGAGTCTTTAATGATCTTTTCCTTCTCTAGAGTCTTAACACTGAAAGCAGGCGCTACAAAGCATCCTGCTCATGGCTGTTTTACCAGCAGTCACGGTCCCCTTCTCAGCTGGAACTTCCCTCACTACCCAGCATAAATTAGCCTCTGTCACTTATACAGCATCAAAGAGTTTTGTTTTCTTCACCACACTTACCTCTCTCTGAATCTCTCATTCATTTACTTCTTTATTCTCTGTCACCACGCTCTAGAATTCGAGTTTCCTGAAAGTGGGGACTTTGCTTACCTTGTTAACTACTGTTTTCCCTCATGCCCAGGAGAGGGGAAATCAAGGGTCCACTGGATATTTATAGATTCACTGCCTGCCTGCCTGCTTGACTGGCCAGATCCTGGGTACTTAAGAAGATCCATAAAAGATATTAGACATATAGGAGTGATTGAAACTTGTCCACATAAGATGGTTAATAGAAGTAATAGACATCCTCAGTGGGGGAAGTACAATAATGAGGGCAAAATGTGAGAATGAATATAGAATATATTTGTGCTAGATGGGTTGGGAATGAGCAGTATTTTTTGACCAGAAGTTAAATCCCATATCTCAGTCTGGCTACTTAGTTGGCCCACACTAAACATTTGTGGTTCAGTTGTGTGAACACAAATCTGGTTGTCATGTAGAAAACCAGTGAAATGAGAAAATTACAGTGGTTCAGGTAGAAATTTTCAAAATTTGGCCCTAATCCTGGTAAAGAAAGGAAAATAGATTTCACAATAATATCAGGTAATTGGATATGTATCAGCATTTCTGTAATGAATTTTGTCATCTTTATTTTGTTGAATAAGCTCACCTATTTCCCTAAAGATCTTTACAAATAGAGGATTTGATGCTGGGAAAAAATAAAGCCTACCAACATAGACATTTACTTCTAACTGGAGTTTAACAATTGACACAAGAACACCTGTGTTTGTTTTTGCTTTTTGGATGATGATGGCTTTTTATGTGAATATTGCCTCATCCCTTAATGAGAGAGTAGCCCATCAGTAATGATGTAGAGTGCCTCATTAATGTAACCATTTATTCCATTCTAGTAGAGAATCATTTTAAACTTCTGAGAATTTATTTGGCTATTTCCAAAACTGTTTCAGTTCAGTCACAATTTTACCGTTTTTGTGGGTAATCCCACTTATTCAAAGCTCCACTTCATTTGGGGAACAATTTGTTTTATAGACTACAATAAGAAAATTACTTTATAAAGATCTCTGGCTTTTAAAACAAGACCATGTATTTTCCATGGTTTTGGCGCTTGGTCTTCTTTCCCATCATGTCGTTTAATAGAGTTACAGTTTTTATTAAGCATGCCTATGCATATTTCTGATATTTCATTAACTTGTGATTCTTATCTGAAACCTAAAAAGTGTTATTGATAATATAGCTTTATTTTTACCTACTTACTAAACTTATTCCTATGAATGGACATATTCCCAGGTACTAGAATAAAATTACTACTATCTATTGATAATATAGCTTTATTTTTACCTACTTACTAAACTTATTCCTATGAATGGACATATTCCCAGGTACTAGAATAAAATTACTACTATCTGTGGAGTGCCCATTATTAAAACTCAAAGGGTTAGAAGCAGTGATAGGGAAAAAAGAGGAGTAGCTATAGAACCATATAATTAGAAACACCCGGCAAAGTAGTGTGACCCATAGGAATACTGTTACTTCTGAACATTACATCCAAATTGTGTGTTTATGTGTGTGAGTGAATGTGTATACATGCGGTTTTATGAGTAGAAGTTCCTTGACTTACATCAGACTTTTGAGGAAGTCTGTGACCCTTCCCACTGAAGTTTGAGTGATGATAGTTGGGTAAAACAAGTCATTGGCACCAATGTAATTGCAGATGATTAGACTTAGTACAGCCTCTAGAGGAGGGGCTGACAGTCACAGGAGACCATTCCCCAAAATGTGGCAAGAGCAAAGCACTACTAGGAGATCAGCCTAGCAGGGCACACTCATCACTTCATCACAGAAAGTACAATGGACTACAGGTGCTGTGTTTACAGTGAAACAAACTCATAGTTGTTGAGATTAGAGAAGGTGGCTTCATGGAAGAGAATGATGAGTTCAGACAAGCAAAGGCAGAGAAAAATTTCTCTTTTAGACAGGAGTTAAGGATATATAAATAATCCATGTGGGTAGATTCTCTAACTGGGACATAAATTTTAGGTGCGTGTTAGATTGAATAGATAAACCAGTGCTGATTTCTTTTTTTTTTGTCTTTTGTCTTTTTTTGGTTGTTGTTGTTGCTATTTCTTGGGCCGCTCCCGAGGCATATGGAGGTTCCCAGGCTAGGGGTTGAATCGGAGCTGTAGCCACCGGCCTACGCCAGAGCCACAGCAATGCGGGATCCGAGCCGCGTCTGCAACCTACACCACAGCTCACGGCAACGCCGGATCGTTAACCCACTGAGCAAGGGCAGGGACCGAACCCGCAACCTCATGGTTCCTAGTCGGATTCGTTAACCACTGCGCCACGACGGGAACTCCACCAGTGCTGATTTCTTAACTTGCTAGGTAAATGAAGGAATGCTTACTGCACATCGTAAATGAATTGCCATATGTTTCATTTAATGATAGTTTCTTCATGCATTTCAAAAGTGATTTTTATTTATATTAATTCACTTTAACTACAGCATTTTCACAAAGCAGATATTTCACAAGACAATATATATGGAAACTTGTCATGTGTGACTGTATTATTATAATTTCTTGTGATTTGAGTATTATACAAAATCTTCTGTTCATTCAAGGATTAAAAAAGATGAGGGGTTCCCGTCAGGACTCAGTGGATACGAATCTGACTAGCAGCCATGAGGATGCAGGTTCGATTCCTGGCCTCGCTCAGTGGGTTAAGGATCCAGTGTTGCCGTGAGCTGTGGTGTAGGTCACAGACACAGCTCAGATCTGGCATTGCTGTGCCTGTGGCATAGGCCAGCAGCTATAGCTCCAATTCGACCCCTAGCCTGGGAACCTCCATATGCCATGGGTGCAGCCCTAAAAAGACAAAAAAATAAAAATAAAAATAAAAAAGATGATACCCCATATAAATGCACTGTTACTATTATCCTTTAGAGTCTTAGAAACTATGAGGAGGCATTTTGCTATTCAAATTAATATAAATTAGCCAAAGATCTATAGATTTTCTAAGCTCATTAAAAAGAAAAATTCAGCTCTCACATCTGAAACCCTTACATTCTAGAAAACTATTTAACTAGACAGAGCATAGTATGAAAACAAACAAACAGACAATAGAAGGCAATAGGTAATGTGTGGATTGACCAAAGCCATGGATACAGGTGAGTTGTGATTGATTGGGAAGCCTTGGGTCCTTGGAGGGAGGCTGGGTTCTAGTTACTAGACTTCTTCTCTGCCCCCTGGTTCACCTTGTATCTGTCAGCACTGCTACTGCTTTCTTGGTCTTTTGTTCTTATTCTCAAAACAAAGGACTTGGATCAGTTTCCTTCCTTCATCTTCCACTAGAGAATGTTGTACCAGAGGAACTGTTACCTTTTTGAAATTGTGGAAAATTTCTCTTTTTAGATATTAACATTTTAAAAATTTCTTTGTCCTGGCCTGAGTCTAGTTCTTATTTTGTTATTGACTTAAAAATGTGCTAATATCCATTTATCCTTTTCTTTTAGGGACAATAAGATGACTTCAGTAAGTTTAATTTTGTGTATTCCATTTCTTTAACTATCCTGGTTTATAGGAGCCATAGATAATTATGACGGATGCTCTAACAGAGTCGTCTTTTCAGAATGTGCTGTGGGGATTTTTGGTCTGGCTGCAATAGCAATTTATCGCACCACAAAGGAAATTCCATGGTTTGTTTAGAAGACGTGTTCTAATGCCACCACCTTATTCACAGAAATTTAGTCTTCTCTGTCTCAGTGTGCTTTGAACTTATTGTCATAAATGAGAAAAGAATATTTCTCTGTGTGTGTATAATCCTAATTTTATATCTTGTAATGTATAGAAGAAACCGTATATTTTCCAAAGGAGAAGTTAAAACATGAATTTACTTACATAAGAAATTTTTAATGTAACTCAAGTAAATTTATTGCTTTTAGAACCTTAAATAATATTTAAATTGAATAAGTGGGCAATAATAAGACCAAATGGGGAATTTCCATTGTTGCACAATGCAAACAAATCTGACTAGTATCCATGAGGATTCAGGTTTGATTTTTGCCCTTGTTCAGTGGGTTGGGCATCCTGTGTTGCTGTGGCTGCAGCTCCAATTCGAGCCCTAGCCTGGGAACTTCCGTATGCCTCTGATGCGGACCTAAAAAGCATAAAAGAAAAGAAAAGAAAGACCAAGTATTTATATATACTACTAAACGCCATTCATTTTTCTCCAGAACTTTGCGTGTATTAACTCATTAGTCCCCACAACAGCCCTATAAGATAGGTGATGTAATTATTATCATTTTTGTTATTATTATTCCCATTTTATAGGTGAGGAAATTGTGGCACAGAAAGTTGAAGGCGTTTGTCCACAGGGACAGTACTACCAAGTGTGCAAGGAGAAAATGATCCTCTTCAGTACCATGCAAAATGCCTGGGTCATTAATTTCAATATCACTATAATTTTAAATCATATTGCATGATCTGAGTAAGACAGGCAAACTGGAAGAAAATTTCCTTGATCTCAATTATAAAGTGGAAATATTAAATATACAGTTAGCTTTTCTGATAACTTTTTCCAATGGTAGTTAGGAACTACACTGAAGATTTCATTCCTGTACAGTGTAGATTGACTTGTAGGAATGTCTATTAGAGCTAATTTTGGCATTTTGGAAATAGGTAATAGTGGCTAAGAATTAAAGTAGCCGTTGGGCTTACAGAATTTTTTCCCCTGAAAGATTACTCTGTAAATTTCAGAATACCTTAACTGTAATATACAGCTTTGTTATCAGTGCAAAAGAACAACATGAGAAACTTTCAAAATTACATGAAAACATGGACAAGTCATACCAGAGCATAATGCAGTACTATGCCATCGACATGAAGAAGGTGTCTGTGGAAGACTTTTTGACTGACTTGAATAACTTCAGAAGCATGTTTATGGTATGTCAAAATTTTTACAAAGTACTAGTATCTATACTACTTCATCTATTATTACTCTTATTTCAATGCTTCATTCTACTGTCATCTGTGGGAAAACCTACCTTTTCTGATGCTGAAAGTTGGCTTGAAAATTTTCAGATTTTTAAATCTATTGAAAAATGTGTGTTTTGTTCTCTTTTTGGCCTTCCCAACATAAAGCTGTAATCAGAAATTTTGATTGAAAAGGTGACAAATTCTGAAGTTTTTCATAAAGACTCCCCTCTTGGCTGATTACAAAGCACTTTTGTAATAAGTTTTTGGCTATGAATTTGTTTCTTTATACTTAAGATCAATTTGTATTTTTGTGGTATAATTTTACCAAATTCTGTGCAGCTCTTATGAAGCTTTTTCTCCTCTTTTCTTTTCTTAATGCATTGTACAATAAGCTACCTGCGATTTGCCTTTGAATGGATTTTCCATTCCTAGGGTTTCCTTTAGATACTTTAATAGAGAGGTCAGGTCTCTGATGTGGAATCCTTTCATTTAGGCATTAAAAAGATCTTTTGAAAAGTATTAGCTGATTAGATGGGGGAAAAAACCACACACATATTAAAGTGAGAAAGCATTGTTGCCTCCCTAGGGAAAATGGTGATACATTTCTGCAATGAAAAATTATGTTATTCTTAATAGACGGGTAAGTAAGTCATTTTTGTGCTTCAGCAAATGTTTGTGGGGATTATAAAGTTTTGAGTTGTAAGAAAAAGAAGGTCTAGACGAGCTGGTTCTTTAATATCAGGAAAACTTTATTGCTGAATTTATTTGACTTGGTTATAATCACTTGGTTGCGATTAGATAGTCTTTTAATAAAAATTCAATATTTTAAAGGAAAACTGGTCTACAATAAGCACATATTTGCTCACACCCCTAGTTTATTTCCTCCACAAATTCAAAGTGATTCTTCAATTTTTTTCATTACCAGAAATGAATTTGATAATTACATGTGTTATGTGAGTATTCGTGTGATATATAATATGCTATTCTAATTTTTGTTTTATGAGGCAATGTGGCTTAGTGGAAGTAGCAAAGCCTTTGCAGTTTGAGAGAGCTGGATTTAGATTCCACACTTAGTTACCTGACTGTGAACACTATTTAACCTTCCTGAGCTTAAAATTAAATTATATTAAAATCTTTAGAGTTTAGTATAAAAATCACTTTTTATCTAAATAATTCGGAGAGGAAATTTTCTTTAGACTAATCATGAGCCTGAAAGTGACAAAGGGAACTGTAATTTCACACAGATATTTTTTTCCTCCTTTCTTTATGGTTGTACTGCTTGAACTTTAGATAATGTATCTTTAAAAAGAACACGGTGTCAAAACTGACAAATTATTGACAAATAAATGTCTGTTTTGTCCATGGCTTCTGATCTCTTAGGTTGCTATTTAATTCCATACTATTCACCTTTGGAAACTAGGTCAATTTCAGTGAGTTTTTATGAAAACATTTGGGATAGATATGAATGTTTAACATGTCGAAGATCTGTTCTGGAAAGCCACATTAATACAATAGGCAAGAAAATTTATGTTCTCTTTAAGAAAATACTGTTAGGATATATTTACATTGTTAAATATGTTTACATTGTTAAAATGTGTTTATACTGTTGCTTCATGCACTGTCATTCCAGCAAATTTTAAGGTAGAGGAGACCCCTTTTGTATAAGGAGTCGGTCTGAGCACCGTTCTCATTCTACACCTGCCCTCCACTATGGCAGCTTTCCCTGGAATGTTTTCTCTCAAGTTCAGGCCACTCTGCTTGCTGTTTGTTCCCTGGGGAACTCCCTCCCTGTTTTGCCTGGCTAAGTTATGGTGCTCAGTGTTCTGATTTCTTCTCAGACTTTGCTTCATCTGGAAACATACGTTCCCATCTGTGGTGGGTAGCATTGTCTAATAGCTAACACACATACTGCCAACCAAATGCCAAGTGCTGTTCTCATTCATTTAATCCTTTTAACAACAGACAGATGTGGTACGTGTACTGTGATTATTCCCACTTAGAATAAGTGCAAGGCTTAGAGAGATTATGGCTTGCCTGTTGTTACAAAGTTAGCAAGTGACTAAATGGAGATACTAACTCCGGGTCTCACCACTGTTACTAGGATTTCCCAACTAATTTGTATAGATATAGCTGTTCTGCTTCTTTTTTTTTTTCCTTTCTGAGGGCCTTTGTACAATAGCTAAGGAAGAAACATCTGTTCCAATTTGCTGTTTCAAGCCATGTGGACCAAAGGGGGAGGGTTTCATGATCTTGTAGCTTCCTCTGAAGAACACCTATTCACTGTGGCAGCATTTGAACTCACCTCTGTTCCAGTTGGGGATTCTCAACTGGGAGTTAATTTGTTACTGTTGTTGTCTTAACAATCTGTTATTGGTAGCCTGCTCATTGGGAATGGTTTCTATCTCTAACTACTGATCAACTTCCAGGAAATAGAGACTAAGTTTACATTGTAATTTTTTTAGCTTTATTTATTTATTTATTGCCTTTTTGCCTTTTCTGGGGCCGCTCCCACAGCATATGGAGGTTCCCAGGCTAGGGGTCTAATTGTAGCCGTGGCCACCGGCCTACGCCAGAGCCACAGCAACGTGGAATCTAAGCCGTGTCTGCAACCTACACCAC
Organism: Phacochoerus africanus; assembly: GCF_016906955.1. Taxonomy (NCBI): domain Eukaryota; kingdom Metazoa; phylum Chordata; class Mammalia; order Artiodactyla; family Suidae; genus Phacochoerus; species Phacochoerus africanus. The sequence goes on along the minus strand of NC_062556.1, from coordinate 32,583,590 downwards.
AGCTCACGGCAACGCCAGATCCTTAACCCACTGAGCAAGGCCAGGGATCAAACCTGAAACCTTGTGGTTCCTAGTCGGATTCATTAACCACTGCGCCAGGACGGGAACTCCTAGCTGTATTTTTATTATCATCTTCAACAAGATAAAACCAAATACACCTGCCACTGATGGAGCTGCTAAGATCCTACTTAGTCTTCACAGCATTTTTATGAGGTGTGGAGTGTTACCTGGAGGAAACTGCAGGCTAGAGAAAGGAACTCCATGCCTTGGCAGAGGCTCTTCAGAACTAGAAGGGGCAGGATTAAATGGAGGCCTACCTGACTCTAAAGCCTGTACTTTAAAATTTTTTTTCAAAAGCGTTTTACTACATTTTTACTATTTGTGATTTTCACGTTTTTTACCTTATATCTCTATTGTAGAAATATTATATTATGGTGTTATACTGTACATATTTTCTCTACTTTATTCAATAATATCACTTGGTAGCTTGAAATCCACCGTAAAGGGGATATTGACACCATGGAATCCAGCAGATGTTTCACATCAGGGCTTGATATTTTTGTGTTGTTGTTGATTATCTAGACTTAAAATGATGGAGAAATGTTAATGGAGATTAAAAATAAATTTATTTTATATTGCTTCTCAGAGAGTTTGTAAGAAAAGTTATGATGCGATATTTCAGAGTGTTTTTGAAAACTTACTAGAGGGAATCAAGGCATACTTTATTTCCTGCCACCTTGACAGGATAACTTTCTGTTTACATCGTAGAAAAATGTTTTCAGGTCTGGTTCTATTTCAAAGCATAAAATAACCTCTTTTAAAATTAGAGGCCTATTCATGGAAAGCCTTGTGGCTGGAGTGAGGTTAAGGTGAGGGCTAGAGAGCCAGCACCTCTCAGTAATAGATTTTTATCTCCTGTAGGATTCATGTGAGGCATAAAGTTCACATTGGAGGTACTAGGTGGAAATGCTTGACCTCTCACTAGAGGCTGAGGAAATTGGTGACCCACCAGCCATCAAGCTTTACCCCATGAAGTCTGTGACTTGAGTCATTTCATGCTGTATAACAATAATCACCATTTTCCACCTTCCCCTGGTTTTAGGCCCATTTTTTTATGTCATTACCAATTTACTTGTTATTCACGCTTCTCCAGGGTGAATTGAGCTCATTATGGAATTTTTGTTGGCTCTTACAAGGACCCTCTTGTCCCTCTTTATCTTATCCAAGGGCTGTAGATTGCTTACCTTTATTCTTTGGGTTTAATTTTTTTTTTTCCTAGTTTAAACCTAATTTTTGTGTCTCTCATTGGTCACTTGTCTTTGAATGACCACAGTCATTCATACCTTCATACATTTGAATGTATGTCCTGGTCCCACGTCCCACACTACTTCATATTACAGAACCTTATTCAAATTGCTTTTACTACCAGAGACTTGAAACACATGCTTTCTTCTTTAGTACCTCACGTCTTATACTGATGCTGCTTCTCTTTTTTTGTCGTCGGAAGGTCTTTTGCTGTTTTCTTTCTTTAAACAGAATTATCAGCACCGTGCAACAATACTCTTAATTCCTGGAGCAAATTTCACCGACACCTTATTTATTTTGCTTAAGATCTCATCTTAGAGAAATACTTCCAAATACTTTCACCTCTTAGAATTCCTTTGTTATTTGTCTTCTTATAAGTTATATGTCTGAAAATAAATTTTCTACCAAATTTTACTTATTAAATATATACCATTCTTCCGTTTTAATTAGACATGTGTAACTATGTAGACCCCTTGAGTTTATAAATTTATATATTCAGTTTAGAATTGATGGGAATTTTGCTTAAAGTCAGGATTTGATTCATGGAGCCTTCATCCTAAGTATATGGATGTTTTCTGTTGGGATTTTTGAAGTCCTGGGAAAATCAGTAGACGTCCTTCTTTATTAATAGGTTCAAAGACCTGGCATATCTGGACATCTCACTTTAGGGTTTGCATTTTGAGTGGAACAGAAAGCAATCCCTGCCTTTCGAGTAATTACTGTTGCATACACAAAAAGTGGAGGAGCCTTGTATTTTTCTTTTCTTTTCGTGAACTGTTTTAGATATATGGGCTGAACTTTGCAGTTATTATTTTCTAGTCCACAGAATCCTTTTTGTTCCTCCCTAAACTTTGTTTCCCACATACATATCTCTCATCTGAATTGTGTGTGATGACAATCAAAGCATTCCCTCTGACTTTTTCACATTTTAAGTGATTTCTGAATTCTGTCTATGATAAGCCTAGCCCTTTGTTTGTTTTTAATAGTGATACTTTGCTGTCCACCTCACTGTTGGGAAGACAGCAGTGGCTGGGGGTTGCAGACGCTGGCATGGAGTGCCTTTGACAAGTTATGTTACCTACTGAGCCTCATTTCCCTGTTAATAATGGCATGTGTTTCTTAGCGATGTTACATTTTGAAGATCAAGTGACATTATGTGCATACACCCTCAAAGTAAGTGAGCCAACTACAGAGAATAGAAGTTATTTTCACCCTTCCCATTTCATTATAATAGGATCGATGTTCTAAGTATTTTATCTCTTTTTTATTTTATGCTTCCATATAGAATATTTTGAAATAAATAGCTACCTATTTTCCATCAAGAGCTCTGTCTTTAGAGTATGTCAACAGTTTTGTTAAAACTATGTTACATCTAGTTTAAGATTTATCATTCACACTGTTTGCAAACTTTAAGTTGATTTTCGGTTCATGCAATTGAAATATACTGTGTAGTGAACAAATATAAAATCAATTATATCTTATTTTATCTTGCTACACATGTGGATCAAATACAATTTATCCTTTTAGTGAATGAATACTCAGACTAAAGTAGTGTCTTACCGAACAAAAACGAACATCCAATGAGACTATTTTCAGTGTAAAATTTTTTCATATCGAGTACAGTCAGAACAAAGCTCATTTTGTCAAATCATTTAAATTACTCAAATTTGATTCCTGTCAACTCTAAATTTCATTCTGATGGTTACTATATAGACTGTAGGTGACCAACAGGAACTTCAAGGCGTTAAGCATTTTCTGTATGCTCCTTAAGTCTTATAGATTGACTCAGTATATGTTATCAGAGAAAAGAAAATCATGCAAAAGCCCTGTAATTGTATGTTGAACCAGATTATGTAATTATTATAGGAAGTATCTTCTATCCTTGCTGATTTTGGTAAGCTTAAGACTTGAAAATTGTTCTCATTGGCACCATTGATATTCTGGGATCATACTTAGAGGCATACAGCTCCAAACTTAGAACAAAATAAATATTCTAGGAGTTCCCGTCGTGGCTTAACAAATCTGACTAGGAACCATGAGGTCGCGGGTTCGATCCCTGGCCTTGCTCAGTGGGTTAAGGATTCGGCGTTGCCATGAGCTGTGGTGTAGGTTGCAGACGCGGCTCAGATCCAGCGTTGCTATGACTCTGGCGTAGGCTGGCAGCTACAGCTCCAATTAGACCCCTAGCCTGGGAACCTCTATATGCCGTGGGAGTGGCCCTAGAAAAGGCAAAAAGAGAAATAAAATAAAAATAAATAAATATTCTAACACTAGGATCTTCTTTTATTATCTGTTTACTTAAAGAATTAGATCAATTCCAGGTGCTGAATATTTGAGTTGTACCTTGAAAATTAATTCTGATAGATTCTTCTAATCTTTATTCTTTAGGCTTTTCACAATAAAAACACACCTAGGCTAACTGGCTTAATTTTCCTTGTTACTGATAAGATTTATTCTCACTATGCGGGTTGCTCAGGGGGCTAATAAATGCATTTGACTGACAGACAGGCTCTGTATGATTAAGTGACTGGTGATTTGTATTTCCCTTCCACATTTTAAATATTTTGTTTGTTTACTGAAATCATATAGGAAAGACTAGATTAATATAGTAATGAGAACTACAATTGATAATGGAGGAAAAAAATCAGCTAATACAGCATAATAAGTATATTAACCCATGTAATTGAAAAGATACCACTAAATTAGGATACCACAAACAAAAATGAATAAAATGGCATATTCTTTATACTGATACTGTACATGGAACTGATCTTCCATGTTCTGAACAAGGTAAAGAGAAAGAGAGAAAAAACACTATTGGCTTAAGGCTACTTTTTATGTTATGTTTAAACATTACCAGGTTTACATGGAATGTTGTTGTGCTTTGGTTAGCTGTTTTCCTCAAAGAGCTTATTAGCAATAGCTCAAAAAATAAAAAAAAAGAAAGAAAGAAAATGCTGTTCTATCAACAGGCCTATCTTTAAGCACTGTTCTTTGAGGCTGCCATCTTATGCCTAATCATGCCTTTAATTTAGCCTCATGATTGGGCGATAAAAAGATTTTTCTTTTTTTCTTGACTATGCTCCACTGAATGTGGACATTCCTGAACCTGGGCTCAAACCTGAGCCACAGCAGTGACAAAGCCAAATCCCTAACCACTAGGCCACCAGAGAACCCCAAAGAATATTTTTAGAGCATGTCACTATAAAATGATATACTTGATATAGTATGTCAGTATAAAATGAAACTTATTTTCTGGAGTAAATTACTTGATATACTTGATGTAGTATATCATTTTATACTGATATATAAAACGAAGGACAGAAAATACATTTAATGGAAAATCAAGTTCTACTTTGGGAAAACCTTAATAATGAACATTTCATACTTTATTTATTAAGGACATTGTTGAATAGGTTGAAAAGTCTCACTGGTTTGAGGATTTTATAAGTGCTTGGAGGAATTGCAAACAAACTCATAGGATAATTACGAAGGGCCAGTAATGCTAAGTCCCTGATGGGCTAATAATAATTTGGTGTTTCATCTGAGACTGACTTTACAATAAAGAGCAACTCAAAGCTAAAACACTTTAATCATCAGTACCTGTATTTCTGTACATGAAAGTTCTGAAAGAGAAATTAAGTATACAGTCTCATTCACTATTGGATCAAAAAGAATAAAATAGCTAGGAATAAACCTACCTAAGGAGGCAAAAGACCTGTACTCTGAAAAACTATAAGATGCTGTTGAAAGATATCGAAGATGATACAAGAAGATGGTATGAAATACCATGCTCTTGGATTAGAAGAACTGTCAAAATAACTCTACTGCCCAAAGCAGTCTACCAAGTCAGCACAATCCCTATCAAATTAGCAAGGACATTTTTCACAGAACTAGAACAAAAAATTTTTTAATTTGTATAGAAACATAAAAGATCCAAATAGCCAAAGTAATCCTGAGAAAGAAAAGCAGAGCTGTAGAACCAGGCTCCCTGACTTCAGACTTTACTATAAAGCTTTACCTTTACTTTTTTTTTAACTATGAATACAGATCAATAGAACAGGATTGAAAGCCCAGAAATAAACCCTCATGCCTATGGTCAACTAATCTATGACGGAGGCAAGAATATACGATAAATGGTGCTGGGAAAAATGACAGCTACATGTAAAATAATGAAACTAGTACATTCTCTATACACACAAAAAAACTCAAAATGAATTAAAGACCTAAAGACCTAAATGTAAGGTTGGATACTATAAAAGTCCTAAAGGAAAACATAGGCTTTGACATAAATCAAAGGAATATCTTTGGATCCACCTCCTTGAGTAATGAAAATAAAAACAAAAATAAACCAATGGGACCTAATTAAACTTAAAAACATTTGCACACCCAAGGAAACAATAAAACAAACAAACAAACAATCCATAGAATGGAAGAAAATATTTGCAAAAGATTTTTGAGTTTAGTAAAACTATACTAAGAGACCCCAGGCTTACCTTGCATAAATATCCAATAATGTTGCAAGAACTGGAACACTGAACAGGAAGACATTTATAGATTTTTAAACATTTCATTTAATAAACTTTTCACTCAATTTTTATGTTACAAAAATATATAGGATATTGTCATCTTGAAAATGTTGAGTTGGGTCAATATGACTAATTAAATAAGCTAAGACTCAAAGAGAAAAGGATAATAGAAAAGTCAATCTGTGGAAGTGAGCTTGTGTCATATATTCAAATTTCCTCATCTTACTACAATTTTATCATGTAACATAAAGCTAACAGTTTTGTCAAGTTAAGGCATATTTGGAATATAGACTTTTTTAAGCTTTTTGGGGAGGGGTAATATTACATTGAAAAATTTTCCTTTGGAGGGAAAAATTAAGCAACTATTAGTTATATCATTGGGTAGTGTTTTAAATTAATTTATCAAGGATGTCTAATTTCAAGTGCAAAGAGGACATTAGTTAGGAAAAACACAGGAAATTAAACTCTTTTCCAAAATAAAATCTCATAAAGCATATTAGCTTTAGTAGTATTAAAAATTAATGTATGTGTGTCTCCATATAAATATATATCCTTAGAGGTAAATAGCTGTATTTAATTCAACTCTTTAATCCTTATTGAAAAACTTTGAAATATAAAAAAAAGATCCTATGTGACAACACAAAAAAAAATGATTTTATTGAAGTATAGTTGATTGACAGTGTTATTAATTTCTACTGTATAGCTGAGTGATTCAGTTATACATGTGTATACATTCTTTTTCATAATCTTTTCCATTTGTGTTTTATCACAAGATATTGAATATATTTCTCTGTGCTGTACAGTAGCACCTTGTTGTTTATTCATTCTAGATATAATAGTTTGTATCAGCAAATCCCAAACTCTTAATCTATCTCTCCCCAACTCCCTCTTGGAAAACACAAATCTGTTCTCTGTGTCTGTGAGTCTTTTTCTGTTTCATAAATAAGGTCATTTATGTCATACTTTAGACTCCAAATAAAAGTGAAATTATATGGTAGTTTTTTTTTCTCTTCCCAACTTCATTTAGTATGATAACCTCTAGTTCCACCCATGTTGCTTCAAGTGGTAGTATTTCATTCTTTTTAATGGCTGAGTAGTATTCTGTTTTGTGTATGCACATCTTTTTCCATTCATCTGTCAATGGATATTTAGATTGTTTCTGAGTCTTGGCTATAATGGACATAGGGGTGCATGTATCTTTTTGAATGATAGCTTTGCCCAAATAAATCCCTAGGAGTGAGATTGCTGTATCATATGATAGCTCTATTTTTAGTTTTTGAGGAACTGCCGTACTGTTTTCCATAGCAGCTGCACCAATTCACATTCCCACCAACAGTGTACGTGGCTTCCTTTTTCTTCACAACCTCTCCATCATTTGTTATTTGCAGATTGTTTTAATAATGGCCATACTCATTGTTGTGAGGTGGTACCTCACTGTAGTTTTGATTTGCATTTCTCTAATAATGAACGATGTTGAACATCTTTTTCATGTGCCTCTTGACCATCTGTATGTCTTCTTTGGAGAAACGTCTGTCTAGGTCTTCTGCCCATTTTTTGACCTGGTCATTTGGTTTTTTCGTTGTTGAGTTGTATGAGCTGTTTATGTATTTTGGAAATTAAGTTCTTGTCAGTTATAACATTTGTAAATATTTTCTCCCTGTCCATATGTTGTCTTTTTGTTGTGTATAGTTTTTGTTGATGTATAAAAGCTTTTAAGTTTGATTAAGTCCCATTTGTTTATTTTTGTTTTTATTTCTATTGCCTTGGGAAACTGACCTAAGAAAACATTGCTATGATTTATGTTAGAGTAATTCACTTCTTTGTCTTCTTTGTCAAGTAATCCAGCTGCTTTACTGGTACTTCATCTCAATTCAATGTACTATCTTATCCCAACATCTCTGAATGTAAACCATGTCATACTTATTGTATTTTTGAAGACATCCTTTTAAAAGTATTTGTTTCTTTATTTGTTTTTCTATGGCCTTACCCGAGGCATATGGAAATTCCTGGGCCACAGATTGAATCCAAGCTGCAGTTGTAACACAATTACAACAACGCTGGATCCTTTAACCCAGTGCACCAGGCCAGGGGTCAAACCCATGCCTCTGCAGCAACCTGAGCCATTGTAGGTGGATTCTTAACCCACTGTACCACAGCAAAAACTCCTTGAAGACATTCTTGATTCTCAATTCAGCTTTTTTGCATGCCTGCTTAGGACTGATTTTATATTGCTGTGCAGTGTCAAATTGTTTACTTTATATTCTAAAACACATATGTAAGGTACTAAGAAAAAATATGGTATGCAAGAACTGCCACTTTATTCACAAATGTTGAAAAAATAAAGATATATGTGTTCTATAAGAACACACTTTTGAGGACTTTCCTTTTCATGAAATGACTGTAGAGACTCTTAAATGTCCAGCCCACCACCATACAGCAAAGTACCTTAAAACATGGCTGTTTTGTGAGGTAGCAAAGGACATCTCCAAGGGCAAAAGCATAAAAGAGGAAAGAACAGAGCTGAAATTTGCATGTCAAACATAGATGGGTACACAAAGAGGAAAGCCAGGCCTACCTTGGGATTCCCCTAATAAGAGCAGGGCCCGGTACAGGGTAATTAATTATAGTGAATAAGATTTACATACCAAGCCTTTGGACAAAAGGAAATTAAACTTATCCGTGTTACAACTGATACCTAATTGCTTACAGAAGCAAATTCAAAGCTCTGTGCAGGAGGCAATTATAATTTAGATCTTCAGGATTCTCACAAATTAAGCTTAATCAAATAAGAGCATTTAGTATCCATCAACAAACATACAAGGTATCAAGAGGCTGTGTAGTGAAATGCTTGTGAAAAAAACAGAACAATACGAACTGCCAAAACTCTAGATATCGAATAACAATATGTAAAATGTTTAAGGAAGCAACAGATGAGATTGAAGAGAGAGAAAGAAATAGATTACCAAAAATGACCAAGCAACCTTGAAAAGAACCAGATAGAATTCAAGGATGAGTATGATAATGAAAATAAACACCCATTAAACAGCAGACTATACTCAGCTGAAGAAAGAAATGGCAAATTGGACAATAGATGTAAAGAAATTGTTCAGAATGCAGTCCAGGGAGATAACAAAAGTACAAATGTGAAAGTCACGTTAAGAAACATGTGAGTTCCCGTTGTGACTCAGTGAGCTAGGAATCTGACTAGTAGCCCATGAGGATGAAGGTTTGATCCCTAGCCTCCCTCAGTGGGTTAAGGATCTGGGATTGCCACGAGCTTCAGCACGGGTCGCAGATGCAGCTCAGATCTGGCGTTGCTGTGGCTATGGCATAAACTGGCAGCTGAAGCTTCAATTCAGCCCCTAGCGCAGGAACTTCCACATGCCATAGGTGCAGCCCTAAAAAGAAAAAAAAGGAAACATGGAGGACAGATTGAGAAGGCCTGCCATTTTTAGGATGAAAAGCTCAGAAAGACAGACACAAAAGAATGAGTGAAAGATGATATTCAAAATGACAGCTGAGAATTTTCCAGGTCAAGAATCCACAGAATAGGAAGTGTTACCTATACTAAGCCAGATGAATACAATGAAATTCACTTGAAAAAATCATGTAGTGAAAGTGTAGAACACTAAAAGACAAACTCTTAAAAGCAGCCCAAGGGGGAGGATGTGATCACCAGTGCAAAAACAGACACAGATGACTTCTCATTAGCAAAAATGGAAACCAGAAGAAAGTGAAATATGTCCAAGTATTCAGGAAGAAAAAGAAGACTATTCTTTTAATTTGGGGTGTTCAGCAAAAGCTCTTTATAGAACAAGGACAAAAGTAAACTAATTGCAGATAAACAAATAATAAAGGTGTTTTCCATTAACATCCCTTTGTCGAAAGACCTTCTGAAGCAGAGATTGGCAGTTTCTTTGTCTTTTTAGTGCCGCACCTGCAGCATATGAAAGTTCCCAGGCTAGGGGTTAAATCAGAGCTGCAGCTGCCATTTACACCACAGCAACACCACAGCAACAGCAATGCATGATCCAAACCACATCTGTGACCTGCAATGCAGCTCATGGCAACACTGGATCCTTAACCCACTGAGTGAGGCCAGGTTTCCAAGCCACAACCTCATGGATACTAGTCAGGTTTGTTAACTCCTGAGCCACGACAAGAACTCCACAAACGTTTTAATTCCAGGTAGTAAATATATGCAGGCCATGTGGCCTCTGTTGTCAGCACTCAGCACTGCTGTAGTAGTGCAGAAACTGCCATGAGTAATACTTACATGAATGGGGGTGACTATGTTTCCATGAAACTCCTTTTACAAAAGTAGGTGGCCAAATAATGATTTTAGTTTGCTCACTTCTGTACTAAAGGGTGCATTTAAATAAGCAGAATTTTTTTTAATAAAAGAAAAATTTGAGAGACCAGACAGCATATCTACAATGATACTAGTTGTACAGAAATGAAGTTTTAATAAAACAATGTGTATCTTATTTTGTAGAGGAGGAGAGATGGGAAATTAACTGTGGGACAAACCATTAAATATATTGAAAGAGATCTTTGAAGTTCAGATGTTGTATGTTCTCTGTATTGTTCAAAGGAAAGGGTAAGGGAGGTAAAGATATCAGTTAACTTTAAACATTAATTTGTGTGATAAAATTACAACTATAATCAGTAAAAGAAAATATGGATCCAGTATATAATTTCTAAAATGTTGGAGGAGAAATGGACCAAGAAAAACATATGAAGAAAAATTTTAAAAATAAAAGTGAAAGCACAGATAAAGCAGGATAAATATAAGAGATAATGTAAGGTGGTGGAAAAAATATTTTACTAATTATAAGAAAAATTTTTTAAAAGTCTAGTTCTTATGCTATTTATAAGAGACCAACCTAAAACCAAGGATGTGGAAAAATTTGAAGTAACAAAAGCATTCATGAAATACAAGGCCAAAAAATCATTAAAAGAGAGGTAAATAGACTGTGCTAATAATGGACAAAATAGATTTAAGGGAATATTACTGCATGATGATAAAAAGCTTAATTTACCTGAAAGATACAATTCAAAAATTTGCCTGTGTATTATAGCATAGCAGGAAAATAAACTTGTAAAAAATGATAAACTATATGAAACAGCTGATAGATTTAGTTTTATATTGGAAAAATTCAACAAAGTTCTCTAATTTACTGAAAATCAAGCATAAAAATATTATTAAAGCAATGGGAGCTTTAAACAATTTAATTAGTAGACTTGATTTTATACATGTGTATAGAACCCAGCCAAGAAATTAAGAAACACATATTTTTCTCAATCACAGGTGGACCGCTTATCAAATTAATCACATACTAGAGATTGTGAAACAAATCTTGATAAATTTCTATGTTTTGGTTTTATTCATTGACCACAATAACATGAAATTGGAAATAAAGTTTTGAAAGATGATATTTAAAATTTTTTTAATTCTAAAAACATACTAAGTAACTCATGTATCAGGGAAGAAATCATAGAAAAAAACAGACCTAAACAGTATTGAAAATATTTTATATCAGAATTTGAATGACATGGTAATAGTGGTATACAGAAATGTATACCCTAAGTGCTTATATTAAAAAATCTGAAGAACAAAGTTAATAAGCATCTGACTTTAGAAATTTAAAAATAATTATACAATCCCCCCCAAAAAATAGGAAGGAAGTAAAGGGGAAAAAATGACTTGAGAGAATTTTAAAAATAAAAAATGTGGGTTTTTGAAAAGAAAACAATTTAATTAAACTTCTGAAGAAATTAATCCAGAAAAAAAAAAGAACCAATATTGAAACTGTAAGACTATAACTGCAGATGCCAGATACAGAGATGCTAAAAGAGAAGAACATACTGTAAAAATGTGTAGAGGCCAAAATTGGAAAGGTTGAGGAAATAAGTTCCTGGAAAATAATATTACACATTTAAATTGACTTTAAAAGAAACAGAAAGCATGAATAAGTCTAAAACTTTCACTTAATGGTTTTTCAGATCTTCTAACAAATTAAATAGCCCAGAAAGTTTTACAGATGTCTTTTCCCAAATTTTAATGATTATTCCAAACTAATAGAGTGTAAAAAACTTTAGACCAAATATCCAAAAAGTATAAATTCTTCATGTCCAAGTTGACTTCATCTCAGAAATGGAAGTGTGGTTTAGTATTAGAATACAACCTACAAATACTAAACATACAATCTACTACAATAAGAGTTTCAACAGATTGAGAAAAATATTTGATAAAATTCAACCCTTGTTCAGATTTTAAAACAACAGAGTAGTTCAACTGATATCCTTAAATGGGAAATGAGGGACAAAGGAAACCCTCTTCATCTAATAATGGGAATTTTTTTCTTAGCTAGTACAATACAATTAAACAAGAATGAAATGAAAATATAAAAGCTGAAAAGGAAGAAACTAATCATTCATTATGTTGTATTTGGATAAATACAAAAAGAAACCTGCAGGGAAATTACTTAAAATATGAAATTTTATCAATGGAATATATAAAATCAAGTATATTTTTATATATTACAAAATATTTGGAAATTATAATTAAGAGAGTGTCATTGGTGCAGAGATGGATACATTGGTCAAATGGATTAAAACAGCCCCAAAACATCAAAATATATATGGATACTTGAAATCCTGAAGATGTGGCTTCACTAGATCAGTGGAAGAAAGGATAGACTAGTTGTAAAATCGTATGGATTATCTCATTTTCCATATGAAAAAGTTAAATTGGATTCCCACATCATTCAATTCGCAAATGTTGATTCCAGATAAATAAAGTAGGTACCGAAATGTGAACAACATCATTAAAATTTTAAGAAAATATGGAATAATATTGTTGTCTTTGATGTAGGGAAGGAATTCTTAAATAATGCATTAAATGTATCAGCAAGAAGGGAAAGGAGATTTTTTTGACTACTACATAAATTTGAGAACTTGTTTACGGAAAGATAACATAAATACAGTGACAGTTATGACCTAGAATATATTTTAAAAGTATAAAGCTAACAAAAGATTAGTATCCAGACTATTTAAAGAAAAAGAAATCATTAAGAAAATAAACTAATGGAAGTAGGTAAAAGATATGAAACGGCATTTTATAGAATAGGAAATACAAATGTTTTATAAACATATGAGACGTTACTTGAGTTAATAACTATAGATATGCAAGTTAAGGGCATGATGTGACATAGGCTATGATTATATACACTGATGATAGGGCTGTAAACCAGCTTGACCGCCTTGCAAACACTTTGATAGCTCCTGTCCTAAAGGGCAGTGGCTCTCACACTATTTTGACCATACTCACACTATATTTTACAGTGGGACCCAGACGCTTAGGTTTATGTATTTTTAGAGCAGAAATAAAAGCATCAACAAACAATACTTAACTTAAACTGCTTATGTTACATTCTAAAGTGTTCTGTTCTTTAACTTAGAGTGTCTGTCAACAGTTCCTAATGAAATCTGAGAACCAACTAATGAGACCTATCCTTAAAAAACTCTTACACATAGACACAAGGAAACATACAAAAATGTTTGTAACTGCATGGCTCATCATAGCTCCAGATTAGAAACAACCTAAATCCCACTGATAGGAGAGTAAATAATAAAACATTTAATAATTATGAGTATGAAAAGGAAGCACAAGGTATACATAAAACTATGGATGAATCTTAGAAACAATGCTGAGTGAAAAAAAGCAAGTCACAGAAGTTTACAATAAAGGTAACACAAAACTCAAGAAACTCAAAGATAATGTTTATGTTTCTAGCCACAACTTAATGGAAGATAACACTCTGCCAGACTTCTAAATTTTACATATGTACACATACATTCATTTAAATTTACTGGCTTTGGGTTGTTTTGGTTTCTCTGGGAGAAAATATGTTGTATAATGCTATAATACATGTTTAAACAAGTTGTAGCGAAGTTCTTGTTATTACATTTAGTTATGTTGAAAACATAAACTATGAGACGAAAATAATCGTGAACTGGTTTGTTTTATTTTCTTCCAAGATACACACAAATGCACACATGCACATATTAACATAGCTGTATATATTTTTGTACAAATGTTTCTGATATACTTAAGTGTTTTTTATAGATATTCTAGAATCTTCTGTTACCATAAAAAGCACACGAACCTTAGGAACTCGGGTAAATTATTGATAATGCCTTGCAGATGACAGTCAAGATGTGACTGAAGTTTGAAAGCCCTCTGTGGTCATTGCTCTAGACTGGTAAGCCCATAGCTCTTAGACAAGAACATGCAACAGGCTGTGTCTGGAACTTCTGCAAGCACTCAGAAGAATTTTTAGCATTGCATAGATGAAAGTAGTTGGTGGCAGAACAGATGATGTAAAAAATTGATGTTTTATGGCTATGTATGGCTCAACCTTAATTTTCCTTTTTGACTTCACAAAGTACCTGAGATGCAATTATATCAAGAATGATGTGGTCCTCTATCCAGCTTTTCTGTCTTAGGTCGCTTTTACTTCTCAAAATTTAGGATAAAGGAAAATCCCAAATTACCATTTGAGCCATGATAGTATTTTCAGACTAAATACCCATTTCTGTACTATATGTTGGTATTTTCCAGCTAAAATTCTTCTCCTAATAGTTACAGTGTCAGAATAAGATAGGTTCTAAATGAGATAGGCTTTTAAATGAAAATCAATAGTGCATTTTCCATAAGACAAAATAGCTTTAAGAACTACTTCAGACCTTATTTCTAAATGTAAACATTGTTTTTATAGATCCTGAGAAGTAATTTTGACTTTTATTGCCCAATGGAATACTAAAAGGGTGTGGCAGTTATATCTGGGAATAGGTCATCTATTCGATGTTCTCATTGAAATGCATCCAGTCACTAAAGTAGAAAACTTGCATCTGGAAATTTTATGCTTTAGTAAGTTTCATAAATAAGCTACATGATATATTTTGTCTCTATTGCAAATTCCTCTTACTCATTTCCCTGAAATACAGCTTTGATTCCTGAATATTTGCCCATCCTTCTCTCCGCCACAATCCATCTCTCCTTTCCCATCTTCCTTAAGCATACGTACACAGGTGCACATACATTCACGCATACAGATATACACACTTGTCCTCGGCACCACACTTATTTTCTACTTCTACGTTCCTTTTTATTTTCCTAAGTTACGTTGATTTTTATAGCAGCTGTTGTCTTATCACTGGTATTTAACATATGCTACATCAATATGAAGCCAAACGGTAGAAGAAACAGACTGTAGCTAGCTTTCAAATCTTGCTGCTGCCTCTTGATACTTCCATTGCACTGAACAAGCCATTCTGAGCCAGAATAGACGATGCAGATTCCATTTTGAGGAATGGAGGGGTTGCATATTAAAATATATATTGTCGTAACTTATATTTCATAGCTTAGCAGTAATGTTTAGTGTTATCATATATCATGATCTATGAAGAGCTGGAGAATTTACCAAAGTTTTCATGATTTCCGTAGTTTGGAGGATGTTGGAAAAAGACACGAGTATGTGTGAAGAACAGTTTGTTATTCACAGCAATAATAGTTGCCAGAGGAAAAATTTTGTAGATTCCTGAGCCCACATTCCCACAGGGCAATGTGAAAAAGGCCAGGTTTAATACATACACACATAGTGGCTTATATTATTGGAGGAAAATCTTGAATTTAGGGAACCCAGTCTTTTCCCAAAACTAGTAAGACCTGTGTCCAAGTTGATTATCATTACAGGCCAGCAAACAAATCCATTTGCTTAAAGAGGAGATACTACCTCTTTTTCTCAAGACTTTCATTATATAAATATCTTTGAAAAGATAGCTTGGAACAAAGATACTTTGTCAGTACTTGCATCTTAGAGTACTTAGTTTTGCACTTTCTTACTTGAAAATCTTCAATCGCTTTCTAGTTCCCTTGAAGGAAACTCTAATCCTCCATTTTCATCTAGAAGGCCCTAAATGATCAGGCCTCAGCATATCTCCTGACCCTATCTAACACCACCATGCTGGCCTCCTTCCTCTCTCTCCAACCCATCAATAGCCACTGCACTTTCTCTTCCCCAGATCATTACCTGGGTAGCCCCTTGACTTTGAGTGAGCTTGAATCAGTGAGTGAGGTCTTTTCTGACCATGAAATATAAAATAACTCTCTAGGCCTTCTATCACATCACTCTTTTAAGTTTTTTCTTAGTATTATATTTATTAAAGATTTTAATTGTTCATCATCTGCCTTTGCTTCCCACCCCACACTGTCACACAGAATTTAAACTTGCTTTAGAGTGTATATGTATGTGTATATATATATATATATATATATATATATATATATATATATATACACACACACACTATAGAGTGTATATACCCAAGTCTTTAGAATAGCAGCATTTACTACTCAGTCTCTCGGTAAGTATTTACTATGTGGATGGATAGAATGCTTAATATTCCCTCTATTCTCTGCATTTGGTTCTTCCTTTTTTTCCTTGCATTTTTCCCTTTACTGTCTTGATCAATAATGCTAAATTTTACTATTTGACTTCTAATGAAGAACTTTATTTCTAGGGCTTAAAAAAAAAGAAAATTATAGAAAAGAAGTTAAAGCCTCTCCCAAAATAACATATGGCACCTACTTGTTTAAATTTAATTATACACACTTTCCTACTTAATTCTATTAGTGATAAACTAGCAATTAGATAATATGTTTGCATTTGTCATAGTACCAAGAATACAATCTTCACAGGAGATTGTACTATGATGCCATGCTATTTGTTGGCAATTTGAAAAATCCATGTTCACCTGCTAATTCCCACAAATGCCACATGAGAGGCATTTCTTGATTTGCATAAAACTTTAAAGACTAAGAAACTAATCATATATTTATTGAGATCTTCTTGTAGATCACATGTCATTGGTTTTGATGAACAGTCAGAATGCCTGACTTTGAAATGCCGGATATTCCTTAGTCATCCTTGTGACACTTATATGAAAGAAATTTGTTAAACAATTGATTGCAATATAAGGTAGCCATTAGAGGAGTTCCCCTGTGGCACAGCAAGTTAAGGATCCATAGGTGCTGTGGCGTAGGTTGCAACTGTGATGTAGGCTCAGTCCCTGCTTGGAAATTTCCACATGCCATAGCCATGGCCAAAAAAAAAAGTAAGCATTACAAAGTGTCAGCACTTTTCTATCATTTCTTTACCAATTTTTTGTTGTTCTGAATTGTTTACTTAGAGGAAGTATGGGAGACCAATACATTTGATAGTCTTTTGGAAATATATATAGGAAAGCTGTTTTGATTTGTAAATTAAATTCTTCTTTATTTTTAGTTTCTGTCTTCCTTCTCTTAGTTCATGTCACTAAAATGCAGGTGCTTTAAACATTTAACAGTTGTATTTTTAGATACATAGCATATTTAACAAGGGTTCATGTGCTAATCTTTTAAAAGATTGTAGTACTAATATGAAAAGTAACCCTGACCTAAGAGCATATTTAATCTCAATTCCATAGATTAATAATTTCCCATGTTCTTTGTGGGATCACTGTGGTTAAAACTGATCATTTTCCAAAATTTTTTTATAATAGCAAGCAAAAAAGGAGAATTTCAAAAAAAGAGAAGCAGAGGAAAAAGAAAAACGTGCCAGGATAGCCAAAGAATTGGCAGAGAAGGAAAGACTTGAACGCCAACAAAAGAAAAAGCGCTTATTAGAAATGAAGACTGGTGAGTACTCAAATTTGCTGTTTTTACTGTGTACACCAAGGTAAAACTGGTTACTTTATCAGCAGTTTAAGATACTTCTATGAAAAAGGAAGGCACTCACTCATTTGTATAGTTACACCACAGAGAAGTTACTTTTTTATGGGTTTTCACCACCTTATTTTGCTAGCAAGTAGTGTTTTCATCCTGAAATTGGTCATTTTGGCCCCCTGATGCACTGTTTGTAGTTTCATTATGTCAGTGTTTTTTTATTCTTTTTTTTAGATACTACTTAAATAACCAATCTACAAAAATTTATGTCAGCAAGTATATTAACAACTATAGGTAACTCTGGGAAATTCTACAGGACAAGTAGCCTGTTGGGGGTTTTTTTGTTTGTTTGTTTGTTTGTTTAATAAAGTACTCTAAGGAAGAGAAAAAAATGATAAAGTTAAACTTATTGATTGAAAGAGACTTGAAACATTATCAACCAGTTGTAATAAGTGGAACTTATATATACTCCAATCCAAACAAATGTAGGAAAAAGTCTGAAAATTTTGAATATGTTATTTTTTTATAATAGACATGAAAATGTTGTTGTGAATGTGTTTTGAGACTCATACTGAAATTTTATAGATGAAAAGATAGAATGTCAGTGATTTCAGTCAAAGCAGCCTAGCATGACTGTGAAGGAAGCAGGTGTATGGGTGAAACATGATTGGCTATAAATAATAATTTCTGAAGTTGGGTAATGGGTAGTTGGAAGGAAGAGTGCGTTCACTATATCATGTTCTCTACTTTGGTGTATTTTGAAATTTTCCTTAATAAAAAGGTCTTGGAAAAATTTAAAAATAACTACATCACAGGGACAATATATGTATATTTTCCAAAGCTAAAAGATGCCACTAACTTAGAGACAAAAGAATTAAGTAATTTATAGTTATATTTCGCTCCCTCAAAATTCTGGCTCTTCCACCTCCAAGCCACTAAGGATTGCAGAAAACTAATTAAAATCCATCAGCTTCACTGCTAAATTACCATAGTTTACAACTCAGGGCTGCAAATCCACCTAAGGTTTCCCTAGGGGTAAACTGAGATGCCGTTTTTGCCTTTTTCACTTTCACTTTTACAGACATATTTTATCTTTAATAAAGCAAACTGAGTGCCTTAATGTATCACACATGTTTCTTCTAGGGGAGAAAAAAATCATCCAAGCACAATATCTTGTTTACAGGAGTACACTTGAAATTCAGGAAGTGTTCTCAGAAATAACATAGAGTGTTAACAACATGGAGATCAGGAACATTTAGCATTTATTTTTAAAAGATGTTTCTGGAAAACCTTTTAAAGATAATATATGCCTGCCTAGTGTGCCAGGCATTCTGGTACTTGAACATCAGCTAATTTAGCATTGGATAACAAGTCGTCTAGGTGAGTTACTTGATGGCAGGTTGGCTGTGTGCTGTACGCAGGTTTTAGCAGACAGTCTGTGTCACACAGAGCTCTTAGCAATCCTTTGTCCTCCCACCCTTCGAAGGTTGAGGCCTGACAGGAAGCAAAAATGTTAGTGAAACTTTCCATCCACTGTAATCTTAATAATGCTTTCATTTAAATTATATTTATTCTGAAGGAAATTTCCATTTTTAAAAGTAACTAAGTTGATTTTATTTTCCCGTTACATTTTCATGTTATGGGATATAACATTTTCACGTTATGGAAAGTAGCTGAAAAGTAGTGGATCACAAAACCATTATCCAGAATCCAAAGAATCACTGTTAATATGTTGAAATATTTTTCTTTCAGTTTTAAAATCTTCTGTCTTTTGACCATAGTTATATGATCCTAGGGAGCACACAATTTAGTGTCTCACCTTATCTTTCTGAACTTTCTGAATGTTTCATGTTTTATGTGATTTTTAGTTTCTAATTTTTTAATATCTATCTATGTCTGTATCCGCTGAATATACCATGTCTAACTTAACTTGCATTAGTCAGTGTGAGGTCATAGAACAGTATTATTATTAATAACTTTTTAGTGTGATATTTATTTATGGGTCACTAACACATAAATAGTTGGAAAATGTTTGTAATTATTAGGATATAGAATAGAAAAAGATAAATGTTTGTAAGATTTGGAGCATGTTGCCAAAGTGATTTCCAAACGTATTAATTTCACCAACTTTTAACTTTCGCTTATGAGTGTGCTTTGGTTGAATATCCTCATTAAGGATTTTGTTAATAGGTTAAAAATTTGTATTTTATTATCTTAAATTGGATTTCTTTGAATACTACTTAAGCAGGGCAATTTTTCAAGGGTTTATAAGTGCATTTGTGCTTCTTTTTTGTGAGTCGTGTTGTCTTAGTCTTTTATCCTATTGATTGACATTAGGCATTTACCTTTTAAATACATTTTCTCACTTGGGTTTTTTATTTTTATATCTTGACATTGTAAAAATGGTTTTTTATCCATTGGTTTATTATAATATTTGATTTTATGATTTTTTTTCTCTGTTCTTTAAGTTTGGAAAGTCATCCTTTTGACAGTTTTGTATTCCACCTCAATTTTTCCCAGTTTCAGTTACTCATAATCCTGTCCTTTTCCATTTACTTGTAATTCTGCTTTAGTCATTCATATATTTGATGTATAATTTTAATATACTAGGATCTGTTTCTGTTTTAATATTTAAGCATCAATTACAGCTCATAGTTGATTTATGTTATTTTTAGGTAGGTAATTTTATGTTGAAGTTAATTTTAAAAATTATTAAAATAAATTTGAATATATTTAACTTTTAAAATAAATTTAAGGAAAGTTTTCTATTACATCTTTTGTTAATCAGAGCTCATCTTATTTGTCCTATTGGATTATTTTATAAAATTTTTTCAATGCTATTTCCTCTCAAACATCATCTGGAAATGATCATAGATGAGTCTCAAATAAATGTAGGCTCTTATGTGAAAGGAGTTCCCAAAACCTTTATATGGTGAGGTCATATGTTTCAAACATTTTGACATTTTCCAGGAAAGTGTTCTTCATAGGATAGTCTGGATAACATTGATATACAGAAATGATACTCAATACTTTAAAATAATAAATCTATTAAAAAATACTATATACGAGTTCCCATCTTGGCACAGCTGAAACGAATCTGACTAGCATCCATGAGGATGCAGGTTTGATCCCTGGCCTCGCTCAGTGGGTTAAGGATCTGGCATTGCTCTGAGCTGTGGTATAGGTCACAGACATGTCTCAGATCCTGCGTTGCTGTAGCTGTGGTATAGGCCACCAGTTACAGTTCCAATTCGACTCCTAGCCTGGGAACCTCCCTATGCCACAGATGCAACCCTAAAATAAATAAATAATAAAAATAAAAAATACTATATATTATTTGTGACTGTTTTAATAGATTCAATCAAAGTCATTTGATAAGAGATGATATAACATTTGATGAAACAGAAAGCTATGATATAGTTCTTTTAAAAAATATTTGAAAATTTTGCAAATCAACTTTGAATTTTGTTCCTGTAGATTATAGGATTTTAAAGAATCTAGGGCTACATCCCCAATTTCATTTACTTAATTTTTGCTTTTTTCATATTTAAAAATAGTACAAATATGAAGCCACCTTTTTCTTTCCATATTAGACATAGAACATATTTTTTGTCAATAAAGACATTGTATTATGATGTAAAATTTAAGCATAGTTTTCCATTATTATTTTATTGGTATAGAAAAAAATTAATAGGCCACTTTTGTTTGTTTTATTCATCAACAGTTTTTTTTTTCTATATGCTAGGATTGCAGTGATAAATAAGGATAGTGTTTCTGCTGTAATGATTAATGCTGTAATGAAGTTTAAAATGAGTGAATCAGACAACCATATATATATATATATATAAAAGATGATTTCAGATTATAAAAAGTTACATGAGTAGTTCTCCTTATGACTTGGTGGAAACACACCCCACTAGGATCCATAAGGATGCGGGTTCAATGGGTTAAGGGTCTGACGTTGCCGTGAGCTGTGGTATAGGTTGAAAACATGGCTCAAATCCCCCATTGCTGTGGTGGCAGTCTAGGCCCGCAGCTGCAACTCTAATTTGACCCCTAGCCTGGGAATTTCCATATGCCATGGGAGTGGCCCTAAAAAATAAAATAAAATGTTATATGAAGTAAAATAAAAGAGGATAATGAGATGGAAATGGAGACTGGCTGGCTGTGGTGTGCTGGTGATGAAATTTGGTCCTCAGAACTGAGAATATTTATCTATACCAACCTTATTAATTTAAAATATTGGTTATAAACTCCTTAGAAACTGATAGGCTCATGTGCTTTTACTGTGCTATAGGTGCTATTGTAGTGAATTTTGTAAACATCTCATTGTGAGGATCAGCTAAAACGTGGTATTTTTCTTTCTGGGTGTTAGATTTTAGTACTGAACGTATTGCTCTAGCCTTTGTAGAAGTTGTCAGCCCAGCTTTCCTATTCTCAAAAAAATGTAGAAAGGCAAGTTGAATTTACAGTAGTGTTTTGTCACCTCTCTGGACGAAAAACTTTTTATCTTACTTTTTTATGTATGTAGAACACGAAACCCTGAATGATAGAGGAGAAAAATCTTCACACAGCCCTGCCATGAACCCACAGGGAGCTTCCTTCCATATATTTTCATGACTTTAGTGTTTTCAACATGCAAATAAGAACTGTGTTTTCTCACAGATATACAGATTCTTGTATCACCACCTGAGGTAGTAGAGGAAATTAAATCCCTGATCTTTTTTAACCATCATAAATCATTACTTGCCCTCGGCAAGAGAGCAAGATACTATTTTCAAATCTTCTATTTATTATCACTATCATTTCATAATGCTATTTTTGTTAGTAGAATGAAAATAAACATGGAATAGTGGGCTAAGTTTCCCTCACAAGAAAAATGAAGCATTAGAAATCCTTCTGAGCAACAAAACTGAGAAGCACTGCATCTCATATTATCATGTAATGGTATTAAAAAGGTCATTTGTCTCATTTTTGTTTTCTTTAAAAGTGATGAGCCTGGAGGTTTTTTAAATATTCACAAATGCAGTTTTGGTTGTTTCTGTTGAGTGATTTGGTATTATATTAAACAAACAAGCAAATTAACTACATTTTCATGATGTCTTTGTTTAATTGGTGGGTAAATTTTTAATGTTTTCTGAGGTTAATGTTTAAATTTGAATTATTTTAATTTAGAAGATATTGAAAGTATTACATATCTGATGTAGAAATTACTACATGTACACACTGGTATTTATTTAAAGTACATAGCTATCCTTATGTGTGATCATGTCTAGTAAGACAAATACTAATAGTGGTTTTATGCGATTATGTATAACTTGTTGAAAACTGGATTTTTGTTTCTTAATCATGGAAACGAATAGGGCGTTTGATAATAGAATTCAGATATTGTGCTCTAAGACTTCCTGAGTATGTAAGTTGATTCACTTAATTTTTAAATAGCACATCAGAATGGTCTTGAAATGGACCCAGTGTTGTATAATTACGTTTTGTGGGGGAAGTAAATAAGAGCTTATTTAATGGAGCAATAAAAACTATATGAGCAGCTTCTATATTTTAGTCTTTAGGTTACAATTTGTTTATTATTTATTAGACTTAAATGTCTCATTTGGTACAACTTCAGTCTATTAAATAAAGAGATAATTAGCTTTTAGAAATCTGCTGTTTACCCACATGGCCAAAATTGCTCCTTTGTTTTCCATTCTGCAATTTAGAATAACTAAGCAATTAGGCCTCCATTTTAGAGGAAAGGCATATTACAGAAATACTACTTGGGAATGTCTCCGCCGGTCTCGACAGATATGCAATTAATGTGTGTACTTGCTTTCATAAAGGCTTGAGAATTACCCTGCCCCTACATATATCATAAAACTTAGATTATTTTCCATAATTGCATATATTCTAGTTTCATAGAGTAGTGCTTTCAGTTCTCTAGCATCTTTTGGCCATTGATGCATGTAGGCCAATAGTTTTAATTATTTCTCTACTTAGAATAATGTAATAAATTAGATAGCATTGGCACTGATATATTTCTCTTATCTCTATCTTTTGTGGAATAATAATAATGATAATAATAATAAAAGCAGCAACACCACCCACTACTACTACTACTACTTTTTCTACTGCCATTTTATTGATCACATATTATTTGCCCAGCTCTGTATGTGTTCATTATTGCATGTAATCCAATGATCTTAGGAGACTATTTTTGACCAAGAGTCAGTTAATTTCTTTTGTACATTCTCAGATTTATTTAGCAAGCAGTGAAGCTAGTACTCAAGTTTTCTGACCAGAGGCCATATTTTTAACTATGTCGCTATTATTCCTTTACTGCTGATGACTTAGTCATAGTGCAGGAAAAAGGAACTGAAGCAAATTTTATTAATTGGTAACTGGCTCTAGACTATGCCTTTGTATGGAGGTTGAGCATTGTCTTCCCTGAAAACCTTTGAGAGGAACAACTATCTCTTTGGTACCATTTCAGTGATTTTACTCTAGAGAGCCTCTTTCTTTGTGTTGGACATTTTGAGAAAATTGCCAAATTAGATCAACTTCCCCTCTGGTTCAGATTCTACTTTGGTTTTTCTGCTTATCCAAAGATTTGTAAAAGAATGGATATATGTATATATATAATTGAATCACTTTGCTGTACACCTGGAACTAACACAACATTGTAAAGCAACTGTACTCCAATATAAAATAAAAATTATGTTCACAGAGAATTCTACCCAATATTCTGGGATAGTCTCTGTGGGAAAAGAATCTGACAGAGAATGGATGTGTGTACATTTATAACTGAATCATCTTGTTGTAGAAGCAGAATTTTACCAAAGAAATCTTTTTTTTTCTCTTTTTTTAGGACAACACCTGCGGCATATGGAAGTTCCCAGGTCAGGGGTTAAATTGGAGCTGCAACTGCCCACCTACGCCACAGCCACAGCAATGCCAGATCTGAGCCACATCAGCAACTTACACTGCAGCTCACGGCACCGCCAGATCCTTAACCCACTGACTCGAGCCAAGAATCGAACCCACATTCTCATGGATACTAGCGGGGTTCTTAACCTGCTGGGCCACAATGGGAACTCCTACCAAAGACATCTTTATATTAACATCACCTATTGTATTTTTGTATCGCTAAGCACAGATTCAACTTGTTCATATTGTAGGCGGAAATCATATCAATCAGTAATTTTGATCTTATTACAATATGGAGGCTGCTATAACTTTGAAAACATCAGCTGCATTTGTTGTATTATAATTGAGGACTCAATCACGGTGCCATCTTCTTTGTGTGTAACATTGAGTTCTCCTTAGACAACCGTCTCCCTAATCAGTAATTTATACAGCTGTACCCTTTGCAAACCAGTGGATTGTTGTCAGAAGGAACCCTTTCATGTCAGATTGCCAATTCTGAATGGAATTATTATTTGTATTTGACGGGAAGTTATTCCCTTTAATTTTAAAGATAGACAATGAGTACTGTCTTATTTTCAGGCATAATCATAAATCTCTCCATCTTTTGAGAAACTTACTTCAGAGGTCTCATTGTGGCTAAGGGGGCTAGGAACCCAGTTAGTATCCATGAGGATGTGGGTTCGATCCCTGGCCTAGCTCAGTGGATTAAAGATCCAGCATTGCTACGAGCTACAGCATAGGTAGCTTAGATCCTGCATTGGTATGGCTGTGGTATAGGCTGGCAGCTGTAGCTCCGATTCCACCCCTAGCCTTGGAACATCCATATACTATGAGTATGGCCCTAAAAGTAAATAAAAAATAAGAACATTTCATTTCTATAATCTGACACATTCTCTTTGAACCTCTTTTTTTCTCTCTTTATGTAAATCTCTGTTTTTAGCATTTACCCTGAGAAATAGAAGCCTCCATAAACCGTCAATTGTTTTAGATCGATAGAGCATAGACTTTTGAGCCTGCTTCTTACTTTAATAGAATGTAGTCCAACATTTGCCCTATATTTATACATATCAGGCATGGTATAGATCTCACCTCTTTTTCAACTATAATATGTGTGTGTGTGCATGTGTGTGTGCACGCATACATACATATATATATATACACACAATATAGGTACCAGTCAAAAAAACCATAGTAACCAATCAGACAGAATTATAACCAAAACAGAACTGCTTAGGGCCTTCAGGCAGTTAAATTCACTATATGTCTACAACACCTTTCACAATTTAAAAATGCGGAATACTCTGAAAACCAAAAGTTTTGAAGTAACTTTGGTGTCCAAACTTTAGATGCCAAACCTGACCTGAATTGATAGGCGTTTACATCAAATGTGAATATTTGTGCTGCAGAAAGAAGACAATTTTTAATTAAAAGATGCCGTTCTAGGTTGCTCTGGGTGTGGTATGATTTATAGCTTTTTGACCTTTCTACTTTGATTCTGAAATATCTGACTGCAGAGGTTATAGATAAGTGACTGTGAACTTGAACTTCTCAGTGACTGTCCTTGGTTTCTGTTGAACTGGTTATCCACTTACCTCTGGCACAGTCATTCTTCCCTCTCTGCATTTATTTCTGATGTTCTCTTTGCTCTTTTCTCTAATTCTTAACAGACCAAACCTAACAAGACGTGATTGAACAATCTTGCATTCTCCAGAGTCTTCTCTGAATGTTTGCCCTTGATAATAGTTTTTTTTATATACAAACCATTATAATGTTGCCATATACCTTAGGTATTGAATATTTGGTTATTCTCATTTTATTTGCTTTAGTCCTTTGCTTCTAATAGATTATACATTTTCCAAGCACATGGCCTTTTGTGCATTTTTTTATTCTTGTAGGACCTATCACACTGTGTGCACATAGTAAATACCACAGAAGACACTCAGATTTGTCAAATAATTGATTTAAATTTAACTAGTCAAAAGATATCTTTTCCATTTTGTGTTTGGTTGAGCGCATTATTATTTATGTGTAAAGTAAAAATCTAGCTCAAACTACAGCCCTTGAGATGAATCACCTGCATCTCTTTTGGTAAATGAAGTTTTATTGGAGAATAGCCACATTTATTTCTTTGCATATTGTCTGTGGCTGTCTTTGTGCTATAAGTGCAGAATTGAGTCATTGAGACACAGACTATTGCCCCATATTTGCTATCTGGCCCTTTGCAGAAAAAGTTTGCCAAATGATAGAGATTATTATTTGCGTTTTATGACACCGAGTTAAAAAAAAATGTTAACTTTTTTCTTGTCTTCCTGTAGCCAAAGCATGCACTTGCAAAATAGCTGATCTATGTTACAAAATGAGGATCTAGTAATTAAATGAGTAAAAATATATTGATAAAAATCATGGTAACTGTTAAGGAAAACTTCATCTTCTGGCACATTTCCAGAAGCATAAAATTACCTGGCTTTTTAGATTGTGTTAATTTGAAATGGAAAGTTGTACAGTTGAACTTTTGAAAAGCTAGCAAGAGCCTGGGCTATCAATTTTTCCAGTAACCAACCTAGCACAACCATTGTGCTCTTATGCTTTTCATCCCAGCTTTTGTCCCCAGTATTTCTGCACTATTGTTTGTATATCTTTTGAGATGGAAAATATCAATGTGTCAAAAGGTCATGGGGGAGCCAGGTTTTTCTTTCTTTATTAATAGGCTGTTTCTTTTCTCTTCCTATTTTTGGTCATTTTGACATTAAATCCTTAAAGTTGAAGGAAATCCATTCAATGGTATTGAACCTGGTCATGAAAGTTGCTCAAAGTCTAAAGTGATTATTTTGCTGAGTGAAAAAGGAACTCAGTAGTATTTGACTTTCAATGATGAATAAGAACACCCTAGGGCAGACTAGAAAAATTAAGCAAAGAAATTGAATATTTATGTGTTACTTGAAAATGGTATAAATAGGCATTAGTGTTTAGATGAAATTAGACATTATTTTGTAATAGGATTTTAAAATATTGCTTCCTGAATAGCTTACTTCCTCAGATAGCCACTTTTCTTCAAGAAAATTAGAAGCAGCATAATATGACCGAAGTTAACATCAAGGGCAGCCTTCACATAGGCGAGGATGTCCCAAGGCAGGAAGAATTTGACAGACTCATGTAATACAGAAAATAGATGACTGTTTTTGGAACAAGCGATTCTTGGGAGACATTGCTGGCTAGAGTGAATTGTCACCATAGAATTTTCACCAATAATTATCACTAATGGGTAAAAGTGACAGTAATTTTAGTTTAATATAATTCTTTGAATGTTCGTTTTTAAGCTGTTAGTTATTCAAGCAAGAACTCTATCAGAGTAGGAACACTTTTTGTCAAATTAGGGTTGAGTCAAAAGCTCCATCACTAACTTTCAAGAGGGTTGTATGAAAGACCACTGCATCAAGAGGCTGGGGAGTTTCCTTCCAAAGCCATCCCACTCTGACTCTGACTTGTCTTTAGTTATAAGCTGCTAAATGTGCAACAGTTCCTCTTTTTAATTTAACTGCAGAATAACCTTCAAATGTCATAAAGTCAAGAAGATTGGTGAATGAAAAGGACTGTCTTTATTCAAAAGCCAAGAATTAAGAAAAAGAGTTTTTCTATTGCATTCAGGTGTATTTTATAAGTGCTGATACTGCTAATGCTGAATTGCAATTATGACCTTTTGTTTCCAATGGATCTTCTTGATGCTAATTAGATTGTATTTTCTCTTGGCTTCACATATGAATGAAAGTACTTTCTTTTCTTTTTATTTGCCCTCCCTTATTTATTTTAATATGGACAATGTTGATCTCTCAAAAAAGCATACTCCCTTTTGATAGTAGGCACTCATTTATTTCTTGATTGCATGAAGTGTTTATTAAATAAACATTAAATCAGTAAATAAATCTATTAACTACTTTAACAACAAATAACAACACAATTGTTTTGTTGTCCTTATAGTATAAAGTATTAAATACTTTAATAGATTAGTCTACCATTTTGCTGGGTCTTTATCAATTACACTATGATTTCAGCTCTGGTTGATAAAAATATGTCTGATCTTTTTTATGGCTAAGTAGTATTCCGTAGTATACATGTATACATGTATATCATCTTCTTAATCTGTTCATCTGGTTTTTTTTTTTTTGGAAGTACCTTTCATCCTTGCAAAAAGACCCTAATGTTGCTCATGTTCCTTATAGACTTCAGCCTTTGGAGAGCTTTTCCATGGGATGCTCAAGGAACTTGGTCCAAGGAAGCATGGGGTTTGGGTTATACTGACTTGAGTTTGGGTTCCAACTGATTCATCCATTTCAGCACTTTATGGTGCTCAGTGTTGCATTCTGAGGAAGTAATGTTTCCTAAAACATGGCATCTGCTGAGATTGAACATAAAAATGGGTTCATGTTAGGATCTGGAGGCGTAGTGTGGAGCTTATAAACTGTTTCTTCTGTGCCTGGAAAATTAGAAGAAGAGCTCAAGTGATATCAAGCTTTGCTCAGAACTACTGTACTTGTATCTTGGGGGAAAGCTTGGGAAGTATTGTTTTTCCTTCTTTTCTCTCGCCTAGGAGAAAATTCCCATTTTATGTTGAGCACTTTGCTATTCCTAAAGTAGTGCACTTTGATGTAATAGAAATAAAATCCCAACTCAGCTGCTATCCATCTACTCTAAAAAGGGAAATGTAAGAAGAGAAGGGGAAAATATCTGCAACAGTGTTTATTTAGCATTATTAGAATCTGAAGAACTCTTCAAAGTCTAAAAATTTCCATTTGATTATTACAGCTTAGCTAAGGGAGGCTTGTGTGTATGTGCATGCTTTTAGCCTGCCTCAATTTGAGATCAGTTAATTTTGAAAATAAAAATGAACAGTTTTGAGAATTTGGTATATTCCTCAAAAACTCATCAGAGGCCTCTTTGGAGTAAAAAATTTATCTCATTTCATTAATTCAATTAGATTTATCTTCTATAAAATATGAACAAAGAAGAATATGATGTGAAACATTTCAATTAATATTCTGATTTAGCTATTAAAAACCTGCTTCTTTGCACATGAAAATCAAGCATTCTATTATTTTGCAATAAATCTCAT
The DNA here is from genome assembly GCF_016906955.1 of Phacochoerus africanus. Classification (NCBI taxonomy): domain Eukaryota; kingdom Metazoa; phylum Chordata; class Mammalia; order Artiodactyla; family Suidae; genus Phacochoerus; species Phacochoerus africanus. Next base: position 32,553,961 of record NC_062556.1, on the reverse strand, counting down.
AAAAAAATTAGTCATGTTTTTAAAAGTAAACCTTTTAATTTCTTTTTTATTAAGGTAATGTTTCTTTTTATTTTTTTAAATTATAGTTGATTTACAACATTTCTTCAATTTCTGTTGTAAAGTGACCCAATCACGCACAGTTCTCTGTGCTGTACAGTAGGGCCCCACTGCCCATCCATTCCATATGTAACAGTTTGCTTCCCCAAACCCCAAACTGCCCGTCCATCCCTCCTCTCTCCCCCTGGAAACCACGAGTCTGCTCTCCTTGGCTGTGAGCTGTTTCTATTTTGCAGATAGGATCATCTGTGCTGTATTTTAGATTATACCAATAAATGATATCATATAATATTTGTCTTTTTCTTTCTGGTTTACTTCACTTAGTCTGAGAATCTCTAGTTCCATCCATGTTGCTGCAAATAGCATTAATTTACCTTTTTGTGGCTGAGTAGTATTCCATTGTATATGTGTATCTCATCTTAATCCATTCATCTGTTGATGGACATTTAGGTAGTTGCCATGTCTTGGCTATAATCTGTTTCTAATACAGTGTCTTTCCACAGCAGATATTCAATAAACACTTTTAAAGTATTTATGGAATTTGTGTCTGTGGAGCAAAAATTCCTCCAATTGTATATATTCTATTTGAGTAGACTCACCTAAAGGTAAATTGACCCTATCCTAGGACAAATATGACATCTGTCAAATTTGTTTTGTTGTCCTTATAGTATTGGTAACAAATAGTTATTTCAGTCAAGAGAATAAATTCAAGTTTTCAAAGAAGTAATGATTTGTATAAATGCAGTTTAATTTCTGTCTGAACCACCCACCTTCCTAATGGTAAATGACTTCGACAATTCTCTGTCTCTGTGTTTTAGCTCGGTAATTCAAGTACAGAACTCAGTTTTTCATGTTTGAAATTACCTTCCAAGCTCTCTCCCTAAAGGAGATCCCAAGCCTGACAGTTGACCCAAGGGACACTTCTAAGAATGTGCATTCTTCTTGGTTCCGTTCTGTGTGGGCCCAGAACACTCTCCCTGCTTTGACAAAATTTCTCCTTCTGCTTTTGGTAAAGGTGATATCTGTTTTGCTCTTGAATTGACCCAATCTATTGTATTGCTCCCAGATTTGTTGCTGATTCTCAGAAGTGTCTCCACATTTTTTGGTTGAACTTGGACTTTCTAACTTCTTTTTCTTCTCCAGCCAGTGACCACAGGGAGTTACTCTGCTCCCCCCACAGCTCTCAAGGCTGGTGGACTTCTGCAGCCCTCTCATGCCTGGACATGTTTCTTGGCCACCTCTCGGGAGCACATGATGCATCTGCACGATGCTTCAGTGGATCTGTGCTCTCCAGATCCGCTTGTTGGACACAAGATGCTTCCACTCTTGAATTCCACTGTCTGTGACTCCATGGGAAATTCTGCCCTTTAAGTCCCATTTCCTTCTGGAATGGAGCAGTGTTCTGTGATCCTATACTGCATTGAATCTCTTCCTTTCCTAGTCTCCCAGCAGGTGGGGGCATCTTTTTTATGTATAACCCAAGTACATGGTGTGCCTTCTCTCCTATGTGGATAGTTCCTATATTTGAATGGTCCTTCCACCTTCCACATTATGGTGGAAGAAGGGAGGGTGGGCTGGCATCTGAGCAGCAGTGCTTAGCCCTCTCTTCGTCCTTTGAAATGCAGAATCTTGAGTTAGATGGATACCAAATGAATGCAGTCTGAATCAAGCCAGGACTCCCAAGCCTGGGAATCCACTGGGATGAGTAAATTAAGACACAGAAATACGAAATTCATATTTGGACATTAACAGAGAATGTAGCAGGCCTGGAATGATCTTTGGGTGGAGCTGTGGGAACAGAGAAACTAAAAGTAGAAGACAGGAGAGTGGGCTGTGTTTGGGGTTTTTCCTTCATCCTGTAGACACTCCAAGGGCATTACACAGAGCAGTGACAGCGTCGTCTTTTAGAGATGGCTCTGATGGCCCTATGCTAGGACAAATATGACATCTGATTGGCAGATGGATTAGAGCATGTGGGGGAAGTAGAAAGACTGAGACCAGTTAGGAGACTGTTGCAATTTTGTAGGAGTTAAATGCTAAAGACCCAAACTAGGAGGTATTAAAAAAGGGAAGTCAGGATGGATTGGAAAGGCATTTTAGAGGTAGTACAATAGGCCTGTGTAGCTGATTAGGTTGGGGGAGGCTGGAAAAAACTTTTATGACCAGAGTGGATGATGCCCACAGTGGCTTTTGAACATGTTGATTTTGCATCTCCTATTTAAAGCCTTTTGATCTGGGGGGTAATTTTACCCGCCAGGACCTGGCATGGGGTATGAAATAAAACTACTAAATGTTAACTCCTTTCTTAGAGGAAACAAACTTTGTTACCAGAGACACTTTAGGCATTTTAATGATTGCACTAACCAAGAACATTTAAAAACAAATCATGCTAGTTCATGAAGATAAGCTGCAGGCAGTCCTCCCCTCCAGTCTGACTGAGGGTTGGGATGCAGGCAAAATAAGACAGAGAACATGTCCCATTATCCACTTAAAGGACAACGGCTCACACCTCCAGTTTCCACTTCAGCTGATATCAGCTCAGATGTGCATTCCAAGGCTCTGGGATTCTCAGCACGGAAACTTGTTTTCATGTTTGTTTATCTGGTATGTGTGATGTCTTAGTGTTTTGTAACTGTTTTAAAAGCATTAATCACACATTATCTAGCATAACAAAGACAGTCCCAAAGTTCCTGTGTGACTTGCTCTTGTGGTTTTAAATTTCTGACAACAGAAAAGGTATAAAAATTGGCATTGGAGTGCCTGCCTTCATTATTACTGTAATGTTGAAAAATTATCCTTCCTATCAAAATGCCACCTTCATTTAAAAAATATTTGTTGAACACATATTATGTTGAGACACTATCTTAAGCCCTGGGGATACAGCAGAAAACAAAACAAGCAAACATCCCTGCCATTGAGGGCTTGTCTCCTGGGGGAGAGGACTGACAGCATTTAATATAAACTGTAGTGTTAGACATCAGTAGCTTCCGAGGAGAATGAGGGGAAGCAGGGGCAGGAGATAGGAAGTGTGGGAAGGAGTGACTATTTTTTTTTTTTTTTTTAGGGCAGCACCCACAGCATATGGAAGTTCCCAGACTAGGAGTCTAATCATGGCTGCAGATTGCCAGCCTACACCACAGCCTCACCATCGCAGGATCTGAGCCACATCTGTGACCTATACCAACAGCTTTCAGCAATACTGGATCCTTAACCCACTGAGCAGGGCCGGGGATGGATCCCAAATCCTCATGGATACTAATTGGGTTCATTACCCCTGAGCCACAATGGGAACTCCAGGAGTGACATTTCAGATAGGACAGTTTTTGGTTTTGTTTTTGTTTTTTTTTCATCTGCCCCAATTCTCAGTGACATGAACAGTGTTCTCCCCTTGAAGTACAATCAGCATCATATGGGTACTGAATGACTCAGCTTAGGGGGTCAATGTGACCAGGATACCAGCCCTGGCTCTACCGGAAGCTAAGGGACAGTGAGCAGACCAGTTAACTTCCCAGACCATATGTCTTCTCATCCATAAAACAAGGTTCCTGTTGACTCTGCGATCTCGTTTATATTCTGCCAATTAATTTTTAAGGAAAAAAACACACTGTGCTAGAGTCCAAGCCATCAAAATGTGTTTAGTTCTCCACTCACTCATTCTATAACACTGTCTATTAAAATACAAGCTCTATTATTATAAGACTCTTTTCATTTGCCAGTATGTAGAAATCTCTCTCCATAGGCAGGATGCTTTTATTTTTGTTTTGCTTTCCATTTGTTTGTAGGACAAATGTATGTGAAAGTTAACCTGTTTAGAATATTTCCCCACAGTTTTTGATACATAAAAGAGAGACATGGGTTTTTAAAAAGTTGCTGATATGAGGAATTTGGAGAGATATGTATGTATGCAGATATGTATGTATGTATATGGATAGACCTTTTTAGTAAGGAATTGTCTCCTGTCAATTACCAGTTTACTTCTATACCATCTTAATTTTCTGAATGGAACATGTTTAGTATACATGTAGAACAGAAATGAAAATGTCATTTATTGTGGAATCAGTTAACCTTTTTACAGATTGACAACTTCTCATTTTTCCTGACAAAAACTCCATCAGCACTTCAGTCCATTAAGAGCAGAGCTCATTAACATGCATAAACTAGCAGCCTGATCTAGTTATAATGTATCTTTAATGCATGACTTATACTGCACAGTGTAGTTCCTCAGTTTTATAATAAAAGGTAGAATGGCCTCCAGTGATCAACAAGGTTCCGATAGATTTAACCTGGATAAAACCTTTATCCACAACAACTGTCATTAGGAATGACTAACATTTCACTAATTAGCCCACCATTTACAACCCATAAGCTTCACACAGATGGTAAATGTTTATAAACACCCACAGATGTGTGCACAGCTGACTCCCAGTTATCCGCAGGAGGAGGGGACATAGATAATTTAGAGACGCTTACAATACAAACCCCTCATTTTAGCTAGTTTCAATCTCCTTTCTCTTTGGACTTTTTACCACAGCTGTTAATGAAGTAGCAAATTAACTAATCTAATTTCAACTTCTCCTCTTATTGATGCATATACCCCCTGGTGAAAGCACTAATATGTACAAATGTGGTCATGAGATGGCTGGCAAGAAGGTGAAAATGGGAAGTTCAGGCTTAGATAAATCTATGGAACAATGGAGGATTATTCATATAAGTTTGTAGCTTTGTGTCTAGTGAGACGTTTCAAGTTGTGAAACCACAGCAAGCCTCCCATTTTGACAATGTTACATTTAAACTCCCAGGAACAGAAGAGAGTATCTTCAGTTTGAGAGAAAGGACAGGCCACCATTTCCCTTGGCAGTCTGGTCCTGTGTTAATCATTTATTTTCTGATAACTCATTCTATAATTTGGTGTCAAGCTTTCATTGTAATGTCAGCCTAGTTACTGTCTGGTCCTGGATGAAGATGAGGAGATGTAAATGTGATAATCTTTGCATACCAGGTTATACATTTCCCTTTTTCAGCCTGAGTTTTAGATCTTGCTCTTCTCTTGCAGCTTCTTAATCTGAAACTCCCACTCATTCTCCTTTGTGCACTGGGCTGCATTTCACTTGTCCAGGCAAGTTTAAAGGCATTGCTTGACTGGGGACACCCAGAGCCAGGAGCCGTGTGGAGATAACTGAGGTCCAAGACCATTTACAGAATGAGATGTGAAGGACAACCATTGTGCTTGGCAGTGACCTACAGAATGTGCACCGTGGCTTCAGGCTGAGGCATTCACAAGTGTGAATACAAGTTGTTTCCCAGAGCTTCCTTACTCGAGAAACATTGCTTTATTTTAGCTTATTGAAGAGGAAAATTGATCATTCCAGAACAGCATGTTAGAAATATCCAGAAGTCTTTAAAGAAGAATTTTTATAGTGAATTAGATGGTGGTCAAAATTAGTGTCAAGAACTTGAATGGTAGAAGAATGTGACACTGAGGAAAGAAATATTATACCATTGGAGCTGTCCAGTAGATCTGTAACTTTTCAGATAAATGATACATTAGTTTTCCTTGTTCTCTTCATTGAGAACTTCTAAGTACTCGCAGGTTATATAACAATCCTATTGGATATTTCCCCAGTAAGAAAAGTGACTGGGAACTCAGTGCTTTGTGTTAGAGGGATCCTTTTATATGTACTTGCTATCTGACTTTAACAGGGGGTGCCATTCACTGAGATAAAGAACACCAGGAGGAGATGAAGGTTGAGGGAAATGATGATGAATTCACTTTTGTAGACCTTAAGTTTGAACCATCTGTAGAACATCTGAGTTACCATGTCTTGTGAATTAGTGGGTGCAACCCAACTCATCCGGGTGTGCCTGAGTCTTTCCCAGTTTTATCACTGAAAGTCCAATATGCCAGGAGAAGGGGTAGTCAGTATTGTCAAATGCTGCCAAGAGATCATAGAATGAACTGACTGACAATTGTCCCATTGGCGTCAGCTCAAAGGAGAGAGTCGAAGGTTGATAAATGGATAGAGGAAATGAAACTGAAATGTAATAGAGGCTTGGGGGTCAAGAGAGGGCAAAACAAATGTTTGAATTTGTTTAAATGTATATTGGAAATGAGAAAGGAAAGGAGATTTGGAAGAAATAATACTCAATAGAGCAAGATCCTGAGGGTGGCAGGACCGAGTGCAGAGGATAAGATGTCAGCACAGGTGGAGGAAATTGTCCTGGAGAGCAACATGCTCTGCTAATGTGATGAATGAGGAGGAGGAAAACCTGGGCCCAGGTGCAGATACATTTGTAGATTTGATGGTAAGAAGTTAAGGGTTTTTTCATCAAGTAGTTTCTGTTTTATATCTGAACTAGAGCAAGTCCTCTGCTGAGGAAGGGCAGTTGGTCAAAAGGCCTGAAAAAAGTGGGAAAGTATTGGAACAGCCCCTGTCAGGGGAGTAGGAATGAAAACCTCCAAATAAAACATAGGTGGAGTGTTGGATAGTATGAAGAATCCAGCTGAGGTTGGCAACTGCGACTATGTACCAGCCATGATCTTGCAGTATTATTTTTCATTGTAGTTACTCAGCAGCTGGTGTATAGTGCTATGGAGATAGAATTTTCAGCTCATTTAAGTTTCAATGGGAGTCTGTAAAAAGACCCCAGTGGAGGAGGGAAGTAAGGATATTGGCCGGTGAACCCATGGTCAAAGTGATGGACCACGTAATGTAAGTTAGGTGGGTAAGGAAATGAAGACAGTGGGGCCAGGGCATTGGAGATTTCCATGGATGAGTGACAGGACTAGTGAGAGAGAGAAAATAAGAAGGACAGATAGCTTATATGAATTTAAGTTATAGGAATAAAATAGTTGTGGGTGGTCGCAAAGTTCAGATCATGGCTGTGAGAGTGGAAAATGGAAATTAGAAGGTATTGGGCCCTGGAGATGAGAGAGGTCAAGAAACTCATTTGCTGTTGGATTAGTAGTTCTCATAGGCTGAATACATCAAGGATAATGGCAAGACTTGGCTGGAAGAGGAAGATGACAAAGTTGGATGTGAAAATGAGCAATGTCTACTGGAAAGGGCCGAGAGATCATTCTCCAGTTTTCAGGTAGAGATGAAAGGAATGTTCTTTGAAGACAATGAGGTAGTAGAGAAGTTGCTTATGTTAATGGCAGACATAGAGATCAAAATGGACTTACCTCCTGAACATGTTGACCAAGAATGATAGTGATGGTGACTTGGCTATCCTCAAGGTTTTAACCCAACTGTAGCAGCTGTCCAGTAGGCATCTTGTAGGGAGGGACCAGGACTGCAGGCTGGACTGATGGTGGTATTTCCAGATACCCCGGCTCCTAGAGAAGGAAGATATCTCTGGTTTTTCTCTGTGAGAAAGAAGCCATCAGTGAGTGACCTGCATCTCATTTATTGCCTGGTTCTAGAGAAAAGCATCTGCCTCCCAATGAATTTGGGGAAAGCTAATCTGTGTTTGTTGGTTGAGTTCCAAGATATGAAAGCCACTGACTCTTTGTGCCTTGAAGCATTTCCTAAACAGCTCTAAGTACAGCTCAGCAAAACTGAGAATCTCAGTACTTCTCAGTAATCACAGGACACAAATACAGAGATCAAGAATATCACAGTATCAGAGTGTCAAGAAAAGTCTGTATAAGGAAAAGAGTATTAGCTTTAGAATCAGATACTGGTTCAAACTTCTGCTTTGTTACTATCTGTTGTAAGGCTTTGGATGCATTATTTTACCTCTGTGAGCTTCAGGTTCCCTGGCTTTAAAATGGATCTGGTAATACCTACTATGCAGGGCTGGAGTGAGAATTAAATCAGAAAATCTCGTACAGAGGCATTCAGTCAAAGTTATGGTTCTTCATATATCTCACATTTAGCTTATGTTCTTGTTCTTACACATTACTTTCTAGGTAAAATTGTTCTCAAATTTACTGGGTATCAGTTTTTATTTGGGGGCTTCTGTATTCATTTTGTCAGCTGTCTATAGTTGAGGGAAAAAAATCTTCCATTGTTCTCTTGAGAGAGTTTAGCACAGTTTTGCCTCCAGTTTCTTCGCAATTGTTAATGAGTTCATCAAAAGTTCAGTTGTCTCCCATTTTCATTTCTTTTAGGTGTTATTTGCTTTCTTTCAAAGCATATGTCAATTCCTTTTCCTCACTTTCCACTCATTCAGACTTGCCTTATTGTCTTTGCTGGCTTCCTTTCTTTCAAAAATACATTGCTGTTACCCTGATAGGGATTTTAACATATCTTTAGTTTGTAATATTAATGCCACAATTCCTGCATCTGATTGGGGAAGGAATACCATACTTGTGCAGAATAAATCTGTATTTCTTCTTTGAAAGGAACTGAAAAAAAGTGAATATTTAATACTTTGAACCACAAATTCATATTAGAAATGAACCTAGAACTTAAATCTAGTAAAATTACTTTGAAAAGTTGGCAATAGTGAGGTGGCATTTTAACTAAGGACATTCTTGGCACCCAAAATGCTAATACACAAATTTCTACTGTATTCTGTGCTGTCTACAGGGTTGTGTGTTTTAGAGTACAAATACAACCTATCTTCAGAAATTTAAGTGCAAATACAAGTATCAAAGTATAACCCCTTAAATAATTATTGGGCAGCCATCTCTAACCTTCTGCTTCTGTAATAAGCAATTTCATACCAATTTTCTTTCTTTTCTGGAACATTCCCCATATAGGTAGTCACAAATTATGTGTTGAAATTGCCCTTAGACTGTAAGCCCCATGAAAACAGGTCAGGAGCTTGTTTCAGTGCCTGTCACATATTCCATTGTTTTTGTAGAATTGAGTTGAAATACAGATCTTATAGTTTCATATTTCCAACTAATTCTCAGACAAAACAGTTTGACTTATCTGCCAGCACCTCAAAATCAGTTCATCTAAAACCTAACTTATCATGGTTTAACTTAACCTGGTTTTTATGTTCTCACTTTGGGTTAATGATACTACCATTTTCACAGCCACCCAGGCTTAACATCTTCACACTGTGCCAGCTTTAATCATAGTGAAGTACAATGTTGATTATTTCACACCTTTCAGAAACATTCTATGGAAGTTCCTAAGCCTCCCTTCCCGACCTTACTTTCCCCTCCTTCCGAAGTGTGCCATATGCTGCTGTCAGAGTGTGACTGCTGGGTTCCCTCTGGGCCCCCTTCTGCATTCCAGGTACCACTGCTTGAGAACAGCCCTCATGGAATTAAGTCCCTTTATCCCAACTTCTCCTGAAAGAAAATTCCTGTGAGATCTCTTCTCTTCCCTAGCATAGCCTCCCTTTGATTCTTGCTATTAAATTAAGCATTATTTTTTCTCTGTCTTGAAATCATTTCGTTCTCTGTTAAAAAGCTTTGTGAGGAATAAAGCCATTGAAAATATTCAACATTTTCTGCTAATATATGAAAATATTCAGGCAAGCTTAAAAATATGTCCTAATATATTTTCAACAGGAAGTAAGCAGTTGCCAAATTTAAGCACTGTCAGGGTTATTTCTCAGAGTAAAATGAGGCTCTTGTGGGTAACAGGTTAAGCTTCTGCTGAGAATGGTGATGTTATGCCATGTAATTAACCTTTTCCTCTCTGGGCTACCCCGTGATTAAAGGATCAGAGGGTTCACTGTATGAGAGTCACATCTTGTTAAATGTCATTATCATTACACATCTACATATGTATTTAAGTGGATACATTATTTTCCCTCTGACATTCTGTGCTTTTGCATCTGAGGCTCTCTCTTAACAACCTAGACCCTGTGCAAAACAAGCGGACAACTTTGGCAACATTCTTTTTGCCAGGGAGTCAATACTAATTTTAAATTGTGTTTTCTTTAGTAATTGTTAGAGTAGATCACTGTGAACAAGCTAATCAAAGTTGGTCACTTAAATACATACATGGGAGACATTTTAACAAATATTTAACATGGAAAGAATGATTAGGTCATGCCAACATCATGTGGTAGAGTAATTGCTAAGCAGAAAGTCAGAAAGTTTATCCTTTGCTTTGGAGCTAATAGATAGATATGAGTGGTCATAAAACTTTTTTCACTTATGTTGCGGATATGGTCCACATCAACAATTTAAATATATATATAAAAAAGAAGGAGTTCCAATCGTGACTCAGTGGTTAAGAAATGAGACTAGGAACGCGAGGTTGCGGGTTCGATCCTTGGCCTCGCTCAGTGGGTTACGGATCCCGCGTTGCCGTGAGCTGTGATGTAGGCCAGCGGCTACAGCTTCAATTAGACCCCCTAGCCTGGGAACCTCCATATGCCTCGGGTGCAGCCCTAGAAAAGACAAAACAAAACAAAACAAATTTAAATATGCTTCATTATTTTTCATCTCAGCATATTTTAGTCCATGAATGTCATAGTTTATTTAGACTGTCTCTTGCAGATGGGCATTTAAGTTGTTATAAACAGCAGTGTGATGAACATCCTTGTACATATGATCTTGCATGTCTGAGTTATAAGTAGGATAATTTTTTTAGGAAAAAAAATATTTCTGATTGCCAAATTGCATTCCAGAGAGGTTCCATTAGTTTTATGTTTCCACCAATAATGTGTGGAATGACCTCTTTTCTTTCCAACCTTTACGAATTATTCTCATTTGTTATTATTGCTGTGCTGATAGGTGAAAAATGATCTCTCATTGATGTCTTTGGAGTATCTTTAATTATAAACAAGGTTGAGATTATATCCTCTGTATAAAAGCTGTTTATTTGTTTTTATGATGGATTTCCTGAACATATCATTTGCCTGATTTTTTTGGTTATTTTATTTATTTATTTATTTTGGTTTGGTGGATTGGGGGGGTTGTTTGTTTGGATTTGGGTTTTTAACTGAGTCATAATGTTCTTTATTTCAAGAAAATCAGTTTTAGAGAATACCTGTTTTCAAATATTTTTTCTAGTTTCTCCTTTCAATGTTTGCATAGACTTCATTCTTGTTATTCTTATGATTTGTGGACATTTGTTATAGTATAAACTCTATGACATTTGGGTATTCAGATTTTTCCTAGGAAGATCTTCCCACTCCAGAACTCGTTAAAATGTACTTTTCCCTACTTTATGCTATACTTTCCCATTTAATTATTCAATATTGAAATGTTTGATCCACTTGGAATTTATTTAGGTGTTAAATAGTAGGGTGAGATCCAAATAAACTACTGTCAATCACCACAGTAGTTCTCGAATATTTTCTTATCCTCTACTGATTTGAAATGCCACATTTATCATGAATTATGAGTTGAGTTTTCATGTGTATTCGGTATGAATTGCCAAGAACAATAGTTACTATATATTTATTTGACCACAGAACTGAACAAATCTCCTTCCCCCATCTCACACACACACACACACACACACACACACACACACAAAGCACAAACACTTTACTCCTGGGATTAGCATTCTTTGAAACGCACTTTAGGAAATTCTACCTCTCTTACTGAAATTGTGTTTTTGTTTTTATTTTTTAATATTGGTTGTCTATCACAACAAAACTAAGTTTTTGCAAAAATATTTTGTTATGGCAAACTCATTCATTGATTATATGGTTTCTTTAAATCTTTCACCTTAAGTATGTTTACATTCCAAAAGTGGTTGATTTCCATGATATCAATTTTGTATTCTGCAATTTTACTGAATTCATGGATGAGTTCTAGTATTTTTCTGGTACCTTCTTTAGGGTTTTTATGTATAGTATCATGTCATCAGCAAACAGTGACAGTTTTACTTCTTCCTTTCCAATTTGGGCTCCTCTTATTCATTTTTCTTCTCTGATTGCCATGACTAGGACTTCCAAAACTGTGTTGAATAACAGTGGTGAGAACGGACATCTTTGTCTTATTCCTAATCTTAACAGAAATGCTTTCAGTTTTTCACTGTTGAGAATTATATTAAGTGTGGGTTTGTCACATATGTCCTTTATTATATTGAGGTAGGTTCCCTCTATCCCCACTTTCTAGAGATATTTGTCTGGAAGTTTGTCACTCGTTCACATTATTTTTTAAAATAAAAGAACTTTCATGAAAAAATTCCAGAAGAAGGTAAATATAGATATGTTCATGAATTAAACTAAATTACTGTGATGCCAAAATCATTTTCTTACAACAGAATCTAGATCATAAGTATTTGATTTATAACAGTGTATTTATATTACCACTTTTCCCTGGTTGTTTATATAATTAAAATAGAACCATGCTTTATACATGACATCCAATACTTTTTTTTTTTTTTTAAGACTGGAGAGTTCATATAAGAAATATTCTTAATTTTATAAATATCTCCACAACTTTACTTATAAGACATGAAATAATTTAGATTACAATCTGGATACAATATAATAAATAGCATAATAACTATGGTTTGCACATTCATATGTATCTGCAAAATATTTTTTACTCAAGCTTTATATTTGTATTTATTTACTTATTTATATTTTTAGTCTTGTATTTTATCCAGAGCAACTATAAAAATGGCCCCATGATCTGTGCTCAGAGTGGCAATGACAGTTCCAAGTCCAAGCACATTCAAGGTAGCAAGAAGGGGTAGCAACATGTGATGGCAGCCACAGCTCTCACATCTCCCATAGATATTTAAGATAGGAAGAGGGGAGAGGCCTCTTCTATTCCTAGAAACACCATGCAGATGATCACTTATGGCTTGTCAGTAGGAAATGCATCATATGGCCACCCTCAGCTTCACTTCAAGGGAGCTTTGAGATGAGGGTCTAACATGCCGAGCCTCTGTAGTTGAAGCACACAAGGAGAGGGTAGGAGATGAATATGTTACATTTGCCATTCAGTGGTGTGTGCCATATTAGTGAATAAAAATGATCACCACAATATTAAAAAAAATAGCTAATATTTATTGAGGCCTTACCACATGTGAGGTAGTATCCGAAGCTCTTTTCATATATTACCCCACTTAATCCTCATGGCAGCCTTTTGAGACAGATATAATTATTATCCCCTTCTTCTAAATGAGGAAATAGAGAAACACACCTTGGTCTTTAAGGGGCATACAACTAGTAAGAGCCAAGATTTAGTCCCAACACTTTGACTCCTTGATTTTGCTTAATTGGTTTTGTTGTTGTTGTTTAGGGGGAAAAACAAACAAACAAAAAAAACCTTCTTTGTAAAAGATTCTAATTTTTTCCTTCTAGTAACAGGAAATATATTGAATTTGAGTTATGCAAATAATGAACAATAGAGAGAAAACAGAAATGTTAAAATATTAGGTTTTTTAATGTAAAATTCCACTTCTCATGGTTGAGCTAGTCATTTAATTACAGTATAAAAGTGAACTGTTCTAATTATCATTTTATTAGTGAAATCTCAGTGAACATTGGCTTTCTAACTCCCTTGATTTCAAATAAATTTTCAGCTTTCACATCTAGATTAAGACAAGTTCAAAGACGTTCTAAGTTATTCCTGTCTTTTTGTTGTCTGGGTTAAGTAGTATTTTGAGCTTTGTTCTAGAAAGTTAAAGACTGAACTAGATTATGAAATAAAGCCAATAAAACCTGGTTCCCCGTATGAACAATAAATTCGGATTAGCTTGTCTCATGGCTTCCTCTCAGCTCTCTTTTCTTATATCCACACCACACCCTTCCCAACAGAGGTCGTGCTCTAACATAATATCAATAGTGACCACACAGAGATTAACTGTTACGTTCTTATAATGTGCCAGGCAATCTGCTGAGTGTTACACGTGATTTATCTCCTTTAATTCTCCCAATAATCATATGAGGTAAGCGCTATTATTAGTCACACATTAAAGTTGAGGGGAAAAAGGGGTGGGGTTAGTAAAGTTAAGTAATTTGCCTGAAGTCACAATGATTTCTAATTGGAAAGCCAGAACTTAAATACAGGTTGTTTCAATTCAAAACTTGCATTCACTACCATTTCACTATGCTTATGTTCTTTTATATAGCTTCAAGTTTGACCACTGTGTTTCTAAGATCAGCCTATTAGTGTAACCAATTCCTCTTGCCTAAGTTTTAAAGCTGTGAAACCATCAGCCTTCTAGATACCTTTAATCACCTGAAGCTGGATATCTCATGAACTTCACAAACTATCCAGACTGAATCCTCCTGGCTCAGCCCATTCTAACATGAAACAAAAATAATCCAATATTTGGTTAATAATACCAACATATATCCAGTTGGTCAAGCCAGATACTTGGAAATTAGACTCAACTTCATTTTTTCATACATCCATACAGACCAATTTCTGTTCTTTACTTGGGCCCTCACAATCACATTTTTCCCACATTTAAATCACTAAGGAGTTCCCTGATAGCTCAGTGGGTTAAGGATCCATTGTTGTCACTGCTGTAGCTTGGGTCACTGCTGTGGTGTGGGTTTGAACCCTGGCCTGAGAACTTCTGCATGCCATGGATGTAGGGGGAAAAAAAATCACCAAGCCCGCCTTCTGCTTATTTTCCTTGCCCTTTGTCTTATCTCTTCTCAGAGTGGTTTATCTAAAGTAGAAATGTGACCATGTTACTTCTTCACTTAAAACAAGTCAATGGCTCCCTTAAATGTAAGCCCCAGACTCCACAGCCTGGCATGTTCAGTGCTTGATGAGTTGGCCCTTACCTGCCTCCTCAGCATCGCCTCCCAGCACCCTCACTGGTACCTTGCCCTTCACTCCTTTGGACAGTTCCTCCAAGTGTTTCATGTCCCCCATACAGCTGTTCTGTGAACTCTGCAGGGCCTACCCTCTTCAGGAAGCTCTGGCAAATGTAAAAACTTCTTTAAGTCTTAGGTATCCAGGAGGCTTTCTGTAACTGCTGTCCCTTCTCCCTCTGCCCCGTATCAGGTATCCTTCCTGGTGGGGCTTTTCATCACAATACTCATTATTTTGTACTGGACCATTCATTACCTGACTTCTTCCCTCTGTCATAAGAAAGCACGTTTAGGTCAAAGATCAACCTCTTTCTCCCTCATTCCTCCTCCTCCTTGGTTGTCTCTTCATGTTGGGAATCTTTCAGTTTCTTTGTATTTGTTGATGTGATTTATGCAGATTCCTAAAGCAATACAGTAGGCTCATAGCAATATATATATGTATGTGTGTTCTGAGACTGCTATTTGTCAGTTCTTCATTTTAGACATAGAGTTCCTAAGTGGTTGAATATTTAGTTCCTGTGTGCCCTCTCCCCACTTACCGTCTCCTCATGTACCCCTCCTCCTTTACGTCTGCTGTCTTCACATTATGCTTATATCACATTTCATGATCAAAAGAATAGCCAGTGTGTATAATACCACAAAAATGTAAATATTCTTCATGTTTCCACTTCATATTCCTTTTTTCCTGTTGGACAATATTATAGGTTTATACTCATAATTGTTTTTAAATTTGCTTGCTATTTGTGTATACCTGTCACAATTTTATGCAAACCCTCTAACAGGTCTGTGAAGTACAGCACAATCGTTTTTTGCAAATGGTCCATCCCAGCTGATTTGCTTTTAGTTCCTTGGCCACTGTTCTGTCCTATAGCCTGATCGTCTCCCACATGATCTCCTTATCAGTTCCACCCTCTGCCTGGCTCCACATCCTCTTGATTCTCCTTCAGAAAAGTCTCATTTTTAACTCTCCCTTCTCCATTTCCTTTGATGCTGTGTGACTTTTTAAAATATGATTTACAAATTAAGCAAGGTGATATGCTATTCATACAAAGCACAGTTTTGACTATTGCAGCTAGTCTCTTTATTCAAGAGGTTTTTCTTAGCAGGAGTGAGGCTATAAATATTTTGAATATAAATTGACTTGTTAAAGAAACTGAATTGTAGTCTACAACAAAAATGGCTAATTTTTATTTCTCTGGTTTGTACTAGAATGATGTAAATATGAGGCATTTAAGTATTTTATTATATCTCACTTGTGTTTTATCTATAACTTTTGCTTTAGTACCTGCTATTCCTTTTGCCGGGCATGCTGTTCCCTCCCCAGTCCCTGCCATGGCCAACTCCTGCTTGTTCACCAGGTCTTAATTCACTAGGAGTACTTACATATCCAATAGATTCTTGCCATCATACCTAACAAACTTTTGTGCTTCTTATGGGCAGAAAACATTGCTTGTTCATTCTTGGACCTAATGTTCTAGTGCATAGCAGCCCTTAGTAACCATGTGATGAGTAAATATTCTCAATGCATTTTTAGCGTTTGGAATAATATCTTCATTTTATGTCTCCATTTTATACATGGAATTAAGAGTCTACTACTTCTTGATCAGAGTTATTTACACTGTATCTAAGACAATGCTTAAAACACAATAATCACATATTACATAAACTTCCTAAACTATATTGTAGAGTTTATTTATGAATTTATTTCCCTACACTTTTATATCACTTAGCAACTCACAAAGTACTTTCATTTCTATGATCCCATTTGATTCTCGCATGAACCCTAGATAGGTATCATCTCTATTACACATGTTAAGAAGGATTATGTAGCCAGTTGACAGCTCAGACTAGAATGAAGGTCTTCTTACTCCAGTATTGTATTCTTTCCATTGTGCCTATGGGGAATGAAGGCTAAAGCCATCAGCTCTGTGGAACAAGACCAGGGATAGAAGTTCCACATGGAGACTGATGGATGGGAGAGAGAATGTTTGTGGAGATGCACAGGCCATTGCCTTTAGCTGAAGAACAGGTTGTGATGTTGGAAATCAGAGATAAGATTCAGTAAGCAAGTGGAATAAGTGTCAGGGGCAAGTAAAATAGTTGGGACTTTATATTGTGGGAAGTGACATTGAAAATTTGTGATGAGGGGTCATGGTTCTGCTTTAGTGCTGTATGGGATGCATTAGAACTAGGGAGAAACTAGAAGCAATGTGACTTCAGGCAACTTGTGATATTTCAGGTGAAAAAATTTCAATTCTGGACCACTGACGTGAAGTTTAGTCAGAAAAGGAAACAATGGGTCAATTTTTGAGATATTGACATGTGATGAGCAAGGTGTGGCAACTGAATGGATATGTGAGACCAGTGAAGGAAGAAACAATGCCGTGTTGTGTACAGTGGTGCTAGGAATGGGCCCCCGCACATCCCCTCCCCATCGGTGACCTATATTCTCTATGTGGTAACTCCTTCCAGCCGACCACATTAGTGCTTCATTTGTTAATCTAGTCAGCACATATTGCTGAACACTTTCTTTGTGAGCTGTTAAAGATAAATGAAAACCACAATCCCCACACCCCTCGACCAACTCATTGTCTCGTGGTAGAAACCATCAAGTAAACAATATTATACAGGATTTATTGCCATGTGTACCACACGTGATTAGGACACAGTTCAGCCCACATAGGTCAGGAAGGCAGTCTCAGTTATCTGCCTTGAAGGAGAAGGAGGAGGTAGCTTGGTGAACAGAGTGGGAAGGGTGTTCTGTCTATAGAACAGTATGTTGAAACCATGAAGTTGATAACGTGGAACTGTGATGTAAGTTGTTTAATGAGCCTAAATGTGTCAGCATCTAATAACAGTGGGACTATCCTACCTGATGATAATACAGTTATCACACTCGGGTAACATAACATTGGTACAGTATAATTATTTAACATCTAGCACATTTTTAAATTGCTCTAGGAGTTCCCTAGTGGCTCAGCAGGTTGAGGACATAGTGTTGTCACCTCTGTGGCATGGGTACAGTCACTGGCCTGGGAACATCCACATGCCACAAGCATAGTCAACAGAACAAAACAAAATTGCTCTAATTACCCATTGATATCATTTAATAACTTTTTTATGCCCCAAGCGCTAATCAAAGATTGCATGTCGCATCTAGTTGTCATGTCTCTTTAATCACTTTTAACCTATAAAGTTTCTTCCCTAACCTTGTCTTCTCTCTTTCTCCTTCTTGGTCTTTCATGACATCGATGATTTTGAAGAACTAAGGCCAGTTGTTTCACAGAATGTCTCTCATTTTGGATTTGTATGATTGTTTCCTCAGGTTGAGATTCAGGGTAAATATTTTTGTGCAGAGTGTGACACAGGTTGCATTGTGTCCATCTCACTGCATCACTTCAGAGATAATTGTTGTCCATGTATCTCATTACTGGTGATGGGAAATTTGATTATTTGGGTAAGGTGATATTTACTAGATTTGTCTATATCTTGTTCCTCCATAACCTTACATCCAATGGTCTTTGTAACCATTGATGATTGCTGCCTAAATAATTTTTACTGTGTGAATTGTAATTGGTCAGTTTTCTGTTTCCCTCATAGCTATATCTCTTATGTTAATGGATCTTGGTCCTCTTTATATCTTTGACATCTATTTGGCATTCTTCTTTAAACAACTTTTCTTCCCCCATATTTAATATTTGTTAAAAATTTTTCGGTATCAATTTGGATGCATGATTCTTCTCCCAACATGTAATAATCTATTCTTATCATTACTTATCATTACTCAGTGTTCAAATTGTCCTAAATTTGTCCAAGGCTACCCTTCAGCCTGGCTGCTCTGACCTTTTGATATATCCCTACCTGTCTTTGAGCACTTTCTTGTTTTCTGACACAACAGTATTTCCCTGGCTCATTTGATACTTTCCTTTTTCTTTCTTTTTTTAGGGCCACACCTGCAGCATATGGAGGTTCCCAGGCTAGGGGGTCAAATCCGAGCTACAGTTGCCAGCCTACAGCACAGCCACAGCAACACAGGATCCAAGCCGTTTCTGCGACTTATACCACAGCTGGATCCTTAACCCACTGATTGAGGCCAGGGATCAAACCTGTAATCTCATGCTTACCACTCACATTCGTTTCTGCTGCACCATAACAGGAACTCCCACACTTTCTTGATCTCAGCCCTAGAACCAGCCATTTTTCTAAGTATTCTCGTTCCTATTAGAGAATAATAAAATTTAGAAACCAAGATATCAGGGCCAGGTGTGCTCATCGCTACTGTAGTATCATTACTTACAGGTTGTTTGGACCTCAGAGCTAGAAAAAGTTTTTAAAAGCTTAAGTTTATCTGATGCCATTAGATACAATCCAGTGCTTCGTGGTTCTCCCTCTCCTTCTCCCACTCCATATTTGTGTTTCCTTTCCCACAGCAAGCATCTCTGTTGCCAACAACATCAACATGTTTACCCATCTGCTCAGGCTTCGAATACCATGGTTTCACAATCACTACATCAATACCACCACCAACAGCACATTTACTAAGAGAAGTTCAATGTTTCGTTCTACTGACGAAATGTATTCACAACCTTAAATGTTTAGCTTTACCTGCAGTTCTTTTTAGGAAAAATATAGTTGAGTTTGAGTGTAAACCTTTAAAGATGGCTGGATAATTACTAAAGTCTCTGAAATATTTAATGCGTTTTAATTAAAATAACCATCCAGCCACTTTCGGCTTAAATTTACATGTATATTAACAACCTCTAAATGCTCTATTTCTCACCCACTTTTTCTGATTACACCTACAAGGTTTAGTACTTTTCTAAAAATGAAATAGAAGCAGATGGAAAAGGGCCGGTACATATTTATATTTGTATATCTGTTTATAAACTGTAAATGAGTGTGTTATTTGTACTCTACTGCATTCATTTGTCATCTGTTCCCTGTAAAGGGATTGCGTCTCAAAAAAAGAAATAAAAAATAGAGGAAAATAGTTTTCTAGTACTTTAGACGTGAGTTTATACCAGCCACACAATTTCACAGAGAATGCCTGAAAATAACTTCTCTCTAAGGGACAAAAAAAAAGTCTTGGGCATGTCCATGAATTCTGGTTGAGCCAGAAGTTTTTCTTTCTTTCTTTCTTTCTTTTTTTAAACCATTTAATAAGATTTAGCATTGACAACTATAAGTAACTATGATTATTATAAGATACTTGGATTTTTAGAGAGAATGGCTCTGTGAACATATTTTCATCACTTACATTCAGAATATCAATTTAAACCAATCGTAATGTGTGATACAATCCTTTAGATTTTTGAGAGCCTCTTTTGATTTATTTTTCATTATAGAAGACAAACTTTTCATACATTCTGGAAAAGTCTGTAGTGACTGTTATGTGTTACCTAAAGTCTGGGGACAGTTTTCCTCTAACATGAAAAACCGGTTGTTGGAAGTGTGTTCACAAAAGTTAGCCTGGAAATATAATTTTGTATGATAAGTTTAGATAGCAGAATCTCAATAACAACAACAGAAACATTCTCCCACACCTGGTTGATTTTAGAATAGAAGCCGGTGCCTGGAAAATAACCCATTTCTGCAAGGGAAATGTGATTTATGATAACCCGAGACACAGATGTGACTAGAACCATACTCCATTTAAAGTTGTTGTGCCACCAGCCTATAAAAGCAGTGCTCTGAAGTGAATCAATGAAACTCGGGTCTCTTTAGTAGACAGTAGCACAGGCACTAATGAGACAGATTTCATTAAAAGATTTGATTTATAAGGGACTAAAAGTCCAATCATATTTGGAAATTGCTGGCTTAGTCCTGGCATCTGATCTTTCCTCCCCCTACCATACCATCACCAGTTTCTCTGTATGCCTTGACATTGCTATGGTAACCCAGAGGGCTGATGGAACTCCCTGCATCTCTTTTTACAGAGGGCGATGAGACAGGAGTGATGGATAGTCTGCTGGAGGCCTTGCAGTCGGGGGCTGCCTTCCGCGACCGAAGGAAAAGGACACCGAAGCCAAAAGGTGAACAGTATACTTGTTTCATGTTACTTTCTAGGGAACTATCATAAAGGATAACCCACTCCCCCTTTTTGTAATTCTTTTAAAGTCATGTGTCAAGAATGTAGTGCTGTGGGCAATAGCTCTCCAGAAGTTTCATAAGTTTGCTCAGTCTTTCTCTTGCCATGACAAGTGTCAGAGAGAGAAGTGTTCCAGTTGGCCAGTGTCACTAACACATTAACAAATCAATGCACTCAGCCTGGAAAAGCCTGATTAGTGTGACAGGTCTCATCTAAAGAACCATATGTACCTTATCCCAGTGGAGCTTACAGTAGCATAATTAAATGGAAAGTAAAAGTCATAACATTATTACTTCAAGTATTTCGGGGTATTGAAGCATTGCTTCGCCTCCAGAAATACTTACCCTTGAAAAAAGTCTAATACTGTTAAATTTCTTGAGATGAACAGACCTCTATATTAAATTTCTTTTATTTATTTTTTTTAACAGATATTCGGCAAAGTCTCAGTCCAATGTCTCAGAGGCCTGTTCTGAAAGTTTGTAACCATGGTAATAAACCGTATTCATAAATTGCTCTTTCTCCTTATCTCCTTTTATCCTGTTGATCTGTGATTTTAGTAGGCTGTTGTGAAGTTCTCAAGTTTCAATATGACTTAAAAATAGGAAAAATGTGTGGATCTACATTTTTGTGACGAGATTGTGCACTGCTATTTTCCATCCTTCCATTATTGCTTTGAGGTGGTGTTGAAAGTTCTACTTTCAGATCTCAAGTGAATGTTTTATATTTATTATTATTATTATTTGAAGTTGCCTCACATGTTGCTGCTCAGTGTTGTCCAGAGCATCCTTTCAAAAGCATTGTGCTTTCTTAATACTATTTTAAGTAGCAGTTTTGCTTTACATCAAGATACAGTGTGAAATATTGAATCGTTACCTCTTTCCTCATCATACTTGCCAGTACGGTATGAAGCACTATGACCAGCAGTATGCAAAATCTTTAATACAGGTGAGCTTCATGTGATATTATTGTGGAAGGATATGCTAGCCTCACTAAAAAAAAAGTGAGTCAACTTGGTCTCCAATATTTATCTGAGTCTGACTCCTTTCAAAAATCTCTCACTAGCTCCTCAATACCCAACCCCATGGAGCCCACGTCCTGTCCTCAGGATGCTGTTTTGTGTTGATTGGTTTTATTTACTTTGCCTCTCATTCCCTCCCTGTTAGGTGTTACAGGGTCCTGCTTACATTTCATAGTCTGTTGTGTTTTCCCTTTACATTTCTGACAAGTAGACAAAAATTCAAATGACCATCTTGATCTTTAAGAACTGTATGTATAAAAATAGATTTATTAGACTAAGTATTGCAAAATGCAGAATTTGGTTAAGGACGTTGCAACAAGGATCCTGAGTATTTTTAGAGAAAAGTGACGTTTCAGAGTTCATTTTGAAATCTTTTTATCTCTAAAAATTTATTTGTTTTCATTGAAAATACTAACCCTACAATTGAACTGTGTGATTGAAATGTAATATGGAACCCCTTTTACTTTCTCATTTTCTTTCATGTGTTTAAAACTATGGTGTGATATTTATAATTTCTATGTATATATGTAGTAGTTGATATTATCTCATTATTTTTAAAAGATAGATGAGAATTTTTTACAATTATTTTCAATTTGTTTGCATCCTAAGTAAAATAATAATATTTATAGTATTAACAAACTAATGCTTACTAAGTTAACTGGGCTTACTGAGTTGAGTTAAAAGCCAAGAGATATTGTAATGTTTTATACATATCCCATTTAATCATCTCAATAATCCTATCAGGTAGTCAATGTTTTTATCTCTATTTCAAAGTCAAAAATAACCAAGTATTGAACAGGCCTGAGAATTTACATAACAGTCCAGGGGCCAAGTTTCAAAACCCAGCCTGGCTGACTTCTCAGTCCAGTTCTTAATCTCTGCCATATCATTTGCTTTGATTACAACCGCTTATATCACTGCCTCTTCCTCTTCCCATCAACCTGATGAGCTGCTGTGTACATCGTTTTCTCTTGTGACACAAGATTGAACTATTGAGATGTACCATCTACAGGTTTTCTAGCCTCTGGCGTGTCTCCTCCCCTGTTTGCCGATTGAACCACTAGGTAGCACTCTTTGTCTGAGGCTAGATTACAAGGATTAACCATCTTCTGAAATTAGGACCAGAGCTTATTTCTTTTACTAAACTCTATTAAAATATTTATATTAATTTAATAAATGTATGCTCTGTTAAAAGCATGGAAATTTTATATTATATATAAATATAGACTTAGATAATATATGTTTGTATGTATGTGTGTGTATATATATATAGAGAGAGAGAGAGAGAGATTGAGCATCTTTTATTTCAGAATGAGAAAATCCTGGTAAAGTATCCTTTGAGATTTGTGGGTTAAAATGTCACAGGATACATTTCTAACTCCTATGGGCTTCAGAAGCACAGCCAATGTACACACAGATTAATCCAGCCCTTGTGTTGTGCTCCAAACTCCTACCCAAAATACTTTGGTTAAAACCTTCACCTGTTTTATCTTTTGCTTTATCTGTTATGACCTAGGCAGAAATTAAATGTTTGGTATTTTTCCTTGCCAAACCTTCACTCAGTCATTTGTTTAGCAAAATTTATTAAGCACTTTCTGGGCACTTAAGATGTAAAGATACCCTCTAAGAATTCACCATCCAGTTGGGAGACTGGCAAGTAATAATCCCCACATATCTTTAATGCCAAGATAACAGTAACACACGAGCTTCTGGAATACCAAGGAGCCTGAAAGAGCAATTCAGATTTTTATAAGGAAAGTTCAAACTTGGCTTCTCGAAGGACCTGAAATCAAAGCAGAGTTTGGAAGCATAAGTCGAAATGAGGCAAAACCCTGAGGGCAAGGGTGAGACAAGAAGCAGCAGCAGCAGCCTGTGCACACCTTCCCAGGAAATCTTTTGTGAACCTCAGCTTGAACCCTATAACCCTGTATGCTCTCATTAGCATTTATACACTCTTACTAACTCCATAGTTTTCCCATTTTGTAACACATATTTCCCTAAAACCGCCCTCATTCAGTGCCAGCTACCCTACTCCTAAATCCCATCGGGATGGGGATAAGGCAGTAAAGGAGGGTCTCTGCCTTATTTATTGCTGTAACCCTGGTTCTTCCCTGGGCTGGTGCCTGACACATGGATACTTAGTACAGATGTGTTGAAGGAACAGATACATTTGTGTTTAGGCTTGAATAGAATGGTTAGTGTATCTTGAGCAAAATCAAGTCTCTGGGCATCACCCAAATAAATGGGATTTAGTACACCAGTTGCTAAAACCCCAGCCATGACCAGCCATTTCCTCTTCTCTCTAAAATGTTATCTGTCATCAAAAGGATATAGTTGATCATTCAAAGGTTGTTGGGTCAGATGCAAATCTTGATTGGGTTATTCACTCCTTAGCAGCAGAGAGTTACTTATTAATTAAATTTCTTTCCCTTGCTTAATCAAGCAAAGTTTAACAACAGTAAATAAGTGAAAGCATCTGCTAATGACTATGGAGCACCATCTCATTTCTTTACTCAATACAGTGCATTTAAAATCCAAAGTTTTTCTATAGTTTATAGAAAATAAGTCAAGTTAATCAAAATATTTATTAATGCATTTTTATAAAATCATACCATATTCAGGTGTTAGTTTTCAACCTAAAAATATGTACAACTTAAAAGTTGAGAGTTAAGTTTTATTGGGGCAAAATGAGGACTGTAGCCTGGGACGCAGCATTTTAGATAGTTCTGAAATATTCTTTCAAAGAGGCAGGGAGAATTGTCAGTATACATGTGATTTGGGTGAAGGGGGAGGTACATGCAACCAAGCACGCATTTTGCTAGTCTCATGAAAGCTAGTTACTGCTAGTCTCATGCTAATCTCTCTTGTGACTAGCTAGTCATGAAACTGCTAGTCTCATGAAAGCTATTGCTAGTCATGAGGAGCAGATGTCACCATGAAGGATTTTAGTGCTTTTCTAGATTTGAAGAGATGTAAGAATTGGCCTCAGAAAATCTTTTCCTGGGGAGTTCCTGCCATGGCTCTCAGCAGAAACAAATCCGACAAAAAAAGACAATAAAATAAATAAAATAAAATAAAATATTTTCCTAAAAATATCTATTTGAAGACCTGTTCTGCCAGTTTTCCCAGAGCACAGAGTTCCTCACACTCCTGATCTCCACCCTAAGCTCCTTTCAGGGGGTGTTGAGGGTTGGCTGCTACAGTGGCTCATGATTCAATCTGTGTAGAGCCAGATGGCAAGCGCCCATCTCCAGTTCACATAGTTAATCAACTGGCCTATTTGAAAATAGGTATATTGAGAGTCTCATGCCAGACCAAGAGCTCCAGACTATTGAGATTTTGAGCAGGAAAATGACAGGTCTGAGCAGTTTGTGTGGAATTGAAGTGTCAAATGTAAGAGAGAAGAAAGAATCGAAAGGACTTTATAGCCACTTTGAAGGTGACATGGATTGGCCGCAAGGAATGGGGAAAGACTCAGAGAGCTTGGCAAGGTGTGAGGAGAGAAGCCAGGTCTAGAGCTTGGTGTTGAGACCCTCACAGAGACTTGACGGCACTGCATAAGCAGATGCATTATCCATAGGAAATTTTCGCAAGGGAGAATGCAAGTCAAGGACTGAGACTTAGGAACAAACACAGGTGAGTAACAGAGTGAGTGAGAGGCAGGAAAAGGATGAAGATGGGGAGAGGGAATTGCCCACATTATGAAGTTTGGAAGAAGATTTTCAAGGACTTGGTTTCCCCCATTTTCATTCTTTGATTGGTTGTTTTCTTTTTTTCTTTATAAAACTGAGTGATATTACCACTGAGTGACTAGTAGTTCCCAGGGTACAGCAATTGCTGCTCTCTTCAAGGACTTCTTTTCCCTTGTATACTGTGTAGACTCTGTAAGACATTTGTGACAAAGCTTTCACATATATGAATTGTTCAGCCACACCTTATGATGCATCTGCCTGCAGTTTGATTGCATCTCATTAGATGGTTCTCTTTTCGTTAAGTGGTACAGTGGGATTTTTTTTTTTTTTTTTAGCTAAATGGATATAGAGTAATCAGAAAAATTCTATAAACTCTATGCAATTAAAATCCCTAATGATAAAACTATTTAACTGTGACAAAATAAGATAAAACATAATCAAAATTCTGGCAAACAAGTATTACACATTTTTACTGAATATCCATAACCTAAACAAAATCTTGCTATATTATCTTTACACTAAATCAATTCTTAATAGCCTTAATTTGGATTTGATTATCTATTTTTACTCTTCCACTTATATATGGAGCTTTGAGAGATTTTTATAGAAATAAGATTGTATTGCCTCCAGGCACAGCTGCTCTGCCACTCTAAGATGTGAAGTCAGAATTAAATGTGAAGCTAGTTAGATGTCTTTGAATTAGCATATTTCCCCACAAAATAACTGTAAGGGAGGCACACAACAGGCTTTGTTGTTAATATATTTAAACTTCACACACAACCATCACCCCCTCCCTAATCTACTCAGTCTTGGGTCCTCTTACTTCTTGACTTACCTTTTTCCCACACAGCAAGAATTTTTCTTAAGGGAGAATTATGAAATGTGTAAGGTGTTCACTGGTATCTACTGAGCACTAACTGCCTTAGGGCTTTTCTCAAAACAGTGAGGACACCACCACTCAGTCTTTGTCTAGAAAAGCTTATCTATCAAAGTAGTAAATGCTGACAACTGCCATTGCCATTTTTGAAAAACTGCATCCTATTTTAAAGTAGAAAGAGCCTAAAGAATAACATAGTCAAATTATATGATTTTGCTGAATGTCATTGGCTTATTTTCCTGAGAAGATTTTTTGTTCTCTTTCTGATGAATTTGTGCCTATCTAAGGAAGGGAACTATTAAAATACTAATTGTTTTTGACACCCTTACACTTGGGCTTTCAAGCAGAATTAAATACTACCTGTAACTGCCAAAAGACTTAAATATTTTTTAAGGAGACTTTTCTAGAACAGGAATGCAAAGCAATTTGGGTGATTTCACATTTTATTCAAACGTCAGTCTCTCCTATTTACTATGTAGTCAAGCAAAAGAAAGAAGGGGCCCAGCAGGGCACCTGCCTAGGTAAGGATGCCCTGTGGGTAGACTGGAAAGGTTTTTCTCATTTATAGTCAGGGCAGGACAACCTTTTGGCTAGACATTATCAAACAGACTCTTCAGCATGAACAGGTTAGAAAATTCTGAAGTAGGGAGGCGTTCAAGTTGTTTTAAAAGAACACTTATGCAAGAAATAGCAAATGTCTTTCATTTAATGAGCATTCACAGGTGTGTGTTGAAAGTTGACTAAATTGAGTGAAAAGGAGATAAAGAACTATTTTATAAGGAAAGTACTGCCCTTGACTTGCCTGGAATAGTTGTTATGATGAATATGTCTCTTGCTCTGTTTGTGTTACATAGTGGACTATAATTGTTATTTTTAAGATTTTTTGGCTCATTCCAAACCTCTTCTTTTCTCACATTATAGGTTTGGAATCTGGGCTTATAAGGAATCAATGGGTTGACTTTAGAAGCTCCTTGAACTCTGTGCTTTTGTTTGAGATTTTGTGCTTGGGCATTTTTTTCCCCCTGGTAAAAGCATCTGTTGATTTTTATCAATTTCTCCAAAAAAATTTTTTTTTAATTTTAATTTTTGGCCACAGCATTTAGCAGATTGATATGGGATCTCAGTTCCCAGATCAAAGATTGAACTCAGGCCACAGTGTTGAAAGCACTGAATCCTAACCACTAGACCACCAGGGAATTCCCAAAAAATATTTATTGATTTTGTCTTTTGATTATGGGTTTGTTACAAATTTTTTGTTTCTGCATGTTACTTTTTTTATGTATATATATAAAGTGTTTTCCACATTTGTGGTAATGTGGTTTTTTGTGTGTGTCATTTAAGAACAATGTTCATTGACATACTGCAAGTGTGGAAAATATACAAAATGCTTGGTGGTTCTACAGTTTTAGTGACAAAGTCTTTAGGACAAATAATTAAGATTCCATGAACAGGCACTACTGTGGATGCAGGAGGGGAGGACCTCACCCAGAATTCAGGGAGGGGAAGACCTCACCTCAGGGTATCCAGGTAACCTGTGTGGTACCCAGGATGGTCATTAATCTTGCTGGATCTCCCAGGCAGGAAGGTATGCAGGGCTCATGGGCTGTGCAACTAGGAAGGTACAGCATCCCAGCAGCCAAGAGAAAGAACAGTCAACAAAGCTGAAGCCTTCAGAAAGGCCAGGCAACGGAAGGATGGAGAAGACCTGGGCACATATTGTAGGGCACAGGTATCATTGTTCACCTCTGGATGAGCAGTTTTAATAGAAGAGGAGAAGTTGAAGCCAAACAGTATTGGTTGGAGGTGTGGTGGCTGTCCTATCTGAAAGCCTGGCTATGAAAGAATGAAGCAGAAGGGAAATAGCTGGAACTAAAACAGGTTGTAGTACAAATAAGTGAGTCACATTTCTTTGCCTTCCATGTGGCATTAACTTTACCATGTGTATTCTGAAGGGAAGGTACTCTAATGGAGAGGAATGAGGTGAGCCAATATTGAGTGAGGTTCCTGGGGGATGGGATGGCAGAGCACAGGTGTGGAGGACCTGGACAATGAAAAAGAAGGATGTATGGAGAGAACTGATTACAAATAGTGAGTAAAGGAGTTTGAAGGTCTTATCTGATGACATCTGTTTTCTCTGAGAACTAGGATATAAAGTCTCTGCAAGTGACAAGGGACACAAGGGCAGTAGAGGATGGCACACCCCCTAGGAAGGATTATAGGAGGTTACTGCTCAGGGAGATGCAAGGTAATTTTTGCATCAATGGCTCAGCTGAAAAGGGAGACTGTCACTTGTGTGATAATTGCAGTCTGTAAAGTCTGAGGGAAAGAAAATTTGCCAGGGTGGTTCTTAGGCCCTGTGACGAAGGGCAGCTGGTCTCCAATTGCCTGAAAGTTCTACAAGTTAATCTCCAAATGTAACCATAGGGATTAGTTAGTAGGGAAGACTGAGTGTGTTTTAAAGCATCAGCCAAGCAGAGTCATCCCATTTTTTAGAGGATAAGGAATATCATGTTCTAAAACAGTGTAGTAGTTAATTAGGAAAATAATGGAATTTCTGTTGGAACATCTGTATCACATGTGTTTCACATGGTTTGGGTGTCGTATTACATATGTGGAAGGCATTCTGGCGGGGATGGTGGTAACCCTAACGCAGCTGGTTTTCCTCCAGGCAAGAACCAACTACATCATGTGTCTGAGATCTTTTTTTACAAAAGCAACACTTAGTGCTAAAAACTCATTATTTCTAAGGTACCATTAGATTTATTTTTAATTTTTTATTTTGCCTTCATTAACATCAGTTTGGAGTAGCCACAATTACAGAAACCTTTAAGGTTTTTGTAGGTATTAAAAATAAAGGTTTTGCCAGGTGCCTAACAGACACATAGTAGTCATTTAAAAAATAGCAATAGTTTTTCTTACTCACTGATTATTTGTGAAAGCATAAAACGAGCCAGAATTTTGAATCCTGTTTATAGAAGCCTTGGGTGATTTGGCCAAGCAGTCTAACCTTGGAAACAGCACGGAGTCAGATGTGGGCTTTAGAGGCAGTCAGCCCTTGGTTTGACTCCTTGACTTAATAACAAGGTGACCCTAGAAGCTTATTTAACCTTTGAATTTCCTTTTCCTTAGATGTAAAAAGAGAATGTATACTATGTACTTTGTAGACTATTTGGGAGATTAAATGAAAGTATGTATAAGTTCTGAAATACCTAGAATTGAGTAGGTATTCAGTAGATTCAATATGTGTTTGTTCCCCCTCATTCTTTTCTGTTCTTTACCTGCCTTCCATGATGCATTTGTCAATAGAAAGGTACTATAAATTCTTGAACAAAGTGACAGTAGTACACAGAATGGGTATGCTAATTAATTAGAGGGATTGCTATTAATTCTCTTACCGCAAATAGTTCCTATACTGCACTTAAAGTACAGTCATTGGCATGAATTTGCTTAGACAAGAAAAACCCCCCAAAAATTAAAAGTCTATAGTCTATCGAGACTTTTGGTTTTAAAATAAAATAATAAAGATATTTTTACTCCCCTTTCCTCTTGGGAGTCATCACAAAGACATGAGGGAGTAGCAAAAACTAGTGTCAACTTGTATCAAGTCAAGACATCGTTAGCCAGGAGTAGCCCCATTAAAGACAGAGAAGATGACACGAGAAGGAGGAAGTGAGAATCCAGGTGTATTACTTTCCACAAACAAATGACCACAAACTGGGGACCTTAAAACAGCAGAAAATTGTTCTCTTACAATTCTGGAGGCTGAAGTCTGAAAACAAGGTGTTGGCAGGGCTGGTTCTTCCTGGAGGCCTGGAGGAAATCTGTTCCCTTTCTCTTACATCTGAAGGTTGCTGGCCGCCCTCGCCTTCCCTAGTTCACAGCTGCATCATTCTTATCTAAACTGCATCCCCACATAGCCTCCTTGTGTGTCTTTATGTCTTCACATGACCCTCCTATGTGGACACAAATCTTTTGGTCAGGCCTCACCCTAATCTTGTGTGATCCCACTTGATTCCATCTGCAAAAGTCCTGTTTCTAAGTAAGGCCACTTTCACAGGCACCAGGTATTAGGACTTTGACATAAATTTGGGATGACACAGTTCAACCCACAACAGCACGTAACCCAAGTGAGAAACAGACTTGTCACAGCACCACGGAGCTCAGGAGCCATAGGTGCCGTGAACCATTGACAGGAGGAATGTCACATCCAGCTAAAAGTGGGGAATGATGGTAAAGAAATCCCACCACCACCCAGGTAGCACAGCTCCCAAGTCCAAACCATCCTGCTGCACTCCCCCCCTCCCTTTCCTCCAGTCCCCCAGGAGGTGAGAAGTACCGGTACTTTTTGGAAAAATTGTGCCAGAGGAGTTCCCATTGTGGCTCAGGGGAAATGAACCTGACTAGCATCCATGAGGACACAGGTTCAATCTCTGGCCTCACTCAGTGGGCTAAGAATCTGGCTTTGTCATGAACTGTGGTGTAGGTCACAGATGCGGCTCTGATCCTGTGTTGCTGTGGCTGTGGCCGGCAACTACAGCTCTGATTGGAAAAAAAAAAAAAAAAACTCTAGAATTGGAGTACAAGCCAGAGGTGAGATGCTGCACTGAAAACAGGGATTACATAAACATAGAGGCAGATCTCCAGGAGAAAAGAGGAGACTTGAATTTCCAGTCCACTCAGTAAAGCCAAGCTTATACTCCAAGATGATGGAATAATTTTCTGGAGATAATGAACAGTCTAGAGAAAAGGCCTTCAGATACTGGCATTTGGACCCTTCTCTCAAAAAAATGCTAGCTTATTGAAAGATCATTCCACAGAGAAGCCCGCTAGTTAACAAACCTACTTAGACAAAGTTTTTTCCCTTAAATATTAATTTGGGCCAAGGGTTCATCCATTGACATTTGAGGAAAACATTCAACATGAAGAAAGAGGGGAAAACAAACCAGAGAAACTCTTAGTAAACAAAGAAAATGTAGAAAACAACACCATAATTAGTAATTGTGAAGATATCACATTTCAGTGGTGAAAAGAATAGGATCATATATGTCATATATGTAAGATATATAAAAGAATAAGAAACAAACATCTTTTGGATATGAAAAATTTAGTAGTAGAAAAAAATAGTACAGTATTTGGAAAAGCATAAAATGGAGGGCTCTAAGGAAGATGAGGGGAAAATATAGAATTTACAGATAATCTGATATATCTGACTATAATTTTATTATATTTGTTTAATTGCATACAACTGTATACAACTGAATAATTATATTCTAATGCTTGGGGACAAATAAGGAAAGGGTGATAGACACTAAGAAAATAAGAGGCAATTATTAATTCTAGAAAAAAGTGGTATACAATAGACCCTTGAAGAACATGGGCTGGAACTACACAGGTTCACTTATACACGAATGTCTTTCCCATAGTAAACTACGGTACCACATGATCTGCTGTTGATTGAATCTGTGATGTGGAACCATGATTGGGAGGAACCTCCTGTATGGAGGGCCAGCTATAAACCACATGAGATTTTCACATGCTCAGAGGGTCAGAGCCCCAACCCTGTGTGTACAAGGGTCACCTGTATAATCATAGTATGCTGTTTGAATTTGGCATAGCCTTGTATGCTCTTTTATCATCATCATAATAATAAATGATGTGGTAGCCAGATTCCAAGATGTCCCTCAGTGATGGCTGCCTGCTGGTGTTCTTTCTTATGTAGCCCACCCCCTAGACATTTTCCAGAGTTAATTTAAAAGCAGTTGAAAAGGGAAGAAATGATGTAGGTCACATCTGAGATTAGGTTACAGAAGATACCATGACTTTCATCTTGGCTGCTATGTCTCCACCCTCTGGAAAGCTATGTTGTGAGCAGCCCTTTGGAGAGACCCGATTTGTGAGGAAATTAAGCTTTGGTCTATCACAATAGGAAGTAATGTCTATAACTGATGAATCAAGAAGTAGCAGGAGCAGCATCAATAAGGTAGAGGGTCAGGGACAACGGACTGCTGTATTTCATCTGAGACCTTTTGTATTTCTTTATTACGTAACCAGTAACTTTAAAGAAAATTAAAGTTAGAAATACAAAAGGTCTAAATGGGTGACAGGCAGGCAGTCAGGATAGGAATACAATTAGTGGCTCAGTTATTCCTGTTGAGAATAACCAGGAGCTAAAATCTCTTCATTCATTAGTTATCAATCTTCTTTTGAAAATGCACTGATTTTATTTTTCCTTTTCATTGTCTTTCTTCTGATACTGTGTATGAAGAGGACTTCTCTCTACCTGAGTTCTAGCTCTCACTCTTAGGTGATCCGGAGATTTAAGTGCTCCTCACTGTGTGTTCTTAAAGAGTGATGGGGGTGATGAGAGTCAGTAACGATGGCATCTCTAGCTCAGGATAATGACTATGCTTCTCTGCATAAAACAGCTTCCCACTTTTTTGTGTGTTCTCTAGATATCATTGGTCAGTGGTTTTTGCAGCACATATCTAAATATTTTCTCTTGTAATCTTAATGTGAGAGAAAATGATAGAAATACATAATAGAGAAAATCAAGTACTACCCTACTGTTCTTTTGCTTTGGGTTTTTTTGTTTGTTTGTTTGTTTGTTTGTTTTTGTGGCCTTTTGGAGGAAAAGTATGCTTCCAGTGCTTCATCAGAACTAGAACTAGTGGGCTAATATATATTCACTGAATCCTCAGAAAGCAAAAGAATGGGATTAAATTTGCATTTGAAATTCATATTAGTTGCCATTATTTACTGTTTGTAATTAAGTGTCTTAATATCTTACACTGGCCTCATCAAAGTCACGGATATAGCTAGCGTAGCTAGAACTATTTGTGCTTTGGAGGCGAGTGGTGGTATGACTACTCTGTAGCCTAGGTAAGGAAAGAACTGTTTTTCTACTTTAAAAAGGTCTATAAATTTATTTAAGAAGGCATTGCCATGCATTAAGAAAGCTGCATGTCCCATTGATTCCCAAGTAAATTAGAAATTATTAGTGTTAGCCATGATGTATGTTATTGTGATATGACAGCATTTTGCTTAAACAGTTTCACCATTTATTAGCACTAATATTGGAATAAATGATAATGATCATTAAGTGCTATGTACATTATCATTTAACTAATCATGCTTGCGATCTCCTTCTATTAGTCAAACCTCTTTGGGTTAATTAGTCAGAGGAGCTGTCTAATCCTGATTTCTAGGGGAATAATGAAATAAGGGAACACTGAAATAAGCTAAAGAAAGTGGTAGCGCATCACCATTTACCTCATATATTGTCTCCATTTACCCTCACCCAGTCCATTATAGCAGCCTCAATGTTAAAAGTTTCTGACAGTTCTCTTTATTTTGAAATATGATTAGGCCTATTTAATTATATGTGCATACTTCTCTCATTAAAGCACTTATGCAGCATTAAAGTGCTAAAATAATATGCAAACCAAAACAAAATCCCCATTTACCAGTATATCCGTATTGAAAGATGAACCAATAAATACTGTTTAGATGGAGCATTAGAAATGTTAACATCTTATACTTTGATCCTGACAAGCTAATCACTGAAAATCTATAGAATTTCAAGGCTACAACTAAAAGACACAACCAAGAAACTTTTGTTATTAGTCCTTTTATTTCTTATTCTTGTTAATATAGTTAGGCTGAGAGATTTGTAAGCTGTTTGGTAACCCATGACCAGGGTTTCATTTAATCCAAAGTATATTATATCATTGGGTGAAAAGCATAATTTCATACCTTTTTCCTAGTCTTCCCCATGTGCCAAAGGAAGAGAAAAAAGAGTAAAGGACCTTTTAAAATTCATTGTGACCTGTCACTAGGCAACTTCTCAAATAATGATGACAATGCTCTATGCTCTGTTGTTGAATGTTTAGACAGAAATGAATGAAGCGTGTAATGTGTGACAAGATACCCCACAGTTCCCCCGCAGAGGGGAGCCCTGACTCTGGGATCTGGGCTGCACTTTCTGCCATTGGCAGTAGCATCCACTCTAAGCCTCAAGGTTTTTATCACTTCCTTCTCACTGCTCTCTCTGTTTGCCATCACTGGCTGGCAACTGGACAAGGCCTATTACCCCCCATTCTATTACCCTCCATTCTCTTTGTCTACTGATTCCCATCCCTTTCTCACCTAAATATAAAAAGATATGATCTGCTCAGAGGGAGAAATAAATATGTTCAGTATTGGAAGGAGGTAAGGAAAGTCAGTAATACCTAGAGGTACTATGTTGTAGAAACTTGTAATATTTCCTAGAAATTAGCTGTGTCTACTATATATTTGTTTTAAAGCCAGGAAAAGGGAAGGCTTCGAGAGTAATTTTTTAAGTTATTAGTTTGTGATGAGTTTTCGTGTCCTTGTGGTAGTTTCTGTGCCCCCGGGTCCATGCCCATCTGTTTTTAAAAGTGTGATTTACTTTTTTTCCATGTTGTACGCCTATAGGCTTAGTCCATGTTCCTCTTCTAAACAGGTCTCCATTCCTTCCTAGAATCTCTTGATAGTTTTACACTAAGGTCTTCTTTAACCCTGCTACTGTCCTCTTTTGAGAAATACCAAGCACTATTTTTACTTTCAAAGTCAGGAATCAAAGACCGTAAACGGATAAATTATGGCCTCAGCAAAGCCCTCTCTTTGTTTCACTAAAGTACTTGGCACTACACACATTGTACTACTCTGGGCAGTATTATTCTGTTTTGTTTAAACATGTTGTATGCTCTTATGCTTCTGCTCTCATTTTAAATGTACACCCTTCCTAAGTATCTGGCTTGATGAATGCTCATAAAGTGAACTAACCTATGTAGCCAATACCCAGATCAAGAAATGGTATTAACAGAACCCTTTCCCTCTCCTCTGCTTAATAACCTCATATCCCACACATAAGCTGACTGTGAACCGCAGTAACTGGACTTACTTTGTCCTTTTTATAAATGCAGTCCTAAACTTTGTATCCATGTTGTTGTGTGAGGTTATAATCAGTTCATTCTAATGGTTATTTAGTATTCTACTCTATGAATGTATTAATTTTTTTCTTTAGTTGGTGGATATTTATTTTGTTTCTAGATGTGGGCTATTACAAATAGTACTGCTAAGAACATTCTTATACATGTCTTCTGGTTCTGTCAGAAATATACCCCAGTGTGTAATTGCTGTTTCCATGAGTAAGCATATGTTCAGCTTTCGTAGATACTACCCAACAGTTTTCCAAAATTATTGCACAAATTTATACTTCCATCAGTACTGTATGAGGGTTTCATTTCAAAAGTTCCAGTAGACTATCTCTTTTTTTTTTTTAGCTCCTGTGTAATTTTAGTCAGATATTAAACATTTATATAAACTTTTACTACAATAAAACAAGTACATGCAAAGTTACAAATACAGAAAATGTTGTGGGTTTGATTTTCATTTCCCTCATAAGTGATTTGAATCTCATCCTAGTGCTTTTGGCTTTTTTAATATCTTGTTATATGAAGTGCCTGTTCAGTCTTTTGCCTATTTTTTCTGTTGGATCATAGGTGTTTTTGCTATTGAGAATAAATTTTGACACAACTTGGAATTCCATCTTAACACTTACGTCGAACTGCCCATTAATGGAAAGACTGTATCAATTTATTAGTACTCCACATCACTCAGATCTTCCAGTAAGAGTCCTTAGAATGGCAGGTATGGCCAATATATGTTAAAAGAGCAAGCATGGTATAGACTCTGCTGCCTGTTTACCCTCTTGTATTAAATTCCCTTTTGTGCACCTCTGCATTATCTTTTTCTCCTTGTTATCATGTGAGAGTACTCCAGGGCCTCTCTAGATTTTCTGATTGAACTGAGGACACTACAAGAACATTATTCTAGAAAAACTAACTATGTCATGATAAGGCTTCAGAACACCATTTATAAAATGAAGGGATGAGTAAGTGAGTAAATGAGTGAATGAGTGAATGAATGTGTGAATATGTGAATACCTGAAAGAATAACAAATGATGGCAAGAGTGAGTCTTGAAGTTGGACCCTCCAACTCGAAGTCTGATGTATGTTTCTTTATGCCCTATTAATAACTATTAATCATGAAATATTTCTTGAGTGTGATAAGCTATTGCCATAGAGTCTTGTCCTCAACTTGTAGCTCACAAACGTGAATGAGGGGTGAACTCTCAGGGTAACAAACTTATAACACATTTAGATTTAATTGTATGATAAAATTTGGAATTCCAGGCTCAGTGGTTAACAAATCCGACTAGTATCCGTGAGGAAGTGGGTTCAATCCCTGGCCTCACTCAGTGGTTTAAGGATCTGGTATTGCCATGAGCTATGGTGTAGGTCACCTATGCAGCTGGGATCCTGCATTGCTGTGGCTATGGTGTAGGCCGGTGGCTACAGCTCTAATTGGACCCCTAGCCTGGGAACTTGCATATGCCCTGGGTGCATCCCTAAAAAGACAAAAAAATTTTTTTGAGTAGCTTCTTTATAAACTACTTTTAAATACCTATCTTATTATTAAAGAAATAATTCAATTCACGTAATTTAACTATTGATGAGTGAGATCCACATTAAGTGAGTGGATGTATATATTTCTCCTAGAAGATTACTTTCATTTATTTGTCTCAAGCTATATATAGCATCTTCTAAGGTCAAATGTCAACATATGTCAACATATTAATGAAGTAGTTTTAAATTAATAAATAGCTAATATGAAGTAGAAGCTACTCTTATTTTTTAAATGTTAATTCTAATCTATTTGTGGAAGGGGGAAAGATATGTTTTTTTACTTAGTATTTGTCCCTGAGTCCATCACTTTCCATGTTTCCTCTGTAAAATGTGGTGGGAAGTAAAGTTGGGCCGTACATTATTTAAGCAGCTTCTTTAGGGTTTTCCCTTCACATGATTTTAAAATTTTACCATTATAATAAACAGCACTGTGTATTCAGGAGAAGTTAACAGATACGGATAGTTTTAAGGCTTTGTGTGCATGTTGGCACACTGATGAGGGAAGGGTGATGGGATTATATTAATTTATATTCCTACCAGCGACCAGTGGCTGTGTCTGTTCCTCAAACACTCAACAGGACAAGATGTGTTTCACATTTTTCAGCAATTAGACAAAATGAAGTTTCATTGCTTTGCATTTTTAATTAACAGTGAAATTGTATCTTTCTGTCTTTAATTATAACTGACAAAATGAAAGGAGCAGGAAAACCAGAAACGGAGTTAGAAGGAGAGAAAGTTTTTCAGGTTTTTTTTTTTTTTTCTAATCAAACTATGTCATCCCTTAAGGAAAAACCATACACTTTAATGTTCTTTATTTAGTCTTCTTTATCCATTAGGAGCACTTAATACTGTTTATTTGTAATGATTTTTCAGTGCTGCTAGTCCAGGAGTAGGTTTTCATCTTAGTTGTTAATAACAACACATAAAATCAACTCTTGATTTGTTGGAGTAACGAGGTAGAGATAGAGGGGTAGAAATCAGTAAATCCCAGTGGCACATAACTGGTGAAGGGAAAGCTAGACTCTCAGTGGACTCTTACCTCCTTCCCTGGGTGGTTTAGGTCATCGGGCAGCTGCATAAAGATCTGTATAGATGCTTGTGGCTAAACTTAGTCTGCTTGATGCCAGCAGGGCCAGTTGAAAGGCAAAGAAACCGAGGCAACAAATAAACTTTTCTTCTGGACAATTTTGCCAGCAATTTTAACAGATTTTTTTTTCCTTAATATATTACATGAATCCACTTAATTAAAAATATTTCTGCAATCAAACTATTGTACATTATGATTGTTTGCTAAAATGTTATTTTTTAAATTTATAATTTTATACCCTATTTATTTCTAGGAAGAATTTGGGATAGCTTACAAAAGAAAGCATATAATCCTATAATTATAAGAGAAAACAGATGCTATAAGAAAACAAAAGAAAGTTGGCTCCTTAGCTTAGAGATTTATTTCTTGTCTTTAGCATCTATCAGAATCCCTGGAGTTCCCGTAATGGCACAGTGGTTAACAAATCTGACTAGGAACCATGAGGTTGCAGGTTTGATCCCTGGCCTTGCTCAGTGGGTTAAGGATCTGGCGTTGCGGTGAGCTGTGGTGTAGGTTGCAGACTCGGCTTGGATCCCAAGTTGCTGTGGCTCTGGCATAGGCCAGCTGTAGGCCAGTGGCTACAGCTGATTAGACCCCTAGCCTGGGAACCTCCATATGCCGCAGGAGCGGCCCTAGAAAAGGCAAAAAGACAAAAAAAAAAAAAAAGAATCCCTGGAGGAGCTCAGTCAAACCCATGTTGCTAGGCCCAACCCAGCAGGTGGGTTACCAAGTGAGCAAGTGTGTGGTGGACATGAGAATTTGCATCTCTCATAAATTTCAGATGCAGTTCATCCAGGAACCACACTTGGAAAACCACAGAGGTAGATTGTCTTGTTTCTTTTTTTGAGTGTTTGGAATCCACATTGATTCATATTAGGTATTTCTGTTAAAGTTTGTTTTTGTGAACCATATATCTCACCATCTGATCACACATAATAGCTATGTTATGGAGTTCCCATAGTGGCTCAGCGGTAACAAACGTGACTAGTGTCCATGAGGAAGCAGGTTCGATCCCTGGCCTCACTCAGTGGGTCATCATGAGCTGTGGTGTAGGTCACAGATTCAGTTCAGATCCCACGTTTCTGTGGCTCGGGTGTAGGACAGCAGCTACAGCTCTGATTAGACCCCTAGCCTGAGAACTTCCATATGCCCCAGGTGCAGGCCTAAAAACATAGCTATGTTATTATTTTCATAAGACTATTCATATGGATATAAAGGATATGATTGGTTACAATTTTCAGTCATTCTGAATCTTGGCCACATGAAAAACACCTAGAGAGTTTTTAAACAACACCAGTGTGGTACCTTATCTCCACAGATCCTGGTTTAACTGGTCAATGATGGAGCCTAGAACACTGTACTTTTTCAAACCTCCCTTATGATTCCAGTGTGCAGCCAGAGTGGTAAGGCACAGATAGGTAGAGAGAAGAACAGCCATATTGCCAATGCATAACCAGGTTGTTTCATTTGTAGCTCAGGTTTTTGGTTTTGTTTTTTTTCCCCACCAATGTGCCTAGCCACTCATTCCTATTTTTTATCTGTGTGATAAGCTTTCAGTTCTTAAATATGTCATTTTGTTCTTCTCTTAATTGAACTTCATCTGTTTTTGATCAAGGTCATATTAAATTCTATTTCTTTCTCCTAAAGTGTTTAACCCCTGCCAAACTAAGTATCATCTGCAAGTTTAATGAGCAGATTTTCAATTTCCTAATTGAGACTGTGCTC
Source organism: Phacochoerus africanus (assembly GCF_016906955.1). NCBI lineage: Eukaryota > Metazoa > Chordata > Mammalia > Artiodactyla > Suidae > Phacochoerus > Phacochoerus africanus. Next base: position 32,514,277 of record NC_062556.1, on the reverse strand, counting down.
ATTATGTTTTAATATTTTATAATTTTATTGCAAATTATTTCTAGCACATGTGTGATGCTACCTTGACTTTGCCCTGGCCATGCACATTTTCTTCATTATCAGTGAACATTTATTTAGTGCTTAGAAGACGTATGTTACTGAGTCAAGTTCTATGACTTCTAAACAGTTGAAAATAAGTGCTGAATTTGACTTAGCTTTAACTCTAAGGAGAAAGTGTGTATAACATGAGCTGCATGAGCAACGGAGAGCTTATAAGCATTTGAACACAAAAATTGAACATTGGAGCTATAGTTCATTGGTCAGGTAGACGTTGTGACTCTAACTGTGGCCGTTTAGAATAGAGGTTAAGAGTACCAGCTGCCTCTTATTAGCTGTGTAACCTTGAGCGAGTTACTTGCTCCTGTGTTTCAGTTTTGTCATCCATGAAATGTGATTTTAATCATTCCCGCTTTGGTTTGTAAAAAAATTTTTATTAGGTAATGTGTGGGCATTTCTTAACAGAGCCTAACACATAGCAACAGTTCAAATAAATAGCAATGATTTAAGAGTCAATTGATTGAGGAATTGATCATGGAAGGTATTTTGATTTGAAGATTGATCATTTACAATTCACATGACAGGGTGATTAGTCTGGGATCTGCCTTCTGAATAATTGACTAGTAAGGTTCATCTAGAACCTTTGGTTTTTACAAGTTTAAGCATGCTTTTCTGTAAGCAAATCATTTCGATTTTTATTCTTAATGTGCTATGTTTATTATTGGAAAGTATTCTTTTGTAGATAATTATAGCTACTGAGTGAAAGAGCCGGGATTCAAACTCAGGACTTCTGTTTACAAGATGCTAATTGCTAAATAGTAGAAATGAAGAAAATAGATTGCCTCAGACAAAAGAGGTGAGGGGAGTGAAAAGCCATTTTAGAAAAATAAGATTCCAGTAGTTCCCATTGTGGCTCAGCGGTAATGAACCCAACTAGTATCCATGAGGATACAGGTTCGATCCCTGGCCCCACTCAGTGGGTTAAGGATCCGGCATTGTCCTGAGCTATGGTGTAGGTCACAGACACAGCTTACATCTGGCATTGCTGTGCCTCTAGTGCAGGCTGGCAGCTACAGCTCTAATTCGACCCCTAGCCTGGGAACTTCTTTGTGCCACGGGTGTAACCCTAAAAAGACAGAAAAAAAGAAAAATTCCATAAAGAATAAAGTAGTCAACATTTGACCACTTACTATGTGTTTTAAATATTATTGAGTGCATTATTTACATTCTCATTCAGAGGCTTAGAAAGGTTAGGTAAATGGCCATAAATCATAAGCTGATAAATGGAAGAGCAAGGCATTGAACCCAGATCTGTGACAGCAAGCTTCATTCCCTGAATCACTTCAATAAACTTCCTATCTTAGAATGGAATCAGATTACTTTTTCTGGAATGAAAGATACACTCAAAAATATGAGTTAGAGTACAGAAAGATAAGGTGGAGACAAAAGTCATGTTTACTTCCTATTTTGTGACAGAGTAAATTGGAAAAATCAACTGAGGGATTCTCTCTTGAGCCTAGAGTTTATTTAAATTGAATAAATGACTAAAATGTGAAGGTGTCTCAGGAGAAGGAGGCTAGAGATGGGCTAGATGAGGGTTTTAGAAATAGAGATAGATTGGAGGGGGTGGGTCAAAAGTGTAGACAATTTATGGACTTCCTCTTTTTTCTCCATAGATTTACTTAAAATAAGTAAACACCAAGGGTGATTTCTTGTAGTCTTTAAAATCTAACACTTTTTTGGTGAGACACATGTTTTTATGTCACTTTACGGTTTTCAAAAGGCTTTCACATACATTTCTTTATTTTTTCACTTTGTATTGGTGGGCACGTTTACAATTTTTCTTCTATTTTCCTAAAATATCCGTAAGTACAAGAAGCATTTATACCAGCTTGGCCGGAAGCCACAACTACACTGGAGTTTCTTTGCACATACTTTTTTAATGTGTTTATTTCATTATAAATGACAAGTTTTATTATGATCAAATTAGACGTAGGTATTATTTGGAAAATACTGGCCACAGTGACATGATGATATTGGCAGTGTCATGGAAAATCTTTTTTTTACTTCCCTGTCATCTTATACCTTCTTTTTCTGTCTCAAAAATCTCAATACTGCCACTACTCAAACATGTTCAAAATGAAGTAATTTTCCCCATGTAATGCAGTATTGAGTCCCAAAATATCAGTTTGATAAAAAACTATATTTTCTGGGCTTCCATTACTATAGAATTTTTATGACTATAAAAAAGAGCACTTTGTGCTGCATTTCATCTGAAGTTTAATGATTTATAAAAACTCTTGGTTTTCTTAAATTAGAATTACATAAATAAATATTTAGTGATTCATGAAAGATATTGAATTTCCTAGAAAGTATTTGAATTTTTGCCCTTTACTGTTAGAGTGGACTAAAGTTTGACTTAGTTATGTTTCTTTATATCTACATATGTAAATAATTTTTTAACTCTAAAATTATTTATTTTTGTTCTTTGACTTGGCTTGATTGGCATTAACTGAAAAGCTAAGTAGTATAGTATGATCTAAACTCTGGAGGTAACATTAAAAACCTATAAAACAGGATTCTTTCCAGCAGGCAATAAAATATTCTTAATTTTTATTAATAGTTACTCACTGTGGAGTTCCTGTTATGGCTCAGCAGGTTAATGACCCAACTCGTGTCCATGTGTGTACAGATTCAATCCCTGGCCTCGTTCAGTGGGTTGGGGATCCAGTGTTGCCACAGGCTGCGGTGTGGCCACAGCTGTGGCTTGAATCCCATGTTGCTATGGCAGTGGTGTAGGCAGGCAGCTGCAGCTCCAGTGCAACACCTAGCCTGGGAACTTCCATGTACCACACATGTGGCCCTAAAAGGCACTAAAAGGGCACTAAAAGGAAAAATAGTTACTTACTGATAGCAAGGTGTTTACTTTTTTAGATTATCTTTTATAAAATGAAAATAAATGTCTACATAAGTTAAAAGATAAAACTTCTGGTCAGACAGTTTTGTGTGTGTTTTCAGACATTTTGTCCCAAAACCAGTAGCTAATTTGCGCAGTGAGACTGCAGCTCTGTCTCTCTTTACTCCAACTCATCCACATCCCCAGATAATTATTTAAGAAATTTGAACAAATTGAGCATCATTACACTTCTCCTATGTACTGCTAATTTTGTTTTCATTTAGATTTTTCTCATTATTTTTTTCTTTTGGACACTCCCAGGGCATGCAGAAGTTCCCAGGCCAGGGATCGAACCTGCACCACAGCAGTGACCCGAGCCATGCAGTGGCAACACCAGATGCTTAACCCATAGCCACCAGGGAACTCCTAAACTTTTCCCTTATTGAAGTTGGTGCTTACAGTTGTTCTGAAAAAAGCCTGAAGGTTTAAAATCATAACATTACTAGTTGTGGTGTAACACAATATAGCTGAAGTAAAAAGAATACTATAGGGTAGCTTTAGTTTTGAATTTCAGCTTTGCTGCTTGCATGCTGGCATTTACTGAATCTCTTGGCACCTTGGTGTCATCATATGTCAATGGGCAGAAATTATGTCCACCTTATAGGGTACTTGTGAAAATGGAATTTAACGAGCCATGCAAAACACTGTGCATTTAGTAAGTGTTAACTATTATTATTAATCTTACTATTTGGTCTCGTGCAGACAGGGCTGTTGGTTGGGTAGAAGAAATATTTAAATTTTTAAAATTTTGGAGAAGGGAAAGAAGATTGTCACCTGCTGCCAGATTATAGCAACTAGCCTCATTGTCCTACGCTGCCTGAATATCTCCCCCTCTTCTTGGCTCATTAAGAAGTGCTCCTGGATCAGATCCACGGAATGGTTTACATGACTATAAGTGGCACTGATCCAATTATGTAGCTTGACTGCAGAGCCACTTAATGGTAGCCAAGGTAGCTTATTTTATGTCATTTAGCTTAATTTTTCCATTTTACTTGTAGTACTACCAAACTAATCTCAAGATATTTTCAGTTTTCTGCTTTAAAAGTTTACTTTAAAAACGTTGTGATAAATAGACTCCTCTTTGATTTCAAGTGATTTACTGTAACTGTACATTTATAGCTCTTGATATAAACTGCTTAGATATTGTTGCTCCTTCCTTCATAAAATTACATCTAGGGCTTGGTTGAATATCTCGGTGTAAGGAAGTTCATGTTAATTCTTCAAAGGTTGTGTACATTTATATCATAGCAACTAATTGAGGGGGAAAATGGGTTTGTAAATAAATGTTGCAGCAATATAAGTAAGACCTGCATCTTAGGTAGCAAACAGGAAAGTAGAGAGGGATCTAATGTAATCACTCTGTTTTACTGGGATTTTTAGAAAAGTGGATCAATAACAGTATTTTGTTTCAGGCTATTAAGAGCCAGAACCTTGGCTTCCCAAATTAAGATATCGGCTCTTGTTAATTAAACTTCAATACAAAGGCAGAGATCTTTGTGCCATGAAGCGAGAGCCTGATCTCTGGCTGTTTTGTTCTGTACTTGGTATAATGCAGTACACTGTTCTCAGCCAAAGCCCTGTGTTGTCTGGGCAACTCCCGTTGCCATAGCAATGAAATTCTTTTGCGGGAGCAGGGCGAATGCTAATTGTAGCCATTTGTTGTTCCTTCTGTCGATCCCTTAACTAGCACAGTTGTAGAGCAGCCAGAGACTCTGGGTGAACAGCACGGAGTGCCCCCAAAAGCATTGCTGCTGAAGGCAACCGGCTGCTCTGCTTAAAAAATCATTTGAGCAGCCGGCAGTGCTGACAGTGCCACTATGTGGGCAGAAGCACAGCTTGACTCAGACCCTGACAACTGTTGATCTGGGACTTAGAGGAAAAGAGAAGACTGTTTAAAACCTGTTGAGAAGGTACTGATGACATGGAGATTAATTTGACACCAGTCCCTCAGAGGTGGGTGCTAGGCATATCGTAACAACTGTTTATCCAGGCTAAACTCAATCCTGGAATGCCCAGAGGCTGTAGGAGACAGATCAATGGTTTTTCCTTTTATTTCCATCTGAAACTGTTACTGTGGCCTAAGGTAAAGTGATTCATTTGGTTGGAACCAACCAATTGTAACTCATACAAATTTTAGATTCAGCTTATAATGTTAACTCCCCTCTCTCTTTATAATCATAAGAGACTTGTTATTGTAGCTGCCAGAAGTGAGTTGAAACTGAAAACCAACTCGATGTAAATGAGAACAGACCCCCTTTTGAAAAATATCTATCAATTGTATGGTCTATCATGCTACTTTAATTTGAGAAAATGTTCTTAGGCCTGGCTAGTAATTCATTGTACAACCGAGTTGCTGTAGGTACTTGGGGAAGGAAAAAATAGAATGGTAAGAGAAAACATGTGAGGCACTATTTTACTATTATGTCTTCCCTTTAAAAGTGTACTGGCCTGTAAAAATGGTCTAGTTCATGAGATTTTTAAAACCAGCTACTGTGTAAACATAGTAATACATTTCAAGGTAGTTTTTTAGGTATAAATGGAATGTGTGTGCCTCCTAATTGAATAGGACTAAAGGTTCATCCTGGTTGAAATGTTCTTAAGATGTAGAGGAACTAATATCATAGGCTTATCACTTGTCCTGATCTTTCCAAGGGAGCCAACTACCAGAATATCACTCAATGCCCCGAAAGAAATTAGTTAGGGGTCGTAAGTCATTTGTGTACTTTAAACAAATTTGTCCCATCGCATTGACCAAAATAGATATTCAGCCCACAAATTCCAAGGAGAAAAGGCTTGAAATTTATTTGTTGAAATTTTCTAAGACATCATTTTCTTATTTTCAAATTTTTGATTGACAAGAAAACACCTTAAACTATGTAGCAAATGCTATTTTAAAATGTTGTATGTATCTTATTTGTGCATTTTATATGAAAGGTATGTCAGCCTTAATAAGCTTTATGGAATATTTTTTTAAAAGGTCATTTTTTACTAAATCTTCAACTTCAGCGTATTTGGTTGTACTTCTAAAACCCTATATTCACAGGATAATAAATGAGAAAAGAATTTATATACTCTTAATTCCTCTTAATTTCTCAGTCAACCAAGATCAAGTTACTGTCAAATTTACTACCAATCATGGCTCCTGCCCCCCTCAAATGATTAGGTCTCCTATAGAGTTCAGAGAATAAATGAAGTCTAAACTATCCTTACTATGAGGCTGCACGTCCACTTTTTTTTTTTTTTAATTGGCATAGAGAATTTGTGTTAACACAGGACTTCGCAGTGGACTGGATGATAAGTGGCAGGGTAGATTTCCACCATGATTAGTCCACGATTGTCCTCTGGAGAAATCAGAGTAGACCGTCCATCGTCACTCTGCCAAAGCTCTTTTCCTTAATGGCCAGAGAGATGAAAGGACTAAAACCTGAATATGGATGAGACGTGCTCTAATATCAAGGCATGTTCTGAAAGCACATCATGTTAATATTAAACCTCATCAGGAAAGCCAGTCTTTGTGGTACCAAGATCCCCAACCAGATTTCTTCAGGGGCAAAACCAGAAGCGTTGCTGATTGTGTTCCATAGCCTTCCAGTGCAGAAACCTGCAGCCCAGCTTGTCTACTGGGTGGTCTCTCAGCCTTGGCTTTTAAGGATATAACCTGCCCCATGGCCAGCTGCTTTGGGCCTAACAAACCAAAGTATTCCCAAAAGATTTCTAGTGGAAGTGACAGCCCACAGACTTTTAGAATCAGGTCACTTGATTGGAGTGAGACTTTCAAGGACTGTCACCTGGGGAGAAGGAGTTGAACATGAGGAAAAGGAATCCAGGGCCCAAACTGCTTCTCCTGACCTCAGTCTGGTGTGGATGGTGGGCTAACTACTTCCTGAAGTGATGTGTTATTCAAATGTGAGACAGTTGGCCTCTGGAGGAGAGAGCATATCCTAGGGTGTATGTCAGGATACCCAAGAGGTGATGTGTTTGAGTGCTCATGAAGTTAGGTGATCCTCCATTTTAGCCTGAGATGTCTTCTCAGCAGGTGTCAGTGGCAAAGACAGGACCTGATGGTTTAAATGAATCACTCCACGAAGGAAATGAAAGTGGCCTAAATTTAGTGACCTAAATTTTAAAATTCTGTTTTAACCCTGTCTCCCAAAACAACTCACTTCTTGTCCCTCCTTTTAAGTAAAAGAAGCTTGAAGAGATGTGTCCCACCGTGATCCTCCAGGAAGGTTAATGAATCTTTCTAGCGATTCGTAGATGGCAGCAGCCTGGTCTCTAAATCTAGATGCAAAATCTGTACCCCATATGGATGTTATTGAAGATTTGGTCTCTCTTGATCAATGCTGCAGTCAGGCCTTCCCAAGACCTTATCTGGAAATCCCTACCTAAGTGCATAAACCTCACTGACAGTCCTAAATAACGGTAGTGATTTTTTTTTTCAAGTATTGGTAATTGGTAACATGAGTCACCTTGCCAACCTGTTAGATATTTTTTAGTAGTTTTGTGGTTTATAACTTGGCTCATTTTTGCTATTTCTCAATTATTTATGGCCAAATATGTCTTATTCACAGTTTAGCATTATTCTTCATTGTGCCCAGCATTAAGTAATTTGCTCCTAAGAAAACTGGTCAAATATTAATGTTTCCAACTATTAATTATATATTCTTTTTCCTTTTTTTATCTCAGCATGATTTTATAACTTTCAGATGATAGTTCAAGTTTTTAATTTTTAAAACTTAGGTTCATTTTTCTCTTTGTCACTCATTGCATGAAAACGATTAGTCAAAAGCCAAGAACTAGCACTCCTTAAATTATAAATTATACATAATGAGAAAAACTCTATCAGTGGTTTCAAACCTTGCTGTGTGTATAATCATTTGGAAGCTTCTTTAAAAAGTAGTTTCATGTGCCTCATTCCACCCCTACTGGATCAGAACTTCTCCAAGTAGGTTCTCAGGAACAGTTTTTAAAAAAATTTCTAGGATGACTATTGTGTCCCTAAAATGTGCCTAGTTGGAAAAGGAGCATTTTGGAAACAGTGATCTGGGAGTTCGCATCGTGGCTCAGCAGTAACGAACCCGACTAGTATCCATGAGGATGTGGGATGGATCCCTGGCCTCGCTCAATGGGTTAAGTATTCTATGTTGCCATGAGCTGTGGGGAAAGTTATGTACGAAGCTCGGATCCTGTGTTGCTGTGGCTGTGGCATAGGCTGGCGGCTACAGCTCTGATTCAACCCCTAGCCTGGGAACTTCCATATGCCACAGGGGTGGCTCTTAAGAAAAAAGAAAGAGGAGTTCCTGTCGTGGTGCAGTGGTTAACAAATCCGACTAGGAACCATGAGGTTGCAGGTTCGATCCCTGGCCTTGGTCAGTGGGTTAAGGATCTGGAGTTGCCGTGAGCTGTGGTGTAGGCCGCAGATGCGGCTCGGATCCCCTGTTGCTGTGGCTCTGGTGTAGGCCGGCATCTACAGCTCCGATTAGACCCCTAGCCTGGGAACCTCCATATGCCATGGCAGTGGCCCTAGAAAAGGCAAGAAGACAAGGGAAAAAAATTATGAAGAAAGGAAGAAAGATCTGGTAGTAATATCTCTCATCTTTTAATATCAGGTTTATTAAAACCACATAAAAATATATGAAAAACAAGACAAAATCTTGATATCAATTCCTGGAATATTCAAAACTAACTGGCATATATATATATATTTCTCGATGTTTGTATTATTCTAAAATGAAAATATTGTTTTGGACTTAGAGAACAGACTTGTGATTGCCAAAGGAAAGGGGGAGGAAGTGGGATGGACTGAGTATTTGGAGTTAGTAGATGCAAACTATGACATTTAGAATGGATAAACAATGAGGTCCTACTCTACAGCACTGGGAACTATATCTAATCTCTTGGGATAGAACATGATGGAAGATAGTATGAGAAAAAAAAAATATACCTATATATACACATACACTGGGTCACTATGCTGTACAGCATAAATTGGCGCAACACTGTAAATCTACTATAATAAAAAAAGTAAATCAAAAAATTTAAAATATTTCAAATATTTGGTTATAATAGATATATACAACAAAAAAAGCCCTATGTCAAAAAGGTAATGTAAATATGGAAATATAAGACTGGAAATACATTTTAAGCAATATAGAACATGGACAAAATTGCTGTTTTTAAGGTGTAAAAAGTCAGAAAATAACACCTCAGAGTGCAAAAAAATTAATTTGGACTGCATGAACCAGTGATAGGAAAGATTCATTTTCAGTCTATACCTTTTCTAACTTTTTACTTAGACTAGCTTGAAACATGCTTTTAACATTAGGGAAAACTGCCAAACAAGCAAAATAGACATAATTAGCGGAAATTTAATTAGAAAATTTCTTTGTTTAAAAAATAATTTTTAGAAAGCCCTCAAGTGTATGTTGATGTATGCATTCATTTTTAGTCCACTTGCTAATGACAGCTGAGGAGGCCAACTCTAGGTCCAGCCTGCAGTTCCATAGCTAATAGCGACTCAGTGTTTCAATAAATTCTGGGCTACTGTGAGTGGGATTATAATAGTAACAACTTAACATATGTATGGGCAACCTGTTTTGCCTCATATATTACATGCACTTGGGAACTGTAACCACTGGTTTGCAGGTAACTTTCAATTGAATATCTCTATTGCATACACCACTACCAACCAAGGAAAAAGAAAGAAAAAAACACAGAAGCCTGAAAATAATATAAGAGTTTTAACTGAAAATTTTCAATTTTGGAGACCTAGAGTCAGGGAAGAGAAAGAGTTAGGTTTATAAAGCAAAAACCATGAGGTTATAGTCTGATGCAAGAAAGGAAATATTTGTCCTTGAGGAACTGCTGTCATGAGTTGTTTTGGGGCAAGGGTTTGAAAAGTATTTTGAGTTTCTGGCTGATGTTCTGGATGCCTTCATTAGGGCAATAAGTGGTCAGAAGGTCAGATTCCATCCGGGCTGGACATGTGTAAGCCACACTTCCTCAGTGGCCTCCAGCCTCCATTTTAAAGAGCCTGCTTAGCAATACCAGGTTCATTTTGCTTTTACTTCCACACCAGCCATTAGTAAATCTGTTTCCTGTCTTTATCCATGAACCACTTGTCTGAAATATCTATTCCAGGTCTTCTCCTTGTGTTGGAAGGACCACCCTCCAGATAGAGCAGAAGAATTGCTAAAACCTTTGGCATTCTCTTTTTAACCCCTAGTTAAACAGTATTCACACTTGAAATAGTGCTGGCCCCTGCCATGTTGAGTTTGGGCCCTCTCTCCCTCCCTTCTCCTTCTCTTTTATTCTCTTGCTTTGTTCTTATTAAACATGCTGACAAACCTCAGGCTGTGTGTTAAAGCCAGAAGGAAAAAAAAAGAAGACAAAAATGTAACTAAGTTTTAAAATACTTCCTTCCAGGCAGGCTAATGAAAGGTCTTATGAAAGCAACTGCAGCAAGAAACCTTTCTGGAACAAAAAGGCCCCAAGTTTTACAAGTTGTCCATAGACTCCACTCTAGTCTTCCCTTAGTAAAATTCTTTAGTCACTCCACATCTTCAGTAAACTCCCTCTGATCTCCCTTGTCAGGAATACTCTTAGTTTCAAAGCTCCCTTCAAGATGTCATCTTCCAGGCCCACCCAGCATGCCACACCTGGCCAAAGAAAAATACTCCCCACTGCTCTGTGCTGCTGGACTGTGTTCACTCCTTGTTTTCATATGGTTAGCTGTCCATGCAGTTCATTCTTACTGGACTGCAAACTCCTGGAGGGTAGGGACTGTTGTCTTCCTCTCCCAATCCCTGATGCCTAGCAGAGTGCCCAGCAGGTGTATATATAATTTTTACCCATAATGCCATTTGTCTCTAGATCATATCTATTCAGATAATCGACTGGTATCAAAGTCCAGATATTAGCTAGTACATCTTCATGTGGCCTGACACCTGTAATCATCTTTAAAATTTGAAGTTTTATTTTTTGGTTGATTTTTGGATGTTTCTTAATGAATTCTACATACATGCAGAAGATGCACAAATGATAAGAGTTCAGTGTATTTTCTCAAAGTGAGCTCTCCATTTGGAGTACTTCTGTAAATGAGTAACCAGCATCCATATGATTTTTTTTTTGTCTTTTTAGGGCCGCATCCATGACATATGGACGTTCCCAGGCTAGAGGTCTAATCGGAGCTGCAGCTGCCAGCCTACGCCACAGCCATAGCAATGCCAGATCTGAGCCACATCTGTGACCTACACCACAGCTCAGCTCATGGCAATGCCAGATCCTCAAGCCACTGAGCCAGGCCAGAGATCGAATCCACAACCTCATTGTTCCTAGTCGGATTTGTTTCCACTGTACCATGAAGGGAACTGCCATATGATTTTTTTAGCAGTATAGAAAGTTACCAGAGAAAATAAAGAATGGATCCTAATGTAAACTTAGTTTGAGAAATGATTTGCCACCATTTTACTTGATTGTGCGCTCGCACGTGTGTATGCACTTGTGTGTGTGTGTATGTGTGTGTATGTGTTGAGAGGAGGAAGTGACATTGATGCCTGAGGTGTGTAGAATTTTTTCCTCTATTAAAGTGCTTTTTAAATTCTCCCTTTTGCCTTCCCTTGGCAATTTCAAAGGAAATTGAATTTAAATATGCTTTCCTAGCTGCATTTAAATGTATGTAAATGGATTGTAAATAAAAACTTTAAAGGAAATGAAAATGCTTTACAAATATCCCATTAATTCCCCAAGCATCCCTATATGACTCTGAAAAGGGCAGTTGTCATAGAATCTAAAGGCTAGAAGAGACCCTTCAGCAAATCTATGAGTAGCCATTACAGAAAGATAATTGGCCACTTTCTGTTTAAAATGTTCAGAAAAGGATGGAATTCCCTGGTGGCTCAGCAGGTTAAGAGTCTGGCATTGTCACTACTGTGGGGCTGCTGGCCACTGTGGCACAGGTTCAATCCCTGGCCCCAGAACTTCCTTGTGCTGTGGGCATATCCAAAAAAAAAAAAAAAGTTCAGCAAAAGAAATTCCATACTTTTTCAGGACAGTCCTCAGTTCAGGCTGTCATGCAGACGTGTAAGTGGTGAAGAAAGAATGAGAGTGTTCTCTCCTTTGGGGGGGCGGGGTCATTGCTCAGGCACCCCCCACAGAGTGCATCTCTGGACTCTTATCCCACTTCCTGACTCCTGCTAACCTGGCCTTTATCTTCCCCACGGTGGAAACCTCCTCCCTTGCCTCATCCCCACCATGACCACAAACACGCAACATTCGTCATCTCATCCAGTTTAGCCCCCCTCCCAGAGGCTGCTTACACTTTCTGCGTGACCTGTCCTGCTTCTTGCTGCTTACAAAATCAACTCACGAATGTTGGTAGAAAGGAAAGGTGACTTTAATCAGAATGCTGTTGAGATGGTGGACTCAGCACCCCAAAAAAACACTTCCAAAGGTCTTACTTGCCCATGAAACTTATAAGGGAAGGAGGGGAAATTCCCTTGTGGTGCCGTGGGTTGAGGATCCAGCATTGCCTTGGCTGTAGCACAGGCTGCAACTGTGACTTGGGTTCAACCCCTGGCTTGGGAATTTCCACATGCCGTGGGTGATGGTCAAAGAAAGAAAGAAGGAAAAATGGAAGGAGGGAAGTAATCTTAATTTATCATTGAGATGGGGGTCAGAGTGGTCACCATCCCTGCCACCACCCTACCCCCTCACCAGCCCCCTTCAGGCGGCTATCTTCCTCTAAATGTTGTCTTGTTCACAGTTAGGTCACACAGTTTGTTCAGGAGATTACTGAAGCAGAAGCTAGGAAAGAGATCTGGTCATCCCTTAATTACTTATTCTTCATTTCTACTTATTTGATCTACAGAAAGAACTGACAAATTAGGCAAGGTATTGTGTGATTAAAAGATTTGAGAAGTACGCTTGGGCCCAAGATGAATAGAACATGGAGGTGCCTGGTTTAAAAGTTAGTTACTAAAGAGTATTATATATTTTATTGTTATGTATAAATTGTGTGCTATGCATCCTTTATATCAGTAAAATTTATAATTAACTTACAAAAATAAAAAAATAAAAGTTAGTTACTAGTTCCCATTGTGGCTCAGCAGGTTGCAAACCTAATGTGGTCTCCATGAGGACGCAGGTTCGATCCCTAGCCTCGATCAGTGGGTTAAGTATCCCATGTTGCTGCAAGCTGCAGTGTAGGTCGCAGATGCAGCTAGGATCTGGTATTGCCATGGCTGTGGCATAGGCCTGCAGCTGCAGCTATAATTTGACCCCTAGCCTGGGAACTTCCATATGCTGCAGGTGTTGCCCTAAAAAGCAAAAAAAGGAAAAAAAAAATTAGTTACTATATAAATTTGCTGAAGTGACAAGAAAAGGGACCTCCTGCTGGGGTGGTTTCCTGCAGAGAGCTGCTTCAGTCCTGGCTCCCCTTTTCCATGCTCCATCACCAGATCCCAACACTCCACTATACTTGAGCCCTTTGCAGGTTCCACTGTGTCCCAAAGTTTTCAACTTGTATGATTCCTTCATCTTCTAGGAATGGTGCCTCTGTATTTTATTTCAGTTCAACATTTCATTAAGATTAAAAATGTCAACTCCCACTCAGAAAACTCTCACCTTCAAAATCTATCGACTCTTCAATTCTGAAAAGTCTTGTCATAATTCATAAAGGGTGAATTGTCAAAGCCACTTCAATATAAATGTAAAAAATAATAAAGTAAAAACGTGACCTACTGTGTGGAGTAGTCATGTCCTAATCTGCCCTTTTTCCCTGTCTTCCCTCCCTTTAGCAGCACCTATTCTTCCATCACATGCTGTTCTTTTTAGATTACTACTTATTTGTGGGTTCCTGGAAATAGTATGAGGAGGGATTGAGACGGGTTGTCATGACAGTGAGTTCATATAGTCCCAAGCTGAGATTAAAATTTCATCAAATATTTTCTTATTGCTCTGGGTCTTCTCTTTTCAGTATCCAAGTAGCTGTGCCTCTTAGTAATACTTCTTCTGAAAGGCTTTTCATATTGGAACCCTGTGTTGTCACTGCTTACCCTGTTGTTGTCTTCCTGGGCAAGGAGGGTGACATGTCACCGTGATTTCTCCTTTAGCCCCACATCCTGCACTATATTGCTGTGTATGATTTGTCTGTCCCTTGCCTCAGCCATTCCTTCATTTGGCTATTGAATCAAATGCTGTTCAGGACTCTGAAACTTGGAGAATTATTTTTTGCCGAAAATCTGCCAGGGTATATTTATGTCAGGAGTTGGCATCCTCCATTTCAATGTTTTACACACAAACCTTTTTGTGCATTATGATTATTTCCATTTTTCATTGAAAATTGAGGCTCTTTTACAGTATTTAACTTTTTTCTGTTTTAAATTTTTAATATTTGTGTTGTTCCATTTTTGAACTTTTTATTGAAATATTACACACATGCAAAAAAAGGCACAAAGTGTAGAAGTATAGTTTCTGAAAATAAACACCATGTAACCCCACCCATGTCAAGGAACAGAATATCACCAGTACCCCCAGAAACCCCATTTTCTGCCCTCTTCCAGTCCCTAACCCCTTTATGCCTCCCTTCCCCCACTTCTTAAGGGTAACCATTCTGTTTCTTCTAAAACCATCGCGTACTTTGTGCTTGTTTTTGAACATCATGTAAATGGAGTATCACAGTCTGTTCTCCTTGGAATTTGCCTTCTTTGACTCAGCATGTCTGTCAATCATGACATTACACAGAAAAAACTGTTTGCTAATTCTTACTGCTAATATCCCATTATTTGAACAATGTATAATTTGTCCATTTTGCTGTTGAAGTACTTTTGGTTGGTTTCCAGTTTGGAGCTATTTTGAATAGTGCTACTATGAATATCCTCAAGTATGCCTTTTTGTGCACATATGTATGCATTTCTGTCAAGTAAACACCTAGGAATAGAATTGCTGGATTTTAGTGTATACTTGTTTAACTTTCACGAATACTACCAGAAGATTTTCCAAAGAAATCTGACCAATTTATACTTTGATCGGCAGTAGGTGAAATTATAGTCGCTTTATATTCTCAACAGTGCTTGGTATTGCCAGTCTTATAAAGTTCTTTTTTATTTTAATTGTTCTGCTGGTGTGTCTTGGTATTACACAAGACTTTAAGCTGTATTTCCCTTTAATTTGTAACCTCTTCTATGATTCAGTCTTTGCCCATTTTTCTATTAAGTTGTCTTTTTCCTATTAATTTGAGGAGTTCTTGATGTAGTCCAGACCCAAGTCCTTCAGTGGATATATGTATCTTCTTTGATCCTGTAGCTTGCCTTTTCACTTTTTTTTTATTACTCAATGAATTGTATTACATTTATAGTTTATAGTTATACAACCGTCATCACTTTTTCTGTTTTTTTGTTTGTTTGTTTGTTTAACCAAAAAGACCTTAATTTTGTGTAGTCCAATTAGTTGAACTTTTCTTTATGGGTTAACTTTTAGTGGTGGTCTACTTAAGAAATATTTGCCCACCTCAAGGTCATGAATATATTCTTATTTTCTTCTAAAAGCTTTTTAAAAATATCTCCTCTATTTAATGCTACTATGTACAATATTAAGTCTTCAATCTATTTTTTGATCATTTTATTTGCATCTTTAGCTTGTATTTTTCATCCATTTTCACATATATATATATATATACACACACACACTTTCATAAAATATATATAACAAAATTTACCATTTTAACATTGGTACATTTTTAAGTTTACAATTCTGTTGGCCTTAAATTCATTCACACTGTTGTGTAACCATCCCCCCTCAACATTCTCAGAACTTTTCGGTCTCCCCCAACTGAAACTCTATACTCAGTGAACACTAGCTCCACATCATATTCATGTATTTTAAAGAATAATGCTTTTAATACTTTCCACTTTTCTTATAACAAAGTTAATTCTATATCTGCATACAAAAACCCATTTTAAGTTCCTAATTCCAAATGTTTACAGCTCCATAACTTTAAAGTACAAACTGTTAAAAAGAGCAAAGCTTAAATGTTTGAAAATCTTTTATTTTTTGTTCACATATTTTTAATTTATATTACATGATTTTATTTTAGTATTATTATATTGAAACTACATAGAGGAGGCTGAAAAATATTCGTATGCCAATTTGAGGCAATTCTCATGATAAAAAATTAAATAAGTAACTATGAATAATTTCCACAGACTTCTTTTTTCTATTTATAAGTCATGTTATATTGAATAATATTCAAGTAGGTCAAATTTTGGAATTTAAGAGACTTTATAAACTAACTTTAGGTATGCTAGCTGTATTTGAATTGGGCTGTAGATTTTATTCTTGCATAAAATCTGTAACAGTCTATATAATCATTTTAAATTATGATTATGTAAATAATTTGAATATATCTCTAAAAAAGTAGCATTTGCAACCCTTTCCTTTCTGTTAGTGCTAGCAATGCCTTTCACTGGTATTCTTTCTAAAATTCATTCAAATCTGTTATATTAACTTTGTAATATTATATAGATATGAGAAAAGCAAATAAGTAGTACAATAGCATAAGTGCTATTAGAATTTTTCTTTCCCCTTTTTAGATGCTTCCTCTTTGTGTATTTGTTTTCCATGCATGCACTTCCCAATTATTCCTATAATGCGAGGAAATTCAGGGGAAAAAAACCTTCTCCGTAGATTTCTTCTTTCCTGATTACCCCTGTATCCATTCTCTTTCTTTCAAATAGTACCTGCTTGATTTTTTTTTTTTTAATGGCCACACCCACGGCACATGAAAGTTACCATGCCAGGGATCAAATCCAAGCCATAGTTGTGACCTATGCCACAGCTACAGCAATGCCGGATCCTTAACCCACTGTGCTGGATGGGGGATCAAACCAGCAACTCAGCAGTGATCTGAGCCCCTGCAATTGGATTCTTAACCCATTGCACCACAGCAGGAATTCAACACTTGCTTGATTTTAATTTTGTTTTTAAGATGATCATGTTTATCTGGTCAGGAATGACAGCAGATAAACTGTAGAAATGGGGCACAGGAAATAACTCACTCCCTTGCTGTCCTACAATTCCAAATCACCACCTAACCTCATCCCAGTTTGTTCACCATCCACATTGTTCCTTTTTCCTTCCCAGCCCTGGATGTGGCTATCTTGAGCTACTCCACTCTGTTTGAGAACATGCCCTCCATGCTTTTGGGCTATACCTTCTCTGTTCATCTTCTTGTTCCTGCCATCCTCTGCTCCTCATCCCCTTATTATAGTGTGAAAAAATATGACAAGAGGGATAAATATATTGTTGTCTAATGGAGATCAAATGATTCTAATTTGTAAAAGATAGGTAAGTTATCTAATTCTAGCTTGTTGAAAGTTTCTTGAACTTTATATATAACTCGAAGTTTTTCTCAAGACGTCAAAGCTAGAATTTAACTTGCTTTTACCTTCTTCCATGACATTTTATTTATTTCATCATTTGCTAATTTTACAGTTTATAGAAGGCCTTGGTGAATGGTATTAGATATTGCATGTTGGAAATCCCAGTACACAGGCTAATTAAATGTCATCAGGCCTATCATCGTAATTAATATTAGCAGATACCATTTACTGAGACCTCTATATGTGACAGGCACTGTGTACTTAACCCTTAAGGTGTGCTCTGAATCAAGTCACAGTTTTCTTATTTCCAAGGTAAAGAAAGGGGACATCATTAGCATGTGGTCTCATATGTAAAGTATGTAGGGATGGATTGGAACTTGGGTCTTTCTGACTCCAAAATAACTATCTCTTGAGTTCTATGCTTAAAATGTCCCTTAATTGTTCTTAGACAAGAGTATATTTTCCAAAGAAACAAAGAATATTCTGAAATGATTCTGCATCCTGCCCTTGAATAAGTAAGTAGATGAGGAGGGTACGAATATGGTATTAAAAACATGAATGGTGCTTGTCTTCTAAACTTTCATGATTAGCATGTAAGCACCTGTACTCTTGTGTATTTTCCAATGCCCTCTGTTGCATTTTTATAACACTTAACAGGAGTCAGTGTAACACTGTGGTAAGAGGATATGCATTGGGATAAACAGAGCCAGGTTCAAATCCCAGCTTTGATATTTCCCTAATGTTTGCTCTCTCTATGGTTCAAATATCCTTTTCTTTAAAATGCATAAAATAAATGTATTTTGTAGATTGGTGTAAGTACTAAATGTTTCAAAGCTTTTCACAGATTGTCTGGCACAGAGTAATACTAATACCTACAGACATGAAAAATCATGGATGGTATTATACTTCTGATGGTACTGGTACTGGTGATATTGTCATTGATCCTCAGAACAGTACATGTTGATATTAGCATTCCCAGTTAACAGATGAGAAAATAGGTACTCAGGGTACTTAACTGACCCATGTCGCTACCTAAGAGAATAAAGAATTTCTAAATCTTGCATCTAATACAGGTTTTCTACTATACCAGGCAGCTTCCAAAGGTTTAGTATTAGAATGACAAATACATTCAAGATTCAAATTACAGTTCAGTAGATGAAATGTCATTAGTTTATATTTATACATTGCCTTACTCTAAAGGCTCACCTTCTTAACAAAATGCAAATTCAAAGCCTCAAATCCCTTTACTAATCCCTCTCCTAACAGTTGTTCATTTTGATACTTTGGACCTAAGCATAAGGGATAGATTCTTACAGCATTGTCAGGAGCAATGGAAGGCCAGAAAGGACAGAACTTAAACTTTACCCCTGAAATATTTTTAATATAATTGTATTGCTTCCCTGCTGTTTGACAAAAAAAAGAAAAAAGAAAAAAATTTCCAGAAGTAGGAAAGCCTTTGGTGTGAAAAAAAAAGTCAAGTTTTTGTGGACAGATGATGTATTGGTGAAAATATTTCTGCAGAAAAGAGACATAGGTAATATATGTCCAGTGGTCAACTGATGACCTAAAATTTAGGCAGAGACATTTCAAGTCAATCTGAAACTGTTACTGGAGCAGATGCATTACTAATAATCTACAGAATTCTCTAATGTGAGCTGTTATATGAAGGAGTAAATTTTTTAAAGTAGTGGCACTTAAAACTATCTTCAAGGACTAATGGGATTATAGGTTTTAATTATGTAATGTTGAGAAATAT
The DNA here is from genome assembly GCF_016906955.1 of Phacochoerus africanus. NCBI lineage: Eukaryota > Metazoa > Chordata > Mammalia > Artiodactyla > Suidae > Phacochoerus > Phacochoerus africanus. Next base: position 32,495,151 of record NC_062556.1, on the reverse strand, counting down.
ATTCTTTTTTTTTTCTTTTTTTTCATTTTGTCTTTTGAACTTTTAGGTCTGCACCCGCGACATGTAGAGGTTCCCAGGCTAGGGGTCTAATCGGAGCTGTAGCTGCCAGCCTACACCAGAGCCAGAGCTATGCAGGATCCGAACCACGTCTACGACCTACACCACAGCTCACAGCAATGCCAGATCCTTAACCCACTGAACAAGGTCAGGGATCGAACCCGCAACCTCAAGGTTCCTAGTCGGATTCACTTCCGCTGTGCCATGACAGGAACTCCGAGAAATATATTCTCTTGTGTGTATTTCTTTCTTAGTAATCTTAGTATTTGACAGTCTGGCAAATCTGTCTCACTTGGGAGAGCCCTTCCCATCTCCAGCACAGGGGGAGAGAAAGTGTGCTAAAGGAAACAAGTAAGAATTAAGCAACTTAGGTACTGCTTTGGCAAGTCTGGGTCTGGCCCCCTGGGTCTGGCCAGAGCTTAGGGAGACCGCAGTCCCTCTGGAGGCTTCTCTGCTGAGCTCTTCCCACTTCTTTGATGCCACTCCAATGCCCTGGCCCCATTCACCACCCTCTTATTGCTATGCTCCCCTGACTTTGGCCACTTTCCTATTAACATGATCTCAGACTGTTGTCACCATGGGTACCAGTTTTGGTCAGGCAATTCTGTAAATCAGGTAATTTTACATTTTAAATGAAGAAGATAGGTTGTGCACACTTCTGAGGATGGGCAACCAAGCTTGGAAGGTGTTTGAAGGTGAGGATTTATATACGAAGGGAAAGTAAAAGTTATATTTATGAGCAACTACCATATGCCCAGTGTTTTCTTGAACTGGTTAATTCACTGCAAGCTCAAATCAACCTTTTTGAGGTAAATTCATTTTTATAGGTGAGAAAAAGGCAAACTAAGAGAGTAACTTACCCAAGAATCATTTATCTGTTTAGTTGACCTGAGATGCAAATCAAGCTTCGTAAGTACGTAGCTGTTGGGATTTGGAGCTGGTGGAACAGTTACTGTGTTATTCTCTTTTTATATTCATGGCTACTATAACCTCCTTGGTTTGGTGTCTGCTTTATTTACCTGTAGTCCCCATACCTGCATTTTATTCATTTTTCTGTCTTAGTTTAGCATAGAACACATAATTAGCTCTCAATAGGTGATGAGTAAATGATAAATGAACACAAAGAATATAGGCATTGAAATCAGGCTCAACTGACTTAATTCAGTTCGACATGTCCCTTTGTCCTCTTTTGTAAACTGGAATAAAAATGCCAACTTTAGAGGTTCGGGGAACCAACGAAATCATGTATATAAGGGCTTATCAGTACCTTATGTGAAATAGGACCTTAATGTTTCTTCTCTTTCCTTCTACTATCCCCTTATATAAATGCTTTTTGTTGTTATGAACGATCTTTATTTCATTTTTATTGTGCAAGATTTCTGCAAGAATTATTCATTCCCATTTAGATTAGCTTGGTGCCTAGTATAATGACAGATATATCCAGATTTTTGGTTTTGTTTTTGTTTTATTTAAAGGGCCACACCCCAGGTATATGGAAGTTCCCAGACTAGGGGTCAAATCAGAGCTGCAGCTGCTGACCTATGCCACAGCCACAGCAACTTGGGATCTGAGCCACATCTGCAACCTACACCTCAACTCTTGGCAACACCAGATCCTTAACCCACTGAGTGAAGCCAGGGATCGAATCCTCATGGATTCTAGTCAGGTTCATTACTGCTGAGCCACAATAGGAACTCCCATCCATATTTTTTTATTATTTAAATAAAAAGTTGAAAGTTGCATAAAAAGGTGCTACAAATTCTCAAAGTGCTCTCCAAATTCTGCAAATTCAATCAGGATTGTTTTTCCTTCAAATTACTCAGTGTTACTCAACTCCATAAAAAAATGCACTGGTCTTAGTAATAACTTTTTCACAAAAATTTATATAATCATATCTACAAAGTTCAGTCTAATACATGCAATTAATATTCAATGCTTATTGACTGATATTTGCTTATAATATTGCATTTAAATGTTCAGTTCATTTCTATAATGACATTGCTAAATAGTAAAAAAAAAAATCTGGGGGAAATTTTGTTGAAATATTTCTTAAACAATCAATTAAAAACAGGATGCCAGATCTGAAATCTAAAATGAAATGTCATTTTTCTCTGTTCTATATAAAATTATAGCATTTGAATGGAAAATTTTCTCTTTCAAAGTTTTAGTGATGTCTTAGTCATTTACTTTAAAAATCAAATGAAAGAAGGAAAGTTATGTGGTGTTAAATTATGAGATTACTCACATGTAATATTAGAACTTTAAAAATGAACTTTTGGCATTAATCTTGCTTCATAGTTATATTTTTAAAATCTGAAAAGAAAATGAGACCAGATGGACTCAAGAGTAGCCAGCACCTTCGCGTGGTGGAATTGCTATTGATTTATGACAAATGCCAGTGAGAGCAGGCCGGGACTGGTTTGTTGCTGTCAGATGAGAACTGAAAGCAGACAGGTTTTGTTATCAATCACTGGTTGTCGGTGTCAGACAGCAGCGGCTGTTATAATTGATTTGATGGCTCCAAATGACTTGAGCTTTAGTGGCCAGAGCGGATTGTGGCAACTCAGCCATGCAAGACATTGACATGAAGAGGAAGTGACACGAGCCCTCAGAGTCAAAGTCAGATGATTTAGGGGGCGAATTTACTCACCAATTCAATAATTCATAAACTTTAACTTTTGATGTGAGATGATGAGCAAAAAAGAGAAAATTAGGTTTTTGTTCTTAGCTAAATTTATGGTCCTGTTTGTTGGATTAGACTAGCCTTCCATGTTTTTCTTTTTACCCCCAAGACTGTTATTCATAAATAATACACATTATACTTGTTTTAATATAGGATATTATGTAGTAGGTATCATTTCCATTACCAAGCCATTTGATGAGAACATGAGTTTTGATGGGGAGCAAAGAAAGGGAGATCATATGGACCAGATTCCTACCTTCATATATGACCTTGCTTCCTGAATTTGAAGAATATGAATAAGTTGAGTTTTCCTGAATAAGCAACTTTAGGAACTAAACAGTAGAAAGTTTGAATTACTGACTAGATCTGCCTCACTACATAAATGAAAAAAGATTTCTGAATATGTGTATGTATCAATCAGTTGGACAAACATTTAGGGGTGTGTGTGTGTGTGTGTGTGTGTGTGTGTGTGTTGGCAACCTGGTCTCCATGCCAAGGTTTTCTGACATACTTGGATTCTGATCCACGCCAGATGTGGAAAGTGTTTTCTGTCAACAGCGTGCTGACTGGTAGTCACTTCCTGGAGGACTGGGTTGGTTGGGAAAGGCTCAGTTGGGAAGGACATTGTCCTCACCTTATGATGTGATGTCTGAGATGGATCCTGAACAGGGAAGTGATACATTATACACCATAGATTTGTCCTCTCTGGACGGCACCTTCGACCTGTTGAAGTTGGTAGTGGAAAGGGATTGGGGTGAATATTTGTTTAGGGTTTTCTTTTCCTAAGCAAACATATTACAGAAATCTTTAGGCAGAGAAGACTTAAATATAATTAAACACCCATATCTTGGATATCATTCTTCAAATTTTATCTGGAATGAATTTGTCAGAGGTGATATATTTTTCTTTTATAAGGATATCTTCCAGAAACCTCTCAGGATATTTTTGTTTAAAACTTAAGAATAAGATGGTACACCACCCTAGTTAACACAGTACTTTTTCAAAAGTACTCCTTTCATTATTATTTTCTTCTCAGTAGTTATACTAGATTCTGATGTTTTAATTTGAAAATATTTGTGGAAGTTAAATTCTGGTTTTGTTTTGAGAATAAGAAATTGCAAAAAAAAATCTATTTATTTTAAATTTTACTTGGTAATGAACATTTTTTATTCATTAATGTGCTTGTCTATTAGAATTTTTTCTAATAGTCTCCTTTGGATAAAATTGTATCTAACATAGTAATAGTTCTTACTGAGCAATGATATAAGAAAAAAAGGTTAACATCTAAGTGAGTGCCCTGGAAATTACAGACCTAGATATTAAGGGAACTGAGAGATCTTCTATCCCCACTGGCTTTCAGGTTTATCTGACTTTAACCCACACTTAGAAAAACATAATATACCAAGACCTACTATATATATACACACATAAACACCTACCTAAGAACCAGGAAGCAAAAAAATCTCAGTTTTTACCTTTACTTCATTTCAATGTAGTCCATTTTCTTTTCAAGTCCAATCTGTTCTAGTCTTCTGTATTTCATTACAAATAAAGTGGATAACTCTAGCCTTGATGGGTAGAGAAAATAGTATTATAATATTATTCTCTCATTTTATTGATTCAGATACTAAAGCCAAAGTTGAGAAGTAAACTTTGTAAAATAAATTAATAATCATCATCATAATTTAATGCAAACCCCCAGGGTCTCCTTTAAGACATAAGAGAAATAAAGCTCCAGGCCTTCAAGTAATTTATGGACTTAAATATAAACAGGACAAATACAATTACATATATCATTAATAATCAACCTTCTTAATACCAGCTTGTAACAAATATAATTACAAAGAAATACCTAGATTATACTAATAAGAAGATTATGGATAGATTTAAAAAACCTTTATAAAAAATATTTGGGAGTTCCTGTTGTGGCACAGTGGAAACGTATCCTACTAGGAACCATGAGGTTGCGGGTTCGATCCCTGGCCTCGCTCAGTGGGTTAAGGATCCGGCGTTGCCATGAGCTGTGATGTAGGTCGCAGATGCAGCTTAGAACTCTTGTTGCTGTGGCTGTGGTATAGGCCAGTGGCTGTAGCTACAATTTGGCCCTAGCCTGGGAACCTCCATATGCCACGGGTGCAGCCCTGAAAAGACAAAAGACCAAAAAATATACATATATATATATATATGTATTATTTGAACTCAACTTTGAAGGAATGGAGAAAGGTAAATTTATTTCATTTTTTTCAGAAAAGGACCTTTTAGGGAAGGTGTTTTAATAACATTCTGTACAAATAAAGAGAACATGACAAATCAAATTTTATGATACAAAGAAGGTCAAAGTTGGAGATTGTTAACTCACTGTTGTTCTGAATTACTCCCTATAAAGATTCAGTGTAGTTTAGCACAGTGGATCAGTTCTCATAATAATAGGCTTTCAAATACTTTAGTGACGAAGACACCAAGATTCTGACAGATGATCAGTAAAGATCCTCTAAATGCTGAGTCTTCAAATTCACGTGAAACCAGCAGAAAATAAGTGATAAATCTTTCTAAATTTAGGTACAAACATTTTCATTTCAGCTATGAAATGCTAAACAACCTGACATTTTGGTTCTTGCTGTTTTCCTGGGTTTTTTTTAATTATTGAACTATAGATAACAAGCAGTGTTGTATGATCTTCAAATATGGCAATTATGTCTTTTACGTTGATTTACTAGCTCATTCTCTTTCTAAGCTTTTTAACTGTGATGATCCGTATAATTACAGAGCTGCCGCACTCGTGAGAAGGCACAATTTGCAGGTCACAAGTGTCACAGAGAAGTAGGTATGGTGGCTGTCTAATTAGATTGCTTAATATTTATCAGAATGGCACTCTCTTTTGCTGTTGTGCTTTGCTTGTCTCAGTGTTCCAAATATTCTTTTTTAATATAATTATACAATTGGATGTTCTTTTGAACTTCATGAGACATTAATCAGAGTTAAACATAGAAGCTTGAGATTGTTGTTGGACAAAATCTACAGTTTCTTCATCAGCGTTTTGTAGCTTAATGCTGAGAATTCACTCAGTAGATTGATGTTCGTTGTGTAGCTCCCAGTAGCGTCTGTTGTTGGTGCTGAGGTTCTGGTTATTTTTGCCATTATGGACCTTTTCTTATAGCAGCACTTTGCCTAGGTGGAACTTTTAAAGTCCACACCTTGTCAGGAAACCTGGTGCTTCTTTTCTTCATCAGATGAAAGTTTTTCAACTTATTCCACCAAGTGCATTATTGTGCCCACTGAGTATCACTGATAATTACTCAGGTCATTCAGAGATTTCAGCTCCCTGGAGCTAAGAGCAGTTCATAGGCACAGTCTACTCTCCTCTCAAAACATTTGACCTCTTACAGCCCTTTGAACTCTTCCTACTTCTTGCAATAGATCCTGACTTTGTGGAATGCTGTTCCTTATAGTGCCCTATGTATAGGTTTCTACACTTGATACAGATGGAGGAAAATTCATCTAGATAAGTGTATTGGCTTCTTTTCATTCAGCATCAATACTTCTCTGCGTATTAAATTAGTAAAAAAAATATACCTTATTATATTCACCAAGTTTTATATTACTTCATGTCATATACATTTTCCATTTGTATTATCCTAATTAACTAATGTTTATACATATTCAACATGTCCCAGTGAACCCTACTTATATTTATTTTCTAATTAACTTTTAGTAAGTAATACATTCTTATGGTATAAAACTGAAAATTTATAAAAATTTCACTCCCATCCCTGTTCCTTATACACAGTTTCTTTTCAGAGTCAACCAACATTACCAGCATCTTTTCTATCTTTTATTTTTTACATATCATATCTCTTTATATCCATTTTTGTTTGTTTGTTTGTTGTTTTGTTTTGTTTTGCTTCCTGCAGCAGTGGAAGTTCCCAAGCTAGGGGTCATATCAGAGCTACAGCTGCCAGCCTATGCCACAGCTATGGCAACACGGGATCCAAGCCACATCTGCGATCTACACCACAGCTCACAGCAATGCCGGATCCCTGACCCACTGAGTGAGGCCAAGGATTGAACCTGCTTCCTCGTGGCTACTAGTCGGGTTCATTTCCGCTGTGCGACTATGGAATCTCCCTTTGTATCCCTTTTATATCCATTTTTATTGTATTATTTGGTCTTTTCCCTACTTTTTTTTAGGAATTCTTTATGTATTAGTTCATAAAGATATGAGTTAACATTAAGTCATTTTCAATAAAATTATCAACAGAATATCTTTTAGAAATAGATAAGCTAATTCTAAAATTCAAATGGAAAAACAAAGAAGCAAAAAATTTAAAAAACTGCTTTAAAAAAAGATAGAGTGACCAGTGTGATATTATAACACAAACCACAAACGAGAAACTAAGACAGTATATTTCAACTCACAAAGGACTAATTTCTCTTTTTTCTTTTTGATGCCCAAGTTGTCAGGGTTGTCCAGTAAGAGCCCTCTTCAAGTGTATTTCCTTTTAGCACTACCCTAGACTTTTTTAATGTGTTCTTACATTTTTGCAACAAGATGTTCCCTGCTCATTTTGACTATTTTTTTCCCCTGCTGTAGAACTCGGAATCAATTACTCTCTACAACATTCATTTTCTTTAATGGAGAAGACTCCTAGAGACCAAAATGTGGACATTAGGGCTGCACATCAAATTCTGTACAGCTGGCCCTCTATATCCACGGATTCATCCAAATTCCAGAAAGAAAATATTTTTAAAATTCCAGAAAGTTCCAAAAAAACAAATCTTGAATTTACAGCCCTCTGGCAACTACTTATACGGTATTTACATTGCCTTTACAACAATTTGCATAGAATTTACATTGGTTCAAATGTTTTCAGTAATCTAGAGATGGTCTAAAGTATATGGAGGATGTTCCAGGATTACATTATTTTCAAATACTATGCCATTTTATAGAAGGGGCTCGAGCATCCATGGATTTTGGTTCCTGGAACCAAACCCCCATGGATACCAAGGCACAACTATATATGGTAGTGGCCTGGCTGCATAAGACCATAACTCAGCCACTTTAATAATAGACTAGACAAGAAATTCCTTTTCTAAGTTCCTAAGTTCGGTGACTTATTTTCTCTACATCACATCTTCCTAATGATAGAAATGACAACACATTTATATAGTTCTTCCTATAGCTAGACAGTGTTTTGCCCTTACATGTAGTAATTCATTCCATCATCACAAAAAGACTGTAAGGCATAGATATTTATATAAGAGGAACATAAGGCACAGAAAGTTGCTGACTAACATGCTCAAGGCTAAATAACTAATAAATTACCTAGGTGAGTTCGAATCCATGCATTTGTCCATAACCTTTACTTGAGAAAAAATGGATGGATGAGGATAAGGACTCATAGGAAAGAGTTTCCCAATTCCCTGGTTTATTTCAGGCAGACATTTGGGAAAAGGCTGATTGTGTATCAGCCCAGACACGTTTTCATAGCGCTCTCACCTGAATATCAAATAAGTGTTACCATGTTTTATGTGACCTCAAGGATACAGGACCTAATTATTATCCTAGTTTCCTCCACAACAACCTGTACTCTGAAGGATTTGACCACCTAGCTGTTGCTAGGGAAAATAAACACCCCTTTGTTCCTGCAGGTCACACTGACCTTGCAAGAAATCCACAGAGGTTTGCTTTGTTTTTGAAGAGGCTTCTTTAGATTGAATTAATTCACTGCCTCCATTGAGAGACATGGTAAAGAATAAAACATTTAATATGAAAAAGAGACTCTATTTCTTTGAAGGTCTTCAATCTTTTTATAGAAAAGATAATTTGTATGAGATGCCTTTATCAACTGAGTACATTTTATTACCATCATTGATTTCCAGCCTGTAGTCTCTAATACATTCACTGGGAGCTCTTAGCCAACAGTCTGATTCACTATTATTTTTGATGTGTTTGTATTTACTTCTTTGTACCTAAGGCTACTTTTATTATTATCATTATCATCATTTTTATATTGAAGTTTAATACCCACTTGCCTGTCTTTCTCAAATGTCTAGTAAGGACAGTTAACTACCAGTTGGACACTGAAATCCTGAGACAGGAAAACTCCGAAAGATCAACCTTCTTACATGTGAGGGGCCATGAGGTCAGCTATGTAGAGAGTCTCGCACTAGATCTGTGAGTCAGTGCAATTGGAAGGAATATGTAAAGGTTTGGGGGATTCTTTAATTGGTTAACTGGACCAGGAGGCTCAGTTATCTTGTGAGGCTCTAAAACAGGTATCAGGGTCTATACACACAGTACAGAACCCAGTGATGAAAAGGTCAGAGAAATAAGAGCAAGCATACAGACCCCACCACTACCTGGGGCTGATGGTTACCCTATCCCAAGTCATTATGTTTAGGTTAGCTAGTTCTTTCCGTAAACAACATATTCACAAATTCGGAGCCATTTGATTCATTGTTTCCTGTCTTATTGTAGATGCATACTACAGAAAACTTCAGTTACAGATAAAGAATGACATGTGTATATACATAAATAGGTCCATACAAACACATACACACACATCTGTTCTTTATATAGAGGTGGAAATCACTGGTTTTATACAAAATTCTTTCTATAAATTTGGTTACATGAAATTTGTAACAATAGACCTTTCTCCAAAGAAGACAGATGACCAAAAAGCACATGAAGAGATGTTCAACATCACCAATTATTAGAGAAAATACAAATCAAAACTCTAATGGCTACCATCAAAAAGTCTACGAACAATAAATGCCGGAGAGGGTGTGGAGAAAAGGGAACCCTCCTACACCATTGGTGGGAACCTAAATTGGTACAATCACTATGGAGAACAGTATGGAGTTTACTTTTTTAAAAATAAAAATTTATTATGATTGACTTACAATGTTCTGTCAGTTTCTGCCGTACAGCAAAGTGACCCAGTCATTCATATATATACATTCTTTTTCTCACACTATCTGGAGGTTCCTTAAAAAACTAAATATACAACTTCCCTATGACCCAGCAATCCCACTCCTGGGTGTATATCTGGAGAAAACTCTTAATTCAAAAAGTTACAAGTTCCCACCGTGGCACAATGGAATCAGCAGTGTCTCTAGAGCACTGGAACACCGCCTGGCACAGTGGGTTAAGGATCCAGTGTTGCCATAGCTGCAGTGTAGGTCACAACTGATCTTAGATCTGATCCTGGCCCAGGAACTCCATATGCCATGGACGGGCCAAAAAATAAATAAATAAAAGTATATGCACCCCAATATTCATTGCTGCACTATTTACAATAGCCAAGACATGGAAACAACCTAAATGTGTATTGACAGGGGATTGAATAAAGAAGTTATGGTACATAAATACAATGGGCTCTTACTCCACCATAAAAAAAGTATGAAATAATGCCATTTGCAGTAAAAGGAATGGACGCAGAGATTATCATATTAAGTGAAGCAAGCCAGGCAGAGAAAGACAAATATCATATGCTATCACATATGTGGGAATCTAATTTTTAAAAAATGATACAAAAGTACTTGTTTGTAGGACAGAAACAGACTCAAAGATTTTGAGATCAAATTTAGGGTTACCAAAGGGGAAACTGAAGGAGGGGAGGGATAAATTGGGAGAATGAGGTTGGCACATGCACATTACTATATATAGGGTAGATACCTAACAGGGACCTACTCTGTAGCACAGGGAGGTCTAGTCAATGTTCTGTAATAATCTATATGGGAAAAAATAATAGATAAATGTATGTGTATAACTGATTGACTTTGCTCTCAACCTAAAGCTAATACAGCATTATAAATCAACTACACACTAATAAAAATTGTTTAAAAAGAAAGAACTAATACATGTAAATCCATAAATTTAATTCTAGAATACTACGCTTTTAAAGTGCAGTTATAATTTATGTAATAGAAAAGACTTTGCAATCTGTTAAATATGGCAGCTACATTTTCAAAAGAAAGACCTCCTCACCAAGTTAATAACAATGAGGTTTGAGTTTTAATAAGTAATTATAGACTTTTAGCAGAGATTGGTCAGCAAAGCATATGATGCTATTTTTTTTCTGTCTTTTACCTTTGTAAGAAGGCATTTTTCTTAAGTTGCTTTCTGCCATTTAAAATGGTAGTGTTCGTGTTCTAGCAATAATTGTAGAGGTTTGAGTTATTATAAACTTTGAATATCAATTCCTCCCCTTCTGTGACAGTTCTACCACTAGGGAAGTCAGGCTTGCAAGGTCTAATTACTGCAGCGTTTTGATTATCCCCAGCTACAATATTGGCAGGAATTTAAGCCATGGTAGAACTCATTGGTGACACTGTTGTAACTAAAAAGCACAGAATCTGTTTTCAAGCTTGTTCAGGATGAAAAAAAGTATTGGATGATGTCAGATAGTCTTGCTGTAAGTTCAGAAGTGCCTTGGATGATTCCAATATGAAATGCTAATTATTTGCAATAGGATGTAAATAAGGTGGCACCAAGTCTTATTTGCAGTGACTAATGAAAGCTGTTGTACTGTAATCAGTGAGATACAGAGCAACAGGGCAATTCATTAGGAAAACCATAGTTGACAAGCAGTTAATGCATGCCAGTCTGGACCTTTCCTCTTGCTTCTGTTTGCTTCTATTATTTCTTCTCGTTGATAATAATAAGCCCCATATGGAAAACATATAACAAGGATAAGAAGAAACTAGCAGCTGAATTTTTCCAAGCTATGCCGAATATCTGCAGGCTGTAAGTCTTCTTTAGCTTTTCTTTGCCTCTGAAAAACAACTGCCATATTAGGCTGATTGAAAATACAGCAATTTTCTAGTCAGCACATTGCTAGTCTGAGAATTTTTCATGTTTTCTCTCCAGACTTGAACAAAACTTAACTATGCTGCAAATTATTTTATTTTCCATATATGTATATATTACATTTCAAAGTTTAAACACATTTTCACTTCTCATACTTTAGCCACAGAACAGTTTTAACAAATAAAACCAGGAAATTTCTTGATATACTGCTCTTTCCCCTGTGTTATTCAACACATGCCTTGATAAATAAAAGGTGAAACTCTAGAGTAGCTTTTCTGCTCTAGGTTGTACATTCATCAGAGCAACAATATAGTAGTATAGGATACTACCCTGTTTTCAAACTTGTATAGCTAAATTTCTAACTTAGGTAACTATTAAAGCAAACAAAATAATTTTATTTTATTCCCCACAGATGGAATAATTAGGAAGATGATTTCTGTTATGTATGATTTTTAGAACTGTCTCTTTCACTGACTATCCCTGACTACCATAAAGGAAAGCCAGCTCCTTTGATTCCATCTTTTTTTTATAGTCCCTCTCTTTTTAAAAAAGAATTTAAGGTATCTTGTCTATTTAAAGGATGAAGGAATAAATGAAAAGTCAGTACTCTGATTTATTTCTGAGCTCCCTGACAGCCCGGGGGGAGAAGGAAGCAGAACTGGTTGTACAGTGCCAAAACTTAGGATGCCTCCTCTGGACAAGAGCAAATTTGAATCTAGGCTCAAGGAAACAAAGCCCGGGAAACACCCTGTCTGAGGCCAATTGAGAGTTTAATTTACTCTTTATTCCCCATTATTTAAAATGCCACGAAGGGAGTTCCTGTCATGGCTCAACAGAAACGAATCTGACTAGCATCCATGAGGATTGCAGGTTCAATTCTTGACCTTGCTCAGTGGGTTAAGGATCTGGCCTTGCCGTGAGCTGTGGTGTAGGCCAGCAGCTACAGCCCTGATTCGACCCCTTGCTGGGGAACCTCCATATGCCACTGGTGCGGCCCTAAAAAGACATACATACATACATACATACATAAATAACCGTGAATTACCCATACTCAGCTTTTTCCTTCTCTCTTGAGTGGCTGAAATCTATTAGACCATCTCCAGCCCCTAAGCTGCTGTCGAATAAGATCACTCTGCTGTGGTAGTGCCTGCAAAGGTCTTTTCCATAACTAGGATTACCACACACAACACAGATGGTCAGTTAAATTTGAATTCCAGTAAACAATGAATACTTTTTTTAATATCAGTATGTCCCATTAATATTTTAAAAATACAGATATATCCCAAATATTCCATGGGACAAACTGGTATTTTAAAAATTATTCACTGTTTATCTAAAACAATTGTTAATCTGAAATTCAATTTTTTCTCTTTTAACCTTTGTCGAGATCTTGTTGGCAATAGAAAGCCCCGGCTAGGACAATGCTGGATCTTTAACCCACTGTGCTGGCCTGGGGATCAAACCTGCATCTCTGTAGCAACCCAAACTGCTTCAGTCCGATTCTTTTTTTTTTTTTTTTCTTCCTTTTCCTTAAGGCCTCACCTGCAGCATATGGGCGTTCCCAGCTTCTAGCCTACATCACAGCCACAGCAGTGTGGGATCCAAGCCAGATCTGCAATCTACACCACAGATCACAGCAACAGCGGATCCTTAAGCCACTGAGCAAGGCCAGGGATCAAAGCCTCATCCTTGTGGACACTAGTTGGATTCGTTTCATCTGTGCCACAACAGGAACTCCATGCAGTCAGATTCTTAACCCACTACTCCACAGTGGGAACTCCAACAAAGGATCTTTAGACCATATATAATAAGCAAACCAGAAAGGAAACTTTTATCAAGAGACCTATTTCAAGTGCATTATGGATTGGCAAGAAAAGAATACACATGCACACAGAATATAGTTAAATTAAGTTTCCATTTAAAATTGCCAGAGAGCTAACATCTTATGGGAAGTTGGATGGCTGCCTGGTGGGAGTGGATTAGTGTATTTTAGAACCCCACTCTCTCTAGCAACCAATAGGGGCCAGCAGCTTTCAGAACACTGCCCAGAAAGTAGGGTCTCACTGACTCTGAAAAGCATAGTTCTTACTGTGCTGACTATTCTTTTATTCTTAGGGTTTCAAATCTTGGATATTATTCTGGAAGTACTTACACTAACAGTCTGCACACTCATCCTTGAACTCATGTCAGTGTCACCAAGAACACATCTTTATTCTCAGTACAGAAGAGCAGAGGAGTCTGAACATTCCTCCGGAGTGCCCTCTTCCCTATAGACTTTAAGCCTTGCATGCATGTTCTTCTCCACTACAAATTGGAATCTATTTCTTGGTATGTATGTGCTGGCATGTATTTAGATCAGGGTTAAGCTGCAGAGACCAGAATCCAGTCTATGCAGAAAACTTTCTATAATACCATATTGAGTGGATTGAAGCATCATTAGGAGAAATGAAGAAACAATCTAGATTTAGCTTTTATGAATAATATCCAAAGCCACTGGCCATCAAGGCAATTGCTTCCTACTCTGTGGGACAGAACTACCTGCTGAATCGGGAAGCTGCTGTTTGAGCTGCTGACTGCAGAAACTCACTGCACCTCCTGACACAAAGTTCCTGTGATCAGGGAGCTATCACCTTTACTGCCCACTTGCCCTCTGGGTCTACACCAACACAGCAAATGTCCATCTTCCTGCCTTTCAGCACCCACAAAACTAGTGACCAGATATTGTGAACTCGCTGATAACATAAGAGAAAGCCAAATGCTTCCAAAACCATAGTTGTGAGCAAAACTTTTAAAAACACAGCCTCTCCTTTACTCCCAACTTTGTAACCTAGAGCATTTTGGAAACTGGCCAAACCAAATCACATCCAGACTGCAAGAGGATCCAGACTGCAAGAGGATTAGCTTTCCAGCCAATACAGTGTGGAAAGGCACTCTAGTGGGTGGTAAAATGGATGCTGACTCTGAGTTCTCTCCATAACTGGGATATGTAACCTTGTTTACAAGAAACAGTCACATCTTAGTAATTAACCTGCCCCCTACAAAAGGGAAAAATCAATAAAGGCCATGTCATAAAGCTCTCAGACACTTTTTGGAAAACACTTCTGAGGACCTTCAGTAAGTTAGATCATTATTATTTCCATCTATAAAGTCACATACAGATTCTTGAACAGTGGCAAGGTTTTTTTCTCCCAGCCTTGAATTCCTAAGGGCTTTTAACCACAGAATCTTTGACAGGGATAATGAGATGTCTTAAGGACAATGTTTTGACAACAGTTTCATGTCAGATGTAAAAGCTTCTTTATACTGTTGTATCTTTATTCAGAAGTGTTTGTCTTGCTTTTGTTGTCAAGTGAAACCTGACTCCTGAGAGGACAGGAGCTGCCAGCACCACTCTGGCCATTCCGTTGACCTGTGCTCAGAAATTGGTTTCAGAACTAATCTACCTTGATTGGTTCTGCTTTGATTCCTCTAGACATAAGCGAGTAGGCTAATGGGACTGGGAATTCCTTCCCTTTTCACCTACTGTTATTGGCTGGATTGAGGCCAAGTGAGACATACTCAAATCCACCCAAGTTTTCTTTTGTTTATGGTACAGCCTTCTTTTACTTGTCATTACCATTATTTTTCAAATGGACCCAGAGTGAAAAATTCATAAGGCAATGATGAGAGGCAAATAGAGAAGAATTAGTGATAGTCCAGAAATACTTAAAGGGCTATTTAAAGGGCCATTTTCCTCTGGGGATTTTCGTTTTGTAGAAAATAGAGAAACCCACATCATTAGTTCACCTACCTCTTAGAGAGTTGTGGGATTGTTGACAAATAACTTTAAAAGAAATATGGATTAACAACTTGAGTACTGAGGTATGGTTCCTCCTTTTACATTATGTGAGGAACCATTGTTGTATAAAAATCACAGTGGAATAAGTGCAATAAAAATCATCTTTATTTATCAAAATAACATTTATTACCAAGACATGAAAAATGAAACTGACAAAGTAAGTTGCACATTCTTATCAATCTTTTGCAAGTTTCATGGATTTATTCAGTAAAAAAGCCTTACTTGCAAATTCCATTTGAGCTTTTCTAATCAAATTTTCATATAAGTTGGTTATAATTGTTAACAATCCCTTTGGGGAAGATGGGTGATTTTTTTTTCACTAGAACAACAAAAAAAGTTGTGTTATAGTATAAATGTAAAATATAAATCAAAATTTTTGACTTATATAATGTTTAGAGAGTTATTTGTGGCATTTTTCAGTATGAAAATTCAGCCAAGTATACATTTAGTAAGTTGCATTCTTTCTTATTGCTTTAATAGGATAAAAATCTTGGGGAAATAAAAATCATGGGAATTAGGGTGAAGTTCCTTTAATGCTTCCTTCATAGCAACTCCATCCCCCAGCCCACATAAATACTTCTTAAACTTTCACATGGGATTGTTGCACATGCTAGTCAGTCCATGAAAATGAGTTATTGGGGCAGATAAATGGGTTATAATGTTTGCTTACCAGCTTAATGTTTGTTTAACTAGTTTACTACCAATAACTATGTTCTACTAAGCTTTGAAAATTCTAATCTTTTTCCTCTGTGTTTGCCTAAAGTCTTCCTCATAGTTCAAGGTTTATAGATAAATGTCAGGCATATACGGAGAAGAGCACTTGCAGTGGTGATATATCTTAGGGCATTTTTTTCATTCAACCAGCATTTCTGAGCACCTACCACTTACAGAACCTGTGACTAGTTGCCCTTGTTACTAAGGTGAGACAGTGTTTCCTCTGCTAATGGACTTCCACGTTTCTCAGAAGAAACCTTGAGGGTTTATATTACATTGCCCACATTTATTAAAATGAATCAGTTATTTCCAGAATTTTATAAACTTTTTTCACAGAATAAACACGTGTTTTCATTAGTTTGTAATATTTCAAAATATTTTATATTTTTAGAATTTATGTTTTAATTAATTTTATTTTTGTTTGTTTGTTTTTTTGTCTTTTTGCCATTTATTGGGCTGCTCCTGCAGCATATGGAGGTTCCCAGGCTGAGGGTCAAATCGGAGCTGTAGCTGCCAGCCTACGCCAGAGCCACAGCAACGCGGGATCCGAGCTGTGTCTGCACCCTACACCACAGCTCACGGCAACGCCGGATCCTTAACCCACTGAGCAAGGCCAGGGAGCGAACCCTCAACCTTATGGTTCCTAGTTAGATTCATTAACCACTGAGCCATGATGGGAACTCTTGTTTTAATTAATTTTAGTTTAATTTTGAGTAATACATTCCCACGGTTCAAACTGAGAATTTCAAAAGAAAATACAGCAGACAGTCCCTCTTCCCCTTGTCCCCCAACCAGCCAGTTTCCCCCTCCCCGGAAAAAAAAAAAAATGCATTTTGGTTTAGATTAGTTTCAAATGCATATCAGAGAAAACTCAAATATCACTGATTTAAATACTTACAGAGAAATTCAAAGGTGTCAGTCTGATGCTCAGATAGAAGTCCCACAGTGTCATCGGAGACTTGGGCTCCTATCTTTTTGTTTGTTTATAGCTTTATAACTTTACTTGACAATCAGTGGCTCACTCTCATACTTGAATGCAGATTTTGGAAAGTGGTGACAGGAACATCCATAACCAGCAAATAGAGTCTTCTTGGTGAGTCTTCATCCTTGTTACATGTTCTGAACAACCACACACGGATAGTGTAGGGCATTCCTATTCCTTTGGCCTAAACAGGTTTGTTGAGCCTGGTGTCAGTGTACACATCTGGAGTTCCCATCTCCTTCACCGAGGACTTCCAGTTTCCTTGAGTGTCTGAAGGGCAGGTGTCTTTAAGCCCACTCCATGGATGTGCTTTGAATGCTACTGGTGTATCTTCTGGTCACCACCTTATGGATGGCAGTCCTTCTTGCCACCCTTCTTTGCAGGAGCTATTCTTCTAGCCCCAAGTTGGAGAGAATGAGGAGATGGGATTATCTCCTTCTGTCTCTGTGCTTACCATCTTTATCCTTTAGCATCTCTAAGCTGCCTCCAGGTCCAGACTGGTTACTGGAATGCTGTCTGTCATTTCTATATTCTAGCAAGAAGAAAGTCAAGAAGAGCTGAAAATCATGGCTCTATAAAGAGCTGTCCCCAACATCAAGAAGAAAAGATGTAGAGAGACATTTAGATCACAGGGGACTCATGAAAGCAATGCCTGTAGTAGATAAGCCATGCACAGCATGAAACTATTCCCAGAAACGGAATGTCACAGGGACAGGAGAGGCCAAAGCAGCTTCACATCTTTCACTATTTCACTTGTTTTGTTGTTTAGGGCTAACCTATATGTATAATAGCTTATTAATCCATTCTTCATTAAATTATAGTGTCTTATTTGCAAATGGAAATTTTACCTAGAAATGTGACCTAGAACTGATACTAAACGCTGTATTTGATAGACAGCTTCCCTGAGTAAGAATACAGTTCCTTATCCATTCTGCAGTTCAGCCCAGATTACACAAGTACATGTGTCCCATTTCACTAATACACTGTTTTTCGAGTAGGACATTTTATGGCTTAATTTCGAGGGGAAAAAAATATTCTGGAAGGAAGGCATTATAAGGGGTGTCATAGAAAAAGAACAGCCTACTATTTTTTGTACTAAAGAGGGTTTTTAAGGAAAAAATATGTTTTTTATCAGAGGCAGGCCTGGGCTAACTCTCAGGGAATGAGATGTACTATCAGTGGGTGTCATGGTAGACTTATTTCAGATTTGGATTCTGAATATACTTTCTATAAATTGTCGAGAAAGTTGAGGGGGAGCCTTTTTTGAGATGACACTGTCATTAAGGTATGTGAGCATGAAGCATCTATTATTTCTCACAGAAGCCATAATAAAATATATGGAAAACTATAATCTCTTTCAGACGTGTTGAGTTATAATGAACATGTAAAAGATGTCTAAAGTGTACATGATGGTGTGACATACATAACACATCAGGCCAGAATTGCCCCCCTGAGTTAATTCATACATTCATCACTCACATATTTACCCTTTTTTTTTTTTTTTGGCAAGCACATTTAAGATTTAGTTTCTTAGCAAATTTTGATTATACAATGTAGTGTTATCAACTATAGTCACTATGTTATACATTTAGATCCACTGGCCTATTCAATCTTATTACTAAACTTTTGTGCCCTTTTACCCACCTTTCCCTGTATCCCCCACCCCCACCTCCCATTTCTGGAACCATTTTTCTATTCTTGGTTTCTGTGAGTTTGATTTTTTTTTTTTTTTAGATTCTTTCCACAGATAAGTGATACCATGTATTTTCTTCTCTGTCTAGCTTTTTCACTTAGCGGGACACCCTCCAGATTCATCCATGTTGTCACAAATGTCAGGATTTTCTTATTTTTAAGGCCGAATAATATTCCATTACATATTATATACATATATGTGTATATACATATGTGTGTATAATGTGTGTGTGTGTGAATGCGTGTGTGTGTGTATAATGTGTGTATGTGTGTGTGTGTGTATAATGTGTGTGTGTGTGTATAAACACCACATTTTCTTGATCCATTCATTTGTTGATGGACATTTAGGTTGTTCCCTTACCTTACCTTGGCTATTGGGAATAGTGGTTTTGTTTCCTCTCAAATCTTTTTGATAATTAAAAACCAAATCAAAGAGTTACTATATTGGACTATAATCTACCAAAAGGACTTAACAAATAATAATTACTTTTTAAAAAAATATATTACTTTCTTCTGCGTTTCTAAATATTTCACTTTCAAAAATGGGCTCAATTTCACAGACTGTTTAGCACAGGCATTGCTATAAATATTTATTTTTAAGGGATATTATTAGGAGACAGTGACCATCTGACTTTTGGAAACTTGCTGGTAGTGATTTCCTTGCTACCTGATATCATCTTAACAGGCTCATCACATTAAGCTAATTCATTAAGCACTTCACATTCAGCAGCTGTGAATAGGATTAGGTAGTCTGTTTTATTTAGGCCAGGAACACTTTGGTGTTTATAATTTATAATGTTTTTCCCTGAATAAAAAACTATGAGTGTTTCTGAAAATTTGGATGGATTGTCAAGTGCTAAACAGATCTGATTTTCTTTTTGAGCTATTCAGAGATAGCCTTTAGAACAAGAAGAATTTAGCTTTGTAATTACAAGGCCTTACCACAGTATCTTCTCTAAAGAAGAAGACCTCATTAGGGTGGTTTATGTTCAGTGATACTCTTTTTAAAGGTAGGAAAGTTGAGGGTAAGTTTTTCCTCACCACAGGCAACATGGTGTCAAGAAGGTGACCAGCAGCATAACCTTGACCCTTAAGCCTGTTTCCTCACTGTAAACCTGAAATAACAATTCCAAACATAAAAGCGTGTTATGAATCTGAAAATGAATACATAAAGGACTTGGTTAGTGCCTGGTATATGCCAGTTTAGTGATTATTGATTTTTCTTCCTTTCCAATGTCAGATTTCCCTGTTCTGGTTTAGTGATCTCTGTAGAGATGATTAAAGATAAAAAGTTCAATACAATTAGTGCCATATAGGACTGTCCACCTTAATAATTGTCATTTTCGTAGTTCCCTTAGCAGCTCAGCAGGTTAAGAACCCAGTGTTGTCTCTGTGAGGATGCGGGTTCAATCCCTGGCCTTGTTTTGGTGGCTTAGGACCTGGCGTTACCACAAGTTACGGTGTAGGTCACAGATGTGGCTTGGATCCTGCGTTACTGTGGCTGTGGGCTAGGCCAGCAGCTGCAGCTCTGATTGGATCCCTAGCCTAGGAACTTCCACATGCTGCAGGTACAGCCATAAAAAGAAAAAAAAATAGTAATAGTTGTCATTATTTTTTAACATTTGGAGTTCTGAGTCTAGTACTTTGGGATATTTATCCTCCTGTACTTACAACTCAATGGTGGTGATATTGAGATGGATTTTTGATTGTGTGGTAAAGTCACCAGAGTTTCTCTGGTATAGGTAACTGAAAACATAGTATAATCATTACAGGTTTGGGGTTTTTTTGTTTTTAGTTTTATAAGTAGAATATTTTCATTGTATAGTATTCATTCATAATCTAGTAGTTGGTGCATGGCCAAAAAATAATATTTCTCCCAAAAGGTCTGCATGAGTAGTCAGACTGTATACTTGGCCTTGGTGGGATCAGGAGTAGGCTGTTGGGTGACAAATTAATGCAGGACTTGGAAGTAGATGAAGCAACGGAGACCACAGGTTCCTGCCACCATGGATCACTGGGTGTCACTGAAGGTGATGGGTTGACAGATGGCGACCCTCTGTGCAGACTGTAAAGTAGGCCCCTGAGAAAACACTTAAAAATAGTGTTTATAGCTTAAATCAATGCATATAGATTAAAATTGAAAATTTAACAATTTAAGAATTTTTAATTGTTTCATAAACTCAGAGTAGTTCTAAACGTTTTTTTTTTTTTTTTCTAAAATGATACTAGCCCTTGTTGGTCCTATATTTTCATTGCTATTTAAAATCTCATCCTGCTGAGTAGCATTGAGAACTATGTCTAGATACACATGTTGTAACAGAACAAAGGGTGGGGGAAAAAAAATGTAATGTATACATGTAAGGATAACTTGATCCCCTTGCTGTACAGTGGGAAAATTAAAAAAAAATTAAAAAAAAAAAAGTCAACCCTCCTGGACTGTAACATTGCTTAGCCTTTGAATATATTTGGTCAGGGTTTTGAAGATATTATATACATGTTTGATATGTACTATTCTGTGTTTCTAGGCACATTTTGTGAGAGTTAGTCCAGTGTAGAGAATTTTTTAAAAATGAAATGAAAATGTTTTTGATTATGATTATCTTTTGTTTTTCTAATAGATGCACTTGTCCTTATAGTCACAATCATTGTAAAAGAGAGATTATGCATAAGGTGAAAGAGTCAAGTAGTCCTGTGTCGGTAGATAGTTCATCTCATTTAAATCAGATTCAGTGAATGAACATATCTTATAATAATTCTATCAGACCTACTTGTTTTATGTGTTAAGAACATAACTGAGGAAATACGATGTCAAAGACCAGGTTTCAAATTCAGCCTCAGCACTTGTAGTGTGACCTTATTTAGGTTTAAGCTATCTTTTTTTGTGTATTTTTGACTGCACTCATGGCACATGGAACTTCCCAGGCCAGGGATCAAACGCACACACCACACCACACACCACCAGGGATCAAACGCACACCGCACACCACACACCACACACCACAACGTGGGATCCTTAACTGATCCGCCAGGAAACTCCCTGTTTAAGCTATCTTAGGTTCAGTTTTATATTTATAAAATGGAGATGAAAATAATGATACCTACTTCAGAAGGTTTCTATGAGCACTGGAGGCTTTTCAGACACGGAGAGTGTGGTAGATCACCTGGCACCAAGCACTTAGCCGCGAGTGGTACACGTTTTTAGTTATCGACCTGAACTTCATTGTCATCACTGTTGAATTAACATTTCTTGGATACCCAAGACCAGCATTGCCCCTGTGAATGTAAGAAAGTGGAATCATCACTATTTGTGCATTTCAATATAAAAATTTTCATCCAAAAATTAATATGGCTATAGCCATTATAACGAACTGCTTGTCCTGTACAACTGAGACTATTTGTTAGATGATATATATCTGTGCATTAAGATTTTAAATCTAACTGACATTAGTATGGCTGGTCTACTTTTCAGTGTAGTTTTTAAAATCTTCCGTCCTTTTGCAAAGGGTAATCTTTAAAGGGCTCCATGGTGTCATGTCTTCTTGCACACTTTAGAAAATGTTTGCATGCAAGCAGGTGCTATATATGCTCACTTATGTTACCTTTTATACTTTTCACATTACATGTGGTAGATGAAAATTATCATCCTCATCTTAGAGAAGAGAAAGTGAGTCTCGGAGAGTTGGTAGAACTTGTTCGAAGTTCAAAGATCTTGTGTCATTGGGTCACTCTTAATTCCATCAAAATACCATTACTTTTCTAAGTGCTATAATTGGGACAAACTCTTGGAATTTCCTCTCCTCTGTTAACTAGGGAACAGATTTTTGTCTCACTCTAAAGGAGAATATTCTAACTGTCAGGACTGTGCAATAACAGGATGACCTTCCTTAGGACACAACAACCTTCTTGCCAGTGATAAGATTCAAGCACAGGCAGAGCTGTTGTTTGTCAGGAGTACTGTGAAGAAACTGAGGTTTATATGAATGACTGGGTTTTATGTCTCCTGAAGACCTTCTAAAGCTCAAAATTCTACTTTCTAGTGATTTGTTGCCTCAGCCCTTGCTCTAATCAGATGCCATACCCTGAAGATTTTTACCTTCCCAAGGTTTCAGAACCCTCACAAATATAATGCTAGAGAACAGATGCATTAGACAAATATTTGATTACCTACCATGTGCTGGGAACTTTGCTAAGCAAATAATTTGTGATGTTGACTTGAGGTGAATTCTTTGAGGGCAGAAAAAATGACGTACTCTCATTAACATCCTTAGATAATAGATGGTTATGTACTAAACAGTAACAAATGTTGGATGGATGAAAGAAAGTAAGATAACCCTATATAGATAGGTAAATGGGGGAAATAGGGTCTGTCCTACTTGCTGGCCATGAGTGTCTCAATTTATAAGAAGCTTTGGTTGAAAGAAATAAAATTACTTTAGCACTCCCCTTCTTCATTTGTCTTCCTGCTTTTTTATTGTATGTGGAGGAGGAGGAATTGAATTGGAGAGATTTTTATTGGATGGGTAGAATACTTATTTTTGTTCACCAGAAACTCTCTTCGTATAAAATGGAGCCAAATGTTATGTGCTAGAAAATAGGATTACATGCTGTTCCTACCCCAGCCACTCCCTGAGGGCCCCAGTCAGCCCCCTCCTAAAGCCAAGAAAGCTTAGATTTCTTGATAAGTGAGACAGTAAATACACCTCCTGTGTAAGTCACTTTAGTAAGTATTATCTCTCGAAGTTGGAGCACCGTAACGGATTTGGATGGGCTGAGTGGAAGAAGCTGCAGGTAAAGTTGAGATGACATCTTCTTAGGGAAGAAGGACAAGGAAAAAAGTCAAGATATAAACACAGAGGTTTAAGATCTCAACATTTTTCTTTTAAGTAAAATTTATTTTTAGTTTAATTTCTATAGAGGTTTCAACAATGTCATCGAAGATTTGGGCTTTTTTCACCTCCTTCCCTGCTCTCCATAGCCCTTTTTCTTGGGCTCATCAATTCATGCTTGCAAAATAACTGGCATCACAGCCACACACAACCATGTCCAAATCATCAGGGTCTGGGGAAGGGCTCTTTTCTTTCAAGTCTGTGATTTCAGGAAGGAAAATCTTTCCCAACCGTTCTTTCACTGACTTCTTTTCAAGTCTTAGTGGCCAGAACTAAAACACATGGCCACAAGGGAGGCTGTCTTTGCCATCGAAAAAGCCTCTCACCCATAGCATTCAAATTGCTCTCCAACTGCCTTTTTTTTCAGGTCTTAACATTCTTTTAGTCCATCACTGCCACCAAATTGTTCTACCTACCACAAGACCTGATCAGGTCATTCTATTGCTTAAAGATGGCCAGTGGCCTCCCTTTGGGTACTGGAGGAAGTCTGCCTCCCACCCTTTCCCCATCCCGGGTCACTCTGCACGGTACATGCATAATGCCAGCCCTCCACGGTGCCAGTTGTATACACTTTCAGATCATACACTGAGTGTTTTTTAGATTTCTACAAACAGACCTTAGGATACTGTAGATCATATATTACATGAAGAAATAGTCATCAATATTTATTAAGCAAATATTTGTTATATACTTCTTATGGGTCAGGCACTGTACTTGGAATATAGGATAAAATAGCATGAACACAGTATTGTCTTTAAGGAGCCTATGATCTAGAAACAAAGACTTATTAAGTTGAGAAAGTAATTGTAAGTGTGATAAGTGTTTGGAAAGTGTGACAAAGGACTTGCTAATAGAAGGACTGACCTTATTTTGAAAGTGAGCTTCCCCAAAGAAGTGGTGTTTTAAGTGACGGCTGAGAAACTCTGAGCCAGGTGCTCAGGTAGGGTGGGAGGCTAGCCATGTGGCGAATGGATTGAGATTAGCTGAAACTCGAAGTAATTCAACCAGGCAGTGGGTTGAACCAGAATTGAAGCCGGGAGGAAAGAGAGAAAACAGAGAACATGGTGAGGGGTTGCATGTGGGGAATAAGCATCTGACTTAAGTAGATGGATGAGACTATTGTTTCCTGAAAAAAAATAAAATAAAAAGATTGCTGCTTGGTTAGAGGAATCAGAAGGCATTTGAAAGAGCATGTTGGCAGCTGCCATGTCAGTTGACCCCTTGGAGAACTACCTGTTCAGGATGTCACCACTGTCCTCAAGGGTGCTGTGCCATCGAAATGATGTAGCCTCTTGTCTCTGGCTCTATCTGTTTCTGTTGTCATCATTAGCAACTATAATGCCTTTTACCTTTGGCTCATGTTTACATTGGTTGTCTTGATTTTATGGCTCTAACCCACTGCCTTCTCTCTGGTCCTTAATTTTAGTGTTCCTACATTATGTATGCCCTTCTCTGTGCATTTCATTGTCCCATAAGAGGAATTTACAGGTCAACTAGATAATATCAAGTCTAGGACATCCTGCACATCAGTGCCTCCTGCCAGTGGTCCAGTGAACCATCAGCACTGCTACATGACCCAAAGCATGGTGATTTTGATGTATCCATTCATTCAACAAATTCTTTTTTTTTTTAGCCTAATTCTGTGCCAGTGGTATCCTAGGCCGTGGAAAGAACATGTGCCTGTGGTTATTAAAACTTTAATCTAAATTTTGGCTTTCCCATTCACCAAATATATGAACTTAGGCCAAAAATTATTCTTAAGTTCTCTGTGCCTTGATTTCTCCAAGTATAAAACAACATATCTCTAGTTGTTGTGAGGAGTAAATGAAATAATATAAATAAGGGGCTTACAAGGGGGAGATGAAGTGGGAAGAGATGGATTGGGAGTTTGGAGTTAGCAGATGCAAACTATTATATGCAGAATGGATAAACAACAGAGTCCTACTCTGGAGCCCAGAGAACTATAGTCAGTGTCCTGTGATAAACTGTAATGGAAAAGAATAGGAAAAGAATGTATGTATATGTAACATACATATAATATATATCTGAATCACTGTGCTGTACTGAAGAAATTAACACAGCATTGTAAATCAACTATACTTCAATAAAACAAATTTTTAAAAAATAGGTAAAGGGCTTAGGTTATTCCTATCTGTCATGCAGTGTAAGGGTAACGGCATGAAAGCAGGAAAGAGAAGCATTGGGGAAAGTGGCAGGAATTGGGGTGAGAATAGAGTTTGATCATCAGAGTTGAGGGAGTAGTGATAGTAGGTTATAGGCACAAAAACTACCCTTGGCTGCTTTGCTCAGAAGGGCTATGGATAGGAGAAGTGTTCAAAGCTTCAAGGACTGTCCAGTACAAAAGAGTTTTTAAATTTAGTTGGACTCTATTGTTAGGAAACAAATCACTGTGCTCATTTAAACTTGGACCTTGGAGAGTGTATTTTATGAGTTCAACACTGAATTACTTTCACAGTTCAAGAACACTGACAAAGTGACTTAAAAGTGTACAACAATTATCTGACTGTTTCAGAAAGTCAATTTAGGGGTGGAAAGTCTACATTAAAATGGAAAGAACAGTGCTCACTTGCATGTACTTTAAAGAGCAAGTTAAAGCCCCGCTTCTTGGCCAGGGTGCATTATAATCGTTCAATTACATCCTCTGAGCATTTTTTTCTTTTTGACAGAACATACTGATTTCAAAGTGTAGCTTTGTTCTCTGTCATGAATTATGTTGCTTAAAAAACTTCCAGGCAAAATTCAGAGCTCGGTGTGAGTATTTTTTTTGTTTTGTTTTAATTATTTTTGTTGTTTGTTCATTTGAATAGTTTTGGTGAAAAAAAAAAAAACTTCTTAGGAAAAAGCAAGATGTAGTAAACAAGTTTAAGGAATTAAATATAATGGCAGTGATAACTAACATTTGTTAAGTCCTTCCTTTGTAGATCAGGCACAATCTAAGACATTTGCCTGTATTATCTCGGTCACGAGATGAGTGCCAACATTGTCCTTATCCTATAGATAAAGAGAATAAAGCTTAGACTGTCCCATGCTCACACAAAGTGGCAGAGATAGAAAGAACTGGCACTCACACCCCATGTTTTTAACCATCTTCTTGGTGGAGCAAGTTCTTTATTTTTTCTTCGTCCTTGATTGTTTAGCAAGGGTGAGATGAGTAAGGATTGAGTTCAAATTCAATGGAAGTTGGATTCTATACTTTTTTGAAAGTTGAATCACCATTTTGTTAATCAATCCCTAAATCTACTTCCATCTTTTACACACATGCTTTTTTTAAAATTGCAGTTTGGGGAGTTCACTTTTTTTAAATGATTATTATTTTTTCCATTATAGCTGGTTTACAGTGTTCTGTCAATTTTCTACTATATAGCAAAGTGACCCAGTCACACATACATATATACACTCTTTTTCTCACATTGTCCTTCATCATGTTCCATCATAAGTGACTAGATATAGTTCCCAGTGCTATACAGCAAGATCTCACTGCTTATCCACTCCAAAGGCAATAGTTTGCATCTACTAACCTCAGATTCCCAGTCCATCCCACTCCCATCCCCTCCCCCTTGGCAACCACGAGTCTGTTCTTGTGATAGAGCAGGCTTAGGATTTTCACTGCAGTGCTTGGGTTGCTGCTGTGCCACAGGTTCAATTCCTGGCCTGGGAGCTTTCATATGCTTCGGGCATAGCCAAAAATAATTTCAATTTGGGTTATCATTTGTTGTATTGTTTTTTTAACTAACTTTAAATTTAGAGAGTACATTTGAAGTAACAATAATGAAGGGTTTCTTTTCTTGAAGTCTGTAAAAACAAGATATTTGCAGATATACCATAATTTTTAAGCACAGCTTTTCTACCATCTATTGTTTTTCAAAAAGATCAACTTAATAAGAATAAATCATGTTAAACTAGTGATTCTATAAAATTAAAGACTCACTCAGAAATAAAAGTTACTCATTAAAAATATGAAAGAGCACAAAAGATATGCGCCCATTTAAAAACATTTTATCAGGTACTATTTTATTTTAAATGGGTATAGATCTTCTGTATTTTTTCGTGGATTTTAGTGTTTATATGTATCCCAATGTAGTTATTTGTAGGTTAGGAATTTATTCATTTTTTTAATCCCAAATACCTAGCAATTAAGAAAAATCATCGTGCATATCAATAAATGTTTCTTGAGTAGATGCTCTTTTGTGTTGTTTTATTTTTGTTTTTGTTTTTCTAGGGCTGCACGTGGAACATATGGAAGTTCCCAGGGTAGGGGCTGAATCAGAGCTACATCTTCCAGCCATAGCCACAGCCACAGGAACACCAGAGCTATGTCTCTGACCAATACCACAGCTCACAGCAATGCTGCATCCTTAACCCACTGAATGAGGCCAGGGATCAAACCCTCATCCTCATGGATACTAATCAGGTTTGTTACAACTGAGCCACGACGTGAATTCCTAGATGCACTTTTTAATTGTCCACAATGAAGAGTACTTTTTTTTTTTTTTAATCTGGAAGAAAGGCAGCATGGGGGAGATTATAAAAATAATACTTTTTAAAAATATCCAGAAAATGCATTTCAGATATAGGTCAGGCCTATGGACATATAAATGCAGGAATTCTCAATAGGCAAATGGTATTTAATCAATGAGACTGGAATAGCTAACTTTGGAAATAGGTGTAGATGGAAAGAAAACATTCAGGGCCTGAGTCCTGGGGCTTGCTAACACTTAAGGGCTCAGGATAATGAGGAGACACCTCACAACAATGAGCAGGAAAACCAGGTGTGCTGATGTTCTAGAAGCCAGAGGAAAGGCAATCTCAGGAAGAGACAGTGATCCCCACGTCCACTACTGCTGGGACGGGGGTCAAGTGAGGTGAGAACTGAGAAGTGACCATTGGATTTATTATCATGGAGGTGACTGTGCAATATGTAGGACAAATACCTGATTGAACTGGGTTCTCAGCCAGAAAAAAAGAACGAAATAATGCCATTTGCAGCAACACGGATGCAGCTAGAGATTCTCATACTAAGTGAAGTAAGTGAGAAAGAGAAAGATAATACCATATGATACCACTTATATGTGGAGTCTGAAATACGGCACAAATGAACCTGAAATATGGCACAAAACAGAAACAGACTCACAGACATAGAGAACAGACTTGTGGTTGCCAAGGGGGAGAGGGGAGGGAGTGGAATGGTCAGAGGATTGGGGGTTGGTAGATGCAAACTATTATATTTAGAATGGATAAGCAATGGGATCCTATTGTACAGCACAGGGAACTCTATCCAACCTCTTGGGGTAGATAATAGAAGATAGTATGAGAAAAAGAATGTGTGTATGTGTATATATACATATATATACCAACATGTACTGAGTAGATATAAATGTATATACATGTCTGTATATGTATGACTGAGTCATTATGCTGTAAAGCAGAAATTGACACAACCCTGTAAATCAATTATACTTTAATAAAAATAAATTTTTTACAAAAGAAAAAAAGGAATAAGAAATGAGATGCCGAGACTACAGATAACCTTTTCAAGGAAATTTGCTAGGAAAAGAAGGAGAAAATGGATGGGTACTTTAGGAGAAATTGGGGTCAAGAAAAGGGCATTTGTTTGCTTTAAGATGAGAGAAATAATAGCATGTTTGTTTGCTGAAGAGAACAATCCAGTGACGTGGGGAGAAATTGATGGAGTTAAAAAATGATGGGTGAGTCACTGGAGCCTTGCACTTGAACGAGAGGCTGTGTGGACTGAGTTACAGGAGAGGGTTTGGCCCTGTTAGACCTCAGGCAGTTCATGAGTAGAAATGGGCAGGAAGGTGGAGTGTATGGGAAGGTGAGGTAGGTGGAAAGATGTTTCCAGTGAAGGGAATTTGTGGCAGTTCTTGTCTCACCGGTTTATAAGTAACTTTCATTTTTTCTCTTCTAGTTTAAGAATTTTATGAAAAGCTTTTTCTGAATTGTACAGTTTATTTAAACCACCTTCGTGGAAATATTAAACCTTGATATGAAATATATCATCCACTCTTGTAAGTTATAAACTGTGGGGAATTTAAACAGAAATACCAGATTTTCTACTTCAATCCCTTTGATTCCAATTGCCTTTAATATGTTCACCCAATTTTAACTTTCTGAAACCTTATTCAGCAGTTTTCTTCCTGATATGTTGTAACTGTGAGAAAGTCCATTTTATTTCTCTGAGCTTTCACCATTAACTTGAGAAAGCCCTGTTTTCCAGATATTTAACCAGTTTCTAAATTACTTAACCAGGTGCCAACGTACTACATTTAATGTACCAAGTAATGATTACTGATTGCTGGTCAGTCCATATCCTAATTGCCTTTCTCCTCAAGGTATTGTTCTCTTGGGGGGAATTGTCAGCTGTTCAATGTTTTGAGACCAGAAACATTTAAAAATGCATTAAAACTTAAACCCAAAGCTTGGTGGAAACACATTTAGCTGACTTCACTACTAGGATCTAATCACTTCTTTCGTGTAATGAATATGACTTTATTTTGTGTTAAAGTCTGTCTTCTCAGACAGATGGTTGTAACCATTTTCTGAAATTATTTTCACAAGAACTGCTAATAACATAATCATAAGTACATCCTTGCATTTTTATATATGTGTCAATTCTACTCAATCAAAATACTCCCTTAGAAAATAAGTTATTAATATAAAATATTAACATTTGGTAGTTTCAATTCGAAGAAATCAATTTAACTCTCTTACAGTACAAAACTACTAGTAATCTGAATTATCAATAGTAACCTAAGAATGACTAGCAAGAGAGGGAAGAAGGAAAAGAGGTGACCCTTCAGGGGCTACTTCATTTCCTGGTATCAGTAACAACTCTCTCACAGCTAAAGCTAATTTTGTGCAACAATCTAGGGAGTTCCCATTGTGGCTAGGTGGGTTACAAACCCAACTAGTATCCCTAAGGATGTGGGTTTGGTCCCTGGCCTCGCTCAGTGCGTTCAGTGGGTTAAGGATCCAACATTGCCATGAGCAGTGGTGTAGGTCAGCAGCAGCAGCTCTGATTCGACCCCTAGCCTGGGAACTCTCATATGCTGCAACTGCAGCCCTGAAAAACGAGCAAAAACAAAACCAAACAAAATCTAGATAACAAAAGAAATATCCTCTTAAAGTGATGGTGTGTGGCTTTGAAGACTTTTGAGTTTCTCTTCATTTTGGGTCTTCTCATAGTTTACAAATTAAAATATAATAATATTCTTCCCAGTTTATTAAGAAAATGTATTGAAGTAACTTCAGCACCATTGTTTGCAGCCAACTTTCACTTTTGTTGGGGTGTTATTGTTTCGTTTGTTTGTTTAGTTTTTGTTTTGCTGCACCCAGAGCATGTGGAAGTTTCTGGACCAGGGATCAAACCTGAGCCACAGTTGCAACCTCATCCACAGCTGTAGCAATGCTGGATCCTTAACCTGCTGCACCACAGGGGAACTTCCGAACTTTCAGTTTTATAGTTTGTATTTTACTCATGATCTTAATAATTCCCATTTCCTTCTTCTTGCCTGTTTGATCTAGTAACTCCTCAACTGAAGATGGAAAGAGGTGGCTTTATTTCTTCACTGCTGTTTTTTTATTATATGTATTGTCAAGTTCAAGTTTGAGGGTTTGGAATTGTAAGATGTAAAAAATACATGCACACATGTATCTTAAAGGGAAAAGAACAGAATCAACAGCGAGGAAACCTATGAACAATGTGGACGTAGTTCAGTTCCATGAAACACAGAATAGAATTGTTAGAGACTTGCTTTCCAAGCTGTGAAGTTGCAGGCTTTGTTTGTTTGTTGGACCTCTTTTTGGCTTGTTTTTGTCTTTTTGTTCATCAGTTCTTTTTTAAATTGAAATATAGTTCACATACAAGATTATGTTAGTTTCAGGTGTACTACACAATGATTTAACATTTGCACGCATTTGTGAAATGATCACCACAATAAGTCTAGTAAAGGCGCTTTGTGAAATCTAAATTTCATCTAGCAATTCCTAATAGACTTCTCTCTAATCTTGATATCCTACTTCTTCTTCCATATATTCTTAATTCTCACCTTCCAATGGGCACTGTATACTTTGAAAATTATATGTTCAGCTATAGGACTAAAATAATGAAGCAAAACACTAAAATACTTACTTGAACAATGTTTTCACTCTTATAAATTATCCAGTTTCTTGAAATTGCCTTTAGAGCCAGTTTGCAAACCACCCCAGAAAAGAATTCCCATTTACCTCATAGTCTCATTGATCAGAAATGATTTTATGAGGTTTTTTTTTTTTTTTTTTTAAATCAAACCCCACTCCAAAGGGATTCTATTTTTTTTCTAAAGCCAGATCTACTTTCAAGGAGAAAATTATTCACCACCATTGAAAACAAAGATGCTGCGGGCCCTGAAGGCAATTATAGAAAAACTGGCAGATTGTTCTGAGGAGAATCAGAGAGGCATCAAGGCAGTGAGAGTACAACTTCCTATAGAAACTTTTGAAGGGGCTGTTGTTAATTAGAGTCCTCAAATGTTTAAAATGTTATTCTCTTGTCATGCCAAGAAAGAGATTTTGGTTTGGGGGATTTTTAAAAATCTATTTTTTGCCAGTGTGTATCTTTAGAGTAGGAAATACACTGTTTTTTTTTAATTAAAATATAATTGACAGACAATATTTTATTAGTTTCAGTTGTACAACATAATAATTCAGCATTTGTACATACATTGTGAAATGATTGCCACAGTGAGTCTAGTTACTATCTGTGCTGTATTCCTTGTTGAATGCCCTAAGTATGGCACAAAATAAGAACCCAATAAATGATGGTAGAATAAAGATTTCTTAGGAGGGAAAATCAGTTCATCTTTACTTAAGAATCACTTTTATCCTGGTTTCTCGTATCTTACCAATGCAATGGTCACATATTTATTTTTTCATTGTTTCTATGTTTTTGAGAACTGAGGATACAGATATGAAAAAAAAAGACAAACTCCAGCTCTCCTGGAGGATAAATTTTACTGAAGATAAAAGGTGATATACTAAATAAATAAAATACAGAGTATGTTAGATGGTAAAGTGTGCCATGAAAAATAATCATAAAATTAAAGTAGGAGTTCTTTTGTGGTGCAATGGGTTAAGTATCTGGCATTGTCACTGCAGCTGCTTGGGTCGCTGATGTGGCGTGGGTTTGATCCCTGGTCCTGGAACTCCTACATGCTGCAGATCCATCCAAAATAATAATAATAATAATAATAATAATAAAGCATAATTTTGCTTCTGGATGAGGGTGGAGCTGGTAGCAGATCACCCCTGCCGGAAATAACTAGAATGCCTGATAAAACACATCTGATCGTCCAAAAGATATGGAAGCATTGAGGACAGAGGGACTAACACTGTGGAAAAGTCTACTTTTCATTAATACCAGTACCTGCGGCACGAGACCCACAGCTGCTGAGGCTAAAGGCTGGTAATCTAGCTTCGGCCCCGGAAAGAAGGCAGCTACTTCAGAGGTGCAAAACCAGCCAAGTGTTGGCAGTTATGTGGGGGTGAACTGGCAGAATGGGAGCCTGGAAGGGCCTCAGCACAGAGGCAGTTTCCCGTTTGTGATGTTTACTGTATTCTGAAGCTGCGGAAGTTGCAGGAATTTCAGGAGACTAAAAGTCTATGCAGAAAATACCTTGTTGAGGAAATCACAACCTGCCTGGCAATCATTCAGAAATTCTAAGAGGTCAATGCCCTCTAGAACTGGGGCAAATCCGAATAGATTGCGTCTTACTAAAACTGCAATTTAGTTCAGTCAGCTCAGTCCCTGTTTTGACTAAGGTAGTCACCAGTAGAGAAGGGTGTGATGTGAACTCTTAGGGAGAAGCAGTATCATCTGTATAAATATGTATATAATGTCCAGATTTGCAATAGAACTTTTCTAGGTATGTCAAGCAGGACATGGAAACACACACACGCATTAGAAATACATGTACAGACAGTCCAGGCATTAGAGTTGTTACACAAGGACTTTAATTGTGAAGAGACTATTCAAGAAAATGAAGGGAAGGAATAATAAAAGATGAGAAGATGGAATTTTACCAGAGAATTAGAATCTATAAAAAGAATGAAATGGAAATTCTAGAGTTGAAAAATACAGAATATGAAAACAACTTGATAAGTAAAATGATGATTAAAATGTAACTATAGATAAAACAGAATTGGTGAACTGGAAAACAGGCCATTAGAGAATATCCAGTCTTTCCACGGAGAGGAAAAAAATGGAGAAGAAGATGTAATGAACATGAGGCACACAAAAATGTTTAACAGCACTGAAAAATAGGCATAAGATGGCAGATACACATGTAACTTAAGGAGCTGAAATTAATTTAACAGTATATTTAATTTAAACTGTTATTTAATAAAGTATTATTTCAATATGTAACTAATGGGTAAATATTGTTAATCAGATACTTTGCTTTTTTTTGTTCATGCAAAGTCATTGAAATCAATGTGTGTTTTACACTTAGCTTCATCTCAGTCTAGACTCCCCGTGCAGCTGTCACATGTGTCACATGTGGCTGTTTACCCATATGTAATCAGGACCCCAAAAGGAAGTGAGGAAAGGAGTCAGAAGCAATATTTTTTAGAAGAATAGGTAGGAAAGGGGAGAGAGATGCTAAATATTGGTAGTGGGGACATGAGAAAGCATTAGTTTTTAAAGAAAGAAATGAGGGAAGGCCTCTCTAAGAGCAATATTTGAGGATGGACATGAAGCCTTGGAGAAGGGAGAATTGAAGGCAGGGTCCTGAGGCAGGAGTATGTTGGCATTTTTTTAACAAACATCAAGGAAGCTGGTGTGTGCGATGGAGGGATTAACTGGGAGATGAGAAAATTAGATCAGAGGAGCAAAGTGGGGTCAGACTGTGTAAAGCCTTGGGAAACTTCTTAAAGTGTTTGAGGAGATAAAGAATAGAAAGACATACATCGTGTTATTGTGCTCCAGAGACACTGTGGTTTTTTGTTTGTTTTACAATTGAAGTTTTGTGGCAACCCTGCATAGAACAAATGCGTTGCCACCATTTTTTTTAGCAGCATTTGCTCACTTCACTTCATGTGACATGTTGGCAATTCTCTCAATATTTCAAACTTTTTCATTATTATTATATTTGTTATGATGATCTGTGATCAGTGACCTTTGATGTTACTCACTAAAGACTCAGATGATTTTTTTTTAGCAATGAAGTATTTTATAATTAAGTGTACATTTTTTAGACATAATGCTATCACATACTTAATAGGCTACAGTATAAGGTAAACATAATTTTTATATGCACACACAAAAAATTTGTGTGACTCCTATTATTGCTTTATTGCAGTGGTCTGGAACTAAACCCGTAATATCACTGACATATGCCTTTATCTGTACATTTTCATGTTTCATTTACTCACTTCATATTGTTAACCTGAAACAACTAGACTGCCAGTTATTTCTCCACCAAAAATGGATTTGCTCAGAATCAATAAAGAATTGGAATTCAGGATCTGCAGCCATGGCAAGCCATGTTCAAGTCCCACAGAGCAAGGAGAGGAGGACTGTTATATATAAGAGGGGAAAGGAAGCTGGAAGAGTTATAGGAAACAAAGAGTCTATTGGAGGATTTGAAAGTTTGAAGCAAGAGTAGCTTTTCAGGGGCTGAGTTGTGATAGTCTCTCATTGGCTGAGTCCTTGCCTGACAAGAAAGGAGGTCTTCATATTGAGCTCTGCTATTGTCATATTGAGCTCTGCTATTGTCATAGAGAATACCCCCTTTGGTTTCCCAAATCTATTTTAATTGAGGTTTCTGTTTGTAAATTTTTATAGTATTAAGGGAGGGAGGATTTTAAGGCTTAAAAAATAATTTGGTGTTTCTACTGTTGTTAATGTAAAAAATACTTCTTAAGAGTGACTGATGAAGTCATGTGATATCATAAGTGTACCACTAAATACTCGGTGTGAAGAGTCAGGGAAGGTGGGTATTTGCTTTGTGGTAGGCTTTTACAAGTCCCTTTCCCCTAGTTCCTAGAATATGATCAAGCTCTTCAAGCATAATTTTTTTTTTGTCTTTTTGCCTTTTCAAGGGCTGCACCCACGGCATATGGAGGTTCCCAGGCTAGGGGTCTAATTGGAGCTGTAGCTGCCAGCCTACACCACAGCTCATGGCAATGCCGGATCCTTAACCCACTGAGAGCAGCCAGGGATAGAACCTGCAACCTCATGGTTCCTAGTCGGATTTGTTAACCGCTGACCATGACAGGAACTCCCTCAAGCATAATTTAAAAAAAAAAAAAATACTTTTCCATACTGTGAATGTAATAACTAGCAAGAAAATCAATACAGTTATTCATTTCCAAATTCTTTATTTTGTTTTCTGTTTTAAAGATTGAAAATAACTATATTCAATTAGTTAATCATGGGTTTTTAAAATTATAAATAGCGTATTCAGTACGTTGTATGTTAGGGGACAGGAAGATATCTGGTTAGAAAGATAAGGGATGTCTTCACCTGACAAATGAAGATATTAAAATTAAGGATGCCTGAGTATTATATATTGTCTTCCTGTTCAAAGGTATGTAAAAATGTAATTCTTGTAGCCAAGGTGGTAAAATATGAATATGAATCTTCATTTTCTGAGGTTGAATGAGAGGATTAATTAGGGTAAAAGAACTTTCTTGGACAAGCAAAACAAAAGATAGGAAAAAAAGATTGGGAAGTTTAAGGACTAGGTTTCTTCAGTGATTGATATTAGCTCTAGGCTTACTTAACACTTTTACAAATAATCTGGAGAAAGGCAGTACTTGGTCAAATATCAGAGGTTTTGGGGAATGCAAAACTTTCCAATAGGAAAGAGTCAGTGAATTGGTGAGCATCCTCAGGGAGGCCCATGCAGCTCTGAGCAGGTGGGTGGTGAGTATGTGTGTGTGTGTGTGTGTGTTAAAAAGAGAGAGAGGAATCCGGTCAACAGACAGAAAACCGAATCAAAAAACTGGAAAGCAATATAAGAGACCTATGGGATAATATAAAGCGGGCCAATCTACGCATAATAGGAATTCCAGAAGGAGTAGAAAAAGATAAGGGGATGGAAAATATATTTGAAGAAATTATCGATGGAAACTTCCCAAATCTAAAGGATGCTGGGTTCAAGATACAAGAAGCACAGAGGGCCCCAAACAAACTGAACCCAAATAGACCCACACCAAGACACATCATAATAAAAATGGCAAAAGTTAGTGATAAAGAGAGGATCCTAAAGGCAGCAAGAGAAAAACAGAATGTTACCTACAAGGGAACCCCCATAAGAATATCAGCTGACTTCTCTACAGAAACACTACAGGCCAGGAGGGAATGGCAAGAGATATTTAAAGTGCTAAAAGGAAAAAATATGCAACCTAGAATACTCTATCCAGCAAGAATATCATTTAAAATAGAAGGGGAAATAAAAATTTTTTCCAACAAACAAAAACTTAAAGAATACAGCAACACAAAACCCAGACTAAAGGAAATATTGAAAGGGCTTCTCTAAACCAAAAAGAAAGGAAGGAAAGGGAAGAAAAAAGAAAAGGAAAAAAAAAAAAAAGAAGAAGAGGAAGAACTAGGACTGAGGAAACCGCAATCAGAGAGCAGTCACTCAAATAAGCCAGCATACAGATTTAATCATGAACATGCTTCAAACAAAGTAAAATTAAAAAGAAAAAAATAAAAAAGAGTCATCAAAACCATAAAATGTGGGCAAGGGATGTTAGGAAGTAAATAACCCTTTTTGTTTGTTTGTTTGTATGTTTCTCTTCTTAATTTTAATATAGTAATGAAGTGTTTGAACTTACAGGACCATCAGGCTAAAACACACAATTATGGGAAGGGGTTAGCATACTTAAAAAACAGGGCAACCACAAGCCAAAACCAAATATTGCATTTGCAAAAAATGGAAAAAAAAATACACTCAAGCAGATAATAACAGGAGACCATCCAACCAAAAAAAAAAAAAAAAAAGAAAGGAAGAATGGAGAACCATAGAATCAACTGGAACATGAGGTTCAAATGGCAATAAATAATCATCTATCTATTATCACCTTAAATGTCAATGGACTGAACGCCCCAATCAAAAGACACAGAGTGGCTGAGTGGATAAAAAGGCAAAAACCTTCAATATGCTGCCTACAAGAAACTCACCTTAGGACAAAAGATACATATAGATTGAAAGTGAAAGGGTGGGGAAAAATATTTCACGCCAATAGACATGACAGAAAAGCAGGAGTCGCAATGCTCATATCAGACAAAATAGACTTTAAAACAAAAGACATAAAGAAAGACAAAGAAGGACACTACTTAATGATTAAGGGACCCATCCAAGGAGAGGATGTTACTATCGTCAACATATATGCCCCAAATACAGGAGCACCCAGATACATACAACAAATATTAACAGACATAAAGGGAGATATTGGTGAGAATACAATCATAGTAGGAGACCTTAATACGCCCCTCACATCAATGGACAGATCCTCTAGACAGAAAACCAATAAAGCAACAGAGATCCTAAAGGAGACAATAGAAAAGTTAGACTTCATTGATCTCTTCAGGACACTCCATCCAAAAAAAGCAGAATACACATTCTTCTCAAATGCTCATGGAACATTCTCAAGAATCGACCACATATTGGGACACAACGTGAATCTCAATAAATGTAGGAGCATAGAAATTATCTCAAGTATCTTCTCTGACCACAATGCCATGAAATTAGAAACCAACCATGGGAAAAGGAAAGAGAAAAAACCTACTGCATGGAGACTAAACAACATGCTACTGAAAAACCAATGGGTCAATGAGGAAATCAAGAAGGAAATTAAAAACTACCTTGAAACAAATGATACTGAAGACACAACCGCTCAAAATCTATGGGATGCTGCGAAAGCAGTGCTCAGAGGGAAATTTATAGCAATACAGGCCTTTCTCAAAAAAGAAGAAAGATCCCAAATGGACAACTTAACCCTCCACCTAAATGAATTAGAAAAAGAAGAACAAAAAAGTCCTAAAGTCAGCAGAAGGAAGGAAATTATAAAGATCAAAGAAGAAATCAATAAAATAGAGACTCCAAAAACAATAGAGAAAATGAATAAAACCAAGAGCTGGTTCTTTGAAAAGGTGAACAAAATTGACAACCCCCTGGCTAGACTCACTCAAAAGAGGAGAGAAAGAACCCAGAGAACCAAAATTATAAATGAGAAAGGAGAAATCACAAGGGATACAGCAGAAATACACAAAACCACAAGAGAATACTATGAACAACTATATGGCAACAAGTTGGACAATCTGGAAGAAATGGACAATTTTCTAGAATCTGACAGCCTGCCAAAACTGAATCAAGTAGAAACAGACCCACTGAACAGACCGATCACTAGAAATGAAATTGAAGAGGTCATAAAATCACTCCCTACAAATAAAAGTCCAGGACCAGATGGCTTCACAGGTGAATTCTATCAAACATATAAAGAGGAATTGGTGCCCATCCTCCTGAAACTCTTTCAAAAGGTTGAAGAAGAAGGAATACTCCCAAAGACATTCTAGGATGCCACCATCATCCTCATTCCAAAACCAGACAGAGATACCACCAAAAAAGAAAACTATCGCCCAATATCATTGATGAATATAGATGCAAAAATTCCCAACAAAATCTTAGCCAACCGAATCCAACAAAATATCAAAAAAATTATACACCATGACCAGGTTGGGTTCATCCCAGGTTCACAAGGATGGTTCAACATACGCAAATCAATCAACATCATACACCACATTAACAAAAGAAAAGTCAAAAATCATATGATCATCTCAATAGACGCAGAAAAAGCATTTGACAAAGTCCAACATCCATTCATGATCAAGACCCTCGCCAAAGTGGGCACAGAGGGAACATTCCTGAACATAATCAAAGCCATTTATGATAAACCCACAGCAAATATAATCCTCAATGGGGAAAAGCTGAAAGCCTTCTCACTCCAATCTGGAACAAGACAGGGATGCCCACTCTCACCACTGCTCTTCAACATAGTTGTGGAAGTCCTAGCCACAGTGATTAGACAAACCAAAGAAATAAAAGGCATCCATGTAGGAAGAGAAGAGATAAAACTGTCACTGTATGCAGATGACATGATACTATACATAGAAAACCCTAAGGACTCAACCCCAAAACTACTTGAACTGATTCATAAATTCAGCAAAGTAGCAGGATATAAGATTCACATTCAGAAGTCAGTTGCATTTCTGTATACGAGCAATGAAACATTAGAAAAGGAATACAAAAATACGATACCTTTTAAAATTGCACCTCACAAAATCAAATACCTCGGAATACACCTGACCAAGGAGGTAAAGGACCTATATGCCGAGAACTATAAAACTTTAATCAAAGCAATCAAAGAAGATGGAAAGAAATGGAAAGATATTCCATGTTCCTGGATTGGAAAAATCAATATTGTAAAAATGGCCCTACTACCCAAAGCAATCTACAGATTCAATGCAATCCCTATCAAATTACCCAGGACATTTTTCACAGAAGTAGAACAAACAATCCAAACATTTATATGGAACCACAAAAGACCCAGAATCGCCAAAGCAATCCTGAGGAACAAAAACCAAGCAGGAGGCATAACTCTCCCAGACTTCAAGAAATACTACAAAGCCATAGTCATCAAAACAGTGTGGTACTGGTATCAAAACAGACAGACAGACCAATGGAACAGAATAGAGAATCCGGAAATAAACCCTGACACCTATGGTCAGTTAATCTTTGACAAGGGAGGCAAGAACATAAAATGGGAAAAAGAAAGTCTATTCAGCAAGCATTGCTGGGAAACCTGGACGGCTGCATGCAAAGCAATGAAATTAGAACACACCCTCACACCATGCACAAAAATAAACTCCAAATGGCTGAAAGACTTAAATATATGACAGGACACCACCAAACTCCTAGAAGAAAACATAGGCAAAACACTCTCTGAGTCAACATCATGAATATTTTCTCAGGTCAGTCTCCCAAAGCAATCGAAATTAGAGCAAAAATAAACCCATGGGACCTAATCAAACTGAAAAGCTTTTGCACAGCAAAGGAAACCCAAAAGAAAACAAAAAGGCAACTTACAGAATGGGAGAAAACAGTCTCAAATGATGCAACCGACAAGGGCTTAATCTCTAGAATATATAAACAACTTATACAACCCAACAACAAAAAAGCCAATCAATCAATGGAAAAATGGGCAAAAGACCTGAATAGACTGTTATCCAAGGAAGATATACAGATGGCCAACAAACACATGAAAAAATGCTCAACATCGCTGATTATGAGAGAAATGCAAATCAAAACTACCATGAGATATCACCTCACACCAGTCAGAATGGCCATTATTAATAAATCCACAAGTAACAAGTGCTGGAGGGGGTGTGGAGAAAAGGGAACTCTCCTGCACTGCTGGTGGGAATGTAAACTGGTACAGCCACTATGGAGAACAGTTTGGAGATACCTTAGAAATCTATACATAGAACTTCCATATGACCCCGCAATCCCACTCTTGGGCATCTATCTGGACAAACCTCTACTTAAAAGAGACACGTGCACTCGCATGTTCATTGCAGCACTATTCACAATAGCCAAGACATGGAAACAACCCAAATGTCCATCGACAGATGATTGGATTCGGAAGAAGTGGTATATGTACACAATGGACTACTACTCAGCCATAAAAAAGAATGACATGATGCCATTTGCAGCAACATGAATGGAGCTAGAGAATCTCATCCTGAGTGAAATGAGCCAGAAAGACAAAGACAAATACCATATAATATCACTTATAACTGGAATCTAATATCCAGCACAAAGGAACATCTCCTCAGAAAAGAAAATCATGGACTTGGAGAAGAGACTTGTGGCTGCCTGATGGGAGGGGGAGGGAGTGGGGGGGATCGGGAGCTTGGGCTTATCAGACACAACTTAGAATAGATTTACAAGGAGATCCTGCTGAATAGCATTGAGAACTTTGTCTAGATACTCATGTTGCAACAGAAGAAAGGGTGGGGGAAAAATGTAATTGTAATGTATACATGTAAGGATAACCTGACCCCCTTGCTGTACAGTGGGAAAATTAAAAAAAAAAAAAAAAAAGATTCTGAAGGGAGAAATGGAAGGATTTGTGCTTTTTCTGTAATTTCCTGAAATTCAGTTAAATAAACTTCTCTCCTGGCAAAAAAAAAAAGAAAAAAAAAGAGAGAGAGAGAGGCGGAGAGAGAGAGACTGTGACTTTATACCAGTGGCTTTTTTCCTTTTTGAAGAGTACCCGGATTCCTCTGAAAATCTGACATCACCGGATATTGAATATAGTTTCCCTGGGCTATACAGTACGGCCTCGTTGTTTACCCATTCTATGTGTAACAGTGTGCATCTGCTAATCCCGAACTCCCAATCCATCTCTCCCTCACCTCCCTCCCCCCTGGCAATCTCAAGTCTGTTTTCTATGTCTGTGAGTCTGTTTCTGTTTTGTTAAGTAGGTTCATTTCTGTCATATTTTATATTCCACATATAAGTGATCTCATATGATATTTGCCTTTCTCTGTCTGATTTACCTCACTTAGTATGATAATCTCTAGGTCCATTCATGTTGCTTCAAATGGCAGTATTTCATTATTTTTATGATTGAGTAATAACCCATTGTGTATCTATATACATACGTATGTGTGTATATATAGCACATCTTCTTTATCCATTCATCTATATCTTGGCTATTGTGAATAGTGCTCTATAAACATAGGGTTGCATGTATCTCTCTGAATTAAGAGTTTTTGAATTATGAATTTTTTGGACTGGAAGCCAGAGGAAGAAGTCTATTAAAATGATTGCTGTTGAGTGGACATCTCATGTTTTCTCTGGGTCTCTTAAGAAGGAGAGCAAATCCAGTCACATCATCTCTCACCTGGATTATTGAAATCATCTTTTAACTGGCCTCCTGGCCTCCACCCTCATCCTTTGTTCTCTACACAGCAGCCAGGGTGAGCTTGTTCACATGTCATCTCAAAACCCTCCGGTGGAATAAGAGACATACACAACCAAACCCTCCATCCTCCTCATGTCTCTGAACTCATTTCTGCTCCTCCTGGCTTGCTCCTTATCAGCTGTCCAGCCACCATGCTATCTCTAGGGCACACTAGTCTGTACTTGCTGTTCCTTCTTCCTTGAGTCACTTTTCCTTCCAAATATGTGCATGCTGACCCTGTTTTCCTGCAGGTCACTGCTCTCCAGTTTCTCTTGATCCGAGAGGCTAACCTTTGTACAATATAGCAACCTCAACCCTCGGCACATTTACTCTGCCCTTTTTCTCCATGTGCTGACCACTCTCTGACATACAATGTATTTACTTGTTTTGCTTGTGTCTTGTGAGCCTCCTCTTGTCTCACCACCAGAATACGAGGTCCTCCAGCATACATCTCCCAGAATACAAGGGCAGGAACCTTTTCAGTTTTGCTATATGCTTGTCCTAGAACAGAGCCCGACCACCGAGAGGAGTTTGATGACTAATTGTTGAATGAATGAATGGTTATAAAAATGATCCTTTTAGAGTTCCCATTGTGGCTCAGAGGTAACAAACCCAACTATTAACCATGAGGATGAGGGTTCGATCCCTGGCCTGCCTCAGTGGGTTAAGGATCCAGTGTTGCCTTGAGCTGTGGTGTAGGTGACAGATGAGGCTCGGATCTGGCATTGCCACGGCTGTGGTGTAGGCTGGCAACTGCAGCTCCAATTGGACCCCTAGCCTGGAAACTTCCATATGCTGTGGGTGCAGCCCTAAAAAGACAAAAAAAAAATCCTTTGTAGTCAACTATATTTCATTTTTTTCTTTTCTTTTTAGGATATAGTTGATTTATAATATTGTGTTAGTTTCAGGTGTACAGCAAAGTGATTCAGTTATACATTTTTTTTCAAATTCTTTTCCATTATAGGTTATTACAAGCTATGAATATCA
The DNA here is from genome assembly GCF_016906955.1 of Phacochoerus africanus. Lineage (NCBI taxonomy): Eukaryota > Metazoa > Chordata > Mammalia > Artiodactyla > Suidae > Phacochoerus > Phacochoerus africanus. The sequence continues at coordinate 32,451,447 of NC_062556.1, read as the reverse complement.
TTCCCTGTGTTATACAGTAGGTCCTTCATGCTTATCTATTTTATGTACAGTAATTTGTATCTGTTAAAATCATATTCCTAATTTATCCTTCCCATCTTCCCTTTCTATGTCTGTGTCTGTTTTTGTTTTGTATATGGGCTATTTGTATTATTTTTTTAGATTCCACACATAAGTGATATCATATAATATTTGTCTTTCTTGTTATACATATATTTCAGTTTTAATAAGAATATTTTAACACCCCCAAGAAAAGAACAAATGGTAATTTAAAATTTGTATAAATTGAGCTTCAGGAATCATTATTTTTGTCATTTTGCTTCAGTGAACACTTGTGAAAACTGTTGGGGACCGCTTCGCCATGCCATCCTAATTCCCCTAGGTCTGCTAATCGTTACCATGTAGTATCTGTGTGTTCTTAGGAAATAAATTACTTCCAGCTGATTTAAGGAAATAAGAATATTGCTTACTTCCAATTTTTTTTAAAAAAAAGCACAAATTTGGCTTATTATGCTGTTCTTTTTATCAAAGTATACAACAATACTTTTTATGCACTAATTGAACACTTGTTTTTCACATACTTTTTCCGTAATATTTTTAAAACAGAGATTTTAAAAAGATAGATAAAAGGGATATTTGCTGGTGCTTTGCTATCTTTAGTATCATTAAATATTATTTTCATATTCAAGTTGCTTCAATAGTTGCTGGGTTATAAAGTTCTGATTTCAGGAGGTAGCAGGTGGTCATAGAAGTTTGTTGTTAGTACTTTTATTTTTTCTTTTACTTTTATTAGTTGTTTTGAAGCAGTAAAATAGTCTTCTGTTCCTTCATTAGAATTACATCACTTTAACTTATTTTAAGTCCCTGTGAAGACCACTTTACCACAGGGAATCAGAGATAGCAGATGGGAAAAGACTTTAAAACCCCACATTAAGCTCAGAGTGAAATTGTAATCAGACAACCAATTATTTAATTTTCTTAATGATGCACTTTATAAATGTCAATGCAATAACTTGTCATAGGGAGGAAAATAATAAGAGTATGAAATGTATTGATAAGTAGAAAATGGAAGACGACAGATCTTGAAAGATGCTGCCTCTGTTTTAGTAGTCATAACATAAGCATTCTTCGGTTGATGCACTTTGGGGGCAAATGTATTCTATTGAACTTTCCTAGGTGTTTAGTTCTTACCAACACAGAATAGTTTTCCTTCTTTGACAATCATCGCTTAAAACATTAGTTTAAAAAAATTTTTTTTAAAAAGGGGCATTATTTCTTTCTAAATGAAATTTTATGGAGAAACAACCATTTTACAAGCTCAATCAACATCTGACAATGAAAGCCTAATTATTCACTATTTCTAGCCCCTTTCTTGTAGATATCAAAAGATTAGTGTAATAAATGAGTCGTTGATAATTAGTTGGATGATTTAAAGCTGTTTTTAACCATCACGAACATGTTGCTCTTTGCTTTTATCAATAGGTGATCTATATCCCTAGCTTGTGTAGAAGTAGAACAGCAGATTCTAGGTTGTTCTGATGGTGAGTCTGAAACTGGAGTCACATCCCAAAAAACAGAAATGATTCTTGGATCTGTCACACATTTGTAATCACACGTCTGTCGCAGCCAAAGAGGCAATACAGTCTCCTGGTAACTGATGACTGATGACACATTGTCTGTTTGTGGTGATATTTCAGTGAGCTACATATACACACGTAATTATAGATGTTGGTACATGAACCTCAATTCCTTCCTTGAAAAATCTTTCTGTTCCCTTTGTTCCCTTACCTGTGATTGTCAAAGTATAGAGTACAATGAGGCAGTATTACTAATACCATTTCACATTGGTGGGTCTGAATTTTTACAATTATCATTAGATCATATAGCCCTCCATATAACACATGCTAGTCAAGTTAAATGATACAGAGATTTAGAATGAGATAATCCAGACCTCTTGGGATGTGGTTCCTTCATCTATTTGAAATACAATTAAAAGTTTTATAAGTAACTAGGATAGGCTTACAAGTCTATTTTGATTTTCTTTTCTGAAAGTGAAAGCAAATACATCTCAATTAATAAAATGAGAAGATGTTTTTGGTTTCTTTATTAAGGGTTTGCATAAAATCAGAAGCCTACTTATCACATACAAATAGAGAAAACATAAAGCACTGTAGAAAATTCAATTTGGCATTACAGAGATTACTGCAACACAACAGCTCTTTATCTGTACTAGTATATAAAAGCACCCCTAACAGTGCATCAATTTTCACAGCCATTTAGTAGATTAGAAAGCAATTGTAAACAGCGTAAAACCTAGCGTAAAACCCACATTAACTCCTGTCAACATCCTGCCTTTTGCTCAGTTATGGATTTGTTTGAAATAACAGTGAGATCTAAAGTGATTGCACTGACATCACAAATTGTATTATAAATATGAATGAACCCATTGTGATGGGATGCATTGCATTATATGGCAGGCATTTGTCTTCCCTGTCATGGAAACAGGTTTGTGACATAAGGAAACACGGCATTGTCTTGACGAAATAACTCCACATGTTCTCAGATGGTAATCATATCTACTGACAGGTTTTCAGATTGCCCTAAATTTCATATTCTAACATTGCACCATTAATAACCATCTGTTGTTTAATGTCAAAAATCAATCCAGATGATACGAAATCCATTGAGCTATTTCTAAAAAGTGATTATTCATTTAAATAATATGCCATTTTGATTTTAGTAGATTATCTTGATTGATCTCTGGCTAAAAGCATAAGATCAAGTAAGAGCATACGATCTCATCTGAATAGAAATCAGTGAATATGTTGGGTAGAGCTAAAATGGAAATTCTTTTGAATCGAAGACAGGAGTAGAGGCATCCTTACCTTTCAAACTTCAGTAAGGATTTAGTAAGCTGTTGTCTTCTTGTGTTTGGAAGATGAAGGTGCATTTTAGTTTCTAACTTTTGTTTTGTTTTTGAAAGATACCCACACCAAGAGGTTTTGGTGGTGGAACAAGGAATTTTCTTAAAAGACCTTTTTTTCCATACTGTTAGATTAGAAGAAAGGGTAGCAGTGCATATCTTTTTAATTGCTCCATTCAGCTTGAATTGTCATTCTCTTTTAGATAAGGGTCATTTTATCCTACTACTTAATGTCCTTTGTTAGAGTACTCTTATAAAAGTTTACTGGTAACTTCTTAAGAACATCTTTTAGTCTTCAAACAGAGGAAATGCACGTTTGTAGAAACAAGTTCACTTAATGGTAGGAGACAATTTACCTGATTGTTGACTTCTCTTCCTTGTTAGGAATTTTGCTGTTTTCTGATGCTTCAGAGGAGGGGCAAGTGGGCACCTGATGGAGTTAATATTTGTGTAGTGACTTTTATATGAGAAGTACCATGCTTACTGCTTTTCATACATTCTGTGATCTCATTTAATACATTTTACCTTTAACTTGTAAATATTTGAAGTTGGGCAGGGGGGTCATCTGAACATATTACAAGGACAGTGGGTTCTTTCCAAAGACACAGTTTATATGAGTATTACTCCCCCTTGGCTTTTCTCATCCTAACTCTAGCCATCACCTGAGTTCCAGAATCAGGGAAGAGGTAGAAAGCCCCATGGTGTATGTCTCTGAGGGAGAGACATTCCTGCTTCCCTTCACGTAAATATCAGCTATGCCCGGGAATGTTTACTCCTACCACCCATTTCCCCACCAATGGGATTGGCCATATCATATCCAGGGGAATGCTGGTTTTCCAAGTTAAGATCGCAGTCATGATGAAGCCTGATTTACTAGTAACCTACAAAATGTATTCACTAGAAGCCGTGGCAGTGGTTCAAAGTTAGAAAGATGATTAGTATATTCATTTTTATCAACCATAGCACTTCATGATACTTATGGAAATATTCTTGGTAAATTATTCAATCAAATAAATTTTACATGAGGGTTTTACTAACAAGTCTAAAAATTATTTTCAACTAAATTCAGTCAGACAGATGGATTTTGTTCTCCAGGTGGTTGCGTATTTTTTGCTTGATAACCTATTTGGCAGCACTCTTTTGAACCTGTGAATATTTATATTTCAGGGCCCTCTCAATAATTAAGAAATCCGCATTCAGTACCAGATGTTTCAGATGACTAAACAACTTTGTTTCATTCTAGAACTGTAACTTTTTTTCACTCTCTTTTTTTTTTTTTGTCTTTAATAACATTTCCCCAAGAATTGGGAACAATGTATTTACTGAAGTCTTATGTTCACCAAGAAGCTATGTTAATAGACAAGTAGACACTCCAAGAGCATTGTTTATTTATTATAACAATCAAGTATTTTAGAACTTATCAAAATTAGCTGATTTATAATGTTTATAAAATTTTCAGTTCTTAGGTTGTTACAGTACCCCAAATGGAAACAAATTTAACTTCAGAAACCATGAAAATAAACTTTCCTCCAATGTAGCATGTAACTTTTTGACAGAGAGCTTTCCATTTTTCTGTTAAGAATTGTGCTACAAGTGAACAATGACTTAATGTCATTTTTAATAAGCTATACCAAAATCAAAATGTATCAACCTCATAAACTTATTCCTGGAATAAAAACTCTGACCTGAGAAGGGATTCTCGATTCCTATAGCAGATAAATCTTGAGTGTCCTATGGAGGTTGGTGGTCACAAACAATCTTCTGAGTGTTTTGCCAGTCTCTGATTTTGTTTTACCTTAATTAGATCCATTCAAAGACATTTTTCTTCGTATTATTAAAGTCGATTATTGCTATTAATATTAGTTTCAAGGCCAAAAAAAGTAATAATATCTCACATCAGTGCTTTCTCTACAAAGGTAGGCAAATTGAAAGTGAAGTATTTGGCAACTGTGTTTTGTATAAAGCTCCACAAGAGTAAATTCAGGATCACCCAAATACAGCTACTTATTTGAACGATCACATTTCAAAATACTACTAATGACTTTTCCTTATGGTGAATTTAGAATGTGAATTGGGCACAAATTTTGTTACTTTTTTCTTTCTAAGATTGGAACACGTACTGTTTTTGCTTTGCACTTTGTTTTCCTGTTAGACTGCAATCTTAGGATCCTGAATGTTACATGACACTATAGAAAGTCTATAGAAAGAGCACTTGCCTTGAATTGTTTTCACAAATAGGAGAGAAGAATTTACACTGATAATTCTTTTGATTCCTCGGGCCCATTAAGTAAACTGTAAAAACTGAGTTCTGTGACAAGGACCATCAGAGAGGTGCACATCTGGCCAGGTCATATGTCTGCTTAATATCTGTTAGTGGCATTCCATCATTCTTGGAATAAAATTTCAGACCTCTCTGGTCTCAGATGACTGAGTGACTCTTACCTTCGGTCACCACATTCCAACCGCAAGAGTCTTCCACCCAGGGACTTCAGGCGGCTCCCTCTGCCTGAAGTGTAGTTCTCCCACTAAACCTGCCTCTCTGACTCTTTAATTATCTTTCTGGTCTCAAGTATTATTTTCTCATTGAAGCATTCCCATAACTGCCTTGCCTCTAAAACTTAAATCAGTTCCCCCGTTACACTTCATAATTGCATCCTTTACTTTTCCTTCATTGCGTTTACAAGTTATAATTACATATTTGTTGGATTATTTGTTTAATGCCTGCCTCTCCCAATAGAATGTAAGCTCCATGATTAAAGAAAGAGCTGGAGTCAGAGGAAAGACTTTATTATAATCAGTATTTCACACTTTTGACAGGTAAATTAGACCAAAATGATTCCCAGGGAGCAGCATGCAGCCTGAAAACCATAAAGTCAAGGAGAGGCTCTGTGGTGTGATAGAGGAGGTGCACAGCCAGATTTTGAGGTCTCAGAGAGGACAGGGTGCTGGTGGTGAGTAGGTGGGGCATGAAGCTTGACCACTCTGGGCTTCAGTTTCCTTGTCAGTAAATGGAAACCTAGGAGTTCCCGTCGTGGTTCAGTGGTTAACAAATCCGACTAGGAACCATGAGGTTTCCAGTTCGATCCCTGGCCTTACTCAGTGGGTTAAGGATCCGGTGTTGCCAAGAGCTGTGGTGTAGGTCACAGACTCGGCTTGGATCCCATGTTGCCGTGGCTCTGGCGTAGGTAGGGAGGCTACCGCTCAGATTAGACCCCTAGCCTGGGAACCTCCATATGCCACGGGAGCGGCCCAAGAATTGGCAAAAAAAAAAAAAAGTAAATGGAAACCTAAAGTTCTGTGACTATACTGTTGTCAGCCTCACACAAAATAGAGTGTGGCTTGGGCTCCCATATTTTTTGGTTTCTAAAATGTGGGTAAGAGTTATAAACCATGCCAAGGATTCCAAACAGCCAAGACTCTAGAGCTGCTGGGGAGCGTGGGGGCGTGTAGAAGCACTAGAGGGAGGGCACAATTTCCCTGACCTCTTTGGCTCCAAATTCATAATTAGTTGTTTATCATTTACACCCTTTCTTGGCATCCTAGTTTTGAACCTCAACCCTCCTTTTTCCTCACCAAAATTTCCTTGCCAAATTCTCAGGATTCATAAAAATAGCTAGGGGAAGTTCCCATTGTGCCTCAGTGGAAACTAATCCAACTGGTGTCCATAAGGATGCGGGTTCAATCCCTGGCCTCAATTAGTGGGTTAGGGATCCAGTGTTGCCATGAGCTATGGTGTAGGTTGCAGACGAAGCTTGGAGCCTGAGTTGCTGTGGCTGTGGTGTAGGCCAGCAGCTGCAGCTCCAATTAGACCCCTAGCCTGGCAACTTCCATATACGTTGAGTGTGGCCCTAAAAAAACAAAACAAAAAACAAAAAAGAAAAAGAAAAAAATTATAAGAAAGAGAATGTATATATGTATGACTGGGTCACTTTGCTCTACAGCAGAAATTGGCACGACATTGAAAATCAACTATACTATAATAAAAAAATTTTAATAAGAAAATAAAAATAGCTATGACAGCTGATACTCTTTTCTTTTAAAAAAAATAATGTCTCAAAGCTATGAGGAATCTGTACCAAGCAAGATAGGACAAAAATAAAATTTCATTTTATTTTTATTTACTAAAAGCATAAAACAATACCATCAACTACAGCTGAGGTATTCTACATTCTAAATTCTGTGCATTTTTTTTTTTTTTGGCCACACCCACAGCATGTGGAAGTTCCCAGGCCAGGGATCAAACCCATGGCAACAGCAGTGACAATGTCAGATCCTTAACCGTATGCGTGGCTTTTTAAAAGCCTTTCTAACTTGTCTAAGGCCAAATGAAGTATTTTCATCCTAACCTGTACATTTATATTGCGTAAGTTTTACACCGAGGCGTCAGGATTATTTTTAACTAGTGTTTACAGCATATCAGTGGACTGTATCCTTTGTTTATGTTACACTTGAAAGAAATATAGTTTACTTAGTCCTAAACACTCTCAGTCAGCTCTCTGCAAATGGATCATGCACTTGAATATTAAAAAGTTCCTTGTAAACTTCAAATGTACTTGAGCTGAAACTTTCTTTCCTTTTTGTTTCCTTCTTTCCCTTTCTCTAGCTTTGCCTCCTCTATTGTTTTTTATTTATTCTATATACATTAACCAAAATTGATCTGTGTGCAGATTGAAATGTCGGATGAACTTGTATTCTGAATTTTCCTGAAGCATGTGTTTACAGTGAGACAGTTTCTTATAGACAAAAAAATAATTTTGCTAATATAAAGCACATTAAACAGAAGCAAGTGTAAGGAAATGGTTAAAATATGACAATTTGTATTTTAATTGCTGATCCTTTACCGTATTTCCTGAAACACTAAATATCATTAGGCAAGCTTTTATCATCTTTGATTTGTGTATAGTTCAGTAAAAGTTTGGTAGAGTTTATTAATATCACATATGGAGTTAAAAAAACAGTTCTAATAAAATTAGTAGGTAGAAACCCCCCATCTTTCATGCAGGGCTGGAATCTAATGTAACTTTCTTGATCTAGTCATCCTTTCCTTTGGAAAATCCAGAAAGATAAAAGAATCTAACAAACCCCAGAATGAACCAGTTTTGCTTAGACACTAATTGTGGTCCTTTGTTAGTCCTTTCTCCAACAGTTAAATTTGTATGACCAGTATGTCAAGCTCATCTCCTTCCAGCAGTGTTCCTGACATCATTTCCCCAAACCCACCAGACCTTCTCACATCCTGGTATTTGTATCTGTTCTTCCTTCTACTTCAGAGCACCTCCTCTCCTTCTTTGGGTGATAGGACTTGAACTCACTTGTCAAGACTGGACTCAAATGTTACTTCCACAGTTAGTCCTTTGGAGGCTTAATTCCTCTGCCTTCTTTCTTCCTGCGGCATTTTTTTTCCCCATAAATCTGTCTCAGCACTTATTTCTAAATTATTTGTTTTAATAGTATGCTTCTCCCTGCTAGGTAGGAAAGCCTCAAGGTCTAGGACCTTCTTCACCTTTGCAGCCCCAGCCGCAGCCACCAGGACGGGTCAATGTGTAGTATGCCATCCTTTACTGTTGCTTCAATGTATGAATTAAGCTACTAATTATATAACATGTCTGATAGACAGCCTTCTACTTTGAAACCCTGTTCTATTCCCAAAGTTAATTTTTAAATCAGTTGTTTTGGAACTCACCAAGCAATTTCCCAGAGAAACAATGTTATAAATGGTACAAATGGCCGGTAGGTTCCCAGGCTAGACCTCAAGAGTCTATTTAACCCATAATGTAGCTGAAACACTATGCAGTCGCAATGAAAAAGAGCAGAAAGCAACACTGGTACAAATGTGCAGTATTTTCATTACATTAAGTAAATAAATTCCTCTTCTGTGTAGAAACTGCGTCTGGGGCAGATTATACCAATGGGCAAGCATAACATGACCCAGCTGCATATAGGCCAAGCTTCTTTCACTAACTCGTACCATAGGTCATTTGACTTGACTCTGCCTGAATTTCTTTATCTGTCCCCCTAACCTGGTATTTCTTGCCTACTCCCCCTGAAGAAAAAGCAAAGTATAAAGTACATATTGAAACATACAGGGAGAATGTTACATAAATGTAATGTGTACCATATAAAATACCCACAGCAAATGAAATTAAACTGAATTATGAACATTTAATGGAGTAGATTTGGAGTTTCAGCCTCATTTGGTCTGACCCCAAAGCTGGGATCCAGAATAACCACCTTGTTTCCCTTCTTCCATAATGACCAGCCCTAGGACCCATAAGTTAACCTTTCTAGGCCTTAATTTCCTTTTGAGCCAAGTGACCTTCCAATTCTGATTGTTTGTCCTTAACATTATTTGGACAAAGTGCTAAGTTTGGTGGAATCAAAAATGTCCTGGAGGGCTATGGTGTGAATTTCTTCAGTTTTCTGTGACAAATTTGCTTCAAGCACCTCTTGCATACTTTGTGTCTTTATTGATTAATCTGCTTGTTTCCTTAGTCTGCTGAACATGCCTACCTTGAAACTAACTTGTTCCCTAACTTCTGCCTTCAAAATCTACATAGAAACTAACCTCTGTCACATACTTCTCCATCCCAACTTGTAGAATAGCTCTCTTCTTGTTCTTTACACAGAATTCTGGTTTCTCCCACGAAGAGAGAAATTTTCCTCCGTGATCCCCCTGCGAGTTCCTCCACTGATGCTGGAATAGTAGATAGGCGCTCCAGCTAACTGTCTAATCAAACTTTATTCTCTATTAGAAGCCATCTGCTTGCCGATGACTACTCTGTTTGTTTGTTTTTGTTTTTTTTATTTTAGTGCAATCCATTTTAGCTCCTTCATCTGTTTTTACCATGCCACCTGTGCTTCCCACTTTCCCAGCTCATTCCTTCCTTCCTTTTGTGTAGGAGCTGGAGGGGACCGAGTGTGATGGATCAGCAGGGGTCTGCTGTCCTCCAAACAAAATACTGGTGGCTTTGCCCCTTCCCTCTGACTGGCTAGAATGCCTCCCCCAGGCTATCCAAACCGTCTTTATTTTCTGCACTCTATTTAAGCTTCACCAGAATATTTGTGGCCTTTCAAGAGACTTTCTTGGAACAAAAGAAAGAAGTTGGTAAATTCCTGAACCCCTTAACTTTGTGTAACAAGAGATTCACCTTTGTCTCTTCCTCAAGCATTGCTTTCCTTCTGTGCCTGAGGGTCAACCAAGTACATAGGAAACATGTAACCTCTTCTATGTAAGCCATTTTTATTGGGTCAAACTCCATTAGAAAAATGTTTTCTGTGTGGAATTCCTGACACAATTGAGATGAAAAATGTTAGTATCCGAAGACCCATGTTGTATTTTCTTGTTGATCTACTAAAAATGCTACAGAGGTCCCACCTAGTAGATTTCCCCTCAGGTCAGGTGCCCTGCAGATTGTTTCTGCTGGATCTTAAGTTTCTGAGTCCCTGCCTTTGGGAAGCCTACCTTCACTTAAACTATCACTGGGTAGACTTCCCTCCTCAGACATCCTAATGCATTTGTTGTGTGTATAACCCATCTGGCACTTCCCTGACACTAAAAAATGAGCCCACATAAGCACTTCTTTTGTCTATGTTCCCTTTCAGACTAGCACCAGTACCTAAAACTTCTCAGTAGAATGTAATTCTGTAGCTAACACATATAGATGCTCAATAAACATTTATTGATTCATTATTCAATTACATATTGGCTTATTTGTTAAGCTGAAGTTTTCAACTGATCCATTTTTTGACCTTTTCGGTTATTAGGTTTTTGTCAGTGTTTTTGATTACCCAGTTGCATTTTTACCATCAATAGGTTATGTCCAAAAATAGAGGTCTAGAGACATTTTTAATATGCTTGGGAAGTTTAGATTTTAACATTGCAGATGAATATTGTGTTAGTGATTAACTGTAGCAAACATATTTTGAAGCAGTTTATCTAGCTGAGAAAAAACCAACAACAGAGCCATCCCTTGTGACTAGAGTTTCAATGGCTTCCTTCAAAAAATGGTCATTTTAAAGTTTTTGTTTCCTTTTTCTTTAATCTCTCATGTTATGAATAATATTTAGTTAAACTCCCAACGCAACTGGGGAAAGAAAGTCTTTGGTGTTGATTTTGGGTAAAGTATGAGACATTTACTTTTGTGAATTTTAATCTCAGAAGATTTTAACACAATCTTTTGTTCTGTGGGCTCTTGGGTCATTCAAAGATTTAAATTTAAATCTTCATGTTTTTGACCATAAGAAAGCCCACTGAAACACCTAAGTATGACTGTTTTAGTTATTAATGTCTATAGGAGTTCATTACTCTTTTAATTACCGTAATCATCCTAATGTTACACTACATTGTAGTTCATTATTTCTCTGAGCTTTTTGTTTTACCCAAATTTGCTTAGCAACCAAGTTAATTGCTCAGAAATTATTATTCTAATTAATTATGCTCTGAATCCCTTAGATATATCATTTCCAAGCACTAAGATATCAGATTTTTGTCCTGACTTGTCAAAAGACTTAAAACTCTACTTCCTACATTTTTGACCTTATAAAATCCTTTCTTTCTATAAATTACAAAACCTTGTTGATCATAAAGCACATTAATAGATCTGAAAATTCATATGTTCTTTAAAAATATATACTTGTTGAGGACATATATTAGATCAAAAGTTTTGTCAGCTGGAATTCCCTTTTATAATTGTTTTTTAGAAGTCCAAACTAAGTTACTTCTCTCTGGTTTGAACATGTTGGCTGATTTTTAGACTTGGATGAATTTCACTGTAAATTGCAGTTCTATGTGACTCGAGTACCCAGGAGCTGTCAGGATGGCTCAGTGATTTAACGTTGGTGTCCTGCAGCTTTGACTGTAATCAGCAGATGCTGTGGTATTACCATAAATGTTTTCCTAACTGCTTCTGTCAAAAAGAGAAAATTCTTCCTGCACCGAGTCTGCTGCTTCTGATTAAATTCAGTTTGCCTTCTTTTGCATAATTAATGTCCCATGATGATCTCTAACCTTTTGTTTTTAATATTGCCTCTTGGTCTAGACTCACTCTTTATGGGGAGGCTCCACTAAGAGCAGACAAAGAGAAAGGGATGGTGCTTTGACATGAAACCCCAGCACCTCCATGGCTCTGAAGTTGTTACCGTTTTATATACCATCACTTGTCAAAGATCATGAAAGGTTCTGGTCTTTGCAATGTTTTTCATTGTTGTGCCACTGCTCTGTTCTACTTCTGAAGGCTGTTTCTGCAACGCTTTGGTGCACATGGTTTTTGCCTGAGGATGTATGATAGGATCTGCTTTAGAATGTGCTTACTCTGGGTGTGTAAACTGTGATAAACCTCTGGCACCAACCAAACAAAAGGCTTCCTATTCTGCAAAACTTTCTGCACCTCTAGCTCAAAGTAGATCAGACGCTACATTTTTCACAACAAAGTAAATGTATACAAAATATAAGTATGTTAAAAGTGAATGCCCTATTTTGTCAGTGAAAGCATTCTTTACATTATCTCAATGAGAAAATGGTCCTTAAATGTATTAAATAGCAGTTAACTTTTCCCCAAAGAGCCGGAAGTGATTTCTCATTTTCCTATTTGTTCTTTTAGAATCTTTTAGTGAGTACTCCTGCCTGGTAAGCACCTGTGACTGTTTTTTCCTTTTTCTAGTAGAACATTGATGTAAATAGATATCCTTTGTAATGTTACTCTTACAGTATAAGATACAAAGTATACATGACATCGCTAAGATACTAAGTCCAGCCAATAATAATTGACAATTTTACAGTTTAGAAATTCTCTGTAATCGTATCATCTGAAATTAGGATTCTGCATGTTCCTTTGTTTCAGAAGAAAGAATGAAAGGCAGAGCTTCACATTTTCTGTGGTTTATCTACTTCTTTCTCATATAGGATATTCTGCTAAGAAATATTTATCACATTATTTTTGGTGACACTTTGTTTTCTTCATAGAATCAAAGAATTTTAGAATGGAAAAAGATCTTTGAAAAGTATCTTTCAAAGGAAAAGGCCCTGAAATCTTCAAGTTTGATTTTTAAATGCAATTGCTATTATCATGCTTTGAGAGGAAGCTGCCAGATTATTTTAAATGAAACTGAGCCTAAATGACATAAAGCCACCGGTAGTGGCACACTTAGTTTAGGGATTTCCAACTCTTAGCAACTGAAATGTTAACTTTGACTATAGATTTTTGTTTATCTCAGATTAAAAGCAAATAAAAGAGAAACAAGGGTATTTCAAAATAAAGGTCTGGGTCTCTAAATAGATTCCATGTGAAAGCAAGAGAACTCAAGATAACTTTGTTTTTTCTTACTCAGCTCTGCTACCACAAAGTTGTTAAGCTTGTAGCTGCTTTGATCTCATTCAGCTCCACTATATTCCTTTTTTCCTACATAATCAGCAATACCATTTTTTCATCTCTGTTCATATTAGCCAATCACTTCTACAACAAAGAGCACTCCTTCAACAAAACAGCTTATCTGTGACCCAGGAGACAGTGTCAGGGTGCCACATGAGATAGGGACTTTTAAGTGTTCATTCTGCATCTGCCTTTTCTTCACTGCACTATTGGAAGAATCCACTTAATGCCTGGGCTCAATTTCCAGTAAATAGAGACAAACAATAACCACCTCACAGGAGGATTAAATGGATGTTATGTGTGCTAATGTGTCCACACACCTGCTTCTTTGAGACCTATATTTGCTACCCAAGGAGAACTTAGGAAGACACTTCGAAAAGGTGAGAATACAAGAACAAGGGTGCTTATATTTAATTAGAGATTTCAGTGGTTCTTCTTAGTCTGTTTCCTCATTCCCAGTTTCTTCATGAACATAGTGTACTAGCTACTACTCAAAAAAAAAAGTCACAGATCTTTTTCAGGATATTTGAAGGTGAGTGTAGACTTAGGAAAGAAAAACATTTTATGGAAGTGTGAAATATATCTCTGCCTCTAAGAAAGAAAAATTTCCTACCCCAAGCCCTCTTCTCCCTCCCAAAGAAAAGCTTTTCATAATTTCTTTCTTACTAACTAGAGGCCCTGAAATCTTCAAATTTGATTTTTAAATGCAATTGCTATTATCATGCTTTGAGAGGAAGCTGCCAGATTATTTTAAATGACAAAGAGCTGCAATTCATAAGTAGTACAGCTGCCATTCTTGTCAGATATAGTCAGAATTTGGATATCCACCCACCTATTCCCAGAAAGTTAACACATAAATACACATCACTGGATTTATCGCTTTAACCATGAATTTAATGTTGCTCTGTGTAAGCATAAGCCCATGTGCTGATAAAAGAGTGAACATATTAGAAGTGAATTTTTCCTTTTTTACTTTACATTAAAAGGCATATCTTGATCGGTTATCCAAAAGCATCTCTAGCTTCTCTGTTTTCACCCAGAGTTATATGATTTATGTGCTACCAATCTGTCTTTTGTAACTATCAGAGAAGAGGCTGAAACACAGCTGCTTCCAAGATTTGTGCCGAGAGGACCCTTACAATGCTGTACACTTGTGTTGATGTGTCCTCATCTAAGAGCTTTCAGAATAATGTTTTTGTCCTAAGTATCTTGTGTAAGTTTGGCTTATTTAATCATCACCAGTAAACAAAGGAAGGGGCTGAAGTTAACAGAAATTAAGGGAATCATTCTAGGATATAAAAAGTGAATGATAGATTGAAAAAAAAAAAAAAGCTTCCTTTTAGCTATATACTAACCCCATAATAGGGTACCCTCTGACCCAAGTCATCATAAATGTGCAGCTTGCAACGAACCAGATGAGCAAAGGAAAATTGGTGTTGGTTCTCTTGCATGTAAATCCAAAGAACAAACAAAGCAAAGAGCACGCAGCTTGATAAACAAAAAGGTTTTTCAATGGCAGTAAGCTCAGTTAAAGCCAGATCTGCAGTGGAGGAAGGAAAGCTAAACTTGCCTCCCACAAAAGGGCTTTTCATCTGCCTCAGGAGCTCATCGTATCTCCAGGAGACTGGAAGGAGTCAAAGCAGCAAAGCCAAGAGTGCTGACATGGGCTGACAGATGACAGCTGGCCCCTTGGCCTCAATTTTCTTCCTGTAAAATGGGCATATCAACAACAACTTCATAGAGTGTGTGGGAAATGCCTGGGGAATTGTTATTAAAGCTTCCCTGTCTTGCCAGGAACACAGGGAGCACAATAAGTGGTAGCAGTATCATCATTACTATCTGGCTAAGATCCGGTGAGAGATGTCTTTTGTAGAAAGTTATGGAGAAGCAGATATTAAATCTACAATTACTTGAGCACATCATGCTTATAAAGAGCAAAGTGAAGGTAAAAAAAGAGGATGCTGTGAGAATGAACAATAGGTGTGGAAAGGTGGGGGTTAAGGAGGCTCCATGGGGAGTGATGTCCTGAACCAAAGCACTTTGGTTTTGTTTTTTGGTTTTTTTTGTTTTTTTTTTTTTTTTATTTTCCCACTGTACAGCAAGGGGGTCAGGTTATCCTTACATGTATACATTACAATTACATTTTTTCCCCCACCCTTTCTTCTGTTGCAACATGAGTATCTAGACAAAGTTCTCAATGCTATTCAGCAGGATCTCCTTGTAAATCTATTCTAAGTTGTGTCTGATAAGCCCAAGCTCCCGATCCCTCCCACTCCCTCCCCCTCCCCCTCCCATCAGGCAGCCACAAGTCTCTTCTCCAAGTCCATGATTTTCTTTTCTAAGGAGATGTTCATTTGTGCTGGATATTAGATTCCAGTTATGAGTGATATCATATGGTATTTGTCTTTGTCTTTCTGGCTCATTTCACTCAGCATGAGAGTCTCTAGCTCCATCCATGTTGCTGCAAATGGCATTATGTCATTCTTTTTTATGGCTGAGTAGTATTCCATTGTGTATATATACCACTTCTTCCGAATCCAATCCTCTGTCGATGGACATTTGGGTTGTTTCCATGTCCTGGCTATTGTGAATAGTGCTACAATGAACATGCGGGTGCACGTGTCTCTTTTAAGTAGAGTTTTGTCCGGATAGATGCCCAAGAGTGGGATTGCGGGGTCATATGGAAGTTCTATGTATAGATTTCTAAGGTGTCTCCAAACTGTTCTCCATAGTGGCTGTATGAACCAAAGCACTTTGACCTGGTCTCGGACTGACTGGGGACAACGGAGAACTGGAACAGCCAGTGTCTTAAGAGAGGCCCAGATGGAATGATGAATTCAGGAAAGAAGAGTGGAGGCAGCCACCATTCTTAGCTACATCTGGAGCAAAAACTGTCTCAGGACTTAGGATACAAATCCATCTCCTTCTTCATATGTTACTCCTCAGATTCTGCCCCAATTCACCCTTTTATCACCTAGTCCAGATTTGATCAACAACTTACCTGCATTTCTGCAGAGCCTCTTTTCTTCTCTTCCTGCCTTCTGCCTTTCAGTCCATCCCCCATACAGCCTAGTTCACTGGCTCTCCCTAGATGTTCTCTAATTAGGCTCTCTAACCTTCAACCCTGCTGTGTTCCGTTCATTAATCATCCACTGCTGCAAGTGATATACTCCCACACCCACCATAAGCGCTCTCTTTTGAAGTCAAACACACCCACAGGACTTACACATTTGCGTTTGTTTTTTACAAGGCACAGATCCTGATTTTGCTCAAAGCCATAATAGATACCAAATCCAATAATGCATTCAAAACATAGGAGGAATAACTGATTGTTCAGAATACTTTGAGCAGTTCTTGATATTTCTCCTTGTTTTTTTGTGGGGCTTTTTTCATTATTATTATTACTATTATTAATATTATTATTTGTCTTTTTAGGGCCTCACCCTAAAAAGGTGAGGCATATGGAGGTTCCCAGGCTAGGGGTCCAATTGGAGCTACAGCTGCCAGCCTACACCACAGCCACAGCAATGTAGGATCCAAGCCACATCTGCAACTTACACCACAGCCCATGGCAATGTCAGATCCTTAACCCACTGAGCAAAGTCAGGGATCAAACCCGTGTCTTCATGGATACTAGTCGGGTTCGTTAACCGCTAAGCTGAGCCACAACGGGAACTCCCATTTCTCCTTGTTATATGCAGAAGATAATAAGAAAAAAACTCTATAAATATATCAAGGTGATTAGATTGTAGGCTTCCTGAAGTCAGGAGCCTTGTCTGCTCATTCTCCGCTGCATCCCTGACACTTAGCACCACATGGCCTGCTATACTCAGCGATTTTTATTAAATGAATGAAAGCATGTTCTTCTTGCATCCTACCGCATGCCAAAAGACTATGGAACCTAGTCTCTGCCCTTCTGCATCTAGACTCTTATGATGCGATACAACACATCTGCATGTAAAGCACTGCTTTTAACACCACAAGGGATGAGAAAAGGGTAGGATGGGAGATCCTATTCCCAGTGGTTTATGGTCTTGACATTGACTCTGGCATGTAGCAAGGACACAAAAAAAAAACTAAAACATCAGGAGATCAGGATGTGTAGCACATGAGAGAAGTACAGTAGAAGTCCAACAGCAAGGGACATCACAACGTTTTGAGAAATCAGGAGGTAGCATTTGATAAGACTTGAGGAATCGAAGATTATTGTAAATGATGATTAGGACAGAAGAATAAAAAGCAGGTAGAATTACATAGAGAGTTCACTGCAGAAGTGAAGCATATTAGTTTAAAGAATTGCTCTATTTCCTAAAAGAATAATAATTTCCTTAAGCATGGACTACTATTGAGAGAAAAACTATGTGCAAAACTTTTTAAATTTAAAATAGAATTGAGGCATTTGTGATGAGTTCATTTTAAAAAAACTAGAAAATTGTATAACTCTGGACTCTACTTGGAACAAATTGGATAGTATCAACTAAATGTAAAGTTTTTATGTGTAATAATGTCAAAATAACTAGCTTTACATATTTTCTAACGTACTGGTGAATCTGGGACATCGATTTTGCTTCTATGAATAACTAGTTATATTGCAATTTTAAGTATAGGCAGTACTTTATACCGTACAAGCAAAAAACCCTGGGAAAATATATTCCTGGCTCTGTTAAACTAGAGACCTCAATAAATTTTTAAGGTATTTGTCAGAAACAATATCAGTAAAAATGAAGTGTCTCATAGTTCCTTTTAGTTCCTTGTGCTAATATAAGAATACTGTCTGCTTCTCCTTCAGCATTTATAGATTTTTTTTTTTCCAGTCAGATAACAGTTTGGAGCCGGGAGCTGAATCTGTTGAGCTTGAATCCAAGCTCCACCCTAACTTGCTTCCTGACCTTGGACAAGCTTCTTAACTCTGCAAAGCCACTCTTCCTCATCTCTGAAGTGGGGAGAATAAACAATACAGTCCATTAGGCTACATTATGAATGTGTGAAACACCTCATGCAAAAGGGCAATTAATAAGTGCTCAGGAGTTCCTGTTGTGGCAAAGCAGAAACATATCCAACCAGGAACTATGAGGAACCCATCCCTGGCCTTGCTCAGGGGGTAAGGATCTGGTGTTGCCATGAGCTGTGGTGTAGGTCACAAACACAGCTCAGATGCCATGTTGCTGTAGCTGTGGTAGGCCAGCAGCTGTAGCTCCAATTGGATCCCTAGCCTGGGCACGTCCCTATGCCATGGGTATGGCCCTGAGAAGCAAAAAATAAAAAAATAAAGTGCTGAAACATAGTAGTATTATTTATATTTTTAGTCTTTTATAAGACAAAGCCTGAAGTGGGAAAAAAAAAAAAAAAACCCTTACATACAATTATTTTATTAATTGTACTAATAAGTTGGTGATAAAGTGAATATATATATATATGGTTATAGCTGCACCTGCAGCATATGGAAGTTCCTGGCCCAGGGATTGAATTCTAGCCGCAGCTGTGACCTACACTGCAAATGTGGTAAGGCTGGATCATTTAACCCACTGCGCCAGGCAGGGGAACAAACCCTAGCCTCTTCAGGAACCCAAGTCACTTCAGTCAGATTCTTAACCCACTGTGCCACTGTGGGAATTCCAAGTGAATATATTTTTGTTAGAACTAAATCTGAGTTGCATCTTTGCAGGTTGTGTTATAGTTGAAAACTGTGTTGTTATTTTTTTAACCAAGTATTTTTGGTTTGTCACATAATAAACCTCCTTAGGCAGTTGAGGAGTGACCCACCCCCTCATAATTCTTTCCTCTGATAAGTAGGATTATAAACATGGATGATAATAAGGCTCATATATTCCAGGAGAAAAAAACAGACATGAGATGTTACATGAAAGAAATGAAGTCATCCATGTTGGAAGGGTTACCAAATGGCTTGGGAAAACTTCAGAGCACCTCACATCTCTGTTCTACTCTAGAAGAGGCCTTTTTATGACATAGGATTCCATTATTTGCATTGGTTTCTTTCCTCTTCCAATCAAATGAGAGCCAGTATGGAAAGCTAGTACCATTTCAAAATCTAAGACCATTAGAAATAGAATAGTTAGCAAACATATTATTACTATACTGTAATAGTTCCAAAAGAATGTATTATATTCCATACTTTTCAGTCACTAAAAGTTATTCACAGTGCTATAATGCCTACTTAATGTTTAGTGACAGATGTAACTGTCTGACCTCTAGTGGCTATAACTCATTGCTACATCTCAGTTGATGAGTTAAAAGACTGGATGAAATCTCAGATCCTAGTAATAGAGTTCTACAAGTGAATGTATGATTATCCTCCTTGAATTTCTGCCAGTCTGATTGTTGGGGTACTGCCTCAAAGGACAGCATTCAGAACCAACTTTGTGAATCTCTGCATTCAGGTACTTGAAATGTGTCAGCAGATGCTGTCCTAAGACCCAATAGTCCAGCGTACACTACAGCATTTTTAATAGACCTTCTGAGGTTCATAGCAAGCTTCCAGCATTATTTCATAGCTTGCCCGAAGTGTTTTTAGAATAGCTACCTGTTAAATGTCTATGTGAATAATATGTCTTTCATAATGTGTAGATGTAGGTTTATGTAAATATTTTCTGATTCAAAATGAACAGCATTACCATCCTTATATACTTCATCACAAGTTAAGGGTGCTGTTTGTAAACAGGAAACAGATTGGAATTGACCAACAATTTGGAAAGGTAAACTGATTATACTGAACCACTGAACCAAGTAGACTTAGAGACTACATTTAATATGATGCGCCAAGCTGAAAAAGACTAAGAAAATTTATATTATCATAAAACTGAATAATAAAAAGAGAACATTCTGCCATGTGGTATTAACATATTTTCCTTTGTCTTCAGCATAAACTATACTAGAATATTTAATTTTTTCTTTTTTTACTTGGTATCTCAATTAACTGAGTACTTTCATCTCAATAGTTTAATGAACTATAAATTGCTAGGTATATATGGCTAATGTGGAGCTCCAGTGATTTTTTTTTTAATTTCATATACTATGTGGATTATCCAAATGCTTTAAGGCTTCTTCTGCATTAACACTTGTAGCTCTTTTAGGAGAATTTATACAAGAAGTGGAACAACTAACAATTGCTGCATCTTGTCCTCTGTTCATTTTCCTGCAGTCAGCACCTTCTTTAGCTTACCAAGAGTACTGCACTCTGATTCCTTTCTTTTCTTCCTGCTGTATGGTACATTTCTACTGCTTTGTGTTTCATGTTACCATAGAGACAGGAGGTGCTCCAGAGCCCTGGGAAGATGAGTAGAAGCGGATCTTTGAGGAGGCAGTCCCTGTTGGCTAGCGAAGACTGAGGCAGGAATCTATAGCAGCAAATGGAAAGAGGGAATTATGTGGTCAGATCCAACTGTCCACAGGGTCTTAGGAAAAACAGTCCCAGCCAATGCTGCATTCAAAATGAGTTGTTTACAGAAACCAATTTTTCAGAGATCTCTGCATAGCCTGGGTTTTCATAGGAACCAAGCTTAGGGTTTTATTTGAAAGAAAATAACTGAAGTGACATTGACTTATTCCTTTTAGCTGTTTCCTCATTAAAAGGGAGTAGCTTCTAAGAAAAGTCCTCTTTGCCTGACTTATTTTGCCGATCAAAAATTTCACCTTTAAAATGCAGATCGATAATTCTTTGACTCAGCTGAAATCATCAGAAGTCAGATTGCAGGTTGAGCACAAGGGACTCTACAGCCAGCACCTAAATCATTGATCCAAATACGCTAGTTCTAAAAATGAGTGGTTTTTACCCTAAATTATCATGTAGTCCTTCCATATTTTAGAAACACAACTTAAAGCTTTTAAACATTTCTCTGTTATATTTCCTACTATATTATTTTAACTCATCCTTGTTATTTTTTATTTAGGAGAAATCTGCTAGAATATTTTAAAATAATATAGTTTTTTTTTCCTCTCATGCCGTTTCCTTACAGATACATATGTGGGAATTACCTTTAAATGCATTTTAAATGCAGCTTTTTTTTTTTTTTTTGGTGTTTGCTGGATTTTTGTCATATACATAGTCGTCTAAGCAGGGAAGGAATTCAGAGAAATTCAGAAAATATCAGCATATCTTCCTAGGTGACAGAACCAAGGGCACAGTATGCAGAATTGTGTATTGTGGAAGAAGGTCAGTGGTCTATAAATCTGTAAAAAGAATAAGGTTGAGTACGGTCCCCTGAGGCACTTCTTTTCCTCAAGCTGTCAGTAGGAGGCAGTAGTGTACTAGCCTGAGCTGTTCTCTAAGGTAACAGCTATGACTCATGCCAATTTTTTTTTTTTAACTCATTTTCTAGAAATGCAAGAAACCAAAATCTTAGAAGTAGTTTCAGATTTCATAATGAAACTTGGTACCATCAATCCAGTACAAGATAATACTACTGGGTTATGAATAGAACAATCAAAAAAGGCAAGTCTATCAGCCTTAACAGCGGCACCTCTGCACACCTCAGCCCCACTATAGGTCCTGTTCCAGTTTGAATAGGAGTATAGCAAGAATTAAAGGTCAATCTCATTTTGAAAAGGAGCATCACATTTAATATGTTAGATCCTTCTAATTTTTACTGATTTACTAAAATGTCTACAGAATTATGAAGTAAAACTAGGAGGGTCTGAATGGTCTCCATATGCTTGGGTGGCTGGAAAAACATGTCAAAACAGAGATAGAAACAGTAGCTATGTCATAGTTTGAATTCAATTTCATTATTTCATTTTGAATCTCTAGCCATTGTTCATTTTACCATTCACAAAAGCTACAATCCAAATTACCTAGAAATATACAACAGTGCTTTTCTCTCTATATAAAATAAAATTGCAATGAAATGCTAAATTTTGGAACATTGCATTCTTTCACTTGATTGTTTATCATTTAGCTAAAAAAAATAATGTTTGAAAAACATTTTCCATCTGTAATTACTGATAAATAATAACTAACATATTCCATTAATATGTTATCTTTCACTTATTGGCCTAATCTCAATGAGGTATGTATTTTGAGACTTCTTTCCTCAGTATTAGGGTTGTATTTATATCTGCAATTCACTTCCCTATGTAATTCAAATAGCACATATTTATTTGATAACTAATTGCAATTCTTGTATAATCTGTGACCATAGAACAAAGCCAAGATTACCATCTGAATTACACAGGAAAATAAATTGTTGATATAAATACATCCTTAATACTCAGGAGAAAATTTTCAAAGCGCATACCTGTACAGAGGTGGGACTTGTAATCTTATTTTATAGCTTTTGCTCTAGCCCTGTGAAATAAACATTCCTCTCTGGTGACTTATAATAAGTTGTAGAAATATTTTTAGTAATTATGGGGAAATGAACAATATTCATTTCCATTAGGATATGAATTATTCCAATTTGAACTTTTAAGTAAATTTTGAAAAATTATTTTTGTTATAATTCCTAAATTATTTTTAATCATAATTATTAGCCTTATAATAATACAAAATCCAACCTAAATAGTTACTCATCACTGAAATTTTCTACAAAGATATCCAACTCAAAAATCTTACAAGATATCTGCACTGGTTGGAACTCCAGGTTCTAAACCTACACTGCCCAGTACAGTGGCCAATAGGCAAATGTGCCTCTTGAGCTCTCGAAATGTGACTAATCTGAACTGAGATGTACTCTAAATGCAAAATACATACTTGATTTTGAAGGCTTAATACGAAAAAAATGTTAAAGATTTCATTAATGTATTTTTTTATTTTGCTATGTTGAAATGAAAATTTAGAAAATTTTAAGTAGCCTATATAGCTTATTCATGATGCTCATTATATTTCTATTGGTCAGCACTATTCTAGACTCAGTGCAAGGTCCTCAAGAGGCCAGGAAACCACAAAAATATATGTTAAACAAAAACGACATGTCATCAGTGTGTTGTTTAGGTAATATTATTCTGAAGTGTTTTCTTTGGGAAGGATAAATATGAAACATGGTAATAAAATTATGGAATGCTTAGGTTCACCCAAGAAATAAATAATGTGGGACAGAGTTCTGGTCATGGCACAGTGGAAACAAATCCACCTGGGAACCATGAGGTTGCGGGTTCAATCCCTGGCCTCCCTCAGGGGTAAGGATCTGGTGTTGCTGTGAGCTGTGGTGTAGGTCACACACACGGTTCAGATCCTGTGTTGCTATGGCTGTGGCATAGGCTGGCAGCTATAGCTCCAATTGGACCCCTAGCCTGTGAACCTCCATATGCTGCGGGTTAGGTTCAAAAAGCAAAAAAATAAATAATAAGTTTTTTGGGGTTTGGGGGCGGGTTAGTCTTTTTAGAGCCGCACCTGCAGCATATGGAAGTTCCCAGGCTAGGAGTCAAATCGGAGCTACAGCTGCCAGCCTATACCACAGCCACAGCCACAGCAATGCCAGATCCTTGACCCAGTGAGCAAGGCCAGGGTTCAACCCAAGTCCTCATGGATACTAGTCAGGTTTGGTACTGCTGAGCCACAATGGGAACTCCAGGAATGTTTTAAATAGTCATTATAAAGCAGGCATTATTCTAAGTACTATTTTATTCTAAGTGAGTAAAACAAAGATCCTGGCCTTCATGGAGCTTACGTTAGATCTTTTAAGCAGATTTTTATTAGGCTGAAAGTCAAGTGTTAAGTCTACATGGAAATGTTTTAAAGGTTATATTCAAAAGGATTTCTATGAGCATAGCACATAATTCTTTTTCTCTGTAGTACTAGATACGCTACTTGGGTTTGTTTGGTTTTTGTTTATTTGTTTGTTTTTTCCCCCAGAATTTTGAACTAAACCAATATGGTTTTGCCTGTTCGTCACAGAAATGACAGGATCCCAACTGTTTCAAGGACTCAGCACCTAGCATGCTGGCTAAGTACTCAGTGGATTAACTAATGAGTTGGCTTAACCATAACTTCAGCTCTTGATTTCTGGAGGAACAGTTGAAGAAACTGTCGCTCTTTGGCTTGGCAAAGATGTGGGGAGTGTGCTATCTGTCTTTAGTAGTTGAAAGGCTGTTGAGTAGAAGAGGAATTAGATTCTTTTAATATAGCCCTAATGGGAAAAATCAGTAGGGCTAATGACTAAGATTTCAGGGGGCCAAACACTAGATAAACATTAGGTAAAATATTATTAGAGGAATATATTGCCTTGTGGGATTGTGAGGTTATAACTGCAAGTCTTCAGGCTTATACTGGACAACCACTTGACAGGATGCTGAAGAAATGGAATTCAAATGGACAATTCTTCCAAGTAACTATGGGTCTTTCCAATCCTGAAATTATGGGATTCTCTATTATATGATTCTATGAAAGTGAAATGAAGTTGAAATGGCATGTGTTCCCCATTCAGAAAAAACATCTGTACATTTGAAATATCTACTAAATGTGGAATTAGGAAAATAAAAAATAAAAATACATAAAAGCACACTGTCAGATTCTACTTAGAAATGGCTTCAGGAAAATATTTAGGTCCCATAGTATTCATTTGGTTATTCTTCAGAACAGCTTCCTGGTCATTAGCACCAGGAATAGGCTTTTCCTCAAACCCCTAAACGTTAAATGCTCTTTACCTTTCAAACATGACTTTTGCCATAGCCTCGTCATGTGCCTCCCGAGCCATGAGGGGATATAATTTGGACTGGGTTTGCCAGAGGTAAATATCAAAGTTGGCATGGCCTTAACAGTTCATGGACTTCTTTAAACCTTACTTTCTTTATTTTATAAACAGACTTGTTAATACCTATAGTTTAGGGTGGTTGGAAAGTTTTTTTAAATAACAAGTAAAGGGTTAATATATATAGTATGTGTTCAATAACTCTGATACCAAACCATGTCCCTGTGTAATTTTCCCATCTCCTTCCTCATAAACCACCAGATCTAGTGATCAGGTTCTTTACTGCGTTGTAACTCTTAGCTGACAGGCAATTGCATACTTTAGAAACCGCTTACTTAATAGCTGCCCAGCCACACGCAGGTGACCGCAAGTGCCTGGTAGCCTGAGACATCTGTCAGTGACAGGGATCAGGACTGGTAAGCAGACACCACAGTTATCTTTGGTATGTTAGTGTGAAGAGCTTTGGACATGAAAGTTTGACTCAAAAAATATGTTCTTTGGAGTTCCTGTTGTGGTACAGTGGAAACAAATCCAACTAGTATCCATGAGGATACGGGTTCAATCTCTGGCCTCGCTCAGTGGGTCAGGGATCTGGCATTGCCATGAGCTGTGGTGTAGGTCACAGATGCAGCTCAGATCCCAAGTTTCTGTGGCTGTGGTGTAGGCTGGCAGCTATAGCTCCAGTTCAACCTCTAGCCTGGGAACTTCCATATGCTGTGGGTTTTGGCCCTAAAAAAAAGCAAAAAAAAAAAGTGTTATTGATTATTGGAGGGTATTTAGGTGGAGATACTAAAGTGGGCCCAGGACTGGATCTCTCCCGTTAGAGCTAGAAATGCAGATATGAGAATCTTTATCCTGGGGGGCATCGTTGAGGTCTTAGTAAAGAGAATGTGTAAAGGACAGAAAAACAGACCAAGAATCTAACCATGACGAATGGCCACACGGATGGAGAGAGGTACCGTTGTGTGTGGGAGGGGTAGAGAAGGTAAAATAAATTATCAGAGAAAACTAAGAATGAATCATCAAAAAGTAGAAGAGTAAGCATGGTCAAGGGCCTCATCATGAAGGAAGTTGTTAACCAGGGGTTGAGAACTTGACTTTGTCTCTGACTCTGCCTGAAAGTTATGTCTGCTGCCCCGACTTTCTATAAAACAAGATAAATACACCCATGTCACCCATCTCCCAGAAGTGTTAAAGGAATCAAATGAGTGGATAGGTGAGGAAAGTATTTGCAAACTGTAGAACACCCATATATAAAGGTAAGGTGATGATACTGTTATTATTACTTATATAATAATATTCAAAGTTATAGGTAACATTCTCTAATGACTTATGAGGACAGCTACTTGGAGTTAGGCCAAACTTCACAAATCAAGGTCCTCCAAAAGATGCCCTTACCTCATTCACCAGCTGCAAGTTTGGGGAGTCCCATTCCACCCTCACTTCTGACTAGCTGGATACAAATTTGGCGGTTTTCACTATCCCATCAGGTTCAGAAATTCACTTGAATTCAAGAAAGTGCTATACTTACTGTTGCAGCTTTATTATAGCAAGAGGACACAAGTCAGAACAAGCCAAGGAGGTTCAAAAGATAAAATTTCCCTTGTCCTCAGAGATACTTTAACCCCCACCCCCCAGCACTTTGTATCATCAGTGTGTGACAATACAGATTACCTAGAAGAAAACTTACCTATCCTCAGTATCTACAGTTTGTATTCAGGCTTCATCACTTAGGCAGGATCGACAGGCCACGTGATTGAACTCAGTCTCCACCTCCCAACCCTCTAGTCACTTGGTTGGCCTTTCTGATGTGGCTACCCCCGAACCTGACTCACTCGTTCACATAAACTAAATAGGTTCCCATCAGCAGTCACCTCATCAGCATAAATGATCAGGAGCCCACCATGAATAACAAAGACACTCCTATCACTCTGTTAATTCATAGGGTTAGCCACCTGAACAGGGGATTCCTGTTTCCTGGGACAGGAAAAAGGCTAACCAAAATCTTTATTACACACACACCCCAAAGTGTTGCATCTATAAGAGAAAATGAGGCATGAGAAAATTCCATTGAGTTTAGGGATTTTGAGCCTCTGGAAATCTTTTTTTTTTTTTTTTTTTATGTTTCATCTTTTTTTAGGGATGCACTTGCAGCACATGGAGGTTCCCAGGCTAAGGGTCAAATCAGAGCTGTTGCTGCCAGCCTATGCTAGAGCCACAGCAGTGCCAGATTCAAGGCACATCTGCGACATACACCACAGCTCATGGCAACGCTGGATCCTTAACCCACTGAGCGAGACCAGGGATCAAACCCACAACCTCATGGTTCCTAGTCGGATTCGTTTCTGCTGTGCCACGACGGGAACTCTGGCTTCTGTTAATCTTATAGGGGCAGTTTTAACAGAAAGGGGTGGATAAAAGCCAAATTAGAATTTGGGTAGAAGGTGAGAAAGAGAGAAGCAAATGCAGAGTAGCGCATTTAGTTTGAGTATCGGAAGGATAAGCAGTTGAATGGAAGGGTTCACATTACTGTCCTCTCTCTCTCTTTCTCTCTCATGACTGCACCCCTAGCCTATAGAAGTTCCCCGGCCAGAGACTGAGCTGGCATTGTAGCTACACCACAGTTGCACTAATGCTGCATCCTGTAACCCACTGTGCAGGACCAGGGATCAAACCCACACCTCTGCGGTGACCCCAGCTGCTGCAGTTGATTCGCCACAGCAGGAACAACTACTGTTCTCTTTAGAGGAAAGATCTGCACTTATCCTGGATGTCCTGTGCCCAGGAGTCTGCATCATCTCGTTTCTTCTCACACTGTTAAATGAGGAAAGCCCAGTATAGGAAATTGTAAAATGGCAATGCTGTCCTTAAATTTGTATTTAAAGGGCAGTGAAACAGAACAAGACTAAATATGAATGTATATATGATGAGTTTATGCAAACAAGCCCTTCTAAGTTAACTGTCAGTTATCTCCTCTATTCAGAAGTATCTTTTATTTATCAGCCTCTGCTTTGTCCATTTTGTTTGAATTGGGGAAGTAATTGTTTTGTTTTGTTGTTTTTGTATCTACATAATTGGTTTCAATAAGAGCTTCTTGGTACTCCTAAAAGATTTTAACTATATACAAAATGCCCTTCTGATCTTTTTATCATTTTTATACATTTTCAATACAAAAGGTAAAATAAACAGCAAAATGAAGCAAAGAGAAGACAATTATTTATAGCATCAGTAAATCAACAGTAAGGAAAACCACAGGGATATGGGCTACTGGCAGCCAGCACTAACTTCAGTTATTGCATAGATTAAAAACATATATTTGTCACACACTTTACTATCATGTAGACCCAGCAGTGCTTTAAAAATTATATTTATGGGTCATTTTTTTCTCCCACCAAAGTAATGTCATTGCTGGGGTGAAACAAACAGCTATTTAGTAGGTCAAAGTAATAGTTAAGAGCAAAAGGTAAAGAATTGGAGGGAGAGATTAAATTTCAGGAAGACTGAACAGATGCAGTCAATTTAGGACACTAGAGTTCTATATTCTTCCGCCTGTCAAAGCTGCCACAGGCTCACCATTGACCACAAAAGGCAGGAGCTCAATTTTATATTTCATCTGAGAGTTGGCACTTCTAAGAAGCCAGTGCCCATTAGAACCACAATGTAATGAAGGATCAATACTGGCTTAAAGGGAATAATGCCTCTTTCTGAACCATAACTGATATTTCCTGTAGCAGAGAGCGTTTTCCCCAAGGGCTGTCAGCCAGGGCCTTAGCCTTGCCTTCTTAGCTCAGGAAGCATAACAACTGTTTGGCTGAAATATTTCCTCATTTAGATGCCAAGTTGCATATGTTTTTATTTTCTTTTTTTGTCAGTAACTTTCCTGGTTCCTGTGTCTTTTGTGTTACTCAAGTAACTGTGAAAAGTTTACCTGAAGATACTGGGTTTGAGGGTGGTTTTTCTGTTTTTAGCTTTCTTTTCGTCCAAATCTGCAGCCTGTCAAGATCATGTGGGATTCAACCCCAGATGTAGTTTAAGGCTCTTTTTCTCCTTCCCTCCCGCCCTCTCCCTCTCTCTCTCTCTCTCTCTGTCTCTCCAAGTCTAGTGAGTTCTCTGTATTTGAGCACCATTGCACTTTTCAGCAATTTTCAACTTTTCATTTAGTTTCAGAAAAAAGCTGTTGTGGGACTCCAGAATCAATTCTTATAGTAAGAATCATAGAGGAATTAAACTGAAATAAGTGAGTTTTCCTTTCTTAAAGGAAAATAGCATGTGTTCTCAATCTCTTTATTTCCACAGAAACGTAAGTATAAGACGTTTGGATTGGATACCCTACTGACCTTTTGCTAAGAATAGCAGCTGGTCCTTGCCCATTTGTATTCCAATTGCCAATGGCCTTGGTTTTGGCAGTAGTCCTAGATAGATCATACTTCTTGGTCATCAGTTGTAACATCTAAAAGGCGGGGAATGAAAAGAAAAACTTGGATTTGATTCATAAAATAGTAGCACAAGCTTCCTCTCTCTGGAGAGTTAAGCAATCATTCTTCTTTGCCTTAATATTTTTCATTTCCATTTAAAAATATGTATCAGTAAGGTTTTGACTTAAGGAGAAATAGAAGATGCTTCCTTTTATTGACACCCAGACTTATCTTCCACTGAAAGAATCCACGTGTCCAAGTGTGTCATCTTGTATCTGGAACTAATTTCATATAAAAAGGATATGAGGAGTTCCCGTCGTGGCACAGTGGTTAACGAATCCGACTAGGAACATGAGGTTGCCGGTTCGGTCCCTGCCCTTGCTCAGTGGGTTAACGATCCGGCGTTGCCGTGAGCTGTGGTGTAGGTTGCAGACGCGGCTCGGATCCCGCGTTGCTGTGGCTCTGGCGTAGGCCAGTGGCTGCAGCTCCGATTCAACCCCTAGCCTGGGAACCTCCATATGCCGTGGGAGCGGCCCAAGAAATAGCAACAACAACAACAACAAGACAAAAAGAAAAAAAGAAAAAAAGAAAAAAAAAGTGAACTTCTAACCTGGGAGCTTTCTCTACCTGTAAACATTTGCTCTAGTTTGCATCAGGACAGGTAATTCATTCCCCAACCCAACCTCACTTACCACTTGGCAGTTCAGGATGTGACTCCCTCAGTTTCACGGTGTTG
Organism: Phacochoerus africanus; assembly: GCF_016906955.1. Lineage (NCBI taxonomy): Eukaryota > Metazoa > Chordata > Mammalia > Artiodactyla > Suidae > Phacochoerus > Phacochoerus africanus. Next base: position 32,421,367 of record NC_062556.1, on the reverse strand, counting down.
GGCCTCCCAAGTCTGGGACCTGGATGGGGGCTGTTGGGCTGCTAAGAGATGAAAGTGAGGAGTAAAGAGGTGTTATCTAGGAATATCTAATAGCTCATTCTAAGAGAAACCCCGGTGTGCTTTCTTTTGTATTTTAGTGGTCTCAGGAATGGCCTCTTTCCACTTTAAAGTGGAAAGAACCTATTGCTTCTCATGACAGGTTCTCCACCCAAAAAGCACAAAAGAGTTACATGCCAGCTTGGTTTTTCTTCTTATCATTTTGTTGCTAAAGCCAGCTTATAACTCTTTGGAGTTCTCTCAATAAGGGCAAAACACTTTTGCCTGCATTGGCCCTCCCATTGTTACCCACCTAAGGCCCCAAAGAAGTTCAAAAAGCAAAGATTGAAAGAAAAGCCAAGGCTCTGTTGGGCGTTTTATCCTTGGATCTGGTATAGGTCGAGTAAAGGAGAACGAAAATATCCAAGTGGGTATACATGCCTTGTTTTTAGCAACATATATTTTGTTTGTGCCCTTGATATTTGAGCTATTTCAGAAGAGTAAAGGGTCAAAAGCATGATTGGAGTAGGTTTAAGAGAAAAATGGGAAGAAAGGAAGTGAGACTGTAATATGGGCAATTCTGAGGTGTTTTGCTACAAAGGCAGCCCACATTGTAGGTAGTAAATGGAGCAGGATGTGGAGTCAAATAGAGATTTTTTTTCCTCTCTAAAGATTGGAATTGCTACATAGTGCTTGTTTGCTGACAGGAATGATTACATGAAAAAGGAAAACATTACGATTCAGGAGAAATAAGGCACAGCTGCCAGAGGGATGGACAAGCTGGCACCCACTTTGAGGGGTTGTCCTCACAGGAGAGCACAGGAGATCCCAGGAGAAAAAGGAGTGTGAGTGCCTGCAATGAGCAGATAGATGTCGGGTGTGCAGGAAGCAAATGGGCGTTCTCTTCTGATTGTTTCTGTGAATAAGTGAAATAAAAGTGAAGTAGAACAGGTTGGACATTTTGATGGGACAGGAGAAAGGATGAAAGGGTTGTCTAGGAGAATGGAAAGTGAGTAGGCCAGGAAGCTGTAGAGGATTAAGGTCATACTTGAAGTTCACAGTCATGAATTTAAGTGAGACCAGGAAAGAAAAGGAGTCTACGTGTGACCTTGGAGATACTGTGCTGAGGGTGGTTTACACAGGTATGCTGTCTGCTTTACAAAGTTATTGGGCGTATTAAATGTGTCAGAAAGCATTCTGAAGTATAAGTACAGGATATCGTTATTATGAAACTTAGCTTGGAATTACTTAGCACTTTTCCTTGGTAAAAAGCTTTTTAAATTTCTTTAAGACAGCCTCAGTATCTCTAGAGACAGCCTTTGGCTCCTGCCCCTGATTTACTCAGTAACTAACTCTAAGCAAATGACTTAACCTCCTTTTGCCTTTATTCTCAACCTGTAAAATGAGGATAGGGATGTTAAAGTGCAACAAATGCTTTAGAAATAAAGGTGCTACCGAAGTACAAGCTATGAGTAAAATGATATTTCAGCCTTCACTGGTATGGTCACCAGAAACACCGAAAGGTCAGAGCATCTGAAAAAGCCTTGGGTAGTAGAAGGCTTCCTTGGAAAGCTTGGAGGGAAGAAGGGAAAGACCAGTTCTTGGAAGGAATGGTCACCCACGTTCTTTCCTTCAGTTCTCACAAGTACTCTTTGAGGTTGATCATTAGAACCTGAGACTCAAAGAAACGAGGTAACCCGTTAAAGCCAAGGGATGGAGCATCGATTTCAACCCAGATTTTACTTAAAAATCTCACGCTCTTTTCCACTTTGCTACACATGGAATTGGGCTTGCTACACCACAGCCAGGAAAGGTATGGAATACTTTCTTTGTGTATATGATAGACCCATATTTTAGCCAAATTAATCTCATCTCTGTTCTCAAAAAATGTACTGAGAGTTACCCAGCAGTGGAATAAGCTAGTTTGTCACAGATACCATCATGGTGGAACCATTTAAAAGAAATCAAGTGACAAGAAAAGATAGGAACATTTGGGGAAAGGAGCGGTAAGCTGTCCAAAAATTTGCACTAAGCTGCAATGCAGTTTTCAAACACTTTGGGCCAGGAGGGTGGGTGCTAGGGGGAAAAAAAAAGAAAAGAAAAAAACTTGTGTGGTCACGGGAACTATAGTTGTCTGCTGTGCTTTTCACTGCAAACATAACATGTACATTATAAACTATAGAGCATAAACTGCTCTAAGAGAAAGTCACTGCTCTGTTAGATTTTGACTTTTGAGTAAGGGTTGCCCACCTGATAGAGAAAATGATAGGAAAAGTGTATTTATTTTCTTCCAATAGCTAAAAGGTGATCAGACTTCTAAAATTTGTTGAGATTGTTCAGGAAAGTGTGTAAAATACTCATCCATCACCAGAAGCCCCTGGTCAAGAAATGACAGTGCAGTAAATATCTTCAGCAGCCACCTTTTAATGTGCAAGCTGTTTTCAGTTGGAGTTTTCAGCACTCACATAAAACACACTGTCATGAGTGACTGCTTGTGCTCCACAGTCATCACTATTGGGATAATGGGACATCGCTCAGAGAATAACCAAAAAACTTTAAATGTCATGTCAAGTTTGTTGAAGCCATTCTCATGCCCCGTTCAAGGTTACATGAAGATTGAGAGCATCTTTTTTTTTTTTCTTAAGTTTGAGATCTGTGAGAGAGATCACTCATAAGGCCCCGCAATGCAAGAGTCAAGTTAATTAAAAGGAAATCTACTGCTCTTTGCAAAAGCCAATCAGCTATCACCGTTTATCTATCATACATCTTTCCTCACAGCCTGGATCAGTTGGGAGCACTGTCGCCTACAATGAAAAACTATCTGAATGTGTATAGGTTACAGGTCTTTATGAATACATGTGTATGTATATGACAAAGTATGACATTATTTCGATTTTTCGGAACTTTTAACCATTTCCCTGGTTAACATGGGTTCAATATTTCTTTTAAGGGAAAGCACTGAATTTTAAAATTACTCTTAGAAACTTTCCTCCTTGTATTTACATGAAAAGGAAATTAATTGTGTTGTTATTTCAAACTAATGGGTCATGGAGTGCGAAAATAAATCCTTTGCCTAGTGCATATTTACTGAGCATCTACTTTGCTCCATGGCATCCTAGGCACTGACATTACAGAAGCATTTAGAACAATCTTCTTGCTGTCTCAGAGCCTATCCTACATTCTAGTGAAGAGACAGACAACAAACAAGTAAGCAAGTATATGATATGATGTGTCCAATGATTTTAAGTCCCATGAAGGGCAGGATGAGGCTAAGATAGATGGGTGAAAAGGTGAGTGCTGTTTTAGATGGATAGTCAGAGACAGCCTCTCTTGATAGCATTGGGGCAGAGATCTGAATGAAATACAGGACCAATCCTGAGTGATGGGTGTTTCAGGTGCAGAAGAAGTAGGAAATAAACATTAATGCTAATGAAATGGTCGTCTCTTTATGTTTTTTTAGCTTTTTCTTAACCTCTGTGTGTTTATTTTAAATCTGCCTTCCTCTGTTGAATATTTTTTAGTTTAGTCTAAGAGGACTTGTTTGTTGCGAATAATTATTTGAATGTTTCATAATGTGAACAGTCCTTGCTTATCACAGTGATAAGTTTTATGTTTCTTTCTTCCTTCCTGTAGAAAATCAGAAGTTGCCGTTGACAGAAGGGTCACGTTCACACTACAATATCAATTGCAACTCAACAAGGACTCCAGTCGCCAAGGAGCTTAATTATAATCTAGACACTCACACGTCTACAGGGAGGATCAAGGCAACTGAGAAGAAGGAAGCCTATAATGTAGAAAGCAGCAGAAAAAAGGAAATGGAACTTCTTGGCTCTGTTTCTAAAAACGAATCCATTCCTGAAGTTGAAGCCCTGCTGGCAAGATTACGAGCTTTATAAATTAAACTGGTAAAAAATGATTAAGCCAAATATAAAGCCATGCTTTAAGCTATAACATTTGAAAAAATTGCTTTCTATACAAGTACTTTATATAGTTTTAAATTATGATATATATTAGAAAAGTAAAGCTAAATACATGATTGCTGTGCTTTTCCTATGTGCTTGAGGTTTGGGCTTATTCAAGATTGTAATGGGCTTTAATGCTTTTTTATTGTCTCCTGGTGTTCATATGTTCTATATTTGGTGGTTGAATTATACATAATGCTTTAGAGAGCAGGTAGGTGGCCATGTGTTCAGCAAAGTGTCCTTAAGAAAATACCATCTAAGTCACAGTAATTTTCACTTTACTATTTTCAACATTAATGAACACTAAATCATCAACCTCAAGTCTTGCTACATATCCCTGTATATTCTGTGTATGTTATTTATATAGGACCAGGTTTCTCCTTCATTGGAATCTGTATGCTATCAACGTAGCAGGGAAAACAAAAATATAACAGATCGGTGAGGAAATGATGGGTAAGCTCATTATCATCATTGTTGAATTCATGTTAATTAGACCCTGTAGGAGACTATATGGCAATTGAGCACATTTCCAAAAATGATGAAACAGGAATGTACACACTCTATTTACAGAATGCACACGCCTTTGTATAAAGTGTTGTACACAGCATTCCAGCACTGCCTCAACTTTTAGCCAAGAGAGCGTTTTTTACCCCTTGTTGATTATGATTCTGGGATCACAATTGCCATTTTGAAACAACCCAAGTCACGAATTTATTTTTTTTTTTTAATTTCTGTGAACAAACTTGAAATTTTATTTTCTTTGATCTGACAATCAATAACTGTAGCAAAGATCTGAAGTGTTTCAAGGAAAGTGTTCCTATGCATATGTTGCAGTATTACCTCATTTGGGGCATCAAATTAATGCTGTTAATTCTATAGCAAAGAAAATAAACTTACTTGCACTAAATGAAATAAAAATGCCTCTTTTTTGTAATTAGCATATTCTGTGGATAAGCTGGAAACAGACTGTGCTGTGCAGTCTATCTAAGCGTCTCTTTTGGTTTATGATGTACGGGAAGCAAGTGACTGCTCTTTTACCTTCAGTTAAAAGGCAGTTATATGGAACTAGTCTGGCAGGTCCACTGCTTTTTATTTCCTTGTTTAAGTTGCCACCTCCCTTCAGCTCCAAGTTAATGAAGTCAATTAATTAGAACTATGAACCAAGCCTTGTTTATAGACATTGGGGAACAGAGTGTTATCCATAGCCAAGATGGAATTAAATTGTTCTCATCCATACTGCTGTAATGTGCATTTTGCCCTCCAGTTACAGTTCCTACTTTCCTGAGAGGAAATCTTAAAAATCAGGAAAGGCAAAGGATATTTACACATTTTAGCAGACAGGAGACCTAACAACAAGGAAAGAAGTCAAATGAAAGAATTCTGTCTGTTCTTTGCCTAATTTTGCAAAGACTTGTGACTTTTGGAAACAAAACTGAAACTCAGCCCTAGTTTGGACACACCAGATGGCAGGTAAATAGTCTGTCAACACAGGGCCGGGGAGCAGACACAGGGGAGAAGCAGCCTGCCCAGTGAAGGGAAGTGAAGATGACACAGCCTCCCAGGGGCAGAGGAAATCAGGGAGGTCCCGAAACCGAGCAGTCAGACCCCAGAGCATCTGTCTGCAGAGGCTGAAGGACAACCTTCAGGCGAGGGCCAGGAGCCAGGGGCTAGCAAAGCAGAGCACACCTGTCCCGCCTCCCCCTGGCTGAGGCAGCCTGTTCTGAACTGGCCTGAATAGGACTGTAGCCATGAGGAAGCAACCACAATTCAGAGTTGACAGAGGTAAGAACCAGCCAAGAAATATCGCTTTCTGTTTGCATATATTTCTTTGAGAAAATTCCCCTTCAACAGTAGGCTGGGGGGTGTAATGAGGGCTTTAAAATTCATAAGGTTCCTTTAGCCAACTATAGGTTAAAACTATAGTGATGGCCGTTCCTTTGAATGCAGACACTGACATACACTTTTGTGTTTCTGAGCAAATAGACTTTGTTCATTTGAATTAGTGGATAAAAGGCCAACTCAAAACTACTGACAGAGCTCAGTGCTCTGACGAGGATGTTCTTTCCAGGCTGATGACAAGCCCCAGACATGTTCCCCTCCCCTTTCTCTCACGTCAGGGGAGAGAATTTGGCAAGAACACACACAACTAACTGATCACTGAGTTGTCCAAAAGCAAAGACCAGCTGCTAACATGCTTCCTAATCAAACATATAAAGTAATTTGAAATAAAGCAAAGCAGGGACTTCCCACTGTGGCTCAGTGGTAACAAACCCAACTAGTATCCATGAGGATGCAGGTTTGCTCCCTGGCCTCACTCAGTGGGTTAAGGATCCGGCATTGCCGTGAGCTGCAGTGTAGGTCCGTAGAAATGGCTTGGATCTGCATTGCTGTGGCTGTGGTGCAGGCCGGCAACTGTAGCTCCGATTCGACCCCTAGCCTGGGAACTTCCATATGCTGCAGGTGTGGCCATAAAAATAAAAAAGAAAAAAAAAAAAGAAAAGCAATCTAAATCTAATCATATAGCATATATAGCATGTATGTCCTTTTGTTAACATTTGAATATATGAACAATATGCCAAACACCTAATGTTTACATGAAGAATTAAACATTTAAATGATTTCTATGAAAATTTTCTACTAAGTCTAGAAAATGCAATTATTTATACTAAGTAACTCCAAAAACTCTTTCAGTTGTTACCATACTATTTATTCAAAAACGGGAGTTTTTAATGACTTCAAGATGTTAGTTTAGCCACAGATAATTATTTCCTGGGTGATTCATTCTTATTTTGAAATATCATAATCCAATATAAATCAGAGTTTACTGGTTCAAAACTAAATCTATAATATACATATCTAATATACATGCTACATTTCATCTTACTAATTAAATTCTCATTTAGAGATAAGCATAAATGGACTGGGAGCATATTTGGTGATTAGGTTTTTGACAACTTTTTGTACAGAGTATAACTTCTGGGAAGTTGTAGGACCTTATACAGAAACTGCTAATATGAATGAAAATGTTAAAAATTCATTGTCTTTTTTTCTTCATATCAATTATTACAAATATTGAGATCTAGGAATTGTAGCTGGCGGTGACCCAGTCCTCTTTTGTCTGCTGAATTGTTGCATTGTAGCTGTTACATGTCCTTGCCAGGAATGACTGTTCTTAAAACATGTCCCAGGGTCAAACTGTTCAACCATTTTGCACAAGAGCTACTGTTTGGCAAAACACGAGGAGCTGCCAGAAAACCACAGAGACTGGATGGCATTTCAGAATTGAATCCAAATCTTCCCATAAAATGAAAATGATGAAACCTTAAACCATAAAATTTAATTCTTCCTAAGTAGACCATTGCCTTTTACTATAGGTATAAAGGAGGAGGTTATGGCTAAGGTGGGATGGGGTCTGGGATAGAATGAAAGTTAGCTGTGCCCCTAATTGTATTTGGCTGTGGTGGTCTTGGTCCCTTTGTCTCCCACTCACCTCATTAGATTTGTGTCATATTTGGCTTCAACCATACTCTCCCTTCAGCATCTCCAGGAGACAAGAAATTGAAAGAAATCTTGATTTATTTCAGGAAACCTTAAAATGATAGACTTTCCCCTTCAGCTATCCATTTTAAAATTGCAACCATTGGATTAAGAAGATGTGGTACATGTATACAATGGAATACTACTCAGCCATAAAAAAGAATAAAATAAAGCCATTTGCAGCAACATGCATGCAACTAGAGACTCTCAAACTAAGTGAAGTAAGTCAGAAAGAGAAAGACAAAATAACGTATCACTTATATGTGGAATCTAAAGTATGGCACAAATGAACAGAAACAGACTACAAAACAAACAGAAACAGACTCACAGACACAGAAAACAGACTCATTGCTATGGGGGAGGGAGGAGGGAATGGGATGGACAGAGAGATTTGATTGGCAGAGGCAAACTATTACATTTAGAATGGATAAGAAAGGAGGTCCTGCTGTACAGCACAGGAAACTATATCCAACTCTTGGGATGGAACGCAATAGAAGATGATATAAGAAAAAGAATGTACACATTATGTATGACTGGGTCACAATGTTGTACAGAAGAAATTGACATAACACTGTGAATCAACTATTCTCTAAAAAAATTTTTAAATTCCAACTATTGGATAAAAAATGTTTTGAAAATTCCAGAAATTACCTCCTTCCTATGACTATCAGCAACATCTCTCAGCTTTCTGCAGATCTATGTTGTTACACCTTTTATACTATTTGAAATTTTTACAAGGCATTCTGATGGTGAATTGGAAGCCAAAATTTTGAATTATCTCTTCAGGGGCACCTATTTATTTTTTTACAACAGCCTTTTAACATAGGTGAGTCTATTTTGTATCTTTGCTTTTCTTTTTTAATTGTATCTAAAGTTTGATACAAAATTTTTCTCTTGGCATTTTTATTCAACGTCATGTTTGGATTAAAAGCCTATTTATAAAAATTTCTCCTTTTTCTTTTTTTTCTATGGATTACTAAAAATTTATTTAAAGATGAATCTCCACTGACAATCCAATCTTAATATTTTATGTGTAATCTGATTGGGTGTGACTGATGGTCAAACAGGAAGAAGTTGTAATAAAATAATGAAACAGATTGAAACATGCATTCTGGTGAATTATTTCTTGAAAGGAGACCAAGTCTTCAGATGGGTATATTCCAGTTAATTTTCCCCCAAACTGTTTGCATAGGCATGCTGATTCTGGTGCAACAGATCTATCTTTGCATTAAAAAAAAAAGTATATTAACCATAAATATTTAATAACATATTTAACTTAATAACACGTATAAAGGCAAATTATAGTTTGTACACATATGGTAATAATATGGACATTTTATTTACGTGCTTCACCATAAAGTTCAATATGTATAAAGCATTCCTTAAAATATATCAAAATTTGGCAACAAAATTTAGACCTTATGGGGGGGGAAATTAGGAGGTTGAGATTAACACATGCACACTACTATATATAAAACAGATAACCAGTGAGGACCTACTGTATTGCACAGGGAAACATACTCAATATTTTGTAATAACCTATAAAAGGAAAAGAATCTGAGAAAGAATATATATGTATAACTGAGTCACTTCACTGTGTACCTGATACTAACAACATTGTAAATCAACTAAAGTTCAATTAAAAAATAATAATGAAAAAATTTAGACCTCATTATTACATTACCCCACCTCTGAGAGAAGCTCTATTTTCAAATGAAGTATTTTTCCCTTCTCTTGGACACAAATACTTAGCTTTTTCCATGCAAAAACAAATAGTTGCCTAAGGAAAGCAAACAGGTGCGTCTCCAGCCTGGGGGGAAAAAAAAAGGGCATTTCTTTGGAGAGTCTCATCTTGACTCCTTTCCTTAATGACCTATACGAGGGCCATTCTGACAACTGTGAGAACCATGACCGACATCCCACACCTGTGGCCTACCCAGTGCATAAGAGTCCAATTTGACTGTGATAATAAATAAAACCTTGTCGTGCTATTATAGGATGTTTGGCAAGGACAAGAATTAAGGCACTTTTATAACTCCCCAAGGAATCTGGTGATATTTCTAATGTGATCTCACACATCATTCTGTCCTGCCTGACCTTCCTTGTATCGCTCTCCTGAATTATAGCTTGTACCCGTTACCCTCCCCTCCTTCCACAGCCTCTCCCCCAAATAAAGGATCACTGACCCGAAGAAAACAAATCTTTTTTTTTTTTTTTAACTTTATAAGAAAGTCAGTTAAAATGTCCTGGAACTCACTCCATATGTTTTCTGCAGAACATTTACTGCCTCCATTAGATTAAATGTTATGTCTCACATTATGAAATGACAACTGAAGGGCTCTTAGAGATTATAGGACCTCATCAAGAAGTGTCCAGGTTCATTCCTTAATAACTTCTGGGTCCCAGGATGTTACAGGAAACATGTATTCCCCAAGTGCACCAGTGTCCCACCCACTTTTTCCATGAGCAGTTCCTTTATCCTGACACACTTGGGACAGTTGCCTCTCCAGCACATCCTTGTGACTCCACCTAGAAAGGGAGTATTTTGATACGTTGTAATAGCTATCCTCATCCTTTCCAGAGAAGCTTAACAGCTTCTGTCTGAGTCTAAGGAGAACATGCTTATATAAGAACAGGCACAATTTAAGGACACCGTTAAGCATAAAGATATTAGTGGCTCAAGGGAGCATCAGCCATGCCTGTGGAGACCAGATGCCCTTTACACGGAGGGTGACCTTGGTTCGGATGACTAGCCTTCAGGCATGCCCCAGGTAGAGCACGAGGATGGCGAAATTTGACTTTGATAAGCCCCAATGTTCCTGAAAACCTGGGCTTTTCCCATCCTTATGGCTCCTCCTCTCTCCTTGAACCTCCTTTGTGTTCTTTAGATGGATGGTAGCAGCAGTGGTACCCTTCGCTGAGGACTCATGCATTTTACAGCTGAACTATAAGTGTTGAAGTCCTGCTGATGGAGAATTCAGAAGCGACACAGAGAGGAATTCTACGCCCACACATTGAACTAAACCCTATATCAGACCCTCCTTTTGTTCTTTATGGTCGAAGACCATGTCACTGCCACCCTGTCTCCAGGGGGAGCCAATTACCCTTCAAGGCTGAGGTCAGAGCATGGACAGAAATCCCTTTTCTCCATCCTCCTGCAGAGTTGGCATTTTGAAAACATGTCACAAAACTCTGAGTAGAAAGGCAGAGGGATAGATAGAGGCAGGAAGAAATATAAAGTCATATATAAAGACATCCAAGCTGATAAACAGTAGTTCTCATCCTCCACAGCAATACCCCCTCCCCATGTTGAGGAGAAGCTGGTGAGTTCAGTCCTCTGGCAGGACAGCACATGAGGTTGGGTCTAGTGGCCAGTTTCTGGGAAACAACCCCACCCTCTTAGAGCTTCTGCTGTCCTACAGAATGGCAATCACTGATTCAATCCCAGAATTGTGCCCCACATACCCACTGGGATTGTCTGGGCCTTTTGACCTTTCCTAAAACTCAGAAACAAAACGACAGGCCTTGCCTGGACTGTATAGTGTCATCAACCAACACTACAGATGCTGGGTTTGATGTCTCTGTGGATAGGCAGTTGGGGTTCCATGGCTGTAAGTTTCATGGTGTTCAAAAGCACTCATCTGCAGAAGCCATTCACCAATGGGCTGATGGTGCACAGACTGGAAGGTGTAGGCGGGGACAGAGGCCATGCACACACATGGAGACTGAGGAGGAAGGCAGAATAGGATGCCTGGGATCAGAGGAAGCTTGCTGAGCAGGGCAGGAAGGGAGCTGTCCATGGTGAGGCCTGGGAGCAATATGGATGCACAGTGTGTCTTCATTCAGAGCAAGGGTAGACTCAGAGGACAGAAGAGCTGCCTTCAAACCCTTGAAAAGGAAGACAAGGAACTCATCCTATGTGTCTCCTGAGGAAAGAGCTGCGGCCAAGAGTATAAGGAAAAGCATTTTAACCATGGAGCTGCCCAAGAGTGAGAGGCTGTCCTTCAAGATTATGAAGTCATGGAGTCTTAGAGTTCAAGCAAGTTAAAGTGTAGTTGATTTACAATGCTGTACCAATTCTGCTGTACAGCAAAGTGACACAGTCATACATATATACACATATATGTATATACATTCTTTTTGAAATCTTTTTTAAAAATTTTAATTAAAGTATAACTGATTTACAATGTTGAATGTATAAGCAATGAGGTCTTCTTGTATAGCACAGTGAAACATTACCAATCTCTTGGGATAGAACATGAGGGAAGATATTATGAGAAAGAGAGTGTGAATATACGTGTGACTGTGTCACTTTGCTGTACAGCAGAAATTGGCACAACATTGTAAATCAAGCGAGTTCTTATAAGGGACATTGGAGTCATCACATTCAAGCCCCTGATTCTTCATCTGAGGGGTGATGGGGTTTTCTTCCCACGAGGGTCTCCAGTCTCCTTGCTCTTTGTACCCTGTCTCATCACACAGCCTCCCTCCCCAGGTTACCTCAGCAAGCAAAGGCCAGTCTCAGTTTGACTGGGAGATAATAAAGGAATCTATTACTCAGGTAGAAGGTTGGCAGACACGAGCCCCAGAGGACTTTATCACTGAGAATCTGTGTTCCGTACATTATGAAATCATAAGTAGGCATCCTCGCCCTGGGCTTATCACCGTCATGCCATCAAAATTCTGCTTGCTTATCTCTTTGAGAGACATGAAAACTGTCTTGGTTTATTCACGGACCTGCACCAGGTCTTGCAACTGAAATAAATCAGTCCTACCCTAGAAAGAAAGGGTCTGGAAAGGGAAAAAGGCTAGCAGGAAAGAATAGCTGCCAAGGATCTGAGCTGCTGTGTTGCCTCGGTCTGAGCCATAGAACAGCTTACCCCTGGCATGTGGAATTGTGGTGCCGAATACACTCAATGCAGGCAACACACTGTGCTCAGCACGTTATTTAGGCGTCTTATCTCACTTTGTGTGTACAACTATCTCATGAAGAGGAGTTCATTCTGGATCCCATTTTGTCAGTGAATGAGTAGAGAAGTTAAGTAATTTATCCATGGTCACACAGCCAGAAAGGAGTGAACGCAGAATTTAAAATCTAAGCATTGCAAAACTCCAAACCCTGCGATGTTCAGTTATACTCTTAAGCTATGCTGTCTCCCCGAGCGGTTCTAAAATGCCATCTAGAAAATCACGAGGGTGAGACTCAAACACCTCGCCTGCCGCATGTTTTGCAGACAGTTTTGTAGTTGCCCTTAGAGATGACACCACTCAGCTCATTTATTTTGTTTCCAAATGCTATGATTTCCCAGAATCTTCAAGACCTACATATCAGAGATGAAAACAGACAATCTTATAAAGTGTTTTCTCATTTGAATTCCTGTCATCAATGCTTCTCTTTGAGTGCAATATGGTCAAAAAATCACACATAATAAATATAAGGTGACTAAGTTTAAACAGGACCATTTGCTGCCATCGTTGGTCAAAATGACCAACAGTTGACAGGAATGTTGAGTCCTTGGAGGCTGGTTGACTTTCCAGGCACTGCTCCCACTAGGAATGCTTTTTCTGCACAGATGAACAGCTTGTCAAGCCCTCCGTGTTTTGAAGACTCGTGAGGTTTCTGCAAGTATGGTATGTACAAAAGATGAGTTCTTCCCAAACCGTTAGCCTCTCAGCAAAATAACAATGTACATCATTTTTGTTTTTCCCTTGGCTTTCTTTTTTCTTTCTGAATTTAGGGGGAAATGGAAGTATAATGCATAAGTTGTAATTTTGACAAGACTTATTTTTGGCCAACACAATAACCTTGTTTAAAATAGGCTGAATTCTTTTGAGTTCGGGGGATTTTTTAAAGCAAATTCAGAATGTGTAAAGGGTTTAGGAGCTAGTTCACTCATCAAGTTATTTCTCATACTGTTGATTAGTAGTAAGCTGTGCATTTTGGAATAGCATTTTGAGATTTCTGAATTCCATCATTTGAATGAGCAGCAACTTATATCCCAGTCATACTGAAGATAAGAGATTTAATGTAGATGAATTGAACTTGGTATTAGCCTCCCGCAAGTATGCTGTTTCCATTCTGTAGCCGGTAAGACTAACAAATAAATAATTGAATTTTAAAAGACAACTTAAATGAAAAGCAAACTTGCCTGTTATTACCAAAGCACTCCAGTATAAGGTTTCTAGCTGCCCATTTTTTGTTTTCAAGTCTAATCATCCTAAAGATAAAAGTTACTGATATTTTCTCTACACACAAATCTAGTGGTATGCGTATCCATTATCTGATTTTCTTACAGGAAACAAGGGCTGTGTTTTGTTAATTACTATATCTTTAGTGTCCTGTAGGATGCCGTAAAGCTCAATACGATTAATTTCGACTGTGTTGAAAATAATTAATGAACAATTTGTTTAATGAGAGAATGGTCTTTGTTTCCTCTTAGACAACTTTTACCTTTTTCCTAAAGTATTGTGTATATGAAATGTAAATTAGAGGCAGGGGCTCATTTATAAGCTGCTCAGATGTCAAACCTTACCATAAACTCACTCATTCAATAATGCCAGGGACTCTGCTAAGTACTGAGGATACGAGGCTCAGCAAACAGGGACCCTGCCCTTGAAGGGCATATAATATAACAGAGGAGAAAAACAAAATGTTAGTGTGCTTGGTATAGGCTGTAGGCAAATACTATGGGAGGCTAAATGTGCTGATGGGGATCAGGGAAGCTTTCATGGGTAGTGATTTAAGTTCAAGTAGAGAGAATGGAAGGCTGGAAGAGAGAATGCCAGGTAGAGGGAACAACATGGACAGAAGCTTTGATGATGGAGACAGCATGAAGTTCTCATTTGAGGGCACAGAATATGTCTGAGGCTGGGCAGAATTTAATCAAAAAAAGAAAAAAGTGGAAATAATGCCATTTGCAGCAACATGGGCGCAACTAGAGATTCTCATACTAAGTGAAGCAGGTCAGAAAGAGAAAGACAAATACCATATAGTATCTTACATGTGGAATCTAAAATGTGGCACAAATGAACCTATCTACAAAACAGAAACAGACTCACAGACATGGAGAGCAGATTTATGGCTGCCAAGTGGGAGGGGGAGGGAAAAGGATGAACTGGGAGTTTTGGGTGGTAGATGCAAACTATTACATTTATAATGGATAAGCAACAAGGATCTACTGTATAGCACAGGGAACTATATCCAATCTCCTGGGATAGGCCACAATGGAAAATAATATTAAAAAAAATATATATATATATACATATATATATATATATGTATATCTGAGTCACTCTGCTATACAGCAGAAATTGGCACAACATTGTAAATCAACTACACTTAAAAATCAACCCAGAATACCGCTGCTTCCTATATAGCACAGAGACACATACATTTTTCTTGGAACTTTTTTAAAAAATTGACAGAAGGTTTTATAAATTTTGTTGAGCCACCTACGAAAGGAAAATACTAACAATTACTATGGCATCAAACATCCATAAGTTTTGATTCATCTTTAAAAGCAAAACGTAACTAAATTAGGAGGCTTCAAATTTTTATTAATTTTACATGCATCAAGATTTATATTTAAGGAATTCCAAGGTGAACATCTGTTACTATATTAATTACTGCAAAAATTAGCCTGCACAAATTATCTTGGTATTTAAAGCAAGCATATCACCTTCCTACTTGGTACATTTTCAGTATATGCTTTCATGTGTTTATTTTAGAAAATAACCATAGCGCTTCAGATTAAGTCTGTCACTCTAATTTTTAACACCACTGGTACATGCCATTAGATCAGCCACATCACTGCGGGATGTACATTCTTTAGAAATGAGGGGGAGAAAAAAATAAGAATATGTAAAAATAAGCAATTTGTCTGATTTTTAGAGAACTGTTTTTTTTTTTTTTTTCTCCATAGATGCATACTTTTCTGACAAATACTAACAGGGACGTTTTGTCTAAAATCCATGCAAGCAAGGTTGTAACCACTGGAGAGCTTCCCAAGACAGTAATTTTCAAACAATAGAGCCCCAAAATGCATAGATCAGCCAACTAATTTATGCTTCATCAATTTTATACACCCAGAAAGTGTGAAACTTTAGTATGATCTCACCAAAGTCAAATATGCCAAATAGAAGCTACCAAAATAGGTCTTTCATCTAAACAGGCTTCTGTCATGCTGCCTTAGAGCACTCAGTGTATTCTGAAAGGGCAGGGCAGCCAAGCTCCTATGCACATGTTTTACTAGACAGCAGAGAGCTGCAGAGTGTCTCAAAGCGAAGTGCCTAGGCACCCAATTTGATTAATGTATAGCTTTATTTCACTTCAGGGGTGAAGCACTAGAGGTAAAAAAAAGACCATAAGCTCATTTGACAACTGTAAAGGTCACAGAGGGCAGGATGGTAGGTAACATGAAGTTGGCAGGGAGGCAGAGACCCTGCCTTCAGAATGCAAGGCAGAGGTTCCAGGGGTGAGGTGCCAGGTGGGCTGCCAGCCATTGAGGGTTTGAGACAAAGGAAAAGGGGCAATGGAAACATGAGCCTTAGAACCCCCAATTTTCCCATTATTCTCTCCTGCTTTGGTGACAAACTTGCAATTCAGTTCTCAGCTTTCCCTATAGTGAGGTGACTCAGAATATGAGCACAAATCATGTCTGCTCTCCCAGGCCAGACCTCAAGAACCTCCCTCATTCCTTCCTCCACGGTCTTTTCTCCTTTAAGCTGCTGACCCCATACTCTTCCTACCGCCCCACCCACAGCAACTCCAAAGCCAGATGCTGAGAGGGCAAAGGCACCACCAGCCTGAGCCCTGAATGACTTAAAGTATTCTGCCTCCACCTCCATGCCAACCTCAAACTGCTGTAGGAAGTTAACTGCCACTATGTTGAGCCCTGAGCCTTTGGGTCTCTTTGTCTTGCCTACCCTAACTCAAAGAGAGGCAAATTCTCAAGAGCTGCACATAAAACCCTGAAAATGAAATTTTTCTCTCTAATGACTTTCTGTAAAGTCCTTTCCAGACAAATCCTTAAACACTGTGTGGTGTTTCACCCATGAATGTCAGATTTACCTCATTAGTTAATTTGATCTCCTGGGTGCGAAACTGTTCGTCTTTTCACTCTGTGTGTTACACAAGCACACTCTGTGGGGGTACATCTCAGATGCCAAGAGTTAAGCAGAGCAGCATTTTCCACTAAAACCATTTGGTTTGTTACAATTAAGGATGTAAATGTGATCTGAAAGCTGAAACTGCAGTTTTTGAAAGTGCAAAAATAGCAGGAACAAGTCATACATTGAGAGGAAACAAAAGGTTTAAAACAACAGTTATAACAAAAACTAAATGATATGTGCTGTTCCAGAATAGGCTGCAGGAATTTCAGATCTGTTGTCTCCTCTTTTGATGGTTCTTCTTGAGCCTGTCTCATATGTCACCCAGGTACAGCTGAGTCTAATTCCAGCATAGAGCAGCTTAAGGTGGGGACCTCGGTTCCCCAATCAGGAATCAAACCCAAGCCATGGCAGTGAGACCACTGGATCTTAACCACGAGACCACAAGGGCAGTGGGCTTGCAGCAGGACCTTGGTTCGTGTGATCTTTGAAGAAAGAATTAAACAAAGTAGTGAAGATGATGGAGTGTTTATAAGATACTTAGTACAAGTGCAAGAACATAAGGGCAGGCTCAGAGTGAGCTGCACGCTAAAGGGGCAGTTTAAATCACCTATAAGGGGGCAGTCTTCCAAGTTCCCTTTCATCTCGCTTGTGTCCCTATTTGTCCTGACTCAGGGCCCTCCCCAGTGTGTGTGTGCATCTTTCCATCAAAATGGATTCCAGCACGAGGGTTTCTGGGAGGTTGGCACCCCCTCCCTTCTGTGACCCCTGAGCATTTTTTCTGCCCATGTGTGGTCTGGGAGGTCTTAACCCCAAGAATGAGAAAAATGTCATCTCCTTCTCTTTCACTCAAGCAGAGCTGTGCTTCTGCTTCTCTCTTCATCTAAAAAGGTCAGCAGGAAATGAGTTCCAGAGACTTGCCTGGGGCGAGCTATCTCCTCCCTCAAGCCGTTTATACATATCCCACAAATTTGACTCCAGATGCCTTGAGAAATCATATAGATATTATTTAGGGTCCAGGAAGGAGCTCTGCAGGGCTTCATATGTGGTACACGTAGAAAGATGCCTCTGGTTCCTCTTCACCCTCCATCTCCACCAAATTTCTACGGTGACTGCAGAAACACTTCTTGCCATGGACATTTTGCACTTCCCTCCTCTCTCCTCTCCTACCTCTTCCTCTTTTCTCTCTGTCCTGTTCAGTAAAAATCCTGCTAGCCTACTCTACAGTTTCCCACAATATCCCACCCCTCACTTGGTACCCTGACCTCCATGGAGACATCCAGGCAAAGGGTGCAGGTTAGAGAGAAAGAGGGTGTGAATTTTTCCACATTAATTTTTGGTCCCTATTATAATGATATGTGACCTTTATGGGATTTTACTGATCAGATGGTTCTTTTCTACACTCTTTCCACTGTTTAGAAAGAAGCTCTTAGTTCTCCAATAGCCCCAGAGCCTTTACCTAAGTGGATTAGGAAAATTTTAGAGAAGTGCAAGGCCCAGAGATTGGAGGTGAAGTTTTGCTTTCCACCAACATCAGTTATAATTCTTTGTTACCAGTTTGGGAGGCTAATGCTCCAAGCCACTGATAGAAGCAATTGGGAATTGTTCAGTTGATTTCCATTTTCTCCAGGACTCTCATTCAGTTGATTTCCATTTTCTCCAGGACTCTCATTCTATGGAGGTCCTAAAAGCACAGTTCTATAAGCCTTGTTTGTCCTTTATACGATCTTTAAGGACAGGTACCTCTAGGCTGTTTGCCTGAAGATTTAGAGAAAAAATAGAACAGGGTATTTCTTTGTCTGAAAACAAAAAGCATTTTAGTGGGGCACCTGTCCTAGCCCTGTGATGGCTGTGGCTCTGTCCAAATCCTTGCTCTGCAATACAGAAGGATAAGGATTGTGCAGCACTACCATATCTAGCTCTCAGTGATCCAGGGCTGTCTCAGGGTGATTCCACAAGCCAGTGTAAGCAGGAGTCTCAGAGATACTGCCTTTTCTGTTTGGTCCCAGTCTAACAGGACTGGTGTTCTCAGGTGGGAATGCCCAGGTATCGCTTGAGGTGATCCCCAGCAGATGTTTCTCTCCACCACCAGGGCTAATGTTGTGGCTGAACAGGCTGTTATGGTTCTTATGATTGCAGGATGCACTTTAGTAAGACATCATCAGGGAACTCGGAGGAATAGGATTTATTAGTTACAAGTCCTGGCAAGTACACAGCACACCAAAGGGTCACACTGTGAGGTCTCAGTAGAGGGGAAAGGAAGGTAGATCTGGAGCTCTGCCTTTATTAGAGTCCAAAAGTGGGGTGTCTAGTGTTGCAGGGGTTCACTCTTTATCAGCAAATTTAAAACATAAGAGGAGGGCTTAGGGAATGGGAAGGGAGAAACAAGGTCCCCTAGGTAGTTATCTAAGTTACTCAGGACTTTCTCAAAGAGGAACTTCATAGGTGGAGGGCCTGGTTCCTTATGTAGTGGTGTAGCTGGTGACATATTAATTCGAGATGGATGTCTTTGTCTCAGGCATCAAAAGCCAGTGTCAGGCACTTACATGACACTGACAGCAATGAAGACTATGGAGCCAAGAATCCTAGTGTCAGACAAGCCACTTCATTTCACTTATTGGGGAAGATAATCTCCACCACAGCCACTTCTCTGAGCTTATCTTCTGCCTTTAGATAGGATTTACTGGAGAAATGTGTTTGTATTAATATTGAACAGCAATTTATGTGCATAAAGGAAGGAGAAAATTGGTCTGAGAAATTGAAAAAAATGATGGTGCCATTGATGAAAATGAAAGAACATGGAAGTGTGCATATATGCATGTGTGTGTGTGTGTGTGTGTGTGTGTGTGTGTGTATTGGTAGGAAGAGATGAGAAGGGTGAGGGTAGAAAAGTTTTGGCAATGAGGAGAAGATAAGAACAGCATAATAGTTAGAACATGTAAAATGATAGAAAAAATTACTTACATGTATTAATAATTACAGAAAGCCCACAATATGGGCTTCCTCTGCTATAGGATGACATAGTATTACATGACAACATGAATGCGTTTTTATTTAAATGATCACTTGAGAGAAAAATGATTGCTAAATACTAACACATGTGGGAAAGATAAGGATAACAGTAGCATGGATGGGGCTTGATAGTTTAGAAAACAGAACCTACCTTAGGAAATACACAGTTAGAACATTAGACACTACCCAAAAATATTTTCAGGGCAACTTCTAGGAAATTATAAACATTGGCCTTCTCAAAACACAGAAAAGTCCCTTTGCTATGTCCTGCACTCAGATACATTTATATTAAAAAAACCAAGATTTATATCCTGCTTTTTTTCAATGTAAACATTATAAATATTTATATAAAATGTTAAACATTATAAATATAAATACAAAGAAACTTAAAAATACCTGAAATTTCACTAAAAATCATCACCACTAACATTTTGGGAAAGAAATGGGTTGTCTTCAATGTTTTTTTCAGAGGGAAAAAATACCCTGTTTATTTTTCTGAGTCAGATGCTATGAGCTGGGCCAGTGAAACTTCCATCACAGTCATTTCTGAGGATTCCTTTTCACTCCTCCATGAGATCATACAAGATTCCCAGGCCAGAGCAACCAGGAGGAGGTCTGGGTTCTTAATACATTTTTTCCTCCATCTACTCCATCTATCCTTCAGCTCCTGAAGGTGCTGCTGAGAACTGGTCCTACCTCCTCACCGCCCACCCCAGAGCTCTGCTGTGCACTGTCAAGGCACCCTTCTAAGCCCATTTGCAGGTGACTCCACTGAGCCCAGAGTAGCAGAGACCATACAAAAGCAGCCACACTTTGTCTCCAGACTCCACCAGCTTTCTGAATTTTGTGTTCAATGTCTCCTCACATTTCTTTGTGATTTTTCCATGTATGTATATATGAAAATACATATTTATATGTATATATGTACACCCTCGCATATGTATGTGTGTGTGCATGTGTGTGTATATATATACATATATATATATATATATATATACATTATATATACACACACACCTAAAAACGCATTTTTGTCCCACTCCTCCCCACACCAACTTTTCCCACTTCATTTCTTTCCCCTATAAGTTTGGAAATTACATTCTATTCTTTTGGTAGTTTTTCTATTTTGATAGTTTTTACCTAAAAAGTTAATGAATTACTATTTGTAATGAGAAGAAAACTCATTTTGTTCTTCTTATGCAGGGAGAAACCCAGATCTTCCCTACTTAGTTTTTCTCCTGAGTCTCCTTTACTACTCACACAGAACACTTTACTTCTGACAGTTCTGGTGGCCAAAAGTGGGAGGTTTTCCCCAAAACAACAAGCAAGTCTCAGATACCAGCTAAGTGTCTTCCAATATAATTCGATTTGACATTATCTACCTGGAGAGAGCATCCTATCACACGGGTTAAGGGCTCATTTCCACAAATTGCCTCCCTCTCCTCCACACCACGCACACACTTTAGAACCCAGTCCAAAGTCCAGGTTGTCATCTGTACCAACCGGCTATAGATCAGAGGCTCCAACACCCTCTCCTTGCATTTAATTTGTAACAGTGGCTCCCAGAACTCAGGGAAACACTTACCTTTATCAGTTTATTAAAGATTATGATGAAAGATATAGAAGAACAGCCAAATGAAGAGATACACGGCACAAGGTCTGGGAGGGTTCTGAGCAAAGGACCTTCTGTCCTGTGAAGTTGGGGGTACATCACCTTCCTGGTATGGATGCGTTCATTAACCTGGAAGACTCCCCAAACCCACAACTCCTTGGATTTTATCGAGGCTTCCTCATGTAGGCATGATCAATTATTGACTCTATCGCTGGCTCCTATCCCCTCTCTGGAGAACAGGAGATGAGACTGAAAATGCTAAGCCTCTCATCATAGCTTGATATTTCTGGTGACCAGCCCCCATCCTGGAGCCCAAATGGACTCATCTCATTAGTACAAAAGATGGTCTGAGTGCTCTATCACTTAGGGATTTACAAGTATTTAGGGGCCCTGTTTCAGGGATGGGGTCAAAGACCAGATGTTGGAACAAAGTATGCTGATTGTGCTCTTATCACTCAGGAAACTACAAAGGTTTCAGGACCTGTGTTCCAGGAACCATGGGCAGAGGCCAATATATATATTTTCTATTGTTTCATACTTCTTCCAAATAATGCAACTTAAATGTTTAACATCAGCTAGACCCTTCAAAATGACATCTAGTCTTTTTTTTTAATTCCATAAATTAACGTCATTACTGTTTTACACTCTTTTCACTTATCATATATTTACTAGTATTATTTCTTTTTTACTTCAAACCCTTTAAACATCATTCTGCATTTGCCTTCTGAATTTCGTTTAGTAAGAGTCTATAAGTAGTAAACAGTTCTAATTTTTAAAATTTTTTGTCTTTTTAGGGCCGTACCCACGGCACATGGAGGTTCCCAGCTGGGGATCTAATCGGAGCTGTAGCTGCCAGCCTATGCCACAGCAACGCCAGATCTGAGCCGCATCTATGATCTACATCACAGCTTATGGCAATGCTGGATCCTTAACCCACTGAGTGAGGCCGGGGATAGAATCTCTGTCCTCATGAATATGGATTCGTTTCCACTGAGACACAACAGGAATTCCATAAACTCAGTTTTTAACTAAGAAATTCTATTTAATTCACTTTCATTCTCGAAAGCTTTTATGTTTATATATTTTCTTTTAACTTGGTGATATTATTCCATAAATTGCATCCTATGGAAACATTGGTTGTCAGTCTGTTGTTCTCTAGAAGTAATCTTGTTTTTCTCACTGACTGCTTTAAAATTTATCCTTGAGGTTTTACAGTTTCTCTATGACCCATATAGGTATGGGTTTGTTTTTATTTACTCTTTCCAAGATTTGTTTAATTTTCTGAATTTGAGCCTTGGTGTCTCTCAAATTCAGTTTTTAAAACTTCTGGCCATTTTCTCAGTGAGTATGGTTTCTTTTCTGTTCTATTATCGTTTGGAATTCCTGTTAGATGTACCCAAGATGTTGTCTATCTTCTATGTCTCTTCACTGTGCATTTGGTCCTCTGGATAATTTCTTCCAATCTATCTTCCTTGGCAGTGATTTCTGTCCCCCTGGGTCTAATTTTCTGTTTAATCCACCTGCTGAGATTTTTTTTTCTTTTTTTTTTTTTTGTCGTTTTGCCTTTTCTAGGGCCGCTCCTGTGGCATATGGAGGTTCCCAGGCTGGGGGTCGAATCGGAGCTGTAGCCAACGGTCTACACCAGAGCCACAGCAACGTGGGATCCGAGCCGCATCTGCACCCTACACCACAGCTCATGGCAGCATTGGATCCTTGACCCACTGAGCAAGGCCAGGGATCAAACCCGAAACCTCATGGTTACTAGTCAGATTCGCTAACCACTGAGCCAGGACGGGAACTCCTGAGTTTTTTTTTTTTTTTTTTTTTTAACATTAACTATTACATGGTTCGTTTTAGAAATCTGCTTCTTTTCAAGGTCTGTGTGGTTGCTTTTAACAGTCTCTTGTTCCTTTCTCATATATTTAGGCTTTTCTTTTATCCACTTATACATATTAAATACATCATTTTAGAGTTTGTGTCTGGTAATTCTGATGTCCAAACATTTTGTCAGTTTGTATCTGCTGGCTCTTGCTTCTGGTGCCTTGTTTCCTTTGTTTTTGAATGAAAGCTCAGTTTCCTTGGAATCAAATCTCTAAGAGTTCTTTGGGGCTTGGGTTGAATTTTCATGCCTTGAGAGAGGACCTATACTTTGCTCTGCCAGTTGCCTGGGAGCACTGCCAGCTTGAAGTTTCTTGGACTAACTCCACCAGATAATGGTAATTGTAGCTGCAGACTCCAGGAATGCTGGCAAATCCTCAGGGTGGCTTTTTCCACTCAGCGTAAATGGACCTGTCCATTCAGTGCCAACGCAGTGATAGGCAAGTTTCCTTCCATATGACAGGGCTTAGTTCTCATTCACTCTTACAATAAAGGTATAACCTTAGTGGTCCCAGTCAGGCTTTGGTTCATCTTGTCCCCTTCTCCTTGTACAACCACCAAAAAGAGAAGATCTGGGTCACTAAAGTGGGCATACAACCTCAGAATGACAACTATTTCACAGGGTCCTACAACAATTCCACTTTTGACCTCTGCAAACTCCTTAATTTTTCCCAGCTCAGCAATACATTTAAAGAACTTGAGAAATTTTAATTTAGCATTTTTAATTGTTTTCAGTGGCAAACAATTTCCAGTCCATGTGTTCCATAATACTACCAGTAAATTCTGTCAAGATTTTTCTTCCTCTATATGTCCTGTGGGCTTTTTTCTTTTTTTAAGGTATAGAGAATTTTGTATTTCACATAGCAATTAAGAGTGAAAACTGTATTATTTCCTATTTTCTTGACATGCCTAGAAACACCCATACATACTTGCTCCAAGATTAGAAAAATGTTTAAATATGTGTTCCTCTAGTATTTTTATCAGTTGTTTTTTTTTCCCATTTAAATCTTTGATTCCTCTGCAATTTGTTGTAATGTCAGTAATGAGGTTAGGAATTCAGCTTTTTCTTTTTTACAAATGGCTGGTCAGTTACCTAACACTTTTGTTAAATAATCATTATTTCCACTAATGATTAGAAATACTAGCGTTTTCATATAAATCCACACTTTGTCATGTGGATTTATAGGCTTTCTATTCTCTTTTACTCATCTGTCTTCTATTTTTGCACAAGTGTTAATTCATTTCAATTAGTGAAGTTGCAAAATCAATTGAGGGAGAAGACGGCAGACTATAAAGATATGAAGCTCACCTCCTTCCACAAATACATAAGAATTCATCTACATGTGGAATGATTCATGGAGAAAAATCTACTGAAGGCTGGCAAAAAACCTTAGGCTTCTGATAGACCAAGAACGTCTCCATGTAATCTGGTGGGACAAAAGAAAAAAGAAAGGAGTTCCTGTCATGGCTCAGTGGTTACTGCAAATCCAACTAGCATCCATGAAGATGTGGGTTCGATCCCTGGCCTGGCTCAGTGGGTTAAGGATCTGGCAGTTGCTGTGAGCTGTGCTGTAGGTTGCAGACATGGCTCAGACCCCACATTGCTGTGGCTCTGGCTTAGGCTGGCAGCTACAGCTATTAGACCCCTAGCCTGGGAACCTCCATAAGTCATGGGTGGGTGCATGTGGCCCTAAAAAAAAAAAAAAAGAAAGAAAGAAAGAAAGGAAGTGGGATGGGACCTGTGCCCCTGGGAGGAAACTGGGAAAGAAGAAAAGTTCCTGAACCGTGGGAATTTTCCCCACCAGCAGGGAGATCAGTTGGGACAGAGGAGGAGCTTCTGAGCCTCAAAGAGAATACAGGGACCGATTTGCAGCAGCTAGATCAGAAACAGCTCTGCACAGATGGTCAGTTCTATTGCCTTGCACTCCCCAGCCCAAGATGTGTATCTACCAGAGCAGGCAGGGGCTAGGCGCTGAAGTTGGTAATTGGCCTTGGTGTCTCTCAGACGTTGTTTTCACCAAAGCCTCCAGCACAGATTGACCGTGGTTAGGACCCAGGGCTGCAGTATTCATGCACCTTTGAAAAGACATATGCACCTGTGAAAAGATACATGCACCCCCAATTTTCATTGCAGCACTATTCACAATAGCCAAGACATGGAAGCAACTTAAATGCCTATAAAGAGAGGAATGGACAAAGAAGATGTGGTACATATATAAAGTGGAATATTATTGAACCAGAAAAAGAAGGAAACAATGCCATTTTCAACAACATGGATGGACTTAGAGATTATCTTACTAAGTGAAGTTAAGTCAGACAGAAAAAGACACACATCACATGTGGAATCTTAAAAAAGGTTTTAAATGAACTTATTTGCAGAACAGAATTAGACTCAAAGAATTTGAAAACAAACTTATGGTTACCAAAGGGGATGGGGTGTGGGGGGAAGTGAATTGGGAGTTTGGGATTGGCATATGTGCACTCTGGTGTATGAAATGCTTGGGGAACTGCTATATAGCACAGGGAACTCTACCCAATATTCTGTGATGATTTATACAGGAAAATAATCTGGAAAAAATAGATTGTGTATATGTATAACTGAATCACTTTGTGCAGAAATTATAACAACATTGTAAATCAACTATATATCAATAAAACTTTAAAGAAATAATACAAATGAACTTATTCACAAAACAGAAAATGGACTCAAGGATTTTAAAACCAAACTTATGGTTACCAAAGAGGAAACACTTCGGAGAGGAGTAAATTAGGAAGATGGGATTAACATATAAACACTATTATGCATAAAATAGATAATAAAACCTATTGCATAGCACAGGGATGTTTACTTGATAACCATAGGGGAAAAGAATCTGAAAAGGAATGGATATATAAATGTGTATAACTGATTCACTTTGCTGAAACTAATACAACATTTTAAGTCAAATTATACTCCAATGATATTTAAAAAAATAAAATCATTTGAGGAGTTCCCGTTGTGGCTCAGCTGGTTAAGAAACTGACTAGTGTCCACGAGGATGTGGGTTTGATCCCTGGCCTCACTCAGTGGGTTAAGGATCTAGTGTTGCTGCAAGCTATGGCATAGGTTGCAGATGTAGCTCGGAGCCAGTGTGTTTTGGCTGTGGAATAGGCTGACAGCTGCAGTTCCTCTTTGGCTCCTAGCCCTGAAACTTCCATATGCCATAGGTGCGGCCTAGAAGGAAAAAATAATAAGAATAAAATCAATTGAAATCTCTACTAAGTGGAGAACTCTTTCATCACTTTTACATTTTCAAATTTTTTTTCAGGACTTTTTGACTATATTCTTGAATATTTTTTCTTCCAGATGACATTTAGACTTATGCAATCATGTTTCCCAATACTCCTGTTAAATTTTTGACTAGGATATACATCGTTATTTCCATACCCCCTTTGCATTATTTTACAAAGGTTACCACTAAAATATTGTTATGTTTTCGCTCAAGGAGCAGTCAGGAAACCAAAGGCACCCTTCAAGAGTTTCATTGAAAGAGGTGTGGGCAGGTTTGAAGGAAACAGCAAGGAGATGGGGAAGCAACAGGAACAAAAGGTAGGAAGCTAATATCGCCACCAGAGCTCACAAGAGGGGCCACATGACAAAACACAGCCACTGCCCAAATCTCGACAGGGAAAGGAGAGGACATGTGTACCCTGGGCTCCCTCATCCTATCCTCTGATCTCCCACTGACACCTTCTATTGGACAAACCCAACCAGAGGCCAGAGCATGAGGAGTTTTGATGAAGAGATTTTGAAAGTCCAGCTTCCTGCAGCACAGAGAAGGTGGGAAAATGCATCTGTAGGGGCAAAGGCGAATGACTTAGCACAGCTCAATTTATGGCCTGGTAGCTTTTACACTTGCAACACTGTAGTGTTGTTAAAATTTGAAATGTATTCACAGAGAAACGCCATGGAAAGCCATTCTAGAGAAATAACTGACTCATTATTCTGTAGCCAGATGACTTTGTGAAAATCAGATGCATTGTTACCTGAATTGGTAACAGTTGTTTTTCACTTGAGGTATGACTTGTTCCAGACTGCAAACCTTTCTTCCCTGACAGTAAAGAGATTTTTCTGGCGACGGCGAACAACAGTGGCCAGGTAGCCTTTTTCTTCCTCCATCCCCTTCCCTGGAAGACACAAAGCCTCACATCCCATCTATTACAGGACAAGTTCCTGTTAGCTTCAGATTTGAAACACAGTTTTCTACTTCCTGATTGTAAAATCTCCAGCAATGCTGCAGAAGATTTTATTTTTTCTTCCCAAAAAGGCAGAATGGTAGATTCTCCACAAAGAGAATTCACAGAAACTAATAAACAGTAGTTTAAATTCAAGAGGATCCAGAAAGAGTGCCGGGATCAGCAGGTGAGGATAAATTGAACTCTTTCCAAGAAAGGTTATTCAGGATCATTGCTCTCTTCCTCCTGTAATTTCTCTGCTGGCCTAACCACAAGAATCTGCGGTCAAATGCCTTTGACTCAGACAGTGGGGATGTAAAAAACGCAGTGAAATCAGCCTTTGTCAGTCCTCGGCCGGATGGACATTGTGTCTCCCAATTTTACCTAGGGCCAAGGAAGATGCCAAGTCTTTGTTATAACAGCCTAGCCCACTTCCTGGGAATGCATGGCAAGCCTGAGAGCACAGAGCAGACAGGCTTCAGATGAAGGACAGACGTGGGCTGTGGTGAACTCTCAGCCCTCACATTATCGCGGGTCATCTTCCTTGTTATGTGCCAACAGGGTGGTATTAACCACTAGCCATTGTTTTCATGGAAATCACTGCCTTCAGTTCTGATAATGTCCTTTGGCATCAGAGCATCAAAGCAAATGCAGAGAATGTCCCTGCGCTGGCCCCGGCTGCTCTGATAAATCACCCATCAGTGGAGTCTCAGAGAGAGACTCTAGCAAATGAACAGATTATTGAATTTTTTCAGGTCATTTGAAGTATGCGAGCCTGCCTGGGATAAAGAAAGCAAATAGGTCTGTCGCTTTTCTGAGTCACGTTCTTTGTGATGTAGGTTCTTGAATAGAACGGGGCGGTGCCAACCTTAAGGCGAGGCTCACTCTGGCTAATTTTAGTGCATTATTTCTGGTTAATGCACCATGCTGTGAATATTAGAAATAATAATAATTCCAGAAAGAGATTTGGTTTTTATTGCTTTCTGGAGGTGGATTTGTTTGCGCTTGATTTTACCTTTCCTTGGGATACCCTCCTGGCCTCCCTGTTTGCCTCAACTCCCCCAACCCATAGCCCTCTGTGATCCTGGATCACTTACTGATGCTTTCCTCCTCCACTCAGTGTCTCTGTGAAGATCATCTCCAACATTTGTCCTCAGGCACCATGCCGTCTCTCTCTCCATGTGCTCAGCCTTTCACCCAAGTCAGCATCTATAGTATGAATCCCTTGCTTGAACCCTAAGTTTTTTCTCATGTTTGATACCCCATTGTATACCTCCTCATACTGCCCATGTGGAAACTCAGTTGGCTATTTCCCCTCAACACCAAAGTTCTTCCTCCTCCTCACTTCCCTGTGTCTTCCTTACAAGCCTTGTACCATTTCCCAACACCCGAGATCAACAGACTTAGTGTTTCAATTGCCCTTATCTCTTCACGTCCAATCTTTTCAGTGGAGACAATTATCTATTACAACAGACACCTAACTGCTCCTCTCTGTGCCTCTCATCTCTTCTGATTCTCTTCATCAATGGATGCTGATCATATTAATCATATTAATCAGATTTAAAAATCACTTTTGTCACATACCTTCTTCATCCAGAAACTTGCCATATTCTTGTGGGCCTATTACTTGTCTGGTAACTTATCGAATCCACAGTTTAGGATTAAGGGAGCTCCACGAGCTTCAAATGAATGCCAACCCTTTCATGATTCCCCAGATCAACAACCAGCAAACTGTAACCCAAGTGTGAGCCAAATGTGGTCCATTACCCACTTTTATAAATAAAGTTTTGTTAGAACACAACCACACCCACCTCACAAAATCTAAAATCTTTGCTATTTTGGCCCCTTATAGAAAACTCACTTGATTCCTGCCCTAGACATATCCTTATGTTAAAACCAAACTCTGCTGGAATTCTCACAGTGGTGCAGTGGGTTAAGGATCTGGCATTGTTTCTGCAGCAGCATGGGTTTGATACCTAGCCCAGCATAGTGGGTTAATGATCCAGCATTGTCACAGCTGTGATATACGTCTCAGCTGCAGCTCAGATTCCATCCCTCACCTGGAAACTTCCATAAGCTGCGGGTGCAGTTGGAAAAACAAAACAAAACAACAAACTCTGCTATTTGCCACTTTCCAAACAGGAAGCCCTGAACACCCCATTTATACACTTTTCACTCTTCAGGAATGTTTTCCCTGCCCCATCTCTACCATTTCCTCAAAATCCTCCTCAAATGTCACTTCCTACAGAAAACTTTTATTCAATTGCTCTTGTTTTCTCATGATGGAATCCCTCGTTTGGCAAATGTCTTTCATGAGCATCTGTCATCCAGGCACTGTGACAGGCCATGTAGGCATGGTAAGAAATAATGGCCCTGATGAATCTGCTACCAAATCCATTCTGGATTATCTGAGTGGGCCCTAAGTCCAATGAGAACTGTCTCTGTAAAAGACAAAAGGTAAGATGATGTAGACCAGTGAAGAAGACCATGGGAAGACAAGGCAGAGATAGAGTGATGCTGCCAGAAGCCAAGGAAGGCCTAGAGTCTCCAGAGACTGGAGGAGCAGGAATGATTCTCCCATAGACCCTTTGGAGGAAGCATGGCTTTGCTGACACTTCAGATTCAGACTTATGTTCTCCAGAATTATGAGACAGTGAATTTCCGTAGTTTCCAAGTTTGTGGTAATTTATTACAGTAGCAATACGAAACGAATACAGATGGGATTCCTGTGTGGGTAAATATATTTGCCTAGACCCATGGTTTTTGGGTTTTCTAAGCCCAAAGGTTTAGATCCTTTAGTTCAAGTGGACTCTTGCTGGGAAAATAAGAGGGAAAAAGCAGAAATTTCTCTGTACTAGTTTAAGAAAGTCGCTAGAGTCCAGCCTTTTTCCCTTCCACCCTGCTTCTCCCCTACTCCCGAAGATCTGTTGGGAGTTAGCTGATTTGGAAGGCCCCTTATGACTCTACAATTCAATAGGTTGACTTTTTTATATGGCAAAGGAAGACAGAAGTCCAGGAAACATGGATGAGTTAGGCTGGGTACACCCAGAAGCTGATCCTGAGTTTATTTGGGAAGTTATTCCAGGAGGTGCTAACAAGGCATGGGGAAATGAGATGGGGAGGTGAAGGAAGCCAAGATAGGATGCATTAGAGGGGGGATGACTTCTGTGTGTTACCGAGTCATACCCTGTCCAGGCTCTGGAAGATGGTGCTGAATATGCCTAGGAAGTATTCCAGAAGGTCAGGAGGGTGCAAGGTTGATCCATTCATCTTAATGCATGGCTGGTTAAGGCTGCATCAGAGGCGGTCACTTCCCAGCACCTCTGACCTCTCCTCTCAGGCTGAGCATGCCTATGGTCAGCGGAAACTCTTAAAGCTGAGGGTGCTGGCAGCATGAATCCACTGGCACAGACTGGAATGCTATGAAGTGAGAGGATACGGCTGGAGTTCTGCTAGCGAGTCTGCGAAACACTCCAGTTGGCTCCAGACTCCTGTGTGAGAACCCACACTGTGTAAGACCACTTACCTTGTCCAGGAGGGGACAGTCAGAACAAGCCCTTTGTCTCCCTATTGTTAATCTTAATCCTGGAATGGCAGTTTAGCTCTAAATGTGCTTCTCTGCAGCTGGTCAATCGACTATTTGTATAAATAACTCAGAGAACTTCTAACCGAGCATTTGCAACACACTTAGTGACACACATAGCATATGGGCACAGGAAGGAAGGGAAGAGAATATGGTAATTATCCAAATAAATTGACTACCTTTGTTTTAAATAAGTTCTCAGGAAGAAGAACTAGAAACAATGCCCTTAATGTTTTTATTGAAGGGTATTGAGGATAAAATTGAATGAGATAAGGGCATGCTTATCAGGCTCATTGCTCGGACAACAAAGAAAGACACAAACAGAAAACAGTTCTGAGTATATCACTGTGACCAGTTGGCAGAGTCAATTGGAGAAGCAGTGGGTGGTTCAAAGCAGGTAGTTAAATTCTGTCAGCCCTGGGATTGAATCCCAGCCTCACTGGTTGGGGCCTTGAGCCTATGACTATTCCTCTTGGGAAACAACAGCAGCCTAATTCCAATGAGGCCACAGGAGTGATACATTGAGATTAGTGCCCCCCACAGTGGGGCTTAAAACATCCTTTATTCACTTCTGTTGTTCGTAGGGTGCTTCTGAAGCCTTTTTGGTGCTACGTCACTCGGGGACACACAGCTGGATTTCCCTGGTCCGAGGTGAGACAGTGCTTCTGGTGGTGGGCAGGTTCCTGTGGGAGGTTCTGGCTTCCTTGAACTCTTACCCTGTTGGTTTTTCCCAGAGTCTCCATATTTCCCCCTAACTTTGCAAAATGTCCCCGCTTTTTTTTAACCCTCCCACTCCAACCTACTCATTATTTGTAAGTATTTTAAACAGATGTTATGGAATTAACAGAAAAATCTATTGACAGGCCTTTTTTTTTTTTTTTTTTTCCTTGAGGAACTTGAAGATAAAATTTGAGCGATGCAGAAGTCTTCCTGGAGCTATTTCTGTACCTGCAGAAAGGTAGATTAGCTGGATGACTGTCGTCTGATGAATGGCGGGAATTGTCTTCAGGCTAAGATCCTGGAGTTTCAGCACCAGCTGTGCTGCCAATGCACTGGCAGGCCAAAGCAAATTGCTGACACTTGCTGTGCCTCAGTTTTCCCATATGCAAAGTGGAGATAAAAATATACCTCCCCGGTGGGGCTGTTCTGAGGATTAACGAAACAATATCAGGGAAGCACTTTGTGGTGTTATATATGCCAAAAGGTATTACCATTCTAAAAATGCACAATGTAAGACTCTATTTTCACTTTGTGACTTTGATGGCATGAACAAACTTCACCCTCCAGCTTTTTAATATGATTATAAGCCCTTTACAAGAATACAGCTTTCACACTGCACAGCAGGATACATAATATTTCTTATAAATTTAATTTAGAAAACGGCAGGAAAATAATGTTAAGGATTTTCCTTAAACCTACTAAAGCAAGGCAGTTCCATTAATACTGCCACTCCATCTCTAACTCCACACATCGTGCTTTCAGATGACAGTCTTCTAAGAGCCCTGCTATTCTTTGGAACAATAAAGGTAAACTTGAGATATAGGATGTGTTTTGTCTCTGAATTTGTTTTCCGAAAGCTGCCCAGTCAGATTCCTAACAACGCCCTTGGTGTTTAGTTCTTCTTTTGAAGTAGTGGTCTGAAAAGTTCTGAGGTAAGTTTCACATTGACTTCCAATAATGAATGTTCTTCCTTTAGCATTCCACTGCCCACCTAGAGTTTCTGAATGCCTGCGGCCACAGAGGAGCTGGTTTCAACAGTATTTGCCACGAGATAGAGAGCGGAATTGGAAAGCTTTTTGCTCTTGGTTAAAGATAAGCAGGTGCTCTCCTCAGAGACTGAGAAATGATTCGTTGCTTTGGACAGATTATCCCTGGTGGGAAAGCATCTGGAGCTCCACCTCAGGAGGGACCTGTATTAGTTTTCTGTGGCTGGTCTAACAGGTGACCACAAACTTAATGGCTTAAAATGACATGAATTTACTATCTTTCAGTTCTGTAGATTGTAAGTCCGTCAAGGGTCTCACTAGGCTAAAATCACAGGACTGTGTTCCTTCTCTAGACTCTGGGGAGAATCTGTCCTTGACTCTGCCTGCTGTCTGTACTTCCTGCTTCATTGTCCCCTCCTCCTGTCTTCAAAGCAGCAATAGGAGTCAAGTCCTTCTTATGTTATCACTCTGACCTCCTCTTTTTTTAAAAAAAAATTTATTATAGTTGATTTGCAATGTTCTGTCTATTCTTCTATACAGCAAAGTGACCCAGTTATACATAATATACATTCTTTTTCTCATATTATCTTCTATCATGTTCTGTCACAAGTGATTGAGTATAGGTCCCTGTGCTATACAGTAGTATACAATAGGACCTCATTGCTTACCCATTCTAAATGGAATAGTTTGCATCTACTAATTCCAAACTCCTAGTTCATCCCACTCCCCAGCCCCTTGGCAACCACAAGTCTGTTCTCCATGTCTGTGAGTCTCTTTCTGTTCTGTAGATAGGTTCATCTGTGCCGTATTTTAGATTCCACATATAAGTGATGTCATATGGTATTTGTCTTTCTCTTTTACTTCATTTGGTATTAGAATCTCTCGTTGCATCTATATTGCTGCAAATGATATTATTTTGTTCTTTTTTATGGTTAAGTAGTATTCCATTCCATTATTCCACATATATCTACCACATCTTCTTAATCAATTCATCTGTCGATGGACATTTAGATTGTTTCTATGTTTTGGCTATTGTGAATAGAGCTGCTATGAACATATAGGTGCATGTATCATTTTGAGTGAAAGTTGTGTCTGGATATATTCCTAGGAGTGGGATTGCTGGATCATATGGAAGGTCTATATTTGGTTTTCTGAGGAAACTCCATACTGTTTTCCAGAGTGGTTTTACCAATTTGATTCCCCCAAACAGTGTAGGAGGGTTCCCTTTTCTACACACCCTCCCCAGCATTTCCTATTTGTAGACTTATTAATGACAGCCATTGTGGCCAGTGTGAGGCTGACGTCCTCTTCTTTTGTATTAAAAGATTTTTGTGGTTACATTTGGCCTACTCAGAGAATTCACGATAATCTCGCCCATTTCCAGGTGGGCTAATTAAGACTTTAATTCCATCTGTAACCTTAATTCTCCTTTAATATGTAATTTAACAAATTTCTGGGGATCAGGACATGGACAACTTTGGGGGTGGGGCTGTTGTTATGCTTACCACAGGACCCAAATATATTCCCCAATGGGTGTTACAAGGCATGGGCCTCACAAACTCTAAGGATGTTGCCACTGGATGTTGTTCCTGTTGCCCGAAGGCATGCTGGACCACTGACCTTCCCCATCTTTCTCACTCCATGGGCAATGTCGTCTTTCCTATCAGGCTGCTCACCCCAAATTCCATCCTTCCTCTACTCATTGGGGAGCAGCTCATCAAATTCAAGCCAGTGCCAACATAAGCATCTCCTGTAGATGATAGCTCTCCTCCCACAGGTGATCTGAATGCATTTGGAATGTTTTAAATACTGACTGCTGAACTGGGTCCTCATGGTAGACCTCTGCCCAACATTTGTTGAAACAAGTGATGTATGTCTTTGTGTTGCCTGATAAAGCCCAGTCTGGCCAGGGTTAAACTCAACGAGTGATGTTTGACTTTATCACACATCTATGAAGCAGATAGGCAGTCTGGTAAATCCTTTGCATATGGGGGATCATTTAATCTTTCAGATGTATATCCTCAGAGAGTTAAAACATCTCATACAGGTCTCAGGGGTTCATCTCCTTGAACAAACTCAGATGACTCTGATTCTAAAATCACATCGTGCCCTCACTTGACATCACTCTGCACAGGTACACCCAGCTCCCTCATGTATCTCAAGATGCTCTGAATGCCTTCTTTGGGGCCATTTTTCGTCCCTTTCCCCTTATCGTTGTGTGGAAATTGTCTTAGAGAATGGTCTGGAGTCAGAGGCAATTAGCTAATACCTAGGAATTCCTTATCCTTGGAAAGAAGCCCTAAGGGGCAAGGAAAGGAGCAGGGGTAAGGTCTTAGACCCCAACACTCTAACACCTTTGGTCCCCAGGGGTCGTCACATCCTTCCACAGGGCAGCCATTTATGTTTCAGCCACAGCTCATCCCACATAAAAGCAAACGAAGCTGAAATATCCCTTCTGTGAGATTCTATAGTATTCAAGGAGGGAAGTGAGTTAGATTGACTGGTGACCAAAGATTAATTGGGTCTGCATGGGTAACTGGTTGATGGGACAAGGTCAACCTCTGCTCTGTATTGGCTTGAAAGAGGATGTGGGGAGTGGAGTCAGGAGGCTGTGAAGGGCAGCCTCAGGGTCAGAATGACAGCAGCTCAGGGAAGGCTCAGGGCTGTGAAGTAAAACAACCAAAAGTGTAAATGACCCGGGGCTCTGATGATGTTCAGCAGAGATGTTCATGCTTTTAGACTGACATTCAAATGACTGAAATATCACCCGCCTCAGCAGCCTGATCTACACTAAGGGAGAGCGAACTCAGATCACCAACCAAGGGTTTCTCGTAGCCTAAACAGTGTTAAAAGGTTTCTTGGTCCCTAAGGTTTGAAGCTTCTGTGATAATGTCTCAGTGAGGTACAGTTAAGACAATGTGTGGGTGGTCTGTTTAAAATATTTACCTCTAAATGAGCCTACTACATTTCTAAAAATATTAAGTCTATAACAGATCTAGCCCTTTCCCCAAAAGACAGATTAAAAAAAAAAGCACATCAACTGCCCAGGCGGGTGTCACTCCTGACCCATTTGAAGCTGGGAACTATAAAATAGTCTTATTCTATGTTGATAACTTTCTTCAAGAGAAGATTTTGTGGCGTGGGGAAAGGAAAACAGGAAATTTTCAGTATTGGTGGAGTTATCATGTAAAACATGCTTAGATTCAAAGGGTGAGAGTCCACGTGCACAACTAGGTACAGCTGTCTAAGGCAGCCCTGTGGTCACTCTCCCAGGGATGGGCCCTTGGTGCAGCCACTGGGCCTGGGTCTGGACATCAGCCTTGGAAGCCCCACATCTGTATTTGGTTCTTCCCAGGGAGGAACACATTCAGGGGACTGACTCAAGCTAAGCCAACTCAAAAGAGACTAAATGTAGGGAGTTCCTGTCATGGCTCAGCAGAAATGAATCTGACTAGTAACCATGATGATGGAGATTCCATCCCTGGCCTCACTCAGTGGGCTAAGGATCCGCATTGCTATGAGCTGTGGTGTAGGTCGCAGAATCGGCTAGGATCTGGCATTGCTGTGGCTGTGGTGTAGGCCAGCATTAACAGCTCTGATTTAACCCCTAGCCTGGGAAATTCCATAGGCCATGGGTGTGGCCCTAAAAAGACCCCCCCCCAAAAAAAATAAATAAATAAATAGAGAGAGACAGAGAGAAGGAGAGACTAAATGTATATGTGGTATTATCTTATTAATATTCACTGGGAAATATGCTCTTTCTGGCAGCCAGGATACTAATAAACCAGGAATGTAGTGAAGTTAGTAGAGTTTCTTGACTTGCAGAGAACCATTTCAAAACAGGTAGAGGCTATCGAGGTATAGTTCCTCCCAGTCATGGGGTGACTAATTAGAAGTGTTCCAACCCATAACAGAACACACCTAATAATATCACATTAAAACTAATATTTATTTAGCATTCTAGGAGTCCCTTTTGTGGCTCAGTGGTAACGAACCCTACTAGTATCCATGAGGATTTGAGTTTGATCCCTGGCCTTGCTCGGTGGGTTAAGAATCTGACATTGCCATGAGCTGTGGTGTAGATTGCAGATGCAGCTTGGATCTGGCGTTGCTGTGGTTGTGGTGTCAGCCGGCAGCTGCAGCTCCAGTTCAATCCCTAGCTTGGGAAATTCCCTATGCTGCAAGTGCAGCCCTAAAAAGCAAAAAAAGAAAGAAAGAAAAAGAAACCACCAAACTATTTATTTAGCATCCATACCTAATAGGCAGAGAGCAAAGCAGTTTACATGCTCACAATTATTGTTACTATTTTACAGAATAAGAAGTTACAGCTTAGAATTGATAACGAGGGCTAGATCACATAAACTACAGGGTGATAGATTTGAGGTTAAACCCAGGTCTGTCTGACTCCAAGCCCAGACTCTTAACCACCATTATATACTTCCTCTGCACTCACAGGAATGTTCCAATCCTCAGATTTACTGCTTCTTCCCTGACAGTGCTGGAAGAACACTGCCAAATCCTCGCTTTCTGACTCCCCTTTGTTTAAGCTGCCACACTGACCATTCCTTTCTGGTAACATAGTTTTTCTTCTGTCTCCTCTCTTCTAATTCATTCTTTACACTGCAGCCACAGGGATCTTTTCAAAACACAAATCTGATCCTGTCACTCCCCTACTTAAAACCCTTAATTGGGTTCTGTGGGATAAAACGCACATGTCGTTTCTTGGATTTCAGGAGTCCTGATGATCCGTTTGCTGCTCACCTCTCCTTGCTCACCTCTCCACCCTCTCGCATGCTCCACTTTATACTCCTGCCATATATAACTTCTTTCCATCCTTGGAATTTCAGTCTCAGTTAATTTCTCTCACTGTCTCTCTGGCTCTTATTCTTCCTGCTCTGTCAACATCTCTCCAGATCTTACCATCTCAGTCTCTCCTCTCTTCTCCTTGCCTCCTTTCCCTCCTTTTCTAGCTGATATCATTCATTCTTTTACTCCACACATATTTATTGAGCAGTGGATACATTTTCAGGCACTGTTCTAGGCACAAGAGTTTCACAGACAAGATAGATATGGAGCTTCCATTATAGTGGAGGTAGACAAACAAGAATCAAGTAAGCCAGTGAAAAGGGAGACCTCCAGATTGGGATAAGTGGTAGGCAGAGAATTCAACTGATGGTGGTGAGATTATAAAGGGAGAATCCAAGAAAGACTTCTGAGGCTATGACTCTAGGCTCTAATCTCATTGATAAGGGGACCACTCTGTAAAGACTGGAAGGACCAGCCTGTATAAAGTCTCAAAGTTGGGAAGGAAGTTTTTAATTTTATTTATCATTTATTAATATATACATATTTTTTCTACTGTACAGCATGGTGACCCAGTTACACATACATGTATACATTCCTTTTTCTCACATTAAGTG
Organism: Phacochoerus africanus; assembly: GCF_016906955.1. Classification (NCBI taxonomy): domain Eukaryota; kingdom Metazoa; phylum Chordata; class Mammalia; order Artiodactyla; family Suidae; genus Phacochoerus; species Phacochoerus africanus. Next base: position 32,383,298 of record NC_062556.1, on the reverse strand, counting down.
TTCCAACATAAGTGACTAGATAGAGTTCCCAGTGCTACACAGCAGGATCCCTTGCTAATCCATCCCAAAGGCTACATTCTGCAACTATTTACCCCAAGGTCCCAGTCCCTCCCAGTCCCTCCCCTTCCCCCTTGGCAATCACAAGTCTATTCTCCAAGTCCATGATTTTCTTTTCTGTGGAAAGTGTCCTTTGTGCCTTATATTAGATTCCAGATATAAGTGATATCATATGGTATTTGTCTTTCTCTTTCTGACTCATTTCACTCAGTATGAGAGTCTCTAGTTCCATCCATGTTGCTGCAAATGGCATTATGTCATTCTTTTTTATGGCTGAGTAGTATTCCATTGTGTATATTTACCACATCTTCCTAATCCAATCATCTGTTGATGGACATTTGGGTTGTTTCCATGTCCTGGCTATTGTGAAGAGTGCTGCAATGAACATGCGGGTGCATGTGTCTCTTTTAAGTATAGTTTTGTCCGGATAGATGCCCAAGAGTGGGATTGCGGGGTCATATGGAAGTTCTATGTATAGATTTCTAAGGTATCTCCAAACTGTTCTCCATAGTGGCTGTACCAGTGTACATTCCCACCAACAGTGCAGGAGGGTTCCCTTTTCTCCACAACCCCTCCCACACTTGCTATTTGCAAATTTATTAATGATGGCCATTCTGATTGGTGTGAGGTGGTATTGCACCTCAAAAAATCAAATACCTCGGAATACACCTGACCAAGGAGGTAAAGGACTTATATGCCGAGAACTATAAAACTTTAATCAAAGAAATCAAAGAAGATGTAAAGAAATGGAAAGATATTCCATGTCCATGCATTGGAAAAATCAATATTGTAAAAATGGCCATACTACCCAAAGCAATCTACAGATTCAATGCAATCCCTATCAAATTACCCATTCTACATTTTTCACAGAACTAGAACAAACAACCCCCAAATTTATACGAAACAACAAAAGACCCAGAATTGCCAAGCAATCCTGAGGAACAAAAACCAAGCAGGAGGCATAACTCTCCCAGACTTCAAGAAATATTACAAAGCCACAGTCATCAAAACAGTGTGGTACTGGTATCAAAACAGACAGACAGACCAATGGAACAGAATGGAGAATCCGGAAATAAACCCTGACACCTATGGCCAGTTAATCTTTGACAAGGGAGGCAAGAACATCAAATGGGAAAAAGGAAGTCTATTCAGCAAGCATTGCTGGGAAACCTGGACGGCTGCATGCAAAGCAATGAAACTAGAACACACCCTCACACCATGCACAAAAATACACTCAAAATGGCTGAAAGACTTAAATATAACGACAGGACACCATCAAACTCCTAGAAGAGAACATAGGCAAAACACTTTCTGACATCAACCTCATGAATATTTTCTCAGGTCAGTCTCCCAAAGCAATAGAAATCAGAGCAAAAATAAACCCATGGGACCTAATCAAACTGAAAAGCTTTTGCACAGCAAAGGGAACCCAAAAGAAAACAAAAAGGCAGCTTACAGAATGGGAGAAAATAGTGTCAAATGATGCAATGGACAAGGGCTTAATCTCTAGAATATATAAACAACTTATACAACTCAACAGCAAAAAAGCCAATCAATCAATGGAAAAATGGGCGAAAGACCTGAATAGACATTTCTCCAAAGAAGATATACAGATGGCCAGCAAACACATGAAAAAATGCTCAACGTCGCTGATTATGAGAGAAATGCAAATCAAAACTACCTTGTGTCTTTTTTAAGGAGAGTTTTGTCTGGATATATGCCCAAAAGTGGGATTGCTGTGTCATATGGTAGTTCTATGTATAGTTTTCTAAGATACCTCCATACTGTTCTCCATAGTGGTTGTACCAGCTTACCAACAGTGCAGGAGGGTTCCCTTTTCTCCACAACCCCTCCAGCATTTTTTATTTGTGGACTTCTTAATGATGGCCATTCTGACTGGTATGAGGTATCTCATGGTAGTTTTGATTTGCATTTCTCTAATAATCAGGGATGTTGAGAATTTCTTAATGCGCTTGTTGGCCATATGTATATCTTCCTTGGAGAAATGTCTCTTCAGGTTCTTTGCCCATTTTTCAGTTGGGTTGTTGGCTTTTTTGCTGTTGAGTTCTATAAGTTGTTTGTCTATTTTAGAGATTAGGCCCTTGTCCGTTGCATCATTTGACACTATTTTCTCCCATTCTGTAAATTGCCTTTTTGTTTTCTTTTGGGTTTCCTTTGCTGTGCAAAGCTTTTCACTTGATCTTAGCCAAAAGGCCGAGAAGCGATGTGTGCAAAGCTTTTCAGTTTCATTAGGTCCCATTGGTTTATTTTACTTTTATTTCTGTTGCTTTGGGAGACTGACCTGAGAAAACATTTGTAAGGTTGATGTCAGAGAATGTTTTGCCTTTGTTCTCTTCCAGGAGTTTGATGATGTCTTGTCTTATATTTAAATCTTTAAGCCATTTTGAGTTTATTTCCCTGAATGGTGTAAAGGTGTGTTCTAATTTCATTGCTTTGCATGCAGCCGTCCAGGTTTCCCTGTAATACTTACTGAAAAGACTGTCTTTTTCCCAGTTTATATTCTTGCCTCCTTTGTCAAAGATTAACTGAGCAAAGGTGTCTGGGTTTATATCTGGGTTCTCTATTCTGTTCCATTGGTCTGTCTGTCTGTCTGTTTTGGTACGAGGACAACACTGTCTTGATTACTGTGGCTTTGTTACATTGCGTGAAGTCTGGGAGGGAGATGACTCCTGTTTGGTTTTTGTTTCTCAGGATTGCTTTGGCAATTCTGCGTCTTTTGTTGTTTCGTATAAATTTGGGGGTTGTTTGTTCTAGTTCTGTGAAAAATGTAGAATGGGTAATTTGATAGGGATTGCATTGAATCTGTAGATTGCTTTGGGTAGTATGGCCATTTTTACAATATTGATTTTTCCAATGCATGGACATGGAATATCTTTCCATTTCTTTACATCTTCTTTAATTTCCTTGATTAGCATTTTATAGTTCCTGGCATATAATTCCTTTACCTCCTTGGTTAGGTGTATTCTCAGGTGTTTGATTTTTTGGGGGGCAATGTTAAAAGGTATTGTATTTTTGTATTCCTTTTCTAAAAGTTTTATTGTTGGTGTACAGAAATGCGACTGGTTTCTGAATGTTAATCTTATATCCTACTACTTTGCTGAATTTGTTGGTCAGTTCAAGTAGTTTTTGGGTTGAGTCCTTAGGGTTTTCTATATACAGTATCATGTGATCTGCATTCAGTGACAGTTTTACCTCTTCTCTTCCTACTTGGATACATTTTATTTCTTTTGTTTGTCTGATTGCTGTGGCTAGGACTTCCAATACTTGTTGAATAACAGTGCTGAGAGTGGGCATTCTTGTCCTGTTCCAGATTTTAGTGGGAAGGCTTTCAGCTTTTCTCCATTGAGTATTATATTTGTTGTGGGTTTGTCATAAATGGCTTTGATTATGTTAAGGAATGTTGCCTCTATACCCACTTCAGTATATACATTTACATATCATGAAGGTATGTTGGACTTTGTCAAATGCTTTTTCTGCATCTATTGAGATGATCATGTGGTTTTTGACTTTCCTTTTGTTAATGTGGTCTATGACGTTGATTGATATGCATATGTTGAACCATCCTTGTGAAACTGGGATGAATCCTACCTGGTCGTGGTGTACGATCTTTTTGATATGTTGTTGGATTCAGTTGCCTAAAATCTTGTTGAGAGTTTTTGCGTCTAAATTCATCAAAGATATTGACCTATAGTTTTCTTTTTTGGTGGTATCTTTGTCTGGTTTTGTAATTAGGGTGATGGTGGTGTCATAGAATGTCTTTGAGAGTGTTCCTTCTTCTTCGACCTTTTGAAAAAGTTTACAGATGATGAGTATAAGTTCCTCTTTGTGTTTTTGGTGGAATTCACCTGTGAAGCCTCCGGTCCTGGACTTTTATTTGTAGGGAGTGTTTTTATGACATATTCAATTTCATTTCTAGTGATTGTTATGTTCAGTTGATGTATTTCTTCTTGATTCAGTATTGGAAGGCTGTAGGTCTCTGGAAAGATGTCCATTTCTTCTAGGTTGTCGAATTCATTGGCATATAATTGTTGATAATATTCTCCTAAGATTTTTTGTGTTTCTGCAGTATCCGTTATGACTTCTCCTTTTTATTTCTGATTGTGCTTATGTGGGTTTTTTCTCTCTTCTTGTTGGTGAGTCTAGCCGGAGGTTTGTCTAATTTGTTTACCTTTTCAAAGAACCAGCTCTTGGTTTGATTGATTTTGTCTACTGTTTTTTGAATCTCTATTTTATTGATTTCCTCTTTGATCATTATGATTTCCTTCCTCTTACTGACTTTAGGTTTTACTTGTTCTTCTCTTTTTAATTAATTTAGGTTGTGGGTTAAGTCGTCAATTTTATATTTTTCTTCTCTTCTGAGGAAGGACTATGTTGCTATGAACTCCTTTTGGAACAATGCTTTTGCAGCATCCCATAGATTTTGGGTGGTTGTGTCTTCATTATCATTTGTATCGAGGTATTTTTTATTGCCCTCTTGATTTGCTCATTGACTGGTTGGTTTTTTAGTAGCATGTTGTTTAGTCTCCATGCAGTAGGTTTTTTGTTACTTCTTTTCCTGTGGTTGATTTCTAGTTTCATGCCATTGTGGTCAGAGAAGATACTTGAAATAATTTCTATACTCTTAAATTTGTTGAGGTTAGCTTTATGCCCCAATATGTGATCAATTCTTGAGAATGTTCTATGTGCACTTGAGAAGAAGGTATCTTCTGATTTTTTTGGGATGTAATGTCCTGAAAATGTCGAATAAGTCTAACATTTCTATTTTTTCCTTAAGAATCTCTGTTGCTTTACTGATTTTCTGTCTAGAGGCTCTTCCATTGATGTGAGTGGGGTGTTAAAGTCTCCTACTATGATTGTATTCCCATCAATTTCTCCTTTTATGTCAGTTAATATTTGTTGTAGGTATCTGGGTGCTCCTATATTAGGGGCATATAGATTAATGATTGTAATATCCTCTTCTTGATTGGATCCTTTAACCATTAAATAGTGTCCTTCTTTGTCTTTCTTTCTGGCCCTCATTTTAATTTTAAAGTCTATTTTATCTGTTATGATTATTGCAACTCCTGCTTTCCTTTCTGGTCCTTTGGCATGAAACAACTTTTTCCATCCCCTCACTTTCAGTCTATAAGTGTCCTTGCACTAAGGTGCGTCTCTTGTAGGCAGCATATTGAAGGTTTTTGCTTTTTTATCCAATCTGCCACTCTGTGTCTTTTGATTGAGCATTCAGTCCATCGACATTTAAGGTGATTATTAACAGATATGTATTTATTGCCATTTTAAACATTGTTTTCCAGTTGACTCTATGCTTCTATTTTCTCCCTTCCTTTTGTTGGTTGGATGATTTGCATTTATCCTATGTTTGAATACTTTTCTTTTCAATTTTTGTGGCTGTAATGTTCAGTTTTGTTTTGTGGTTGCCCTGTTCTTTAAGTATGTTAACCCCTTCCTATATCTGCTTGCCTTAGCCTGATAATCATGTAGGCTCAAACACATCCTTAAAAAAAATGAAAAAGAATCTAATTTTTCTTTCTACCCTTGCCCACATTGTATGTATTTGACGTCCTTTTTTTCTTTTCCTTTTAACATCTTCATGTTTAGATCAGTATGCTGGCTTATTTAAGTGACTGCTTTACAATTGTGTTTTCCTTCATCCTAGATTTTCCTCTTTTTTTTTTTTTAATTTAGAGAAGCCCTTTCAGTATTTCTTTTAGTATGGGTTTCATATTACTGTACTCTTAGTTTTTGTTTGTTGGAGAAATTCTTTATTTCCCCTTCTATTTTAAATGATATTCTTGCTGGATAGAGCATTCTAGGTTGCAAATTTTTTCCTTTCAGTGCTTTAAATATATCTTGTCACTCCCTCCTGGCCTGTAGTGTTTCTGTAGAGAAATCAGCTGATAGCCTTATTGGGGTTCCCTTATAATTAACACTTTGCCCTTCTCTTGCTGCCTTTAGAATCCTCTCTTTAGCTTTAACTTTTGCCATGTTTATTATAATATGTCTTGGTGTGGGCCTGTTTGGGTTCAACTTGTTTGGGGCCCTCTGTGCTTCATGTACCTTGATATCAGTATCCTTTAGATTTGGAAAGTTTTCAGCCATAATTTCTTCAAATATATTTTCAATGCCCTTTTCTTTTCCTTCTGGAATTCCTATTATGCATAGATTGGCATGGTTTATATTATCCCATAGGTCTCTAATATTGCTTTCATGTTTTTTCATTTGGTTTTCTGTTTGCTGTCCTGATTGGGTGATTTCCATTTCTTTATCTTCCACAACAATAATTTGCTCCTCTGCATTATTCATTCTGGTCTTTATTGCCTTAAACTCAGTTTGTATCTCTGCAAATGAATTTTCTCGTTTTTCTTGGCTCCTCCTTATATTTTCTAGTTCCTTTCTGAGGGAATCTACATTACTGTTCACATCCTCTCTTAATTCCTTCAGTATTTTCACTATCTCTCTTTTGAACTCAAAGTCTGTCAGACTGCAGAGGTCTGTTTCATTGTTGACTGCTTTAGGTGAGTTCTCCTGTTGTTTTAACTGGGAATGGTTTTTGAAGCTTCTTCATCTTGTTCATGTTTTTTTTTTTTTTTTTTTCCCTGTGAATTTGGGGAAGCCAAACTGTAGTCATATATATCTATTTCAGTGCAAGAATTACCCTTTGTACTTTTTGGTGGTGGTTGCAATTTTTTTTTTTTTTTTTGGTGTGGGAGTTTGAATCTTTGCTGTCTCTTTCTTTGGTGTGAGCAGTCTGTTATCCTTAGGATGCCCAGTGTGTTTTCAGGGAGAAGGAGGCGATGGGTAGGGCATGCATTCAGTGACTGATCATTGGGCTTTCAACAGAAGCAGAGACCTGCAGGAAGGTGGCACAGGTTACTCCTATTTGCAGGGCCCTGGGCAGTGGTAATGAGCCATAGAACGATCTGCAAGGTGACCAGAGAATTTGGCTGTAGCTGCAGTAAGGCGTGTGAGTTCCCGGGGGTGGGGTGGGGTGAGAGCAATAAAGGCTTGTGTTTGATTGCAAAGCCCTCCTTTGATGTGGTTGGAACCACAGGTGCAGCCTGTTCAGGGACCCCTCGTGAGAGTGGGCCATGATCAACGCCCAGCCCCCACCCGAACTTCTCAGGCTGTGGTGTCTGTGCCAATGGTTCAGATGATCTGTACTTCTCTCACTCTGCTTTTTGGTTCTCAGACCTGCTTCTGCACTTTCCTCGGTATCTTGGAGATCCATCCGACTCCACTGATCTTTCCAATGGTTAGGTGGCTTCCCAGGGTGTGTGTTGCCTTTCTCCTTCACAGCTCCCTCTCGGGAATACTTGTCCTGTCCTGCTTCCTTTAGAAAAAGGAATCTCTCTTTTTTTCTTCTTTTGTTCTACCCAGTTATGTCAAGAGTTTCTTGCCCTTTTTGGAGGTTTAAGTTCTTCTGTCAGCATTCAGTTGATGTCCTGCATGAGTTGTTTACATGTAGATGTGGTTTGTTTGATGTGTGTGTGGGAGATGGTGAGTGTGTCCTCTTACTCTTCTGCCATCTTGCTTCCTCCTCCAGAAGTTTTTTAATTTGAGGCACAGAAAGGCCATTTTGGCTGGGTTCAGGCCATAATAATTGGAATTGAGCTTGGAGAGAAAGACAGGAGCTAGATCATATGTGCTCTTATAGCCCAAAAAGGAGTTTGAATTTTATTCCATACAAAGAAAGCCAGTTTACACTGATAAGTGTCACAATCTGGTCTCCTTTTTTTTTTAATTGAGATATAATTGACATAAAATTGGTTTCCATTGCTCTTTCTGCTGAGTTGGAAATGGATGGTGTGTGTTGGGGTTGGAAAGGAAGATGAGATGTAGGGAGATCAGCTAAAGATGATGGAATGCACTGAGGTCAGTGGTGGTGGATATTGTGAGAAAAGTGTACATTCAGGGTGTATTTTGGAATTGGCAAAGTTTGTCCCTGAATTGTGTTGGGGGTGAACAGTCAGGTAAGGTTTGAGGTTGAAAGATGGCTGGGATGACATTTTCATAGCTGGGAAAACTGAGGGAGACCCTGGTAAATAAATACTGTAAGTTCTATTAGGGCATAGAAAGGTATGCAATCAATAATTACCTAATATATAAGGAAGTGAATTCAATGAATTATTTCAATATATTCTATTGACTATTTTTGTATTAGATAATATTTCTGACTGAATACAAGTGTGACTGTTTATTGGTTGTGTATTTTAAAATTTTAATCCTGGAGCTTCCGTCGTGGCCTAGCAGAAATGAATCTGACTAGTATCCAGGAGGATGCAGGTTTGATCCTTGGCCTGGCTCAGTGGGTTAACAATCCAGCATTGCCATGAACTGTGGTGTAGGTCACAGACGTGGCTTGAATCCAGTGTCGAGGTGGCTGTGGTGTAGACCAGCAGCTACAGCTCTGATTCGACCCCTAGCCTGGGAACCTCCAAATGCCATGCGTGCAGCCCTCAAAAGACGAAAAATGAAAAAGAAAAAACAAAAAAAAACTTAGCCCTGTATGAATTTTTTTCTGGAGGTCAGTTATTTTATTTTATTTTTTTAAAATTGTTATTTCCCCCAACACATTTTTTCCCCCATTGTACAGCATGGGGACCCAGTTACACATACATGTATACATACCTTTTTCTCCATTGTTATGCTCTGTTGTAAGTATCTAGACTCATCTCATTGCCTAGATTTTGACTCTAATTTTACTTATAGCAGCTGCTGAGGATCCTATGGAGGGCAGAGCCTATGCTTTATTTGTTTTACCACCAGGGCCTAGTGCAGCATCTAGCCTGTAACAGATGTTCAGTAATAATTCATTAAATGAATAAATTGACCCATGTCTAAAAAATACATGACAGCAGACTTCAACCTTATCAAACATTTTATAGCAATTGTGGCATTGGAGTTGCCCAATCTGTCATCTCCCAAATTTTAGCTTTTTATAATAGAGATAGCTAGGGAGATGGGATTAAGATGGCAGAATAGAAGGACTGGAGCTCAACTTTTCTCCAAAAAACAACAAAATTCACAACTAAATGCTGAGAAATCTTCAACAAAATGGACTGGAAACCTTCAAAAAGATACCCTACTCCAGAAGACAAACAGGAGGCCACATCAAGAGGTAGGAGGGGTGATTATGTGACATAAGCAACCCCATACATTCTGGGTGGGAAGCCCCACAGACTGGAAAGTAACTGGTTCACAGAGATTCACCTACAAGAGTACAAGTTCTGAGCCTGACATCAAACTCCCATGTGCGGGGATTTGGCACTGGGAGAAAGAGCCACCGGGACATCTGACATTGAAGGCCAGTGGGGTTGTGCACAGGAGCTCCACAGAACTGGGGGAAATGGAGACCCCATTCTTAAAATGTGTACACAGACTTTCATGTGCACTGGGTCCCAGGGCAAAGCAAAGTCTCCATAGGAATCTGGGTCAAACCTGACTGCAGTTCTTGGAGGACCTCTTGGGAAAACAGGGGTGAATGTGGCTTGTCATGGGGGAAGGACATTGGAAGCAAAGCTCTCGAGAATATTCAGCAGTGTGCCTTTCTCTGGAGGTGGCCATTTTGGGAAAATCTGGTCCCACCCATCAGTGCTGAGAAGGCCCAGGCCAAATAACAACAATCCAGGTGAGACCACAGCCCTTCCCATCAGTAAACATGCTGCCTAAAGACCCCCTCAGGGACTCAGCCACCTCTAATCCCATCCAGAGACAAAGCCCCACCCACCAGAGGGATTAGAATAAGCTCCATCTACCAGTGGGCAGGCATCAACCTCTCCCATCAGGAAGCCTACAGCAAGCCCCCATGCCAAATTCAGGCACAAGGGGGCAGACACCAGAAGTAAGAGAGGCTACAACTCTATTATCTGTAAAAAGGTCACCACACCAAAGACCTATAAAAATGAAAAGACAGAGAACTATAACTCAGAGGAGGGAGAAAGAAAAAAACCCAGAAAATCAGCAAAGTGATCAGGATATTCTCAGCCTCCAGGAAAAAGACTTTAGATTGTTGATGCTGAAGATGATGCAAAACATTGGAAATAAACTGGAGGCAAAGATGGATAACATACCAGAAACACTGAGCAAAGAGATACAAGATATAAAATGTAAACAAGAAGAGATGAAAAATACAATAACTGAAATAAAAAATTCACTAGAAGCAGCCAAGAGCAGAATACAGGAGGCAGAAGAACAAATAAGCAAGGTGGAGGACAGATTAGTAGAAATTACAGATGTGGAACAGAAAAGAGAAAAAAGATTGAAAACAAATGAAGAGAGTCTCAGAGAACCCTGGGACAATGTTAAACGCACCAACATCTGTATTATAGGGGTGCCAGAAGGAGAAGAGAGCGAGAGAAGGAGACAGAAAAAAATACTTGAAGAGATAATAGCCAAAAACTTCCCTAATATGGGAAAGGAACCACTCACCCAAATCCAGGAAGTGCAATGAGTAAATATAAAACAAACCCAAGGAGGAACACCCAGATTAATCACACTGACCAAAATTAAAGACAAAGAGAAAATCTTGAAAGCAGCTAGGGAAAAGAAACAAATAACATACAAGGGAACCCTAATAAGGTTATCAGCAGATTATTCAGTAGAAACTCTGCAGGCCAGAAGGGAGTGGCATGATATATTTAATGTGACGAAAGGAAAAAAACCTCCAACCAAGATTACTTCACACAGCAAGGCTCTCATTCAGATTTGAAGGAGAAATCAAAAGCTTCACAGATAAGCAAAAGCTGAGAGAATTCAGCAACACTAAACCAGCCTTACAACAAATACTAAAGGAACTTCTCTAGGCAGAAAAGAAAAGGCCGCAACCAGAAACAAAAATACCACAAATGCCAAGGCTCACCAGTAAAGGTATATATACAGTAAAGATATGAAATCATCCACACGCAATTATGCCACCAAAATCAGAAATCATGAGAAGAGGTGGGTACAAATGCAGGACACTGGAGATGAACTTGCAATTAAGAGAACAGCATCTTAAAACAATCTCATATACATATAGACTCTTATATCGAAACTTCAGGATAACTGCAAACCAAAAATCTACAATTGATAAACAAACAAGTAAGAAAAATCAACTCAAATACATCACTAAAGATAGTCATCAAACCAGAAGAGGAGAGAACAAGTGAAGAAGGGAAGAAAAAAGACCAACAAAAACAAATCCAAAGCAATTAATAAAATGGCAATAAGAACATATATTTCAATAATTACCTTAAATGTTAAATGACTAAATGCTCCAACCAAAAGACATAGACTGCCTGAATGGATTAAAAAACAAGACCCATATATATGCTGTCTTCAAGAGACCCACTTCACTTCTAGGGACACATACAAATTGAAAGTGAGAGGATGGAAGAAAATATTCCATGCAAATGGGAATCAAAAGGAAGCTGGAGTAGCAATACTCATATCAGACAAAATAGACTTTAAAATGAAGAGTATTTTAAGGGACAAGGAAGGACATTACATAATAATCAAAGGATCAATCCAAGAAGATGATATAACAATTTTAAATATCTATGCACCCAACATAGGTTCACCACAATATATAAGGCAACTGCTAACAACCTTAAAAGGGGAAATCAACAATAATACACTAATAGTGGGGGACTTTAACACCCCACTTATAGCAATGGACAGGTCATCCAGACAGAAAATCAATAAGGAAACCCAGGCCCTGAATGAAGCATCAGACCAGATGGACTTAATAGATATTTATAGGACATTCCATCCAAAAGCAACAGAATACACATTCTTTGCAAGTGCACATGGAACATTCTCTAAGATTGATCACATCCTGGGCTACAAATCAAACCTCACTAACTTTAAGAAAATTGAAATCATATCAAGCATCTTTTCCAACCACAACGCTATATGACTGGACATCAAAACAAGAAAAATACGGCAAAAACACACACACACATGGAGACTAAACAACATGCTACTAAGCAACCAATGGATCACTGAAGAAATCAAAGAGGTAATTAAAAAATACCTAGAAGCAAATGACAACAAAGATACGATGCTCCAAAATTTATGGGATGCAGCAAAAGCTGTTCTAAGAGCAAAGTTCATAGCAATGCAAGCCCACTTCAGGAAACAAGAAAAAGCTCAAATAAACAAGCTAACTTTACTTCTAAAGCAGCTAGAGAGAGAACAGACAATACCTAAAGTAAATAGAAGGAAATAAATCATAAAGATAAAAGAGCAGAAATCAATGAATGAGAAACAAAGAAAACCCATAGAAAAGATCAATGAAGCAAAAAGCTGGTTCTCTGAAAAGATCAACAAAATTGATAAACCCTTAGCCAGGCTTATCAGGGAAAAAAGAGAGAAGACTCAAATCAATAAAATTAGAAATGAAAAGGGAGAAATAACAACAGACATCACAGAAATACAAAGGATCATGAGACTACTATATGAAACTATATACCAATAAAATGGAAAACTTAGAAGAAATGGACAAATTCTTAGAAAGGTACAATCTTCCAAGACTAAACCAAGATGAAATAGAAAAGATGAATGGACCAATCACAAGAACTGAAGTGGAAACTGTGATTAAAAAACTTCCAACAAACAAAAGTCCAGGACCAGATGGCTTCACAGGCGAATTCTACCAAACATTTAGAGAAGAGCTAACACCTCTCCTTCTGAAACTATTTCAAAAAATTTCAGAGGAAGGGATACTCCCAAACTCATTCTGTGAGGCCACCATCACTCTGATACCAAAACCAGACAATGATACCACAAAAAAAGAAAACTACAGGCCAATTTCACTGATGAACACAGATGCAAAAATCCTCAACAAAATACTAGCAAACCACATCCAACAATACATTAAAAGAATTGTACATCATGATCAAGTGGGATTTATCCCAGGGATGCAAGTGTTCTTCAGTTTCCACAAATCCATCAGTGTGATACACCACATTAACAAACTGAAGAATAAAAACCATATGATCCTCTCAACAGACACAGAAAAAGCCTTTGACAAAATCCAACACCCATTTCCAATAAAACCCCTCCAGAAAGTGTGCATAGAGGGAACCTACCTCAACATAATAAAGGCCATATATGACAAACCCACAGCAAACATCATTCTCAATGGTGAAGTGCTGAAAGAATTCTTGCGGAGATCAGGAACAAGACAAGGATGTCCACTCTCTCCACTACTATTCAACATAGTTTTGGAAGTCCTAGCCACAGCAATCAGAGAAGTAAAAGAAATAAAAGAATCCAAATTGGAAAGGAAGAAATAAAACTACCACTATTTGCAGATGACATGATACTATACCTAGAGAATCCTAAAGACTCTACCAGAAAACTGTTAGAGCTCATCCATGAATTTGGCAAAGTCGCAGGATACAAAATTAATAGACAGAAATCAAAGGCACTTCTATACACTAACAATGAAAGAGCAGAAATAGAAATGAGGGAAGCAATCCCATTTACCATCACATCCAAAAGAATAAAATACCTAGAAGTAAACCTACCTAAACAGACAAAAGACCTATACTCTGAAAATTATATGACACTGATGAAATAAATCAAAGATGACACAAATTGGTGGAAAGACATACCATGCTATTGGATTGGAAGAGTCAATATTATCAAAATGACTATACTACCCAAGGCAATCTATAGATTCAATGCAATCCCTATCAAATTACCAAGGACATTTTTCACAGAACTCAAACAGAATATTTTAAAGTTTGTTTGGAAGCACAAAACACCAAGCATAGCCAAAGACATCCTGAAAAAGAAAAATGGAGCTTGAGGAATCAGGCCTCCCAGACTTCAGACTATACTACAAAGCAACAGTCTTCAAAGCCATATGGTAGTGGCACAAAGGCAGACATATAGATCAGTGGAACAGGATAGAAAGCCCAGAATTCAACCCATGCACCTGCAGCCAACTAATCTATGACAAAGGAGGCAAGAATATACAATGGAGACAAGACAGCCTGTTCAATAAGCGGTGCTGGAAAAACTGGACAGCCACATGGAAAAGAATGAAATTATAACACTCCCTAACACCATACTCAAAAATAAACTCCAAATGAATTAAAAAGACCTAGATATAAGACCAGACACTATAAAACTCTTAGAGGAAAACATAGGCCAAACACTCTCTGACATAAACAACAGCAGCATCTTCTCAGATGCACCTCTTAGAGCAATGTTGGTAAAAAACAAAAATAAACAAATGGGACCTAATTAAACTTAAAACGTTTCTGCACAGCAAAGGAAACCCTAAACAAAACAAAAAGACAACCCACAGAATTGGAGAAAATCTTTGCAAATGAACCAACTGACAAGGGATTAATCTCCAAAATTTATAAACACCTCCTACTGCTCAATACCAAAAAAAACCCCAACCCCATCAAAAAATGAATAGAAGATCTAAACAGACAATTCTCCAAAGAAGACACATGGATGGCCAAAAAACACATGAAAAGATGTTAAACATCACTCATTATCAGAGAAATGAAACTCAAAACCCCTCTGAGGTGGTACCTTAACACCAGCCAGAATGGCCATTATCAAAAAGTCTACAAACAGTAAGTGCTGGAGAGGGTGTGGAGAAAAGGAGCCCTATTACACTATTGGTTCGATTGTAAATTGGTGCAACCACTGTGGAAAACAGTATGGAGATTCCTCAGAAAACTGCAAAAAGAACTACCATTTGATCCAGCAATCCCACTCCTGGGCATCTATCCAGAGAAAACCGTGACTTGAAAAGACACATGTACTCCAGTGTTCATTGCAGCAGTATTTTCAATAGCCAAGTCATGGAAACAACCTAAATGTCCATTGACAGAGGAGTGGATTGAGAAGAAGTGGTACATATACACAATGGAATACTACTCAGCCATTAAAAGGAATGAAATATCAGCATTTTTAGCAACATGGATGGACCTAGAAACTATCATGCTAAGTGAAGTCAGTCATACAGTGAAACAACAACATCAAATGCTTTCACTGACATGTGGAGTCTGAAAAAAGGACAGACTGAACTTCTTTGCGGAACAGATACTGACTCATTCTTTGAAAAACTTATGGTTTCCAAAGGAGACAATTCGGGGGGTGGGGGAATGTGCTGGGAGTGTGGGATGGAAATCCTATAAAATTGGATTGTGAAGATCATTGTACAACTATAAATGTAATAAATTCATTGAATAATAAAAAAGGAAAGAAAATCTTGTTTAATTCCTAAACCAAACTATAATAACAACTTTTACTTGTATGTATTGGATTTTTATTGATTAAAAATTTTTCACTAGAAAAAAAAAGAGACAGCTAGGTAAGGTGATGAATATGCTTGCAAAGGGATGTTATTTAAAGGAACGTATTATTTACAAAAACAGAAAATAAAGTTTCAAATGTTTCTATGACTCTATCATTATTTCTTTTCTCATGGGAAAATTTCTTCGAAACTCTTCATACTGAGGACGCCCCTGGGAACAAAAAATGTTCTGAGTGTCCCCGGATTATACTTCCAATCTGATCTCAGGTTGCTCCATTCCTCTGCTATAAAGGATCATAATTCTTTCCTACCTTCCACCCATCTGCATTAGGGAGACTTTGAGGTGAGGATTAACTGAGAGATGAGTGTAAATAATTTTGTGTTAGTAAGTGCTGCGTGTTACGTTATACCACCAACTGGAGCAACATCTGTATTTATCCAATGAGATCTGATTTCTAATATTGAGTGTTCAATTATCCTGTGACACCAGGGCTCATGCCATTTTGGTTACAAGTTCTAAGGCTGAATAAATACACAAAGCAATCTGATACTATGTGGAAGGCTTGGGGTCAGAACAGCTCTCATCTCCATTTCAATCATCAGCTCCAGAAAAACTCGTTTATTAAACTACCACCTATTGAGGCTTTTGGTGTAATAAAGTATGAGGCAAAAACCCAATAAACACTTTCAGCTGCAGAATAATCACTCTTGTGGGAATAACAAAAGTTTAAGTTCCTTCCAAGAGTAATTATGGATTTTTTTTGTCTTTTTTTGCTATTTCTTGGGCCGCTCCCGCGGCATATGGAGGTTCCCAGGCTAGGGGTTGAATCGGAGCTGTAGCCACCGGCCTACGCCAGAGCCACAGCAACGCGGGATCTGAGCTGCATCTGCAACCTACACCACAGCTCACGGCAACGCCGGATCGTTAACCCACTGAGCAAGGGCAGGGACCGAACCCGCAACCTCATGGATCCTAGTCGGATTCGTTAACCACTGCGCCACGACGGGAACTCCTGGATTTTTAACAGAAAGGAATGGTGAGTAAAGATTCCAGTCTTCACAGATTTTTTTCCCAGGAGCAGTGACACTGGAAGGACCAAAATGCTCGGGACAGTAAGGCAATTAGATTATATTGTGTACTTTAGATTTGTCATTTCTGGTTTTTATTTCCTGGAAAGAAGACAGGAATTTCTGACTCAGAAAATGTATATGAAGACAGACTCACCAGGTGACTGAGGAATTATTTTTTTGCTGCAAAAGGAGGAAAAGACAAGAAGCAGGAGTTAACTTGTTTTCCCATTCAGGAAAACAAACAAACTCCTTCAGTGCAGCTAAGTCTTGATGATTTTGTCTTCCAACAAACCCCCAAACATAGATAAAGTGCTTCAAGTGCCAGTTTGAATTTGGCAGGCAAGTGGAGCTACAAATGATCTAATTTATCTCAATTCAAATCAGCTTAGCAAATTTGGAAGATGCTACATGAAAATAGGTAACATGGGAGCCACAAACACATGAATTTTAAGATCTTTAAGCAAAAATGACTTCCTAGGACAAACGGCTTCCTGTTATCCTTCCAATAAACAGTACACACAGAAACCAGGGAGACAGGACAGGCTATGGGGTAGAAAGCTTGCCTATTGAAAGGCTTGGCTCAAAAATGAGAATTACAAGCCACCTGCCTCCTTTTAGGAAGGAAAGCGACTTTCAAAAGGCAACAATCTAGCTGAAACCCTAGGAAGAAGTAGGAGTACAAAGAGAGGCCGCAGTGGGAGAACACAGTAATTATTCAATAATTATTGGCAGTGAATAAAATGCATGAAATGCAGGTGTAAATTATAATGCAGGAATGCCATCATATTCTAATGGCAATAACTCCTCAGTCCAGAAAAGAGCACCCCTATGGCTTCCTTTCCCAAACCCTTTACTTTGCTCAGGGGAGCTCCAGAAAGGGCAGTGGACTGGGGGTTTATAAAAGTCACAGCACATTTAGTAAGAGGATTGGGGCTCAGGTCACCCCCAAATTTTGCAACTTCACTTTCCCTTTTCTGAGCGTGGCAATTTGACACAAAACAGAAGCAGTAAATGGGAGATGTGGTTCCCTAACCTAAAAACAATAACAAAAAAACAGCAACGTGAAAGAAAACCGAACAAAAAAATGAGGCTTATGGGCATGGGCAAACCGATTGTTATTTTTATGGCAATTAGGGACACTGAAAACAAATGATTAGTGTTATAGAATGCCTTATATTGGTAGATTGCTTTATGGCTACAAAGTGCCTCTATATCCATTTCCTGTGGTTCTCACATCAACCCTGTTTTAGGCAGGGATTGTTAAACGAAGCAAGTGGTATGCAAGGTGTCTGGCATAGGTTTGGCACGTAGGTGGCACCTCACAAGGGAGAACACCGGGAAACATAGAGGTTAAGTGAGGAGCTCAAGGTCACGTGTTCTGTTTGTACCCAAACCACTTCAATTTCAGGTCTCCAGATTTTCAGTGCAAGCCACATTTCCACTCCCTCATACTGACTTTCTGGGTTCTCAGGGCACAGAAAGAGACAACCTGAAAATGTCTACTTATGCAACTATTTCCATGACTTCCATTGCTGAGGCTGTTAATTTGTAGTAATGTCAAATGATTTACATCTTACCTCCTTCTTTCACTTCTTTGTCCTCTTCTAGAGGTGATGATGGGCAGAAAAATGAGCCATCAGAAGGAAAGCGGGAGTTTCAACCCTCAACTCATTAATCAGTGCTGCTCTGCTGAAATATTGCAGGAGATTCCAGACTTTTTTTTTCATGCACTCATTTCTCGGTTATACAACCTCAAGCATGTAGTGCATTTATCTGATCTGTGCACCTGGAACCTTTCCATTCCATACGCATCAGAATCTTGGTGCCCATCCAGCACAAGATGAGGATGGGATTGATTTTTTTAAAATCAATATATAAAACTGGAAACTCCAGGACTCGGAGGAGATTTCTGTATCTGAATAGCTCTGCCTGCCCTTAAATGCTCCTGGGGGGATTGCCTTCAGTGAGAGCTGAGGTGAGGCCTCCATTTATCCTTTACCCAAGGATGATGCCTTCATTTATATGTCCCATCCTGACATCTCATGAGCTCTGGATCCTAATCTGGTCATCTCTGCTTAGATGTCTTGCAGACACTTCCAAGGCAACATCATAAATGAAACACATCATCTTTCCCTAAAAAATGGCTCTCCCTTACCACTTGTGTCTTGGAGGATGACCGTGCTATTTCCCCAATATTCTAGCTGAAATCCAAGATGCCACAGCAGGTCTGAGTGGGCCCTCAGAAATCCAAATGCCCAGCCCTCACTCCGTGGGCAGGATGCAAGGCCCTAGAACAACATGAACTCCTAGTGACAATGCTATGTGTACCACTCTCCTTCAACCTCCACCTGCTTTATCTCTGCAACCCTCCAAATAACAGTCCCCAGAACTCATCCTCCAATTCCACCCTAAGGCAGGGGTCAGCCAACTGCCTGTGTTTTTGTTTTTTAAATTTGTTTGTTTAATTTTGTCTTTGTGAAAGTATAGTTGATTTATAATGTGCCAATTTCTGCTGTACAGCGAAGTGACGCAGTCATATACATATATATATACACACACACACGTGTACATATATACATATATATGTATACATACATGTGTACATATATGTATACATACATGTGTACATATATATGTATATATATGTATACATACATGTGTACATATATATGTATACATACATGTGTACATATATATTCCCTTTATTATATTACCTTCCATCATGATCTATCCCAAGAGACTGGATAGAGTTCCCTATGATGTAAAATAGGACCTCATTGCTTATCCATTCTAAATACAACAGTTTGCATCTACTAACCCCAAACTCCCAGGTCCATCCCACTACCCCTCCTTCCCTTTTGGCAACCACAGTTCTGTTTTGTAAGTCTGTGGGTCTGTTTCTGTTTTGCAGATGGGTTCATTTTAACTGCCTGGTTTTTCCACTGAATTTTCTTTTTGGATGCACCTATGGTGTGCAGTAGTTCCTGGCCAGGGATCAAACCCATGCAACAGCAGTGACCTGAGCCATGGCAATGACAATGCCAGAACCTTAAGCCACCAGGGACCTCCTCCATTGAAATTTTATTGGGACTCCATCACTCCCATTCACTTAGAGGTCTAAGGCTGCAATGGCAGAGCTGAGTGGCTGTGACAGACAGCTTATGTTCCACAAAGCCTATTTTTCTCTCTGCAGAAAATGTTTCCTGGCCCCTGCACTGAGAGAACATTGGATTAATCCCATGGTTCGTATATCCCTTGTGACCACAGTCCCACAAAAAGCTCAAAACTCCCAGGGCATTATCCCCATCCTGACTCTGTGAAGTTCTCCCCTGACACAAGCTCCTATTCCTCAAGCCTTTAAACATGACAGCTGTCTTCTCTAGAGCTCACTGTGTGTCATCAGCAAAATCCCCTGAATCTTCAGCCTCTAGGTTCCTCTCATCTTCTTGTTCTCACAGAAATCTGGCTGTCCCTTGAGTCCAGTGCTTACCTGTAGCTCTATCAAATGCTGAATGTTTTCCTCCCTGACACTGCATGGACCTAGAGTGGCCACGCTCTTCACTACCACTTCCAGACCATTATCCTCCCTGCCTCCCCCATCCCACCTAATATCTTTGACCATGCTGTTTATTTATTTGTTTATTTAAGACTGCACCTGCTGCACATGGAAGTTCCTGGGCTAGGGCTCAAATTGGAGCTTCAGCTGCAGGCCTATGCCACAGCCACAACAATGCTGGATCTTTAACACACTGATCGAGGCCAGAGATCAAACCCACATACTCATGCACACTATTTTGGGTTCTTAACTGGCTTTTTAATACCTCTCTTTTGAATAATTTCTTACCATCTAATCTTTTTGCCTTCATTAGTTGAAGAATTTGAGCCCTAGATTACTGGAAGTTTCCCTATCTATTATAATCTGCTGTGTTTTACAGCTATATGGATAATTTGTCCCACACCTTGTCTTTACCGCTAGTGATCTTACCTTCCATTGCACCTTAGTTACCCAAACCCATGGTATGATTTGTTACCCATACATCTATCTCCTTCCAAATCTCAATTTAAGGTAAACTTCTCTGATCACTACCATCTATTTTCTAGCCCACTTAATATAATAGCCCCATACAAATGATCTTTTTAACCTGCTGAGACTGTATATCCATTGACTCTAGCTCTTTCTGCTGCCCATCACTACCCCATGTCCTCACCTCTCTCCTTTATACAACTTAGGTGCTAGTGTCCATAGTTATAATTACTCCCTTCCATCACACTCAAATCCTTTCTCCCCTTCTCTCTCCTTTGCGTTCACATTCAAAATTCTAACTGTGATTAAATCCACCTTTTCACATTCTTCCTTACTGTTCCCAAGCAGATGATCAGGGTTGGGATAAAAGCATGCCTGCAATGCTGCTGGCTTGAAATTAATGACTACAGTCCTCAACATTGCCCGGGAAACCAACATTTTCCATACTCAATGCATTCTCTCACTCTCTTAAAAACTTCACATTTATTTTTCTCTCCTATAACACACCCTCCCCAACACACTTAGCAATGGCCTTGCTTCTTATTCCACCAGACAAATAGGTGCATCGTGCTGGTCTCTCTGCCTCTTTCCTTTCCCACCTTTCCCACTTCCTAACAATGGGAGAATGCTTATTGTTTCTGTCATACATTAACTCCTTCATTTGTACACTGGATCCTATTGTCTTTCTTACCCAGCCAAGACTTTGCCTTTGCTTTCAACCCCTTCTCTTCCTGTATTATCCATTTCCCCTCTTGACTATTCACACTGGCACATTGCTGATACATTTTCAATATAAAAAAGATGTATCAAAACAATAGCAACAAAAACACCTTACTTGACCACACATTGCTCTTCCTTCAGTCTTTTTTTCTGCTCCTCTTTGAAACAAAATTCTTTACAAGTGTTCCCTGCACAGCATCCAAAATAAACCTTTGAAACTATAAGTCAGAGCATGCCACACTCAGCCAGTCAAGACTTCAGATCTTTCCTAACACAGTGAAAATAAACTCCCAGGTCCTTACCACAGTCTCAAGATCTTACATAATCAGATCCCAACTTGACCAAAGTTTTTATTCCTTTTCTCCCCCGCCCTACCTTTTAACCTGCTTTATTTTTCTTCACAGCAGTCATTACTTGACTGTGGTTGGATGAATAATGGTCCCCAAAGATGTCCCCATCCGAATCCCCAGAACCTGCCAATAGGTTTGTCAAATCACATAGGTTTGTCACTTTGCAGGTGTAATTTTTCAATAGGTTTGTCACCTTGAAGGTGGAATTAACTCATGGGTGTTGAGCCGAGATCATCCTGGATCATCTGAGTGGGACAGGAGTCCTTATAAGAGGCAGGCAGGAGGATCAGATTCAGGGATGGAGAAGACAAGAGAAGCAGAGGTCACTATAGGATGGGGGCCATGAGCTGAGCAATGCAGGTGGCCTTGAGAAGCTAGAAGAGGCAAGGAAATGGATTCTCAGAAAGAACGCAGTCTTGCTGATACTTTGTTTTTAACCCATAAGATCCATTTTCAGGTAATGCATCGATGGTGCCTTAAGCCACTAAATTTATGGCATTTTCTCACAACAGCAAGAGGAAACTAATATGCTGATATTATGTTGTTTCTTTACCTGTCTTCCACAGTACAATGGAAGCCTTATGAATTAAGGATTCTTCTTTTTCTTTTTCACTGCAACATGCCCAGCACTCAGAATGATGGAAATCTGTTGGACTAACAAATGCATACCCGACTGTAGAAAAATTGAATGAGAATCACTTCCTCTCTAGCTCATGCATGTCCTTCATGCTTCCTTTTTGCTATAGGACGCTGGTCTCTGGAACTAAAGACCACAATGGACAGCCCAGGGTACTCCTTTGACCCCCATATGTCTGGATCTCCACACAAAGTCTAACAGTATCAAAGAACAAGCCCTGAACTTTTTCCAGCACCCAGATAATCTGCCTGTGGATCACCCTCAGAATGTTAAATTAAGGATTTCATTTTACTTTCTTGAGAATTATCCACATCTCCCGTATACTGTCTGATACATGGGAGGGTGCATTAACAGAAAGGGTGTTACTAGAAATTGAGTTTTAAACTCATTTATTTTTCTTTCTCAATAGAATATAAGTTCATGAGGGCCCAAATGTCTTATTCACTGTTTATCCTCAGGGCTCAGAAGAATGCTTGTTACTTAGCTGTCAGTCAGAATTTAATGAATGAACAGGTTTGCTTTAATTTCTCCTCCCCTAAACCTCAAATCCAGACAACCTCCAAATCCTATAGATTATCTTTCCTAGCACATTTAAATCTGCCCTCCTGGCTTCATCCCAGCTTCTCTGTCTGGCCTTATTTTAGAACCCTCATCCTCCCCACCAGGATGAATGGACTATTCCCACTGTTTCTGCTCACTGATGCTAGAGAGACTCTTCCAGATCTGATCATATTAATCCCTGACACCCCCTCTAAGACCCTTTCTTTCAGTGGCTTCTCTATTGCCCATGGAATAGAGTGCCCCCCTTGGTATGGCTTTAGCGACAGTTGGTATCCTGTGCCTGACCCTGCAGCCTTATGCCGTGCTTATCTTCTATCCCCTTTTCTCAGGCTCAGTGAGCCCGTGATGCTCAAGGTCAGGCTGTTGTTCAGTGTCTCTGTGCCCTTACTTCAGTTCCTCCCTTGTGCTCTAGTTATCTACTGCTAAGGTAAGAAACCACCCCAGAAGGCTGCAGCTTAAAACAACAACAGTTATTTACATATGATTATTTTCACTGCTGGGCTCAGCTGGGTGATTCTGGCATGTGTTCTCTCATGGGGCTGGAGGTTTCCTCGTTTATATGTGGGGCGATTCCTAGGGGCTATGGGCTGGAACTCAGCCAGGGGTGAGGGCTGGGGTCCTTGACGCCTCTCCACAAGGGCTCCCCCATGTGGGTGGCCTGGGTTCCAAAAGCAAGCATCCCAATCACACTAAGCAGAAGTGGCATGTCCTTTTTTTTTTTTTTTGCCTCACACGGTGGAAATCACATAGTGTCCCTCTGCCACTTTCTACTAGTTAGGAGCCAGTAAGTTTGGCCCATATTTAAGGATTTGGGGTGGGAAATTTGATCCAATTCTTTTTTTTTCTTCTTTTACTTTTTACAGTGGTACCCGTGACATATGGAAATTCCGGGGCTAGGGGTTGAATTGGAGCGGTAGCTGCTGGGTCTACACCACAGCCATGGCAACACTGAATCTGAGCCTATGCCACAGCTTGGGCAACACTGCATCTTAACTCACTGAGAGAGGCCAGGGACTGAACCCACATCCTCACGGACACTATGTCAGGTTCTTAACCAGCTGAGCTACAATGGGAACTCCTGGTCCAACTGTTGATGTGACGGAACATCATGCAGGTATGAGGCAGGAAGGACAGGTGGTGCTGGTCTTTGGAGACTCGCTCTTATAGTCAAGAATGGCTTCTTGGCTTCCACTCCACTTCTATCAGCAAACACATCATTTACTTTTGAAGATCCACTTTATCTTTCTCCCATGCCTTGAAGCAAAAATGAGGCCCACCCTCCTTGGTAAGCCTACTCTTCCTCTATGGGCTTCTCATTTGCCACCTACATATGTTGTCTAAATTACTCATTGGCACTTCTGCCTCTCCTAAACCCTTCAAAAAGCCTGAATTCCCTGCTGCTCTTCAGGGAAGAGTCTTTATAGGCAAAGGTGGAGGATGGGGGGCAGGCTGCAGGGTGTATGACCTTCTTCTAATCGGTTGCTGGGGACAGGGCAGCACTCCAGGAATCTTGCACTCAGCCTGAAGTTACTGTCCTCCACTGGGTGGGGGCCTTAGGTCCTGTAGAACTCAGTGATATGTATCAGGTGTTATGTATACTCCTTGATGAAGGACCAGCATCCGTTCTCCGTTACAGCACTGTTGTTTCTTGACTATTTTTCCTTTGTTTCTGCCTTCTCTGACTCTTCTAATTAGTAACTGAATATGCCCTTTGGAACTCAGGGAAGGTCTAGGAGGCTGAAACTTTTTTTCTACAAACAAGAATGGGGTGGGGATTGGGACTGACATAGTGTCCGTAAGGATGCAGGTTTGATCCCTGGCCTCGCTCAGTGGGTTAAGGATGTGGGTTGCCACAAGCTGTAGTGTTGGTCATAGATATGGTGTGAATTCAGAGTTGCCATGGCTGTGATGTAGGCTTCAGGTTCAGCTTGGATTTGACTCCTAGCCTGGGAACTTCCATATGCCGCACATGTGGACATAAAAAGGAAAAGAAAAAAAGAAATGGAAAGGCTTTGGACCTGGGAGGGCTCACAGGATCCTGCTGGGTTTCAGTGGATCCTTAAAAACAATGGAAAATATCTGTTTGTTTTGGGGGATTAAATTACCCAGAAATAGACTTCCCACAATTGGTATTTAAGAGAAGAAGTTTCAAGTGGAGATGCTGACAGGGGAATCCTGGGAAGCTTATTCCTGAGGCACACACACTGGGGTCTCCCTGCTTATTGAGATTTCATAGGATCCTGGCCACATTTAAGATAAAAGAGAAAAAAATTACCTCAGTGTCAAGAGGTATTTTAGACTCATTGGAAGAGGTCGAGGGTCAGAGCCGTCAATGAAATCTTCTGCTAAAGGAAAGGGGAATTTTGAATGTCGCTGAGCATTTCAAGTGCTCACAGGGTGGAAATGCCTTTGGAGGTAGAAAAAGCTTTAGTGCTGTTTTTTTTCCCCCCTCAGTGGACTCCAGCTGTTTGTGGTGTGTGCCCACAGGGTGCCAGGGCACCTGCAGAGATAATGGGCAGGCTCTGGAGCCCCAGCTGACACCACAGCTAGGAATTATCCCCAAAGTTTACCGACTGATCAAGTGCATAATAAATTAAGGAAACGCTTAGCCAGGAGTTATAAGAGAGTCTAAAATACTTCTCCGTTCAGGTTTAATTTTCCAAGCAATAAAGTTTCTAATATTAACAAAGGTAGTGGAGCTCCTAAATTATTTTTTAAAAATCTTTTTCAACTTCTTTGAATATCTCATCCAAGTGACTAATCAGGAGATGACACCAAAATAGCAGGTGACTTAAATGGTTCCATCAGTATTACAAAGCCAACATTTTATGGATTCAGTCTTTTTGGATTTAATTTCCTAATTAGCTTTTAAAAGCAAAATACAAAGGTTAAAAGCTGCTGCCTTTCTAGAATTTGAGTGTTTGAAACTCCACTGCCAAACTGGAAACTGAATTTCAAAATTAAAGCTATCTGCACAGAACATCTAAATAAATATCTAATAACATCTCCTTATAGGTTAACCAAACTGACACTGATGATTACTTTTGCTAAGTTCTGCTCCTTTTTAAATTCAACGCTTTGTGGGCATAAACAGTGTCTTCATAAACCCTAGACTAAGGCTTATTTCATGCTGTTGGCAAGGTGAGAAACAGAAATTTTAGGTATATGTCTGATATTCTTTTAGCTGGTTCTCTAGATCAGATTAAGATGAGGAGTTGACTTTTTTCTAGCAGTGCTTAGGGAAGCAGGGAGGAGTTGTAAATGGGGAAGGGCTTTTACATTCTTTGAGAATCCTATCCATATAGTATGTTTTTTTAATTAGTTTGACTCCCCACATTACAAATATTTTAACCCATCGAGTGAATATCGTTTCCTTTTATTCCTTCCATGATTTCATGTGTAGAAAGCTCTTCCAGGGAGTTCCTATTGTGGCTCAGTGTGTTAAGAACCCAGCATAAAGTCCATGAGGATGTGCGTTTGATCTCTGGCCTCACTCATTGGGTTAAGAATCTGGTGTGAGAGAGAGGACAAGATGGCGTAGGAGTAGGGGGACACGCTCGCCCTCTCCCACAAACACAACAAAAAAAGTACATCCACAGAATAAATGACTCGCACAGAACAGCAACCAATCGCTGGCAGAAGAACCTAAACTCCAATAATGGCAAGAAGTTCGTGACATTACTGGGCAGAATGGGAGAAAAGAGGAGAGTGAGAGAAGGTGAATCCGAGCGGGATGGGCGCTCCCGACAGGGAACTGCAGAGGAGAAAGGGATCCCGCACCCTGGAAAGTCACCTACACGGGGGAAAGATCAAACGAACCAGAGGAATCTCCAGATGCAGAGAAGAGTGTAGCAGTAAGTTGTAGTATGGAAAAGCCGATCAAGAAGTGAATGGACCATCTGAACTACGGGCACAGTCACCAAAAATTGAGACGCCTGGGTGGGGGCTGGGCACCGAGTCCTTGGCTCCAGAGGTTAGTCCTCGAGAACAGGCTGGGGGGGCGGGGCGGAGCGGAAAGCATTTGACAGGGCAGAGACTGCTTGGGAGACTAGAAAACAAAGCTGTCGCAGAGGAAGGGAGCAATACTCTAGGGGCGGGGAAGTGGAAAGCCACATCAGAGGGAACCTGGGAGAAGAGCCTGGTCTGCGCCCTTGCTGGGGAGGGGAGAAAAGAAGGGGTGGGTCCCCATAGAATACCCCCATGCCACAGCAAGCTTACAGGCCCGCTAGCTAGCTGAAAGCTGTGCTTCCCAGTGCATCCCCTCTCCCCACCCCCACCCGGGGCTGCCTGCCATCCAGGAGGGCTGGCCTCAACAATTGCCTGAAGCCTACCACCGCAGGGGCTGTCCCTGCACAGGCCTGCTTGCCCTTTGGAGAGGCTACACTTCCGCAGAGCAGCACCAAACACCACCAGCCTCCGAGAAAAGGCCTGCAGCCCAGAAAAGCTAGAGCAAGCCTAGCCAGGCCATGAATAGATCTGCCTAATTCTCCGACAGTTTTTCTGAGTCAGGCTGCCCTGGGGAGGAGCCTCTTGGGTTTCCAACAGCCGTGCTACTGGCCCAAGCCCCTAGGGGGTGCCCCACTCCCTCCGAATAGCTGCTCAGTACCACCAGCCCCCTGGAGGAGCCCCTGCAGCCCAGAAAAGCTGCAACAAGCTTGACCAGTCTGTGAAAAGATCTGCCTACATTCGCAGGCCGTCATTCTGAGTTGGGCTGCCCTAGGGAAGAGCCTCTTAGGTTCTCAGTGACCCAGATAGCTGCTCCAGCCCCCAGGGGGTGCTGCACTCCTGAGTAACAGCTGCCCAACACCACCAACCCCCTGCAAGAACCCCACAGCCTAAAAACACCAAAGAAAGCTCTGCATGACCAAGTGAAATCTGCTACCATCGTGGTGTGGACCTCCCAGTCCTGTCTACCCTCAGGAAGTCCTCCTTTGCTTCAAAGAAACACTGTTAGCCCCATCAACACTCCAGAAAAGCCACACTGCCTCAAAAAAGATTGACCAACAACGCCAGCCCTCAGAAAATATGCCACGGCAGTGACAAGGCAAACACTGCCCGATAACAGAGAGTACAACTCCCTCAGGAGAAAGAAAACAACAAGCAAGATGAAGAAGCAGAGAAACCACCCCCAGTCAAACCAACAGGATAACTCACCTAAAACAGTCAACATGAAACAGATCTCTGCAGTCTGACAGACCTGGAGTTCAAAAGAGAAATAGTGAAAATACTGAAGGAATTGAGAGAAGATATGAACAGTAATGCAGATACCCTCAGAAAGGAACTAGAAAATATAAGGAGGAGCCAAGGAAAACTAGAACATTCATTTGCAGAGATGCAACTGAACTAAGGGCAGTAAAAACCAGAATGAGTAATGCAGAAGAGCGAATCAGTGATATGGAAGATAGAATAATGGAAATCACTCAATCCGGTCAACAGACAGAAAACCGAATCAAAAAACTGGAAAGTAATATAAGAGACCTATGGGATAATATAAAGTGGGCCAATCTACGCAAAATAGGAATTCCAGAAGGAGTAGAAAAAGATAAGGGGATGGAAAATATATTTGAAGAAATTATCGCTGGAAACTTCCCAAATCTAAAGGATGCTGGGTTCAAGATACAAGAAGCACAGAGGGCCCCAAACAAACTGAACCCAAACAGACCCACAGCAAGACACATCATAATAAAAATGGCAAAAGTTAGTGATAAAGAGAGGATCCCAAAGGCAGCAAGAGAAAAACAGAATGTTACCTACAAGGGAACCCCCATAAGAATATCAGCTGACTTCTCTACAGAAACACTACAGG
This sequence comes from Phacochoerus africanus, assembly GCF_016906955.1. Lineage (NCBI taxonomy): Eukaryota > Metazoa > Chordata > Mammalia > Artiodactyla > Suidae > Phacochoerus > Phacochoerus africanus. The sequence goes on along the minus strand of NC_062556.1, from coordinate 32,354,786 downwards.
CCAGGAGGGAATGGCAAGAGATATTTAAAGTGCTAAAAGGAAAAAATATGCAACCTAGAATACTCTATCCAGCAAGAATATCATTTAAAATAGAAGGGGAAATACAAATTTTTTCCAACAAACAAAAACTTAAAGAATACAGCAACACAAAACCCAGGTTAAAGGAAATATTGAAAGGGCTTCTCTAAACCAAAAAGAAAGGAAGGAAAGGGAAGAAAAAAGAAAAGGAAAAAAAAAAAAAAGAAGAAGAGGAAGAACTAAGACTGAGGAAACTGAAATCAGAGAGCAGTCACTCAAATAAGCCAGCATACAGATTTAATCATGAACATGCTTCAAACAAAGTAAAATTAAAAAGAAAAAAATAAAAAAGAGTCATCAAAACCATAAAATGTGGGCAAGGGATGTTAGGAAGTAAATAACCCTTTTTGTTTGTTTGTTTGTATGTTTCTCTTCTTAATTTTAATATAGTAATGAAGTGTTTGAACTTACAGGACCATCAGGCTAAAACACACAATTATGGGAAGGGGTTAGCATACTTAAAAAACAGGGCAACCACAAGCCAAAACCAAATATTGCATTTGCAAAAAATGGAAAAAAAAATACACTCAAGCAGATAATAACAGGAGACCATCCAACCAAAAAAAAAAAAAAAAAAAAAAGAAAGGAAGAATGGACAACCATAGAATCAACTGGAACATGAGGTTCAAATGGCAATAAATAATCATCTATCAATTATCACCTTAAATGTCAATGGACTGAACGCCCCAATCAAAAGACACAGAGTGGCTGAGTGGATAAAAAGGCAAAAACCTTCAATATGCTGCCTACAAGAAACTCACCTTAGGACAAAAGATACATATAGATTGAAAGTGAAAGGGTGGGGAAAAATATTTCACGCCAATAGACATGACAGAAAAGCAGGAGTCGCAATGCTCATATCAGACAAAATAGACTTTAAAACAAAAGACATAAAGAAAGACAAAGAAGGACACTACTTAATGATTAAGGGACCCATCCAAGGAGAGGATGTTACTATCATCAACATATATGCCCCAAATACAGGAGCACCCAGATACATACAACAAATATTAACAGACATAAAGGGAGATATTGATGAGAATACAATCATAGTAGGAGACCTTAATACCCCCCTCACATCAATGCACAGATCCTCTAGACAGAAAACCAATAAAGCAACAGGGATCCTAAAGGAGACAATAGAAAAGTTAGACTTCATTGATCTCTTCAGGACACTCCATCCAAAAAAAGCAGAATACACATTCTTCTCAAATGCTCATGGAACATTCTCAAGAATCGACCACATATTGGGACACAACGTGAATCTCAATAAATGTAGGAGCATAGAAATTATCTCAAGTATCTTCTCTGACCACAATGCCATGAAATTAGAAACCAACCATGGGAAAAGGAAAGAGAAAAAACCTACTGCATGGAGACTAAACAACATGCTACTGAAAAACCAATGGGTCAATGAGGAAATCAAGAAGGAAATTAAAAACTACCTTGAAACAAATGATACTGAAGACACAACCGCTCAAAATCTATGGGATGCTGCGAAAGCAGTGCTCAGAGGGAAATTTATAGCAATACAGGCCTTTCTCAAAAAAGAAGAAAGATCCCAAAGGGACAACTTAACCCTCCACCTAAATGAATTAGAAAAAGAAGAACAAAAAAGTCCTAAAGTCAGCAGAAGGAAGGAAATGATAAAGATCAAAGAAGAAATCCATAAAATAGAGACTCCAAAAACAATAGAGAAAATGAATAAAACCAAGAGCTGGTTCTTTGAAAAGGTGATCAAAATTGACAAACCCCTGGCCAGACTCACTCAAAAGAGGAGAGAAAGAACCCAAAGAACCAAAATTATAAATGAAAAAGGAGAAATCACAACGGATACAGCAGAAGTACACAAAACCATAAGAGAATACTATGAACAACTATATGGCAACAAGTTTGACAATCTGGAAGAAATGGACAATTTTCTAGAATCTGACAGCCTGCCAAAACTGAATCAAGTAGAAACAGACCAACTGAACAGACCGATCACTAGAAATGAAATTGAAGAGGTCATAAAATCACTCCCTACAAATAAAAGTCCAGGACCAGATGGCTTCACAGGTGAATTCTATCAAACATATAAAGAGGAATTGGTGCCCATCCTCCTGAAACTCTTTCAAAAGGGTGAAGAAGAAGGAATACTCCCAAAGACATTCTAGGATGCCACCATCATCCTCATTCCAAAACCAGACAGAGATACCACCAAAAAAGAAAACTATCGCCCAATATCATTGATGAATATAGATGCAAAAATTCTCAACAAAATCTTAGCCAACCAAATCCAACAACATACCAAAAAAATTATACACCATGACCAGGTTGGGTTCATCCCAGGTTCACAAGGATGGTTCAACATACGCAAATCAATCAACATCATACACCACATTAACAAAAAAAAAGTCAAAAATCATATGATCATCTCAATAGACGCAGAAAAAGCATTTGACAAAGTCCAACATCCATTCATGATCAAGACCCTCGCCAAAGTGGGCACAGAGGGAACATTCCTGAACATAATCAAAGCCATTTATGATAAACCCACAGCAAATATAACCCTCAATGGGGAAAAACCGAAAGCCTTCTCACTCCAATCTGGAACAAGACAGGGATGCCCACTCTCACCACTGCTCTTCAACATAGTTGTGGAAGTCCTAGCCACAGCGATTAGACAAACCAAAGAAATAAAAGGCATCCATGTAGGAAGAGAAGAGATAAAACTGTCACTGTATGCAGATGACATGATACTATACATAGAAAACCCTAAGGACTCAACCCCAAAACTACTTGAACTGATTCATAAATTCAGCAAAGTAGCAGGATATAAGATTCACATTCAGAAGTCAGTTGCATTTCTGTATACGAGCAATGAAACATTAGAAAAGGAATACAAAAATATGATACCTTTTCAAATTGCACCTCACAAAATCAAATACCTCGGAATACACCTGACCAAGGAGGTAAAGGACCTATATGCCGAGAACTATAAAACTTTAATCAAAGCAATCAAAGAAGATGTAAAGAAATGGAAAGATATTCCATGTTCCTGGATTGGGAAAATCAATATTGTAAAAATGGCCCTACTACCCAAAGCAATCTACAGATTCAATGCAATCCCTATCAAATTACCCATGACATTTTTCACAGAACTAGAACAAACAATCCAAACATTTATATGGAACGACAAAAGACCCAGAATTGCCAAGCAATCCTGAGGAACAAAAACCAAGCAGGAGGCATAACTCTCCCAGACTTCAAGAAATACTACAAAGCCATAGTCATCAAAACAGTGTGGTACTGGTATCAAAACAGACAGACAGACCAATGGAACAGAATAGAGAATCCGGAAATAAACCCTGACACCTATGGTCAGTTAATCTTTGACAAGGGAGGCAAGAACATCAAATGGGAAAAAGGAAGTCTATTCAGCAAGCATTGCTGGGAAACCTGGACGGCTGCATGCAAAGCCATGAAACTAGAACACACCCTCACACCATGCACAAAAATACACTCAAAATGGCTGAAACACTTAAATATATGACAGGACACCATCAAACTCCTAGAAGAGAACATAGGCAAAACACTTTCTGACATCAACCTCATGAATATTTTCTCAGGTCAGTCTCCCAAAGCAATAGAAATTAGAGCAAAAATAAACCCATGGGACCTCATCCAACTGAAAAGCTTTTGCACAGCAAAGGAAACCCCAAAGAAAACAAAAAGGCAATTTACAGAATGGGAGAAAACAGTTTCAAATGATGCAACGGACAAGTGCTTAATCTCTAGAATATATAAACAACTTACACAACCCAACAGCAAAAAAAACAATCAATCAATGGAAAAATGGGCAAAAGACCTGAAGAGACATTTCTCCAAAGAAGATATACAGATGGCCAACAAACACATGAAAAAATGCTCAACATCGCTGGTTATAAGAGAAATGCAAATCAAAACCACCATGAGATATCACCTCACACCAGTCAGAATGGCCATCATTAATAAATCCACAAAGAACAAGTGCTGGAGGGACTGTGGAGAAAAGGGAACCCTCCTGCACTGTTGGTGGGAATGTACACTGGTACAGCCACCATGGAGAACAGTTTGGAGATACCTTAGAAATCTATACATAGAACTTCCATATGACCCCGCAATCCCACTCTTGGGCATCTATCCGGACAAAACTCTACTTAAAAGAGACACATGCACCCGCATGTTCATTGCAGCAGTATTCACAATAGCCAGGACATGGAAACAACCCAAATGTCCATTGACAGATGATTGGATTAGGAAGAAGTGGTATATATCCACAATGGAATACTACTCAGCCATAAAAAAAGAATGACATAATGCCATTTGCAGCAACATGGATGGAACTAGAGACTCTCATCCTGAGTGAAATGAGCCAGAAAGACAAAGACAAATACCATATGATATCACTCATAACTGGAATCTAATATAAGGCACAAAGGAACATCTCCTCAGAAAAGAAAATCATGGACTTGGAGAAGAGACTTGTGGCTGCCTGATGGGAGGGGTAGGGGGAGGGAGTGGGAGGGATCGGGAGCTTGGGCTTATCAGACACAACTTAGAATAGATTTACAAGGAGATCCTGCTGAGTAGCATTGAGAACTTTGTCTAGATACTCATGTTGCAACAGAAGAAAGGGTGGGGGAAAAAATATAATTGTAATGTATACATGTAAGGATAACCTGACCCCCTTGCTGTACAGTGGGAAAATAAAAAAAAAAGAACTACAAAAACAACTGGAAAACAAGAAATAAAACAACAAACGTCAAAAATGTCAAAAATAAAAAAAAAAAGAATCTGGTGTTGCTGTGAGCTGTGATATAGGTCACAGAGGTAGCTTGGATCTGGTGTGGCTGTGGCTATAGTGTAGCCTGGGAGCTGCAGCTCTGTTTTGACCCCTAGACCATAAACTCCTATAAGCCACAAGCGAATCCCTAAAAAACAGAAAAATGGAAAAAAAACATCTCCTCCAAATCCAGATTTTATAGCATTACACCCATATTTTCTTCAGTAATTTTATTTACTTACATTTTTATGAAGGTAAAATTCACATCACTAAACATTTTAGTTGGTTACATGTTTTATTACACATATTTTAATATGCCATATATTTTATATACGTAAATGGCTATTTAGTATAAAGTGTATGACTTAGCATAGTATATAGGTAGGAAGACTTGCCACCCCAAACATATTTCTTTTGCATGAGAATTAATTTAGACCAATTGTTTTTAAGACACAGAAGACTCAGAAATAAATTTTGACCCTCCTACCCCCACCCCAACTGCCTGAAAGAATGTTGATGGCAGCCTTGTTCCAGGAAGGGAGGCTTACCATAGATAACTACGGTCTGAACTAGATGGGTGTGGCAGACAGAGGGGAACTTAGCAAAGTTGAAATTCCTCTCTGGGTTCCACTGTCTTTGCAGTGCCCAGCACACAACTGTTTGTTTACCAAACATTTGGTCTTCCATCTCCACGTGAGTTACTCTCTCCCCCTTGGAAGCCCCCAGTCCCTACCCTCCAGAACCTCTTTTGCTTTTAGCTAAAGATGGTATTTAAGGTGAGAGTTTTGGCCACTTTGAGGAGTTACTTCATTTTCCTGGGTCTCTCCCCTGTATACATGGTATTAAACTTTTGTTCAATTGTCTCCTATTAATCTATCTCTTGCTAATTTAATTCTTAGACCAGCAAGACAAACCTAGAAGGGTAGAGGAGAAATTCTTCCTCCTCCAACAAAGTGTTTTTAGGTTCATCCATCTTGGAGGATGTATAACTGCTACCACATTAAGTCATTGGACCCCTGCTGGAGCCCTAGCTTGGCCAAGGCCTTCTGCCTCAATGGGGAAGAGTCTTTTCCCACTGGGTTCATGCAGCCAAAAACAAAATTAAAGCTGAGATTGAAGTTGAGCAAGTGTCATTCAATGTCAGAGAATGGAGGAGAAGGAACTTAGTTTGCGAATCAATGTCTCACCTCAGTGGTGAGAGAGATTCGTTTTAAGGAGCAAGGACATTGAGGGGAGGAGTGAGGGTAATGATGGGGAGGCATATGCACTAGTGTTCTGGGATAGAGGCAGGGATTTCCTGAAATGGAGTGCCACCCAGACTGTCTTTTTGTGGTCGTTGACTTCTGGTCATGGCCCCTGATAGGTGTATCATTTAGTTTGCTAATGTAGTAAAATCAGTGCAGAGTGATTTTTTTGTTTTGTTTTGTTTTGTTTTTGTTTTTGTTTTTGTTTTTGTTTTTTTGGCTGCACTGTGGCATGCAGAAGTTCCTGGGCCAAGGATTAAACCTGTGCCACAGCAGCAGCAATCCGAGCTGCTGCAGTGGCAATGCTGGATCCTTAATCCACTGAGCCACAAGAAAACCCCCAATGTAGAGTCATTTCACTCAGGGTCCACTGGAGGTCAGATTCATCACCATCTTGGTCTCAGCTGGCTAGATCTGGTTTTTGTTCTTCTCGACCTATAGCTTCCTTTTTTGGAGTCCAGACCTTGTGACTTAAAAATATATATTAGTTCCTGTTCAAGGGAGGGGTTGGGCAAGGGTCTGGTGGTATCTCTGGTAACATAACCATTTCAATCCTGTATATGAATAGTATTTCATTATATGATATACATATTTTGTTTAACTCTTCACCCATTGGTGTACATTTGTTTTTTTTCCAATTTTTGGATATTGTGAATAGTACTGTTATGAACATTTACGTACAAGTATTTATTTGAGTATCTGCTTTTAATTATTTTGGGTGTATACCTAAGAGTATAGTTTCTATTTCTTGGTTTAATTCTAACTTTTTGAAGAACTTATTTTTATGTTTAATTTTTAAAATTCATCTATAATATGAGGTTCTAAATGGATTATTTCTAAATTGTTGATTTAACCAAAATTATTTATTAAATAATTTATCCCTTATTTTATAAATTGCATTTTTATTATTTTGCAAGATTCTTTCCCCAGAATTAGATACTTGAAAAATTATTACTCTGAAGATGTAAAGTATCTGGTCAAGGAATATCTCCTTTATCATTCATCATTTTCAGGATTTTCTCAGCTAGTCTTGCTTTTATTTTTTTCAGGTTAAATTTAGAATCATGTCTATCAAGTTAAAAAAAGTCATTGCTATTTTAATTGATATTGTATTTAAGCTATGTGTATTCTTATGGAAGAAATTGAAATTGTATCCTGCTTAGTTTTTGTGCCTTTCCATTTAGTCATATTTTCTTCAAGATCCTTCTATAAACTTTATAGTTTCACTTTTAGGGGAGAAAAACAAAAAACCTCTTCCTCTGCCCTCAGAGGTTCTCGAGGCTAGGGCTCGAGAATCACACTGATAAAGACAGATTAATGAGAGAAAAAACAATTATAGTTATATGATGACCGATGACCAGTGTTTTATAAAGAAAGGAGACTCAAAGAAGTGACCAGATGATTGAGGCTCAATACCATCAATACCACTGAACACTAAACAAAGGAAAAGGGATTGGGGGCTCTTAGGCACAGGTGGCAAGTTATAGGAAGGGGAGAGGAGGAAATGGACGGTAAGTATTGTCTTATGCAGTTAAGAGTCTCTCAGGTGATGAGAATTAACTCAGGGGTAGTCCTCTTCCAGGTGTGGAGACATTTTTACAAATGAAAATTTCCTTTATAAAAGGGGAGATGTCTTCACTTTTTTTTTTTTTTTTTTTTTTTTAGGGATGCAGGTGCATCATATGGACGTTCCCTGGCTAGAGGTCAAATCGGAGCTACATTTGCCGGCATACACCACAGCCACAACAATGCCAGATCAAAACCACATCTTTGACCTACACCATAGCTTGCCACATTGCTGGATCCTTAACCCACTGAGCGGGGCCAAGGATTGAACCCACATCCTTATGGATACTAGTCAGTTTTATTTCTGCTGAGCCACAATGGGAACTCCAAAAGGGGACATTTCTACAGTTGACCCTTGAACAGCAGGATTTGAACTGTTCGTGTCCACTTATACGCAAATTTTTTTTCAGTAGTAAACACTGCAGTACTACATGATCCAGTGTTGGTTGAATCCAGTATGCAGAACTGAAGATACAGAGGTATGACTATAATCTATACACCAATTTTCCACTGCGCTAAAGGTTGGTGCCCCTGAGTGAGCTGTTCAAGGGTCAACTGTATTCTATTTTTAGGCAGTTAGGAAGAGGTAAATAGAATGTCCTGCCTTTGCTGGCTCTTAGTAGCCTTTAGCCCCAAATAATCCATATACAGAAGAGGCATATTTTGGGGTGTTCACATTGATTCTGGGGTCTGCAGAATTCCTTGGAAGGTAACTAGTTGTTCTATCTTTTTATTACTCTATGTGTAACATTTCCTCTGAATATTAATTTGGAGGCATTTATGTTTTAAAAATCTCACTCATTAATTCTACTTCATTTTCAGTTTATTATCTGATATTTTCTACATAAACTGCTGTCTACGTAAACATACATTATTTGTAGGTAAAAATAATTTTATTTCTCCTTTCCAATACCTATATCTATTTGTTTGGTGAGAACTTTTAGGAAAGCAGGTTTTATTTTGTTTATGTTTATACACCCAGTGCCTCAAAAAATGTATGTGCTTAATATATATTTCTGATTAAAGAAAGGGATTTTTATGTGATAGTTACGGTGGTAGATGTTCTTGCTTCATTCAGATGTTAATAGAAATGCTTACAGTATTTTATCATTGAGTATGATAATTACCATTTGGTTTGAGGTAGGTATCCACTGTAGGAAAACAGTCTTCTATTCCTAATTTTTAGAGACCTTCAAATTAAGAATGGGAGTACATTTTTATCAAATGCCTCTTCTAATTATTTTGGCATTTTAGGTGGCATGCTAACAACGTTACTGTAACAATTTATGCGTGGTGATAGTGAATTTTAATGTACTGTTGAATTTAATTCACTACTACTTTGGCATTTTCACATATTGTTTCAATGTTAATTTGGAGGGTGTGAAGATCAAAGGCTTGCCTCTGAGCTCACTTCCTGCCTCACTTCCCCATGGGGTGTGGTCCAGATGTTCCGGGAAGGATTGGAACTGATGTCAGAAAGGATAGAATTAGCACAGCCCCTAAGGAAATGGGGCCCTGGTACTGAACATGGGAAATCAATCCTCATTTTCTTCAGATTTCCGGAAGCTGCAGATCTGCATCAGCTACAGTGATGTCCGACACCTATTGTTGGGTTGAAACATTTCCACCAATCCCTCACTGTCTACGGATTTTCCTTTCCTTTTCCATGGTCATTTCCTTGAAGGAGACTCAAGCTATCATAAAACTTGTATTTTCCCTTTTCTTGGGATGGCTTTGTTATTGTCGTGTACTTGAGATAAGTTGGCACTTCGTTGGGCATTAGGAGTCAAAACCCATTCATTAAAGGCCAGAATAACTGGCAGAAAGAGGATTAAACAGTTCATATGTGGAGCACACCACGCAGGGCAACCTGAGAACTCCCTGGCTCACCGGTTAACCATCTGACGTCTTTAAATCACAAGCATGACACAAGAATGCATATGGCAGTTTACCATGAAGTTTTTGGTGCCTCAGAGTACAGAATAGCATTCAGGGCAGGAGGAAGCCATTTAGTACCTAAAAAAATGTTTCTGCTATGGACAGCAGACCTGTGTCCCCCCTCACCCCCAGATCATATGTTGAAATGCTAATGTCCAGTGTGATGGTACTAGGATGTAGGGCCTTTTTGAGGTAATTATGTCATGAGGTGGAGCCCTTATGAATAGGATTAGTGCTCTTATAAAAGAGGCCCACAGAGCTCCCACTCCCTTTCCACCATCTGAGCGCTTAGATGGTTTCAGACATAGTTTTGTGACTAATCAGTGCTACCCATGACAGCATTCAACTACATATGCATGTTTCAGAACACACCAAAGAAACAGAAATAATTATTTTTAATAACATACCAACTTGAATAATAGAAAACTATTATTACCTCCTTGAAGGTAATGGAAAATTGATTATAAGCTAGATTCATTTCTGTGGATTTGGAAGAGGCTAAAATAACTTGGGGTTGCCCAAGTTTATGTTTTTGGCCACACTGTGGGTGGGGCTGTGGAAATATTTCCCACTTTCACAGATTTTAGGACCTGCCTAAACAAGTTGATGTGATCAAAAGTTAAAAACCCCATCCACCAGATACTATGTTCATAGAGCCTAGCACATTCTAGGTGTTCAATAAATATTTGTGGACTAAAAAATTAACACATGGATATTTCTGGTACCAAAAATGCAGCTGATTATATTTGAATAAGGATGAAGAAAGTGATCAGTCTTTTCTTCCCTTTCATGTCACATTATAATTTTTTAAAATAATTCTATGAATTTTATTATACTTATAGTTGTACAACCATCATCACAACCTAATTTTAGAGCATTTCCATCCTAAACCCCCAGTCCACCCCTCCCCACTGACCGGTCCCCTTTGGTAACCATAAATTTTTCAAAGTCTGTGAGTTTGTTTCTGCTCTGCAAATAAATTCATTTGTATCCTTTTTTGAGATTCCACATACAAGTGATATTATATGATGTTTGCCTCTCACTGTGTAATTTTTAAAATAAAGAACCGAGAAAAAATTACCAATTGCATGAAGCTACTTAAAAGACCAGGAGAAGTGGCCCTAAAAGTTGTGCACTCAAATCTTATGTTGGTACATCCCCGCCTGACTCATGTTCTCTTAGTAACTGAGATGGGTACAGGAGTGGGGTAGGGGTGGGTAGAAATTCAAAATGGGCTTCAGGGAAGAGCAATAAAAATGATGAGCAGGTGGATATATGATTATGAGGAAAGCCTGTGGGGATCAGAACTTTAGATAAGTGAAAGGAGAATGAGGAAAACTTAATATTTTTCTTCAAGGATATGAAAGGTTATAATGAGGAATGTGCTGACCAGCTGCTCTTTACTGTCTGAGAGGACAGAACAAAGACAAAGAGAGGTACTTTATAGAGAAGTAATAGAACTTCATGGTGAGGCCTATTAAATTCTTGGCTCTATTACCAAAATAGGGTGGGGGAAAGTAGGAGAAGTCAGTGGTTAAGGAACCAGCATCATTGGCATCACCAGAAAACTTGTTAGACATGCAAATTCTCTCTCTACCACTCGCTCGCTCTCTTGCTCGCAGTCTTTTTTTTTTCTGCTTTTTAGGGCCACACCTGCAGCATATGGATGTTCCCAGGCTAGGGGTCCAGTTGGAGCTGCAGCTGCCAGCCTATGCCACAGCCACAGCAATTCTGGATCCTTAATCCACTGAGCGAGGCCAGGGATTGAACCAGGATCTTCTTGGTTACTAGTCAGGTTCATTACCACTAAGCCACAATGGGAATTCCCTAGACATGCAAATTCTTCAACCATGTCCCAGACCTACTGAATCAGAGACTCTGGGGTTGGGCTTAGCAACAGGTCATTTAACAAGCCCTTCAGGTAATTCTAATAGACATTATGTTTGAGACTCATTGGGATAAACAAATTCTCATGAATGCTTAGTTTCCTGATTTTATTATTACTATTTTTCAATGTATAATTTATTTTATTCAAGTATAGTTGATTTATAATGTGTTCATTCCTGCTGTACGGCAGAGGGATTCACTCTCTCTATATGTGTGTATATATATATGTATATACACACACATATATTCTTTTTTATATTCTTTTTCATTATGGTTTATCACAGGATACTGAGTATAGTTATATAGTTCCCTGCACTGTACAGTTTCTGGAGATTCTTTAGAAGCAAATGAAGATTTTCTTCTTTGGCTGTGCCCATGACATGAGGAAGTTCCCAGGCCAGGGATTGAACCAGGGCCATAGCAGTGGTTCGAGCTACTGCAGTGACAATGCCGAACCCTTAACCTGCTGTGCCACAGGAGCACTCCAAGAAATGAAGATTAAGCCTCTTCTGGCTCAATAGTATCTGTATTTTATCAAGAAGACACCCCCATTGTGGTAGTTTATATCCATCAGTGCTATAAACCTCAAGGGATAAAGTTTGTCTACCTTGGAAGATAAAATTATTGCTTGTTTGGGGATATAAACTAGATTGTAATCAACAAGAGTGCAAACTGCCCCAGAGCAAAAGGGATTTCCTTTTGCTCCAGAAATTACTAAAGATACTTCACAAATGATGCCATCTTACAAAAAAGTAAATCACCAGCTGAATGTCAAAATTTCAGGACCTGGAGAGAGATGTGGATACACGGAGTGATGATTATGATTATGGATGTTCTTATTAGGTAGAGTTAGTGAAGAAAAGAAGACAAGAATAGTTCGTACTAGAAAGGAAGCTGTAAAACAGGCATTCTTAGACTCTGTTGGAAAGATTGAAAAGGCTACAACCTGGAATTCCTGTTGTGTATATATATTTGTAGTAAGATATTTGAAAGTTAGTTTACTGACAGTTTTCTCTTTGGGTTGTAGGATAAGGTAATCATTGCTTTATTCCTCATTCTTTTGCATATTGGTTTATTTCTTGGTATAATGAGCATACAAAACATAACTTTTATGTTGCTGTAAAAAAAAAAAAAAGGCCTACCAGGGAAGTTATAAAAATGAACAGAATCATTGCTGTCATTTAGGAATGAGGAAGCAGAAGAAAAGCTCTGCTGGAAAGTCAGGATGACCAGAGACGGCTTTTGTAGAGAAGTATTAGATGAGGCTGAACAGAGAGGAAGGAATTAAAGAGAAAAGTGGAGGAGGCAGCAGTCATGACAGGGGTAGAGGCAGTTTGTGGGAGAATTGGGCTCTGAGAGTCTAGAATTGCATGCACTGTGAAAAGACGGAATTCGTGTGTCTAAGGACTGGCGAGACCGCTATACCAGCTCGGATGGTGACTGGGGAAGGTCTGAGTTGGGCTGTTTTCAGGAAGGTTTGCTGTTGATCCCTGGCACTCAAGTTACCTGTCCCCTCTAACTTTCATGATTCCTAGTATCTACACTTTCTGGAACTTTCTTTGCTCTGCCCTGCTTGTACTTCTGGACAATGGAGGTAGTAATACTGAGAGAAAAAGGCAGGAAAGGTGATCCTTGACCTCTGAATCTCCCTACCCCCGATTGTCATGGGGCCCTGGTGAGAGGAATATGGTTTCTCCTCTTATTCTCTGTCAAAGCACCCTATAATGGGCCTCCTTTTTAGTACTTACTAGAGTTTCCAGTTTCTTCTTTGCTGTTGATAATGTCTGCAATTATCTTTAAAGTTCTTTAACATTATAATATGATATTATGAGATGCAAAACTTGGGTTAAGCTAATACCTGGGGATTGATTTAGACAGCATGGTCAAGATGTAGTCAGCTAGGATGCTACTAAGTACAGTTGGGGGTCAGATAACAATTTATCACAAAGAACCCACTCCAGAGGTAGCTATTGCAGGCCTTTCTATTATCCACATCTCTATCAACAACAGGTTGTTTCTAATTAGCATATTGGATTATCAGAAATAGGTTTCTATTTGCATAAAATATAGTCTATTGCTTAATGTGGGGAGTATTAGGAAATGATCTGTCAGTTGTGTAATTAAGGTATTTAATATACAATGACTGTTTAATAAATAGTATAAATAGGGTATTAGAATCCATTAAGGCTTGTGACTGTTCCCCTAGGGACAGCACTTAAAAGTCTGGGTCATGGCCATGAACTCTAGACTATGACAGGCTATCAGGGTAACAGAATCTAGCCTCTAGAAATTTGGCATTGTCTTAAAATGAGCTTTTCATGCAAAGTTAGTGGTTAAAGCATCTGAAAGGAAAGAGAGTGGAGGCCTTCTCCAGGCTATAGAAGTTGTATGAAAATTTTTTTTAATATTTGCTTTGCTATTAAAAGTTTAGTTAATAAACACCTACTGGTATGACTTGATTTTGCATAACCTATTATTCAGAAATAGCTTACTCTCTCTACTTCAGACTTCTTTGGTGGCCACCATAATCTATAAAAGACCCTAAGAATCATGCATATGGTCAATAGGTCAGTTTGAGGCAGGAGATAGATGGGTCCCAGGCTGAGCAACTGGAATCTGTCCCCTGTGGACAGGTAACTTCAAGATAAAGATTATAGCAGGAGCAAAAAGGAGCTACATCCTGCTTGGATAAAAGATAGAGACCATCTATTTCTCATTCTGGAGATCAAGGAGACCTCCTAAACTACCCACTTGTAGAAACATCCTCAGAGGTCAGAGAAGGGGGTGGGCACCAGGCCATGGTACATCCTGTCAACTTCCCAGAGACCCTGGCAGTCAAATCCATTGGCTAAAAGATGCACCAGGTCAAATGTGAGCTCAAGGCCAGATGAAGCAAGATGATTGGCCCGAGGAAGCCTGGAAGGACTGTCCCCTTACAAGTAATTTAAATCATCTCCAAAGCATGTGTTGCTTTCTTCCTCTTTTGCTCTTTGTCTCTGTCTGTCTCTGTCTCTCTCCCTCTCAACCCCCACCCCCAGCCTGCCTGTGCTTCCTTCACACCTATCTTCCCTCTCTTCTGTCTTAATAAACTCTTATTTGCCTCACTACCCTCAGTCTCTTTGCCACATTCTTTCTCTAAAGGGACGAGGACTGGGGACCTACATTAAGTGGTTAGGGTTCAGTGTTCTCACCCCTCAGCCAGGGGAAAACAAGTCCTCGGTGGTTAGCATTCTGGATTATCATCTTCCTCCCTCCTTTGGCTGTGAAATCCTCACCTGGTTTACACTCTGGCACTTAGCACGGGATAGCTATGGTAAATTTGTGGGAATAATTAGGTTGTGAATTAGTTGGCTGTGCTCTCCAGCACTGCTTCCTACTCTTCCCCAATCTTCCTGATGAAAGTAACGGAAGAAACAGGACCTTTTGCTGCTGCACAGAGCACTACCCAAAGATTCAATAAGTTCAGACAGGGAAAAAGTACTCTCTCCAGGCTGAGTAACACATTTAATTCTTGGGCCCTTGGGAAACATGTTGACCCAAACTTCTTTTTAGGAGTGGTTGTGGCAGACTAGACAAGTGGAAATGAAATAGTGCAGTAATAAAGAGTGGTCATAGGATCTAATTGCCTAGTTAAACCCTCTACTTACTGGTCTGACTGCCAGCAAGCTGGTGCCTCAGTTTTCTTATAAAAACAGTAAGGAGTTCCTGTTGGGGCACAGCAAAAATGAATCTGACTGGTATCCAGGAGGATGTGGGTTTGATCCCTGGCCTTGCTCAGTGGGTTGGGGATCTGGTGTTGCCATGAGCTGTGGTGTAGGTCGCAGATGGGGCTTGGAACCTCTGCTGCTGTGGCTGGGGCGTAGGCCTGCAGCTGAGGCTCCAGTTCGACCCCTAGCTTGGGAACCTCCATATGCTGCAAGTGTGGCCCTAAAACAACAACAACAACAACAACAACAAAACGGTAATGACTTATAGGTTTGTTGAGAAGCTTAAAGCTTAAAGGAGATAATACATGTGAAAATATTTATTTATTTATTTATTTAGGCTTTTGGGGGCTGTTCCTGTGGCAGGTAGAAGTTCCCAGGCTAAGGGTCAAATCAGAGCTACAGCTGTCGGCCTACACCACAACCACAGCAACATGGGATACAAGCTGCATCTGCAACTTACATGCACCACAGCTCATGGCAACACTGGATCCTTAACCTACTGAGAGACCAGTGATCAAATCCGCATCCTCACAGATACTTATTGAGTTTGTTTCTGCTGTGCCGCAACGGCAACTCCAGATATGTGTAAGAGATTTAGAAAAGAGCCTACCAGGCCTGAGGTAAGCTCTAGGTCACAATTAGCACTTATTATTATTATCACTATTTGTACCAGGAAACATGGTTGTGAATAAAGTATTTGGGTACCAGGTGCTCATTTCTCTAAGTAAGTGTTTTCAAACTGGGAAGAACATGGAATCATCTGGAGAAGCTGTTAAATATTTGGATTTTCAGCCCGTGCCCCTCGAGACTGATTCAGAGGGTCTGTGATCTGTAACCAGAGATTTCCCTCAGGTGATCCTCTGTTAAGCCAAGTTGGGGGGCACTGCTTTAGGTGAATATGGAAATGGGAAATGGATGCCTAAGCACCTGCATTCATCTAGCTTAAAGTTGGCTTCTGATTAAGAAACCTGCCTGGGGCAGTTTTTGGTGCCTCAGGGCACTTTTTAGTAGAAAGAGCTAATTTTCTTCCTTAAAGCCATAAGAGTTTGGATTTTGGACTCCTGAAACATTTGGGTTTGGCTCTGTTAATGGAGTGTGGCCTTCAGCCTTTCTAAACTTTATCTGTAAAATGTAAATAGTAACAGTTTCTTCCTCCTGAGAATACTGTAGGATTAAATGAGACTGTCTATTTATCATCTATCTATCTACATATCTATAATCTATCTACTACAGTTCCTGTACAGAACAAAGGCTCAGTAAGTAATCATAAATCATAATTAGGATTAATCCTAACCTGACATCCCCTTCCAGTATGGCTGAGTAAATCCTACTGAACCTCACTCTTCTGCTAACAACTATAAATTCTGGAAAAAATGAAAAATCATGGGAGACATGAACAAAAGACATAGGAGAATGAAAAAAAGCAAGCAGATTCTGGAGAGGAGTTAATGCTTTAAAAAAGGGAACTGCATGGATGAATTACTCTTTTCTTTTCAATAGTATTTAGTCTGAGGGCAGGCCAAAGTTGACATCAAGATATCACTAAACGCTAAAAGAAAAATTTTAATTTTTCTGGCCTAAAGAACCAGAGGACATGTTGGCGGCAACCACAGCTATTGACAAATAAGGCGGAGAATCCCAGAGAGTTTGAGAGGCAGAGCTTCAAGTCCTGTTATAAAATCTGTCCAAATCTCTAGCTAACTGTTAAACCATGCATGGGACAGACTCAGCTAAAGATTAAAGAACTCAACTCAGCTTTAAGTTGTTGTCCTAGAGGCAGTGTCTTAAATTTGAGTCCAACCAAATAATTGCTTGCTAAAACAGAAAATTTACATTCTTAAGAGAAATATAAAGAATTCATTTTCTAAAACACAATGTTTACAATGTCAAGGATACAATCTTAAATAACATGACATTTAATGCACCAGGAAAATATGACCTATTCTCAAGAGAAAAGACAAACTCTGAGGTGGGCAAGATATTTGAATTGGCAAACACAGATTTTAAAGCAACTATTTAACTATGCTTAAGGATATAACTAAAAATATGTCTTCAATGAAGGAAAACATCAAAAGTCTAAGTAGAGATAACGAGAAACCATTTGGACATTCTATAAATGGAAATATAATATCTGAAAAATTTAAAAAGTTACTGAATAGGCTTAGCAATCAGTACAGTATGGATGACAGGAAAGTCAATAAACCTGAGCTAGTTTAATAAAAATCAAATCTGAATATTGGAAAAAAAAGAGTAAAAAAATTGAATGGTGTCTCATTGACCAATGGAATGATATAAAACTGAAGTCTGAGAAGCAGAGGAGATGATGAAATAAATCCTAATTCTAATCTTCACATAAGTAAATGGAGATGGGGTAAAGATGTAGAAGGCAGCGTAGATGGCTTTCTCTATCATCTGTTAAAACTGTTCCAAATTTTCAAAATGCAAATAGCATTTCCTATTTTAAATTTTACTGGAGTATAGTTGACTTACAATGAATATTGTATTAATTTCTCATGTACAACAAAATGATTCAGTATCCATTCTTTTTTCCTTAAAGGTTATTACAGAATACTGAGTAGATTTCCCCGTGCTATACAATAGGTCAGTATCCATTCTTTTTTCTCTTATAGGTTATTACAGAATATTGAGTAGATTTCCCCGTGCTATACAATAGGTCCTTGAAAACTGAAGTGTTGATTCTTTTTAAAGTTCTCCCTCTCTCTTTCTTTTTTCTTTTCCTTCTCTCTTTCCTTTACCCACTTCCTTCCTGCCATTCTTCTTCCTCCTCCTCTTTCTTCCACCCCTTTCTCTTTTTCTTCTACTTCTTTCCCTTCTCTTCCTTCTTCTAGATCTTCTCCTCCTTCTTCCCCTTCTTTTTCTTCCTCTTCTTCTTCTTTCCCTCATATTTTTTTCTCTCTCTATTCCTGTCAGCAAATGTTTATTGAGTTCTTAATAAATTTCCTAGAGAACAATACTCATCTAGTTCCTATTGCTGGCCTCCCTACTGGAAAGTACCTATACAGCTCCTTTCTTGGTTGTGAATGTTTAATGCATGCTTACATTGAACTAGGGAGGGATATATTTCAGCAATGTTTTTCTCTTCCCAAGTAGACTTAATTGAGAGCTGAAAAGTCAAAGGAAAAAGATTACCACTGGAGATTTACTCCAGCACCAGATTCTCTCTACCTCTTCATCAGCTCACAACTTTACTGGAGCCTGGTTTTCAAAGCACCTTGGATTAGATTATGTAGATGATGTAGATGCTTCTTCATTTCTGTAAGCTGCTGGGAGGTTTGCAGTTGTTTTAGCACCCACTCACATCATCTCTGATCTGTTCCTGCTAGAAAACTTCTCTCCTGTCTTCCTTACTCTTTAGCAATACATCCCTTAAACCTCTCCTTTACTGAGGAACTGGAGTGGGTTTTAAAATCTTAACACTGCTTTAAAATTTCAGTGGCTTGTAGTATGCTGCCTAACAGAGTCTAAGCTTCTCGTTTGAGATCTAGGCTCCTTGCAGCTTCCAGGCTCATCTTAAGCTTTCGCTAACTCATTTACATCCCAGTGTGCCCTGCTGCTTCGTGTCTCCATGTTTTCCCTGCCCTCTCCACTTATCTCTATGTTGGAGGCCTATGAAACAATATAACAATAAATGAACGAAAAAACTTTTTCATGTATGATCTCTGAGAACCAACCCAGAACATCCCAGAGAAAATTAAGAATTATTAGCTTTATACTACCATACTTAATCAAATCTAAAACATACCCCTACATGTTATCATTTCTGAAGTCAGACAGCCTTTATCATTGCTGATATCTTATGACTACTGGTGGCCAGGCAGGCAGCAGACACAAGGTAGTTGTTGTTTTAGGTGTATGCTTAAAATTAGTTATTGTTTATGGGAAAGTGACTATTGTCAACAGACTATTTAAGTTAGGCTTCCAAAGAAGAATCATGAATTATTATTTTTTTAAGCAGAGGAAGGTTTATTGCAGGCCTTGCAAAGAGCCAGGTGGCTCATGTCTCTAAAAAAAGCCTGAACTCTGGATCATGAATCTTACATTTTTGAAATCTTTTATTTACAACTTTTCCATAAAGTCAAGAAAAAACTTGCAGATACTTGCAGAAAGAGTATTAGTAACTTGAAAGAAAATCCTGTATCGTGTTGAAAGACATAAACATGAAAAACTCTGACTCAAAAAGTAATATTGAAAAGACAAACTCTGAATTGGAAGAAATTTCAGGAGCATAATAATCAATTCATTTTACTTATATTTTTCCTTTGATGCATATATAATATAAAACTGTACTTCTAGAGTTCCCTGGTGGCTTAGTGGGTTAAGGACCTGACATTGTCACTGCTGTGGCTCAGGTCACTGATGTGATGCTAGTTTGATCCCTGGCCTCAGAACTTCTGCATGCTGTGGGTGGAGCCCAAACAAACAAACAAACTCTGTACCTTTAAAATTTCCTTTAAATAAATATTAATTATAAAATAAATATTTACTTTGTATTTTATACCTATATATTATAAGAAAACATTTATATAACTTTTAAAATGATAAGAAAGCTTTTATTTAATGTCATAATTTAAGTAGGAGTAGTTTTCCATAATGATTCTTAACTTAATAATACATTTTTATGGTGTCTTATATTTAATAAAATATTTCTATGTATTTTATGATTATACCTTTCCTTCAGTATTTCACTTATTTATTGTAAATACACTTAAATCTATTAGCTATAAGCTTCTTAGAAACCAGGCAACATGTTTCATATATAGACGGTGGGGTCAAGATGGCAGAGCAGTAAGATGTGGTGCTCACCTTCTCCCACAAACACATTAAAAAAACCCATCTACATGTAGAAAGATTAACACAAAACATATACTGAACACTGGCAGAAGACCTTAAGCCTCCAAAAAGGGCAAGAAACCTTCCACATAACTAGGTAGAACAAAAGAAAAAAAAGAGACAGAAGAGAAAAAAAGAAGGAGTCAGGACAGGACCAGCATTCCTGAGAGGGATCTGTAAAAGAGGAAAGGAACTCGCACCCTGGGAAGCCACCTAATTGGCAGGAAGATCAGCTGAGATGGAGGGACCTCAAAGCCTCAGAGAAAAGTGCAGCAGGTGGACTGAGGAGGGCAAAGCAGAGAGAGAGCTGCACAAACCATCAGTACCATCGCCGGGGAACCACAGCCTGAGGTGCTTGGATGGGAGCTGGGAGCTGAGACTCCAGAGGCCAGTTCTGGGGAGAGGACTAGGGTGGGCTGTGTGGAAACAGCCTGAAAGGCTAGGGAACAGTGCACCACAGGCTGGGAAGCAGAGTGCCACAGCCAAGGGAGCAAGGGAGGAGTCCTTGGCCTGCAGGAGAAGCCAGGCACCATTTTTGGGGAGGATGAGATGAGGAGGGGCAGGTTGCCATAGGAACGTCTTTCTCTGTGCAGGTGCAGGCTCTCAGCAGTGGGGTGCTTCTTGCACTGGCTAAAGGCAGCTGGGTACCTCTTGCAAGGGGTAAGAATAGTAGGGTGTCTCTTGCATGGGCTGTGGGTGGTGGGGATAAACCACTGAAGCCATCTCAGACTCCAGGGGTCCACCACCACTAGGGGTCTGCGAATGGGCACCACCTGGGTTCCAGTCACTTCAAGGATCAGTGCAGAGGAGGGCACAGTAACTGAGTGCCACCTGTTGTTGCTCTCACTCCCCAGGAATGCAAGTGCCCTGCTGCTGCCACTGCCAAATGCTCTAGGTGCTGCTGACACCTGCCTGAGGGTCACTGCCACTTCCCAGGGCCCAGCAACCAGGAGTAGCTTGCACTACCTCCCTGTGTGTCCTTGCCACAGTCAAAGACCCAGAAACCAGGCACTGGCTACTAGCACTGGCCATTGCCTCCATCTCCCTGGCACATGTTTAGGCTGTACACCAGAATGAAGATAACAGCCTGCACACACTGAGGAAAGCATCCAAACCCAAATAAGCCTTCATGACCAAAAAAAAAAAAAAAAAAAAAAGTTAAGTCCTCACAAAATACCCAGGGATGTAAGCCATCCAAGACTACAGCAGTAAAGTAGTTGTTTTCGCTAAACTCACAGAATAAGAAAAATGTAAGCAAAATCAAGAAGCTCAGGAGCCATTTCCAGTTTAAAAAAACAGGAGAATTTCCCTGAGGGAGCAAACAATGAAACAGATCTCTGCAGTCTAATGGACACCAAGTTCAAAAAGGAGATAGTGAAAATACTGAAGGAATTAAGAGTGGATATGAACAGAAATGCATATTACTTTAGAAAGGAACTAGAAAATATAAGGAGGAGCCAAGAAAAATTATAAAATTCATTTGCGGAGATGCGAACTGAGTTAAAGGCATTGAAGAGCAGAATAAATAATTCAGAGGAACAAATAAGTGACTTGGAAGATAGAATAATGGAAATCATCCGATCAGGAGAGCAGACAGAAAACCAAATGAAAAAAACATGAAAGCAATATAAGAGATCTGTGGGATAATATAAAACTGAGCAATTTATGCACTTTAGGGATTCCAGAATGAGAGGAAAAAGAAAAGGGGATTGAAAATACATTTGAATAAATTATGACTGAAAACTTTCCAAATCTAAAGGAAACAAATATCAAGATACAGGAAGCATAGAGAGTCCCCCCCCCCAAAAGTTGAACCCAAACAGATCCACACAAAAACACATTATAATAAATAATAGCAAAAGTTGAAGATAAGTAGAGGATTCTAAAGGCATCAAGAGAAAAAGGAATAGTTAATTATCAGGGAACCCCCATGATGCTATCAGCTGCTTTCTCTACAGGAACACTACAGGCCAAAAGAGAGTGGCAAGATATATTAAAAGTTCTAGAAAAAAAATTGCAGCCTAGAATATTCTACCCAATAAGAATATCATTTAAAATAGAAGAATAAAGAATTTCTCCAACAAACAAAAACTAAAAGAATACAGCAATACTAAACCCATTCTAAAAGAAATACTGAAAATTCCTCTCTAAATAGGGTAGAAGAAAATATAGAATAAAGGAAATCACAATTGGAAGCTAATCATTTCAATAAGCCATTATACAGATCTAAAAAAAAAAACAAAAAACAACAAAAACCTCCAATACAAACTCATTGTAAAAATGATGATAAATACAAGGAACAGCAAGAGTATAAACATGATGATGTTAAAAAAGGACATCGTGGGGAAGGAGAGTAAGAAAATCTTTACTCATTTTTTTTTTTTTTTTAGAATGTGTTCGAGCCTGTATGACTATCAGGCTAAAGCAAGCCGATATATGAAGGGGTTAGCATACTTGAAAAACAGGGCAACCACTGGAGTTCCTGTTATGGTGCAGTGGAAACAAATCAGATTAGTGACTGTGAGGTTGTGAGCTTGATCCCTAGCCTCTCCCAGTGGGTTAAGGATCTGGTATTGCCCAGAGCTGTGGTGTAGGTCGCAGCTGGGGCTCAGATCCTGTGATGCTGTGGCTGTGGCCAGCAGCTGTAGCTCTGATTTGACCCCTAGCCTGGGAATCTCCATGTGCTGTGGGTGAAGCCCTGAAAAGGAAAAAAAAAAAAAAAAAAAAAAAGAAGAAGCAAACAGGGCAACCACAAATCGAAATCAAACAATACATTGTTTGGTTTCACAAAAACTAAAAAGGACACAGCATAAAATAAAAGAAAATTATCCAACCAAAACCAAAACCAGAGAAGAAACATAGAATCAACTGGAAAACAAGGCTTAAAATGGAAATTGATATGTATTTATCAATAATAACCTTAAATGTCAATGCAGTAATGCCCCAATCAAAAGACATAGAGTGGCAGACTGGATAGAAAAACAAGACCCTGCAACATGCTGCCTACAAGAGACTCACCTTAGGGCAAAGGACACATATAAACTGAAACTGAAGGGATGGAAAAAGTTATTTCATGTGAGTGGAAAAGACAGGAAAACAGCAGTAATACTCATATCAGGCAAAACAGACTTTAAAACAAAGGCCGTAAAGAAAGACAAAGGACAGTATTTAATGATAAAAGGATCAATTCAAGAAGAGGATATTACACTTGTTACTATATGCCCCTAATGTAGGAGCGCCCAAATACATACACCAAATACTAACAGACATATCAGGAGAAATTTTGGGGAATACAAAAGAGTAACAATGCCACTTGCAGCAACATATAGAACTAGAGAGTCTCATACTAAGTGAAGTCAGTCAGAAAGAGAAAGACAAATACCATATGATAGATACCACTTATATCTGGAATCTAATATATGGCACAGATGAACCTATCTACAGAAAAAAAAAAAAAGACAAACAAAACCAAACTCGTGGACATGGAGAACAGACTTCAGGTTGCCCGGGGGAGGAGTAAGGGGAGGGAGTGGGATGGACTCAGAGTTTGTGGCTAGTAGATGCAAACTATTGCTTTTGTAGTGGATTGGCAATGAGACCCTGCTGTGTAGAACAGGGAATTTTATCCAGTCAATTGTGATGGAACATGATGGAGGGTAATGTTAGGAAAAGAATGTATGTATGTGTTAACTGGGTCACTTTGCTGTACAGTAGAAATTGACAGAACATTGTAAATCAACTAAAACAAAATTTTAAAAATATGTATAAAGAATATATGCAATATATAAAATATATATGATGATGTATATGCTATCTGTGCACAGAGTATAGTTGGTATATAGAAGATTTTTATGAATGTTTCTTAAAATAATATAAACAAAATTTGTAAAGTCATCATTAAAAAGATCAAGTGGGGAGTTCCCATTGTGATTCAGTGGGTTAAGAGCTTGACATGGTGTCTGTGAGGATGTGCATTCAGTCCCTGGCCTTGCTCAGTGTGTTAAATAGCCGGTGTTGGCCACAAGTTGAATCATGGTTCACAGATGTAGCTTGGATCTGGCATTGCTGGGGCTGTGGTGTAGGCCTTAGCTGAAGCTCCAATTTGACCTCTAGCCTGGGAACTTCCATATGCAGCAGGTGCATCCACAAAAAGAAAAAGAAAAAAAGATTTAATGGGTCTGAATCTAGGTCAGTTGTGCTCAAGGCATAAACTTCCTTGACTAATAGAAAGTCTACTATCTCCATGCTCAGAAAACCTGACTCTAAGACTATCTCTAGGAAGTGTCAGGTATTGACTATGACAGAAGTGGAAACAGGAGAGGAGTTGAATCCTACAAGTCCATTGTGAGTGTCTATGCAGCCTTTTGGTAGTGCCAGTCAGCACCCAGAGTGGTCTGGGACCCTTGGGGAAAAGGGCGGTTCTGAGAGATGCTGGGCTTATGGATATGGTTTTCAAACTTTTTTTTGTGTGTATTTGTCCTCCTATACATTTTTAAAATGACATCAAAGGTTTTTTTGCTGTAAGTTTAAATAATTTCAAAAAAGATGCAGTTTCTGGTATTTTCTAAATATTGACATTTAAGTATGAAACTGTTAATCATCTTTTAAATGTATCTTTTGGAATTGAAAAAAATACCATAATGATTTAATATCCATTATGCTCTAGTTTAAATGTATATGATTATGCTGTTTGGAAACTTTTATAATTTTCTCTGTCTTATTGATCTTGAGTTTCTAATTTTAGGAAAGTACCCTATACCAAAAAGATTCTATCAGACTTAAAATGACAATTAATTTTAGGAGTTCCTGTCGTGACTCAGTGGTTAATGAATCCAACTAGGAACCATGAAGTTGCGGGTTCGATCCCTGGTCTTGCTCCGTGGGTTAAGGATCCAGCGTTGCCGTGAGCTGTGGTGTAGGTCGCAGACCCGGCTCAGATCTGACATTGCTATGACTCTGGTGTAGGCCAGCAGCGACAGCTCCAATTAGACCCCTAGCCTGGGAACCTTCATATGCCAAGGGTGCGGCCCTAAAAAGACAAAAGACCAAAAAAAAATTTCTTTAAATCGTGTTGGTAATTGCTCATTAAACATTTTTATCATGGCTGCTTTAGAATCTCTATCTGGTAATTCCTCCATCTATGTCATCTCCTTTGAGTTAACATTTTTTCTGATCCTTGGTATGATGAGTGATTTATTTTTACTATATCTTGTACATTTTGAATATTGTGTTGTGAGACTGGATTTCATTTAAATGTTTGTTTTAGCAGACGTCCTCTGACACCATGCTGGTGGGGAAAGGTGGACACCACTCAGTAGCTGTAAGGTACTGGCCAATGTCCAGATTTCATGAACACTCTGGAAGAGGGAGCCTCATTGCTGTCAGGTAGGGGTGGATGTTCAGCTCCCCAAGTAGCCTCCACTGACACAATGGGAGGAGGAGCTCTCTTTATCACTGGATAGTGGTGCAAATCCTGACTCCCTCCTTCGCCTTCTCAGACACCACTCTGGCAGCAGGGAGGTGCACCTTTTTAGGGTCTGATAAGATGGAAGTCTACCCTCCCCACATGCCTTAGCTGGTGGGAGTAGGGATACCACCTCTGCTTTTTTCATGGCTGGAGTAGGGCAGTATTGTCTAAAATTTTCTCTCCTGCTAGTGAGCTTTTCCTGGTCTTTTGGCTACAGAGAGCAGGCTTTAGGTAACTCCTCCCCGCACACCCCCCATCCATTGGTATTTTTAGTTTCTCTAGCGCCCAATCCAGAGCAGATTGTAGGCAAACAGAAAAAAAAAAAAAAATAGGGGACTTATTGCTGTTCCATAGATCTCTAGGCCCCTCACTGGTTTGCGTTCTCTCTTCTTTTTAGACTCTTCTTGTTTTAGTTATACTTAATTGTGGGAATTTAGAGAAGTGTGACTATTCCATCTTTTTCTAGAATTAGAAATTTCTTTGACAACTTTTAAATTAAATAAATGTGAGAATAAGTGGATTTTGAAGTATGTAATAGAAATTCTAATGAAGGAAATAGTAAATGCATCTTACAAAAGTGACTACTAAAACTGTTAAATCGATATTTAAACGTTTTTGATTTACTATAACCAATCCCTTTTGTACTAAGATATAGATAATTCAATATGTAGTTTTTCATTACTTACCTTGTAACTGTATAGTTTATTTATTTATTTATCCATACCAGTGGCATATGGAAGTTCCCAGATTAGGGGTGGAATTGGAGCTCTAGCCACTGGCCTACACCACAGCTACAGCAATGCCAGATCCTTAACCTATTCAGCGAGGCCAGGGATTGAATCTACATTCTCATGGGTACAAGTTGGGTTTATTATCGCTGAGCCATGATGGGAACCCCTGTAATGATATAGTTTAATGTCGAGGTAAAATTACAAGTTGCCAAAAAATTAGAGCTGATAATAAAAGTTATGGCATTCCTTAGGTTAATGTGTGTGCATGTGTATATGCGGTGTGCGTGTTGTATTTTGGTGTCTGACTTTTAGGTATAACTAAATAATACTCAAATATAAACATAAGAAATAACTCTTATTTTAGTTTGACACTATAATCAGAGTTCCTGCATATGAAACAAAAGAGCAAGGTATATAAACTACTGAAAATGAATCAGTCTGGCAGCTAGCATAATTTTCTATTTTATTAATAGCAGATAAAAATATTAAACTTTTCATAAGTGAAGATTAGAATAAATATTTCAAGATATGACTAGATAAAATAGTTTTAACCACCTTATTTAATAATACACACCGATTTCTAAGAGAAACCTTATAAAGGTTTATGTGTGGGTTTTATCTAATCTATCTTGCAAAATTTGAAATCCCAGAAAACATTCCACTTACATTTAGAAGATCTATGTCACTAACTCATATTGTTTGGGATGATGGATTTTTTTTTTCTTTTTCTTTTTGTCTGATGCAAGCTGCTTTTTCTGCAGCTAATAACATGTCTTAGGGTTGAGCATTGAGAAGAGCTGAAAAGAAATGCTTAAATTTAAGTACAGGAAAAGAAGGGGCCATTTTTAGTCTTAAGTATTTCCCACAGAAACTCTTTTTGCCTTGCTCTCAACAGATTCTCCCTCGTGAATAATGAATCCTTTGATAATAGGGGATTGAAGAAGTAAAGCCACTAAGCAAAAATGATCATTACACTCATGTTATTTCTTTTTATTTTTATTTTCTATGTGCCTTTATTGTCTATGTGCATTTGGAACATACAAACAGGGACCCACATTTTCATTTTTAATGCACCTTCATTCTTATCAGAAGTATGTAAAAAGGAAGGCACAACTGGAAGCCACAAAAACCGAGTATTTTGAGTAGTCACTAGAGGAAGTCCTCTCCCCTAAAGATTTTTACAGTGAGAGTAGGGAGGGAGGCCATGGCATACTTTCCGTGAAGCGAGATAGGGTGATTGGTGAGCACAGGTGCATTCTCAGGCAATTTCTTCTTAGGAGAGGGTATGAGTGGAGTCTGAGAACCTAGAAATTGATTTTCCTAAAACTCTACGGGAGTCCTGGTTTGAGATGGTGACATAAGAGGACCCTGAACGCATGTCATCCCCCAAATTCACCAAATTTACAGTTATGTAGAGAATAACTTCCTCTGGAGAAAACCCAGAAAGCCAAAAACCTAAAAACTGGCACATCAGGAGAATGAAAGAAGGCCCACAGTGAAGCAGATAGAAGAGGCTGGGGCACAATTAAGCTGTAAACCCCACCATGCTGAAGCAACAACAGAAAATAACACTGTATTGCATGTTTGTAGGTAGCTAGGGGTGTGGATCTTGAACGTTCTTATCACAAGAAAAAAAATGTAATTATGTGTGATGATGGTGATCAAGTGAACTTATTGTGGCAATCATATTGCAGTATATACAATACTGAGTCATTACTTTATATACCTGAAACTAATATTATGTAACTTATGTCAGTTATACCTCATTTTTTGATACAAAAATTTTTAAATGAGTTGATTTACAACATCGTGCCAATTTCTGCTGTATAGCAAAATGACCCAGTCATACATATATATATACATTCTTTTTCTCGTATTATCTTCCATCATGTTCCATCCCTAGAGATTCGATGTAGTCCCCTATGCTTATCCATTCTAAATGTAATTGTTTGCATTTACCAACCCCAAACTCCCAGTCTACCCCACTCCCTCCCCTTCCCCTTTGGCAACCACAAGTCTCTTCTCCATGTCTGTGAGTCTGTTTTAAATTGGTTCATCTGTGCCATATTTTAGATTCTACATATAGGTGATATCATAAAAAAAGAATTATACCTCAATTTTTTAATACCTAAACAGTGATAGGGATTCCCTTACCCCTTGGGGAGACTTTATGAGTCTCCCAGTTTGACTGTCCCTGCTCAGGTTACTGGTCTAGTGTGGACATTGGGATGTGAGAACCAACAAGAGAATTGATGTCACAGCAAGCCCTAGGAAGAGGGCCTCTTTCAGTAACTGTTATATTATCAGTGTGTTTGGTGATGACACCAACACAGAAGTTGTGAGAGATGCCAGAATATGCTGACTTTGAAAACTTAAAATTGCTTTTTTTCCCATATTAGTTAGAATAACCATACATTCCCTTTTTGTGCACTCTTGCTTATTTCTAAAATTCTGACTCTTCTTATTGAAGTTATATGGGGTAGTCACCCATTGATAGAAATTTAAAATTAGCTGAAAGAGTACAAGGGTCACTAATTGGATTAATTAATTCAAACAATGAAGCTCTCTCAGGACTAAAAATACTGCACTGTTCTCCATTTCTCATGTGACAAGTTTGACTTTTGTTGATAACATTGGCATTTGTGCATAAAGGAGACCAAAAAAAAAAAAACCCAAAAACCTTGCAAGTTGCTTGTCTGGCAGTTAGAGAAATCCTTAGGATTTTTGTAGCTAGAGTGAAGATCTATGGTTAGGGATCATTAAAACCATAAAAATCAGAGACTGGAAGCTGATGGTGCATAACTTCAGAAAAGAGTGAATTGATAGCATCCTTGTTTCTGAAATGACAGTGGAAATCCCATTCATTAGCTTGGGCCAGGTCCAGCATGATTAGTTTGCAACTTGTCATTTCCCTTCATCTAATGTCTTAGACTAAGCTTATCAAAACATTTGAAGGAGATATAAGAAGGAACTTATGTGGAGTAAAATTCAGGCAGCTGAGAGCTATGATGATCATCACTAAAGTCAGATACTCTTTTTTTTAAGTTAAAAACATTTTTTTCTTTGGCCACTGTGTGCAGTGGCTTGATGAGGTATCTCAGTTCCCAGACCAAAGACTGAAGCTGGGTTGTAGTAGTAAAAGTACAGAATCCTAACCACTAGACCACCAGGGAACTCCCTCAAGTCAGATGCTTTTGACATAAATAGAACCCTTGGTTTCCTGAAGAGAAATTTTGCATGGGGATGCATGGCCTCCATGTCTGGATGTCATCCCTTCACCCACTTTGTCCTTTATCCAGTCAAGGAGGGATCACTTGGGGAGCAGTGTTTCTGTCCACCTTGGAAGAACCCACTTGAATCAGTAAGTAGGATGGTATACTCAATTCTTTCATTTAAAATATGCCCAGTCCTATACTTATATTTTTGTTAGGTCCTTCATTAAAAATTCCTTTGGATAAACTATAGTTAATTTGTGCCAGAAAAATAAGACAACAGAAACTGTGCTTCTTTTCACACAGGCTGATTGAGTTGATTCTAACCAGTAAATCTCTATGGTTGAACTTAATTTTGGTGCTTTTCTTGATAAGTCCATGGTAGTGATGACCTTGGGATGGAGGGTATATGGAAATAACTCTTTCTTTTTTTTTGTATTTTTGTTGTTGTTGTTGTTGTTGCTATTTCTTGGGCCGCTCCCGTGGCATATGGAGGTTCCCAGGCTAGGGGTTGAATCGGAGCTGCAGCCACTGACCTACGCCAGAGCCACAGCAACGCGGGATCCGAGCCGCGTCTGCAACCTACACCACAGCTCATGGCAACGCAGGATCGTTAACCCACTGAGCAAGGGCAGGGACCGAACCCGCAACCTCATGGTTCCTAGTCGGATTCGTTAACCACTGCGCCACGACGGGAACTCCTGGAAATAACTCTTAATAGACTTGATGTCAAGCACCAAAACAGTTTATAGTAATTTTACTTTTTTTTTGGTTCTTAGGACTACACCCATGGCATATGGAGATTCCCAGACTGGGGTCTGATCAGAGCTACAGCTGCCAGCCACAGCCACAGGCACAGCTCAATCAGAGCTACAGTTGCCAGCCACAGCTCACGGCAATGCCAGATCCTTAACCCACTGGGCCAGGCCAGGGATTGAACCCGAAACCTCTTTGCTGCGCCACAACGGGAACTCCTAATTTTAATTGTTAATGAGAAAGCAGAGGAACAGAACAGAAGATAGTTTCTTAGTGTTTAGAGACCTCAAATTTATTGTGTCCTTTACAAAGTCTTGCAGTCACCCTTGACAAGAAGCCTGTAAGTTCAGGTGCTTGCAGTTGCTTGACCCTTCAAAACTACTCTTCATGGGCCCTTGAGCAGCGGGGCTGCTGGAGGCTCTGGCTGTTTTATATTTATTATTTGACCGAAGATGCCACAACTTTATTAAGGAGATATTTTCCTCATCTGGCAGCTGGAAAGGGCGAAGTTCAGAGAAGGTTTGCCCATGGGTCAGAGTTGCCATCACTATCAGTGTTGGGATTGACCAAGATCTGCTCAACTCAGCTGGAGGTGCCTTTTCTTCTACATTATCCTACCACCATCCACCGAAGCAGGGGAAGAGGAACCCAGGCGAAGTTCACAGGAGCTAAGTGACATTTTGTGCCGGATAGGGCTGAGAGCAGGCAAATCTCCTCTAGGAATATTGCCTACTCCCCTCTGAGCAGTTGAGTCCCAGTGGGTTTCTATAGTCCTGGCTAATAGAAGAGAGTTGAATTCTAAATAAGGATTCACAGGCACAGCTCTATGCCCCCTACCCATCCTTTAGTGCTTTGCCTAGACTTGAATCCCTCAAGAAAACCTTCTCTGACACTCTTCTAAAATGGGTTTCCAGATCATAAGGCTTGTCAAATCCTGTTTACTTATCTGTCTCACATTAGTTTTATAAGATTTGTGAGTGCTTTATTTACTGTTGTTTTCTCAGCATCCAGCAAAATGTCCAGAGCTCGACTATTTGTTGATAAATGAAGAATGTCACTAGCTCTCTGAGTGACTTGGGAAAGATGTATGTGAAGAGGTCTTAGCTTCCCCTAATGAAAAATGAGGATATTTTCCTGTATGATCTCTAAGATTATTTCAGATGTCACGTTCTGATAGTAGCTGCAAGCTATGCGTTCTATGAGAAGATATTTGAACTCCTGGATAAATTCCAGAAGGATTTTCTTTCTTGTTGCTTCAGGGAGAAGAAGAGACTCTCTTTTGTTCCCATTGTTTCCCAAGGGCCCATGGTACACTTGCAATATATATTCATTGAATGGATAGATCTTTTGTTTTTGGTTCCAAATATCTAATGTACAAAGACAGCACAATCTACTTAATCAGCGTGATCATGTGGCCTTGTAAGGCAGAATTCTACCTGTGGTTCTGAAACAAAGTCAAATGCTCCATAGTGGCCTTCATTTAAAGCTATCTAGTTAGACTTTGTGGGCAAAGCCTCAGTTCCACTAAGCCATAGAAATATAAGCCTCTAGTGACTTTCAATATCCCAACATTTCACAATTGAGATTTCCCTGGAACTGTAGTGAGTTTTTCAAGGTCTCATAGGCAGGAAGTGGCAGAGCTAGAACTTGGTGCCAGGCCTCCCGACCTTAGCTAATGCATTTTTAATCCCCTGTGGTGTTCACGGTAAGTTGGTTATCTTGGCTCAGCAAGGCTAGCAACCTGAATCTGTATGCTACTGATCACACACAAGAATGATCTATTGCAAACTCATCACCTTTGCTTGAAACAATGGCAGACATACACCTCACCCCTTAAAAGGCCTCATTAAACAATGATGATGATGAGAAGAGAACATGCTCACGCGGGCTCAGGCCCTTATAACATCTTTCTTAGAAGCTCTTGACATTCCCATTGGAACCAGAAATTTCCTGCTACTTCTTAACCTCCTTTGGGAGGAAAAATAAACTAGTGTTTTCTGTCAACAAGTATATCTATTTTCTCTCTAGACTGTCAGACTCCTAAGGGCAATGACCATGGGTATTTGAAAATACCCGTCTGTTTCAATAACTATCGCATTGAGGCAACCAAACCATAGATGCTGAATGAATGAAAGGGCTTAGAGAACTGAAGTTACTTGTCTAGATGGAAGTAGCACCGAGGAAGTTAAATATTGTATTATTGAAGCAAAATAAAAACTTAAACATTTCTGCTTATTTTTTGAAATGACAGTCTCCTTGACTGTTAGGGGCCTCCTCCAGACTTGCTGGATTTGACTCCCTGAGACTGTAGTTTCATCTGTTGCAGTTCTGCAGATCTAGTCTTTCCTGCTCCATCAATTGTTAAGCTGTTTCTCTTTTAATGTAGCATAACAAACTATTTTAATAATGCATTTGTTGTACAATGAGGTCCTCTTAAATCTAGTTCTGATGGCTGTTTGGAAACACAATATGCTTATAGCCTCAAGTTTCACTGTTGAAGAAAACCGAAATCTGAATATTTCCTTATCATTCTGATAAATTTCCATCATGGACCCTCATGTGAATAGTACAATTGAGACAACGGCCTCTTATAGATAATAGACCAATATATCAGAATTAAACAGAGCTGAGTCCATGCATCTTTTACAATCATCAAATGCAAAGTCCTCCTGGTCACATGAATATAAATGAAAGCTTGATTGTATCAGAGTCTGCAGGCATACAGCATGTGTGATAGCCACGTGCCAGCATAAGCTATTGATTAGTAAAGTCAGATATGAATTTTTCCAGCAGGGCCTTCAGAGTGTGGACTGTTTAGTTTTCTCCTATTGGCCACATTTTATAAAATCTGTATTTTTTTCCCCCTCTGTGTACGGGAAGGAGAAATCTTTCTTAGGAGGCCAGGGCAGTGCTTTAGATGTCAGCCCAAGGTCTAGTGCAGAGAAATGGTTCCCCTGCTGCCATGTGTGGCACTGCATCCTCAGCACAAGACCACTGTGGCCCTGGGTGGGGTGGTCCTGGGAAACTAGAGGAGGATTCTTCATGCCTGCACTGATTCTGACACAAGATGGGCTGCAGATGGCTTTTCTTTGATCTTTTCCAAGCAAACGCTTAAGTTTTTCAGAGTTCTTTTTCATTTCCCCTTCAATCCAATACAAACTCTGCAGAAGAGAGAATCTTCAAGTGGAGCAGAAGGAACTGGGTGTTCAGGGAGGTGTGCAATGGATGACATTTACAGAGAGTGGCTCAAAATGGTTTTCTTCCTTATGATCTCAGGAAGGGACACACTGTAGGTATCAATGGCTCCAGAATTTCTACATAGTAAGGGGAACCATGTGAAATTGCTGCCATTCAACCATTCTTGACATATTTAGAAAAAGGTTATTTAATATGGTTTAACCTAATAGAAGGGGCTTAGGAAGAGCAAGCTGGGTGGAGGTGGGGACTTGAGATGCTTGTAATTGGGTTTACAAAAATACACAAAATTGGATTGTTTTACTTAATTATATTTTTATGGTAATTTCATATATTTTGCCTAGGGGAAGCATAATAGAAATTATTAGTGGAGGGAAGGGGACTAAAACCCTCTCAGTAGCCAACTGCTATTCTTTGTTTTTTCCTTTTCTTTTTACTTCTGCACCTGCAGCATATGGAAGTTCCTGGGCCAAGGGTTGAATCGTAGCTGCAGATTAGGCCTATACCACAGCTGTGGCAACACTGGATCCGAGCCGAATCTGAACTATGCCACAGCTTGTGGCAGTGCCAGATCCTTAACCCACTGAGCAAAATCAGGGAAGAAATCTGCTTCCTCACAGAAACAACATTGAGCCCTTAACCCACTGAGCTCAATGGGAACTCTGCCAGCTGCTATTCTGAGCTTGATAGGGAGATGGCAATTAAGTGGAGGGCTCTGACGTAGTCTTCAAGACTTAGTGCTAGTTCAGCTGCTCACACACACAAACACATTTTTCCTTTCCTTTTTCTTTTTGGTTCTTTCATTTGGCCAGTGATCTGAATAAGAGAGAAAGAGGGAATTTACCAGAAATTAGAAAATATCCCCAAAATACATCATCTACCAAGAGAGTCAAAATTCAGGGAACCAGAATCAGGTATATATACATCATAAACTATGATTTTACCAGGGTAAGAAGTAAGGGAGAATTTTTTTTTCAATATAAAAGAATGTATTTTGAAAGTCAAAGAAAACCTACTTTGGAAACTCAACGGCAGTGTGTTTTCTATGTAGCACAAGGATCCTGGCCAAATAGACTGTATGTGCTCTGGGGCTCAGCTTGTGTGTGCATATGTGCGTGTGTGTGTGTGTGTGTGTGTGTGTGTGTGTGTGTGCGCGCGCGCGCGTGCGCACACGCGTGCACGTGCACACATGCAGTAGGAGACTACAAGGATATTTATAGGCATATCAACCTCTTTGTGAGTCTCCTTTCTTTATTTTATAACCCCCTCTACTCAATTTTTTTGCTTCCTGACTTTAGTCTTGGATGTCATTTAGTGGAAGGAAAATTTCATGTGAGGGGGCTGTGTCCTCAGCATGAGACCACCCAAAGCCCTCAGTGGGGTGGTCCTGGGATGATAAATCTGTTTCGTCTACAATTTAAATCCTCCATAAAACAGAAGTACTCCTAAGATAGCACACTGATTTTTCCATCACCTCCAATTACCATGTCCTTTGTTTTTATTTATGACATGTTTCTCAAGGTGTTTTCGTTTTCTCTTCTTGCTTTATCTGTCATCACTGCCTTGGTTCCGTCTCACATCACCTTTGTCCTAGACTTTTGCAACCACCACACAATAGTGTCTCTGCCCCCAGCATTCCAGTTTTTTCCTCCTAAAGTGCACTCTCTATACTCAGGCCAGGGTGATCTCTCTAACATTAAAATCTGGCCAGGTACTCTAATGTGCAAAATTTTCTCCACAGGGTAAAGTCCAGGCGCCAATCATTACATACAACAGCCCCCCTCCCCCGGAGTGATCCCATCTCTTGCACTGCCCCTTCACACCACAGATTTGTCACTCAACAGCACAGTGCTTCATAGCACCTCCCTTTGCTGTGCCCAGAAAAGCCTCTTCTGCCTAAAATGACTTTCTCCGAACCTGGGCCCACACTATTTTCGCATAGTCACATCAATAATTAGTTGTGCTTTCATTCATTCACTCATTTGCTCATTCTTTATTTCTTTTTCTACTCTGTTATAATGGAAAGAAAGTTAAATCACAGGTAGTACTGACCTTACTTCTATGTCAGGATGAATACAGTTGTCCTGTATCTACGGGTTTTGCATCCATGGATTCAACCAACTGTGGCTTGAAAACACATGAAAAAAATTCCATAAAGTTCTAAAAAGCAAAACTTGCATTTTCTGCATGGAAACAACTATTTAAATAGCATTTTACCTTATATTTACAACCATTTATATAGCACTTACATCAAATTAAGTATTATAAGTCATCTATTAAATGATTTAAAGTATGTGGAGGAAAGACATAGTCGCTCCTATTCATTACAGCATTATTTACAATGCCTTAGATGTTGAAGCAACCCAGGTGCCCATCAATAGATGAATGGATAAAGAATATGAGGTGTACACACACACACACACACACACACACACACACACACAGGAATATTATTCAGCCATAAAAAGAATGAAATTTGCCACTTGTGACAACATGGATGAAGCTAGAGGATATCGTGCTAAGTGAACTAAATCACACAGACAAAGGCAAATACTGTATGATTTCACTTCTGTGTGGAATCTAAAAAATACAATGAATCAAAAAACATAACAAAACAGAAGTGGAATCACAGATACAGAAAGCAAACAGGTGGTGATTAGAAAGGAGGAGGGTGGCGCATGAGAGAAATGGATGAGTGAAATGAAGAAGTACAGTTTTCTAGTTACAAAATAAATAAATCATGGGTATGAAATGTAGTATGGGGCATATAGTCAATAATTATGTAATATCTTTGTATGGTGACAGATGGTAACTGGACTTACCATGGTGATCATCTTGAAATGTATAGAAATTTAGAATCCCTATACTGTGCACTAGAAACTAAAATAGCATTGTGGGTCAATTATGCTTCAAAAAAAAAAAACCTCATAGGAAAAGATAGCAGATTTGTGGTTACCAGAGGTGTATGTCAGGGGGAGGGGGATTGAATGAATGGAGACAAAAGGTACAAACTTCCAGTTATAAGATAAATAAGTACTAGTGATATAATGTCAAATATTATTAATATAATTAACATTGCTATATTTTATATATGAAAGTTGTTGAGAAAGTAAATCGTAGGAGTTCTCATCACTAGGAAAAATTTTTTTCTATTTCTTTTATTTCGCATTTATTAAAGATGATGAATGTTCACTAAACTTACTGTAGTAAGCGTTTAATGATGTGTGTAAGTCAAATCATTATACAGTACACCTTATACTTATGCATGTCAATAATACTTTGAAAAATTGAAAGGAAAAAAATCCAAGCACAAACAAAATCGATAAATAAAAGTGTAAGGGAGAAGGTGAGTAGGATACCTGCAAACACTATGGCATTTTATACAAGGAACTTGAGCATCCACAGATTTTGGTATCCATAGGGTCTTGGAACTGAACCTCAAGGGTACCGAGGGACAACAGTACTAAATTTCAACAAATGGGGCTTTGGGGCAGAAGGGTAGCAAAGGGTATTTTGACTTAGACTAATTTTCTAATATTACTCCTTAGAGATGTGTTGGTGGGTTCTTATTTTGAGATTTATGGACCTTGTGTGCCAATGGATTTCTATTTGGGGATAAAGTGCATAGCTTTATTTAGATTCTCAAAGGAATCCAAGACCCAAAGGGATTCAGAGAAGAGTATGTGTGCGTTTATGTGTGTGTGTGTGTGTTCATTTTTAGAAAATTTCCTTCCATTTTAGACCATATCTTTTTTTTTTTTTTATAGGGCTGAAGATGCAGCATATGGAAATGGAAGTTCCCAGGCTAGGGGTTGAAGCTGCAGCTGCTGGCCTATGCCACAGCCACCACAATACCAAATCTGAGCCATGTCTGTGACCCACACTGCAGCTCGCAGCAACACTGAATCCTTAACCCACTGAGTAAGGCCAGGGATTGAACCCTCATCCTCATGGACACTAGTAGCGTTTGTTTCCACTGAGCCACAATGGGAACTCCTAAGACCATTTCTACTTGTAAGCTGTTTGCAATAAATTGCTTGTTCTTTTGTACCTTCCCATTTATGACTCTATTGAAAAATCCCTACTGAAATTTTAGGGCATTCTTTTTCTTTTCCATAAAACAATATTATTAGTAAAAACAGATGTCTGACAGTTAACAGAGTATACTTAAGGCTGGACTTCAAAGTTTTTGAAAGATGTCATTATAGAAATAATGATTACTTTTATCATGGATCTATTACTAAAGATCAAAGCCACAAAATAAAATTGGTCAACAGGTTAGAAAAGGGTAAAAAAACAATAACAGTGCAACAAAGATATAAGAAAGTATTCAGAGGATAAAAGTACTATCCTAGAAAACATATACTTAAATCTAACACAGCAAAATAAACATAGAAGTATGTCAATAGATGAAAATCTATTAAATGCTTAGTTTAGTTATCAATTATCTAATGAGACTATGGCTGTAAAATAGGATTTTTATTTTGAAAGAAAAATTATCTTAGAAAGAAGTTGAAACAGAGAAGACTTGTAAAGATTGTATAAAGTAATTTGCAAACACTTCCCTGATATCTAAATGAATACTTTTTTAGTGAAAGAATCAAAGCTTGAAGCTTTAATATAAAGACAAGTGAGGAATATTTCTATATTCAGAAGAATACTGAAGTGTAATAGTCTTAAGGGTTTTTTATATAATGATTTTAATTTTTTCCTTTATAGCTGGTTTACAGTGTTCTGTCAATTCTCCACTGTACAGCATGGTGACCCAGGTACACGTTCTTTTTTTCTCACATTATCAGCCTCCATCATAAGTGACCAGACATAGTTCCCAGTGCTACACAGCAGGATCTCATTGCTAATCCATTCCAAATGCAATAGTCTGCATCTATTAACCCCAAGCACCCTACGCATCCCACTCCCTCCCCCTCCCCCTTGTCAACCACAAGTCTATTCTCCAAGTCCATGGTTTTCTTTTCTGTGGAAAGATTCATTTGTGCCATGTATTAGGTTCCAGATATAAGTGGTGTCATATGGTATTTGTTTTTCTCTTTCTGACTTACTTCACTTAGTATGAGTCTCTAGTTCAATCCATGTTGCTGCAAATGGCATTATTTTTTTCTTTTTGTGGCTGAGTAGCATTCCATTGTGTATATATACCACATCTTCCTAATCCAATCACCTGTTGATGGACATTTGGGTTGTTTCCATGTCTTGGCTATTGTGAATAGTGCTGCAGTGAACATGCAGGTGTATGTGTCTTTTTCAAGCAAAGTTTTGTCTGGATATATGCCCAAGAGTGGGATTGCTGGGTCATATGGTATTTCTCTGTATATAAATTAAAGTATGCCTGGGGGTCAAGTGGGATAAAGGTTACCCTGGGAAATTTAGGTAGGACTTGGGCTTCTACTCATTTGGAAAGACAGTAGATGGTTGAAACTATAAAAAATGATAAAGAGCATGAAAGATTAAGAAGGAGAGGAGAGAACTGGAAAAAAAGGGAGGAAGAAGAAAAGAGAGAGAGTGAAAAAAGCAGCAAAAAGGCTACAAGAAAGAGGAGGTGGGAAGGGGGAGAAGGAGGAGGGAGAGCATGTGGGGAAGAAAGAGGATGAAGGGGGAGAGACTGGAGATATGACTGCTACAAACTTGGTCCCTCAGTACCCTGCAGAGCTGGAATGCTTTACTTGTGATTGCTGTGTGATTCTGAAGAATCTTGAGAATCATGTTCTCTGACCCCCTAAACTGCCAGAAAGGGTTAGGAGAGAATTACAGGGAGGCAAGATCTCAAAGTTAGCTATTTGAGAAGGATAAGTTGATTGCCTTTTCACAAGGTATTAGCTGAGGCCAGAATTTACAGAACAGAAAATTTATTTCAGAGTAAAAACATGAGCCAATGTGCCCATACCATGGGACTCATTGGTCCTAGTCTGTACCCTGACATCTAGAAACAGCTGGCCTGGCACCTCAGTGGGATGGTCCATGAAGACTTAATGACCACTGTGGTTGGGTAACAGCTCTTAATGCAGCTTGTGTGTTATTCCACAAGATGTGGGTTTGACCTGAGCTGGTGCAATATCTGATGCTGTCTCCTCTATAACCAGAGCTCAGGGGTCCTGAATCTGAGGAATTGAGTGGCACATCCCAGTGTTATCACCAAAAACCCTAACAGCCTTTACTTCCTTTCCTTGTGTTACTGAACCCAGGTTCAGTGGCTTGCTGCTCAAAAGCCAATCCTTGAGAAACGAGTGGTGGTAGGAATGGAAAGCTTGCTTTATTCAGAAGGTCAGTAACTTGGGGAGAAGGAGGACCAATGTCCAAAAGTCAACTTCCTACTGCTGATCAGGGGTAAGAGCTTCTAAAGGGGAAACTTGGGAGTGTATAGGCAAGATGGGGGCTGAGTGCAGAAACAGCACAGTCAGCTCTGACAATCATCTTGAAATTGGTCAAGTGGTGGTCTGATCAGAATCATCTTGATTGTTTTAAGTACAGTTAATCTTCAGTTCCAGAATCAGTTTTTTTTTTTCCCCATTTCTTTTATGACAGTTCTCAGAACTGTGGCAGCTTCTGTCATGGCTAGTCTGGTCATCATGTGGTTAACATCTTCCTCCTGGTGGGTTTCAATAGCTACAAAGCAAAGGATGTGGCTCAGAATATCATCTATAGCCCTTGAAGAGAAACTAAAAGCCTTTGATTTTGTTTAATGACTAAACTATTATTATTTTGTCCTTGTTTGATTTCTTTTCTTTCCTTCTGCATTTTTTTTCATTTCTTTGATTAAATTTATTTAAAAAAATCATTGCCAAGATCCATATCAAGGAGCTCCCCCCACCATTTTTTTTTTTTTTTTGCCTTTTAGGGCTGTGCCTGTGGCATGTGGAAGTTCCCTGGGCAGGGGTCGAATTGGAGCTACAGCTGCCAGCCACAGCCACAGTTACTTGGGATCTAAGCCACATCTGCAACCTACACCACACCTCACTGCAATGCCAGATCCTTAACCCATTTGAATGAGGCCAGGGATTGAACCCGCATCCTCATGTATACTAGTCAGTGGGGTTCTTAACCTGCTGAGCCACATTGGAAACTCCTCCTTGCGTTTTCTTCTAGGAGTTTTATGGTGTCAGGCCTTACATTTGAGTCTTAATCTGTTTTGAGTTAATTTTTGTAAGAGGTGTAAGAGAAGAGTCTAGTCTTATTCTTTTGCATATGACCATCCGATTTTCCCACAGCATCTTTGTCCCAGTTAAATATCCCTTTAAAAAACTTACATCATCACCAGAGATGGCTTTTGTTGTATGTAATCAAGAACTCTGCCTGATGTGTCCTCCATTGCCCACTTCCCATCTTACAAGACTAATAATTGTAAAACGAATAATTTACAAAACTAATTCATTTAGGTGATTAGGAAGATACTGGAGTCTTGAGAATTTTATGTAAATGGTAGTTTCTAGATATTATTATGGTACCCATTTTTATAAATGGGAAAAACGAAGCTCACAAAAGTCAAGTAACTTAATCAAGATAGGATAATACTACTATGTGGCAGAGCTGAGGCTTGCCGACAATATCTGTTAATTCTTTTAACTATCCAGAAGAGATGGGAGGAGAAA
The DNA here is from genome assembly GCF_016906955.1 of Phacochoerus africanus. NCBI lineage: Eukaryota > Metazoa > Chordata > Mammalia > Artiodactyla > Suidae > Phacochoerus > Phacochoerus africanus. The sequence goes on along the minus strand of NC_062556.1, from coordinate 32,313,743 downwards.
TTGTCAGGCCTGAGAGATGGTCACAGCTGCATTGTGAGTTCATTGTGCCAGAATGCATCAATATTCATTTGCTGTTGTGATGAAAAAGGCACTTTCCTTCATAGGTCTTCCCTATTCTTTGTAATGCCCTTTCTTAGCCAGGTAACTGCGCCCAGAACTCCCCATCTCAAATCCCCCAGAGGCCTTTGTTGATGCTACTAAACCCCAGGTACCGGATTTTCCTGCTCTTTGCTCACTGGTGGGCTCATATTTTCTCTACAACTATCTTATAATCCTTTCCAGTACTTCACCTCTACCCCACAGAATGGAAAGTTCTGGAAGGATGTTCCTTGCACCTATTGTTTAGATAATAGCTAATAGCTATTAATAGCTGTTGTGGATGGGAAAAAGTTGCCTGGCATTTCTGAAATAATGCCATACTCAACTTCATTATTTCCAGTTACAAGCCTTTCCCCCGGCCAAATAATTGATCTTTGTAGTGTCTGTGCCTTTCAGATAATTGCAGACTTTTCATTAGTCTTGAAATGATAAATATTTATCCCCATTAACCTTTTTATTTGCATCACACTTGGTGATTCTCAATTCAAGCTTTGTTTTCTAGTTTCAGATTTTTCAGTTTGAATACAGCACTCCCAATTAGACATGCTGTTCCAAGTTCAGGTCCATTAGAGTTGAAAGGAAAGGACATGAAATTTCCAGTCTCCATGATGCAATACCCTAAAATAACTCTCCTTCTCAGGGGGGCATAGTAGCTTTCATATAACATCACAAAATGTACATATTCTGTACTGTCTGTACTGTTTTCATACTTGTATTGTGCATTCTTTATCTTTTCCCTCTTTTCCTTCCCTGTATTTTAACCATTGCAGGTTTATTTATTACTATGTTGTCTTCCCTGGTACTAGCCACAGCTCTTAATTTCGTGTCATCTGCAAACTTCATTTAAGTACCATTTGCTTTCTCTGCAATATCATTAATAAAAATGTCAACCACATCATCTTAGAAAGTTGCTACAACACTTCTTCATCTTTAGAAAAAAGGGAAGATGTAGAGAAAGTTTCCCTTGACATTAAATATTGAACTCTTCTGTGTGTTTGCCTGATATACAAGGCTCTCCCAAGTATCTGGTTGCACCTTTAGCAAGGACTTGGTGCATGCTGCTTCTTGTCATCTTTTCACTATGTTAAAATGAGTTTTCTTAAATTAAAAAAAAAATCACCAGTTTGTGTTAAATCTACAGAAGAATGTCAAATATTTCCAAAAATTTGAAATGTTGATGTTTAGGAAGTCACACAGGCAAACAACTGAGGAATATGATTTTATTTGGAAAGAGAGAGGGTTTTATTCTTTGGGGAAGTAGATATAGATAGAAAGCTGTCTGAAGAGAGAGAAGACCCCATCTACCTGCCCTGGATGTGATTTGGGTGATATTTATGTTTTCCTTGCTTTCTGTCTTCTCTGTTCCACTCAGGGCTCCTGACACTCTTCCACTCATCTGCTGGCCTGGTTTTGGGTAAACAACACGCATCCTCCAAGCTTTACTGCAGGCTGCAGCTTATTTATCTTAAACCAGGGCCAAACTTGGTAGGTGCAGCAGTTAAATGAGCAACTTTTCCTCTTTCACATTGTCCTCTCGCTATTTTCTTCTTCTTCTCCAGAAACTCAGACATGGACTCACCACTTCGGTACAGTGTAGCTAACTTTCTCAACTCTCCAAAATTTGACCAATAACTCAGTACCAAGCAGAAAAGAACCTGCCAATTCCAGATAGACAATTCGCATACTGAAATCCATTGGTCCTAGTTTTATGCACAATTCCAGCAAGTTGGTGGCAGGATAATTTCTGACAGGTGAGGCTTTGTGTGTGTCTTTGCTGTGTTTTCCTCTCCTCTTCCATTACAAGCGAGAGACATTTTGTAGTGAGGAAAGCAGGACCCACTGAAGGGCTTGAGATTTTGCCGGCATTTGTCATGTTAGTCTGGATGTCAGGGTTTCACAATATTTCCTTGAATGTTACTGAGGGAGAGAATTTAAAAAGTTTACACAAAGCTGGGAGGGTAACAGCAGAGTCGGAGGCCTTGCTGCAGAAGTCCTGGGATCTGATCCTCTGCAGGGCTGGGATGGGAGTGAGAACTGATGGCAGGAAAATCCCAGAGGTAAAGGCTGTGCTGGGCACCTGCGGTCTCAGGAATTCTCCTCGACTCTACGTGCAACCTGGACAGCACGGCACCTGGCAGTTGGAGGAAACATACACCCAGTGTTCACTGCCAGCTGATTACCACGGGGGCTCAGTGAAAGCCTTGACACAAACCTGGGAGAAGAGTCCAGTAATGCCAAAGAGTGAATTTCTTGTCAGCCAGGTGGCATAGGGCTAGGAGTTAGATTTAAATAGAGTTTAAGAAAATAAAGGAATATGGTTACTTTTTCCTCACCTAAGTTTGTGGTCTTAAATTTATCCTTGCTCTATTTGATTACCTACTTGCTCAATGAACAGTAAACTAAAGTGGGTAATTGGTTTACTGACAGTCGCAGAGTGTTTCCCCTGCTGACATAAGGAAAATAGGACCCTTGGGGGAATAGTTAATGAAGATCCCTGGGGACCCAGGAGATGTGGAAGAGATTATTATCCTCAAGTACCCCTTCTCTTCTTCCTTTAAGTCATAGAGCACACCCTTTCCCACTATGTTTCCCAGCCTCTCTTACAGCTAGGTGTGACCCTGTGACCAAATTTTGGCTGCTCGAGTATAAGCACAAACCTCTTTGTGACACAGGTTTTAAAACAGAGTAGCTTAAACTTGTTCTTTTTCCTTATTCCTTTAGACTAGAACAGGGGCATGGCACCAACTCAGGTTTGATTGTGCAGGAAAGAAAATAACCCAGAGAAAGGTGAAAAGGTAGAGAACGAAGGAAAAAGAAACCTGGTTCCCTGACTTTGCTGAGAAAAAGCTACCCCACAAGCTCACACCAGCCAGACTATCACATGAGTGAGAAATAAACCTTTGCCTTATTAAAGCCATTGTAGTTTGGGTGTCTTTTTGTTACAGAAATTTAGCATTTACCTTAACACCTATAGCAAGTACCAATATTTGCTTGTTATGATATATCTTTGTCCAAAATGTACATAATCATGCTAATATCCTCTGTTTAAGAAGTAGAGAGTGAATGACAAAACCGTTGAGAGAAAGATTCGATGTGTAAGTTTCAGGCAGTACCACATACATAAACATTAGCTTTGTCCTTGAATTTCACATTTAATATATAATATATAATTCCAGCCCCACCTCTCCTCCTCCCACGTCACCAAATATTTTCAAGAAACAAGAAAGAAACATTCTTTATAGTGACATGACATCTGGGTATGCATAATTTATTAATGAACCCCATGTTATTATGTATTTAAATCATTTCCAGGTTTTTGGGTTATTTGTAGTGCTGCCATGAATATGTCTGTCCATAAATTTTGGCCTTTATCTTTTATAATTTCTGAAGGAGGAAGCCTTAGAAGTAGAATGTGCTGAATCACATCTCCTCACTTTTTAAAAAATTTTTATTATAGTTGATTTAAAATGTTCTGTCAATTTCTGCTGTACAGCAAAGTGACCCAGTTATACATATATATACATTCTTTTTCTCACATTATCCTCCATCATGTTCCATCACAAGTCATTAGGTATAGTTTCCTGTACTCTACAGCGGAATCTCATTGCTTATCCATTCCAGTTGCAATGGTTTGCATCTACTAACCCCAAACTTCCAGTCCATCCCTCTCCCTCCTTCCTTGGCAACCACAAATCTGTTCTCCATGTCCATGAGTTTTTTTCTTTTCTGTAGTTAGGTTCATTCGTGCTGTATATTAGATTATAGATATAAGTGATATCATATGATATTTGTCTTTCTTTTTTAACTTACTTCATTTAGCATGGGTCTCTAGTTCCATCCGTGTTCCATCCACGTTGCTGCATTTCCTCATTTTCCAATCCTGGACCACCCAAGACCCATCTTCAAATAGCCCCAATACCAAAACTTCTCCGCATGTACCCCTGAAAGAAAACATTTTAAACCGTGTCTTATACAAATTTGCCTCTAGAATGGAATCAAATTCCCTCTCTATAGTATAGACTTTAGGACCTTCTTCAATCACCAAATTTTCTTTTACAAACTTATTTTAAAATTACACTTATATATGAACACTCTGCTCCAGTTCAGGTATTCTACTCCTTGAACACACCTTAATAGTTTATGCCCTTTTACTTGGATAGAAGACTCTTTTATCTTCTTTCAATGCCATCATATACCCATTCTACTGTGGTATCTTGAAGAATGGGTGCATGATGGCATTCCTCTATTCAGGCCTCCTGGAGCTTCAGCCCCCACAAATATCTACTACCAGGGAAATGCTGGAGCACTTTCCTTGTAACCACATATTTGGCATATACCTCATATGGCACCACTGAAATAGACCTAGATGACTACTCTTGTGTGGTTCTTGAACAGTCACACTTGTATGTACATGTATAAAGGATATATTTGGAAGTGCATACTTCCCACAGACTCATAAAACTCCAGTCTGCAGGTGCTCACAAACCTCCAGTGAAACAGAAAATCAGATGAGCTTCTGAGCAAGGGTAAGCAGGGCAGAGTGACTAAAATGGTGAGAAGGACGATGGCTGGCAGAAAAGACTGACCCATGGCCGGTCAGCATGAGGCGGTGGACCCTAGAGTCAGGATGTGTTGTGCCATGTTCAGATATGTGAGCAGAAGAAAGCAGGCAAGATGGAAAGTAATTTGGCACAAAATATTCAAGAAAAGTAGGGTTTAGAGATCTTATCTTCAAGAAGGATAGCGTTAAGTGCTTCCCTCAATTCCTAGGGCCATTCTGATTCCCACTCTAGTTTACATGAAGCTCAGCCATCTTTCCTTTTCTTCTTTGAGAGAGCCTTACAATAAATCACAATTTTATTTGAGTTATCTTGAATGGGATTCTCTTTCATGTGATTTAAAGAACGTTGAATAGGACAGGTCCAATTAGGGGTCCAAGTTCTTTAATGGTAGGAAAAAATATCCTGTATTTTGTGGTCTCTCCTGCAGCTTTGTCCTAGAAATTGGTTCAAGCAATTTTTTAAAAATCATTTTGGCTCTTCACAACCTCTTATTTCTATCATAAACTATATCCTCTCCAAAAAGTGTATCATATCATCTACATATTCTTACAACTTCAACATTTATATGGGTCTGATTGGATTTGAGTCTGAGTTTTCTATCATTTACTAGCTGTGAGATCTCTCTATCAAGTGAGAGGATTATACCAGCTGACTGCCAGAAAGCCATTTATACCCCTGGGATTAGAAACCATGATTAACCACCAGGGGAAGAAATTTGAGTTAGCGGCCTAACAATTATATTCATAATTTTCCCACTGAGAAAGTGCCATGAATGGAATAAAAATAAAGCATTTTTAATAACAGCTAAGCTCATCAACACAGAGCATGGGGAAATATGCTATTTGGTGTTGGGAAGATATAACACTTCTTTAAGGTAAGTGTGTTTGTGTAAAATACTTAAAGGAAAACAAAATTGATATAAGATTGGAAGGTAATTGAGACCATGCTAGGGGATAAAATAAAAAATAGAAATCCAAGGAGTTCTCTTGTGGCACAGTGGGTTAAGGATCCAGTGTTGTCACTGTAGTGGCCTGGGTCACTGCTGTGGTGCAGGTTTGATCCCTGGCCCAGGAACTTCCACATGCCATGGGCATGACCAAAACCAACCAACCAAACAAACAACAACAAAAAACAACCATCCAAGATAGACTGTGAGATCTTTAAGGCGATTTACACAACTTGTTATTATAAATGTTCCTTATTAATAGATAACTTTATTTGGGGAGAGCTCCCATTTCTGGAGTTCTTATTCAGCATTGTATTATTATATGTATTATATAAAACAACACACCAACAGTCCTAAGGTGTGAATTCTGTAATATTTTCCAGTTTACAGGAGAAAAAACTGAGGTTTAGGGAGTAAAATAATCTTTCCAAGAATTTGAATGTAAACAGTCCCTCCGATTATCCATGTCAAATTATGTCACTTCATTTACAACTCCCTTTGACATGTCAGAATGAAGAAGAACAACAAAATCTTATATATATGTTATGGTGTTTCTTGCTCATACCTGTTGGGTGGGGGGGGGACCTCCACAGCCTTGTAAAGTTCAGCCTAGTTATTTCCAGCAGTTGGCCTGAGGCAGATTTGTATGTGTTAATGACCAAATCTGCTTGGCTACCCTGGGGTGCACCAATTTACTTGGGGTCATATAATTGAAAAGACTTGAAGGACTCTAACAAGGCATGCTCATAAAAGATTTATTACAAGCAAAGGATACACATCGCCAGGAGCCAGAAAGCACAAAGCAACATTACAGAGCCTGGAATACCTGGGCACAGCTTCCAGGGTCCTCTCTCAGTGGTGCAGAATGTGCTCTATCTCAGGTTCATGATCTACCCTTATGAGAACGAGGTATCTGTTTCAGGGAAAATGAGGCACAGGTTTGCTTGGAGGTCTTTTATACCTCACTGATCACACAACCAAAATCAGGCTGAGTGACCAGGTAAACTGGATGGGTCCATCAATCTACAACAGTGTCACTAAGCAATGCAGAAAAGCTGGCACTGGGCATCTCCAGGGGAATTCTGGGCTTTAAAAAGCACATCATAAATCATTAGCGAGTACATTACATTGCTATCTTGGCCAAGGGTCTGTACCATGGCTCCAGGCATCCCTGGAGATGCCTGCAGACGAGCTATAATTTAAATTCTATTCTTATGTAATGTGGATTTGTCACTTAAGTTCTTCCCTTGCTCCAGGGCTGTCCAATAAACTTTCTGTAAAGATGGGGATATTCTTGATCTGTGATGTCCACTGCAGTAGCAACTAGCTGTAGCAACTAGTGGCTATTGCACACTGAAAATCTGGCTAGTGTGACTGAGGAACCAAATTTAAATTTTATTTAATTTTTGTTTAAGAGCCACATGTGGATGTTGTCGACCATATCAAACAGTGCAAATATAGCCTGTCTCTGTGCTGGACTCAGCTTTCTCCATAGGGCACTGTTGTGTCTGCTGGCACCACAGAGGCTTCCATTTGGCACTCCCTTTTCTGCTGAGTATGACCACTTTTGGTGGGCATTGCTGTTACTTCTGCTTGTACAGCTCTGTCCTCTGGGCACTGCTGTGCCCTCTGTGGGGTATGGTGGTGGACATTCTGAGGCACACAAGGCAAGTGGTACAGGCAATATTAATTGCCTATCCAGACCCCGTTTGCATGCTGGCAGAATCTGCCTCCCATTCTCGGGATTGAAAATTCTAGATTCTCATTTCCATTCCTCTTTGTACTTACAGCATGAGCAAGTGACTCAGCCCTGGTGATTGCAACCTCGAGGAATGTCCACTTTCATTGTTAAGATAGGTTTCCTCTGTAATAAAAGAAATGTACAAGAGGAAACAACTCTTCTTTAAGCAGACACTGGGGCTGTGGCATACCCATGGCACCTCGAGATGCAAATCTTGAGGTGCAAACCCAGTCAATGCTCTGAGGATGCAGGGGTAGACGGTGCCTGGCTCCTGGTGATAGTGCTGCATGACCGAATCAATCATGGAAATCACTACTCCTACTTTTTCATTATAGTTAATGATGAAATTGTGCTGCAAATCTCAGTGATTTTCATTACAGCATCCCCTCTCCAAAGACATGATGGCAGGGAGGGTGGAAGCAAGAAACAATTTTTTTTTTTCTTTTTAGGGCCACACCTGAGGCACATGGAAGTTTTGGGTCTAGGGGTCAACTGGAACTGTGGCTGCAGGCCTACAGCAACGTGGGCAACATGGGATCCATAACCTACTTAGTGAGGCCAGGGATCAAATCCATATCCTCGTGGATACTATGCCAGGTTCTTAACCCACCGAGCCACATGGGAACCCCAAGAAACAGTTTTCTTTGATACCACTGTATTTTAGTCAGAATTACTCCTAATGAGGGATCATTACTTCAAAAACAGACAAACAAAAACCCCTGAAAGGTGGATGGGAGGTAAGAAAATGGAGAATCTGTGTAAAACCCTCTTCAGAGGCTTGGCAGAGCAGATTCTAACTGGAGGGCAGTTAGTCATTGCAAGAGTATGTTGAAATGGTGCTGGAAAGGCAAAGAAAGAGCATTCAAAGCAACAACACCAAAAGAAGACAGGAAAAGAGCAGTGAAGGAACACCCCATATGGAGGGGCCAAGTGTCATCAGAAAAAGGAACATGTCTCTAATTTTAAAGTATGATGGTTCTTCATGTTTACCCTTTTTTTTTTTTGTCTTTTTGCTATTTCTTTGGGCCACTCCCGCGGCACATGGAGGTTCCCAGGCTAGCGGTTGAATTGGAGCTATAGCCCCTGGCCAACTCCACAGCCACAGAAACACCAGATCTGAGCTGTGTCTGCAAACTACACCACAGCTCACAGCAACACCGGATCCTTAACACACGGATTGAGGCCAGGGATCGAACATATGTCCTCAAGGATGCTAGTCAGATTCATTTTGGCTGAGCCACGATGGGAACTCCCCATGTTTTTTTCTCACATCTCTAACACCTTCCTGCTTTGTCTAACTGGATTACTTCACCTTATTTACTAGGAGACAGCTTTAGAGAAATAAAACATCCTAGAGTGGAGACATTCCTAGGGCTACTCTCTGACCTCTTTGTCCTCCCTCCAAGAGGCAGCCACATTCTGAATTGGTTGTTGACTTTTCTTTATTCTTCAGTACATATGTATGCATGTATAAATAAAATATAATATTGTTTTCCATGCTTTTAAACTTTTTATGTCTACCACACTCCACATCTCTTTCTGCAATTTGCTTTGTTTTGTTTTCTTGCCTCCACATTGTTATCGAGCTTTATTCAACTTAAAACATGAGTTCCATCTGATTACTTTAAGAGCTATATGAAATCCACCAATTAAATATGCCATTTGGTTATTTTCCTGTTGATGGAAAACTATTCATCATTCTTAAAAAACTTAAAAATAAATTCAAGTTTTACACGTAATTTAAAAGGGTCAAATTTTTCCATAATGCTTGTTAAATGACCCTTGCCACCCTTAATATGGAATACCCAGACACCAAGTTCAACTTCTGAAGCTAATTTGTCTGTTATTTATCTCTAAAACTCTAAAAGTTTGTACCACCACTTATTTTTACACTTTAGGCTTTACCTTCTATCATTTGATTTTCCATTATGGGAGAAAGTTTTAGCTCTCTTTTCCACAAATACCCACCTCTGTCCTTTCTTCCCTCCATCTTTTCCATATATGGAGTTCTATCATAATTTTTTTTTAAATTTTAAGATTTTTACTTAAAACATTTGTACAGTTTTAAAAGTTACTTTCCATTTCCCATTATTACAAAACATTGGCTGTATTCCCTATGTTGTGTAATATATCCTTGGCTCCACCTTACTCCCAGTAGTTTGTACCGCCCATTCCCCCATCTCGACATTACGTCTCCCTGCCTCCCCACTGATAACCCTAATTTGTTCTCTATATCTGTGTCTGCTTCTTTTTTGTTATATTTACTAGTTTGTTGTATTTTTTAGATTCCATATAAGTAATATCATACAGTATTTATTTTTCTCTGTCTGAATTATTTCACTTAGCGTAATGCCCTCCAAGTCCATCTGTGTTGCTGCGAAGGGCAAAATTTTGTTCTTTTTTTATGCTCAGAGCGTATTCCATTGCACCTATATACCACAGCTTCTTTATCCATTCATTTGTTGACGAACACTTAGGTTGCTTCCACATCTTGGCAATTGTGAATAATGCTGTTATGAACATTGAGGTGCATATATCTTTTCAAATTAGTGTCTTTGTTTTTTTCAGATATATACCCAGGAGTGGAATTGCTGGATCATATGGTAGTTCTATTTTTAGTTTCTTGAGAACTGCCTCAGGTGTTTTCCATGGTGGCTGCACCAATTCACATTCCCATCAGCCGTGTACAAGTGTTTCCTTTTCTCCACATCCTTCCAACATTTGTTGCTTTTATTCTTGGATGATAGCCATTCTGATGTGTGTGAGGTGATATCTCATTGTGGTTTCAATTTGCGTTTCCCTGTTGATTAGCTATGTTGTGCATCTTTTCATGTTCATGTTAGCCATCTGCATTTCTTTGGAAAAAATGTCTATTTTGCCCATTGTTGATCAGGTTATTATTATTTTTTTTTGATGTTGGGATGTATGAGCTGTTTACATGATTATTAGATTATATTGGAAATTAATCTCAGTGATCATATCACTTGCTAATATTTTCTTCCAGTCAGTTGGTTGACTTTGTTTTGTTGAAGGTTTCCTTTGCTGTGCAAAATATTTTAATTAGGTCCCATTTGTTTATTTTAGTTTCATTTCTTCTATCATAATTTTGATTATATTAATGCATAATGTTTATGAGGACTCTGAGACCACTAACAGAGTTGACTCATACAGTGATCAACAGTTACATTTTTTTGCATAACTTTTTGTTCCTTTTGGAGTTAATAACAATCATTTTGTTTATTTGGATAATTTTCCGTGTACTTATATAAGTGTTCTCTGAATCCATATAAATAGAGTCCATATTCTTTCAATCTCATCTCCCTCAAGAAGTTTCTACCAAAATCTTGTGATCTATTCCAGTCTAGAGTGGGTGCCCTTTATGCAAGGTTAGTATTTTTCTTTACCATAATCTGAGTTCTAAGGAAGGAAACTAATTCCTGGTTTCAGGATCCTGTGTTTTTTTCTTTTTTGACTTTATCATTTTGATGAAACCCACTGTTGGTTAGCTTCTTGAGAAAAGGTCAGTGGTAAATAACATTTCTGAGATCTTACTGAACCTTTAGTTTTATTTTATTTGATAATTTGGCTGGAAATAGAATCCTATGTGAAAAATACTTTTCATTCAGAATTTTACCAACATTAAAAAATCATCATCTAGTTTTCAATCTGTTGATTTCAAAGTCTGGTGCCATTTTGATTCTTTGCTTTTTTTTTTTTTTTGTTTGTTTGTTTTGTTTTTTGCTTTTTAGGGCCTCATGTGTGGCATATGGAAGTTCCCAGACTCAGGGTCAAATTGGAGCTGCAGCTCCACCCTACGCCATAGCCACAGCAACTTAGGATCCAAGCCCCGTCTGAGACCTACGCTACAGTTTACAGCAGTGCCTGATACTTAACCCATGAGTGAGGCCGGGGTCAAAACTGTATCCCCATATATGCTAGTCGGGCTCTTTACCATCGAGCCACAAAAGGAATTCCCATTTTGATTCTTGATTCTTCATATAAGTTAGGGGTTAGCAAACTATGGTACATGGCCTGGTTTGATAAAGTTTTATTGGAACAAAGCCAGGCATATTCATTTGTATATTGTCTGTATCTGCTTTCACACTGTAACTGCAGATTTGCCGTTTTCATACGGAATGTATGGCCTGCAAAGACTAAGGCACTTATTACCTGGCTCTTTACAGGAAAATTTTGCCAATCCCTGATGTGAGTCCTGTATTTGTCCTCTTTAAAGGCTTGTAGTACTTTGTCCTCAGTGTTCTAATGTATCTTAGTCCATGTTTATTCATTGTGTTAAGCACAGTGTCCTTCATTTCCGGCACATCATCTTGAATTATCCTCCTTGTAATTTCTTCTCTTTCTTTTATAATGTCCTCGGTTCTCTATTATTTGAACAATCCTATCTATTTTCTCCCTTAGTTTTTAAAAACTCTGTCTTTTTACTCTAAGTTCTAAGATGTTTTTATAACTATTTTCTAAAGTTTTTACTAAGAAACCAAAAAGGTAGAACTTTGGGGGGCTCTGCTGTCATATTTTAATTAGAAAATAGTTTTCCATTCTTGTTTCAATATATCTGCCTTACTCTCTGAGGATAGTTAATGATAGTTTTTCTTTTTGACATTTTTCACTTTCCTTTACAGCCTCTGATTTGTATGGTTTTTTTTTGTGTGTTTTTTTGTTTGTTTGTTTGTTTGCTTATTTTGGGCTCTGATTTTCATACTTGTTACCTTCCTCAAATACTAGTGATCCTTGGCTTTTACCCCAAGGGGCTTCTTTACAAAGTGAGCCGATAAGGACTTTTTCTGGAGAAATCCCTTTTTTCAGTATGTCTGTGGCCTTTTCCCTGGGACTGGTCATACTTTTTAGGGAAGGCTCTTATGATACCTGGCCTAGGGGGTTGAAACATAGCATTAAATGGGAGAAAAAGTTTGGGTGGGTGCAGTCCTCAACATTTAATATGTTCATTTTCTCTAACTTCCTGGTTTTAAGAATGTTCTCTCAGTCATCACCTGAGTCTAGTGTTCTAGTCTAAATACTACACTGTCTTACCCCTCATCTTCTGCCTACAAGAGGTGAGGGCAATTGCTCAGTTGCATAAATGGGGAATGGGATCTGGCTCTGTGTTGAACAGGTGGAGCAACTTAGCTTCAGTACTTCTGTTCCCCTGCTGTCATGACTCTTTTGATTTCTTGTTTGTATTGCAGGAGCTAGAAGCCTAGGAACTACTTTCCCAGAATTATTTGCTGGCCAAGTTCTGGATTCAAGTTTGCCAATGAAAGACACATCTACAAGACTGGAAAACCTAAGAAAGGCAGAAACCACATAATTGCCCTCTAGCAGTGGTAGCCCATTTTTGTGGAATTTGGCAAATATGAGATTTTATAGCAGCCTCAGACTACTTTTTTTTTTTTTTTACAAACCACATGCTGTGGTACTCCAGGTATCTGTGATAATCTCTGGTGGTTTTCTGACGTTTTTGCCATTTCTTGCTTTTCTGAAAACTGACTGTGAATCTGAGAAGTAGCCATGGCATTCTCTGCCCTGAACGTCTCTAGTTTTCTTAACAGTTTTGTAAACAGCTTATTCTCTGTGTTGAGTCACTTCCTGATTGGTACAGAGTCTAAGTACACTAAGTACAGAGTGTACAGAGTCTACCCAGGAGTGGAATTGCTGGATCATATAGTAGTTCTATTTTTACTTTCTTGAGACACCTTCATGCTGTTTTCCACGGTGGCTGCACCAGGTTATCTTCCCACCAGCAGTGTACAAGTGTTCCCTTTTTCTCCACAGCCTTCAGCCAGTCCTTCTGTGTTTAGCTTCACCTTTACCCCATGTCAAGGGGTAACTTGGTAAATGGAGCAACTTCTCAGCCTTCCCCACCTGCAGACTTTCTCAGATTTGATACATCAGTTGCCACTTGCTCACATGCTTTTCAGACTTTAAAATTTTGATGCCATTTGTCTCTTCTGGATCTTACTTTGTTTTGGGGAGGGTTTATGCCTTCTATAAGAGAATTATTTTCTATTTGTCATTTTATAATGGATTCAGGGGAGGAAGCAGAGGAATTCAATACTGCATTCAATTCACCACCAGTCTACATCAACTCCCTTCAGCTGCTCTAGTCTGGACACTGGCCTTCTCTCTAGGCTCATCTTGTATCCCTTCCTCCTTTACTCCAGTTACACTGAACTTGATGGTATTTCTTGAACTCACCAAGGTCGTTCTGCTTCAGGATTTTTGCATATGCTGTTACTTTGCCAGTTCCCTATTCCCCCTCCTTTTTGAGTCTAAACTTGCACTTGTTCTTTGCATCTCTCAGAGAGGCCATCCTTGACACACGCAGATATAAACCAGGTTATCCCTCTTTTCTCTCATGGAATACAACTCTTTCCCTTTATTGCACTTATATTTTACAGTCATATTTATTTGTTTATTTAATGTCTACATCTCTTACAAGACTATAAACATTAACAGTTTCCTTGTGGCACCATGGGTTAAGGATCTGGTGTTGTCACTACAGAGGCTTGGGTCACTCCGTGGCTCAGGTTCCATTCTTGGCTCAGGAACTTTCTTCACATGCAGTGGGTGCAGCCAAAAAAAAAAAAGAATATAAACTTTATACTTACTGTGTATAATAGAATCTCCATCAACAATTGAATAGAGAAAAATTATTTTTAAGAAAAATTAGAGAAAGGGAACATTACAAAAGATTAATTTCTTAAAAGACTCAACCCTCAAAATATACATCTTCTCATCCAGTTTAATGCCACAAATTATCATCAAGGAAAAAAAGAAAGAGGACCAAAGCTATATGGCTTAGTATTCCCATAAACCCTTTATTTCTTCCTTTCCTTTTTTTTTAAACTGAAGAAACCCATTTATTTTTTTTTCATCCCCTTAGGCTTGAGCCTGTTGGAAAAAAACTTCTTTAATAGTGTTCAAATGAAAACAAAAAAAAAAGAAAAATGGAAAAGTGATGAGAAAATTAATATAATGAAATAATCAATGCAAATGACATTCCAGTGTCCAGAAAAAAAAATCCTCAATCAACTCGCTTAGAATTACTGAATCTGATGAGCAATTGTGTCTTAATTTCTAATTGTAAGATCAAGGCACATTGTCAGGAGTACTGCCAACATTAAATAGACATATTATGGTGCTCATTTTAAGGTGAAACTTTAAAGAAATTGAAAACCATTAATCAAAACATAACTTATCTCTACTATTAACTGAAAATCTCTAACTCTGGTAAAACTAAAATTTATATTCATCACCAAATAATACTCATCAATGCTTTATTTTTCTAGAGTCTTCAAGAGTAGGAAAAGTTTGGAGAAAATTTCTGATAATAATTTCAAACTATACTCTTTTTTTTTTCCTTTATACAGTCGCACCTGCAGCATTTCCCAGGCTAGGGGTCAAATCGGAGCTGCTGCTGCTGGCCTATGCTACAGCCAGAGCAATACCAGATCAGAGCCTCATCTGCAATCTATGCTGAAAGTTGTGGCAACACTACATCCTCAATCCACTGAGCGAGGCCAGGGATTGAATCTTCATCCTCATGGAGACTATGTGGGGTCCTTAATCCCCTGAGCCATGACAAGAACGCCACAATAAATTTTATTTGTATAATGATTTTTTAACCTCATTAGGTCTTAAAAAATGATGTGACGGGGTTAAGCAATCATTAAGGCTTTTTCCAGCTTTGATTCCATTATGTTTTCAAACTGTGGATCTGCCTAATCACAAGCAGAGCTCAGTAAATTCCTCTCCTCTCTGTGTTTCTGTGTTTGTCTCTGTCACTTTGGTGTTCTCCCAGTGGACACATCGAAGGGCATGCTGATTAAATTAGTCAAATTAACTCTTTGCCTGACTCCATCCTCATTAGACTAATGAGCAGGCTCAGGAGTATGTCTGCGTGTCTCAGTTGTCTGAGGTCAGAAGTACTGTCACCAGGAGCACCAATGAAAAGTTGTAATTGTGACGCTCTTTTGGAGTTTGTAGCTGGCAGCTCATTTTCCATCCTTTCTCAAGAGGGAGCATGTGGCTCCACTGAATAGAAGCTGTAATGTGTCTCATTTTCTCAACTGGATCATTGTAAAAGAAGGTGTAATTTTGTTTCCTCCCCCAGGAAAGAGTTTCTTGGGGAGGCGATGTGAGAGATGCTGAACAAAGAGTCATCAAAGGCGGGAGGAAATCCTATTATAACCATAAGGTGCTAGGAAGTGATAGATCTTAATGATGGAATAGGCACGTGAGTAGCTGCTCTACAGGCTTGTTTTGATTAAGTGTGTGTTTGTATGGAGGGGATGAGAGAGGGAGACTTGGAGATAGATGTGGGGGAAAGATAGATGAGGAAGGGAGCAGTAACAACCAGCTTCAAAGGTCAAGTGCTTCAGATTCTAAAAGGCATGCTTCCCTGTCTACGTTACACACCAGAGAATTTATTTGATGAAGGGACATTGCATATACATATGAAGTATGAATCTGAAATTTTTACACTGGCCACATGATTTTCAGATTTTGGGTAAAGTGATAAAACTTAAAACACTGAAGATTGATAGCAAAGTGGCAAGCACATGGTAGGAGCCAAAATCATGTGTTTGAGTGGTCAGAAGGGGACTGTGAGCAAAAGTGGTGCTTTGGTATTACCACTGGCTGAATCCCAGCACGAGCTGGCAGTGGCCTACATAACAGCTTCCTCTGGATGAGCAAATTGTGTGATTTAAGATACAGCAATACATCCACGAAGCATGATCCTTTTTATCATGGAAACATTTTAATGGTTTTCTGGAAGGGAAAAAAAAATGCTGTCTCTAACCCTATGAGTATTGGATGAGGCAGAACTTTCTCTCCTTGGGGCTCTCAGGAGTAAACTGGAAGACCACATAGGCCTGGAGGTAGAAAACGTGCATATACACAACCAGCAAATGTCTCATGTTCTGGAAATAATGTGAAAACTATAAATCATTCAAAAATGTTAGACAGTTTTTTTTCTTTCTTTTTTTTTTTTTTTGGTTGCACCTGTGGCATATGGAAGTTCCAGGGCCAGGGATTGAATCTGAGCCACAGCTGTGACCTACGCCACAGCTATAGCAAAGCCTAATCCTTAACCTCTGTGCCTGACTGGGAATTGGACCTGCATCTCTGTAGCAACCCAAGCTGCTGCAGTTGGCTCCTTTAAGCAACTGTGCCACAGTGGGAACCCTGAGAGAGTTTTTTTTTCTTTTTGAATTATGGTTTTTGTGGTGGCACAAAAACCTTATTTCATTTTAAATCTTAATACTTCTCCGTCGTATGACATTCTCCTGGACAGCTGAGAACATTGATCAGTAGATCCCAGAGCTGTGTTTATGGCTCTGTGGCAGCTAAGAAAGTTGACTGTTGAGAATCATAGCTGATCTGAGCAGTACCTGGCACACGTCCTGTAACAACAAAATTCAAGTTTCTACACTTCCCTGCTCTGTATTTGCCCAGATCTTGCCAGGATGGTTAGCAATTGTGAAATATCCCAATCCGTCTGTGCTATAGGGATCAGGCATCTATAGGGATGCTTACCATGGGCAAACAAAGGCTTTTGGTAATGGAACACTCTGGTCATCACACTGTTTCTAATTTCACCAGCAGGTTTATGTCCTAGTTCTACTTTCTACCATCTGTCTGTTCTTACTGTTTGTCTCCCCATCCAAAAAATGGGGATAACTAAACTACCTCCATCATAAGGTCATCGTGAGGATTAAGTGAAGTAATCCATGCAGAATGCTTAATATGCTGCCTAGCACAGAGCAAGCACTCAATAAATGTTAGCTGCAGTAGGCCATTGGAGCTAGGGTGGAGTAGTGGCTTGAATCTTAAAATATTACAGTGATTAGTGACACATCTTTTTTTATTGTATGAAACAAAATCCTCCAGAGGAGGCCCTCTAGCTGCTATGGAACCATAGAACTAGAATGGTTCCTTGAAGATTGATTACAACATTGTCACTCTGGCAAAATGAAGAAGATGCTCTTTCCATATTTTTCTCCATTGGCAGGAAGGGATATGCCAGCAAAATGAGGTAAGCCCTATGGCATAGCTGAGTTTGGTGATGTGGCTTTTTTAGTGAACCCTAGCCTACCCAGTGGGCACAGAGGAATGGACTTTTAAAGTGGTTCTGAACTTTCACAGCATCTGGTGAACATTCCAGGCCAAACCATGCTCAAAAGCCCAGAAAAAGCCTCAGGAAAATGTGAGGAAGAACAGTTGGTGATGTGTTTACCTGGGGCCACAGTGAGGTAGCTGCAACCCAAGAACCTAGAAAGATGATCCCCCAGATATTTCTATGGAACAAACACTTAATATATCAAGAGCAAAGATATGTGATTATTTAAAGAGGCAGAACAGGCTAACATTGAAGGTAAGGTATTTATATATCAAAAGGAAAATGTTTTAATCTGAAAGCTGATTGGTTAATAAAAAGGGGACAAAGATGGGCTTTCCATGTTCACTCCTGTCCAGAAGACTGGGTAATCTGAACAAGGAGCCCAAGGGCCTGGTCTGTGCAGTGCATCTATCTCACAGCAGACGTTCAGGTTAGGTACTAAGCTTCTGACTCCATATGCATCAAGACATCTTCTGGTGAGCATTGCCCTACCCACATCAACACAAGGAGAGAGACACTTTCATTGCAAATGAGTAAGTTGGCATTCTGAATTTTTTTTTTTTTTTTTTGCTTTTGCTTTTTAAGGCTGCACTTGTGACATATGGAAGTTCCTGGGCTAGGGGTTGTATCAGAACTGCAGCTGAGGCCTATGCCACAGCCACAGCAACACCCGATCTGAGCCACATCTGTGACCTACATTGCAACTTGTGGCAATGCTGGATCCTTAACCCACTGAGTGAGGCCCGGGGTCAAACCTGCATCCTCACATGCTGTGTTGGGTTCTTAACCTACTGAGCCACAACGGAAACTCCAGCATTCTGGATTCTTAATGTCAGACTTGGTAGCTGGGTTGGCATGAGTCCTGTCCCTGAGACCAGTTACCTCTGGATGTACATTAATTTTCAACCTGTGTATCCATGATCCAGACCCTTGGTGACCATGCTAAGTCTCTCCTCTCTATAGGAAACTGTGGGAGGCTAGTTGGCTTTTCTCAGGAGGTATTGCTCTATCTTTTTCAAACTGCAATATGCATTTGACATAAGGGCAAATCGAGGCCTTTATCAATGGAGTTAGTGTTAATATCGTTGTTGCCATTAATATACTTGGGAAGGATATTTAAAACTCACCTTGGCATTTGAACTTCTTTCCAAAGTCTTCCAGGTACTGACTGAAAGATGCACCTCTACAATAGGACTTTTCTACTTACTGCAAAACAAGAGCAAAAGACAACATCCCTTTACACAATCCATCTAATCTATTTTTTTCTTTCTTTGTTCCTCCCTTTCTTTCTTCCTTTCTTTCTTTCTCTCTCTCTTTTCTTCCTTCCTTCCTTCCTTCCTTCCTTCCTTCCTTCCTTCCTTCCTTCCTTCCTTCCTTCCTTCCTTTCTTTCTTTCTTTCTTTCTTTCTTTCTTTCTTTCTTTCTTTCTTTCTTTCTTTCTTTCTTTCTGCCATACCTGAGGCAAATGGAAGTTCCTGGGCTAAGGGGCAAATTAGAGCTGCAGCTGTGAGCCTACACCACAGCCACAGCACCACCTGATTCGAGCTGCATTCTCATGGACACTACATTGGGTTCTTAACCCTCTGAGCCACATTGGGAACGCCTTAACCTATTATTTTTTTGAGTAGGAATGTGTTCAGATGAAGTTTAGAAAACAATAAAATTAATATCCATGCCATAAATTATTGTGAAATCTGAGCCTTGAGCAGATGCAAGAATGACCTCTGGCACCATTGATCAACAAATACTCTCAGTGCCTTGGGTTTGTAAGTGCTTTAAATCTTTCCTAAAGTTCTTTTCCTTCTTTCATACAATTTGATATTTATAGCCACCTAGCAGGTTAGTAGATAAGTGGATATTATCATTACCATTGTGAAGTTGAAGAAACTAAGAGATGTATAGGTGTATAGGGCTTCACCAGACAGGACATCAAATGGCTGGTGAGTGAAAGAGTAAAGAGCTCAAGCCTCACTTTGAGTCTCTGGGTGGGCCCCCCATTGCACCATGCTGTTTGCTCATGTTCACACTGGCTGTTGAAAATGATCAAGGCTGCAGAACTGATTGCAGAACAATCTCCACAGATAGTAACAATGAAGGGATTGTGCCATAATCTGCTCATTTCATGTCTATAGATAGTCTTAGACTATAAAACCTCCAGCTCTAATCATCATTCAGATGAGTGTTTGGGACTGTTCTCAACTAACAGGTCACCCTGACCTTTTATTATTCATGATTTTCCCACAGATTGTGATGGAATAAACTCTATATAATCAATCCCACATTTCCATATCTTTTCAAGAATTTTAGCCAGGAGCGAAAGTCTGTTTGTTGTCTTGGAAAAGTTTGATTCCTATAGAGGCATCAAATTTGGAATTTCTGGTCTTTTCATTACAGCCTCAGATAAAAAAATATCGCCTTATCCTTTCCAACACAACCCTCAGAATGGCTATTTATTCTTTTATAAACGCTTTTTACTTTGTTGCAGTTTCCTTCTGAGACTTCCTGTTTTTCAGTGATTCCACTCCCCGCCGGCTGAAAATGCTAAAACATTTTTCTTTTTCATCAGATCTGTTCTCTTCAAATTCCTCTGCTGCCTTTCGAAGCCACATTTAAACTTTGTGGGATTCTTTTTTCTTTTTTTTTAAAGATTCCTATCAAACTGAATTTTTAAGCCCATCAAAATAAATAATAGCTGTAACACAACTCCTCAATTTTCAGCAATAAATAAATCTGGCAATGAGAAGGACAAGAAAATTAAAGTAATGAATATATTTTCATACCACGCTGAGAAGAATTGCTACAAGAAATTATTAGATTCTCTTCTGTGAATGTCTTGGTATCGAAACTGGCATTTTGCTATTTCTTCCCCCTCCCCAAACAAAGGAGGGGAGGGGAAAAATCATCTAGCCAAAAATTTGGCTAGATAATTATGTAGCCAAAATTTTTATTAAGGTAAATGTGAACCAGATAGTTATAGATGGAATAAGAAAGGGAGCCAGGGAGGGGAGGGGAGAGAGAGAGAGAGAGGGCGAGAGAGGGCGAGAGAGGGAGATTGGGATAATTGGAGAAAAAGCAGTGCTTAGCACAAACTTGTGTTATACAATCTTCTGACATGATGCTGCCTAGCAGAAGGATCAGGCAGGATCTTTCTTTCTTTCTTTCTTTCTTTCTTTCTTTCTTTCTTTCTTTCTTTCTTTCTTTCTTTCTTTCTTTCTTTCTTTCTTTCTTTCCTTTCACCTTTTTTGGGGGGGCATATGGAGTTTCCCAGGCTAGGGGTCAAATCGGAGCTTTAGCCACTGGTCTATGCCACAGTCTGACCAACATCAGATCTGAGCCACATCTGTGACCTACACACAGCTCATGGCAATGCCAGACCCTTCTTAACCCACTGAGTGAGGCCAGGGATCGAACCTGTGTCTCATGGCTACTGGTCAGATTCGTTTCCGCTGAGCCACAGTGGGAACTTCCAGGCAGGATTTTTCTACATCCATAGAGGCAAGGAGCTCTGACACTCGCCAGCTTCTTCAGAATAACATGTGATGGCTCTGGCTCCTGTAGTTACTGTGATTATACCAAGGAATAGGAATCTGGTGTGGAGGAATAACCACAGAACTGTTCACTGGAGACTTGTAATCAAATAAAAAAAATAGAATCTTAATTTTTCTCTCATTTTGGAAATGCATAACTTATTGAACAAAAGGATCAAGGCACTCCACGGTGCATTTTAAGTATTTCTATAGGCTTTTGCAGAGGATATTGCCTCTGGAGATAAATGCAATGTTTTCCATAAATAGGGCTCAGGTCAAGACCTCTCAATCTTGATTCACTAGTATTTGGAGCTGAGTTACTGGAAGTCTAGGGTGGGTGGGGGATGACTTAGCAAACACCAGTTCATTCTGGACCCACAAGGAATATCAAACCTGATATTCAAATACTCAGGATAGATTGATATTTAAATCATGTTAGTCTCCCATTAGCAGGAACTGAATGAAATAAGCTTTAGGTTTTCCAGAATTACTTTATGGAAAATGACATAAATCAGAAGTTAAGTTTAAGAATAAGTATGATTTTGACCGTGGTATATTACAATTAGCATTAACTCTATTGACTAGTCTATGGCACAGTGCCATTTACCAAAGCAATCTAGACACATCTGCTCTTCTGTAACTGCTTGTCTAGGTGGATGTTTATGAGTTTTCTATGCTAAGTGTCTAGCTTCATATGTCCTTTTCTTTCATGTTGGCAAATGGAAATTAGAAATTTTCTTATAAATACAGACCAGAAAGAGGTCCATAGAATGGCAGCAATATTTTCAAGATTAACAGATGTTAATAAATTGAGGTAGCAAAATTGTTAATTGGATTTGGATGGTACAACTGTGTGTGGCAAGGGATTTTTTTCAAAGGTTTTTTTTAAAAAAAATCTCTCTTTTTATTTGAAAGAGGTAGATTAGAAGACAACCCTGGTGTTGGTATCTGGAATGGCCTGATTTCTTTGGAAGGTCTCCTCTTGCTGATTTATTGTATCCTGTTTTCAAAATTCCTCAGAAGCGGCTGCTCAATTTTCTTAGATATTCTTTTCTGTTGTATAATGAATGACCTGGTTCAAACTACTTGCTTTCAATTGATATTTTCTTTGTAAAGCTGAAAAAAAAGGCAGCAATTATTTATGCATTTGCCTTTTCATTAGTGTCCATTTACCTTCCAAATGTAACTGGTACAAATAAGCATTTCGTATTTGCCAAACTTCACAATGATATGTTAGTAATATCAACCATTACTGCCTTTTCATATGTGTGTATATCTGTACATACATCTTTCTAGAAAAGAAAAGAATATTCTGCATACTGTTGGAAGAATTTTAATTAAAAACGGTTATAACTTTGATTTGCAGATAGAATGCAAGGAAATATATTTTTAGGTTTAGCCTATTGTTGAGATAATTTGAGGCCTAGAAAATTATAAGCCTTCCATTAATATACTTAAAGAAATTCCTCTCTGAATATTTAGTAGGGTGAAGATTCCTGGACAGTGAATGAGTCTTACAGGCCTTTTTATTTGCCGTGGCATCTGGTAAGGGTTCTGTAATCTGTAATCTTCTTGCTTCAAAAAAGTATTTAAGGTAGATTACCACTGAAGACACATGTAGAGTAGAATTGCTAAAGATAAAAGGAAAGAATTAAAATTCGATAGGCAGGAAGAGAATTATACCCCAAACCTGGGCTAATGCTAAATTCTGCAGTTTTTTAGCTCTAAGCTTCCTAAGACAAGCAATAAAACATGATGGATAAATATTTTTCATTATTGAATGCAAGAAAGTAAATCATTTTGACAAGGGCAACAAGCTTTTACTGGTTAAAAAATAATCTGAAATAGGTTCATCATATGGATCTGTATAGGGAGAGTATTGAGCTGCATGGAGTCTGTCTTGAGGAATTTTTTTAAAAAGCAGAAATGCTCTTGGTGTGATTATTTCTTATATTGATATTTGAACAAAAATAAACCTGCTTGCCTACTATTAAAATGTAACTCAGCAGTCACTGTGAACAAAAGTGTCATGTGGAAAGATTGTCATATCCTCGAAATTAGATGGCTGCTTAGAGTTACATAAACAAAGAAGAGCTGGAAAGATTTCAGCATAGTAACAGCAGCAACAAAAATAAACTCAAGCAAAAGCTGCACTAAACAAAAGCCTCACCCTGATAAGCAGCCAAGGGAAGTTACTCAGACCAGGCTGAGCCCTTCCTAAGAAACCTCTGCTTCCTGATGGCTTCCTGGATGGCTTTTCCCCAATTCCTAAGCTTTTGCAGTCATTTTATTGAAGAATGCTGCACAGAGTGACATTTGTTAGGCTCCAATGCACCCTGTTCCAGACACTAGGTGAAGGACCTCTCTCTTACCTGAGTAACTTGACACTTATAATACCTCCTCTGCCACCTCCACCGTCTGCTGGGCCCAAATCTACTTATTAGTCCTCGGGTAGTCTCTGCTTAAATGCCATTTCCTTCACAAACTTATCTTTGACTGCCCAAACTCATGAACCCCACATCAGTGATTCTTATCCCTGGCTACATATTAAAATCATCTGGTATGCCTTTGAAACCTGCCAAGGCCCAATCTCCACTTTCACAAATTAACACTAGAAGGTTCTGCTTTGATTGGTCTGGGTGAGGCATAGGCAGAGATAGTTTTAAAAGTTCTCCAGGTTATATGCAGAAGCAGGGAACACTAAGAAACTGTTCCTTATGATCTCGCAGCTCTCTGAAATTCCCTATCATGACACTTACCACCAATTCAATTGAATTTAATAATAATTTATTGAACCTCTTCTATGTGCACAGGATAATTTGGTGAATAGTTAGTGAGTAAAACAGGCAAGATCTCTATCCTTATGGAGCTTACAGATGAGTAGGGAAACAAATACTGAACAAATTATTTATAAATGTGATGAATAATTAAAGAGGAACAGTAAGAGTTACAATGGTTAGCTGTAATTTAACAAATAATCTAGCAAAGTAGTTTGAATCATATTTTGTAATTCCTTAAGCATACCATGTAGCTAGGCCGTGCCCTCCAACAAGGATTACTTTCCTGCCGAATTGATGTTGAGTTTGCATGGACATTGGCTATTGCTTTGTCTGGTGGAAAATTAATGGACACCACGGAGCAAAGGACTTTAATGTATTTCACAATTTGTGCTTCAGTGATTCCTCATGAGGAGAGCATGCTCTGAGGAGTTTGTTAACCCAGAATGAACAGACCTGTCTTGGACCTGAACCCACCTCACAGCAAGGAGCCAAGGCCCAGCCAACCTTCAGCCTGAAGAAGAATATATGTAGGAGACCAGCCTGGATCAAGCAAACCTACAGAAAACCTGCAGACCTGAGGGCAGGCATGCTTTTTGTTGTAAGGCACCAAGTTTTGGGATGGTTTGTTACAATACAGCATTACGGTGGAAAGAGCTAACTAACATGCCAGTCTGGGGTTCAGACCGCATTGCATTGCCTCCATAAACCGTGTTTACTTGTTTATCACAGTATTTCCTGTTCCTGTCAAAATGTGATATGTAACAGGTGCTCATAAAATATGTGTTGAAGGAATAAAAATACGGTTCCTGGCCTCAGTGATCTCCTAGGCTAGTGTGCGAGACAGTTCTGTGAACAAGCAGTTGCAATGTGCAATAAATGCAGTAATAGAAGAGCTATGATAGCATGGAGGTAGAAAGCCTTCAAGTGTGGTGTTACCTGCACCAATCAAAAGTGTCAAAAATCAAGCACTCAGCTTTGAACATAATAAGAACCACTTATTTTATCATCAAAACCTTTTGTTAAGCTTCCTGGTGCCAGCTGGGCTCCTTTCAAAGTCACATAAGTAGACTTAGAATTTCTGCCATGACTCAATAAATTGTATGTGTTTAAAGATTTCCAATATATATGGAATAAAATTTTATATGTATATAAAATCTACACTGCAGGTGAGGAAAAGCACAGTGGACTTACAGGGGTGTCTAGTGAATGGAATCTTAGAGCTGTAGACTAAGTGTTTGGGTACTTGGAAAAAGAAAGTTGTTACCTTGTAAATCAAAATGATAACTTATGAACAACTGGACAGAGGGATGAGGAGTAGGAACTAGGGGTGGGTGGGAGGGAAAGCTCAGAGTATAGGATGTGCCTCCTCCTTATTTCTTCACATTAAAAATAGTGGTCCTCCCTGAAAAACTAGCAACCAGGCCATGTATTCTCTCTTCTGAGAGCTCTACTTGACCTCACCCTCTTTGAAAGTGGCCTTTTGAGAGCTCACTGACTCTTGGTCAAGTTTAAAAACGTGTTATCCTTTTTGCCTGGGTATTGCACAGAGAGAGAGAGAGAGAGAGAGAGAGAGAGAGAGAGAGAGAGAGAGAGAGAGAGAGAGAGAGAGAGAGGGAGGTGTTTAAGAAAGTTTATTCATAGGGAAGTCATAGCCAGATGTTCCTAAGTGTAGAACCTCTCAGTATTTGCTGGGACAACTGGCTTCTTATTGGCGCCTCCTCTGCAGCCTTCAGTGCCTCTTTGTCTTCTTCACTAAGCCAGTTACTCTCCTCTGTTCTCTTTCTAGCTTTCTAAAAAAATGTATTGCAATCTCTAATTTGCTAAGGTCTCCTCTCTTTTCCCTTGAGGATTAATGCTTGTTTACTGATATTTTAGCCAGGTTTGGGGAAGCAGAGAACTAAAATGTTTCTTGTCCATCTACCATTTTTTCCAAACCAGAAATCTGTAACATTATTCACTATAACTAAAACTCAGAAACAACCTACATTCCCCAACCAAGGGAGTTGTTGAGTGTATCAGGTGTATGTGCATGCCAAGTAAGATGTAGGCACTCAAAATTATGGTTTCGAAGATTATTTAATGACAAGGAGAAATGCTCAGAATAGAAAATGATTGCAAAAGTCAGAAGGTAGAATTATCTTTACAGGATGACCTCAATTCTTTCACTCACATATCAAAATAATAATAGTTATTAGTGTATTTGGAGGGTGGGGATGTAGCAAATTTGTTTTATTTTATTTCAAGACATTCAGCTTTTTAAATATCAACTTTATAATCAGAAAAATAATTTAAAAAAACCAATGCCAAATATTTTTTTTAAATTTTTTTTTCATTTTTAAGGGCTGCACCCACAGCATAATGAAATTTCCAGGCTAGTGGGATTAATCAGAGCTGTAGCCACCAGCCTACACCCCAGAATAGCAATGCCAGATCTGAGCCTCATCTGTGACCTACACTACAGCTTGCGGCAATGCCAGATCCTTAACCCACTGAATGATGCCAGGGATCCTGCGTCCTCATGAATACCAGTCAGATTCATTTCTGCTGAACCATGATGGCAACTTCCAATATTTTCTTCACATCTAATTTTTTTTAGCACATCTCTCCAGTCTTGACTATAGATACTTTTGTCTGTTGGTGAATAAAGCAGTTATACTTGATTATTTTACCAGATTGATTGATTACATATTTTTTCAAGTTCTCAAATTCCCAAAATGTAGATGCTGAAAAGTCCTCAAGGAGTTTCCTTGTAGTGCGGTGGGTTAAGGATCTGGTGTTGTCACTGCAGTGGCTCAGGTTGCTGCTGTGGTGTCTCAGTCTCTGGCTCAGAACTTCCAGGTTTGTCTGCAGGTGCAGACAAAAAAAAAAAAGTCTTCAAGATATTATTTCTTTTGGGACATTTTGCTGCTTCACACCACTTTCCATTTAAATGAAGGAAGGTGGTGGGGTTATGGAGAGGAAAGTCTTCAAAATTAAGCATTGCTAACATAAATATGCTTCTTCAGTTGTCTGCCCTTTTGCATTCAGCTTTGCACAACTGGGTATGAAAAACATTCCCATTTCATCTATATTAAATGTTGTAAATTACATTCTCAAAAGTCCCTTAGGTGCACCTAACAGTCCACTAATAATTTCAAACAGCATGACTAAAGCAGGAAGTTGCATCCCTAAATAAAAGAGGAGGTTCTGCTCAAAGCCTCACCACAGGACATTTCATTTAGTCTGAATTTGTGTGCAGTGATTTGTTCATTTCTAGGTTTTCAGATTGCAAGCAAGTCTTCTAGATTATAGAGGTGAGCATACTAACATTTTCATCTAGGTTGTTATATTTCTTAGCTCAAGTGAATGGGTATGTACATCTGTAGTCAATTACCATAAATGTCATGATGGTTTTTTTCCCGCCCCTCCTTTTTTTTCTAAGTCTCTTGCCCTTGAATAAAAATCCAAGTTCCTCTCCATGTTCTTAAACGATCTCTTTTGCAGTCTGTGAAGGTAACAGTAAAGAAATGAACAGGGTTAGTGAGAGTCTTGGAGAGTAAGAGATGGGGAAATGTGGAGAAGAACGTGGAGGGCTTGTGGTGGGGCAGAGCTCGGCTGTTGCACAGAGTGGAAAGAAAGCCGCTGTGGCTGAAGCCCAGGGAGCAAGATGGAGAATTGTACATAATGGGAGATGCAGTGTCTTTACAACAGTACAGTAGCCCCCATTTCTGTGGGAATGTGTTCCAATTCCCCTGCTGGATGCCTGAGACTGTGGGTAATATAGAACCCTATATAGACTGTTTTTTCCTATACTAATGGGCAGGAGGCACGTACAGTGAGGACACTCTTGGCAGAGGGATGATTCAGGTGGAATTGAACAGGATTGGCCAGAGATTTCAAGATGCTGCCCAGAGGGAGTGCAATTTAAAATTACAAAGCATTTATTTCCAGAATTTTCCATTTAATATTTTCAGACAACTGTTGACCATGAGTAAGTGAAACCACAGAAAGCAAAGCTTTGGTTAATGGGGGGCTGTACCTCACTGTTTTTGACTAACCCAGATCTCTAACTTGACCCTATTTGCCTCCTCCCTACAGTGTTGATCCAGTGCTCTGTGTTCCCAACAGCCAATTCAGGCGCCCTCCTGTGCAGCTTTGTCCCAGCAAGAGCGCATTTATGGACATAACAAAAGCATATGTGAGCTGGCTTGAAGAGATGCTTGCTGACCAAATCTGGGGCAATTTTTAGCATTACCATAAATAAGCACAATAACTCACTGAATAAAATAGGAATCCATGAGTCTATACTGATAATAATTACTAAAAAAAAAAAATGGGGAAAGGGGAGCATTCTTCCTCAAAAAAAAAAAAAAAATTCAGACAGATAAATAGGGATGGAGTAGTGAGGTTGGAAATTCACCATTTTTCAATTACCAGAATAAAGATTGATTTGACCAAGAATCATTAATGGTTGCTAAATCTAGATAAGAGAGTGTGAGGAAGAGCAGGGTTTTTATGTATTCTTAATATGACTACTTCCAGATCGCTAATTAGTTGTAATGATAAATTCGAAATATTGGCATGACTTAAATGCAATCTAAATGTAATATGTGATCTTAGAGTGGATCTTGTATTGGCAGTAAAAATATTATAAAGAACTTTATTAAAACAATTGACAATATTGGAACATGGACTGCTTAGCTAAAAAGTATCTTATCAATGTTAAATTTCCTGAAGTTGATAACTGTAACGTGGATACATAAAATAATAGTTTTATTCTTGGGAAATACATATAGAAATGTTAAGGGATAAGAGGCATGATAAATGCCACCTATTCAAAAGAAGTTCAGGAGGAAAATATTAGACATAATACATACATACAGAGAAAGGAAAATATACAACAAATATTGCAAGTGTTTAAATTTGTTTATCTGTGTAAAAGGTATTATGCTTTATATTATTTTTGCAACTTTTTATGAGTTTGAAATTGTTTCCGAATACAAAGTTAAATATATGATAGAGCAAATACATAAAACAAAATAAGGTCAGAGAGTGTACAAACTGAGTACAAATAATGGGAGGAATTTTGACCAGAGGAAATGAGAGGGCATGGAGGTCCTTAAGTCAGGATACAAAACAAACAAAAGCAAAAATCAAACAAAATTGTGCCAGAGCAGAGATACGGAGGAGGGAAATAAAGGCACAGGAAGAAAAGAGTCTTGTTTAGCTAAAGTGTATAAAATTATAGAGGTAAATCAATGATAGTAATTTGAATATATGTTGAGAGTCTATCTTGAATGTCCAAGTATAGATTATCAACCCAAATTAAATAACTGTATTATAAGCAGTACATCCTATCTTCCTATATGATAAATTACAATAAGGAGCATGAAGAAAAAAATTTTAAAGGTATGATTTCAGAGAAGGTAAGATTATTTCTAGCTCTTTCTAAATCTACATCATCAAAAATTTCTGTGATGCTACTCATATATTTAGTTATAAGACTAAATTCTAAATACATTGCTCAGAAAATTTTTAGAAAAGTAGAAACAGGTGATTACAGTAGACTTTGAACCCAATTAAAATTCCCTCAGAATTTTCATTTTCCTTAACTATTTGTTAAATGGATGAAAAATTATTTGAAAGAAGATTTGCATTTTCTAATCATTCGCAGAGCTTTTCCTCAAGTTACTTCAGTCTGCACAATCAACCCTTTCAAATGAATAGTGGATTCTCCTGTCAAGGCTCCTATCTTTGAGCTGAGAGCTACTTTGAATCAAGCAAAACACCCTGGGTCAGCTGCACCTGCTGCTCTTCTGCATTCTGGGCAAAGAACACATTCTGCCTGGTCCTTTTGGGAGTTATCAATGGACCCAAGGAGAGTGTTTCAAAAGATAAAAGGCAGCTGTGAGGTCAAGGGGGCCACAGCTGGCACTGAGGCCAGGAGGCTTAGCCATCAGGAGGAGGTAATTGGTAGCTTTGTGTTTCCGCAGAGTGAAGTGGGTAAAAGCTGGATTAGAGAAGGTCAAAGAGAGAATTGAAGGAAAGAAATTTACAGGAACAGGTGTGAAATTTTGGCTAAGAGGAATTATTTAACCAAAAGAACAAGGTTAAAAGGAGAAGTAATCAAAGCCCGGGGAGTCAACAGGGGGATATTGTAATCTCTTGGGACATGGCTCAGTGCCTGGGCACCATGAGTGTGAGGGAAATGGCAATACAATCCAGAGGACAGGGTTGAAAATAAATGTTACAAGGGAAGCTACTGATTATGAAGCAGTTGGGAAAATCAGACCTGGAAAACTAGTGTAATAAGAAAGGCACTTAAATCCATATGTCAGTGGTTAATGGATTAGAAGCTGCGAAAAGTGTAAGTGGGATAAGGATAAAAGAGGAAAGGGTCTTACTAAAGACAAAAGAACAGAAAGAGGCTTCTGGAAAGAAATATTTTATGTTAAAAACAGTGGCTAAACCAACAAAAGAAGCTCAGCACAATGTTCTTTAATATAGGTGCCTATAAGATTTGTTATTAAGGAAGTTTTAATCATAAGATGTTTCCTTCATAAAAACTCTACATTTAGTACACATATAAAATATAAGGCATAGGAGTTCCCACTGTGGCTCAGCTAGTTAAGAACTCAACATAGTGTCCTTGAGGATGCAGATTGGATCCCTGGCTTTGCTCAGTGTAGGATCCGGTGTTGCTGCAACCTCTGGTGTAGGTGGCAGATGTGGCTCCGATTCAACTCCTGGCCTGAGAACTTCCATAGGCTGCAGGTGCATCCCTAAAAAGAAAAAAAAAAAAGCAAAGCATAGTAATAAAAATGAATACTCACAAACCTACCCCTCTGTCTGAGAACTAGGACATGACCAATGACCAATACCTGAACTCCTCCCCTGATTTCCTGCATAAATGTAATGTGAGGTTAGGCATGTAGGGCTCATCCTTTCCTTTGTAAAAATACTTTTTCCGCATATGTATACATCCCCAAACATTATATTGATTGGTTTTCTTTTTGACCTTTACAAATATGGTTACACCATACCACTGCATATAATTTACATGCTTTTATCACTAATGTTTATGCTTTGTGCTAGTCAAGGTTTTCTATAGGGGCAGATCCCAGTGGGAAGTAGATGTATACTTTTTTATTTTAAGAAATTGACTCATGACAGCAGGGAGTGGCAAGTCTGAAACCTGTAGACCAGGCTGATAGGTTGGAAATAGGAACTCAGACAGGGTTTCTATGTTGCAATCTTGAGGCAAAATTCTTTCTTCAAGAAATCTAATCTTTGCTCTTAAGTCCTTCAACTGATTGGATGGAACCCACCCATATTATGGAGGATAATCTTCTTTACTTAGCATCTACCATAATTCATTTTAATCACATCTAAAATTTACCACCAGTAGCATCATCTAGGCTAGTGTTTGACCAAACAACTGGGCACCATAGCTTAGCCAAGTTGATGTCTAAAATGAACCATCACATGTTTCTCAGCTTCACCCTTGCTTTTGTGTTTAGCTTTAGTTCATTTCAACTCACTTGCCATTCCATTATTTCCATATTCTCTTGTCAGTTGACACTTAGGTGCTTCCATTTCTTTGTTTCTGTAAACAAATCTGCAATAAACATTCATGAGCATGTCCCCTAGTGCATACATGCAAGAGTTCTTAAAGAGTGTAGTAATGGAATTACTGGGTTGTAGACTACATTAATTCAACTTTAAAAGCTAGTGCTAAACTGTTTGCTAAGGTGATTGCATTAACTTACATTCTTTCAAAACACTTAAATAGCTGGGGTTGTGGTTTTCAATATTCAAGTTCCCAAAACAGGTGTAGACACAAGAAGAGTCAAGTTCATTTGAGGATTTGATCTTTATCCACTCTCTTTCCCCTTATACCTTCATATCCATCCCTCAATAATTTAGATGCTGGAATGAGAAGTGAGGCAAGTTTTAGGAGGAGGTTTTATTTTATTTTTTATTTTTATTTTTAGCCACGCCAGTATCATGTGGAAGTTCCCAGGCCAGGGATCAAACCTGCGCCACAGCAATGACAGATCCTTAATCCACTGAGCCACCAAGGAACTCTAAGAGGAGCTTTTAATAAAGGCATTGTAAGCCACTCTTTCACACATTGAGCATCTGCTATGTACCCAGCACTGTGATAGGCATTGGGCAGGGTGTACAAAGGTGGATGAGACCCCATCCATGCCTTCGTAACTGAGAGTCTAGAAGGGATATAGGTATATCAATAGGCAATTATAACAATGCTGAGATTAATTATATATGTCAACATACAGTAGGGGTGTTCTATTTATAGTCTTGAGGATTGGAGGAGGTATCATTTAACCACTTATGCTAACTATAATATATATGTGCTGGTACACATGGATAGATATATAAGTGGGTAGATATGGGCATTATAGCTATTAAATATTTGAGTTGCTATACAATGTCCATTGGAGGTTGTACTAAGCCTACCTCCCTGGGGGAGTATAAGACTTCTCACATATACAAAGGAATTCAGTGAAGCATTATTTCAGTTCTCCATACCAAGAAATCACTACCCTCAAGGTGGGAGACACTAGTATTAGGGACCCCAAATTCTCCTGATCATGCCAAAACCGTCTCTAAACGCGTCTCCTTATCTTTTTGAGCAAGTTAGCAAGGAAGCTATAGAAGTGAGTTTTTTCTTGTTCATGACATGAGCTTAACTTAAACCAAGAATTTAGGAAGAGGGCAGAGAGATTTTTCATTCCCTCCCGGTGATGGCACAAGGGCTACTGCTTTCATCTGCTTGAGTTGTAGGATGTCATTCACATAAGGTTGCCAAAGGACATGGTTATTTTCTAAATGATACTCTTCTTAGAATAATAAACCTTTATTTCTAGGGTAGTGGCTCTTAGCCTGTTGTTTCTTTGCTGCATATTTGTTAACAAGTGTATTTATTAAGAATGCAAGCTCTTTTCTTTGCATAATTCATTTTCTGTAGCTACTCCTTCTAATCAGGTCTTTGCATTCTGTAATAAGTGTCTTTATAGGAATGCACGACTATAAAAATAGGCTGAAATTCAATACACAGAAACAGTGAGCTTCAGACCAGCTAGCAGGAAGATTTATTTTAGCAATATACCTCTATGGAGGCTGCTGCCTGGTACTTTTTATCCAGCTTACAACATTTTATCTCCTTATGTTGGCCAGTTAGTCCTAAGAGTAGGATTCATCTTTAGGAAATCTTAAGTGTCAATAAACTACATTGGTCTTGCAGAAGTTTCCAGCCCTATGCATTCTGAGGAATATGGCACACCATCCCAATAATAACAGTTCCTTCAGACTCTACACTTTACCTGCCTTTCTGTCAGTTTGTCTGTCTCCTCCCTCCTAGTAACACTCATAGTACTTGCTGTGGGTGGGGCACAGAGCTGGAAGCAGGGCCATTAAAATGTACTAATCTTTGGAATCCTCCATAGTTCCCCATCCCCCTTCTAGAATGCTAATGTAAGTGGGGGCCTTCCTGGATAGATCCCTCTGCCATATTCTCTACTTTAGCTTCCTCTCTCAAGTACCTAGAAAATAGTATTTGATGCATGGTTCCTGAGTTGTTTTACAGAGGCTAACACCTCCACCAAATGACCAAATGGAAGAAATTAACTACTGATGACCATGAACACATAGCCCCCAGACCTACTGGCACCTAAGGATTGATAATATTAACGCCCAGTGCCACCACCCCATTACTTCACCATCAACCAATCAGAGAATTGTGCATGAGCTGATCATATACCCTGGGATACCCCTCCCTCACCTGGTCTTTCAAAATGCTTTGCTAAAACCCATTTGGGAGTTTGGGCTTTTTGAGCACTAGTTGTCCTGGGCTCCTTGTGTGCATCTTATAATAAATGCTGCACTTTCCTTCACCACAACCCAATGTCAGTAGATTGACTTTACTGTGCGCTTGTGAGCGGACCCAAGTTTGATTCAGTAACACTAGGAGTTCCCTGGTGGTATAGCAGCTGAGGACCTGGCATTGTCATGCTGTGGCTTGGGTCACTGCTGTGGTGTCAGTTCAGTCCCTGGCCCAGGAACTTCCACATACTGTGAGCATGGCTTAAACAAACCAACATAAAAATGCTAATAATCAGTTGTATGATGCCTCTTCACAAAATTCCCTTGTCCTGCAGGGGCATAGAGAATTTTTGGAGAAACACAGCTCTTCCAGAGAAGAGATCTCCAGATATGAGTTTTTCTCTCTTCCCCAAAGCCTTGTTTTCTTCACAGCTGAACATCATCCTGTTTAGCTCATGAGGGGACAAGCCATGCCTGTGAGCAGCACACTCCACTGGTGGACGAGTCACACTCGGGAGCACTGAGATTCCAGTTAGCAGCTTTGGAATTGCCAGCTTTAGATGTGAATGTTCAGCCAAGGATCACTATATATTTGAGGAATGTATCCAACGTTAAAGAGAAAAACAAACAAACAAATTAAAAAAAAAAAGGAAGGACCCATAAAACACAGAGACAATGCAGAAGAAAACAAAATCTATATTTAATATCTTCAGAGCAATAAAAGATACTACATCTATAAAACAAACACAAGAGGCTGTAAAAAAAACCAAGGGATTAGAAAGAGCCCTTAAAATTAGAAATATGGTAGGAGAATACACAATTCAATAAAAGGACTAGAGGATGAAGTTGAGGAACTGTCAGAAAATAGGACCAAAGGAGACAGAGCATGGAAGAAAGAAAGGAAAATTAGAAAATCAATCTAGAAAGTCTAACCTCAAACTAATAAGAGAGACAAAAACAAAGATGAGGAAATTATAAGAGAAACGATAAAAGATTTTCCAGACATGCAAGAAATTAAAAAAATCTTTTAAATGTTTTGAAAAGGGAGGCTCTTCCCTGCTTCCCTTTTTGGGAGGCAGCTGGAAGATGAGCTCAAGCAAAGTAGGGAGTGAACGAAGAAAGAGGGAGATCAAGAAAAATGAATGTGGATCTACTATGAGAAGGAAGAAAGGGAAGCCCCTAGATATGCTCGGAGGAGGAAATGACCACTTGATCTAGCTCAACATCAAGTTAAACATTGGAAAAATATTAGGGGGAGTTACAGAGAAAAGAAGAAACAAAGATTAATTTTAGGAAACACACCCTGTAAGAAAGGCAATGTAGCACACTTCTTGGCTCAATACAGTATTTACTTGTAATAATAGAAAATGAGGATTGTGAGAGACCAATATCAGGAGGAAAGAAGGGACAGGAAGTAAGGGTGAGGGAGATGGTCATGAGGCAGGAGGGTTGAAGTCTCGTCACCATAATAAGATCAATACATTATATCTAAAATTAAGGAATCAAGAGTTCCCTTTGAGACTCAGTGGTAACAAACCTGACTAGTATCCATGAGAACACAGGTTTGAACCCTGGCCTTGTTTAGAGGGTTAAGGATCCAGCATTACCATGAGCTGTGATGTAGGTCACAGGTGCCGCTCAGATCTGGTGTTACTGTGGCTGTGATGTTGGGGTGGTGGCTGCGATGTTGGGGTGGTGGCTGCAGCTCTGATTTGACCCCTTGCCTGGGAACTTCCATGTGCCGCAGGTATGGGCCTAAAAAGACAAAAAAATATAAAAAGAAATTTTAAAAATAAAATTGATGAATCAAGAGGTAGCTGGATAAGTGTATTATTTTAAAGTGTGGAGTTACACATTAGAAAAAACCTATACTAGAATGGGCTCTGAGATGGGAAGTACTGGGACAGGGACTGCTGTGTTTACTGTAAATCTTGTATCCTACACCTGTTTAAATTGTGTGCATGTATTCCATTGATAGAAATGAATATTAACTTTAAATATACTGATAGAGGTTCTTTTATATAAATTGCTATGCATAGCTCTAAATTTTTTCCTTAGGATTTATCACTGAGAAATGAAATTACTAAATCAAAGAATTTGATCATTTGAGGTTATATATACATACACAATATATGTATATATTAACTTTATGTATCTGTTTTCTCCCTGGTTTATTGGCAATTCAGAGAATGCTTGTTTCCTCACATCCCCCTCAATGTGAGGTAACCCATTAAAATTTTTTTGCCTGTTTGATGAGTGAAACAACTTTACAATTTGTTTGAAAACTTTATTTTATTTTAACGTTTGGTAGTGCTTTAGACAAAAAAAAGTAATACATCTATGGTAAATCATTCAAGCCTTACCTAAGAAAAGGTTAAACCAAGAAAGCAATTTTTCAATCCCTTTCTAGTCTCCACTCCCCTCCCCAGGAGTGACCAAGTTTAACAGGTTTCAGTTTGTATATAAAATATATATACAAATACTTATTTTTATATAAATGGAATCATACAACCCTGTTTTACAAATTGCTTTCTATATCTTGGAAACTTCCTCAAGTCGTTTTTATTTTATTTTATTTTTTAAGGCTGCTCCTGGGACATATGGAGGTCCCTGGTCCAGGTGTTGAATCCCAGCTGCAGATAAGGCCTATGCCACAGCCACAGCAACACCAGATCCGAGCTGCATCAGTGACCTATGATGCATCTTGCAGTAGTACCCAATCCTTAACCCACTGAACAAGGGTGGGGATCCACCCACATCCCCACTGGGACACTATGTCAGGTCTCCTTAACCCACTGAGCCACAACAGGAACTCCCCCAAGTCAAGTTTTTAAATAATACTTGCTCTCATGCACTTTGAACGATGCGTTGTGGTGGATCCACGGAGGTGAGGTGGGTCTCCATCTCAGATTTGGTCATGATGAAATAACACCTGACACTGATGAAACGATGCCTGATCAAGAGCCTGTAAAAATGTTTATTACTCACATAATGAGAACAAAGCAGACTGCCCTGGTGATCTGGAAAGGCTTGAGAAGGGAGATTCTAGGGTGGTTAGGGAGCTGTGGTTGGGGAAGTGTGGGGTGAGGTTTTCCCCGACTGTGGTTTGTGTGGTTTGAACTTGCTGCTGGTGCCGACAGTGGGCGCACCGGCTTTGCTGTCAGTAAGCAGACAGCAAAAGTGAGTCCCGCTCTTAATACATAGCATTTGCTGGTCCTCGAATGCTTAGTTTCCACGGGTCCTTTTAACTCTTGGAAAATAATCCTTATGACTTCCAAAGAATAGATGGAGCTAAGAGACAGACTAAGGCAGTGACTTTTGCTTTGTTGGTTTAGTAACCTCCCAGGCTAATGACTGCGCCCCTGATGGCCAATGAGTGGAGGCGACAAGTCATGGTGGCGCGCAGCGCATGCGGCACTCTCGCACACGTCCATCTGCCGGCGCTCCTCTGACCCAGTCTCATTTTCCTGCTGTGTGAAAACCAGCCCACCTGGTCCTTGAAAGTCCGCATGGCCAGCCTGGTGATGACCAATTTTTTCCTGTGGCCTGATGTTGCTTCAGGAGTTTTCCCTTTGCCTCTGAAAGGCTTTCTCTGTCTCTGTGATGGAAGTGAGTTATATTCATTTTGGTCACAGGAAGAGGTCTCATCTTTGCTCTGCCCCCCCACTCCCCTAGCTCTGTAGGTAAAGAGATTAAAAGTGAAAGGAGGCCTGATCTTTTTCCAATCTCAGAACCACAGGATTGACTGTTGTCTACCCAGCAAGTGTGAAGGGCTAAGTGAGAGTAACCGGAAGCCTGCCCACTGAGGTCTAAGCACTGAATGTGGGGTAAAAGCTTGAAAACAGCCTGTTGATAGTGCATAATAGCCCGAACAATTATTCTCTCCCTTGCAGAGATTCTAATTAATGTAGGAATGCAAAAGAAAAGGCTGAGTTGAGCACAGAAGGTCGAAGGCATGAAGAGCTTGGCTTTCCCAGCAGCACTTAGAGCCCTAGGAAGTGTTTAGGCCCAATTTGACATTTCAGATTGAGCAGATTCAAGTCCAGGTTTTTTTTTTTTTTTTCCCCTCCCACCTGGCATAATCCTAGCCTGTGGAAGCCACAGTTAATAACTATTTCCCTGAGCCTAGAGAGAGTTCCACAATAGAATCTCTGATCCTGGCAGACTCTGTGTGTGTGGAGGCCAGCGTTTTCAAAGCTGCAGACCAAGGTTTGGCCTGCTCTGGGTGTAAAAGTCTTCAGCATGAGTGCTGTTGTTCCCCCTGCCCCTTTCCGACCCTCTCAGCATTACTAACCTCTCAATGCCACTTCTGCTCTTGGCACTTGAGAGTGACTTTGCCCTCGGGGGAAGTGGTGGGCGTGTGGAGGGAAAGGGGAGCAGGTTTTAATGGCTGTGCTTATTAGGATAGATCAGCCAGCTTTCTCTCTGATGCCTGAACTCAGAAGATTTTCTCAAACCAAACTGTCCAGCTAAGGGATTAAAAAACCTATATGTAATAGATGCCTAGAAAACCCTTAGGCAAAGTGCCTAAGATGGATACAGAAATTTTTATTGCTTTTTTTCTGAGAAAGAAGGGGGTGGATAAGGGAAATGTTGCCTGGACATATATAGCTCTTCTTCTGAGAAGGAGGTAGTGGTCAATGGTCATTATTCATGGGTCTTGTGCAGGGGTATTAATCACCCACCCCAATGCCCTTTATCAGAGTCTCTTTCTCTCCATTTGCCCACTTGTTCTAAGCACTGCCTCTCTAAGGTGGGTTTACCATCCAGACCATCAGATTCCAGGTACGCACTGTGGTTCCACTCCAGGGTCAGTATCTCCTCCCTCAGTCCACTGTGTCACTTACCTTCATCAAATATTATCTGTTTTCCATCCTTCAGGTTCAGGCCCTGATTGCTGATTTAAATCCATGCCTACTGTACAGCACAGGGAACTATGTCCAATCCCTTGGGGTAGAACATGATGGAAGATGGTATAAGAAAAAGAATATATACATACACACACACATCTATATAAACATCTATTTATATACACACAAACATATATATATATGACGGGGTCACTATGTTGTACAGCAGAAAATGACACAACACTGTAAATCTATACGCTAATTAAAAAAAAATCTCTGCAAAAGATTTCTTGGGCCATTTCAGGGACAACCCTGGCTGTATAATGCGTTATTTCCATTTAAACAAGTTTCTCCTAGGAACCCAAAAGCTTAAATCCAAAGAAGAACTTTTTTTGTTTTTTGTTTTTTGGTCTTTTTAGGGTCGCATCTGTGGCATATGGAGTTTCCTGGGCTAGGTGTCGAATCAGAGCTACAGCTGCTGGCCTACACCACAGCTCACGGCAATGCCGGATCCTTAACCCACTGAGCGAGGCCAGGGATCAAACCCGCAACCTCATGGTTCCTAGTCGGATTCATTAACCACTGAGCCATGACGGGAACTCTTTTTTTTCAAAGAAGAACTTCTAATGGTGAGGTTTTTAGGCATAAAGCCAGACCAGCAGGGATGGCCTATTTGAGTGGGGAAGGAGACAAAGCCTGAGCCTTTGGAATTCCATGTCTCAGGTAGAAACAAAGTTTCAGGCCTTCACTCATAGCACTTAGCTACCATTACTGAGATGTGTGCTGGTACATGTTGAAAACTGTTTTCTGGCTTGGGTGTTGGAACACCTGAGTTCCAGTTCCAGGCTACTGCTGTGATATTAGGAGAGTCTGGGTCTGAGTTTCTCATCTGTGAAATGAATGTGAGGGATTAGGTCATCGGCAAAGTTCCTTTCAGCTATGACTCCACGACTTTCCAATATGGGGTTTTGTAGGACTTGATTTAAACATGGTAGGTGGGAGATTATCAAATGGTACTGAGAGGAGGATGAGTGCACATGAAATGCCAGGGTAAACCTGATCACTTTGTCGTCTCTGTGAAAGGCAACTCTGGAGGCATTCCTTCCCTAAGCGGCTCTCATTTGTGTAATTTCCATGGCTGAAGTATCTACACTGCCTGCTAACACTTTCAATTAAGTTAAATGACTTCATGTTCTGTTAAGTTGGGGCTGGCTAGGAATTTCATGACTTTCCCCCTGACTTCATTACAATAATGCTTAGCACTAGGTTCACATGGGTGATGTCTACTCGACAGTATTTTCATAATTGTACAGCTATCATCAAATTATGTTGATTCATGGCTGGATGAGAAATGACAGTGAATAGCATAATTGTGAAACTTCATAAGGCACTGACGTTTGTGCTGAAAGCACAGAAAAATTCAGCAAGTATTATAGCTGTTACAGTGGGAGTGCAATTGTGAAGACTTCATGGGCAAGTTCACGGAATCAGATGTAATTAAGCATGAATTAAACATGATGAGCTACAGGGCTAATTTGAGAAGTGCCGAAACTACATTATGGAAATCCTCTTCAGAAAATATGACCAGCTCCTTTTTAAACATATGTCAGATGCCTAACATATGGTCTCCGAAGGCCTGCAGCGTACCTTGGGTGATCCAGGGCAGTCAGCATATGCTTGGCGCCGTGGAAGGTCTAGTTCATCAAGCCAAGAAGCCAGGGAACATGATGGGAAATCAACCCAGGCTTGTCAGAATCTCTCTTCTCCTTCAGAACA
This sequence comes from Phacochoerus africanus, assembly GCF_016906955.1. NCBI lineage: Eukaryota > Metazoa > Chordata > Mammalia > Artiodactyla > Suidae > Phacochoerus > Phacochoerus africanus. The sequence goes on along the minus strand of NC_062556.1, from coordinate 32,273,497 downwards.
AGTACTATAAATTTCAGGAAAAGTTGGAGCCTTTTGTAGTGTATAGTGCTGTGTGCTGACATCTCAACAACTCATGAGTGTAGGTGAATGCCTGCTTACAGTCAGTTTACATGGATAATAACAAAGTAAAGAGTCAATTTCTTAAGCCACCCTCACTAATGCAGTCTATTGACAGAGCTATACCTTGCACAGGTTAGGGGACAGAGATAACCTGAAAGACAACATCCTTCTGTCTAGCTCTTATCCCATGAACTCTCTTGCATGCCCTCCTCCAGTCTCCTTTGTAACCTTCCCTCAACCTCAAAGAGAAAAAGTAAGATGCCAGGAGTCAGAAGGGCAGAATTGCATGTTCCAACCTTCTCTTGACAGGGGAGTGGGGGATGGGGTGGAGGTGTGACACCATGCTTTCAGTGTCGCCTTCCTTATATGTAAAACTGGGATAATTATATTACATTTCCTACCTCACCAGGGCTCCTAAGTGAATGTGATGTGATGGATGTCAGAGTCTTTCCTCTCTGTCTGTCTATGTTTATATCTGTATCACCTACATAGAAGATACACTTCTGGTTGGCTCGGCTTTCTGGTCCTATTCCCAGTGGCCTATGGGAGATGATGATCAAAATAATGAAAATAACAACATCGCCATGTGTGATTGGATCATTTTGATGTACAACAGAGGTTGAAGAAACATGATAAATCAACTATACTTTAATAAAAAAAAACCATCAGTGATGACCATTTATTGTATTTACTCTGTGCCAGGCACCACACTAAACACCTTATGTTTGCTTTTATATTTATATAGAGAATTGAATTTTATAAAATGATCCTTTCTGAATCCTAGAACCATAAAGTGTAAGAAGACTCAAAATGGCTAGATGTAATGACTATTTTCTCCTTAAAATAATATGGTTTTCTGGCTATCATTATGAAGTAAATGTGTCTCACCTTCATTGCCAGTGGTTTGTGGTCTTTGTGTTGAACTCGTGGCTGCTTCCAGTCCCAGTGAAAGGTTTTGGCAGGACATTAAGTATATTGCTATCATATCTCGTTGTACAAAGGAATTTTCCTCCATCCAGCCCTTTATTGTTTTCCCCCAAATTCAGGTGCACAGAATGACCTTCTTTCAGTTTTAAAGAGATAAGTTTGCAACTTGAGAAGCTCACTGCCCACAAATGGTGGAGGAGACTAACGACATCAACAACTTGCAGGCCTGGTTTAGATAAATAGCAATGACAGATCATTAATGGAAGTTCAGGCATGTCTTGGAGGTTGATATGAAAGAGCACAGAGTCATCCTTTTGCTGCATAAATTTCAGTGCCTCCAACAGAGACAGGATCCACCACTTGTGACCCTGCAAAACAATTGTGTTTTCGCGTAAAATCTTCCTTAAAGTTGCAAGGGTTAGAAGTCTCTCTTGGCAAGCTCATAAAATATAGGTGGAGAGGAGAAGAAACTGTTTATCAGCATCTTCATTGTCATCATTTGATCATCTTCTCACCATCAGTTACCCAGGGAACATCTGTTAGGACTTGAGTTTCTACTACATGCAGTATGGTCCTTGCCCTGGATGTGTCCATATGAAAAGATTTCAAACAAGCGAACAAGCAAGGGAGAATGTGCAGATGAATCATTCCCAACAGGAATAAAAACAAGAAACAACAAAAAAAGTGGTCTTGGAGTTCCCTTTGTGGTTCAGTGGTTACGAAATCTGACTAGGATCCATAAAGGTGCGGGTTCAATCCCTGGCCTTGCTCAGTGGGTTAAGGATCTGGTGTTGCCATGAGCTGTGGTGTAGGTCACAGACGTGGCTCGGATCCCATGTTGCTGTGGCTGTGGTGTAGGCCGGCAGCTCCATCTCCGATACCACCCCTAGCCTGGGAGATTCCATATGCTGCAGGTGCAGCCCTAAAAAGGAAAAGAAAAAAAAAGGTGGTTTCATAATTAACTTTTTTTTTTAATTCCTAATTGATCTGCCCACACAGAGGTGGGTTGCAAAAACCAGGAATATGATTGTTGAACCACTGAGGGCCTTGAGTGGTATCATGTTAGCAGTTCCTTCCCCCTTAGCCTGAAATCTGAAGTCTACTGTGCTCACACCTAGTTTTCTGTGCCTGCAAAAAACTGGGAGGTGAACCACCAAATCCTCTGCTGAATGTCAGTGATCATTTATTTATCTATCAAACAGGTACTTATTTTTTCGCCATGTCTGCAGCATGTCGATATTCCTTGGCCAGAGACTGAACCTGCACCATAACAGTGATGACTGAATCCTTAACCCACTGACCACCAGGAAACTCTGCTTGAACATGTTTTGAATGCTTAGTAGACTATCCTCTAATCCGTCTGAGCACTCTCTTTGTATGAGACCCCTCTAAATATTTTGTATGTCCTCATTTGTGCCTCACAAAAAGCTTGCGCAGTGGGTATTACTAACATCCAAATCACAGACTTATGAATGGGGACAGTAATTGTGGTCTTCAGATTGAGAATCATTTGTACCACATGCTAGGAAGTTTTGTTATTTTCCCTGTAGTGTGTGTTTTAAGGAATAAAAGCAGAGGAGAATTCTTCAGAATATATTTAAGAGGGAGCAGAGGAGGGACAAGAGATAAATCAGGAGGCCAGTGTGACATTTCAGGAGATTAATGATAAGAGCCTAACTGAAGCAGTGAAAGTGGAGATGGACATGAGCAGAGAAGCTGAGAGGTATTTAAGAAGGAGAATCAATAGCAGTTGGTGACCAATTGGGTATGGAGGGCAAAGAACAGGAAAAATATAGCTGACCTCTCAGCCTCCAGGTTTGGATGTCTAGGGATAAGCTGAGAAGCTATCAGGGACAAGGTGTTTTTTTGTGAGGAAGCTCATTCAATGTGGGATGTAATGAGTGAGAGGTAGTTCTGGGAGGTCCTCTTTCAGCAGACTCTCAGATGGAGGATTCTGGAGCTACGGAGATCGGCGTTCCTATCTGGAAGTCCTCTGTGGTGTCTAATTGTTTGGCGATGGCTGGTGGGGGTGAGGTTTTATAAGTCATGTGTGATGCTGAGAAGAGAAAAGGAGCAGAAGAGAAGCCAGCAGGAGAGATTACAAGGGAATGGGGAGAGGAGCTGAGGGAAGAGAAGATGGCCAACAGTGTCAGATGCAGTGAGTGAAACAGAGACAGAAAAGCACCTGTTGCGTTGTTGTTGATTTAGTGATAGCCGTTTTGGTTGTGCCAGGTGAACAGGAGGTGACCAAGTAGAAATCATTAAGTGTAAGAGAGCCCTTTAAGTCATCTGTGAAAGCAGAGAAGGAAAGAGTTAAAGGGATAACTTAATTACTTTAGACAGGAAGAGACCTGCTAAGAGCATGGGAGAAATTGAAGATAAAGAAAGGAAGGAGGATATATTTGATGGAACAGGCTCTCAGAGGACTTGGATGAGCTGTACTCCCAAGTGCATGCAGAGGGCTTAGCATTCAGCAGCTGAAGGACCACCTCTTCTTCTGAGGTAGAGAGGAAGAAAGCAAGGATCCAAACACCTTTTTGGGTCAAAAATAGGGGCAGGGTGTCAAGATATTTCTTTTTCTATGGCCTTCATTTTCTCCATAGAATAGCAGGTGCAGTTGTCTGAGAGTCAAGTTGGAAATGGGATTTGATGGGAGCAGAGATAGTTCAAAAGAGGCAGCTCAGATATTAACATTTTTGGACAGGATCTGGAGCAAGGTAACTGGGCACACTGGGAACTCAGACAGGTGGACAGGTCATTAATTAGGAACCGTGCCATTCCACACAGTTAGGAGATTTTCTCCTGAGCTACACAGTCACTGGACAAGGTCTGTGAATGGTAAGTAGGTGTTTGAATTTATCCAGGGTTGGAGGGTCTCCTGGCAGGTTCATCCAAGAGAGAGAGATCAGAAAATGCGAAGAGACTGCAGATGGAATCTCAGTAAGATTCAAGAACAAGTGTATGTGGTAAGGGAGGGAGTCAGCTTTATCCTCTTTGTTTCTCAATTCTCTGCCTCCATCTATTTATAAACCCTTTGCTTGGCCATGGACCTTGATTCTACTTGTCTGATTCCCACTGTCCCTTTTCTTAGCACTGGATCCTGCTTCCAGCATTTTCAAAATCCATGCCTCAGGCCCCACCTGATGCCCAGAAATTCTGCCACCTGGAGATCACTTGTGGTGTCAGCCAGCCCCCTGGGACCAGTTTTTGGCTTCTTGGCTTCTTTCTGGAGGTAGTGTGTCTCCTCTCCAGGTGGGTCACTCTTTTGCTGCTATGTCCCAAGGTCAGGAAGTGATGTTTTCTGGAACTAGAAAAGAGAGGATCAGAAAGCATTACCTTTATTTTTATCTTCCTAAAATATGTCACCTGGAAATGAGAGAAAGAAGAAAAATCACTATTGAAACTTTTAGTCTCTTCCCTTATGAGACTGAAAAGATGATTGCGTGTTATCAGGTAATACAAGAGTGGCTGATAAATGGTCATATATTCAAATACTGGTCATATATTCAACTTTTCTGGAATAATTCTAAGAAAATTAACCTGTCCCTTCTCTCCATCTTTACCATGTTTTACTGAACCTGAGAGGGTCAAAGCCAGAGCTAGCCTTGTATTTTATGGATGTCAACAGGCTGCTGGCTGTCTGCCCTGCAGTGTTCTCCTGCTCTCTGCTTTGTATGCAGGTCATATTTGAGAGCCCTTCTGTGAGGCTGCTGCAGGGTTTCCATCTGTCTTGAGCTCAGTAGAGCTTCAGGGATCACGATAGGAGATTCACATGCACTGACAGGATTTTTATTTCACCTGCTGTTGATAAAGAAGAAATGTGAAAATTCCATATAGTCAGGCTGTTCCTTTTCTATCCAGTATTCATTGAATAAACATCTATTGACCACCTACTAAGTGCTAGGTACTTACCCTCCTTGGTTCTAAAGGTACTAAAGAGAACTCAGATATAATTCTTAATAGTCCCATGGGGGTAGAAGAACTGTAATTAAATAATTTTTGAAATAAATGTCAATTTCAGTTATAATCAGTGTTACAAAAGAGAAAGTGTATACACAAACACATATTTTATGACTGTACCTGAGGCATAAGGAAGTTCCCTGGCCAGGGACTGAATCCAAGCCACAGCTGTGACCTATGCCACAGCTGTGGCAGCACTGGATCTTTTAACTCACTGCACTAGCCAGGCCAGGGATTGAACCTGTGCCTATAGAGTGGCCCAAGATTCTTAACCCACTGTGCCACAGTGGGAACTCTAAGTATACTGTGTTTTGAGAAGAGATCAGAGGTATCCCGCTTTACTATGGAGGGGCTAGAGAGAATTTCTTAGAGGAAGTGACACTTAAGATATGAATAATAGCTGGGAACTAACTAGGTGGAGAGTGGGAGGGGTGGATATAGGCCTGGAACAGAAATGAATTGAAGGATAATTATGGGCTTGAGTTCAGAGAGAGAGGTGACGTGTTGGGCAAGATGAGTTCCCAGAGTAAATTGGAAACATTCAGCATTTTTTAAACAGTGGAGTAACACCATCAGTTAATATTACTGTAGTAAAGAGGATGGATTCAAAGTGGGGAAAATGAATATTGGGGACAAATAGTTAAGGGACAATCTCCATGGTCCAGCTAAGTAATGAGAGTAGGCTAGATTAGGATTGTGGCCGTAGAGACTGAAAAGTATAGAAGAATTCATGCTGCATTTCAGCCATAGAACTAACAGGACCTACACATGGATGAATGTGCCCCAGGGCAGAGGGCAAGTGAGGGATGATGGATGATTTCCAGGATCTGGCTTTGATGACTATGGGGATCATAGTGACAGTGTTCAATCAGAAGACTAGGGGACAAGCAGCTTTGGTCAGTGAGGTCCTAAAGTTAACATAATGCAATGATGTGCATTTCTTTTTCCATTTTATGTAATTTTCAGAATTCCTAAAACTATTTTTAGTTTTTTAGAATTTGGAAACAAGTTATTTGTGAAAAGTGTATTTGTAGGTCCTTTGATATCATCATTGGAGATATGCGTGGTCAAAGACAGAACAACTGCATTTTCAGTAAGAGACATAATGTGTGTATAGAAAAGTATAGAATTAAAACTGAAAAGGAAGTGGGAATTTAAGGCTCCCAACAATGGAAGAGTGTGTGTGTGTGTGTGTGTGTGTGTGTGTGTGTTGTGTTTTGGCTGTATGTAGGGGTATATGTGGGCAGATTACAGGCAATAGATGAGCTTATTTCCTTACATACCACATCCATAAATTTGCTACAGTCTTCCCCCACCTTAGTGTGTCGTGAATACAGTAGACCTTATCCTCCTATGCAATGATAAATTGAGACAAATTTTCTCCTTATTGGTTTTATGGATTTTTTTTCTCCTTAAAATCTGGAATAATATTTTTTCTTTATATTACTGTATATAATCATTCAACTTCAATGCTGAATATTCCAGCTCTTTTTTCCCTGAAGTTCCTTGCTATTGCTATTTGTGTTGGATGGGGCACTGGGTCCAATTATAGCTTTGCATTTAATTACAAACTTTGCATATGTGTGCATTAATTAGAAGATTTTATTGCTTTGTATTTTATGGCTGGAGGTTGTGAACTATAGCAATCCAATATACCACTTAAGGGGATAATACAAATTTAGAATAATAAAAAGAAATTTATAATGATCATCTCAGGCATCCAAAGTATTGTATAGAAAAATAATAAAGCATAAATGCAATATACACAAGACTCAAGCCCATTCTCCTTCTTTAATTAAGAGATTTAATCTTGTAAAAAGACATTTAAAGATCTGGCACAATATATAGTTGACACGTATTTAGGCTAAGGATCTAAAAGTAGGACCTTAAAAGTGTGTTTAAATGTGCCTGCCCTCTAGAAGAAAAGGGATCATGGTGTTAAAACCCACTGCTCTAAGTTCATTTGTATGTGAATAAAGTGGTCCCATAATGATGAGGAGGAACACAAGTTGTTTGAAGAAGCCTTCAAAATCAAGAATGCTATTTATTGCTAGAAAAGAATGAACCTATATAACTTTGTAAAACAGTAATTGGACTGAATGTTGTAAGACTAAAGGCAATAGTAACTATTACAAATGCTGTAATCTAGTTAGTAAATATGTTTCTCACAGGGGCATTGGTTAGAAATCCTGAAACAACTTCATGTATATGCTAGAGTTGGACAAATGAGATCATATATTCATTTATATAATAAATAGATAGAGGAGTTCCCATCACAGCTCAGCAGAAACGAATCTGACTAGCATCCATGAGGATGTAGGTTCAATCCTTGGCCTTGCTCAGTGGGTTCAGGATCTGATGTTGCTGTGATGCCGGTTGCAGATGCAGCTTGGATCTGGTGTTGCTATGACTGTGGTGTAGGCCAGAGGTTACAGCTCTGTTTGGACCCCTAACCTGGGAACCTCCATATGCCAGGGGTGTGGCCCTAAAAAGACAATAAACAGACAAATGAATAAATAATTAAGGTATATAATAAGCCAGGTTTCTCATTATTGGAGCAAGGGAGGAAGGCTAAAATCAAACTGTAGTGTTGGGCTGGAATCAGAGGTATCAGTATAAATTCACAGACTGTGATATATACACACAAAAACATAGATATGAGTATATGCATGGGTTAGTATACACACAGGTATTTTCTAGCTCTGTTTGCTGAGAGGGCCTAAGAAGCAATGCCATTACAATAGCAATGAGTATATCTGTGCCCAGAGCTTGGTTTTTAAATACGCTTCGATAAAAGGAGCCAGGGTTCATAATGGAGTGGTAGATTCCAGAGGTGAGGCAGGGGAAACTCATGATTAACTGATATCATCTTGCAGTATAAGGAAGTGCTTTATAAAGGAAGTGTGCTTGCTATAAGGACACATGAGTCAACCTGAAGGAAATCTTGCTGTCTAAACCTGGAACAATTTGAGCAAGAGAAAAAAATAATAAAAACAATGATTATAATTAGGGTCTCCTCAAAGAGTGCCTTAAAGGGTCAGCCTTCTATGAGAAGCAGTGGCCCTGGAGACCAGGAGAAATTCCAGGAAGGAGCTTGAGGATCCAGAGGAGGAAACTGGGCAGAGGTTTCTTTGGTTTGCTTGGGAAGTAGCAGAGCCTGGAAGGGACAGTGACTGCAACAGCTTTGAGCCCTGAGGGAAGCTAGTGTTACTTGGGCAGAATAGGTTCAAGTAGGAAGAGGAGCCTGGGTTAGGTTGGGTCGTTGTGGCTGTAGCAGGATTGTCTCCTTCTAGTGATTCCAGAGGAACAGACCACATAGACCTCTTTTTTCTTTGTAAGGATAAAGAAAATTCATGGGAACAAGAGTGGTGAGGGGTTTCCGGAACTGGCATACGGAGGGTTCCTGAGTGTAGCCCCCTCTCTGAAGTGAATATATTGGCTCCTTTCTGAGGAGGCAGAGGGACATTCAGAAAGAGGAGGCCCGAGAGACCTGGTGTTCCCCAGCTTTGGGGCTCTTAGAAGTCTTAGAGCAGAACGTGAGGAGGAATATTATGAATTATGCTACGTGTAAGGAATATGGTAACCTGCTGACTTTCTCCAAGCTCTGCTCAGGCTTCCCTCAGTGGGGTGGTTTGAATAGCCAGACATCAGCTTAATGGCTTTCCTTAGTTCCTTTTATTACCTCAACTAACGGCTTTATTATCCTGACTATTTCCTGATTATCCTAATTATTTCCAGGATAAACCTCCTTCTTATTATTATGTAAACTTTAGGTAGATTGCTACCTCAGAATTATAAATTATATAAAGTGTTGCAAATATTAAGGAAGCAAAGGATCAAATAAAGGTCACTGGACTTGGCGGCATCAGTAAATTCCCTTCTGCTACAAATGATGCTAGGATGCTAGAATGAATGGATCTGTGAAGAGAAGTTTCTCTGTGTCTGGTCCTTACACCAAGACTCCTTGGAAGATTACCTGAGACCGGTAAGCCCCTTTAAGATTCACTATGACCAAAGTCTCCTCCCTTTTCTTTTTTTTTCCCGCCTTTTTAGGGCCAAGGCCTAAGCCGCAGTCACAGCAATATTATCTGAGCCTTGTCTGCGACCTACACTATAGCTCACGGCAAAGCCGGATCCTTAACCCACTGAACAAGGTCAGGGACTGAATCCAAATCCTCATGGATATTAGTTGGTTTTATTACTGCTGAGCCACAATGGGAACTCCAGAAATCTCTGTCTTTTCAATATTGGTGATGGTGATGGGGAAGAAAAGAGGTTAAGAATGAGGATGTTGGTTGCCTGTCTAAACATTTACTACCCCTATCAACTCTTAACATAAACTCAGTATCCCACCCTCCCCATCGAAGTCATATGGGGAAGCGGATCCTACATACAGCTCCAAGGGCTTGATTCATTCAAGGGGATATCGATGTTCATTTATTTAATGAATATTAAAGAAAACTTATGTGCCAGGCCTTGTTTTAGGTAAGTAAACAATTCCAAATCCCCACCTAACACAGTGAAGTTGACATTGTAGTATACGCTTAAAGAAAATGTACAAATGAAAATGCAAAACACCTGGTTATGAAAACTCAGGAAGAAAACAAGGCCTCAACAGGGATGGCAGGGGATGTAGGATGTGGTGTGGGGGAGGGTTGCTAATTTAAAAGGGTGATCAAGGAAGAGCTTGATGGTTTCTTCATAAAAACACCAAATGGTGCTTCTGAAGCATAGTCTGGCTGGAGTCGGGGGTGGGGGGGCAAGGTCATGGAACTTGCCAAAGCAAGACCAGGACAATGAGTGCCTCTCTGTCACCAAGCTGGGCTGCCTCATCAAAGACAGGAAGATCAAGTCCCTGGAGGAAATCTATCACTTCTCTCTGCCCATCAAGGTGCCTGAGATCATTTACTTTTTCCTGGGGGCACATTTCATGGGGATGCGGTTTTGAAGATTGTGCCTGGGCAAAAACAGACCCATGCTGGCCAGTAGACCACATTCAAGGCATTTGTCACCATGCTGGTGACATGTCAGTTTGGGTATCCAGTGCTCTAAGGAGGTGGCCACTGCCATCTGTGTGACCATCATTATGTCTGTGTGACCACCATTATGGGCGAGCTCTCCACTGTCCCTGTGTGGTGAGGCCACAGGGAACAAGATGGGCAAGCCCCATACCGCCCATTGTGAGGTGACTGCCCTCTGTGGTTCCAGGTGTGTGGCCTCATCCCTGCTCCCAAGGGCACTGGCATTAGCTCAGCCTTTGTTCCCAAGAAGATACTGAAGATGGCCAGAATTGATGACTGCTGCACCTCTGCCAGGGGCTGCACTGCCACCCTAGGCAACTTTGCCAAGGACACTTTCGATGCCATTTCCAAGATCTACAGTTATCTCACATCTGATCTCCAGAAAGAGACAGTGTTCACCAAGACTCCTTATCAGAATTTCACTGACCATCTTGGAAAGACCCACACCAGGGTTTCTGTGCAGAGGACACAGGCTCCAGATGTGGCCACCACATAGCTTTTTATGAGAAAAGTAAAGTGAATGAAACTGAAGGAAAAAAAGGGCTTGATGAAGTGACATGTTCTCCTACCCTTGTCCTGTTTTAAAAGGAGGTCAGTTCCGCTAATGAAATCAGAGAGGAAGTCTACTGGGGAACTTGTAGGAAAATGTTTCCTCACAACAAAGACAGAGACACAGGAAGAGCCAATCTCCCATCTTCTTCTGGATGTTATTATAATTGGATGCGATGCCAGGAAGAGCAGCAGACACCTTGCTACCAGCTTGATGACACTGAGAATGGCAGGGTGGAGAGAGGGAGAGAGAACAAAATTTAGACCTTGATTATTTTTCTGAGCCACAGAATTAACTAACCCTGAAGTCTGATCTGTATCTGCGCTTCTTGTAATGTGAAATAGTAATTTTTCATATTGTGTATGCCAGTTTAAATCAGGGTTTCTTTTACTCGCAGCTGAAGTCATCCTAACTGATTTAGAATGGGTCCTGGTAGCTTTAACTGACTGCAATAAACTGGTTTGCAAAATTCTAAGGAGAGAGAGGTAGGAACTTGTGACATTGCCTATAGAACTGGCATTTTCTCCTGTACACAGTCTTAGATGGAAGCTTAGTAGAGCTTGAAGCAGTTGGCAAAACAAACAAACAAACAAAAAAACAAAAAAAACCCCAAAAAACAAACAAACAAAAAACAACTACCTGTTAGAGCTCATTTGTGCAAGACAATGACATAAGGGAATCCAGACACCATTCTTAGAAACCTCGTATTCGGGGAATCATGGCTGACATATCCTAATTTATAATTAAGTATGAGTAAGAGCTGTGTAGATAGAGCATAAATCTGGGTGATGACTGCAGTAAATAAGAGTGGCAATCGTAATGTCATAGAAGCACTGGTGTGGCTGTGATGGTGGTGATGGTGGAAAGCTGGCCACATTAAGAGTTGGAAGCTAGCCTTTCAAAAACTCCCATTGTAAATGAGAGCTGGTAAGAACGACAGGCTCTGAATTCATTGCCACAAGATGCTAACCACGGGAGGCAGTCTAACAGACCCCGCCTTCTTCCAAGATGTCCACATCCCAAACCTTTGAACCTGTGAAAACCTATGTTATGTGGCAAAAGAAATTTCTGCAATGTGATTGCAGATGTGATCACAGTTCTGGACTCTGAGAATGGGGAGATTATCCTGAATTATCAGTGTGGACCTAATCTAATCCCATGATTGCTAAAAAAAAGCAGAAAAAATTTTCTAACTGGAGTCAGAGAAATGTGATGGATGAGATGTGGGAGAGAGTCTAAGAATGAGAGGAACTTGACCCATCTTGTTGGCTTTGAAAATGCAGGAAGGGAAGCAGGTGCTAAGACATGTAGGTGACTTCTAGAGGTCAGTAAAGGCACTTAGTTGACAGCCAGCAAGCAAACAGGGATGTCAGTCCTACAGCAATAAGGAACCAAATTCTGCCAACAATCTGAATGAAGGAAAAATGTCTCCCCTAGAGGCTCCAATAAGGGAGCACAGGCCACATGACACCTAAATGTTCATCTGGAGACCCATGCCAAACTTCTGACCCATAGGAGTTGCTTTTGTGGCTCAGTGGGTTAAGAACCCAACTAGTATCCATAAGGATTCGGATATGATCCCTGGCCTTGTTCTGTGAGTTAAGGACCCAGCATTGTCGTAAACTGTAAGCTGTGCTATAGGTTGCAAATGTGGCTTAGATCCTGCATTGCTGTGGCTGTGGTGTAGGCCGGCAGCTGCAGCTCCAATTCAACCCCTAGCCTGGCAACTTCCATATGCCACTATTGTGGCCCTAAAACAAACAAACAAACAAAAATATAAAAAATCAAACAAAGAAAAGAAAAAACCCCCTCAAACTTCCAACATACAGAGCTGTGAGATAATCAGGGTGTGTGGTTGTAAGCTGCTAAATTCGTGGTAATTTGTATCACCGCAACAGAAGATGAATACATCCACCTAGCAGAGAGCTGTGTTCTGGGTGGATGAGTAAGGGCTGAACTACTAGGGTGTTGGAGAGGTAGGGCGTGCAGCTTTGAAGTGGCCCAGGTAAGCTGGAGGCAAGGGGATTGGTCTGAGCATTGGGGTGGAGAAGACATGGAAATTGGTGGAGGCAGAGCAGGTATCTATCCTATGTTACAAACTACCTGAGATTTGGTGGCGTAAAACACTAACAGTTGCCTGTGGGTCAGCAGTTAGGACGGGCCAGCTGTTTGTTTCTGAACTCAGCTGGGTTCTCCTGCATTCACAGACAGCTGCTGGTCAGCGAGGCAGCTGCCTCTTGGGTTGACTTGCCAGCTGGGGTGATGAGAAGACTGGCCATATGCTTCTTACCATCCAGCAGATTAACCCAGAGTGGTTCACAGGGTTGCTGGCAAGGATCTCGAGAGCAGCAAGAGACACTTTTCCAGTCTCTGCTTGTGTTGTATTTGCTCCTGCCCCACTGGGCCAAGCAAGCCCCACTGGGCCAAGCAAGCCATGTGTTGGTATGTTCGTTTGCTCAGCCTGCCTTCACAAAACACCATACACTGTGTGCTGTCAACACAGAAATGTAGCTTTTTCACAGTTTCGGTGCAAGAACATTTAAGATCGAAATGTCGGCAGGCTTGGTTTCTTCTGAGGCCTCTCTCATCAGCTTGTAGATGGCCACTCTTTTGCTGTCTCTTCACATGGTCTTTTCTTTGGATGTGCCTCCCTGGTGTCTCTCCTTATAAGGACATTGACCAATTTGAATGAGGGCACTACCCTAAAGCAACTGTTTTAACATAATCACCTCTCTAAAGGCCTTATCTCCAAATATGGTTACATTTTAGTTACTAGCAGTTGGGACTTTAGCATCTGTATTTTGGAGAGAAATGATTCAGCTCATAACAGTCAATATGGGAGGAGATTGCCCAGAGGCATGGTGAGTGGAAGGCATGAACAGATTGGGGGTGCAGGAGGGGCATGACTCTGACAGTCTACCATGGAAGGTTATCAAAATGTGGGAGAGCAATTGAAAATTCACAGTATTTCCCAGGGTTGACTTTGTTCACGATATGGTGTTTTACATGGAGAACAGACACAAATGTGTGGTTGCCAAGGGGAAGGGGGAGGGAGTGGGATAGACTAGGAGTTTGGGGTTAGTAGATGCAAATGATTATATTTAGAGTGGATAAGAAATGAGGTCCTGGTGTACAGCACAGGGAACTATATCCAATCACTTGTAACAGAACGTGATAGAAGATAATATGAGTAAAAGAATGTACGTATATATATGACTGGGTCACTTTGCTATATAGCAGAAATTAATAGAACATTGTAAATCAACTATAGTTTAATAATAATAATAAAATGTATGGTGTCTTAGAGAACAGGGTCTGCAAACTATGACCGTGGGCTAAGTCTGGCCCCCAAATGATTTTTAAAATAAAATTTTATTGGAACCCAGTCACAGCTATTTATTTGTTTTTTTGGCCTGTGGCTGCCTGGCCTCCTGCTACAATAACAGAATTAAGTAGCTGTGACTGAGACTATATGTCTTGAACACTTTTAGTTCATTTTTCTTTTTCTTTCTTTCTTTTTTTTTGTTACACGCAAAAGTTCCTGGTCCAGGAATCGAACATGCACTGCAGCAATGACCGGAGCCATGCAGGATCTTTACCCACTATGCCACCAGGGAACTCCTCCTGGCTTGCAAACTTTTAACCTATTTATGATCTGCCCTTTTTACTTTTAACCTATTTATGATCAAGTGTGCCAACCCCAGCATTAAGAGAATTACAAGAAAGCTATGAGTCTTGTGGAAGAGGGGTTAAAAAACCAGAAAACTGGCAAAAGGAAACGTGCAGTGCAGGGGTGGATAGGAAAGTGGAGGCACAATGTCTCTTGCTGACTTCAAGAATCAGTTGTCTGTAAATGAATTACCAGAGGAACAACAGGTCTGGAACTGTTACAAGGATTAGTCTGAATGGGCTGCTTCTGAAGTTGGCTGAGATGCCTTCTTGGAGCACTGCCTTACACAGCCTTGGCCACCCACCCATCTGCTGCCCACACATCTTCATCCTCTCCAGCATTATCTAGAGGCATCTAGTTGTCATACACAGAAAAAAGAAGGGGTCTCCACTTTGACAGGGACTGGCCTTCCTACGGTATTTCATACTAAGCCTCATTCACACCCAATACGAAGGCGGCACTGCTTTTAAAACCCATTTCACATTTTAAAACCACTTCTGCTAGGCATGACTACAGCTGTCACTTCTTGTTATTTGTGGAGAAGCTGGACACTCATAGGTTTGAAACATCCCATCCATTTGTTCGATGGACTTCTGATAACCATCCCTGCCCACTGGGTATGAAGTTGACATCAATTATGCAGCTGACTGCCTTCACGAGCGTTTTAGAACAGGCCAAGATGCCTGCTAGTTCCTTTTCACGTCTGGGTGCGTGGTGCTTAAAGGCCTTCGAAGATGGTGCCATTTTCCTATTGCTGCGAGGAAAGCATGCTGGGAGAGTCTGGGAATGAATGAAAGTTGTGAGTAGGCTGGGGGCTGCCTGCACTGCAGACGTGGTCCGAAACCCTGTTGGAATCAAGAGAAGCCGGCTTTTCAAACCCTTGCTGCAGAAGCCTCGTTATAGCTGAAACAGACCACTTGAGATGGAAGCACAGACAGATTGGCTGCTGATGACAGCTCACCAGGACCCAGCTCTCCATTCAGGTACATTGATATGCATATTCACTCTACTGGAAAAAAAATCATCTCCTCTTCTACCCTGGGACACTGCTTCTGTAGTCTCAGAATCTGCTATTTTATACCCACCTGCTGGTACAATATAAGCAGCCGCAATAGGCATCAAGCACTGAAAAGCTCTGAGGAGCACTGTTGCTGCGTGAATTGCTTCCTTGCCCAGTACTGCTTGGTGATTGCAAGATGGATTGCTAGATTAGTACAGGCACACAGTGTTTGTGTAAAGAACAGGGAGGGTTTTTTTTCCCCCCTGCTTCTCCTTTTACCAGCTATTTCTTACCAGTCCCTTTGCTTCCTATAAAAAAAGTGAGGTATTTGTTAATGTCATTTCTCGGTGGCAATTCAAGGGACAGAATCACTGACTCAAGCCTGAAGTGAAACTCTTCTGTTGCTTTCTGCCCTCAGACTGCCAGTTAAGAGCCTCTCTAGCTACCAGACAAAAAGACCACTCGCCTATGCAACTGCAGGCTTGAGGAAGCTTCCAGCACAGTTCTTTGATGTTTTAGATCATGAAGGAGCTAAATAAACATAGCTACATTTCCCCAATGCAGAAAGCTGTTTGCAAACACAAAGACAACTTGATGAAACAGGTAGAGAAGGACAGGCTGCCTGGAGGCCAGGAGGCGGCCTCATTCTTTGGGAGATGTGTGCAGCCTGTGTGGGTAATCTGTGTTAACATCTTGTCTTCGAGATGTTGACCTCACTTTGATTCAGACATTCTAGAAAAGAATTCATTTCTTCTCCATGTCAAAGCTGTTTATCTGGCTTAGAAAATAGCTGCTTTAAACAGAAGTCTTTACACTTGTCTGGGTAAATTCTGTTCCAATTTTTTCTTTGGCCACCAGTCAAAGATAACAGCTGTGCACTTGTGGGTTCACTGAACTCTACGTGCTTGTTGGCTGTGTCACCAACCAGAGGGAATAACCAATAATTAGAACATTTTGGGTCATCTTGGGAAGAAGAGAGTTTTCTTCTGTTTGGAAAGGTCATTCGACCCCCACCCCCACTCTGATTTTCCCAAATGTGGGTCTGTCAGCCGTTACACGTGGAGCTGAGTGTACAACCCACACTCATGGCCACTCAGTCCTCTGTGTCCCAGATTATAACCTGATAAATGGAGGCTTGAAACTATATTTAATGCTTTTCAGCTTAACCCCTAGCTCGGCCACCGGCCTGGCCCATGGTAACAAGCAAAAGGACTCGCGTATTCCCAGCACATCAGCATTTCTGAGCATCATGATTTGTGACTCAGACCTTGAAAGCTGTGGGGTTCCTTCCTAGTGGAATCAATACAAGTTTACATAAATATATGTTTCTGGGTTCCTTTTGTTCTTGCTTCAGAGTTCATGTTTCCTCCCTGGCAACAACAAACTAGGGGAGGGTGGGGGAAGAGAAATGGAGCAAGATAGATGATTCAGAAGAAATTATTTGTGTACGTTCTCCTTTCCTTCCTGATTGTGACTTTTTCCATCCTGTTCATTTATGAAGGATAATGTGTGGGAATTTTCTAAAAAGATAAAATTTATCTTGTGTATTTAAAGAATAGAATCATTCATCTAGTCATATAATCAGATGCAATAGATAATATTATGTAATATGTAATGTTAGATAATAACTTACATCATATATTATGATATACATATATATTACATGTATGTAATAAATATTGTCTATTATATGTTATACATATATTATAATACACATATAATAATGTATACTATGCAATATGTAATATTCTAAAACATATTCTGTTATAATATTACATATAATGACTTGACTCATTCCTACATGAGCTGTTTGTGTGTTGGGGTGTTTGGTGGTCTTGCACCTGCCACGGCAGGGGTAGGCATCCCAAAGCTTCACTCCAACAGTGAAGGAGAGGCTGGTTTGCTGCTGAGGCAAAGAACAAAGTGAACTTTCCCTCTGCCTTCAAAATCTGCCCCCATCAAGGGGACCAGGTTGGCAAGAGAGATGGTGATTATTTTTCGCTTGACTTTATGCCATGGATGGAAGAAACTCACTTCGACTTCCATAACCGCAAGGATGAAATGGAAGCCACTTTTTTTTTTTTGTCTTTTTACCATTTCTAGGGCCGCTCCCGTGGCATATGGAAGTTTCCAGGCTAGGGGTCGAATCGGAGCTGTAGCCACCAGCCTACACCAGAGCCACAGCAACACGGAATCCAAGCCACATCTGTGATCTACACCACAGCTCAGGGCAACGCTGGATTCTTAACCCACTGAGCAAGGCCAGGGATCGAACCCACAACCTCATGGTTCCCAGTTGGATTCGTTAACCACTTCGCCATGACGGGAACTCCGGAAGCCACTTTTGAAGACTCACCTGTAGGACAGTCCCTATTTCCAAGTACCACCCAACAAGATGCTCTCACTCTGCTGTTGGATGTGCCCTGGGCACATGGAGGGCCCCAGCCCCCTGTGTCTGTGTTTGTGAAACACATAGCACCCAGCGAGGTGGCAGGTACAATCACTATTCAGCTCAACAAATTCTGGGCTCATTTTTTCGCCTCTGCTTAGAGTTGGGACAGGAATGTGCCAACATTTTCCATATTATCTAGTGGCAGCTTTGAGCATGTTTGTGCTTTTGGTGTCACTCTGAATTCAAGAGAGCATGGAAGTACCCAATATACTCTGATAACCTATATGGGAAAAGAATCTGAAAAAAGAATGGATACGTACAATGGAATCTCTTTTCTGTATAGCTGAAATTATCACAACATTGTAAATCAACTATGCTTCAATAAAACCTTAAAAATGAATAATTAAAATTAACCCCCCCCCCTGCTTTAATCATCTGTGACTTTCCTAGCCTTAAATCCTATTTCATTAAGATGGTAGATGAATGATTGTTATTGTCAGTTAACATAAATAAATTTTCTATGTCTGGGTTCATTTAGGTAAAATCCAGCTACCTAAATAGGTAAATTGTGTGAACTATCTGCACATCTCCCATTTATTTCTTTAAAAATACTTTCAATGACATTTTATTCTTAAAGGGACAAAGTGGAACTAATCTGAAGGCTATGTGCATAAAGTGTATCCACTCTATTAACTGACATGTGACCATTGAGATAGATTCTTAAAATGAGCCTAGATCAGGATTGAGATTACTGGTTGGCAACAAGGAACCCTGCCTAAAAAGCCATGATATGAAGATATCACTAGCATGTCCTGATTCCTGGAGATAAACACTCAGAGCACAGGGGATACCACCGAGCCGTTTTACTGACTCTAGAGCCTGAGGGCTGTTTCTAAACTGGTCTTGAGAATGAAGGGCTCCAAATAAGCCAGGACTGTTTAAAATCCTCTTCAAAGATGGAACGTGTGAGTTCAGCTGGAGGAGGATCAGAATGACTCATCTTCCTGAAACAAGACACAAAAGTGCCACTACACTACTGGGTCACATTTCCTGCCTGCTTGGAGCATTCTTCTAAGTTTGAAGGAACAAAGGGAGGTGGGAGGGATAAATTCATCCAATCTCAGAGATGTCTGCACTTGCAAATTATTTCTGTGAAGATTTAGAATTTGGGGAAGGACAGGAAAGTGTGCAGCAGGGATTTTTTTTTTTCCTCCTCAGCACTTCTAGCGATGGACTGATTGGTGTGAGGAATTAGCTGTCCTGAGGAGAGTTAGGTGCAGCATCATAATGGGTCCTTCAAGTGAGCCTTGGCTTCCAGTGTATTGGTTTTTAAACAGAGGGCCCCTCCAGCAGTTCTCCTCTGTACATTCCTCATGCTCCCTCTCAGGGGGTATAGTAAACAGATTGTGGGTCTCTATCCACTAATATGTTAAATTGGATTAATTTTTATGCTAGGGCCTTTTCTCTTTTTTCTGCAAAGTGCCTTTATCTCCACTTCTGGCAACACCACATAGGTGCTCATTTAACGATGAAAAAGGACCTCCAGAATGTCTATATGGGCTTAAATAGATTTAATGGCTGCAGCAAGGCTGATCGCCTCCTAACACACAGGAATAAATTATGATTAAGTTTTCTAGGGACCTAGAGAGAAAAATGTAGACATTTATACTAAAGAGACAGAAGACAATTTTCTTACATATCTGAAGTTAGGTATATTGATGATCATTGCTATTATCATCCTCATTTTATTCCTGCACTGAAGTCATGCTTTCTGACTTATCAACATCATGAGAAACAAATGTTTGGAGAAGGAAACAAACATTTGGGATGGGGATAAATCAGTAGATATGGTAGGTAGCGGTGCCTTTTTGTCTTTTTTTTTTTTTTTTTTTTTTTAAGGGCCAAACCCGCAGCATGTGGAAGTTCCCAGGCTAGGGGTCAAATCAGAGCTATAGCCACTGGCCTACACCACAGCTCATGCCAAGGCTGGATCCTTAACCCACTAAGTGAGCCCAGGGATTGAATTCGTGTCCTCATGAATACTATTCGGGTTTGTTACCACTGAGGTGTGATAGGAACTCCATAGGCAGTGGTGTCTTAATACTGGAACCTATTCCTGTTTCCATTAGACTTTTTACTTTAAATCATTAGTCCCTTAACAGTGTTTAGTAAGGGCTGTCTTTAGATTAAGGAAAGAAGGAAGTAGATAAATCTTTTAAATGACCTACTATGTGTCGGGCACTGTGCTAGCTACTTATTTTTTTTTTTTTTTGACTGCACCTATGGCATATGGAAATTCCCAGGCTGGGGGTTGAATGTGAGCCATAGCTGTGACATACACCACAGCTGTGGCAATGCTGGATCCTTAACCCACTTTGCCCCAGTGCTAGCCACTTTTCATTTTTATCTCAGTTAATACTCATAATGTTCTTAGGAGGTTTTATTTTACAGGTGAGGGAATTGAGTAAAATAGAGATAAGTGGGGGGCAGAAGGATGAAGAACTGGGGTTCCAGTTGTTAGGCATTTTGGTTCTGACTTTACTAGCTTCCTGACCTTAGGGTTACAGTGGTTCATATGATATTTGAAAAGGGCAGAACAGAGTTTTTCTTGCTGAGAGACCACAGGTGCACTGTTGGATCTGAGAGGGAGCAGAATTTGTTACCCCCAAAATATGCCATTTTAACATAAAGATTATTTTAGGCTGATCGTTTCTTTTAAGAAAGAGCAGACAAAGGAACTATGAAAGTGAGTAAGGTCTCTTTTCTAAAAGATATTTGCATGCATAAGGGAACTCTCCATTTCTAAGTGTTTTCCTTGCGCTACCAGGAAGAGGAGGCTGACCAAAACTCAAGAAACTGTTATCAATGGAGATGGCATGAACTCAAAGCCACAGTACAACCATAGTCTTTTTACTGTACTTTGATGACTTATCTCCCATAATGGGCCTCACTCCCAACATCTTTTGTCTTTAGCTGGAGATGGTACTTAGCTGGGGGTTTTGGGTCATTTTGGCTCAGTTTTGGTCATTTGGCTCAATTTTTCTGGTTATCTCCCATGTATACAGGAGGTACACATGTTATTAAAGTTGTGTTTGTTTTTCTCCTGTTCACCTATCTTTTATTATAAGGGGTCTTAGCCAAGAACCTAGAGAGTAGAGGAAAAACTCCCACTGCCATTCTTGAGGAATAAACAATTTCTGAGCCCAGTAGGAGGATCTGCTGGCACAAGCACAAGGTGTGGGTGCTGGCCATGCAAAAGCTTTGTTTGGGGCATTTGGTAACATAGCTCCACCCAACTCCAGAGCTTGCAAATATTGTATAAACAATGACTGACAATTACTGAGCACATACTCTGGGCCAGGAACCGTTCAAATGGCTTAGCATATCAGTTCATTGACTCCTCAGAACCTTACAAGGTAGAAATTGATATTATCACCATTTAACAGAGGTTAAGTCCCCTATCAAAGATCACAAAGCTATTAAATAGTGGAAGTGGGGTTTGTTCCAAGGCAGGCTGGCTTCAGGGTGATGCTGTTGACCACTTCTGCACTAGCATTTCACCCAGGCTCTCGGGGTTGTCTTAGGTGAGGCAGACTTTTGGAGTCGAGAATCTAATTCCTATGACTCTTCTTATTCATCTCCTCCTTCCAACATGCTGCTGCCTGACTTACTCTCATTCTGGAGGTATCACTCTTTTTCTCTTAGAAGAACTTCAACTCTCTTGAGATCCTGTTTTCCTTTGTTCTTACAAGAGTGGATGACCCATTACTGGGTTCAGCACCTTTGGAGCCTGAATTGTTAGCAACCAATAAACTCTAGCTTCATTTTCTTGGAGGGCAGGGAGATGTCAAACTTCAGATTTTCTAGAAGGTGAGTAGAAATGTTTGTATTCCATCTTTTTAATATAGCAAAGAAAAAAAACAATAAAACAGTTGCATTTAGACAAGTCACTACATATCCTGCCACAGAGTAATCAAATGGTAGTTCACAGAACTATAGTAAAAGCCTGGCTTTACAGCACCACTCCACCATGTAACCAACTGGCTGAATATATAACCACACTAAGTCCTTGGCTTGTCATCTATAAAACAGGTATAATTTCTGGTTCACTGTGGAGTTGTGGGACTCAGTGAAGATGGTGTGTAGGAAGTGCACATCACAGTGCCTGTCTGTAGTAAGACTTTCATAAAATACATCTGTATTAATTATGATTACTGCAAGCCCTGAGTGCCTAAAAAACTGGCTGAAGCTATTGTATTTTAACTTTGTAACTGCCTTGAAGACACTCAGTGTGACTTAGAGTATCTTAAATAATTTTGGGGTTTGCTATACTCTCACAGCCTCTTTTCTTTCTCCCTTTCTTTCTTGCTTTCTTGATTTTTTGCTTTCTTTCTTTTGGTGCATCCATGGCATATGGAGGTTCCTGGGCCAAGGACTGAACCTGTGTCACAGCAGTAACCCAAGCCATAGCAGTGACAGTGCTGGATCCCTAACATGCTGCACCACAAGGGGACTCTTCACAGCCCCTTTCTTATGGAACACTTTGCTACATGAGAAGCATTGTGTTAAGTGCTTTCCACAGACTCTCTAATCTTTACCAACAAATGTCTTATGGGCCATGTCCATCTCTAGCCTCATTTCTCTTTTTCAAAGTGCCAGAGCTAGGAAGGAGCAGAGATGGGATTTGAATACAAGCTTCTTCTTCTTTTTTTTAATTGGTCAATGAATTTTATTACATTTATAGTTGTACAATGATCATCACAACCCAATTTTATAGCATTTCCATCCCAAACTGCCAGTGCATCCCTTACCCACTAACCTGTCTCATTTGGAAAACATAGTTTTTCAAAGTCTGTGAGTCAGTATCTGTTCTGAAAAGAAGTTCATTGTGTCCTTTTTTTTTTTTTAGATTTCACATGTAAGTGACAGCATATGATACTGGCATCTCACTGTCTGACTGACTTCACTTAGCATAATAATTTCTAGGTCCATCCATGTTGCTGCAAATGCTATTATTTCTTTCCTTTTAATGGCTGAGTAATATTCCATTGTGTATATGTACCACATCTTCTTTATCCACTCCTCTGTCGATGGACATTTAGGTTGTTTCCATGTCTTGGTTGTTGTATATAGTGCTGCAGTGAACATAGGACTACATGTATCTTTGAGTCATGGTTTTCTCTGGATAGATGCCCAGCAGTGGAATTGCAGGATCAAATGGTATTTCTATTTTTAGTTTTTTGAGGAATCTACATACTGTTTTCCACAGTGGTTGTACCAATTTACAGTCCCACCAACAGCGTAATAGTGTTCCCTTTTCTCTACACCCTCTCCAGCACTTATTGTTTGTAGACTTTTTGATGATGGCCATTCTGGCTGGTGTAAGGTGATACCTCATAGTGGTTTTGATTTGCATTTCTCTAATAATGAGTGATGTTGAACATCTTTTCATGTGTTTTTTGGCCACCTGTATGTCTTCTTTGGAGAATTGTCTGTTTAGATCTTCTGCCCATTTTTGGATGCGGTTGTTTGTTTTTTTGTATGGAGCTGCAGAAGGTGTTTATAAATTTTGGAGATTAACCCCTTGTCAGTGGCTTCATTTGCAAATATTTTTTCCCATTCTGTGGGTTGTCTTTTCATTTTGTTTAGGGTTTCCTTTGCTGTGCAGAAAATTTTAAGTTTAATTAAGTCCCATTTGTTTATTTATTTATTTTTTTATTGTCATTGCTCTAGGAAGTGGATCCGAAATGTTGTTGTGGTTTATGTTGGAGAGTATTCAGCCTATGTTTTCCTCTAAAAGTTTTATACTATCTGGTCTTATATTTAGGTCTTTAATCCGTTTTGAGTTTATTTTTGTGTATGGTGATAGGAAGCATACTAATTTCTTTTACATGCGGCTGCCCAGTTTTCCCAGCACCACTTATTGAAGGGGCTGTCTTTTCTCCAAGCTTCAGGTCCTCAGCATTCTATTTTGCTTGTGGCCAGAAGCAGAAGCAAAAGAACCCATTACTGGAATCCAAGTTTTAGGTGCAGACTCAAATTACTGATAGCTAAGTGAACCCATCTCCTCTGACCCTCTCAGAGTCTGCCTTCTCAACTAGAAAATGTGGTAGGTAAGGTAACCAATCCTGTAGCATTTTCAGGAAACAAATGAAAGAGCAGTCAGGGTCTGGTATGGATGTTCATTGGGCCTGGTGTTGAACAAGACCCTCCTTTCCTAGAGTGTGAAACACTTGAGGCCAGATGGTTGGGGTACTTGTTGTTGCTCCAGGTCAGGGAAGCTGAGAAGTGGGTTTACTCAGGAAAATGAAGCTACTTTAGGAAAAAATGCTCAGCTGGTACAATAGCAGGGCAAAGAGTCTATTTCCTAACAAGCCGACTTTTCAAATTGCAGGCTATGACAAAGAGAATATTCTAAATAGAGAAGGCACAACCATCAACAATTAACTATCTCATTCAAGAAGTAAACCTGATTTGTTTATGATGTAAGATTGTAAATGAACTACTTCTAGTTCAGCAGGGAAGATAATGTACTCATGAATCTAAGCATCGGCTAGATCCTGAAGGCATGACTTGGTGTTTAAAAAAATGTCAGTTTAGGACAAGTAAAACCTGGATAAATTGGTAAAATATTGTCCAAAGAATCTGAGTTTTCTACTTGTTCAGGCTTTTGATGCCTTTACATGCATCATTTTGACGACAAGCATAAAAGGGTGATTTGAGTAGGTGAAAAATTTACTTCCTTGCAAGGGGTTTTACTGGTTTGATTTCAAATACGTAGGAAAGGCTTATTCATGTAATATTTAAAATAAAAATTTTAAAGTGTGACTAAGGTGGCAAATGAAAAAAAAATCACAATTCTCTAAATGTCACTTCATTCAGTGGTGCACATTGTCTGCGTTTCTTCTCAGCAAGTGGGAAAATGAAAAATGTCATGTACACACAAGTTTGACAAATTGATTTTTCTTTGTGAGTACACATCTCTGCATTAAGAATCAGAAAAAAAATTTTTTACTTTACATGTTTAATGCCGAATTTATACCATTTGGCCCATTTAAAAATTGCTAAGAGCAAAGAGGTAAGACATCAATATTTCCTGGTGATGCTTTCTTAAGTAGCACTTGCTCCACTGAAGCTGACTTCAGAAGGTAAATCATAATTTTCAGGCATTATTATTATTTTCAGCATTTCTAGATAGAAAATATAAAATGTTAAAAATACTCTAAAATGACCTTATATGTAATTTTTGCTCTTTCAAAAATGGATTGATATGTAATCTTTGTTCTTTCTTCACTCAGAATCCCTAAATTCACATATGACTTTTGCTCTAAACTCTACTCCCGTGAGAGCCCTCAATCCTCAGAATAAATATAAACTATATAATTTCCCCCCTGAGGCCATCTGTAAGATGATTTCCCAAAAGAACGAAAAAATTGCTTTTAAACAAAGGCTAAATATGGAGTTTTGGAAACTGTGATTAAACTTCTTTGAAAGTTTTAAGCCAAGGCAAAAGAGGACAAGCAAGGCTATAATAGAATTCATCTTACCAGCAGCATCACATAGCATTTGCTTTCCTGCACACTGACTTCTGCTGTGATTTATTAGGGGACCAAGTTCATGGCGTTGTGCCTGATCTTCAGAGACCCGGCTTCAAATCCTGATTTTACTCACAATTGAAAATTGAGGCTGGTGGTCAGGGCCCAGCCTCATCTGACATGATTGTCAGCCTGCACTCGGGGAGAATGGCCGTCTGGATAAATAGGGAGTGTGAACTTGCAGGTCAGGGACTCAAGTGCGTATCAGTGGAGTTTTTATCTGCAGTGAGCCTGGGAGGGGCTGTGATGCCTGACCCTCTCAGCGGGAAGCTTATTAAGCAACCTGACAAAGTAGGGTAATACAATCCTAATATCCTCTAAAGGAAGCTTTTGTTCTTTTTTTTTTTTTTTTGGGTCGAAGCTTAAGAAAATGACTAATTATTAACATTTTAGAAAAGAAATAGCTCTGGGACTTGGAATGTCTGTGTAAAATCTTCAAGGCAGCCAATTTTGCTTCCTGGCATTTACTTGCCCTGTGCAGCTCGTAAATAGTTTCCATGTGGCTGCTGCTTCAGTACAGACCTCTGATAAGATGAGGGGGGAAATTAGTTTTGCAGAAGTCTGTCGGTCCACGGATAATGTGTATGCCTGAGTGTAATTTTTAAAAAAGAAGTTTTAAGAATGTTCCAGAGAAGGAAGATTATTTGTTAACTTTCATGGAGAACCATAGAAAAAGCAGAAGATTTATGAAAATAAATTTTATAATCTGAGATAAGACAACAAGCCAATCAATTAATTTCAATGAGGAATTTAGAGACCTATAATGGGATGTGACCGTAGTTTA
Organism: Phacochoerus africanus; assembly: GCF_016906955.1. Lineage (NCBI taxonomy): Eukaryota > Metazoa > Chordata > Mammalia > Artiodactyla > Suidae > Phacochoerus > Phacochoerus africanus. The sequence goes on along the minus strand of NC_062556.1, from coordinate 32,247,538 downwards.
ATGCTATTTTTTTTTAATTTTTAAAAGTTTTATTGAAGTACAGTTGATTTTTACAATTTGTGATCATTTCTGTTGAACACAGTTTAATGTTAATTTGCTACCAGGTCTTGGGTTCTCTATTCCCATAATATGAGACTTCCTCTTGCTTTTGATTGCATATCTATGTCATGCAAAAGGGAAGATGATGGGTCCCACTATGGCAGGTCTCTTGGGAAAATGTATGCCATTCACTATGCCAAAACTGCAGATAGGAGAACATGGAGCTATTTTATTTGAATATAATCCTAGTGGATCTTTTTTGGTAGAGATGGAGGCAGCTTTGGACTAACGGTCTCTTTCGCCCATAGAAAGGTCATCTCATCCATAGGAAAGCCGGTATTATCTGGAATAAATTATGAGTCAGCCACCTTGTCTTGATAGACAGTGGGGGGAGGTCCTCAGGATACTGAATTTTATTTAACATCACCTTTCAAAGCACTTACTAAGGGCCAGTGCTACTCTAAAGACTGTAAAATATTAACTCATTTAGTCCCCATAACTATCTGATGAGGTTAGAGCTATTATTCTGTTTTCCAGATAAGGAAACTGTGGCACAGAGGGGTTGAGCTGAAGGTCAAATATCTGGTAAATGGGGAGCCAGGATCATCCCAGGCCAGGCAGTCCATCTAGCTCTATGGTCCTTGCTCATTCTAAGCTGCTTGATGGTGATATAGCTCAACTCACTAGCCTTTCTCACTAAACTGACCTCAGACTTGGTACACAAGGATTTCTACAGATGCTCAGGGGTCATCTTTTTTTTTTTTTTTTTGTCTTTTTGCCATTTCTTGGGCCTCTCCCGCGGCATATGGAGGTTCCCAGGCTAGGGGTCGAATTGGACCTGTAGCCACTAGCCTACGCCAGAGCCACAGCAACATGAGATCCGAGCCACATCTGCAACCTACACCACAGCTCACGGCAACGCCAGATCCCTAACCCACTGAACAAGGCCAGGGATCGAACCCGCAACCTCATGATTCCTAATCGGATTCGTTAACCACTGCGCCACTACAGGAACTCCGAGGGGTCATCTTGACTATAGAATTTAAACTGCTTTGATTTTGGCATTTGGTGCTGGGTAGCTCATTTTGCCCATGTCCATGGTATTCAATTTCCCATTCTTTTTTTTTCCTCTCTCTCTCTCTTTTTTTTTTTTTTTCTTTTTAGGGCCGCACCTGTGGCATATGGAAGTTCCCGGGTTAGGGGTCAAATTGGAGCTGCGGTTGCTGGCCTACACCACAGCCACAGCCACACTGGATCTCAGCCACATCCACAACCTATGCCAGCAGCTTTTGGCAATGCCAGATCCTTAACCTACTGAGTGAGGTCAGGGATCAACCTGCATCCTCACAAACACTATGTTGGATTCTTAACCTGCTGAACCACAACAGGAACACCAGTGTCCCATTCTTTAGTCAAGCTCTCAGAGCTGGTTAACCCTCTCTGGGCTCCTCCAGGTCTACTGAAATTCTCCATAAGAAATAATTTCTAAGAATTATTAGAGTAGTTTTTTCCTCTAATTGGTCAGTAGCTTTTCCTGACCCTTTATGGGTAGCTGCCCTTATACTAATGTATAGTGATAAACCTGGATTATAATTATCCTATGATTGCCTCCCTCATATTATATAAGATTTATGAAACAGGATTTATGTCTTGTCTTTTTGCAGTCTCTCCCCAGCAAGCACCTGATCTGAAGCAAGTACCCAGAGGTTTTTGATGGCATGGGACCATTTGACCTTTGCCGACTGGTCTCTGGGGAATTTCAAGTTGTACCAATGAACAAAGAGTGTCTCCTCTCCATTGCACTGATTGGGAGGTAGCTTTACTTGACAAACAAAATTTAATGGTTATTAGAGATCCCGAAATAGAAATGGAAAAAATAAAAATAAAAAATAAAAATTTTTATTTGGAGAAATTCCCCAAATAGCTTTTAAACATCAATTTCACAGAACAAACTAGAGGGACTTTAATGGCCTCTAGACCCATTTTGCCAATGCTAAAGTGTCTTAAAAAATGAAAACAATGCCAAATAAAAGGATATTATGAATGTAGAAAAAGTGATTTTAGAGTAGAAAAGCTCCCTTCATATTCGTCTGTTTGTGATATGTCTAGATTATAGCAGGTGGCATAGTAATAAACCTCCCTTGACCTAATGTCCAACATTTCCCAAATAATCTAAGCACCTATGCTAACCTCTCAGGCTTCACCCAACTTGCCTACTCACTCTAATTGTTTCTGCTCCCCGGAGTCTTCCAAGACCTAGCTCCTCACTGTCTCTGGAGGTCATTTACAGCTTTTATGTGGTTGTCTGTCTCCCTCCTGCAGGACTGTGAGCACACACACCATGCACATGTGTACGCACATGCAGAGTGGAGAGATTTTATCCTTGAGCTCTTCCTCTTCTCTCCTCTCCACAGATTCATTGTAAAGATCAGAAGATATCAGGGCTGTTTTGCAGATGTGGAGGGTGGAGATAGTTGAGGATTAAAATTGGCTACCCCTCACCTTCTAGATGTGTGGCAGTTTCTTATCTGTTTCAGGGGAGGGTTAAGCTTTGCTCAGCTGGTAAGGAGTTATTTTCAGGAGTGCAGAGGATTTTCCAACAGGAGTGGTTTAGACTGTTTGCTGAAGCAGTGGAGATCACAAGCAACCTAGAGAAGCTATATGTAGTACTAAACTCCAAGCAGAGATGCGGCAGGTCCTTCTGGCTTTGAGGTTTCTAAGGCTAGGCTATTTCTACATCTGGTGGGTACCTCACGATCTAAGAAATAAACTCAAAATTTGAGAATAACCACATCCTTGAGAAGAGGTAGCCTTTTCTAAGGAGGAAGGCTGCAGCTGTCTAACAATGAATTACAACATTCTACAGCTGTCTGGGCAGGAAATGAAGAAAATTATCCTGGCTCTCTCAAAGCAGGTGTTTGGGAAATGTGGCGGCGGTGTGCGTGTGTGTGGGGGGGGCATAGGAGTTGCTGCGGACTGTTCCGGAATTAGGGCATTGAGCCTGGCTGATTAGTTTTATCTCATATTACAGGGTCTTTGGCTCTCAGATTTCAGATAGCATTAAAAGATTTGAACCATCTGAAATCAAACAGCATGGTCACATAGATTCCAGATAGTGAATTAAAGTAGATATGTAAAAACATATCTACTTTTGGCAGCAAACAAGTTTCCCTTTACCTTCCCATTAAAATATTGCTTGAAAAATTAATATCTGAGTTACCTTGAAGTCAAATGTGATGGAACTATGAATACTGAGGTATCATTTAATAATTATCATTTTAGAAGCCCAACTGGTCTTATGCTTATGAAGATTGTGCTCATTGAATGACCGTTTTGTGTGCCCTCCATCCTGCTTCACAAAGCCCACCTAAGATCAGATTACTCCTTGCCCCTAGAAAACTTCAATGCCTCCCCACTGTCCTTAGAAGAGCTTCTCAAACCATAATGTGTAAAGATTCACCAGAGGATCTTGCAAAAATACAGATATTGATGCATTTGTTCTAGGGTATGGTTTGGGCTTCTGCACATCTAATAAGCTTCCAGGTGTCCATGGCTGCTCATCCTTTGTCCACAATTTGAATAGTAAGGGGTCTACAGGGGAAGCCCAACAACAGTGGTTATGCACTTGGCTTCCAACATCTTCCCAGGCTGATTGTCCTTAATATTTTAAATTTCCCATGGTCACTCTACTCTCTGACTTTTTCAGGCTACAACTATTTCGCAGATGCATACATGCCTTCTTCTATGCTTTTTGGGATGCTAGTCTATCAATGTCTTGTCTTTAGTTACCCAAAGAGCCTGCATTCTCTATAACCCGTTCTCAGACTTGTCTGTACCCTGCCCACCTATTAGAATCATTCTTTCCCTGTCCTGCTATCTTCTTGCATTTTGGTTGGAAATCAATTTTGCAATTTAACTACTATCAGCAAGACTACATGTATTGGGTGTGTATCCATCTTTCCTAATGAAATGTGACCCTCCAGTGGACAGCAATCTCATTCTACACATCTCTCTGTCTCTTCCGCAGCATTTTGCACAATTCCTGCATAGGGCAGATGCCAATAAAAAGTTTGTTGAAACTGAATAAAATTTACAAATTGTGTAAAATCACTCCTCTGTGTGGCTTTCTCTTTCTTGAAAAGATGAAACTCACCAGCATTCAGAGAAACCTCTTCAGTGTTCTTTCCTGAGAGGATATGTCTTACTCCTTGGTAGTTAGGAATCACTCCTGGGTGTTTTTTAAAAAGGGTTTTGATTTAGAGGATCTATGAATGAGACTATGTGTGCTAAGCTTCTTAAAGGGGAAACCCAGCTGAGAATCACAAAAGAAAGCTAAGGCTGCTTCCTTTGCCAACAGTATAAATGGGTTTTTCCTTGTTGCTAATGAGAGCCACTAAGGGGAGCTACCCTAATCTTTTTCATTAGACTTCTAAAATTAGCTTTATTTTTGCCCTGCCCAAAGAATGATGAGATGTGCCATTTTTTCAGTTTCAGTCTGTGTGACAGGAGAATTGGCGGTCCATGCCATTCCTAACATTCCTAGCTAGGGAATATTAACTAATAAGCTTTTTTTGGCTGGGGGAGGGGGAAAGGGGGGCTTTGCCCATGGCATGTGAAAGTTCCCAGGGCCAGAGATTGAACTTGAGCCATAGTAGAGACAACGCTGAATCCTTAACCACTAGGCCACCAGGGAACTCTGAGAGTTTTATTCTTTTTTTTTTTTTTTACACACCCATGGCATGTGAAAGTTCCAGCGAAGCCAGGGATCAAACCCGAACCATAGCAGTGACCCAAGCTGCTGCAGTGACAATGTCAGATCCTTAACACACTGTACCACAAGAAAGCTCCAATGAACAAGCTTTTTGAATCCTAGTAACCTGGGCTCTTTTGGCACTGCAATGTGTTAGCTTAGTTATCTTGAACACAATATTTAGCCAAATTGAGCCTCATTTCTTTCATCCTATAATAGTGTAAACCATACCCGCCTGAAAGATTATTGACATTAAATGGAAGAAAGTGTATAAACTGCTTGGCCTCACAACAAATAGTTGTGGGTGTTTTTGCAATCAGCTTTCAAACATCTCCAGTCAATGTTTCAGCACCTGAAGTTCATCATCCATGTTTAGTGATCACAGCTCAACTATTAAAAGTTGGAGCTGAGAGAGGGGTTCTTCACTTAAGCATCCAAATTCTGCTTCTTTTTACAGAGCTCTGGCCACTGTGTTGTGCTCAGTCACTGGCCTCTACTAGCGGCAGAAGCAGTAACTTCATTGGTGACTTGACTGCATTCCAAGTCCATGGAAACTGGGACTTTTTAATCTGTTTTTTTTTTTTTTTTGGTTGTTGTTGTTGTTGTTGTTGTTGTTGTTGTTTTTTTTCTGCTGCACAAGCAGCAAATTATACTATTCACCATTTATCTTGGTCCAGGTGGTAGATCTGTGTGTAGAGCTGACTTGCATTAATAAACATTAACACAGTGGATATGGCAATATATCCAGGATAAAAACGACTGGTTCTTGAATCTGCTCATAAACTTCTGGTTCCTTATAAGGCAGAAAGCCAAGAATGACACAAGTTGGCACCAGAGAAGACCAGGAAGCATCATGGAAGAATGGAGAGCATTACCCAATTTTCTTCCAATTCATTTTCCCTGCTTAGGAGTATCTGGAGGAAAGATGGCTACTTGAGGCAGAGAGGGGAGGGTAGTTTGATAACCTTTCCTGCTATATTTTATGCTTGGAACTTTTGTCATTCAACCATATCTGAGTTTTTGATATAAAATGGTTTCTGAGATAAAATGGTGGTCTCAATAAAGTTTGCAATGATGGTGACTAATATTCCAAGTTAAGAAACTTCTGTTTTGGCCATGGAAGGGAAGTTGCCCAAGCAGCAAAGTATACTATTCACCATTTATCTTGGTCCAGGTGGTAGGTCTGTGTGTGGAGCTGACTTGCATTAATAAACATTAACACAGTGGATGTGGAAACATGTCCAGGCCTTGCTCATCAGTTCCCATTTTCATACTTATTGCGTAGGCTGGGAAACATGGAAGGACAGCATGAATTCAATTTAACAGTCCAGTAAGTGCCAAAGAAATGATCACATCTCTGAAACTAAGTGTTTTAAACAAGATTTTTCAGATGGTAAGAAAAGATAAATCCCTTGTTTAGTAAACAGCAAACACTTTAAACATTAATCATCCACCAAACATTAAGTGTAATCAAAGGTTCCATTTTAGTTCAAATACAACTTATGCTCCTAATTAATTACTTACAGGACTATGTAGTTTGCATTTTTAAATGAATTTTCTGCTTCCCAGATGTCGTCTTATCGGGATGCTGTGACCCTTCATAGAGAGGCTGGTTCTTTTATCACAGTGTTTTCAAGGCCTCTTGGGGTGTGAAAAAATACAGTTTAAGTACCACCTGCCATATTGGACCCAGTAAAGACTTCATGAAGTTGGAATGCTGTTCCTACACTTAAGTAGGTTATATTCTTGGCAAAGAGGCTGTGAGCTGAGATGATGTAATTCAAATTTGATTTTTTTTTCCTGGAGAAACATTATTATAATGGAGTTATTTTCTTGACCAAGGGTCAAGCCTTTGTGGATTTGCAGAAATGAGGCTATTGTACTAGTAAGGAACCTCAGAAATAATCTGGGTCAGTCCTCTTTCTTGAGTCAGAAAAGTGTTATTCTCACTTTTCAGCTGAGACAAGTGAAATTTATTTAGAGGCTAAGTTTTCAGCTAATACGCCAACTAAGGGTGGGGCTTTTGGAGGGTGAAGAAAGGATCTGAAACTAAGGTTTTAAACAAGATTTTTCAGATGGTAAGAAAAGATAAATCATCCAGTAGAACTTTCGGCAATGATAAAAATATTCTCTATCTGCACTGTTCAACACAGTAGCAAGTAGCCACATTAGGCTATTGGGCACTAGAAATGTGGCTAGTGTGACTAGAAAACGGAATTTTCAATTTTATATAATTTTAATTTATTGAAATTTATTTATTTATTTATCTTGTTGCCATTTCTTAGGCCACTCCCGTGGCATATGGAGTTTCCCAGGCTAGGGGTCCAATCGGAGCTGTAGCCACTGGCCTACACCAGAGCCACAGCAACTCGGGATCCGAGCCACGTCTGCAACCTACGCCACAGCTCATGGCAACGCCGGATCGTTAACCTCACTGAGCAAGGCCAGGGACCGAACCCGCAACCTCATGGTTCCTAGTCGGAGTCGTTAACCACTGTGCCACGACGGGAATTCCCTATTTATTTATTTTTGAGCCTTGCCCACAACATGCAAAATTCCCAGGCTGGAGATGGAACCTGTGCTATAGCAGCTACCCCAAGCCACCTCAATGACAACTTAGGATCCTTAACCTACTGTGCCATGAAGTCCAATTTTAAATAATTTAAATTTAAATACAAGTAGCCACATGTGGCTAGCATAGGTAAACTAAACCTAATTTTAGGCATTTTGAAAGGAAAGGCCTAGGTAACAAAGTGAAAAGCACAGTGAAGAGAATAAAATCTGGTGAGATGATAACCTTGCTGACTGAATTGGTTATTTCATAATGAAATTTAAGGATCATCAATCTGCTGGTCAATACCAAGGAATTTTTGTCGTTTATAGCAAGGCAAAGTCTCTGAGCCATTTTAAAAATTTTATAGTATAGAGAAGAAAATGCACACAGAGAATCCTAGGGGCCTGGACAAGTAGCAAAAAAAATTTAGGCTTAGGTTAAGAAATAAATGCAATATCTCAAAACAGAGTTAAGAATTTTAAAGAAATATTTCCTAGGGACAATGGAAGGAGTTGTCATGGAAAATTTTGGAATACATTTTGAAAAAAAAAAGACTTTGATTGTGGCTCGTCATAGGTCTAGAGGCAAAAATTACACTTATAATTCTTTTCACCAATTGGATATTACTTTCAATTATAACATATGTGCCTTTAAAAAAATGTGGTAAATACTACATGAGACCTAGCCTCTTAAATTTTTGTGTACGTTACAGTATGGTAACTATCAGCACACTGTCAAATAGCAGCACATTGCTAGAATTTTTTCATCTTGCATGACTGAAACTTTATGCCCATTGAATAGCAACTCCCAATTTCCCTCCTCCACAGGGCCCTGAAGCCACCATTCTACTTTCTTTTTTATTTGATGATTTTAGATACTGCATATAAATGGAATTAGGCAGGATTTATCCTTCTGGAACTTGCTTATTTCAATTAGCATAATGTCCTCAAATTTCATCCATACTGTGGTGTATGAGAAGATTTCCTTACTTTTTAAGCCTGTCATATCCCATCGTATGCATATACCACATTGTCTTCATTCATTCATCAGTCGGTAGACATTTAGGTTGTTTCTACCTCTTGGCAGTTATAAACAACGTTATAATGAACAGGGCAGTACATAATTCTTTTGACATTCTGATTTCATTTTTTGGTGTGGCAGGGGGGCGTAAATACCCAGAAGTAATTGCTGGATTATACAGCCATTCAATTTTTAATTTTTTAAAGAACATTGATAGTGTTCTCCATAGTGGCTACACCATTTTACATTTCTACTAACTGTGTGGAAGTGTTCCAATTTCTCCACATTCTCACCCACATTCGTTTTCTGTTTAAATTATTTATTTATTTTTACAATGGCCATCTTAATAGTATGAGGTGATATCTCGTTGTGGTTTTGATTCACATTTCTCTGATGATTAGTGATATTTTCATGCACCAGTTGGCCATATGTATGCCCTTTTTTCTGAGAAATGTCTATTTAAATCTTTTGCCCATTTTAAAATCATGTTATTTATTTATTTATTTGCTACTGAGTTGTAGGATTAATTCAAATATTTTGGATATTAATCCCTTAGGAGATATACATCTTGAAAATATTTTCTCACATTCCATAGATTGCCTTTTTATGCTATTGATTGATTCTTTTACTATGCAGAGCTTTTTTGTTTGATATAGTTCCCACTTATTACATTTGCTTTTGTTTCTTGTACTTTCGGTGTCATATCCAATAAATTATTGCTAAGACCAATGTCAAGAAGTTTTGCCCCTATGTTTCCTTCTAGGAGTTTTATAATTTTAGTTCTTAACATTTAAGTCTTTAATCCATTTTGAGTTGATTTTTTTTTTTTGGAAAACACAAAAAATAATAACTTTTTATTCAGAAAATATAAAACTACATAGAAAAGAAAATTATTGTATTTCTCCCTTTCTTATTGCCTCTAAATATCTTTTTTTATTGTTCATTTATTTTATTGAAGTATAGTTGATTTAAAATATTTTTGTTTTATTTTATTTTATTTTATTTTATTTTATTTTCCCTGCTGTACAGCAAGGGGATCAAGTTATCCTTACATGTATACATTTTTTTCCCCACCCTTTGTTCTGTTGCAATATGAGTATCTAGACATAGTTCTCAATGCTACTCAGCAGGATCTCCTTGTAAATCTATTCTAAGTTGTATCTGATAACCCCAAGCTCCCAATCCCTCCCACTCCCTCACTCTCCTGTCAGGCAGCCACAAGCCTATTCTCCAAGTCCATGATTTTCTTTTCTGTGGAGTTGTTCATTTGTGCTGTATGTTAGATTCCAGTTATGTGATATCATATGGTATTTGTCTTTGTCTTTCTGACTCATTTCACTCAGTATGAGATTCTCTAGTTCCATCCATGTTGCTGCAAATGTCATTGTTATTATTTTTTATGGCTGAGTAGTATTCCATTGTGTATATATACCACATGAATCAGTCTTGGTAGGTTATATGTTTCTAGGAACTTATCCATTTATTCAAAGTCATCCAATTTGTTGGGGTATAATTGCTTATAGTTGTCTCATAAACCTTTTTATTTCTGTAGTATCAATTATTAATATCCTTTTTTTCATTTCTGATTTTATTTTAGTCAGTTGAACTAAAGGTGTATCAATTTTGTTGATCATTTAAAAAAAAACCTCAGTTTTGTTGACTTTTCTCTTCTTTTTTCTATTTTCTATTTCTTATATAATCTTTAGTATTACTTTCCTTCTGCAACTTTGGGCTTAGTTTGTTCTTTTTATAATTCCCTAAGTTGTAAAGTTGGGTTGTTAACTTGTGATTTTTTTTTCTTTTTTCATATAGACCTTTATCCCTATAAACTTCTCTCTTAGTAATGATTTTGCTAAATCCCATAAGTTCAGGTGTTGTGTTTTTATTTTTGTCTCAAGATATTTTCAAATTTCTCTTTTGATTTCTTCCCTGTCCACTGGTGCAAGATTGTGTTGTTTAATTTCCACATATTTTCCAATTTTCCTCCTGTTATTGTTTTCTATTGTGGCCAGAAAGATATTTGGTATGATTTCAATCTTAAATTTGTTGACTTGTTTTGTGACCTAATATGTGATCTGTCCTAGAAGTGCTCCATGTGTACTTGAGAAGAATGTATATTTTTCTCCTATTGGGTGGAACATTCTACATATGCCTGTTAGGTCCATTTGATCTTTAGTGTTGCTCAAGTCTTCTGTTTCCTTATTAATATCCTGTTTGGATATTTTATCTATTATTGAAAGTGAGTTATGGACTTTTCCTACCATTACTGTGTTGTGTATTTCTCTCCACTTTTTTCAATGTTTGCTTTAAGTATTTAAGTACATATACCTCTGATTTTGAGTTTTAATTGTTATATCTTCTTGTGAAATTACTTTTTAATCATTATATAGTGTTTTAGCTTTGGCTTTTTTTGATGGTTTTTGACTTAAAGTCTATTTTATCTGATGTAGTTAGGCCTAACTTTGCTTTCTTTTTGTTATCCTTTGCATGGAATATGTTTTCCATCCTTTCATTTTCAGCCTATTTTTATCCTTAAACATAGAATCTCTTATAGACAGCACATAATTAGATTTTGTTTGTTCCTTTTTAACTAATTCATTCACTCTATGTCTTTTTATTGAGGAGAATAATCCCTTTACATTTAAAGCAATTTTTGATAAGAAAGTGAATTATTGTCATTTTATTAATTGTTTTCTGTTAGTCTTGTTCTCTTGTCTTTTATCTTAGTTTTTTCAGACTGCTATTTAAAAATAACACAGACTGTGTGGCTTATAAACAACAGAAATTTACTTCTCACAATTCTAAGGGCTGGGAAATTCAAGGTCAAGCTGCTGGCTGATCAATTTTTCCCATGTTGCTGATGCCATTCTTCTATATACCTGCTTTTGATTGTGTTTAGTGCTCTCATATAAGCCAAATGACTACAAAACACTGTATTTAAAGTCTATAAATGATTTCCCACCAATTTTATTAGTCAGGGCTCCTCAGAGAAATGGAATTACATGTATATATATGGGTACATATATATATTCTTTTAAGGAAATATCTTAAAAGATTTGTGAGGGCAAGCTTTAAATTTATAGGGCAGGATGGTATTCTGAAAGATTTCCAGTCTTGAGTTCAAAATTAGTAGGGTAGGCTAGAAGGCTGGAAAGTCAGGCAGAATTTCTGTGTTACGGTCTTTAGGCAAAAGTACTTTTTCTCTTTGAAACCTCAGTTTTTCCTTTTAAGGCCAACACACAACTGAGCAAGACCTACTTACTTTATTGAGGATGATCTCTTTTAATTAAAGGCAAATGGTTATAAATGTAAACCACATCTAAAAAATATTTTCATGGGAGTTCCCATAGTGGTTAAGTGGAAATGAATCCTATTAGTATCCATGAGGATGTAGGTTCAATCTCTGGCCTCACTCAGTGTGTTAAGGATCCAGCATTACCATGAGCTGTGGTGTAGGTTGCTGATGTGGCTCAGATCCCATGTTGCTGTGGCTGTGGTGTAGGCTGGCAACTACAGCTCTGATTCGACCCCTAGCCTGGGAACTCCCATATGCCATGGGTGCAACACTTAAAAGCAAAAATAAATAACTAAATAAATAAAAAATAAAAATAAAAATCATCTTCACTACATTATCTGGGCTAGTTTTGACCAAGCAATTGGATACCATTGCCTGGCCAAGCTGACATATAAAATTAACTATAACAATAATTTATGTTATATGAATTGACTAACTATGTCAACCTCACACAGAAAATCAAAGATTGTCAGGGTAGAAAAGGACATAGGAGACCATATAGCTTTTAGGATTTGTGAGCCAGAAAGATATAAATATGATGGTCAAGTTCATCTTGAATCAGTTGTATACCCTTGGACAAGATATTAACCCCTCTCTGCTTCAGTTAACATCTATACAGTAGGAATTATCTACCACCAGTAATATTTTATAAGAATAGTCTGCGGCAGGGAGTAATTGCCAAATAAATGGAAATTATTGAAACCAACATGGACACTTAAAAGGTAGCTTTAGACCTGTTCATGAACTCAGCTGAGAAGTGATGAAGAAAAACACCACCCTAGTTCTTGGTTCCCTATCACAGTGGTGCCATCACTAATAATGTGGAATTGTGTTAAGTGTGATAGACTATACAGTCAAGTGCATATACTTTTAAATCCATGCCTTCCTCACTTATTTAGACTGAAAGAATATTGGGAGGGGTATATTTGGTCAGTTTCAGAGTTTCATCAGGGTTATGAGATTCTGGGAGATGTTCCCAAAATTGCTGAAAAGTATTTGGAGGACTGTTTTGGTGAGGAGTTTTGGACCCACCTTGATGAATTTCTGAGGTGTCTATCCAGGGCTGTTTATTTTGTGGCTCTTGTTTTCACATCATGAACACAGCTTTGCAAACATGCAGCTTGGAGAACATGGGGCTGTTCTCTGCTTGCAGTCAGAATGTCTGTTTTTGCTGCCTTGAGCCACCTGCTCATCAGCTTAGCAGCTTCCCTGTGCTTGTGGGTGTTATGCAGAGAGTACCTGTACTTACCCTTACTTGCAGAGAAATCTCCATCCTTTGATCTTTCATCATGTTTTTTGCTTCACAATGTCAAAAGCCTAAAAGCTTTGGTTTGAACGGTAACCAACTGCATTGGCGTTCAGGACTGAGCTTGATTCTTAATCCACAAAATCAAAGGTTCTCCTCTCTCAGCCACAGGTCCTGCTTGTAGCCTTATAAAATTGGATTACTTCTGTCACTAGAGCACTGTCTTTTCCTTTTATCAGCCATTCTAAAAACTTGACTGCCGCTGTGCCAATAAAATAGTGAGACAGCCCCCACTCTCCCAAACACAGCAGAAAAACTGCCAACTAAATCTATCTTTGGAAGTCATTTTTCTTCAAACGTTTTTGAAACTCACTTCTTAGAAATGTTTTTAAAATGCCTTCTAGTGACAGTTTTAACAAAAGAGAAAAATTAGTGTTGTTACGTTAGTCGTAGGACATTTTCTAGGCTTTATAGTACTTTCCTGGTTTCATTTCTCCACTTCTTGGAATATGGGAGGTGGAGAAAAGAATGGGGGAGTCAAAGAGGATCTGGGGACCTGGATTGGGGTTATTTCAGGAGGACTGCCTAGGGTGGTGCTTCTCAAACATTAATGTGCATGGAAGTCTTTGGGGATCATATCAAAAGGCAGATTCTGATTCAGTAGGTCTAGGGTGGAACATGAGGATCTACATTGCTAACACATTTCCAGGTGATGCTGCTGCTGCTGGCCTATGCCTGGTATTTTGAATAATGAGGCTGCAGGGAGAAGAGGAAACGACATGATATCTGGAGCAATCTGGACAAGGCATTTTACAAATTTGCCTTACCACGCCTCACATCAGTCCTACAGAATTAAATTTCCCTTGTTACAAATAAGGTTTCAGACTCAGAGAGGCTTGGTAACTGAATGGACTTGGGGGTACAGATGCATTCCAGCTGACATCAGGGATCACAAGTGCTCAGCCCTGCCTGCCTTCCTACTGATGCTCTATCCCCAGCAAGGTACATATGTCCTGCTCCACAGAGGTTTCTCATATATCAGCTGCCCCCTTTCCACTCTCACCTATCCAGGGGCTTTGATTTGACTACACTCCCCTTCCTTACCTCTCTCTCTTTTTCTCTTCCAAGCACCCTACACAGAGTAGGGCTCTCATCAAAAGCTCTCCTGCTCCTAAACCTTCCTAATCTATGACAGGCTCTTGGGCTTGACATTCAAGCATTCCAATGTTATCATACCACCTTCCCAGGTCTCTCCTGATATCTACCAGGCTGTCTCTAGATGGGGCTGCTTCTGTTTTCTTGAACCGACCCTGAACTGACCTGCCTCCCAAACTTTGCTTATTTGATCTTTCTTCTGCAATGCTCAACCTTCCATCTCATCATGTTAAGCTCCTTCCTGTGTCTAGTCTCTCCCTCTCAGGCACATACCAGTGCTCTCCTCTTTGGAAATTCCCTTTGCTGACTGCATGTTTCTTATTCCGTCTCACGTGGTAACTCATTTGTTTGTACCAACCCCATTCTAGAGCAGGATGTGAGAAAGTCTTCAAAGTTATTGTTATCATCTAGTATTCCTGTAACCTTCCCTCACTCTGCCCATCAGGGGGCCAGAGAGCAGAGCCAGCACTAAACCGCCTTTCATGAATTAAGTTGCTTGATGCAGTGAAACTAAAAACTATGAATAGGATTAGATGATGAATGACTTGTAAGTTAAGCACAATTGAAGTATTAGTTCTTAGATGTGTGTATGTGTGTGTGTGTGTATGTGTGTGTGTGTTTTGGAGACTCTAATGAGCTACCTAAAGCTCAGAATCAAAGCTGTGCATGAAAACAGGATGTAATGTGTCCAACCCTTATTCTCATCATTATCTGTAAAACGCAATAAATAACCTCTTGGCTTCTAAGATTACAGGCCAGTTTTCTGACTCTGTAGCCATAGAACAACTAGTACAGTGCCTGGCACTTCAGAGAATCTCACCAAATGTTTATTTCCATCGTTTTGCTCTTTTACTTAATTGTATAGGACTGCTGAAGGAATATCTTTGATCTAGAAATCTTGCACAGCAGCAAGCAAGGCATGTTTGGTTTTCTGCATTTTCTTTAACAGCCAGGTGGAGAAACATCTTGTGGACTAGAAAGTAGGAAGACACATCTCCCTGGAAACCTTTTCAGTTTTCTTAGACAAATCAGAAGGGCAATGAATAACTGCTGATAATAACAATAATTCACCTGGCACCATGCACCTTTGTCTTGGCCACATGTTTTAGAATCATTGTCAGTCTTTGAGTTCTTCCATAAAGCAATCTTCCTGCCATGATTCAGTTTGAGGGAAGACTACCACATCTTCATCTCTGATGGAGACTAAAAACTAAGATGAAACACAGTAGAGACACCAACTTAGTAAGAGAATTATCCAAATCACCATCTTCTCTACCTTACTAGAACTGGCCTTTGCATCATTATTGTTGATGTCAAGTTAGAAAAGACTGTTCTTTCCATATATTGACAACAGTGACCCTTAAATTAATATGTGCATGAGAATCACCTGGGAAGCTTGTTAAAAATCTCTGAGAAATTCTGATTAAGAGTTAATAGGGAAGGACTTAGGACTCTGATGCAAGTGGCTCTTGAGTTAATTTACAGCATTTATATACAGTTGAAGAAACTGAGGATCAGAAATGCCATGAGGTTTTCCAAAGGTCACATAGGTAGAAATATAGAAGACCCAGGATTTCAGCCTAAGGTTTGTTTGTTTGTTTATTTATTTATTTATTTATAATGGCATCTATATTTATTACATCTAACTCAAAGTTGCCACCAATTATCTAGGGATATACATCTCAAAAGTTAACATATATACAAATCAACTGGGAAACCTATCAAAATGTAGATTCTGACACAGTAGGTCCCAGGCGGGGCCAGAGATGCTGCATTTCTAACAGGCTCTTGGGTGATGCTGTTGCTGCTGGTCTGTGGAGCATAAGTTGATAGCCAGGATCTAGGACATCACTAGGCATGATTGAAATACTTAAGGAAATGAGAGTTGGGCATGAACTAAAATAAATTGACCCTTTCTGACTTGTAGCCTCTATTGTAGATAACACAAGTCTCAACAAAATTGAAATCTACTAGATAAATACAAATAAAATTTAGTTGCCGAAAGGCCTAGGGGAATCCATGAACCTAAAATTAGGTGGTGGCCCTAAGTAAATCTTGCCTTGTCCCGCCTCCCTTTTGGGATAGCCATAAAGGTGATCTGTTTCCCTGGGAAGTGAGTGAGTCTGATGAAAGCAGATTTTTTTTTTCCCCTGGGAGTATGAACAAAGTGACAAGAAATAGAGAAGATGCATAGGAAGAAATAGAACAGAAAACATGGCTGGAGTTCACGTGGATTTTTTTTTAAGGTTATAAAATGACCCAAAAACAAAAATGAAAAGAAAAACATTTATATGTGTTCATAAGTACAGGTAATAGGTTTTCCAAAAATATCATAAAATTAGGTTATAGAAGTAAGATTATTAACCTGAAGAAAAGAAATGTACAACAAAAAATTACCTGCTACTTTCTTTTTCAAGTTTTCAAGACTAGTTATTTTATACCTTTTCAGCAAAGGGAAGAGAAATAAAAATTTGCATTGCAGTAGAAGTATTTCACTTGGCATAAGAGAGAAGTTCAGAGTCTCTAAAGTCTGAAAATAGTATATTGGGGGAGGATATAGACACAACATTTCCAGAAATTTTTAGAAAGTGATGCTTCTTCTCTGAAGAATTGTAATCAATAAAAGATCTGAGTTCCTATTATGTGGCTGGCACTGGGCTGGACACAGGAGTACTGCAACCATAAGAAATGGTACCAGTGAATGAGACAGGAAACAGATGTGCAAGTCAATAACCATAGCACATTGGAATAGGTGCCATTTTGGAACTGGGATCAAAATGTGTGAGATGAGTGGAAGGAACTTCCTCTGTTCAGGGCAGTTACGTGCCTTCAGAGATGATGTAATATTTAATATAAGCTTTAAGATGAGTAAGGGATGGCCTGGAAAAGTTTGTTAATATTCACTTCAGCAAGTAGTATTTATTGTTACAAAATGTGGATAATGAAAGAGGATGTCTTATGGAAGCTGACAATCCTGAGTTCAAATCCCACCCTCTGCTTCCTGATTGGTTAGCCTTGGTCATATTATTTAATCTCTCTGAGAAAGTTCTGAGGTTGTTTAAATAACAAATGGTATGTCTTGTGAGGAAAGGGCCGAGATAAATGATAAAACAATAAATGCAGGCCTTCCCATCTTCTAGATATGCCTAAATTCCAAGGTCAACAGATTTAGGGTCCAACTGGGATCATAACTGCATTCCTGAACAAATGCTTCTTTGGAATGAGGCTGTTCCTCTTTGGCTGAATTCTCTGTTTTAAGGTCTCTGTTTGTTTCCCGGTCTAGGTGTTTCCTTATGACACTTGTACTGGGTTGAATAATGTCCCCCAAAGAATTTGTGTCCATGCAGAACCTTATGATGTGATGTTATTTAGACAAGAGGTCTCTGCAGATATAATTAGCTATATCACTATCCGGTCATACTGAATTAGGGTGGGCCCTAAAACCAGCATGACTGCATCCATATAAGAAGAGGAGAAGACCCACAGAGAACCTAAGAAGAGGTCATTTAAGACAGAGGCAGAAGAATGGCCATAATCAAAAGGTCTATAAACAATAAACACTGGAGAGAGTGTGGAGAAAAGGGAACCCTCTTACACTGTTGGTGGGAATGTAAATTGGTGCAACCACTATGGAAAATTGAATGGATATTCCTCAAAAATCTAAAACTAGAACTATCATGTGATCCAGCAATCCCACTCCTAGGTATCTATATGGAGAAAACCACAATTCAAAAAATACATGCACCCTAATGTTCATTGCAACACTATTTGCAATAGCCAAGACATGGAATCAACCTAAATGTCCATCAGCAGAGGAATGGATAAAGGAGATGTGGCATATATATATATATATATGCATGTTACTCAGCCATAAAAAGAATGAAATAGTGTCATTTGCAGCAACATGGATGGACCTAGAAACTATCATACTAAGGGAAGTTATACAGTGAAAGACAAACATCATATGGTATCACTCATATGTGGAATCTAAAAAAAAAAAAAACAATACAAATGAATGTGTTGGTAGAACAGAAACAGACTAAAAGATTTTGAAAAAGTTATGGTTACAAAGGGCACAATTGGGGTGGGGGGAAGGATGGCCTGGGGGTCTGGCTTTGGCATACACACTCTGAGGTATATGGAATGATTGGCCAACAGGGACCTGCTATATAGCACAGAGAACTCTATCCAGTATTCTATGATAATATATGTGGGAAAAGAATATGAAAGAGAATGGATGTGTGTACAAGTGAATCGCTTTTTTGTACAGCAGAAATTATCACAACCTTGTATATCAACCACACTTCAATAAAACTTAAAGAAAGAGTCAGAGATTTGATTTATGTCACCACATGCCAAGGAATACCAAGGGTTGCTGCCAACCACCAGAAACCAGAGAAAGGAAGAAAAGATTCTTTCCTGGGCTCCAGAAGAGCCTTTGGAGGAAATGTGCTTCTGCTGACACTTTAATTTTCAATTTCTAGTGTCATGTACTAAGAGACAATAAATTTCTGTTGTTTGAAGCCACTCAAGTTGTGGCATTTTGTTACAGGATCGGTAAGATACCTTGACATCATCCACCTTAAGTTAGTGTCATGAGTTACTTCTAAAGGCACATGTTGCCTTGACCAGGCTGGACTGCATTTCCCAGAACCCTCCTTCCTGTATTAATATTATTATTATTATTATTATTATTATTACTATTATTATTTTGCCATGCTCATGGCAGGCAGGGGTTCCTAGGCCAGGGATGGAAATTGCGCCACAGCAGTGACAAAGCCAGATCCTTAACCACTAGGCCATCAGGTAACTCCCTTCTCTGTATATTTTTAATCGTGGCGGGTCACAGGAGATATTTTTGTGAGAGTTTTAGGGGCCATAACTGCATAACTGTTACAGCAAAGACCATATTGTTTTTATATTCAGAAGGTGGTCAGGGTCACCAGGTGCCTTTGAAAATCCTCCATAGAGGTGCTGCTCATCCACTGTCTTGGTGAGGAGCAGTGGCTGGGCCTACAACTGCTCGACCTTCCCTGGATCCTTCTGCAGATTCTCTGACCCCTGGACCAGGTGTGTGTTTGTCACTGTGAGCAGGATCCATCTCTCCTGTGGGAGACAGTGAGGGGCTCTAACCACTTGACATCTACTTTCCTTTTTGGGCTGCCTGCTCTCTAGATGTCAGGCTCCAGCATCAGATGCAAAGACAACAGCCTTGCAGAGACAACTTGCCAGCTCCCTCAATTTTGTAAGTCAAATCCCTACAGTAATTTGCTCTTCTGATTGGACCCTCATGGATCCAGGCCCTCAGCGTCCCATAGTTCAGTCCCAAGGTCTCAAGCAATCTGTCCCTGTCTACAGATTAGACAGCTGTATTTTAAAAATCCTGGCACTCAAGGATCTTGAACAGACTGCGTGAAATGCTGAATGGTGTCTGATGTGAACTTACTTGTGGTTTTCAGCTTCCAATGAATTTAGTGGCTCAGTGTAAAGCTCTCCCATTTCCTCTCCCTCGTATTTGTGACCCATCTCCTTGCTCTGCTACCACAGAAAATGAAAATTACACTCTCTTCCTATGGTCCCTGCCTCTCTCCCTACTGGGAGCAGTAGGCTTATCCTCTGTTTTATAAAGGCCTTTTCAGCTCTTTGTTCAGGCTGACTTTGACTCAACTGTCAGCTTGGAGTGTGGTGTCTGCCGCTGGAGCCTCAGAGGAGCCCCTGACTCTTGAATGACAGCCCCTTCCCTTCAGCCTGGCCCTAAATCTTTTACCCGAAAGCCAGATGAGGTAATCTGAGACATCCTGATGCTGATAGGAAGAAGATGAGTCACAATGATAATGGGTGTTGAATTTTTCTTTTTTAACTCCCATTCACTTTGTGCATAAAAGCTGGACATGACATTTGCAGCTGGCTCTACCAGGCTGTTCTCCTGGTGCCAGCACTGAGTGTGCTCTCATAATGCAGCCCACAGTGAAAGCTTCATGCAATTATAATGAAGATCCTGGATCTGGAATGAATGACTCCATTCACTACACACACAGAACTTTCTATGGATATTCAATTACATGAGATGCCTCCTGGATCATGTAGAGGGGAGGTGAAAGGGTGACATCAGCTTGGAGCAAGAAGGTTAGAACAAGCAAAAGGAGCCTTTCTGTTTGCAGTTCACATCAGCATGCCTGGAGAGTGATGTCTGCAACCTGGCCATCTGTTAATAGGTGGATAATGAATAGTCTTTACTCTCTGTTTTTAGAGGATCCTGTCATGGCTCCCTTGGCCCACAGGGCTAAGTGCCAATCCACTAATCTAGCATAAAATCTCCTTTCCAGCCCAGCCCCAATATAGTGTCTCTAAACCATTGACCATTCCTTTAGAATGTCTCTTGTCTATATATCTTTCTGCCTTTATTTACCCTATTCTTTCCTCCAGGACATTTCTTGCCTTTTTTCTACTTTGGGAACTCTTACTAAAATTTTAAGAACTATCTCAGGGAGTTCCCACTGTGGCACAGCAGGTTAAGGATCTGGCATTGTTGTAGCTGTGGCATAAGTCACAGCTGTGGTTTGGATTTGATCCCTAGCCCGGGACCTTTCATTTGACATGAGTGGGGCAAAAAAAAAAAAACAAACCTCAAAAAAAACTAGCTCAAAAATGATTACATTACACATCCTTAGACAAAATTAAGAGTTTTTTTTTTCTCCTGTGTTCCTGCAGCATCTTTGAACTTGTATTATGATCCACAGTACAAATTATTGACTTACCTAAGTTTAAAATTTTGAGTTTCTGGGGACTTGACTGGTTGATGAGAACTTAGAACAGTTTCTGAAATAAGTGTAGAATTAATAATTTTTCTTGTTAAAGATTATTTGAACAATAATGGGAAGCGAGCAATTGCCTTGGCCAAAGAGAATTAAATTAGGGGTTCAAGCATATGGATTTGAATTGGAATTTTAACTCCTTTGAATGGCCAGAGTTGACATTGACAACTGTGGAAAGTCTCAAATTTCTTTCTTTCTTTCTTTCTTTTTTTTTTTTAAATGGCCACATTTGTGGCATATGGAAGCTCCCAGGCCATGGATCAACTCTGGGCTACATGTGCAACTTACACTGCACCTGCAGCAATACCAGATCCTTTAACCCATTGTGCCAGGCTGAGGATTGAACCTGTGCCTTTGCAGTGACTTGACCTGCTGCAGTCAGATTCTTAACTCACTGCTTCACATCAGAACTCCTCTTGTTCCCTTGATTTCTTCATTTGCTAATTGGTGAATGTGATATTTAACTTTGCTGACTCATAGTTATCTTGAGAATCAAATGAAATAAAAAATACTAAAAAACTCCCCCACCTCTAACACCAGAAAGCATTGAATTATCTTGCTTATTTCAAATAACTCTATCCTCGTTTCCTTTTTTTTTTTTTTTGACTGCAGGCATGCCGCAGTGACAATGCTGGATCCTTAACCTACTGAGCCACAAGGGAACTCCTCCTAATTTCTTGAGAGGTCACCAACTCCCTGACACTGGGCTGTTAGAACAGACTGATCTGGACAGAGTTTATTTCTCTGACACCCACGATTTCTGGGGAGGAAGTCCAGTGAAGGCCAGTGGCTTCTAAAACTTAGGAGCATGAACTTTTTTTGTGGCCTGTTTGTTGTGGGCTGTCCTGCTCCTTCTCCAGGCTTCTAATATATGCCAGACACCTGGTAAAAATAGTGGTGATCAAGAAAAAAACATGACCTTGAAATCTCAGGCCATTTGATGGACTAAACTCTCTGAGAATAATCATTTAATTAAAGAGTATTTCTGGGGAGGCTTGGAGAGTTACTGAAGTACTGTGTGGCTCTTAAGAGGCCTTTATGAGAGAAGAGATGCTTAGTGGCCCAGAGTGGCCCAGGGCTCCTCTTGTTTGAGGCTGTTTCTTCCTCCTGGCCAGAAATGAGCAGACATACCATTTTCTTTGGCAGTTGGCTTCCCTATAACCCAGGAAGAACTGAAAAGCTTCAGTTATTTGGCCTCTGGTGTCTTCACATTCCACTTATGTACCTTCTCCAACATTCTTACAGACTCTTTTCTCTTAATTTCTTTTTATTTTTTTAAATAATGATTTTTATTTTTTCCATTATAGCTGTTTTACAGTGTTCTGTAAATTTTCTACTGTACAGCAAGATGACCTATTTACACATACACATATACATTCTTTTTCTGTTTTTCAATTTAGTATTGGAAGTCCTAGCCATCGCAATCAGACAAACAAAAGAAATAAAAGGTATCCAAATTGAAAAAGAAGAGGTAAAATTGTCACTGGATGCAGATGACATGATACTATATATAGAAAACCCTAAGGACTCAACCCCAAAACTACTCAAACTGATCTTTTTCTTTTTTATTTTTTTCCCATATGCATCTGAGGCATATGGAAGTTCCCAGGCCAGAGATCTAACCTGAGCTGCAGCTGTGACCTATGACACAGCTGCAGCAATGCCGGATCCTTTAGCTCACTGTGCTGGGCCAGAGATCGAACCTGCACTTCTGTAGTGACCTGAGCTGCTGCAGTTGTTTCATTAACACATTGCACCATGGCGGGAACACCTTTCCATTACTTTCTAACATGCAGGCGCCTTATTTTACTCTGTGGCTGTCCAAAAGTCACTGATCTCTTTTTCCCTTTTCCCAAACAGAAGACAATGAATTAGTAGCTTATTTTTCTAGTTATAAAAAATGATCACTTTTTTAATGAATTGCTATATCTTTCTTCTCTGTCTCCAGGTTTTTATTAGGGGCAATATAGTACATGTTGAAAGCAGGCCATAATGATACAAACTTCAGAGGAACATTTTACTGTGATAATGTCAATGCCTTTGCTAATTAATAGTTGTGGACTTCTGTACATTTGATTGGAATGTGTATTGTCAGATTTTAGTGATTTCTCTTGTGTCTACAGAGAAAAGGTGAACTTCAAACACTCTCAGCATGGAGATTCTTTAAGTCAGGAAACAATTTATGCCTCTAGGCCAAGTCAAAATGAAATGATCATTGGATTTAAGGGTGGGGGCCATGGTAGACATAAGATAAAAGTAGCAGATTTTGTTTTGCTTTCATATTGATAACACAGATGGTCACACTACTGAAGACAATCACATCTTAATAAATTAGAGTTACCCTGGCAGTGACAAAGAAACCTAGAATTAATACAAAGCAAAGGCATCACACTTCTTCATGAAGTAATAAGAGTTGCCATTAACGTGATTTGTTTTCAACTGGTCAGGTAAAAATAAAATTTGCTAATGAGATATGACAACCTTAAATAAGGCCCATGGAGCGAATGCACATATTATGGACAGAAAAAATGAGTTTTCTCATTATAAACACAAGATTTTATATCTCATTAGTAAAAGATAAAACTTACTAATAGGTGATAGCCTTGTTATATCAGTGACATCAAGAGCGCCTTAATTGTTGTAATTCTGTAGAAGTGCCTTCTATGTATGCTGGC
Organism: Phacochoerus africanus; assembly: GCF_016906955.1. Taxonomy (NCBI): domain Eukaryota; kingdom Metazoa; phylum Chordata; class Mammalia; order Artiodactyla; family Suidae; genus Phacochoerus; species Phacochoerus africanus. The sequence continues at coordinate 32,223,989 of NC_062556.1, read as the reverse complement.
AAAATAGACTAAAAATATCCCCATGTGAAAATGAATGATTTAGTGCCAGTCTCTAGACAGGAATGGCTTCATTTAAAGAAGCAATAAACACCTGGCATTTGCTCATCTCTGTTTTCTTTTTTGTCCAGCTTCTCTCTCCATTTCTTAGACTCTGTGTTGGGGAGGATCCCCTTGTTCATCCACACATCTGTTCTTTGAATATGCTCCCAAAAGGACAAAGAGAAAGGCTTGGACTGCCCTGGTGAGTGATCTCCCAAAGTCACTCATTCTAGCTTTGGATGCCCTGGCTGTCCAGGGTCCTCTCTCTCGGCATTTCCTTTTAATTGCCCTGATGCCACTTGCTGGGTCTACAAAGAATCATGCCAACCCCTCCTCCTCCTAAAATGACAGCCAAGTATTCATCAGGTCCCGTGGAACATTCCCGCCTGCCCCAGATGAAACGTTCCGCATCTTTCTTTCATTTCTCATATGAAAAGTTGAGAGCTCTTCACCATTCTGGACACTTTCTTCTGATTGCCCACCTATGCTACTGAAATGCATTATCAAGATGAAATGCAACTCGAGATGTGGTCTAACCATGCAGAAGAGGACTATAATTTTCCTTATTTTTTTATTTTTATTTTATTTTTTGTCTTTTTAGGCTGCAGCTGCAGCATATGGAAGTTCCCAGGCTAGTGGTCAAATCAGAGCTATAGCTGCTGGCCTATGCCATAGCCACAGCCAGATCTAAGCTGTGTTTCTGACTTACACTGCAGCTAACGGCAATGCCAGATCCTCAACCCACTGAGTGAGGTCAGAGATCAATCCTCATGGATACTGGTAGAATTCATTACCACGAACCACCACAGGAACTCCTAACTTTCCTTAATTTATACTAAAATGAACATACATTAATGCTGCTTGAACTCAAATTAATTCTTTCAAAGTCTTGTAAGATTGATTTGAATCAGTGATTTTTTAAAAATCACAGAGCTGCTAAACAATGACTTCATTTAAGCTTGTCCTTGTACAGTTATTTATGTGGATACACATGTCAGACCTTTTATTTATTCTTATTAAACTTCATTTTAGACTTGAATCATTATTCCCACTTATTACATTTTTTTTTCATAGAACTTTCAGAGAATGAGAGAAATGCAGAGATCATCCAATTCCTGACAAAGGTACAAAGTCATGGACTCCAGTGAATGACAGAGTCAGAGTTCCTGAGGTTTCTCTGCATCCTCTCCTCTGTCTTAGTCCTTTGTCTCTTGTAATAACCTCTGTGCTCTCAGTGTTGCCTTTTCCCTCTGGGTTAGTGAATGACTGACTTTAAGGGCCCACTAACTTTAGTTTGGAAAACTGTTGTAAAGCATTATTTTGAAAGATACTTTCCCATTTCCTTGGCAGAAGAAGTCTTGAAATGATATCCATTTCCTGTCTGATATCTGGTCTCCCATTGACCTTTGGGGAGACAAAATTAATGATCATGCTGATTGATCAGCACTTACCTCCAATTGACATTTGCCTTAATAATAATAACAATTAAAAGATGAACCTCCTTACAGTGTTGAGATTCAGGAATTGTTAGTTTTGATCCTGGCAGCATCTCCTTGGGCAAGTAAGTTCATCTCTCTAGATCTCGGTTGCTGGAACAAAAAAAAGCTGGATTGTGTTATGTGGCCTTAGGTTCAGATTTCGCTATGTCTAGAAATGCTTATCAAGTAAACAAGTTTCAAATTTCATCATTAAAACTGAATTCTCAGTGCTAAGGCAAGAGTTTTCCATTCTAGTCCATATACTCCATGGTGGGAAAGTTCACACATTCAAATTAGCTGCTAATACTTTAGAGCACAGGTTTTTGGAAGGTGTCCAAAGAAACAGTCATCAGAAGGAAGCTCTGAACTGGATGAGATTCATAGTAGGAAAGCACAGGTGGGAAAATAGCCAAGAAGACCCATGCTGGCAAGTTGAAATGCTCATGTGCTCTATGGAGCGTCTGGAGACTTCTAGACTTAGAAGCTGTGAGCCCAAGTATGGAAGGATGAAGACAAATTATTGTAGGAACTGGGAGGGAATTAATGAAACCATCCAATTTGATCTCCTCATTTTACGGATGAGGAGACTGAGCCCAAGGTTGCCCAGCTGTAAGTGGTGGGGTCAGGTCCCTGATCCCTGTGCAGGGCTTTTCCTCCAGATTATGAAGACAAACTATGCCATTTTGCCTAAAATGGCACTGCTCTCAGGTTCCAGCCACATGCAAAGTGAACAAAATTGATGAGGTGGTTGAAGCAGTCTCTCTGGGAGCAGCAATGTTTGGGTAAAAGCATCAGAGCGGTCAGTCTCTGTCGAGATTGGCAGAGACCACAAAATAGAGCCCTCTTGTACTGCTCTTCTGTGGAGGCAGGTTGTACTGATTAATTGGACTCTGAGTCCTAGTTGAGGACATTCACAGAATGATTTTGTTGCTGAACATGTAGTCCCAGATGAAGATAAATGTCACCAGTCAAATGCATCCTCGATGAGAGGAGAGTGCCCGTGGAATGATTTGTGAAAGCTGTGTTTGTGGAGTCTTTAGGCAGGGAGCGAGCTCCATTACCTTTGCTCTCTCCTAGGGCTTGTGCTGAGTCCTCTCAGTATTAGCATCTTTAAGAATTTACTACTGAAGCTTTCCCCTTTAGGATTTCTCTTGAATCCTCAAGCTTGCTCATTGTGGCTGACTGACTACTACTGACTACTGACTCTTGTTCTGACTCTCATTTTAAAGGAAAGCCCTCCCAGGACAACCCCTACCTCCCACCAACCTAACTCTGCATGACTTGGAGCCAATGACAGCCTTGTGTTTTGAGAAGCCATCAGGGAAGTTCTTCTCAAACACACAGGTGCATATGAGTCACCTGGGCATCTCGTAGTTGGGCAAATACTTATTCAGTAGATCTGGGATTGGGTCTGAGATTCTGCCTCCCAAACAACCCCCCAGAAGATGCCCAAGCTGCTGCTCCATGGACCACTCTTTGAGTAGTGAGGCAGAGCTCCAGCTTAGCATCAGCCTGACGTGGGTAGAAGCTTGTGAGGTCTGCTGAGGTGGGCTTTTCCCCACTCCATCCCCAGAAGAGTGTTTAACCAGGACCTTCCTGGGTCCAGAGGGAAAATTATTGAGCCTATTAGGAACTAGCAGTGAACATGGATCTTTGCACCTAAGCCTTCTTAATCAAATCGGCAATATTTGTGGGTGGGACTGTTTGCTTGCACAAACACCCTGCACTTGCCCACAGTAATTAGGTAATTGAATTGCAAACAGTAATTAGCTGCCTAACTGCCTGCTTGTTCATGCAGGTATCCAATTTGCTTTTGAAATGTGGGCTTATACTGGTGAAAATGGAAGCTGCCTTTAAAGACTCCAGACAGAATTAGGAAAACTCACTGAAAACCCAAACCTGAGTGAGTGGCCTTGCCTATTTCTCTCCTCTCTCTTTATTTATTTTCTCCTTATTCTAGTTATTCCGATTATATTTTTCTCTGTGGACTCAGAGAATCTCAGTTCCATTGTGCTACTTAAGAGAAAGAGGCAGTGTTGGATGACTGTTTTCACATCTTCGGGATAATATTAAAAACTAAATGATGTGCAATAGAGTGACAGCTGGTCGGCTGCCTTCTTAGGGAACTGACAAAACTGACAAGCTTGTTTACTTGCCGAGAGCGTGTCTCTCTGCATCGCCCATCAGAAAACAGGTGAGGGCTTCTGCTGCCATCTCTCAGGTACCTGTGGGATGCCTGCTCCAAATTGTGGCCTGACAAACTCGGTTCTCTTTTAACCTGGTGCTCATTTTCATAACAAAGGGAAATCTAGAAATCGTAAACATCTGCTTCTCTGATGAAGCAAGTTTGTGCCTGGGCGTCTCAAGAAGCTTCAGTGAGGACATGAGGTAATTTCCTTCCACCCCTTTAGGAACTGTTAATTCTTTTAAAATACGTCTCACAATTCTCTTCCTACCCACCTCTAACGTCTAAGATTAAGGCTCGGATCCCGCGTTGCTGTGGCTCTGGTGTAGGCCGGTGGCTACAGCTCCGACTGGACCCCTAGCCTGGGAACCTCCATATGCGGCGGGAGCGGCCCAAGAAATAGCAAAAAGACCAAAAAAAAAAAAAAAAGACTCTCCTGTAATCACAGCTATGGGGCCCTGAATGTCAGGGCATCAAGCTCTGCTGAGGTTGGTGTGGTTATCTAATTCACACCACGCTCTGGGCTCTTTTGAAGATGCTTCTAAAGGGTGACCTTGAACCTGCTGACCTATAAAACTGTGTTCAGCTAGGCTGGCCCATCCTTCCTAAAAATATTTGGAACACAATTATTCCAAGTGTAGAGAAACAGAAAGTTTTGTTAGTGCCACGACATCTTTGTAAATTATAGTACAGTACTATTCATTTACTAGTGCTGTATGCTGAGTCATGGGTCTATTAGTTCTTTCATGTAAAAATAGTTTTGACTAGAATTTAGCACAAGGGTTACATTTTTAGGGGGGAAAGGATCTTGCAAAACCCCTCCTTTTAAAAAAAGATAATTGGTGCAAGGACCATTGTGTGGTCTTCAGGTTTAAAGGATGTATATAAAAGAGGACATAGAAACATTTAAGCTAGACTGTTGAAATCCATTTAGTTTTAATTTCATTATGAAGTATACTAAAGGGCCTATGGTCAAGGCTGTTACTGAGCTTTTGGAGGTGGAAATCAGAGGTGTCATGAGAAACAAATGAAAAGAAACAAAAATCAAGGACATTTTTATATTCAGTATAATGGAATCAAATTAGAATACAGAAAACTATGACTTTTAGAAATAATAAGGAAGTAACACATGTTAAGATGAGAAATTAGAATGTTAATGACTGTTTTCCTATAAAAAATAAAGTGTATAATTTTAAGTTCCTTCACACTTTCTTCCCCAGTATTCTTCAACAAGCACATTAAAGGCTCCCTAATACAGTTCCTTATATAATAGGGGCTGCAAAAATCCCCAGACAGAGCCCAAAGCCCTTAGAGGTTTTCACTTTTGCTTTGTTTCTTTGACTAAAAGGGATTAGAGTAAGCTTTCCCTGTGTATCAATCTGAGCACAACATTGAACCTGGTTTTCCTCTCTACTTCTCCTGGAGTTGCTCTAGTTTAGCCTCATATTCCTCTGTTGGACCATGACAATACGACTGATTAGTTGTCCCTCGTCTTTTTTCTCTTCTTGTGCACACTGTCCACATTGTCACCAGGATTATTTCTTTCAAGCAAAAAACCTTCACATTCCTCCAAAGGGTTCCCTTTGGTCAGAGATACCGAAGCCTATAAGGCACATACAGCCTGGCTGCTGTCTCTCGAGGCTCATCTGTCAGCCTGGCTGTACATCCAGCACCCTTGTCATGTTAAACTTCTCAACCTTCCCTTAATTCATGTCTCTCATGACACTCTGTCACCTGACCCAGTGGACAGGGACCCAGACTGGGAGAAAAACAGGGACCAGTTATAAGGTATGGTCCAAGCTCTGAAAGATAGGGAAGAACTTATGGGTAGATAATTGGGCGTGATTGTGCTTTAATCCTTTCAAAGGTTTATTGAGTAGAAAGAACACTTGTCTAAATAAGCTCAGTGCATAGCAGTTATCCATATCACATTGCTTTATAACCAACATTCAAGGAATTATATTAGCCTCCTGGCTATAGAGCATATGGAAGTCCAGATGGGTGTATGTTTTTTTTCCCTTTTCATTTTGTTCCACTTGTGCTGACGGTATCAGATTTTCCATCTCCAGAGTCGTAGCTTGTACTTGTAAACATAGTGGGTTCAGTGGAAGAGGAGAGGGAAAGGCAAAAAAAAAAAAAGTCTTTTATGAGGAGAGAACAGAGTTCACCTTCCTTCTTAATGTCCTGTAATAACATGGGTATCCGTGAAGATCGGGTCCTCTCTGGCAGGAAAAATTCAAGGTTTGGTGCTCTTTAGGAAAGAGTCCATTTATAACATCTGCAGCCTCACTGAACTGAACAAATTTTTTTGGTTGAGTGAAATTTTTCCCTTACATCATTTATAATCTGAGAATGAGAAGGAACTTTTGGAACGAGTGTCCAATCTTTTATTTTGCTGTTTATTCTGTCTTGTCTCCCTTGTGCCCCCACAGAGCAGGGCAGGGACCCGGTCTTCTACCAAAGAGGAATGACCTTCGTTTCCAGGAAGGTAGAGGGGAGGACAAGGGAACGAAGGGCTGGTACTGAGATTCCTCTCGTAGTTGGGAGAGAGCTCTTGCTGGGTCCATGTTTCTCCCCCAGGAATCTTGGCAAATGAGGGGAGTAAAGGAGTCCTTACCCTAGGAAACAGGACCCTGAAGGTATGCAGATTTTCCATTTGAAACAATAAAAATGGCCATAAAAGAGTACAATAAAAATGCACATGGACATGATTGCCTATGAGCCACAAAGTATGACTTACGTTGTAAGCACATGTTCACCCACCCATCAGGACGACACTGTGTGAGAAATTTAATGAAATGGATAATGCCAGATATTTAGTTTGAATAAACAAAATTTACCCTGTACTATGTAAAGTACACAGGCACAGATGCCCCTTGGAATGGATGGTTGACAGCAAAGTCTTATCTGGCAGGAACTTTACCCAATAAGCTGTGATACTCTATATAGGAAAAAAAAAACATGAAAAAGAATGGGTGTATGTACATGTATAACTGAATCACTTTGTTGTACAGCAGAAATTAATGCAACATTGTAAATCAACTATACTTCAATTAAAAAACAAAACATATGCCCTTAGTGCAGGCTGGACTCTTGTGAAGCCTCTGCTCTGACTCAGCTTTATGAATCACATCAGAAGCAAATCTGATCAATGGAAAGTCAATCCTGTTTAGAGTTGTCTTCAGCTTGATAAGAGTGTTCTAAGGAGACTGTAGAGAGCAATGGGGAAAAGAGTGAAAACCTGTGATTGATAAGATCAAACTGCCTTTCTCCTAGCTAGAGTGGGCAGATAATCTGAATCAGATTACTCAGGGGAGCCAAAGGCAGTGTTTTGGGAAGCATGCAACTTGCCTCCTCTATGGCTGGGGTAGTCCTGGAGCTGCCTCTAGAGGAGAAGGTACATTCACTGACTAACAGGTGGGTCCCAGTTGACCTTTGAGCAACATGGATTTAAAAAGCACAAATACATGTATTTGTGGGTCTCTTCAGTAGTAAATATTACAGAACTACATGATCTGTAGTTGGATGAGACCATAGATGTGGAACTGTGGATACAGGGAAAGGTGTATTCTGGGAAAGGCGTATACAGAGGGAAGAGCGTAAGTTATATGCAGATTTTTGACTGTGCCGAGGGACTGAGGCTCCTAATCGTCATGTGGTTCAAGAGTCAGCAATACCATGTATCTACTACCATGCCGGGAACTGGGGAAATCTAGTGAATATGGTACATCTCTGCTCCAAAAAGGGTTGCAATCTGCTGAAAGATACAAACAAGAGGGAGTATTATGGGGGCCAACCTACTAAGGGATACCTTTTTCAGATAGCTCCAAATTGTACCAACACGGTGCTAGACAAGGCTGCAGTCTCCCAGTGGATCCTGTATTCAAGTTGGTGATTTCTAAAGCCTTGCTCTCATAATCCACTGTGCATTTCCTCTTAATTTCAAGAGCAGAAAATAGAGGTGGCAACCTTAAGTGCTCCAAGGGGGAATGCTGCCTTGAGGGTCCATATTTTGCCCATTCTTTTTATTCAGGCAGATCACAAGGTTGTAGCTTGTGCAGTTGAATGAGATGATGGCTGCATTCATCCCTAAAGCAGGAAGAATGTGAAAAACTTGATGAACAGGGAAATCATGATCACTGAGCCCAGTAGATGATTCCTCCCTTTTGCTCTTACGGACAGAATTATTTCCCCTTAATAACTCATAGATCGACTTTATCTATGAATAAAGATGATGACTTTATTTGAAGAGAGGGCCTTTAAAGAGGCAGTCAATGAGGGTGTTAGGGTGCCCTTATTCAATCTGACTTGGGTCCTTATAAGATAAGGAGACTAAGACACAGAAAGAGACACTGAGGGTGTGCATCGAGGGAGGCGAGATCGTGTGAGGACCCGGGAAGGAAGTGGCCATCTGCAAGCCAAGGGGAAAGGCTTGAAGGAGATCATTCCTCTATGGCCCTCGGAGGAAACCAATCCTGCTAGAACTTTGATCTTAGGCTTCCAGTTTCCAGAACCGTGTGAAATCAGTTTCTGTTGTTTTAGCCACCTAGTCTGTGGTAATTTGTTATGGAAGTCCTAGCAAAGTAATACACTTGACTTTGTATCTTGAGTATTCTGTGGTCTAGTAACTTGATGGACTAATCTTTCAAAAGAGATGAACTTTGCTTTTCTCTGGTTCCCACTCAGATAAGGATTATTTTTCCACAGTTTCCCATGGTCACCAACCTGGACACATTATGAGCATCATATTTACTATTTGGTAATCTCCCAAGTCCAAGGAGGCAGTATGAACTTGTCTCACGTGGACTGAGTACTTTAAGAACAGAACCTGAAAAGTCTATTAATATTTGATATTTCAATATTGACATGCTTAAAGAGAGGACTAGGAAATAAAAGACAACTTCACATCATTCTGGCTCAGAGATCCACAAGCATACCTTGAAAGGACTTTGATCTTTTCCAAGATACTATGTAAATTCAAAGTACATAGTATTTCTAAAATATCATCTGTGATTAAAATTTTTCTATTGGATGCGGTTGGAAATCTCATAGATAATATTTAATAATCAGGAGATTGACATGTAAATCACCATTGTTTGAAAAAGCTCACTGATGCAAAGATGTAATTTTCTCTCTCCTCCCCAAACCAGTAAGAACGCAAATAACAACCTTCTTGTAGTCCTGTGGCTAATAGATGGAAGATTTCTGTTAGGAGATATTAGAAATGCCTTTTTTTTTGTCTGGAGCTTTCTGGTTGATAAAGTGTTAGATAATGCAAGCTTTTTACTGAAATTCATTTCCTCTGCTTAGTGACTAATTGCAACGAAATAGACATGGCTTCAAAATCATGTCTTTCTATTTGCATTTTTTTCCCTCTGATTCTTAGATTTAAAATTCCAGTTGTGCTAGAAATCATGATATGTCTAACACTTTTTGAAAATTATATAGATCAAAAGAGAAAGCATGTTCATAAAAAGCTTTGATAGTCTCCTTCTAATAAACCCCCTTTTAGACATTTTTAATTTATACAGAAAAGTAATGTTCAGTTGGGAAATGCTCAGATATTGTGCTTTAAAGGCTTAATTTATGTGATCAGCTTGATTCACATGGTGCACATTATCCCTAACTTGTTGGCAGAAGGAAAAAATTAGCTTGATAGTATTTTCTACCCTTTGTGAAAAGAAAATATGCTTATTAAGGAACCCAGGAGGCGATGCTGGGCTGCTGCTAGCACAGGTACTTGCCCAGTGTGTGCTGAGTTGCTCTGGTTGGGCTAAGGAGACCTCTACCTCCCCATTTTTCTGTTGCTCTAGACCTGGAGAGATCACTAATTCCTTTTGTATTATATAGCCAAATCCACTAGCAACAGAAGACAATATCTGTGTTCACTGGGTATATTTCTGCCAGCTTACATTGAATAATTCATTACAAATGTTGGTAGGGCTGAAATTAGCCTTTATTAAATATAGAAGCAGACATCATCACCATTCCCTGACAAGAGCAATCAACCCCTTTAAGGATTCCTCTCTCTAAGTGCAATTGTAAGGACTTTGCATTTTTTTTTAAAGCCTTCCTTTTTTAAATTTTATTTTTATTAAAGTATTCTTGATTTACAATGTTGGATCAATTTCTGCTGTACAGCAAAGTGACCAAATTATATGTAAATATTTACAATATTTTTCTCCTACTCTCTTCCATTGTGTTCTATCCCCAAGAGACTGGATCTATTTCCCTGTGCTGTACAGTAGGACCTCCTTACTTATCCATTCTAAATGTCATAGTTTGTATCTACCAACCCCAATTTCCCTTTTCATCCCACTCCCTCCCTTCTCCCCCTTGGCAACCACAAGTCTGTTTGTTCCCTATGTCTATGATTCTGTTTCTGTTTTGCAGATAGCTTCATTTGTGCAATATTTCAGATTCCAGATGTAAGTGATATTATATGATATTTGTCTTGCTCTTTCTGACTTACTTCACTTAGTATGAGAATCTCTAGTTGCATCCATGTTGCTGCAAATGGCATTATTTTTGTTCTTTTTTATGGCTGGGTAGTATTCCATTGCATGTATGTACATCTTCTTAAACCACTCACTGTTGATGGATATTTAGATTGTTTCCATGTCCTGGCTATTATGAATAGTGTTCAATGAAGACAGGGGTGCATGTATCTTTTTAAAAATCATTTCTTATCAATTTCTATGGATGTAAGTACGTATACCCCCATCCCTGAAAAAAAAAATGTTGAATTCTTAAACCCTAGTACCTGTGACTGCAACCTTATTTGGAAATAGGATCTTTATGTTCATTGAGTTAAGATGAGGTTGTTAGGATGGGCCCTAATCCAATATAATGGGTGTCCTCATGAAGAGGAGGAATTTGGACATAGAGACAGACACATCCTTGGAGATGCTTACAGAGGGAGGACAATGTGACGCCATAGAGAGAAGGCCATCTACAGTCCAAGGAATGCCTGCAGTTACCAGAAGCTAGGAGAGGGACCTGAAACAAATTATCTCTCACCACCCTCAGAAGGATCCAACCCTGCTGACACCTCAGTCCCAGCTTTAGTCTCCAGATCTGTGAAACAATATACTTCTGTTGTTTATTTCTCCCAGTTTGTGGTTCTTTGTTAAAGCATCAAACTAACACACCTACTGACTAAGTCTACTGTGCCAGGGTTAAGATTATGTCACCAATTTGAAATCTTTGCAGGGATTTCATGTGCTCCTATGTTAAATTGTCACCTCAAGGGAGTTCCTGTTGTGGTTTGACAAGTTAAGGACCCAATAAAGTGTCCCTGAGGATGTGGGTTCAATCCCTGGCCTTGCTCAGTGGGTGAAGAATCCAGTCTTGCCACAAGCTGTGATATAGGTCACAGATGCAGCTTGGATCTGTCATTGCTGCAGCTGTGTCCCAGATCTCAGCTGCAGTTCTGATTTGACCCCTAGCCCAAGAATTTCCTCATGCCACATAAAAAGAAAAAAAATTATCACATCATGTCAAATTGCATCCCCCAGACACTTCTCATGCCCCTCTATTTTATTTTTCTCCCAGCACTTAGTTTTTAACAGATGATAGACTTATTTATTTGTTCTTTTTGTCATCTTTCCCCTCATTAGACTGTGATTTTTTCACAAGGGCAGGGAGTGTTGACTGTTTTGCCTAACAATATCCAAGCTTGTACAAAGGCAATACTCATACTTGTGAAATGAATGATTGAAAGAATTAATTGCTTCCTCCTCTTTCTCATCCCACTCCATTCCACATAAACCTCAATGCCCATCTTACCGTGAACATAACTGTTCCACAGAGACCACTGCAAGTTAAGAAAAAGAAAAGGAACAATGACAGCATGTTGTTTATGAGATGCTGGGAAATTTCACTAATCTAGGATATATCTCATTCCAATTCACAGGTAATAGGAGAGTAAAATGATTATTCTTTAGGAGAGATCTTTTCATCATTCATTTCTGTTCATTTCTAAGCCTTGGGGTCATCCCATTTCAAATCTAGGAGAATTCAGTAATTTTGGAATAAATAACATTTATTTCGTAGAGGATAGCGCAGCAATTTAGAATGTCCATGATGTACTTGAAATGTCCATGGGGTTTTTGTGTGTGTGTTTTTTTGTATTTTTTTAAGGGCAGCACCAGCAGCATATGGAGGTTCCTAGGCAAGGGGTCAAATCATAGCTGCACCTGCCTGCTTACACCACAGCTACAGCAATGTGGGATCCGAGTTGTGTCTGCAATCTATACCACAGCTCAAGGCAAGGCCAGGTCCTTAACCACTAAACGAGGCCAGGGATTGAACCCATGTCCTTATGGATCCTAGTCGAGTTCTTTACCACTGAGCCACTACAGGGACTTCCTGAAATCTCTGTTTTTAGATTAACTGCCCATGGGGAAAATCACAAAATTATAATCTGCTTGGGTTCAGATTTTCATCCAGTACAGGTCAGTAGGCAGTGTGCATGAGTGAGAAAATCATCAAACTCTTAAGTGCTAAGAGGGCTTCATGCTTATGAAAACACTGTCTTGTGAAAAGAGGGAGGAACAATCCATAACACTGGCCCATGGAGAGTGGGAATTCATTTATCTGGATAAGGTTATGATGCCCCAGGCTGAGCTCTCTCTTTAACCTCCCTTCTCAACCTCTTCTAACCTGGAATAATAGAGTCTGGGCTTTCCAAGGATTTTGTTCATTTTCTCTCAAGCTTAGCCCATTAGAGTTATACCTAGCTGACCACCATTTTTTTAAAAAAATTGGAGTATAGTTGGCTTACAATGTAGTATTAGTTTCAGGTGTACATCAAAGTGAATCAGTCATAAATGTAAATATCTCCATTCTTTTTTCCCACACAGATTATTACAAACTATTGTGTAGATTCTTCTTCATAAAAGGTTCTTGTGAATCATATTTTATACAATAGCATATATATGTTATTCCTATCCTTCCAATTCCTCCCTCTCCCCATTGGTTTCAATTATGGTAACTGTAAGATGTTTTTTTAAATATATGGGTTTGTTTATGTTTTATAAATAAGTTATTTGTATCATGTTATTAAATTCCACATATAAGTGATATCATATGGTATTTGTCTTTCACTGTCTTATTTACTTTGCTCAGTATGATAATCTCTAGGTCCATCCATGTTACTGCAAATGGCATTATTTCATTCTTTTTTATGGCTGAATGATATTCCATCGTATGTATGTATGTATGACATCTTCTAAATAGACATTTCTCCAAGGAAGACAGAGAGATGGAAAAAAAAAACACATGAAAAGATGCTCAGCATTCCTAATTATTAGAGAAGTGCAAGTCAAAACTATACTGAGGTATCACCTCACAGCAGTCAGAATAGCCATCATCAAAAAGTCTACAAACAATAAAATGCTGGAGAGGGTGTGGAGAAAAGGAAACTCCCCTCCTCTATTGGTAGGAATGCAAATTGGTGAAACCACAATGGAAAACAGTATGGGGATTCCTCAAAAAACTAAGTATAGAACTATCATATGATCTTGCAATCCCACTTAAGGGCATCTGTTCAGAAAAAACCATAATTCTAAAATATACATGCACTCCAGTGCTCACTGAAGCACTATTTACAATAGCCAATATATGGAAGAAACCTCAATGTCCATTGACAGAGGAATGGATAAAGAAGATTTGATCACATGTTTTTACTTTGATTAAATTGAATTTTATAGTTCACTTGTGGATTATATTTCTTGTCCCAGAACAGAGACGGGCAATGGTCTGGGATCAGAAAGCCTTACGACTTGCTATACATGTAGCCTTGGGCAAATTTTGCCTTTTTTTTAATAATTTTTTTTTATTTTCCCACTGTACAGCAAGGGGGTCAGGTTATCCTTACATGTATACATTACAATTACATTTTTCCCCCACCCTTTCTTCTGTTGCAACATGAGTATCTAGACAAAGTTCTCAATGCTATTCAGCAGGATCTCCTTGTAAATCTATTCCAAGTTGTGTCTGATAAGCCCAAGCTCCCGATCCCTCCCACTCCCTCCCCCTCCCTCCCCCTCCCATCAGGCAGCCACAAGTCTCTTCTCCAAGTCCATGATTTCCTTTTCTGAGGAGATGTTCATTTGTGCTGGATATTAGATTCCAGTTATAAGTGATATCCTATGGTATTTGTCTTTGTCTTTCTGGCTCATTTCACTCAGTATGAGATTCTCTAGTTCCATCCATGTTGCTGCAAATGGCATTATGTCATTCTTTTTTATGGCTGAGTAGTAGTCCATTGTGTACATATACCACTTCTTCCGAATCCAATCATCTGTTGATGGACATTTGGGTTGTTTCCATGTCCTGGCTATTGTGAATAGTGCTGCAATGAGCATGTGGGTGCATGTGTCTCTTTTAAGTAGAGTTTTGTCCAGATAGATGCCCAAGAGTGGGATTGCGGGGTCATATGGAAGTTATATGTATAGATTTCTAAGGTATCTCCAAACTGTTCTCCATGGTGGCTGTACCAGTTTACATTCCCACCAACAGTGCAAGAGGGTTCCCTTTTCTCCATAACCCATCCAGCACTTGTTATTTGTGGATTTATTAATGATGGCCATTCTGACTGGTGTGAGGTGATATCTCATGGTAGTTTTGATTTGCATTTCTCTTATAAAAATTTTGCCTTTTGAAGCCAGGAAAAAGGAATAACAGTAGCTAATCCTACAGGATTATTGTTTAGAGAAAAAAAAAAGTATGTAAGGCTCTAGAATATGATAGGTGTTCTATAAGTGGCAGATTGCATTTCCTCTGGAGGCTAGAAAATCTTATGATATATTTACCTAAACTATGGGCTCTAGGCTGCTCAGACTTTAGCAGAAACATTAATGGTGGAGACTTTCCCTCATGGATGCGGGCAGGGCAGTGAGGGGTGCCTCTGATGGAGGTTGGCTCTTCCATGTTGCAGATCTGGATGTGATTCTGTGCAGGAATTTCACACTGCAGGTGCCTAGGGGAGAAGGACGCAGGTGTGTGAATGCTTAGAGAGAGCCTCAAGGGCTCTCTGATAGTCTTCCATAAAATCCCACTTGGAAAACTCCCCAGAGACCCCCAAACTCTTGCTTTGATAGTTCCTGCAAATATCTGGAACCCACCAGGGGCTTTGTGAATCCATTGCTGTACACACTTAATACTTCCTTCAGCAACAACCTCACCTGTTTTTCCAAAAATCGCTAACTCCCAATTCCACCCAGATGGTGTGGATATTCATTAACGCACTTCAACAGCATACAGGGGGAAAATTAACATCAACTTGAATGATAATTTATGAGCAATACTTTCCAGTGTTTGAAAAGATGCCAGCACACCTAGCAGAATCCACTCAGGTTGTTATGGATTTTTTGTTATTGCTGTTTGTCATTTTGGTGTGATAACCACCTGTAGTCATTAACTCTCCTATTTCTAGCCCAGGGTCTTGAACATCTGCCACTGCCAAGACGTCCCTGTTGAGACTTAAACACTCCCTGAAATGGGAAGTTCATCTCCCATTGTTGGAACTACACATATGTCTTCTTTAGCCCATAGTCTGGAGATTCTCAGCTTTAGCTCTGTGTTCCTGAAATAGCTTACATGGCTTCGCTCATCCTCATAACTGGGGATTTTTGTTTTTAGATATTCTTGTGTCCTACCCCTCTGGCTAGACTTCAGGTTCACTGAGGGCAAATGTAAAGTTTCCTCCAGTTTTATGTCTCAATCTGCACCTAGAAGAGTGGGGACTCAGTAAACGCTTCTTGAATATATTTTGCATGCAGTTCTGTAGACATAGTGATACCGGCCAGTCAACAGGGAGGGAGGAAATAGGGAGGAGAGAGAAGAAAAGAAAGAAAATCACTTTGATGATTTCTTTCAATGAAATGATTTCATAGTCATACACTGGCCAAGGCCCTGAATTATTGCAGCAATTTGAATTATCCATTCTTGTAATTTTCAGTGAAAATTTTACACTGATATATATTGGAGGCTTTTTTAGCTTCCACCCTAAACATAGATTCTCAAAATAAAGGATGCTAGATTAAAGTTTCCCTGCAAATGCTTTATTCTGGAAATCCTTTTCTCCTAAGCACAACTCTGGGTATTTACAGCTGCAGCAACTTATCAGTCTCACTTCAGTAAATTATCCTGAGAGATCATAATACTGCATCTCAGAGGTTTTAAAGATGTTAACATTCTAGTATGACTTTTTTTTTTTTTTACTGGAAAGAAACCGATGTAATTTGACCTTAAAATATGAAAATGTGCTGTTCCATTCAGACCAAATAGAGGCTTCATATCTCAGGAAACACATTTCCTGTAAATGCCCTGTGCATGTTCTAAAGGATGTGTTTTTCATGGTCCGAAGTGAAACTTAAATCATGTGTGCTCAAAAATGTTTTGCTTTCCAGAATTTCCTGAAGCCTCAAAGAAATTTGCAAGTGGGAATCATTGTATGAACATAATTTACCATCTAGGTGGCAGTTACTGTGAGTAAAAATGGTTTTGATTTTGTTTAGATACAGATATATTATTTTTATAAATTATGACTATTACATTTGTGTGTTCATTACACAAGGAAATGTAGAAAATGAGACATAAAGAAAATTGCCTGAATTAGTCCACATATATGCAGGCTGGAGTCGCTGGTCTATACACTAACTTTGTCCAGGCTTAACACAGACAAAATAAGAATTTTGTCTTCTAAATAAGTAACCAGACAAAACTCAGGAAACCAAAATGTACTGAAGTGACCAGGACGTCATCTGAAGTAGCTGAAGAAAATTCTGTCCAACATCCCTTTTTGAGCCTTTCAAGATAGCAGGCACCACCACCCCCCTCCCCGACATGTTTATTGAGCTCAGAAAAGATCCAAGTTAATCTGGACAGTCTAAGGAGAAAGACCTTAGAAAATCTATCTAAGGTCAGGTCATTAAAAATGGAAGATGAAGAAGATTTGCAACATTACTTTTCTGTGGGCTGAGGATTCCTGACAATGTCCAGCCTGTGTTGAGAACAGAAAACAGTGAAAATAAATGAGTATGACCTTTTTGAGCCCATTCACCTCATGATAAAAGCCAAAGAATGAATGTGAGTATGTGTGTATGCATCAGTGTCTTTATCTTGTGAATACGTGTGATTCATGTGTAGCATGTGTGCACATTATGTGTGTGTGTGTTGCTGCTGCATATATTATGTGCCACGTGTGAGCATGTGTGTACAAGTGTGATATATGTGTGAGTGTGTATGTGTGCTATAGGTATGTCTGGGATGTGTATGTGTGTGTAACATATGTGTTCGGTGCATATGTGTGGGCATTGTGTATGCGCATAGGGCATGTGATATATGTGGGTTTATGTGTCACGTGTGGGTGCAGTGTATTATGTGTGTGGTATGTATGTGTGTGAAGGGTTATATATAAGTATGGTTTTGTTGAAAGAAAAGCGCCTCCAATTTTTATCCCCTTCAATCCATGCTCCGCTTTGCTTCAGGGTTATCTTTCTAAAGCTCAAAGCTGGGTTTAACTCATCCCTGCTCGAGGAGAAAAAGAAAAGAAAAATATGGCCCCCCAAAGCCTAGAGAGGGCAGATCAGAAGGAGGCTCTTCTCAGCCTGGTCACATGCTACTTTTCCAGCCCTCTTGATCTGGCTCTAGCCCACCCTCTACGTTTCCCATGCAGTTTCCAGGGAGGCAGCAACGTGGGCTTTAGAGGATGGAGGAAGAGGGGCTCTGGGTGACACCACTTTGGAGCTTTCTGCCATATACTAGCTTTGACTTTGGGGAAGATTCTGATTTCTCTGAGCCTTAGCTTTTTCCTTTAGACAGAGGGGAGGGTAATAGTATTTCTTCTTGAAGAACGAGGGTGTCACAGTGAAGATGAAATAAGTGAATACATAGAATACACTTAGAATCACGTCGCAGTAGCAAGTCAGTGCCCAGTAAGACTTAGCTACTATTTGTCTCCATGCATACTAGCCCTCAAGTGTACTTTCGTTCCTCTGGAATGCCTTTTCCTCTCCTACATATGTTACATGCCTTCAGGGAGTCATGAGTGTTAAATGAGCCTCCTTATGGGAACACTGTAGTAAAGCAGTCCCCTCCACTTGGAATTCATTTGGCATGTTTTTTTCTTCTGGATGCACACACCCAGTCATCCACCTTGTGTTAGCCTTACCTTAGCACATGTATAGACTGCATCAATTATTTTTCTTTCTCTCCTTAGCCTAGTCCGGTGCAGTGTTCATGATACATGCTTAAAAAACATTTGTGGAATGAGTGAATAATGGAAATAATAGAGGAGTTCCCTGGTGGCATAGTGGGTTAAGGATTGGCATTGTCACTGCTGTGGCTCTGGCTACTGCTATGGTATGGTTCCATCCCTGGCCTGGGAACTTCTGCATGCTGTGGGAATGGCCAAAAAAAAGAGAGAAGAGAAGAAAAGAGAAATCAGAAAGTGAATCATGAGTTTCTAGGGTGAGCCTAAAAGCCATTACTGTAAGAATATATAATGATATTGATAAACATTCAAAGAGCTGCTGCCGTTAAATGTTTCATAGCTCAAAGATACCCTGAAATCTTTGGAGGGCAAAAAATACTTTTAAGAACCTACTTTAATTTGTTTCATCCCTGTTTCTTTTGTTGTCATGTGGTGAAGAAGGCTGATTCTCAGGGTCATAGCAAATTGATTTTGTGCTGTGCACTTAAAAGAACTGAAGTGGGTTCTTAGAGTTTTGTTCACTATGATTGGTCCTAAGGATTCTCATTCCGATCATTGATTTAATTTTTTTCTTTTGGTAATAGCTTTTTGAACTACAACAAAAAAATTATTTTAGCAAAAATATTAGCCCTGTGGATAATTTTTAAGGGCTTTTTTGGGGGGGTTATAAATATATGTAACTCATATGATTTTCAAACATCCAATTTGTGGAGTACAACAAATATGGTATGTTTCTGGTAGTTATGTTTTTCAATGCCTTTAAAGATCTTTTAATAATTTGTTATAGAAATGTTCATGATGTGTAGTAGTAGTCAAAACGTGGATGGCAAGAAGGAAATGCATGTAAAATGTTGTATTTTATCATCTTATTATTTGTATACCTTAAAGAGAGTGTTTTTATAAATGATATTTCTGTCTTAATTTTCCCACTGTACTTGAAGAGGGCTTTCAGGCTGCCTGTTTTAACAGTTTACAGCAGAATCCAACAATCACCTTTGTAAATGTCAGAACTGGTACAGACACTCCAGAGGGACCCAGTCTTTAGCAGCCCGAGTTGGTCACTGGGAGACCGATTTTATGAATTGGTAGCCTCTTCCTCCACTTGAATAGGGTTCTATAATCCACCATTTTCTCAGATTCTTCAGCTGTTTTTTTTTTTTTAAGATAATATTGTGCTGGGAGAACAGCTCTGCCCTAACAGGGAGCAGTTTTGGTTAGCATCTTACAAAAAGTAATAAATGGACTGTTTGCCCTTAGCTGTGGTTTTAGTCAGCACCTTGGAGAGCAGAGGTTAAACCTTAAAAAAGGAAGTGATGGAAAATAAAAAGGGAAATTTCACACAGTGATAAAAAAACAAAACAAAACACTCCAGTTATAAGTGGGTGATGTATACAATATTCCACTGATGAAATAGCTTTACTTACTGTGTGGAAATTAAAGAAACCTTGGACCCAAACCCCTTTAACACCCCCAAACAAGACTCCTGCCACAGCAGGAAGTCAATTATCTCCATGGCAACTAAAACAAATAGTGAATATTGCCTTAGCAGACAAGGTGGATAAAAGGTACATCTAAAATTAATTTATGTCTTGGGATCAGACACTTGAGATGAGAGAACTGGTCCATAAAGTACCCAAGAGGAGCTATTAAAAGAGAAACAAAATAAGTCCCTTGTTGAGTTCCCAAGAGAGCTGTGGTTGAAGCATATAAATCCTTTTTGCTCTGCCTTTAAGGGGGAAAGTTGTCAATATGTCCCCATTTACATGGCTGCTCTGATGATGGCCCCTGTAAATCTCAGGCCTGCCAAAGAATGTTTATTAAGAAATGCCTTCAAGAGTGATCTCTTAATCCATCCTCTAGTACAGTGGGGATATTTTTTATTATTATTATATACATCAATTCTGAGATGCAGAGATGCCCCTAAAGATTAAAGTTCAGAAGATTTTGAGTCTAAAAAAAATCTCACATTAAAAAAACAGGAAGAAAGAAAAAAATCTTTCTCACAAATACATAGAATCCTCAGAAGCAACCATGGAGCTGTAAATTTTTCATTAAGCATGGAAATTAAAAATACTAATTAAACCACTGTTTGGAAAATAACTCAAAATATTAAAAGGGACTTTTCAGGGGAGAAAGTGTCTCTGCTTTTCTGTACCTGGAGATGTGGCTTTTGAAGTCAGGGGGAATCGGGCAGGTGCCTGCTTTGTGGGGAGTCCATTTCTTACCCTAATCTGGAAGATGGTTGGACATGAAGGCTGAACAGGATGCTAACCAAAACTGCTCCCTGTTAGGGCAGAGCTGTTCTCAGACGGGGATCACATTTAATGTTAACCTGACTCTGGCTTCCTATTTGTAGTAGATTCCATCCTGTCCTACCCACCTCCCCCTTTTCTCTAAGACTCCAGTTTCCTCTTTCACATGTAATTTTCAATTAATTCCAGAGTCCAGCTGTTTCTCCCTGAGATTTCTCACCAATTGCTCTTCCTTTCTACCCACAGTTATTGCACAATTGGATGGTTATGATTTACCCACCATCTTCGTGCCTTCCTCAGTCCTATCTTTCCTATTTTTGCAGAAGACCATTTTATTTTTCACTCCTTTCTAAAAAATGTTATGACTTCCTGTTGCCTGCAGAATGAAACCCAGATTCCTCTAGGTGGCATTAATTGTTCCCCACCAGCTGACCTTCACCTGTTTTCTAACACATCTCCCCACCAATTGCTTCCACGAATCCATTGTTCTCGTCATTATCATTTACCACAAATGCCTTATACTTTCCCGCGTGTCCTTACTTGTGCAATTCTTGTTACTTACTGGAATAGCCTCCCCCATGGGCATTTACTTCTTCCTCCTCAACACAAAGAGCACCTCTCATGCATCTCTTAAAAGCCAATTCCTTGAACACTATCTAACCTCCCAGTCCTCAGGATCTCATTTTCCTCTGAACTCTAATAGTACTTAACATCCATGGCAGGCAGAATAACCTACAAAGAAGTCCATGCCCTAATCCCTGGTGATGTGCTATATTACAGGGCAATAAGAACTTGCCTGGTGTAATTAAAGGTACAGACCTTAAAATTGGGAGGGCATCCTGCATCCTCCAAGTGGTCTCAGTCTCATCACATGAGCCCTTAGGAGCAGAGAACTTTCTCTGGCTGCAGTGAGAGAGATGGGGCATAAGAGGAGGCGGGTGGGAGGTGGCAGAAGTAAAAGTTAGAGGTTCTAAGTGTGAGAAGGATTTGATGCACTGTTGCTGGCTTTGAGATAGAGGGTCTCCCATGGAAGGACTGGAGAGAGGCTTCTAGGTGCTATGTGGCTCCCAGGTGACAGACAGCAAGAGAGTGAAAAATGTCAATCCTTCAACCACAAGAAACTGAATTCCCCCAACAACCCAGATGAACTAGGAAGTAGATTTTTTCCAGAACTTTCCAAACAGCCCAGCTTTGATTTTGACTTTGTGAAACCTGGAGCAGAGAAACCAGTCAAGCCCATCCAAGTTGCATATCTATACTGTGAGATAATAAATTCCTATCGCTTTAAGCCAATATGTTTGTGGCAATGTGTGATGTTAGCAATAGAAAATTATTACAACATCCTAACTGTGTATTTCACAAAGTGTGTTGTTTGAGAGGCAGATTTAGATTTTCTTTTTTGCCTTTTTAGGGCCACACCCATGGCATATGGAGGTTCCCAGGCTATGAGTTGAATCGGAGCTGTTGCTGCTGGCCTATGCCACAGCCACAGCAATGCCAGATCTGAGCCGTGTCTGCGGCCTACACTACAGCTCACAGCAATGCCGGATCCTTAACCCACTGAACGAGGCCAGGGATCAAACTCGCAACCTCATGGTTCCTAGTCAGATATGTTAACCCCTGAGCCACGAAGGGAACTCCCAGATTTAGATTTAACTGTTTGGGCTTGCATTCTGCTTCAATACCCTCAAATTTCATGTCCTCTGGCAAGTTACTTAACCTTTTATGTGCTGACGTTTCATCATGTCTATTAATAAAACCTATCATCATTCAATAATTCATAGGATTATAATGAATACTAAGTTAGATGACACATATAAAAGGATTATAAACAGGCCTGGTACCTATGGATAGGGATAGAGTAGGACAGTTAGAGAGAGTTGTAGAAGTCCCAGTAGGGGGCCATAGATGGAAAGGGAAACCTAGGGAACTTTGGGAGACCATAAAGCTAATAATCGCTCAAGAAAGCCATCAAAATATCATGGGATGAAGCAGGCTTGCTTAGCTAAAAAATCATAAATAAAAGCATGAGATAAGCCTGAGGTCAGTAACCGAAAGCTAAAAATGAGACTGGCATTCAAGTTCAGCAAAATAATGATCCTTAGGACGAAGGACAGGAATTTAAGGGAAGGATGACATTCCAAAGCAGGAGACCCTCATTATATGGAAACCTGAGATGATTCAATGTGCTTTAGCATATGTTACCACACTTCTGCTGATTTAAAATAAGCATCATGACAGTCCTAGTTTGACCTCATATGGTCAAATATTCTCTTACCCAAAACGAAGGAGGAACTGGTGATGTAAGCCTGATGTCTACTTGAAGAACAAGGAGAAGGTGGTCTTTTCCCCCTCCCCAGTTTCCTTGGCTCATAAAAAATGTAGCCCACCTAATCTGAGTGGCAGAGCCTGCTGGCCTGCCTGCTTTCATCTCTCACAAGCGTCCTCCCTTAATAAATCTATTTCTTGCCTATCACTTTGTCTCTTGCTGAATTCCTTCTGCACTGAGACACAAAAAACCCCTGAACCTCAGTAAGTCCAGACACCAGGTGAGTGAGTCTAGTTTTTTAAAAAGTGGGAAAAAAGATTTCAAGTCCCAATCTTGGTTTTGGCTGGGTTCAAGTTGGAGGTGTTTCTGTTTCACTACCAGTAAAATAATGCTATTTATATTTATGATTTCTGCAACTGGATTCTAAGTTCCTGAGATAGTGGGAAACGATAGATTAAAAATGTCACCAACGCTTCACAGCTTTCCCTACACAGAGATAGAGAAATCTTCATCACCTACATCTGAGTTAACCTTTGTCTACTGTTGTCCAGAAGAGCATGGTAGGGTTGATGCTGTGGGAGTCTCAAGGAGGCTTGCAAATTTTGCTTTTGCTTTTTCTCTTGCTTTTTTGAAATTCTCTGCCATCAGGTGAAGAAGCCCAGGATGAAAGACCAAGTGGAAAGAGGGCCACCCGTCTCCGTCATGTCAACCTTCCCACTTAGGAGCCCTGGGCTATCAGCCCAGCACTGGCCAAGCCGCCAGCCTACTGCAGCCACAGGGTCCAGTCGACATCAGAGGAACTGCCTGGTCATCCCACAAGATCCTTAAATGTGATAAATTGTGGTCTTGACCTTCTTAGGTTCATCTTTGTTTTATTTTGGCAGTGGTACATGGTTGATGCTGGAGGTTACCTTGAATTTCTTTGCATTTTTCCCATTAGCCTCCTGAGAACTTAGCCTATAGCCTTGCACACTATAAGCACTCAAGTGTTCGTTAATGCAATTAGTACCTGCTCCTTCTTTGACTTTTAAGATATTCAATTTATTTATTTATTCAATTAAAATTCTTAGTTAAGCTGGTTGTAAATAAGCCACACCACATATTTACAAACTAGTTTCATAATTTGGCCAAAAATAGACTTATCCTTAAACTGTGAAGGCGCTGGGTAAGGTAAATAAGAAAAGTGTCCCTGACTGTAAGAACTGGATAAATGCGTGAGTCACATTTCTTTGAAGTAGGGTGATTTTGCATAAGTCATATAGGTTGTATGAGTCTCTGTTAGCTTGTCTATAAATTGGAAGACCTGGATGGGAAGAACTCTACCGTCTTTTCCAAACCCCGCCATGGAACATTCTACTGAGAGGCCTGCCTTGGAAAGCTGTGGCCATGGGGGCAGGAACTGCTGAGCTCATTCTGAGTATAAAGTAGCTGTCAAAAAGGAGAAACTGTTGCTCGCCTTTGGGGTAGAAGCCAAGACCCAGTGGTCACTAGTTTAAGTGATTCAGCTCCATGATATGTTTTGTCATTTGTTGGGAAGGAAATTAATTGGTGATCCTTGTCTAGCTCCCTCGTCTGTATCATAAAATACATCACAATTGGCAGGTGCTCGCAGCCTTACAGGGAGAAGAGAACACGGAATGACTTTAAGAATGAATGGGCCTCTTATACCTTGCAGACTGGCCATTTCTTTCCCATTTGTGTGGCAATAAACACATGTTGGAGCAATGCTAGAAGATGCTGAGGGCATGTTCTATGTTTGGTCATCAAGAGGAAATAAAAATATAATTTTCTTAATCTAAACTAATCTAAGTAGTTTATGTCTTATGCCTCTAGGGAGATAATTTATGAGTACAAATTTCTTTTTTGTTGTCGCCATTATATGCTTATTGCTCTGGCCTGGTAAATGTGCCTTGCACACAACAGAGTGAAATGATTTCTCCCTCTGAATGAAATATTTAATGCCCACTAATGGAGACTCAGTAGTTTCTGGGTTACAAGTGTGTTCTTGTCCACTTTCTAGCCTGAGGCCATACACGCTGCTGCCTCTGGTCTTCTCCCCTCTACTTCAGACCCTCTTTTTGTGGGTGGTTTCTTTGGTCCCCATTTCACAGCCAGGAACCTGAACCCTCATTCTTCCTCTTTGCCATTCCTACCCTGAGTTCCTGATTCTAGCCCAGCAAGTGACCTGAAGTCTGAGAGCCACTGACCTCCCCCCACATTCCCAGCCTAGTCCACACTCTTGGAATTAATACCTTATCCCTGTGTCAGAAGGTAAGGATAAAATATCTTTCAAAGTTTCATAGCAGTAGAGACAAGTAAACAAGTCTCTGTATCTCTAGCCTCCCTCATGCAAATGGAATACATCCCCACATATGAGATAGAAATAATATCATTGTCATTCAAGTAAGACAGCAACTCCTGGTATCTTTTTCATCATGGATCATGTTAGACAGGCCTGTGTCATACACTTGCATGTTGTCTACAACTTCAGTTCAGTATACTTTGCACAGCATTCTTACAAGTAACTACCAACTATTTTTAGACCTAAAAAATGTCAGCATGATAAAAATTAATGGTTACCAGGCTACCTGGAAAATGTTAATATAGATGAAAGGTTATAGTACTTTAAAATTTTATATTTATCTAATAAACAGATGGGACCTAATCAAACCTAAAATCTTTTTGCACAGCAAAGGCAACCATAAACAAAACAAAAAAGACAACCTATGGAATTGGAGCAAATATTTGCAAATGATACAACCAACATGTGCTTAATTTCTGAAATACATGAACAAACAACTCATACAACTCAGTGTACACCCCCCGAAAAAAAAACCCACAACCCAATCAAAAAGTGGGCAGAAGAGCTAAATAGATGTTTTTCCCAAGAAGACATAGGCACATGAAAAAAAATGCTCAATATTTCTAATTAATAAGGAAATGTAAATCTAAACTACAGTGAGGTATCACTTCACACTGGTCAGAATGGTCATTGTCAAAAAGTCTACAAATAATAAATTCTGAATAGAGTGTGGAGAAAAAGGAACCTTTCCACATTGTTGGTGGGAATGTATATTGGTACAGCCATCATGGAGAAAGTACAGGGGTTTGCAAAAAAACTAAAAATAAATTTGTCATATGATCCTGCAATCCCACTCCTGGGCTTACTCTCCAGAAAGAAAACAAAATTTGAAAAGATACATGCACTCCAACGTTCACAGAAGCACTATTTACAATAGCCAAGACATGGAAGCCACCTACATGTCCACTGACAGAGTTGTGGTTAAAGAAGATGTGGTAGACACATATAATGGAATATTACTCAGCCATTAAAAAGAATGAAATAATGCCATTTTCGGCAACCTGGATGGATCCAGAGATTACCATAATAAGTGAACTAAGTCAGGGAAAGACAAAAACCATATGATATCACTTGTATGTGGAATCTTAAAAAAATCATACAAATGAACATATTTCCAAAACAGAAATAGACTCACCAACATAGGAAACAAACTTGTGGTTACCAAAGAGGAAAGGAAGGGAAGGGAAAAATTAGGAGTTTGAGATTAGCAGATGCTCACTACTATATATAAAACTGATAACCTATAGGGACCTACTGTATAGCACAGAGAACTATATTCAATATCTTGCAATAACCTATAATGGAAGAGGATATAAAAAGGAACATAAAACTGAATCACTGTCTTGTACTCCTGAAACTAACACAGCATTGTAAATCAACTGTATATCAATAAAAACTAAAAAAAAATTTTTTTGGTAACTCTCTTCTAAACTGGTAAATAAAGGCTTGCCATATTCACTGAATGTAAATATACAAACATAAAGTCTAAAACCCCATACACATATATATGTCCAATTGATTTTTTACAAAACTCAAATGCCATCAAATAAAGAAATATATTCAGGAGTTCCTGTTGTGGCTCAGGGGTTAACAACCTGACATAGTGTCCCTGAGGATGAAGGTTCTAAACTTGGCCTTGCTCAGTGGGTAAAGGATCCAGTGTTGCCATAAGTTGCAGTGTAGGTTGCAGATGCAGCTCAGATCTGGTGTGGCTGTGGCCGTGGCATAGGCTGGCAGATGAAGCTCTGATTCGACTTCTGGCCTAGGAACTTCCATATGCCACAAATGCAGCCCTAAAAAGAAAAGAAGAAAAAAGCAAGTGGTACAGAAACCACTAGATATCTGTATGAAAAAAAAAAATCTTGACTCCATCTCAAACCATATATAAGATTTATTTGATAAAAATCATATCTGTATTTAAAAGTGAAAACAATAAAACTCAGAGGAAAATTTAGGAGAACATCTTTGTAAACTTGTTATAGGCAAAGATTTCTCAAACAGAATGCAAAAAATACTAACCATTATAAAAGCTAATCTGTTAGAAATTAGAAATTTCTGATAATGGCAGAATCAGGGTGAGGCAAGTGAAGTCAAATCACACAGATATTTTGTCCATTGTGAATTTTTATATTAATTTTACAAATATTGGATTAAAATATTGTTTATCTTGATTACTTAGTTTTTTTTCCTCAAAATATATTTTATTTTATTTTATTTTATTTTTTCATTTTTTTTTTTATTACTCAAATGAATTTATCACATCCACAGCTTGTTCAATAAGTGGTGCTGGGAAAACTGGACAGCCACATGGAAAAGAATGAAATTAGAACACTCCCTAACACCATACACAAAAATAAACTCAAAATGGATTAATGACCTAGATATAAGACCAGACACTATAAAACTCTTAGAGGAAAACACAGACCAAACACTCTCTGACATAAACGAAAGCAACATCTTCTCAGATCCACCTATCAGAGTATTGACAATAAAAAGAAAAATAAACAAATGGGACCTACTCAAACTTCAAAGTTTCTGCACAGCAAAGGAAACCCTAAACAACACGAAAAGACAACCCACAGAATGGGAGAAAATATTTGCAAATGAATCGACTGTCAAGGGATTAATCTCCAAAATTTATAAACAACTTCTGCAGCTCCATACCAAAAAAACAAACAACCCCATCCAAAAATGGGCAGAAGATCTAAACAGACAAAGAAGACATACAGATGGCCGAGAAACACATGAAAAGATGTTCAGCGTCACTCATTATTAGAGAAATGCAAATCAAAACCATGATGAGGTACCACCTTACACCAGCCAGAATGGCCATCATCCAAAAGTCTACAAACAATAAGTGCTGGAGAGGGTGTGGAGAAAAAGGAACCCTAGTACACTGTTGGTGGGATTGTAAATTGGTGCAACCACTGTGGAAAGCAGTATGGAGATTCCTCAGAAAACTAAACATAGAACTACCATTTGATCCAGCAATCCCACTCGTGGGCATCTATCCAGAGAAAACCACGACTGGCAAAGACACATGTACTCCAATGTTCTTTGCAGCACTATTTACAGTACCCAAGACATGGAAACAAGCTAAATGTCCATCGACAGAGGAGTGGATTGAGAAGAGGTGGTACATATACACAATGGAATATTACTCAGCCATCAAAAAGAACGAAATAGCAGTATTTTTAGCAACATGGATGGACCTAGAAACGATCATGCTAAGTGAAGTCAGCCATACAATGAGACACCAACATCAAATGCTTTCACTGACATGTGGAATCTGAAAAGAGGATAGATGGAACTTTGTTGCAGAACATATTCTGACTCACAGACATTGAAAAACTTACGGTCTCCGGAGGAGACAGTTTGGGGGGTGGGGGGATGTGCCTGGGCTGTGGGATGGAAATCCTGTGAAATCAGATAGTTATGATCATGATTACTTAGTTTTTTTTGGCATCCTTTTACTTTTTGTGCTTGAGGCAAGTAGCTTACTCTCCTTACCCTAGTCCTGGACCTGATCTTGTCCTTCCTAAATTCTGAACTCTATGTCTTCAAGTCGGTAGGACCCGCAGGCTCAATTTTGGTTCTCCCTGCTACTATGCAGCCAGGACACTCTTTCCAGTCAGTATAAACTGGGGCAGTTACAGAAAACATCACATTTGTTTTCCTTCTCTCAGGAGTCACTGTCATGTTTTACTCATCATCCAGTGGATGAACATCATTATTTCATATGTTTTGTCCAGTTTTTGAGTTGTTTAAGATGGGAGAGTAATTCCTGTCCCTGTGTTCCATTACAGCTGGAAACAGAAGTACTTGCAAGAGTTTTGACTTTATTTCCATGATGTTTTTGTCTATCATCACATTATCACATTGTCTTGACTGTTTAACTTTTAGTGCATCTTAAAATGAGGTGGTATAATTGTTCTAGCTTATTCTTTGATTTGAAAATTGTTTTGACTATTCTAGGTCCCTTTATACTTGTGAATCAATTTTAGAATGAACTTATTAATTTCTACTGCTGTGACTTTTAAGTAAGGTTGCTTGAATATGTCATTCAAATTTGGGGAGGATGCATATCATAATACCAATGCCTCAAGTTTATAAACTTGAACTTGTGATACTGTGTATTTCTCTCCAATTAGTCTGCTTGAGTATCTCTCTGTAATGCTGTGTAGTTTTTAGTTTAATGATCATGAACTTTTTAAGTTAATTTTTTTAAGTTTAACTTTCCATTTGTTGCTAGTATATAGAAATACAATTAATTTTATATAATGAATTTATACCCCATGAGCTAGATAAATTCACTCATTAATTTCAAAGAATTTTGCGGATTCCTTAGGAATTTCATGTAGAGAAAATCATAAGGTGTAAGAGATAATTCCATGTCTCCATTTCTCTTTTCAAATCTTTATTTTATTCCTCCCTCCCTCCCTCTTTCCCTCCCTCCTTTTCTTCTGTCCTTCTTTCTATCTGTATCTCTATATCTATCATCTATCTATTATCTTCCTTTTTTTTTTTTTTTTTTTTTTTTTGCTTTTTAGGGCTGCAGGTTCAGCACATGGAAGTTCCCATGCTAGGGATCAAATCAGATCGGTAGCTTCCAGCCTACACAACAGCCACAGAAACATAGGATCTGATCACATCTGTGCCCTACACCACAGCTCACAGCAATGCCAGATCCTTAAACCACCGAGCAAAGCAAGGGATCAAACTCACATCCTCATGGATACTATTTTGGATTCATTTCTGCTGTGCCATGTATGGGAACTCCCTATCTATTATTTTCTAATTGCAGTACTTAAAACTTCTTGGGGGGTCTGTTCCTTTTTCTTCTCTCTTTTCGTATTTGCTTACTTCTTTTCGTATATCTTGAAGATCACTAACTCTCTCTTTTGCCAATTCTAATATGCTGTTAACCTTGTTTTTTCATTTTAGTTGTTTTACTTTCAGTTCTACAAATAAATTTTTATTTTTTATTTCTGTTGAGATTTCCTATCTATTTCCTTATTATGACTAAACATACTTGACTTTTAACACATTTTCTTTTAGCTCTTTGAATATATTTATATGTTGCTGCTTTTAAGTCTTTGCTAAATCAAACATAATGGGTCATTTGGGGAATGGATTTTTTGACAGCTTTTTTTTTTTTAACTGAATAGGACTCACATTTTCTTATTTCTTTATGGATTTGGTTATATAGCAGTGATTTTTGTAGTGCATTGTAGAGACTTTGGACAATGTTAATTTTATTTTAGTAGGCAGTTCAGTTGTTGGCTGACCACCTTGCATTGTGTAACCTTAGCCTTAGTTATTTATATGCTTTGTTAGAATAGATGTTTGGAGGTGTTTTCCAACCTCTTCTAACTTTATGGTACTCAATCTCAGATCTCTGTCTTCCTGCAGATCTTGTCAGGGTTTGGTTTTAGGTTTTGTTTGGGAGGGTATGGAGTAAGGCATAGGACTTAACTTCTATGCGGCAGTTTTTGTGGTCCTGGAGGACCCAACGTGTTAATGCGATAATGACATTTTAACAAGCACTGCTTGACCACTAATGTCTCTTTTCCATGTTGAACCCTATAGCGGCTGTTCCCTGGCAAGGTTTGTATAATATCAGTTTGACAATGCACCGCATAGCATTTGGTCATGGGGTGCGTGAGGAACACCTTCTCAAACTTTTTAAGTCCCCTCTTTGTGCAGCTTCTGCCTCTGGTGTCCTGGCCATATAGGTACCAGCTGCTTCACTTTCCCCAACCCTGATATCTGCCTCCTCAGCTTAGACAGACTGCCTTGATCTGCTTGGACTCCAGCTCACTGCACTACGGTCAAGAATTTGTCCCCATTCAGACAGCTGGGCTATTATGAATGAAACTTTGTGAATTCCTTTTCTCAGGGAATACAGCTTTGCACTGCTTGTGGTCCAATGCTGGAGCCCAGTTGCCTCAAATATTTGAGCCATTATTACACTTGTTTATGATGGGAGTGCTACTTTGGTACTAGTTACTATATTATTGTCAGGATTATTTTAATCTTTATATACTGTTAATGAAAGACTTTTTT
Source organism: Phacochoerus africanus (assembly GCF_016906955.1). Classification (NCBI taxonomy): domain Eukaryota; kingdom Metazoa; phylum Chordata; class Mammalia; order Artiodactyla; family Suidae; genus Phacochoerus; species Phacochoerus africanus. The sequence goes on along the minus strand of NC_062556.1, from coordinate 32,193,117 downwards.
ACATTTATTTCACATATTTTTTTTTTGGTCTTTTCTAGGGCTGCACCTGCGGCATATGGAGGTTCCCAGGCTAGGGGACTAATCAGAGCTGTAGCCACTGGCCTATGCCACAGCCGCAGCAACTACTGATCTGAGCCACATCTGTGACCTACACCACAACTCATGGCAATGCCAGATTCTTAACCCACTCAGCAAGGCCAGGGATCAAACCTGCAACCTCATGGTTCCTAGTCAGATTCATTAACCAACTCCTCACATAGTATTTTGTGATCATACATCCCTACTGTGAATATATGAAAAGCAAAAATATAAGTGAAATGAATTGGATATTATTCCTAAAACTTCAAATTCTTTTGAATTACTTTAACTCAAAGTTGTCAGTGCTTTCATTTTTCCATACCACTATATGGCTCTCTGTGCCATTGAGATCACTAATTCAGCATTCCCCACAAGACTGATCTATTGATTCTCTGATTCTCTTCCAAGTTGCTGTCACTTCTGAATTTTGATGTTGATAGGTTTAAGGAGTGTAAATGTGCAGGCAGCATCACTATGTTATGACTGCCACCTGGTCTGCTGTAATTACAAGATGCCATGGAAAAGTAAGAAGGCATCTAGCTTTTCAAGATATTAAAACATGGGTAAATGTGCATATTAGAATCAGTGTAATACAATATTTGACTCAAACTGTATGCCTCTTAATTGCGAGAAAAAATAGAAACTAATTCTTACAAAACAAAAATATTTTCATACGTTAGGCAGTCCATATTCAGCATGACTCTAGAATTAATTACCGGTCTTAACTCTTATGAAAAACACTGCATATATAATGTATTCCACTAGTAATTTTTATTAGTGTAACTAAAGGGTCAAAATTTTGAATGTTAATGTGTAAAAAAATATGGAGAATAAAGAGGAATATCTACCATCAAGTATCTGTCTATCTCTTATGTTAGGGCCAAGGGCAAGCTGCCCCAACACATATCTTAGTGACATACTGTTTATTTTGAATTAAAGTTTCTTGAGAAACAGCTGGTTAAAAAAAAAAAAAGATATATTACAAAAACACTCTTAGCCCCCACTGCTTCCCTGGAAGCAGGAAATAAATCTCCCATGTGAAGGTGTCACCAGGACAGAAAGCATTCTTATCAATAAAGTTAGAGAATTCAAGGCTAAGAAAGCTGTATAAACAGATTTTGTTACCTCTTCATTAGTCTGCTACCCTAAAGCACAAGCCCCTTTCACAAATATCTGATTCTCTGTCTAAAAATAATGTATAAATAGCCTACTTTGGTCACTTCAGGGGTCCTATTTCTATGAGAGCTCTGTGCATAGGAATTAAATTAGTTTCTTTCTCTTGTTAATCTGTCTTGTGTCAGTTTAATTATTAGACCAGCCAAAAGAACTCAAGAGGAGTAGGGGAGAAATTTCCCCCACCCTGACTCTTGAACAAGTCAGGAGAAACAAGTTCTAAACTTGTATATTAATAGCTAACTTGTTGACACTGCTTTGTGACCTTTAGGTAGAAGCTTCCACCTGGATTGAAAAGATTACTTAGCTTTCTCCACATCATCTGTAAAGCACACTGACATACTTAAGGTGCAGCTCCAGAAAGCTGACCACCATTGCTCCTCTAAGTCAAAATTCAGGTTATCAAGAGTCAGAGACATTTGAACCCAAATCTGATTATAAGAGTTGCATTTTGTTACCACAAATCATATTTTTATTAACTATAACACAATTCAATGAAATGAGAATCCCAAGAGAAAAGAAAAGGTTATGTGTATAACAACTAACTTGAATGTATTGGAAGGATTCAATCAATATGCTGTATTTTTTAAAATGCTGTTGAATTAGATACAGGTAAGACAACCACTACAAACTTGGAAATTGTAAAAATAAAAATGAATTTTGTGCTTAGATAGACTTATGGTGCCTTTAAAATTTTTTCTTCTACTTTAAAGGAATAGAAATGTTATGGATGACTAGAAAATGAGTTGGAGGGCTTGTACTTAAGAAAAAATCTCTGACCCTACATGAAAGGTGGGTAAATAAAATAAAAATGTTTTAGGTTAAAGATAAATAATTTACTGTGTATTTTTAAAGGCATCATTGCTTATACTGACATTTTGATAACACTTGTCTTTATGACATAAAATAAGAGGGCTTCTACTCTACTGTTATTATGCCTGTTTTACAGGTGAAGAAATTAAAACAGAGGAGTTCCTATTGTGGCTCAGCTTAAGAACCCGATATAGTGTCTGTGAGAATGCAGGTTTGATCCCTGGCCTTTCTCAGTGGGTTAAGGATCTGGTGTTGCTGCCAGTTGCAGCATAGGTCACAGATGCAGCTCAGATCTAGCATTGCTATGGCTGTGGTGTAGGCTAGCAGCTGCAGCTCCAATTTGATCCCTAGCCCAGGAACTTCCATATATTGTGGGTGTAGCCATTAAAAAAAAAAGAAAGAAAGAAACTAAGAAAGATAAATAAAGAAACACACTATGGTTGTGTAGTCACCAAGCGGTGGAGCTAGGATATACAATTCCAGAGTCCTCCACCCTTAAGCCCAACAGCCTCCCACTAACTTACTGTGTTCTTAGAAAAAGCATTCAGCTTCTCCAAATTTGAGTATTTTTTATCTGTAAAATAAAGGGGTTGTATCAGATATCTTAGTTCCCATCTTAATTCTAAAAAATAAAAATTGACTTCTATGATATAATTCTATACCACTTAAGCATGGTTATGATACTTAAGTTCTTCACGAGTCCTTTTACCAGACAGGAGCGGTTGAGGAAGAATGCCTTCACTCTTCATTTGTATTTTTACTACATCACAGTGATAACAGCATGGTTAACTGGGACAATCCTACTAAAAAATGCCGAGCTCTTCTTTCAGGATTTTATATTTAGTCTAAGTTTCACACTGTTTTTGAAGAGCTCAACAATCAAAACAGTGACTTTTTTTGTCAAATGTCCTATAATTAGTGCCATTCAAGTTTTTGATGCCTAAATTCAAATATCCTCTTTAAATAATGGTCATATTCTGTCTCTTTTGCGGCCTCATAATCTTTCCTGTCCTTGAGTAATGAATGGCCTTTGATGGGCATCTAAGACCACAATCTGATAGTACAGCACTGTTGTGGAATCTTATAATAATCTCTCTGTTTTGGTAAATATGTACTAGGCATTCTCTTTCACTTTTCACTAAAAAAAAATCTAAATTATTTGGAAAACTCAAAAGATTTGACATTATCAGTATCTATTGGGAAGTATATCAAAGACAGTGTTTTTCCATAAAACTGTACTTGTTTGGAGTCCCAAGTGCCCTTATAAGTAGAACTGAACTAAAAAATGTGTATAAAATAAATAATGTTGATTCCTATGATTCATATAGAGTGCCATTAAGAACATCTATAATACTACATAATAAAACAGATATATCTAGGAAAGTACAATTTTGCATATGAAAAAATTCTATTTCATATAATTTATTATTTGATTCAGGTCAGAGAATTTTATAATTAATTCCCAATCAATTCTTGGCAAAGTTTGTTGCTTTTACTTCCAGAAGATAAAGTGCAAGGCAAGAATAAGCTATTTCAGAATTTTTCCATGTTCTTGTATTCTATTACCTTAACCCTGAATTTATCTCTAAATGTTCATGTAGAATGATCTAAATGAAATTTTAGAGGTGGATATTAGTTTTTCACAAAATGTCAACATCTGTCCCCCATTGAGGCAATAGGGCTATAGTCGATAGGATATAAACTACTCCTGGAAACATTCATGTTGAGAAAGAACCTTCTGGGACATCTGAAAGATGGATCTTCTGTGTCCTAGGTGAATATCTTCTACTGCAGGCTGAGGAAGCATCATGGCTGGACAGATTTGTGCTGATACAAAGTTGAATCTCAAACGTGATCTGAGATCAGCCACCCAAAGAACTTTGCCATTTTTAAAATGGATTTTTCAGATATGGTGCTCCTTATGTGGAAAAAAGTAGTAAATGAAAAGGCAGAGAGAGAGGGTGACTTCTCTGATAAGCTTGAAACACTTTTTAAACCTTGTTTTATCTTCAACATTTCATAGGAGAGTATGCGTAACACAGATTTAATATCAGGGTAGAGACTGAGGTTATTTAACATCAGGGCAGAGGAAACTAAACAAGTGTACCTCAGAATGCATTTATTTAAACAGATTCTTCAGTTACTTATTTAAAGTCTTTTTTTTAAGACTTTGTTTTGGTCTATATGACAATTTTAGGTTTGAGGAACAAGAGGAACCACATAAGATAAGGTATTAGCAAAGGGAACAGAAGTAACTACATGTACCTTCTTGCTTTTTCATATTTATTAAGCTGGTCTCATTCTTTTTCGAAACACTTTTGTGTCCAATGGCATATTGGCAATTATTTTCAATGTAAATCTAAGCAACAGTGAGGCAGAATATTCCAGAATGTTCTGATCTCAGAGGTGTTTTCTTGATGTTCTGAGACAAAAACTAAGGAATGTTTGCTGCATCTCTCTTCCCAGAATCCCTCACTTCCCAGCAGAGACCACAAACTATAGCTGAGCGTCTTACAAGTACCTGCCTACCTCCTGGGTCTAGCTGAGTTTCCTTTGTCACTGCAGCACACAGTGTGACTGGCTCAATTTCCTCATTATGCAAAGAAAAAATGTTTTGTCTCTACTCCTTGAAGCATGCATAGCCACTAGAAATATTTTTGAATAAACATCACTTTCATTAAGATTAGTTTTCTCCCTAGTCATCCTAGAGGATTGTTCTCCCAGAGGCTTGGCTTTGAGGCTCTCCTGTGCCAAGTATGGTGACAAAGCCACCCCAGGTAGATGATCTTATGAGGGTAGCACTGCTTTCTCAGGGAAAGTTCCTTGGCTGCTTTTTTTTTTTTTTTTTTTATGGCTGCACTTGCAGCACATGGAAGTTCTTGGGCTAGGGGTCAAACTGAAGCTGCAGCTGAGGCCAGCACCACAGCCAGGGCAACTCCTGATCTGAGCCTAGTCTGTAACCTACGCCACAGCTTGCGGCAATGCCAGACCTTAACTCACCGGGGGAGGCCAGGGATCAAACCTGCATCCTCACATCTGGTCCGTAACCCACTGAGCCACAGTGGGAACTCCATCTGGCTGCCTAGTTAAGATCCGCTAACCCAGGTACTACTGCGAACTTCTCCAGTTTGAATATGTGCACATCTGTGGAAAATAAATGCTTCCTTCTGCTTTCAGCCATTCCCGTGTCTACCCCTTCCTTATTGAAAATGATCTACACGTTCTGAGAGGTGACTCCCAAGCATTCTTCTCTCCCTCCCTCCAAGCAGAAAGGTCTTTTTGAAGCTGGGATTGTCTTTAACCAGAAACCTCAAAGGTGAACTCTACAAAGAAAATGTGTATATGTGTGTTCATGTTCAGGATGGAAGCAGAATAATACCTTTTAAGAATTTCTTACAATAAACTATTAATGAGAAAGTTTGAGTTCATTTAAGTCCTAGGGGGAAGTAGGGGGACAAAAGAAGGCCCCCAAATAGCTGGATTCTTCTGGGACCTATATTATTCTTAGGGTTTTATCAGGTGGTTTTATCCCTTAATTATAAGAACAATTTTTGAACATGGGGTAAATTCTGGGAGGTGCCACTTATTTCATTGCAGCAATCATTTAAAAAATGGCACCCTGGTGACTTGACAGATTTTATGCCATTTCAAAAGGGACAGTTTTATACTCAGATTCAGGAAAAATCTGGAATGTTATCTGCATATACTTTAATAAGCAACTCCCTCTTAAAGCGACTACAGTTACCAAAACCAGGGCTTCCAAAGGGTTGTCAAGGCCACCTCACCAAGCTCCCAGGAGCAGTGACCTTGATTCCACTTAAAATTATGCCTTTGCTCAGAGTTTTACAAGGGCTTCGCCTCCACTGCAGGATTTCACGGCCAGGCTCTTCATCTCACAGGAGAGAGTCAGTGCCAGGGTCCCCACGCACATTTCAAGAGGGTAAAGAAAGAACTCTCAGCTTGGGGTGCAGAGATGTCAGGATTCAGAGACTGTCACACTGGGCTCAAGGCTTGGAATCTGGCCTGAACATGACAAATCAGGATGAAGTGGGCCAGCGTCGTACTACCCTCGCCTACAAGTCACTGTGACTCACAGAAGCCTTTTAGAGAACATATGGGCATAACATTAAGTTTAAGGAGAAGGTAGAGCGAGGGTAACCGTGGCATTTTCAGAATCGTTGGCATGAGTTTCGACAACTTCCAAGCTGTGAGTTCTGATCCTACCTTCAAAGCTTTCTTATTTCTTACAACTTTGTTTCCCCCAATATGGTAACATCCTCCTTAAGGCACCAGGGTGAGAAATAAGTCCAATGTGTTTAAAGTTATTTTTTTTCCCTTGGGGACGAAAACATTGCTATTTCAATGTGAAATAAGAGTTTCTGGTTTCATAATTTATTTTTCTCCATCTGAGGTGTTGAACCAGTTGGAGACTGCAACTATCAACCCACTAAAGATCTACCGGAATAACGTTCACTCTTCAGCCTGGGTGGCAAGCAGTGTTTCCAGAGCAAATGCTCAACAGACACTCAGTAGAACTACTCATGCTTCAAACTCTCTAACACCTGGCTAGTGACCAAACACTTTTTTTTTTTTTAAAAAGGAATGGAAAGAAATATCAATTATAGCAGATATTTTAAATCTCTACGTTGTCTGTTCCCAGCAGACCATTAGATTTGTAGATTTCCAGAGAGAATGAGCTATTCTTTTGCCTGGGATGGAATACACACTGATTCAGTGAGTTCAGCCCGCAGTATAAATGATGTGTTGGGCACTCTGAATACATCCCCCCCGCCCCCACAACTCCTATCGCCTACCTAATTACACATGATAAAATGGTTTCAGAGATTTGACTTTCTTCCCCCCGACCCCAATAAAAAAAAGAGAGCATATATTTTCCAGAGTTATTAGCATGCTCATGATCTTTCTGCCCTTCCATTATGGTATGTTTTGGTCACAGAACAAATTCCATCCAAATTCCTAGAGCGATGAAATCTCTGAGGGAAACTGCTTTTGGCTGGAGCTCTGTCTCGGGGCTACAGGACTCTGCATGAATCTAAGTATATTCATGGGATCTAAGCATTGGTGGTCCATGCTGACTGGACCTGTCTCCCTTCCTGGGAAAACAGACAGCTGTTGTTTAGGAATGTTTTTGAGTATTGGGCTTATGATCAAACAGGATAATTTTTTTTAATTGTGAGGGGCTGTCCTACGCCTTGTAGAACATTCAATAGCATCCTGCATCTGCCAACAGTGTGTCTCTTCTCTGCTCCTGGTTGTGACAATAATGTCTCCAGGAGTTCCTCTCATGGCTCAGTGGTTAACGAACCCAACTAGGATCCATGAGGAGGCGAGTTTATTCCCTGGCCTCATTCTGTGGGTTAAGGATCCAGCATTGTCATAAGCTGCACTGTAGGTCACAGACACAGCTTGGATCCCTCGTTGCTGTGGCTGTGGCGTAGGCCAACAGCTGTAGCTCCTATTTGACCCCTAGCCTGGGAACTTCCACATGCCGCAGGTGTGGCCTAAAAAGCCAAAAAAAAAAAAAAAACAACAACACTCTCCAGACACTGCCAGATGTCTCCTGGTGTGTGTGTGTGTGTGTGTGTGTGTGTGTGTGTGTGTGCAGGCACTACAATCACTCCCAGCTCTGATCCCCTGAAAACCAGTAGTCTAAAGGACTATTTCACAACATCCTGCTGTCAGTACTTGGAATTTCAGTCTCATCTGAACTAACACATTAGTAACAGTGTACTGCCTTTATAATTTGCAAAGTGTTTTTTCACATAGAAGTACTATATTTAACTCTCCCAGCAGCCCTAGGATACATTCGTTGATATTCTTCTTTCAGAGAAGTAGAGATTGGCTCAGGGCTGGTAAGTGACAAACTCTTAGAGTGACAGGTGACAATATACTTAAGGTGGGATTTCTGGGACACTCCCCTTGGCCTTCAGCCTCCACATTCCCATGGTTCAGTCTGTTGGCTATGACCATGCATTGGGTTGTTTTATTAATTTCTCTTATGTTAAGGATGGAAGGAATCCTAGAGTTTTTCAGGTCAATCTGTTATAGGCTTCAGGTCCCCTTCAAGGAGATTAAGCCCAAAAGCCTCTGGCCATGTCTCATTGCAATGCTCCTTCTCCCGCTGTGAGCAGCCTGGGCTGCTCACTCCCTACTAGAGAAGGAATGTTGGCCATTCCTTACCCAGACTCTGTGTAACCAGTTTCCAAAACAAATAAGGGTGGGGATATTGAGTTGGGCCTTATTTTTACCTGTGCATGCATGCGTGCATTCTCTCTCTGAAAATGTACTTTCACTTTAATAAATTTGTAAAATGCTAGACTGTGTGTCTCCATCCCTATGTGGCAAAACCGCTGGCTCTATCTTGGCACCTCTGCAGCACATCCCAGCCAGAACAGCCTCTCCTCCACCCACATACTGCCCACACCTCCAAATCCTTGTTGTCTGTGGGCAATGATTGAGAGAAATAACACAGAGAGACCTGACACATATCTTCTGTCTTAGGAGAAAACTGAGTTGCAAAGGACTTAAGTGACTTGCCCAGATAAACAAATTGAGCTAAGTCAGGACTTAAACCCAAGTCCCCAAACTTCCTAACCTGTGTTCTTTATATTAGGTGCTGGTCGATCAATATTCCATGAATGAAAGAAAAAGCAAATAAAATAAATACAACTGTGTGTGTGTGTGTGTGTGTGTGTGTGTTTGTGTGTGTGTGTGTTTTAGGGGGTAGATTTTAGGGAAGAGGGAATTGAGAGAAAAGGTGCCTTTGAAATATTAGGGAGCAATGTCAGTGAGGCTGGATAATCAGGAAAGGAAAGTAGAAATTTGAGAACCAATGTGTCTCTCAAAAAGCCTTCCCTTGCTCAGTGATAACATAGCTGAGGTATTGTGGAGAGGAGCTGGGATGAAGGAGGGAGGATCAAAGCCTTCGAGGAGTCAAAACCATGGCCAAGTGAGAAGTTGACCAGGGTTAGGTGGGCCTGCCTGACCAGCCCTATTCAGCTTTGAGGATGTTGAAGCAGGCATCTTCCCCTAAGATCCTGTAGTGCTGGCTTGTGCATCTTTTTCCCTGAGATGCTGGCACTCACCACCCACTGGTAACTGGCTCAGCTGCTGCTTTATTCTCCCAGGCTCCTCTGCAGCACTAAACACCACGTGATCATAGTGTTTCCCCCAACTAGACTGGGGAGCCCCTTGATGGCAGGGAGCTTGTTTTGTTCATTTTTAGCACTGTAAGCCTCAACTGTAAATAAGCAGAGGGGAGTAACTCATCTGGATATCCTTGCTGATGGAAAAGCCTCAAGGCACCACTGTTCTGACTATGCTCACTGAGCAACCTCTCCCCTCTAATCTGACCTCCTGAGGCAATTTCCCACCATAGAAAGCACAACCTGCAAATCACCAACCCCATGTGACTCACGTGAGGTTCATCACCACTCCATGTGAATCAAGAGCAATCAGATGATGCTGTGAGTGAAACCTCACTCCGTGGACCGGACTTGAAGCCAGCCATACTTCAGATTGGGACGTGAACCTATGATCCCAGACTTAAGAGGGACCGCGAACCCACTGTCTTTTAATTAAAACCTTTTAATTAAAACCGTTCACATGGTTTCAGGACTTACTGAAGCTCAAGTTCTTTGCGTCTTGTTGCAGAAAGAATTCAACATAAGGTAAAGCAATAGGCCAGGAGTGAATTTATTAGCCTGGGACGCTTGTGAGAAATACAAGCAGTCAGATAAGGGAATGCAGCCCAGGGAACAAAAAGGGCTACATTTTTATAATCAAAGAAAAAGTGGGGAGAATAGAAGACCATTTTCTTCCTCATTTTGGGGTAGACATCAAGGCTTACATCATTAGTTCCTCCTTTGACCCTATATGTTCAACTGGGATGGCCATGGTGCAATTTAAATCATATGTATATTAGCAAAAGGGTGGTAACATATACTAAAATATGGTAATTCAAATCAGGTTTTGGTGTAATATCCTCTTTCACCTAGCTTCTTTTCCCTTTCACCTATAGTCCTGTCTTGGCTATAGGCAGAAATGCTATTCTTCAAGGACCACTAACTCCTTGACCTCATGTACAAGATGTAGACCCCTAAATCTACTGTTTTTTAACTATCAGAGTTTGTGGCTTAGTGTATCTGGCACTTGGATGCACCGGGTCTTCCTTCAAATAGTGTAAATTGTTGCTAGGTTATAGGATTCTCTTCTTGAGTGGTTATGAGTTTACAACAGTCTCCCAAACTCCCTTAAAATTCTTTTTCTGTCCTTAATTCCCTAGTGGGATTTCTAAACTATTTAATTATCCTACTCTCTTCCTATCATAAGGGCCATTCATAAGAGGACTGGAAGAGGTGAAAAAAGAAACATTCAACTAGTTCCATAATTTCATCAGAGACCTGCCCAGAGTCTGGAGCCCAAAGTGCCATTGTGGTGGAAGTTGGGAAGTTTCAGTAAGAAAGTTACAGTCGTGTGTGTGTGTGTGTGTGTGTGTGTGTGTGTGTGTGTGTGATGTGTGTGTTGATGAGGGTAGCTCCCATCTGTGTTCTCCAGTGTTTGAAATGGTTGTGGCTGCCTTTCCCAGTAGTATCAGGTGGAATATTTCTGCCTTAGAGTGAACATCAGAAGGGAAAGTGGTGGTGGGAGAAGGGAAGCCCTTTAATGAAAGACTAATTTTTGTGCTTAAGACAGCCCTTCTAGTAAACCTCATTCCACACCCAACTCCCTAACCTCTCTCCTTACTGTCGTTGAGAAACTGTCAAATCCTGTAAACTCAGCGTGCACTGGGAAGGCAAGAATGGTTTGCTGGTTTGTGGGCTGGGCTGTCTGGAAATCAAAAAGCTCTATGTTAATAGCACACGTGTCCTGCACACATATCTTTTGTTTCCTTGCCCCTGAAGTCTTTGCTTATGCAAATCAAATCACAGGGGCACTTTAACATGTAAATCACATAATCTCTCTCACTTGGGATGAATTGACAGGATTTTAAACTCCTTGACTGTGGGGAGGTAACAAATGGCATCAGGGCACTAGGCACATCTCCCATGTGGGCTCTCCTTGGTGGGGCTGCCCTGCCGGCAGAGAGCCTGTGATGATTAACATCACTGCCAAAGGAATCAGAGGGCCTGGAGCCTCAGAAATCCTGACCCTCTTTGAGGAGGAAAGTAAGTCACTCCTCAGAAACAGTTCTGCATCTCCTTTAAGGGCAGGTTTTTCTTTGATTAGTGGATGAACTAGTCTTCCTGGGAAAGGCTGTTTGCAGCCTGTTTCACAGGTAAAAGAGCAGAGGAAAGTTAAAGGCACATTTCAGGCCCTGTAGCTGGTAGGGAGTCCTGGGTGGGAGGCAGAAGCCAAACCCAGTGGAGGCTGCAGTGGCCGTCTTTCCCAGCTTCCAGCTGCAGCCCTGATCATTCATACCTCAGGCCAGCTTCCTTCCCAGTAGAATGGGGATAATGCGAGGGATAATGTGAGAGCAGAGACCAGACCCTGCTGGTGATGACAAGCTGAGCTGCTTGGGCAAGATGTGCTTGTTCCGGAAACGAAGTGTGATTCCATTAAAATGTGTGATCTCTTGAAACAGTGTACCTTGTTTTGGAGGATGTGATACTGGATGTATTTGTTGGGAACGAATTGATGAAAACACTATTTTGGACTTGCAGCCTGAGTTTGAGCAACTCCAGCTTTGAATGGGCCAGTGCTCTCCCTCTTTGTGTTTGAAGGGTTTGACAGTTTCCACGTGCTCATTTCAGCCACTACCTCTGTGACAGTCTCTACTTGGGCACTGATCCAAGATTCCTTCTGAGTTGAGTAGTTGGAACTCAATATACATTTTCCCAAAGAAACAATGGCTGTAAGACTTCTTGGATGGTGGACAAAAATTGATTGTACCAGAATGTAGCTGAATTACTGTGCATTTGCAGTTAAAAACAAGCAAGAGAAATTAGAAGCAAGTATAAGAAATTTTCTTTAAAAAAAATACTACATATGTTTAAACCTATCTAGGCACTGCAAAACTTAAAACCACAAGACCGTAAGCAGTCTGCTTTGGTCTGATGCTTTTGGAGGAGTGGAAGGAGGAGTACTCCAGAGCCTTTCACTAACACACCACCAGAGTGTAAGGAGGAATGAAAAAGGGATGCTGACCTATGTGCAGAAGGGAGAAAACATGACTTCATCACCCTAAGCCGTACTATCCATTGCTTGCTGCTCCTCACATTATTGGGGGGAGAGGAGGTGGCGAATTCTGTGGGGTACCATCTGCATCCCCCTTCCAGTTAAAGATACCAGCCCCCCAGATTTTGCTGCTGGAGGCTTACAGCCAGTGTCTCCCGAGGAATTGCCTTTTGTCTGCTGGGGCTGCTTTGCCCAAGGCCATGATCACTTCTTGGAGCACTCCTCACCTAAAAACCCTTCGATTTAGGAATATAAAGCCCGGGCCCCCTTGCCATAATTGGGATGACTCTGAAGGACTGTGCTAACTTCTGTGTTCTCTGTATATCCCAGTTCATCTCCTCCCTCCACTGCAAACCCCTTTCCTTTACTTCCGTCCTCCACTTCCTCCTTCACTTTGTGTGCATGTTGGTCTTAATTGCATCCCTCATTAAAACTGAATGCAAATTTGTCTCAGGCTCCTTTTCCAGGCAACCTGACCTAAGACAGACAAGCAGATAAGGACAAGAGAAGATCAAGAGATGACCAGTAGAGACCCTGTCCATGACTGGTAGTGGAGGGGCTGGTAGCGGACCCAGAGGAAAAGTAACTGAGCAGGAGCCTATGGGGCCTTCCTGGGGCAGGCCCTCCCCCCATATCCTCTGCTTTAGCTCTTCTTGGAAGTAAAACATGTACCTTTTTGGAGGTTGACAGTAACATGATGACTTGAGCTCTGTGACCAGCTGCGGGAACAAAAGGATTTCTGCCAAGAAGTTTGTAAGAACCAACCATGCCCCTCTCTCACCTTGCCTTTAAAAATGCTTGGCAATTTTGGTTTGGGGAGTTTGGGATATCTTAGGGGCACAAGTGATCCCTCTCCTTGCTTGGCCCTGCAATAAACCTTTGTCTGCTCCAAGCTCTGATGTCTGTGTTTGTTTGACCTCACAGTGTGTTGGGCATGTGGACTTGTGCTAACAGAAAGAGGATTTTAGCCAAGAGAACACTGCCCTGAGATGAGAATAGCTATTCAGGCAGGGTATGCATTTAATATTACTTCTATGTGAAATAGATCCAGTGACTTTGGCCAAAGCAGTATGTACAGAGTGGTGAAGAATTCAAGTGAACTGTACTTGCGGACCTTCCTGTAGAGTCTCAGGAGTTTGAATGATAGCTCTGTTTCTGAAGAAATCTGAAAGTCTCCTTGTTTTCTCAGGAAGATTCTCTCATTGAGTTCTAAACCTGATATTTTTGTTTTTTCTGAATAGGATGTTCAAAGAGTATTGATTGAAGGAACACCTTTCCTCCTGATGATTTCTTGCTGCCAGCTCCATCAGCAGGGGTACAAGATTGGGGTGGGGGTTTGCTCGTCTTATCAACTTGAGGCTTGAGTTATAGTGTTCCTCATTCCATAGCTCCAGGGCTTCATTTTATCACACTGAGCTTTTGCCTGTGCACCAGGCATTAAAAAATGGACAGTATGTGAGTTCCTACTGTGGCCAAATGGGATTGGTAGTGTTTCTGGAGTGCTGGGACGTGGGTTTGATCCTCTGATGAGCACAGTGGGTTTAGGATCTAGTTTGGCGGCAGCTGTGGCATAGGTTACAACTATGGCTTGGATCTGAACCCTGGGACGGGAACTCCTTATGCTACATAACTCCTGGTGCAGGGTGGCCAAGAAAGAAAAAAAAAGAAAAAAATGGGTAGTATGAAAAAGTACTTTAAAGATTTCTGAGGGCTAGCCATCTTCCCCAAATGCTGAGACCAAGGTGTGTGTCCACCATGGAGTGGACTCCCCCCAGCTGTAAGTTCAGAGGGCTGTGGAAGGACATTGGGGGAGGGGCAAGGATCTGGAGGTCAGAGTGCAACCATCTCCCAGGCTAAGGAGCCAGGTGTCAGGGTCCATCAACTCTTGCTTTCAACGTTTGTTTTCCTGAAGACCAATGTGGTTCAATGCTATTAAGGGAGTTCACAACACAATGTGAAGGCCCCAAAAAGGGGAATTTGACCTGACATGCTCTGCAGACTCCAGGACAAAACTTCAGTTCATTCTCTGATGTTAGATACTGTTTTCCAGAAGGATGAGAATTCTTCCTTAAACTGCAGTGGTGATACTCACCCAGGAATCAGCAGCTTGCAAGGAAGGGCAAGAATACATGGAATTGTTCTGTGAGCCAGAGTAGACGGTTTAAACCTGACCTTCACCAGTCTAGCACTGTGTTGGCTGGTCTGGTGAAGCAAGGGCTAAATTTTAGCAGGCAACATGTGAGCCTGAGATTTAGGGCAGAGTCATTACATGGCTTTCGTTAGAGAAGGGCCCTCTTACCATATGAATAAGAGGTCATTAAAAAACAAAAAAAACAAACAAAAAACCCCAAAAAAACCTTTGCTTCAGAACCATGGGTATATTGTGAGCATAAGATGAGGATAATAATAACCTCTGAAAAGCCCTAAACCCATCATTTATTAAACAAATGTCACTGAAGGCCAACCATGTGGTGCTGAGCAAATGTTTGAAAAACTGCAGGAGTGAAAATTTCCTCTCAGATTGCAAATTATTGTACATAGAACAAATGACTCTAGTGATTGTTAATTTTTATTATATTAGGAATACTCCAGCATATTTATAGCTCTAAAATCCAAACTTTTGGATTATGGATTTAAAATTCAAATGTTTTATGAAGGTTTATCAAAGACTTGTGACTGTGCCCCTGCTAATCCAGTCCCAGCTGTGCCCTGCTTACTCATTGAGGACTGTGAATGTTTTGTTCTCTGCATTTGCTCCTCTCTCAGCCTGGGAAACAGTTCCATGTAACACCTTCCCCCAACCCCTCTACCAGCTTTCCTTTTGACTTGCTAACTCTTACTCACACTTTGGATCTAATATTAAATTGAATTTTCAGAGTTCCTGTTGTGGCTCAGTGGTAATGAACCCAACTAGTATCCATGAGGACATAAGTTCCATCCATGGCCTGGCTCAGTGGGTTGGTAATCCCAGTTGCCATGAGCCATGGTGTAGGTCACAGGCACAGCTTGGCTCCTGAGTTGCTGTGGCTATGGTGTAGGCTGGCAGCTGTAACTCTGACTCTGATTCAACTTCTAGCTTGGGAACTTCCATATGCTGTGGGTATGGCCCTAAAAGAAAGATCAAAACAAAATTTTTTTTTCTCTTAGGAGGACTTCTATGAACCCCCACAATTAGGTTAGGTGGTAATGCTCTGTGATTTTCCTTTTGAATTAGTCTGCTAGGCCTGATATCACAAAATACTACAAACTAGGTGGCTAAAGAACAGAAACTTATTTTCTCATAGTTTGGAAGGCTAGAAGCCCAAGATCAAGGTCCAGCAGGATTGGTTTCTGGTGAGGGGTCCCTCCCTGGCTTGTAGACAGTGATCTTCTCTCTGCATCCTCACAAAGTGAGGAAAGAGCGAGATTGTAAACTCTCTCCATTCATGTCTATTCATACAAGGACACTAATCCCATCAGATGAAAGCCCCACCCCTGTCACTTTATTTTACCTTAATTACCTTCATAAAGGTTCTGCTTCTAAACATAGTCACATTAGTGGTTGGGGCTTAACATATGAATTTTGAGGAGACACATTCAGATCATAACATCAATTATATTTCTTATCCAGGGCACACCACCCACATGGCAATTTGTGAAAATATCCTTCAGGGTAAAATGCCCAAGAAGGCAGACTGCGATGCAGTGATGCCCTCCCAATGAAATGCACTCCACTGCAATTGTTTTTTCTTTGGTGGGCCTTGTCCACAGCATGTGGAAGTTCCAGGGTGAGGGACTGAACATAATCTACAGCAATGACAAACCAGATCCTTAAAAGGTGCTGAGCCACATTTTCTGGAATGGCCTAGGTTAAATGTCACCTCTATGAAGCCTTTATTAACCTTTGTTATCAGCAGGATGGCTGTGTATGGCTTCTCAGATGGTACATTACACTACACTAGGAGTATCATTACTCACAGACACTGTGGCATGAGTGTTGTCTCCTGGAGTGTGCAGTGTAAAACCTTCACAACTGTACATGGTGGCCTTGGCCAACTTTCCTTAATACCACAGTACATTCTAATAGTTTACTTAAATGTCTATCATCCTTCAAGTCTGTGAGCTCCACAAAGGCTGACTCTGTATCTTAAAGTATATTTATATTTTTTGCCTCCTCTATATCTTTCTTGTCTGTCAACTGCTAATAATACTAAAATATTTACTGAATGAGTGACTCAATAGCTATTATCTTTGAGGTGCTAAGTAATTCTTAAAAAATTTATCTAGCCATCACATGATTCTTTTTTTCATTTTTAAAATTTGATTAAAGGATGGTTGATTTACAATGTTGTAATAATATCTGCCATACAACAAAGTGATTCAGGTATACATGTACACACATCCATTCTCTTTCAGATTCTTTTCCCACACAGATTATCACAAAATCTTGGGTAGAGTTCTCTGTGCTATACAGCAGGTCCCTGTTGGCCAGTCATTCCATACACCTCAGCATCACACCATGCTGAAGAAGTAGGTATTATTTCCCTTATTTTACAGTTGAGGAAACTGAGGCTCAGAAAAGTTGGCCACACAGCTAGTAAGTGACAGAACTGAGTACTTGGCTTTCTTTCTCTCTCTCTCTCTCTCAAGTCAGAGTTTTTCAGTTCTGATAAATGACAGACACAGTTTCAGCATTGAGAATGATGTCTTGTTCAGTTGTTTTAACTGCATAATGGAAAGGTGAACCATTCCGTTTGCCTCACAGAGTTCCCGGGTTTCAGTGAGATTATGTCTGTGACTATGTGCTCAAGCATACCATGTAGGAACAAAACACCATGTAGGGAGTTCCCATTATGGCTCAGTGGAAACAAATCTGACTA
Source organism: Phacochoerus africanus (assembly GCF_016906955.1). Classification (NCBI taxonomy): domain Eukaryota; kingdom Metazoa; phylum Chordata; class Mammalia; order Artiodactyla; family Suidae; genus Phacochoerus; species Phacochoerus africanus. Next base: position 32,175,997 of record NC_062556.1, on the reverse strand, counting down.
GGATCCACGAGGATGTGGGTTTGATCCCTGGCCTGACACAGTGGGTTAAGGCTCTGGTGTTGCTGTGAGCTGTGGTGTAGTTCGCAGATGTGGCTCAGATACTGAGTTGCTGTGGCTGTGGCATTGGCTGGCAGCTACAGCTCTGATTTGACTCCTTCCATGTGCCATGGGTACGGGCCTGAAAAGCAAACCAACAAAACAATCAAACAAAAAATGCATTATGTAAATATAAGGTATCGTTTCATAACATTAACTTGGTATTAATAGCTTCAACTTCATAATTAGACTAGGATGTGTGCTTTAAGGAGAGGAGTGTTATAATGTTTTTATGGATGTAAAATAAGATGTGGCACATATATACAATGTAATATTACTCAGCCATAAAAAGAATGAAATTATGGCATTTGCAGCAACATGGATGGACCTAGAAATTATCATACTAAGTCAAGTCAGTCAGATGGAGAAAGACAAACATCATATAATATCACTTATATATGGAATCTTAAAAAATGGATATAAATGAACTTACTTGCAAAACAAAAACAGACTCATGGAATTTGAAAAACTTACGGTTTCTAAAGGGGACAGGTGTGGAGGGAGGGAGGGATGGACCAGAGGTTTGGGATTGGCACATGCACACAGAGGTATATGGAATGATTGGCCAATGGGGATCTGCTGTACCAAACAGAGAGCAGTACCCAATATTTTTATAATCTATGTGGGAAAAGAATCTGAAAGAGAATGGATGTGTGTGTATGTACAACTTTGTTGTATAGCAGAAATTATCACAACCTTGTACATCAACAATACTTCAATAAAACTTAAAAAAAATGGACTCTTGAAACGCATTTGCAGACCAGTACTGTAAAGCAAAGGGAAGCAAGGCACCTTAATTTTATGGCCTGTGTACAGGACCAAGATGGAGAAATTTCACAAGACGCCTTCCTTTTCCTCTTAGTTCTCATTAGCTGAATTCAAATTCCAGTGGTGATAATACTCAATTCTTCAGCTGCATATAGATTCTGCCTCTATAAAAGGGGGAAAAAAATCCATGAATGTAATCATCTCTCCCTTGTCAGCTAATGTAACACAGTAGTAACTATAAAACAGTTTTCTTTAGGTTCTTTTGTGCGATTTATTCCTCCTAGCGTGGATCAGGATATGAACAGCATTTTGTTTCAATAGAGGCTTTCTGAAGCTTTTAACCAGTTACAAAGGGTGTCTCTACATGGACACAATCCTGCAATAGAAATGAAACAGCCTTTTAAGTCTTGAAAGAAAGGAAAATAGAAGGCCAGTGCCAAATTGTCATTTCATCATCTTGTGGGGCAAATATTATATATCTGGGAAAAATATTTTTTAGGAGTGTGTAATTTAGGAGTGTCTAAAGGTATTCTATTGGTTCACTTGTGTACTGGGAATTTAAAAGGACGGGCTGATAGATCTTTAAATGTCTCCCGGATAAGGTGAGCTTAAACTATTGTAAATTATACTTTCCATTCCCTGATCTGGGAGAAAGGCTTTCTGTCTTGCTTTCAGTATTTAAAAATCTGAAATAATATGGACCTGACTACCCAGGGGTCTGCCTCTTGGCCTGGTGCTTTGTCACCACAATTGAGATGGGCAGGCTAGAAGCAGCAGCAGGTCCCTCAGCGTAATTCATGGGAGAGGCAGGCAGTGTTGTCTGAGTTTCTTTCCAGAGGCTGGCTAGAGCTATACTCTCCTTGAGTTTCTGCCAAGGCACATCACTAAATAAAAGGGAGGTAAAATAAGGATAAGATTTAACTGCTTCTTCCCAGGGAAGCTTGGAGGCAGTCTCACTTCCTTTTTTTTTTCTTAAAGTTGGAGGCAATTTTGTTTGTTTGGGTAAATCTTATGGGAAATGAATAAGTATCAACTGACATGCTTCAGTAGGCTGAAAATAGATCCCAGTACACGATTTCTTTTTTATTTATCAGCCTTATGTATTTATTCCAGGTTTCCTTTTCACAGCCTCCCAGATTGGGAGAATCAGAGATAATACCAGCTAGCAGGCACAGATCTTTTTCAGTTGGTTTTGGGGGTTACCTCCCCAATTTTTATATTGAAAAATTTCAAACCTACAGACTAGTTGAAAGAGTAATAAGAACATTTTGCACAGTTGCTGTCTCTCTCTCTGTCTTTATGTCTGAAGTTTGAAAGTTAGGTTCATGTAGGGTTTCGAGAGTTCATCTCTAAATGCTTCAGTGTTTATCTTCTAAGAACAAACACCACATCATAATCATACCTAGGGAACTTAACATTGATATGATAACATATTTTAACCCACAGTACAAATGCAAATTTCCCCCAATTGTCTCAATAATGTCTTTTATAACAATTTTTTGTTGTTGAATTCAAAATCCAAGAAAGGATCACACATTATATTTTATTGTCTTGTCTCTTTGGTCCCTGTTCATCTTGCCTTCTGCCCACTTACCTATTTTGTCAATCGTAACATTAATGTTTTTGAATATTCCAGGACAGATGCTCCATAGAAAGCCCCACAGTTTGGATTTGCCTGATAAGATCCCATGAGGTGGATTGTCATACTAGTGTTCAAAATCTATTGCTTTCTGTGTGGTTATATCATCAAGTTGATATGTGTGGTTAGGTTCATTTGTTTCTGTTTGTATTCAATTTTAGAGTTTGCTTTTTGTAAATTCTCTTAAATTTAAATTTAATTTTTGAATAAGAAAAATATTTATGTGGCTTAAAAGGCAAAACTGCATTAAAAAATAATCTACTCAGAAGTCTCTTTCCTATTTCTATTTTCCTCCCCATTTCCATTTACCCCTTAAGGGAATCATTTTCATTAGTATCTTTTTTATTCTTCCTATATTTTATTTTTCAAAAGAAAGCAAATTGGTTATGTATGAATATATATGTGCATAGGTAAATGATATACATGTATATATATTTATGTGTATATATAATGACATTTTTTTTCTGATTTTCGGTCTTATGATAAAGGTTTTATACTTATAAATAATATTCCTTTGCATCTGCTTTTTTTCACTTAATAGATCATAGAAATTCCTCCATAGCAAGTACTTCTCATTCTTTTTGCAACTGTATAGTGCTGTATTGTGTCAGCCTTCTGAATGTCATTGCCTCTGCAATGTGTGAGAGTGTGTGGCACAGATATGAAAACTGCAACATCTCACTGAATCCTCACAACAACATTTGCAGGAAAATTCTTTTATCATCCCCACTTTATAAGTTAGAAGGGTGAGGCTCAGCGATCTTGACGAATATTTCCAGATTCACATGTCTAGTCAATGGCATAGCTAGGATTTGAACCCAGACTCATGCAACTAACCACCTCACTGTACCATGCATTGCCTGCATTAAGCTGCATGAATCATATTTTGGTGTCCTGATAAAACTAATGAGAAATAATTTATTTCTGTAAATGAAGTTCCTGCAAATATCAAGGAATACTAGTAAGTGAATTTACAATCTCAAGAACTTTGGAGGAGTAAGAGAATAGTCTTCATGTTCAGCCTATTTCTTAAGGAGGTATGTGCTCAATCAAAGTTCCCAGGTCTGAGCCAAAGATTCTGATCCAGTGATTAGAAGTTTTAGGAAGGTCCCTTTGTGGAAACAGGGTGTGAAGGTATAGGAAGCCATGACTAGCTCTGAAACAGAAGGTGCTGGTAGGAGGAGGATAGGCTTCAGGGCCAAACACTAACATTTCAAGACTTTCAACAGGCCCTAATCCCAGAAGAGAGCAGGAGACAAATTAAAAACTTGAAGAGAATCTAAGGACTGCACCTAGATGGTCAGGATGGATGAGAAGACTTAGAGAGAATGGGGCTATTCAGGAACTCATCTTATGGCCAAAAAGAAGAAGTAAATACATGATGCCAGATACAGATAAATGCTAGACTCCAGCAGAGAGTAGTTAGACTTTCAGAGAAAATCTCTCTGAGGATGTGGCATTTGAGGTAAGACATGAATAAGGAGAAAGAACTGGCCATTCAAAGACTTGGAGGAACAATGTTGTTCTCAGAGGAAACAGCAAATGCAAGGGTTCTGAGGGGAAAGGAGCCTTGCAAGTCATGTAACATGAAAGCTGTTATGGCTGGGATGTATTAAATAAGGGAGCAGTAATTGATGAGCAACTGACAGACCAGGCGGGGCCTTGTGGTCAAGGTAAAAGAGTTTGAATTTTATTCTAAGCTCAACTTGGCATGCTTGGGGAAGGCAGGTTCCAAAGGACTTTTGGAATGAGTGGCATTTTAGTCATCTGAGAATGTATTTAAATTCAATTATAAGCAGTATGGTGAGTTCCAAGGAAAGAGAAATAATAGTTACTGATTGTCATATGTTTATTTATTTTAAAGTAAGAGTTATTTTTCTTAAGGCAGCTATAAAATGAATCTGAACATAAAGTTTGGCCAGCAGTGTGGGTTAAAGGACATTTATAAAAATAAATACATTGCTGCTTACATTTACCACCTCCAGATGATTCATAAAGAGAAGCATGTTCTTCACATTCAAATATGAATAAACTACTTGTTTCAGTGATATATGCATAGTAAACATATTTTATTTCATGGAAAGAAGTAAAAATTTAAAAAATATCTTGTAATGTGCTACATGTGAAACTCAGAATGTGGGCCACTGATAGATTTAAATAGGCAGTACCACCCACCCCCATCCTGTTCATCAAATCTTCCTTTTTTGTGAAATCAGGTAACATAAAATTTCTTTTGATTATATCCCTCATTTTGCACTCAGTATTTTTTATAGACTCCTGAAATCAAAGAGGTTTGTAACATTAAGTAAGGAATCAAGCTAAGTTAAAAACATAAATCCTTGAGAAGCAGAGTGTGAAAAAGTTGAAATAGGCCATATCCTAATCATGAAAAAGCTAAAATAGAGTAAATGGCAAGAGCATAGCTGAGAAGAAACACTGAAATGAAATGAATGACAGTAAATATATCTAAAGTCATGACAGAGACATCAAAACTAAGGATAATTTAGTATCAAGTCAACTTATAAGAAAAAACCCAAACATAGTATTTAACATTAAAGCAAAATCATAATTAGCCAAGTAAAAATTCAGTAGGAACACTAAAAATGTGTAAATATATTTTACATATCCTAATTTTCCCTTTTCCTTAGGCTGTAAGATATGTCAGTGATCCAGGTGTCTTTAACTATCTAGGTGTTCAACATCATGTTGATCAAAAATCCAGACATTTGACTGAGTTTTCTGGGTTTTTTTTGCTGACTATTTAGAATCTTACAAAAATATTCAGAGCAGTCTCTTTTAACTTGTAAATTAGGCTCAGATAATTTTCTTTGTAGGTAACATATAATGTGATAAACCTAGAGTGACCATCCTATCAGCTGAAGATTGTAGCTGTTTACTTATGTAAGAGAACCATCATAGATTTATTTAGTAAGCAATTAACAAAAATTCTTTTTTGGAGAAATTTATCTGGTTGCTATATGTGGTTGATAGAAACACCCACTGAGACAGGCAAAATATTCAAGTTCTTTTAATGCAGGTAAAGGACTCAATTGACTGCACATAAATGGCCTTCAACCCTCTGTGTCAAGGAATGAGGGCTTTCTAGCCCTCGAATCCTCTTGAAAATGTCCTGTGGCCCTTGATAGCATGTAACTGGGGTGAGGATCACTTCATACTCTTCCAAGAGGCTTGCTCCATTTCTTGAACGTTTCCCTCTTGGCCTCCACCATATTCTGTGGAGACTTTGTTAATACGTAGTGAAGAAAGGCAAAGGCCAAAAGAGAACACTAAGCAGAACCCTTGGGATGTGGGAAGGGGGAGGAGGTTGGGATTAATAACTCCGACTGGATGGGGGAGGGGCTCTGCAGAGCCGCTGTCCCGGAGTCATGTGATGAGGCTGGTTCTTTAAAGGTTGTAGACTAGAGTTAATGACTATACTGGAATCAACCATCAGGGCGAAGAAGGGCAGTCAGAGTGACACAGAAGCGAAAGTAAGGCAACACGGAAACCCAAAATAGAAAAGGGCACAAACAGGAAGGAGCAACTTCCCTTTAGTGTCCCCTTATGGCAGAGCCTAGCAGAGATGCTGGCAAAGGAGAAGGAAGATTTTTAGAGTCCCAGCGCTTGTGTTTCCCGAGTATAGAAGGTAGGGTTTGATGCTGAGAGACAACAGTTTAGTGACTGGAAAACTGGGACATAGGTACTGACTGGTGGGATTAGTGTCATGAGTAGAGTGGAGTGATCAATAGACATTCACCATGGAAGTTCTTTCACAGAACATTATTGAGATGAATGAAAAGCTGAGAACATCTTCCAGAAGAAAGAACTATATATCCTGAGATTATGAAAAGCTAATGGTGGATAATAAAAATACTATCAATAGCATCATTTCATGAGCACTTTAATGTGCTAGGCAAGGTTGTGAATATTACCTCGTTACTCTTCACAACCATGCAATGAAAGTAGGTATCATTATCCCCATCTTGCAGATGAGGAAAGAAGAATCAGGAAGAATCAGACCGGAGAACATCTCATATGAATGGCAGATCATGGTTCAAGCCTGAGTCAATCTGATTCTAAAGCCTAAGTTATAAACCACTAGGATTTGAATCATGATTTTCAGCTTCATCAACTCTCTAAAAAATAGCCATCAATGGTTGATTCAGTAAATTTCAACCATCTAGGGAGAGTAAATCTAAAAGAACACGGGGGAAATAGAAATTTGTATTCAAAATAGGAGCGCTCATCCAAAAAACATCTACTAATGGAGTTCCTGTGTGGCTCAGTGGGTTAAGAACCTCAACTCGTATCCACGAAGATGTGGGTTCAATCCCAGGCCTCATTCAGGGGGTTAAGGATCTAGCATTGCCACAACCTGTGGTGTAGGTCACAGATGCATCTTGGATCTGAGATTGCTGTGGCTGTGGTATAGGCCAGCAGCTGCAGCTCTGATTTGACCCTTAGCCTGGGAACTTCTATATGTCACAGGTGCAGCCCTAAAAAGAAGAAAGAAATCCACTATTGCATGAGGGGACTTTGTGGCAACCCTGGGAATGCTCCACAGATATTGTTCCAAAAAACAAAACCAGGAACTGAAACAATTCTTTTTCCTGTGTATATTTTGCTTCTGGATCATTTTGCCCTTTGCTTGTTTGTTTTGGCATGTCATAAGCCTTCCTAAAAAAATTTATGATCTTTGGTTAACCATTCATGCTTTGTTGTGAGGCATTAAAAACCTGATGGAACCTGCATTTTGTTGATAGAGCTTGTTGACTAGGGTCTTCTAGTTGTTAACTGATTTTTTTTGCAGGAGGTGGGGGAAATCTCACCTCTAAATATTGGTTATTTGTAGGTATTTTCTCTGGCTACCAAATTGGAAAAATTTTCAAATTTACAAAAAGTTTTACGAATAGTAAATATATACCTCCCCCTTTTCTGTATCATTTGAGAATAAGTTGCCTACATGGTACTTTTGCATGTATTTTCTTCACACAAAGACTTTTCCCTATATAACCAAATTGTATCTATCAAAATCAGAAAACTAACATTGCTACCATTTACTCCTAAAATGCCACTTAAGTTTCCCCATAATGTCCACTATAGGAAGAATCCAGGCCAGAATCCTGTGTTACCTTTTGCTGTCATATCGCTTAGTCTCCTTCAGTCTAGAAAAGTTCTTTAGTTCTTCCTCAAATTTTATGACCTTAACATTTTTGAATGTCAGTTATTTTATGGGATGTCCTTCAATTTTTTGTATAACTGATGTCTCCTCCTGATTATTTTCATGTTGTGCATCTTTAGGAAGTATATCACAGCAATAAAGCTTCTTACTGCATCTTCTCAGGTGGTGGTGCACAATTTTGATTTGTTCCATTACCAGTGTTTTGAGCATTAGAGTTAGGTGGCATCTTCCAGGATTCTCCACAGTCATGTCATTCTTTTCCCCATCGTAATTAAGAAGTGTTTTGTGTTGGGGGCTGATTTAAGAATTTTGAAAATATCCCATTTTTAATCAGATTTAATTAATTAGTTAAGATCAGTGTGAACTCACATATTTCTGTTTTGTTCAATGGTTATAATTTGTTGCATCTTTATATTCTACTGATGCACAAAATTTCCCAGATTTGACCAGTAGGAGTCTCTTCAAGATGACCTCTTGGTCCTTTTGACACATCTCCATCATTCCTGGAACATGTCTCTTTTTCCTGGCATAAGATCATCTAGAAGCCAGGAATCAGCCCTGGAATTATCTGTGGTTCGTTTTAGCAGCAGATAGTATTTAGAAACCCTGATCTGGATGCTGGGTATGCTCTATGTAGGTTTAAACATGCCACTTTCAGTACCCTCCTGACCCTTCAACTCTCCTTATACTATGTGGTTTAACACCCCCTGTGCTGCTGCTGCTGCAGCTGCTGCTGCTGCTGCTGCTCCTGTGACTTCCCTCATTCCGCATGCAAAGCTATGTGTCTGGTTTTGCCCCCACTACTGATTTTGGGGTCAATTTTTCAAGAAGAGATCTATGTTCTAAAGGAACCTTCCAGAAGAATGGAGAAACTTCTGGAAGTTTGTGGGAAGGCAGAACCATGCTGTTGAACACTGCTATGATTTCAACTCTAAGAATTATACGTAGGTATAAGTAATATTATAAGTAATATAAGTACAAGGGAGTAATGTAAAACTTCTAAACCAAGTCAGTTATTTTACTAGGTCCTCAACCAAGAAGGAACAATTTATTTCCACACTCACTGAATGAAAATATGACTCTAATGGATTCATCGAGAGCTGTCTTGGATTCCCAGGAGCTGACTTAGACACAAGGATTCAACAGAAAGTAATATGTTTGGGAGGTCATCCCAGGAAATACAAGGAGAGTGGAGAAGTGAATAAAGGAAATGAAGACAACTAAAGGTGTCTTCTGAGCGGTTATCTCTGAGGAAATCTGGAACTCAGCTCCTCAAGGGAACTCTGGAGGACATTGTGAACATTTTTCATTTATCCCAGTTGATGGCCAAGGAGGTGGTGATATTTACCCATCAACTCCTCTTTTATCATTGGTTGAAGATTCTGAGAGGCATTAACTCTGCAGACTTCTGGTTGACCCTGACCATGGGCTGAGGTGTACCCAGACAGAGTGAAAGTCCTCAGGCATAGAGATGCAGGTGTTTGCCTGCAGTGAGTGACCTGAGGCACACAGAAAGGATACCAACAGGGCAGTCACAGTGTTTGCTATATACAGTCTCGTCAAAGCTCTGTACCCAAAAGCCTACATACTATCTTAGGGAGATTTTCAAGTGCGTGTTAGGTTATGCTATAATTTGTGTTACACACCACTGAGACTTCAGTAAATCAGAAAAGAGCTAATAATATATAATATACATATATAATGTATATAATAATATAATAATATCTTATAATATCCCATATTTTGAGTACTTATACTGTTGTAATATTTTGTACATATTAATTTTCAAAGGAACCCTTTAAGGCTGGTCTTGTTAAGTATTGACATCTAGTGTATAAAGAAAGCAAGACTTTGAGAGGCTTTAGCACCTTGCTCAAGGTGGCACAACTGGTACGGGGTATTAGTGAGTGGTAAATGGAGGCAAGGAGGCTCCAGAGCTACCTTGTAGCCATTTTCTCTGTTTGTTAAAGCAAAGCCATTGGAGCTTCCCCAAAAGCAGTAGAAAAAGACTGCTGTGGAAGAACCACTGAAATGATCCCACAATCAATCATCTAGTGAAGAAACATCAATTCAGTGATGAAGAAAGCTAGGATTTAGACAGGAGGTCTATAAATGCAAGTAATCAGCCTTAGGTTCTAATTGGAGCACTGGTGTAAAATTTTACCCTGAAGAAACCTAATGAGTTCAAGGAATCAGTCTCTTCTGTGGAACTCACTTCTATCTTCTGGGATCTGCTATTGAGAGAATCCCAGCAAATGCAACAAAGGAACCAGAGGCTGGAAAAACATCATTTGCTGTTCCAGGACTCTTGCCTCAGAGTTGCTATGTATAAACCATGAATTTGGGATCTTTCACTTTTTTAGTTAAAAAAAAAAGTTACTGTGCTTGTCTCTTCCAATTTGGATTCTGACAGAGCAGAAATTCTTAATGCAACAAAGACCCCCCCCTTTTTTTTTTTTTTTGTCTTTCTGTCTTTTCTAGTGCTGCACCCTCGGCATGTGGAAGCTCCCAGGCTAGGGGTCTAATTGGAGCTGTAGCTGCTGGCCTATGCCAGAGCCACAGCAATGTGGGATCCGAGCCACATCTGCAACCTACACCACAGCTCATGGCAACGCGAGATCCTTAACCCATTGAGCAAGGCCAGGGATTGAACCTGCAACCTCATGGTTCCTAGTTGGGTTCGTTAACCACTGAGCCATGATGGGAACTCCCAACAAAGACTCTTAATTACCAAAGAATTACTTCTTGTTTCCAAAAAATTTAGGCAAAATGGAAGATGAGTATTGATTGTAAAATCATTCTAAGTTTAATTCTGAATGGAAATGATTGAAATCCATGTTAGGATGCTACAGAATTGTTCATATTGCATTTTTAAATGTCTCTTTTTTGTTTTGTTTTCTTTTTATGGCCGCACCTGTGACATTTGGAAGTTCCCAGGCTAGGGGTCGAATTAGAGCTGCCGTTCCCAGTCTATGCCACAGCCACAGCAATGCTGGATCTGAGCCACATCTGAGACCTACGCCACAGCTTGCATCAATGCCGGATCCTTAATCCACTGAGAGAGGCCAGGGATCAAACCTGCATCCTCACAGAAACTATGGTGGGTTGTTAAACTGCTGAGCTACAATGGGAACTCTTTTTTTTTTTTGTCTTTTTGCCTTATCTATGGCCGTTCCCATGGCACATGGAGATTCCCAGGCTAGGGGTCTAATTGGAGCTGTAGCCACCGGCCTACACCAGAGCCACAGCAACATGGGCTCCCAGCCACGTCTGCAACCTACACCACAGCTCATGGCAATTCCGGATCCTTAACCCACGGAGCAAGGCCAGGGATTGAAACTGCAACCTCCTGGTTCCTAGTTGGATTCGTTGACCACTGCACCACGGCGGGAACTCTGGGAACTCCTTTAAATATCTTTTAAAACTAAGCAACTGTCCTTGGAACATAGGTACAGTATGGTTGAATGGTTGATTATGTTTTTGGTTGAAATTAGGCCACTTCCTATTTTAACTAGGAAACTTTTGTTTCAGCTTTAGTGTATTTTTAAATACTGTAATGAAAAATATAGCTGTTCAGAGGGATAATTTATATTGGAGCTGATGACCTTTTTAGGTGTGTGTCTAGGAAAATGAGAGGGCTGTGAATCTAAACTATGTGCATCTGAATCGAGATTTAGGATTTCATTAATCCAAATCTAGAGGAATCATTCAACAAGGGGAACTAGACAGAAATTTCCAGGGTGTCATGAATAAAGAGGCAACTGTGGGGAGGACAATACTAGCTGGATTAAAAAAGTTGTTTCTATCATCCCTACCACTGTTCTCTAGCCTTTTTAGACGCTAAAGATACCAAGCAATTAACTAAGTTTTCAGACCCTGGACTGAACTGGTGAATAAGTCTTTTAGCTTTGGTCATATCTAGGACCCAGATGGATCAGGAAGACATGTTTTGGTTTTACTTAATTCCAGTCTTGTGTTTTTTACAAAAAAAAAAAAATGTGGAAGAATACTTTTTGGAAGAGCAGATCTTGTCTTTACTGAGTCATATACTTAGTGATCTAAGTGAGTAAATACTAAAATTTCCCCACTTCCTTCCACAGATTTTTGGTAATTGTCTTAGCATCTCTGTTAGCCCTGTACAAAAAAACTTTCAAATAATAACCAATAAAATCCCAGTAAAAGTAAAGAGATGATAAAAACAATGAAAATGTTTCCATCTGGAATCTCTTCAGATTCCAGGGTGAATAAATTGGCATACACCCGATGGAACCCTGGGGCCCCAAACTGAGCTTATTTTGTTTCTGCTTTCATTTCTCCTTTTTCCTCCTTGTCTGTTGAATAACATCTCTGCTGTTTTTCTGGCTACTCAAGCCTTCCTGATGGCCATTTGTCACTCCCTCAGCTTCCATGGCTGCTGGCTGTCGGTACTAAAACAGCACCAAGGCGAAGGAAAAAAAAATCAGGAGATAATATTCAGCCGAACATTCGCTTCTAGAATTTCAACTAAATTGGGAAACCAAAGCCAAGTGGCAAAGCAAAGATTTTCTTTCCATGGATCTTTTAATTGCCCCCCAAAAGCAGCCCCTGGGAGCACTGAGGATTTTAAACATTCAAGGTGTGTTGACTGTAGGCTGATAGTCATAAGGCAGATGGCAGGGAATCTGCTGGAAGGCTAAATTTTCACTGGTGCCAAATAGGGCTGACTGCACAGTAGTTAAGTGGGGTAGCTGTCAAGGAAAGAGACACTTTCCTTCCCTATAGGGACAGCGGAACCACTCACTTCCCAGTTCCCAGTTGCTCTGGGCATTTTTCTCTGTTATAGCATTTCACTCCAGAAATGAATGGCACTTAGCAGGGAAGGTGTCTTTGGTAAGTATTTTACAACAGTGCAGGAGTTAACAGTTTCTTTTTTCATTAAACGTGAGTTTTTGGTGGCTTTGTGACTGGCAGCCTGGAAACTTCTTACTTCCCTTTGATGCAGTGATGGAATAAAGGGTCTTTTCCTAGACATCTGCCAAAGGGAAGGTTATACTTCTTTCCTCCCTTCCTTCTGCCTTTGTTCCCTGCTTCCCTTACTTCCCAAGAGTCATTAGAGAGATTTTTGCAAAATCCCTGTACACATGCAATGATGATAGATGTTAAATTGCTAGATAATACCATAAACAGCACCACCAAATGATTTATTTACTAAGGTGTGTGTGTGTGTGAGAGAGAGGGGGAAGGAGAAAGAAAGGTGTTTGGGAGAGAGTTTTGAAAAAATCTTGGGTGACATGGGAGGTAAAGTTATATAGCTCATTAAAAATACAACATAAAGGAGAGGAGAGAGAAAAATAGTGTCACTTTATAACATACCTATTGTAATTTTTTAAAAGGTTGATCTGTTGTACAGCCAATTAAGTATTGACAAGCTAATTTTATTGCCAGGGGATCATGAACTGTTCCAAAGTCAGAATGTGTCCTCCTTAAGGACAGGCATTATATCACACTTATTAGAGCTGCCCAGAGCTTACCATGGAGCTTGGCACAAAGAAGTTGCTAGATAAAGATTTGTTAACTTGAACTGAAAAAAAAAAGTTAGCAGATCACTACATCCTGATCTCTGCAAAAGCATTTATGAGAATGAGGGTAGTGATTATATGTAAGTGGAAGCTGATTTATCTGTTATTCTTCTGACCTGCACTTCATTAGCACAATCACTCTTCTGTAGGATGATGTACCTGAGACGTTACCAGAGCTTAAAGTATCATCTGAAGCATCCAAGAAAAATTTGATTATATTCCATATGATTATAGTACTTTTCATCTTAAGGGTATTTTATTGTACTTTAATTTTTTGAAAATTGGCAATCCATTCATGATCTATACGATCAATGGCTTTAATTGGAGTCTCTAATTAACCAGAGTGCCAAATGTGGATCGATTAAAAAAACTGTTTTTAGGTAGGCAGAGCTGGGTGGGAATGCTAATTTTGCCATCACTAGACTTGTGGTCTTAGGCAAGTCTTTGAGCCTCTCTAAACTTTGGGTTCCTCATCTCTATAAAATGGGAAAAAAATAACATCTTCTGGGGCTGTTGGGAAGATGAAAGGTGATAATACATGTTCTCAGCACAGTGACAGGTACCTAATAAACCTTCAGTAAATAGAAGGAGTAGGCATTGAAGCCACCCTGGTGTGGGTACCATGTTCCACACTGGTTGTGCCCTGTGACTACTGCATGGAAGATACACTAGGAGAGAGGAAACCCTGTGTGTGCTCCATCAGCCATCCTACATTTCTGCTGTAGGGCTTGGAAATTTATACTAAGAAGGAAAATGATAGGTACTGGAAAAGCTTTTCCAATGTTTGGCAGCATGTTATTAGCATCAGGGATGGAATTAGGCTATATGTATACTTTTCCAAATATAATTTGTAACTTTTCTAAGGTGGATCTATACACATACCTGTGTTTTTCCTCCAGTCCCACAGGCAATTGGAGATCCATTCACTGAAAATGCCATCTGTTCTTTGTAGTCAGAAATGAAAAGAAACTGAGTTTTCATATCACTCTGAGATTTGCATTGGAATAATAGATGCCAGGTACATTTGTACCCACTTCTTTTCAGTTCGAAGTTAAATGCCTGTGACTTCACTTAGTACTGGGAAGCAAGATATTAGTATAATTATTTTCTCTTCCTTAATGAGATAGTACTGAGAAGCAGGTTTAGGAAAACACTGAATAAAATGCTGAGAGTGAAGGAAGGATGAGTTGTCCTGCTTGCCTTTCTCTCTCATTATGGGGCTTAGGTTGGAGAGAGGAAAAAGAATCCATGTGTTGTTGCTCAGAAGCTCAGGTTACCCTTCTTGGATGCCTAGACCTCTTTCTGTGGGCTGGATAAGGGCTGAAAGTCTGAAGAGCTCTGTCTTCTAACAACAGTTGGCTTTGTAGGGCTAGAAAACTCACTGCTGAATTTCTGGGAGTTCCTATTGTGGCTCAGCAGGTTAAGAACCCAACATAATGTATGTGAGGATGCAGGTTGGATCCCTGGCCTGCCTCGGTGAGCTAAGGATCTGGGTTGCTTCAAGCTGTGGCATAGATTTCAGATGAGGCTTGGATCCCACATTTCTGTGGCTGTGGTGTAGGCCAGCAGCTTCTGCTTCAATTTAACCCCTAGCCCTGGAATTTCCATAAGCTGCAGGTGCAGCACACACACACACAAAAAGAATTCCTAGAAAATTATAGATTCTTCTCCATCCCTCCAACCTTCTCCACCTGCAATTTCAGGGGTCTCCAAGACAATCCTGAGGTTCAATAATTCACTTTAAGGATTCACAGAACTCAGAAATGTTGTTATGTGCATTGTTCAACCACCCCCATCCTCCACCCCCAACAAAGACACCCTTATCAGAGTGGACATTCTAAGGGTTTAGAGATTACTTCCTAAGATCTGAGGGCAAAGGTCATACATCCATCTGGACAAGGTTAATTCTATACTGTATACCATTCTGTCCTCTAAAAGAGAGACAATTTTGATGTTGATACAGAATTCAATTGAGGCGGCTACACAGAGCAAGTTGAGAAGCATATTCAGTCTAGGTTCAACTTATTTCTGGCCCCTTGACTTTCTGAAGGAACTTGCAGTTGTCAGTGACACTTTTCTATGTAGGCATAATTCTGCCAGAATTAAGAAAATGGATGAATTCTTGTAATCTCAATGCTCTTTTACTCTCAGGCATTACCTTGCCATAACTCAAAGATAGCTTGATAATCTATGCAATTTTATTTAAGGGATTGCTTATAAATATTATTTTCCTGATCCTTGAACCAAATTTAGCACTGGAAAGCAACATCCTCATGTTTGGGCGAAAGTCCATATCTCTGCTTATTGTCTACTAAAAGAGAGAATTCTTCTAAGAATGCAGGCTCACTCATCCAAAACACCGAAGAAGGCTCTCCTGGGACTTATCAAGAAAATATAATACTTCCTTTAGTTCACCTTATTTTTCATCCATATGAAGAAGGTGTGGGAGAGTGAGTCTTACTCAAATTTTGCATTTTTCTCACTACTATTCAAGCAAACCTATTGTTAGAATGTATTGAGCTATTATCAAAAGTTCATGTCCCTCCATATCTCACCTCCTGTTTGAGTCCAACTTTACACTCAATTTAGAAATCACAAATACAAGTGCTTATGGAACTAGCTGAGTAATATAAATGTGTGAAGTAGAACACGTACATGACTGGATATTGCTGGAGAGGGTGGCAAAGTGGAGATTATCAGTCTGCTAGAGAATTCATGTTCAGATTTTTAAAGTATTTTACAAGAACATAAAATATTTTTGGCTGACATGGCCCATAAACCACCAGTTTGGTATTCCTATAACAAAGGGATTCAGGAGAAAATGCCCATGTATTAGTAGGACAGAAGATAGCGTTTACCTTTTGCCTCAACATTTCAAATATTTTCAAATTATGCAATCTGTTTGATGTTGGCTGTAAAGATTCAGTTTTCCAATTTGCTAAAATTATAAAAATAAAAGCTAAGCAAAGAAATATACTGAGAGTGGATGGACATCAAGCAAAAAGAATTATGATTTCATCCTATTCATCTTTTATTGTTTATGGTAGGGACTTGACCAGGAAAGGGAGAGTCAGTGAAAACTCTTAGATTAAAAAGCACCTAAACTGCTCTGTGATAGGATTAATGGAAATATGTATTTTAAGGTAATAAGTAAATAATCTCCAATCTTTAAATTCTAAAGCATGAAATAGGAGTGGTAAAGAGGCTTATGCAGTAACATATTTGACATTTCATTTCATGCAAAGTATGCAATCTATAAAACACAATAATAATTAAATAAATCATACATTTATTTAATTATAAATAATTATAACTCTATAATTATTTCATTGAGATTGAAGTAAAGCATAGCTTCCTGCACTTCTGGCATATTGTAGGCATTTAATAAACCTTTACTGAATGAATGAATTTAAGAAAATGTTTGCTTGACAACCTAAATGTCTATCAACAGATGAATGGATAAAGATGCCAGATACCAGATACACACACACACACACACACACACACACACACACACACACACACACAAAAGCACACAGTTGAATATTACTCAGACATTAAAAATGATGAAATGATACCATTTGCAGCAATATGGATGGGACTAGAGATTATCATGCTAAGTGAAGTCAGATAAAGCAAATATATGATATATGTGGAATCAAAAAATTAATATTTGAACTTATATATAAAACAGAATTTGACCCAGAGATGTAGAAAACAAACTTATGGTTACCAAACAGGAAAGTGGGGAGATATAAATTAGGAGTTTGGAATTAGCTGGTGCACACTACTACATGTAAAGAGAGAACCAATAAGGACCTACAGTATAGCACAGGGAACTTTACTCAATATTCTATAGTAACTTATATGGGAAAATAATCTGAAAAAGAATATATGTATATATGCATGATTCTGTGTGCATGCAGACACACACACACAGAATCACTTTGCTGTATGCCTGAAACAAACACAATATCGTAAATCAAATATACTCAATTAAAAAATGCTTGCTTGAGAGGGAAGGATCAAGATGGTGGAGGAGTAAGACGTCATGCTCACCTTCTCCCACAAACACATCGAAACAACACATCTACATGTAAAACAACTTGCATAGAACATCTACTGACTGCTGACAGAAGAACTTAAACATCCAAAAAGGGAAAGAAACTCTTGACATAACTGGGTAGAACAAAAGAAATAAAGAAAAAGAGAGGAAAAGGATCAGGTCTGGACTAGCATTCCTAAAAGGGAGCTGTGAAAGAGAAAAGGAGCCGACATCCTGGGAAGCCACCTAACTGACAGGGAGATCTTCCAAGCAGGAAGGACCTCAAAGTCACCCAGAAAAGTGCAGCAGCTGGACGGGGGAGTGCAGAGTGAAAACCACTCTGATCATCTGCACCACTGCCGCGGACACCACAGCCTGAGATGTTCAGGTAGGGGCTGGGCAGTGAGACTCAGGCTCCTGAGGTCAGGGGCCTAAGGTTGGCTGTGTGGGGAGAGCCCGAGAGGCTAAGGAGCAGTGTGCCGTGGCTGGGGGAGTGGTGTGCTATGGGCTGGGGATTGGAATGCCACAGCAGAGGGAACCTGTGAGAAGGTCTGAGCCTGCAGGAGAAGCAAGGTGCCATTGTTGGGGAGGCAAGAGGAGGAGGGGCGGACCTCCACAGGAATCTCCCTGTGCCTATGAGTGTGGGCTCTCAGAGGATGGGCTCCTCTGGTGGTGAGAAGCCACTTGCTCAGGCCATGGGAGACAGGGCGCTTCTTGTGTAGGTTATGAGTGGCTGGTCACCTCAAGTGGGCTAAGGGTGGCAGGGGGCTAAGTGTGATGTGGTTCCTCTTGCATGATCTACAGGCAGAGGTCGTCTCAGAAGCCAGAGGGAGGTGTGGCCTGCCACCACTGTGTGGGCTCCACTTGCGGTGCCAGTTACCTCAGGTGTCTGCCAAAAAAAAAAAAAAAAAAGAAAGAAAAAGGCACTGCAAGAGAGCACCACCTGTTGCTGCTCTTCCCTGGGAACACACCCACTCTGCTGCTGCCACTGCTAAACCCTCTGGGAAGCACTCAGATGCTTGATCACTGTCTCTTCCCAAGACCCTGCAACAAGGAGGTGTGGCGCATCCTGCATGGGCTAAGTGGCATGGGGTGCTTCTTGCATGGTCTGCAGGTGGCAGGGGCCAGCACAGTTATCTCTGACTCCAGAGGTGGGCATGGCCTGCTACCACTAGGGGGTCCCTGAACAGGCACCATTTGAGGCCCCAGTCACCTCAGAGGGCACAAAAGAGGAGGGCATTAGGACCAAACACCACCTGTTGCTGCTCTTGCACCTCAGGAACACACCTGCCCTACTGCTGCCACTGCAAAAAGCTTTGGGCAGTGCCTACATGCTTGATCATGGTCATGTCCCAGGACCCTGCAACTAAGAGCAGCTTGTGCAGCAACTTCTGCATGGGCTAAACAGGATGGGGTGCTTCTTGTGTGGTCTGCATATAGTGGGGACTAACCACCACAGTTATCTCTGATTCCAGAGGTGGGTGTGGCCCACCACCATGGGGGTTCCCTGAACAAGAACCAATTGCAGCCCCAACCACCTCAGAGGGCATCTCAGAGAAAGGCATTGTGACAGAATACCACTTGTTGTTGTTCTTGCTCCCCTGGAAGCACACCCACTCCACTGCTGCCACTACCAAATGCTCTGGGCAGTGCCCAGATGCTTAATCACTGTTCCTTCCCAGGAACCTACAATTAGGAGCAGCTGGTGCAGCAACTCCTGTGGGGGTTAAGCAGGACGAGGTACTTCTTGCATGGTCTACAGGTGGTGGGGGAAAACCACTGCAGTTATCTCTGACTCCAGAAGTGGGTGTGACCCACCACTACCAGGGATTAGCGAACAGGCACCACTTGTGGCCCCAATCACCTCAAGGGTAGCACAGAGGAGGGCATTGTGACTGAATACCACCTGTTGTTGCTCTTGCACCCCTGAGAGAATATCAGCCCTGTTGCTGCCACTGCTGAACACTCTGGGCAGCACCCACAAGCTTGATCACTGTCAATTCCCAGGTCCATGCAACTAGAAGCAGCATGTGCAGCACCCCCTGTGTGGGCTAAGTGGGATGGGGTTCTTGTGTGGTCTACAGGTGGCGGGGGCAAACCACTGGAGTTATCACTGACTCCAGAGGTGGGCATAGCCTGCTACCACTAGGGGTCCCTAAACAGGCACCACTTGCAGCTCCAATCAACTCAGAGTAAGGCATTGCAATTGAACATTACCTGTTGTTTCTCTCACTCCCCTGGGAACTTGCACACCCTGCTGCAGACACTGCCAAAGTCTCTGGGCACCTCTTAAATCTTCCTAAGGCTCATTACTACTTCCCAGGGCCCTGCAACTATGAGTAGCCTGCGCTATCATCCTACAAGTCCTTGCTGCTATTAAGAGCCCAGCAACCAGGCACTAGCTACTAGCTCTACCCATTGCCTCCTTCTCCCTGGAAACATACCCAGAACCCTGGGGATAATAGCCTTCTCATACCAAAGAGAGAGACAGCAAATATCCAAAAACCCATGCCAAAAATAAATAATAACCCCCCCCAAAAAAATACAAAGGTGTGCTCTTGCATAGAAGTAGCCCTCTAAAAAGACATTTTGGCTTCCCTAGAATCACAGAAAAAGAAAAACATAAACAAGATGAAGAAGCTCAGAAGCCATTCCCAATTAAAGGAACAGGAGATTCATCTGAAGCTGCAAACAATGAAACAGACCTCTGCAGTCTGACAGACACTGAGTTCAAAATGGAGACAGTGAAAATACTGAAGCAATTAAGGCCAAATATCAAGGAATTAAGAGTGGATAAGAACAGTAATGCAGATTACTTTAGAAAGGAACTAGAAAGTATAAGGAGGAATATAGGAAATTTATAAAATTCATTTGCAGAGATACAAACTGAGCTAAAGGCACTAAAGAGCAGAATGAATAATGCAGAGGAAAGAATTAGTGACTTGGAAGATAGAGTAATGGAAATCACCCAATCAGGATAGTAGACAGAAAACCAAATGAAAAAACATGAAAGCAATAAAGACATCTATTGGATAATATAAAGTGTGCCAATCTATGCATGATAGGAATTCCAGAAGGAGAAGAAAAAGAAAAGGGGATTTAAAATATATTTGAAAAAATTATGTCTGAAAACTTTCCAAATCTAAAGGAACTGATATCAAGATACAGGAAGCACAGAGGTCCTCAAACAAGTTGAACCCAAACAAGCTCAGGCCATATAATAAAAATGGCAAAAGTGAAAGATAAAGAGAGGATTCTAAGGGCAGCAAGAGAAAAGCAAAGCATTAACTATAAGGGAACACCCATGAGGCTATCAGCTGATTTCCATACAGAAACACTACAGGCCAGAAGGGAGTGGCATATTTAAAGTGCTGAAAGGAAAAAAATTGCAGCCAAGAATACTCTCTCCAGCAAGAATACCATTTAAAATATAAGGGGAAATAAATAATTTCAACAAATACAAGCTAAAAGAGTACAGCGATGCTAAAAGAAATAAGGAAAGGGCTTCTCTAAATAAAAAAAAGAAGTAAGAAGTAATAGGATGGAGGAAACCACAACTGGAAACAATCACTTAAATAAGCCAATATACAGAGCTAAAAGAGGGAAAAAAATGCTACTGTAAAAGCAATGATAAAAGGAATAGCAAAAAAATAAACATGAAGATATTAAAAAAGGACATCAAAATCATAGAATGTGGGGAAGGAAAGTAAGAAAATATAGAATTTTCTTCTTCTTCTTTTTAATAATGTGTTTGAGCCTATATGACTATCAGGCTAAAACAAGCAGATACAGGAAAGGGTTAACATACTCAAAAAACAGGGCAATCACAAATCAAAACCAAATATTACATTCACAAAAAATGAAAAGTACTCAAGTATAAAATAAATGGAAGTCATCCAACCAAAAAAGAAAGGAGAAACAAGTTTTACAATGGCAATAAATACATACATATTAATAACCACCTTAAATGTCAATGGACTGAATGCTCCAATCAAAAGACACAGGGTGGTAGATAGGATAAAAAGGCAAAAACCTACAGTATGCAGTCCACAAGAGACTCACCTTTGGGCAAAGGACACATATAGATTGAAATTGAGAGGATGGGAAAAGATATTTCATGCCAATGGACAAGACAGGAAAGCAGGAGTTGCAATAATCATATCAGACAAAATAGACTTTAAAACGAAGGCCATAAAGAAATACAAAGAAGGGTACTATTTAATGGAAAAAGGATCCATTCAAAAAGAGGATATTAAAATCATCAATATATATGCCCCTAATATAGGAGCACCCAGTTACCTACAATGAATACTAATAGACATAAAAGAAGAAATCAATGGGAATACAATCATAGTAGGAGACTTTAACACCCCACTCACATCAATGGACAGATCCTCTAGATAGAAAATCAATAAGGCAACAGAGATCCAAATGACACAATGAAAAATCAGACTTAATTGATATTTTCAGGACATTACATCCAAAAAAATCAGAATATATATTCTTCTCAAGTGCACATGGAACATTCTCAAGGATTGATCACATACTGGGGAACAAAGCTAATCTTATCATATTTAAGAGTGTAGAAATTATTTCAAGTATTTTCTCTGACCACAGTGGCGTGAAAATATAAATCAACCACAGGA
Organism: Phacochoerus africanus; assembly: GCF_016906955.1. Lineage (NCBI taxonomy): Eukaryota > Metazoa > Chordata > Mammalia > Artiodactyla > Suidae > Phacochoerus > Phacochoerus africanus. Next base: position 32,154,063 of record NC_062556.1, on the reverse strand, counting down.
AAAGAAATGAGAAAAATCTTACTATATGGAGACTAAACAACATGCTACTAAAAACCAGTGGGTCAATAAGGAAATCAAGAAAGAAATTAAAAAATACCTCTGGACAAATGATAATGAAGACACAATCACTCAAAATCTATGGGATATGTCAAAAGCAGTGCTCAAAGGGAAATTCATAGCAACATAGTCCTTCCTCAAAAAAGAAGAAAAATCTCAAATTGACAACCTAACCTACCACCTAAATGAATTAGAAAAAGAAGAACTAACAAAACCTAAGGTCAGCAGAAGGAAGGAAATCATAAAGATCAGAGAGGAAATCAATAAAATAGAGATTAAAAAAATAGAAAAAAATCAATAAAACCAAGAGCTGGTTCTTTGAAAAGGTAAACAAAAATCGGCAAACCTCTGGCCAGACTCACCAAGAAGAGAAGAGAAAAAAAATCAAATAAACAAAATAAGAAATGAAAAAGGAGGAATCATAATGGGTACTGCAGAAATACACAAACGCACAAAATAAAAGAATACTATCAACAGATGCATGCCAACAAATTTTATAACCTAGAAGAAATGGGTAACTTTCTAGAGACTTACAGCCAGCCAAAACTGAATCAAGTAGAAGCAGATCAACTGAACAGACTGATAACTAGAAACGAAATTGAATATGTAATAAAAAACACTCCCTACAAATAAAAGTCCAGGACCAGATGGCTTCACAGGTGAAATCTACTAAACATACAAAGAAGAAATTATGCCTATCCTCCTTAATCTTCTCCAAAAGGTTGAAGAAGAAGGAACAATCCCAAAGACATTCTATGATGCTACCATCACCCTAATACCAAAACCAGGCAAAGATAATACCAAAAAAGAAAACTATAGGCCAATATCGTTGATGAATATAAAGGCAAAAATTCTCAACAAAATTTTAGCTAACCGAATTCAACAACATATAAAAAAGATTATACACCATGACCAAATTGGATTCATCCCAGGTACACAAGGATGGTTCAACATATGCAAATCAATCACTGTCATACACCACATCAACCAAAGAAAAGTAAAAAACTACATGGTCATCTCAATAGATGCAGAGAAAGCATTTGACAAAGTCTAACATCCATTCATGATCAAAGCTCTTACCAAAGTGGGTATAGAGGGAACATACCTTAGCATAATAAAAGCCACTTATGACAAACCCACAGCAAATATAATACTAAATGGAGAAAAGCTGAAAGCCTTGCCACTAAAATCTGGAACAAGACAAGGATGCCCATTCTCACCCCTGTTATTCAACTTAGTATTGGAAGTCCTAGCCACAGCAATCAGACAAAAAAAAGAAATAAAACATATCCAAATTGGAAGATAAGAGGTAAAATTGTCACTGTATGCAAATGACATGATACTATGTATAGAAAATCCTAAGGACTCAACCCAAAAACTACTTGAACTGATCAACAAATTCAGCAAAGTAGCACGATATAAGATTAACATTCAGAAATCAGTTGCATTTCTATATACTAACAATGAAATATTAGAAAAGGAATACAAAAATACAATACCTTTTAAAATTGCACTCCAAAAAATCAAATACCTGGGAATAAACCTGACCATGGAGGTGAAAGATTTCTATGCTGACAACTATAAAACATTAACCAAAGAAACTAAAGAGGATTAAAAATAAATGGAAAGATACTCCATGTTCCAGGATTGAAAAAATTAATATTGTAAAAATGGCCATACTACTCAAAGAAATCTACAGATTCAATGCAATCCCTATCAAGTTACCCATGAAATTTTTCACAGAACAAACCATCCAAAAATTTATATGGAACCACGAAAGACCCAGAATTGCCAAAGCCATCTTGAGGAACAAAAACCAAACAGGAGGCATATCTCTCCCAGACTTCAGGCAATATTACAAAGCCACAGTAATCAAGACAGTGTGGTCCTGGTACCAAAACAGATATACAGACCAATGGAGCAGAACAGAGAACACAGAAATAAACCCAGACACCTATGGTCAATTAATCTTTGACAAAGGAGGCAAGAATACAAAATAGGAAAAAGACGGTCTTTTCAGCAAGTATTGCTGGGAAACCTGGACAGCTGCATGTAAACTAATGAAACTGGAACACACCCGCACACCATGCACAAAAATAAACTCAAAATGGCTTAAAGACTTAAATGTAAGACAAGACACCATCAAACTCCTGGAAGAGAACATAGACAAAACATTCTCTGACATCAACCTTACAAATGTTTTCTCAGGTCAGTCTCCCAAAGCAACAGAAATAAAAGCAAAACTAAACAAATGAGACCTAATCAAACTGACAAGTTTTGCACAGCAAAGGAAACCAAAAAGAAAACAAAAAGACAACTTTCAGAATGGGAGAAAATAGTTTCAAATGATGTAACTGACAAGGGCTTAATTTCTAAAATATACAAATAACTTATACAACTCAACAGCAAAAAAGCCAACAACCCAATGGAAAAATGGGCCAAAGACCTGAATAGACATTTCTCCAAAGAAGATATACAGATGGCCAGCAAGCACATGAAAAAATGCTCAACATCATTGATTATTAGAGAAATGAAAATCAAAACTACCATGAGGTACCACCTCACACCAGTCAGAATGGCCATTGTTAATAAGTCCACAAATAACAAATGCCAGAGAGAGTGTGGAGAAAAGGGAACCCTCCTGCACTCTTAGTGGGAATGTAAATTGGTACAACCACTACAGAAAACAGTATAGAGGTACCTTAGAAAACTATATTTCTATGTAAGAACTGCCATGACCTAGCAATCCCACGCTTGGGCATATATCCAGACAAAACTTTCCTTAAAAAGACTCATGCACCCACATGTTCATTGCAACACCATTCACAATAGCCCAAGACATGGAAACGACCTAAATGTCCACCAACAGATGATTGGATTAGGAAGATGTGTGTGTGTGTGTGTGTGTGTGTGTGTGTGTGTGTGTACACAATGGAATACTACTCAGCCATAAAAAAGAATAAAATAATGCCATTTGCAGCAACATGGATGGAACTAGAGATGCTAATACTAAGTGAAGTAAGTCAGAAAGAGAAAGACACCATACTGTATCACTTATATCTGGAATCTAAAATATGGCACAAATGAACCTTTCCATATAAAAGAAAACTCATGGACTTGGAGAACAGACTTGCGGTTGCTAAGGGGTAGGGGGAGGAAGCAGGATGGACTGGATATTTGGGGTTAATAGATGCAAACTCTTGCCTTTCGAATGGATAGGCAATGAGATCCTACTGTGTAGCACTGGGAAATATATCTAGTCACTTATGATGGAGCATGATAATATGAGAAAAAGGAATGTATACATTTATATGTGACTGGGTCACCTTAATGTGCTTAGAAAATAGACAGAATACTATAAACCAGCTATAATGGAGAAAATAAAAATCATTATTTAAAAAAAAATGCTTTCTTGAGGCCCTCCTTAGAATCTTACTGTGTTTTCCAGTAATGTATATTGCCCATGCCCAATGAAAGAAGATAATCTATTCATAGCATTGGCCATCTTCTTTTCATCTTACCTGCAATTAGAAGCAGAAAGTCCAGTGTTTGAGGGGAAATAATTCTCTTGATAAACTTCTAAGTACTTGAACTTTTTATAAGGCTGAACTTCCCAGTGAGATTTTTAGATACAAAGAACATTAGTAAAGAATTGGTGTAAGCACTCACAAGTTTGGGTGCTTATCCAAACTGAAACTAATCTCTGAACCTTTTAAGGTCTTCTGAGTTCTAAAGAAAGCTGATAAAGCCAGAGAGGGCAGAGAAATCATAGAAAAAACAAGAAGCTTGATCACAAGAAAATCTTCAGAGGCCAGAAAGAGCACAAGAATGGGTGGAGGGCAGGGAGAGCAGAGGAGGGCACGGAAGGGGTTACTAACATAGAAGAGAGGGATAACGGAGGAGGAGCAGAGGCAGCTTGGAGAGAGCCAAGGGGGCCAGAGCAATCATGGAAGAGAGGCTGAGGGCAGGGAGAACACTAAAAAAACAAAGCCGGGTTGAGAGTGGAGAGATTATAGAGAGCAGGGGAGAAATTGTGGACGGAGCAATCAGTATGGAGGAGGAGGAAGGGCAAGAAACATGCTCTCAAGAAGGACTAGACTCCCAGCTCCCTCTGTTTGCAGAGAAAGCTGTTTGTAAGAATTTCTATTTCAATTGCAATAGTTCAAAACCTGAAAAAGAGCTTCCTCTTCTTTCCTTTTCTCTCTTTTGCCTTTCCCCTCCCTTCATTACATCTCCTATAAATGGGGGAGTAGAAAAGGAGAGAAAAGAGATGAAGTGATTTTTTTTCTCTAGATAGTTTGAAGTCTGATTACCAATACATCATGTGAGACCTAAAATGCAATGCCATGCAAGACTTAAAAGATGAAACTGACTTGAAACAGAATATAAGCTATCTTCCTTCTAAAAACTCCCCATTTGTCTTTCTTTTGAATACCCAATGTGAAGAAACTACTATATTTGAAGACAAGGAAGAAAGCATACTTTTTTAATATAAACAAGATCCTAGTAATAATACAGAAAAAATAATTGTGTGTTTAAGTATTAAACCATAGTATTGTTTATTGGATAGAATCCCTTTATTTCATGATGGAAGAGGAGCTGCAGAAAAGCTCATCAGTGTCATACAATGTGTGTTGCAAAACCATTTTTGCATGTCATAGTGCCGGAAATTACGGTTTTAGCTGATATTGAAGTTTATATCTCTTCCCAATTCAATCCCATCTCTTATAGGTGAAAAATAGATGTCCAGAGAAATTGGCATACTTTCTTAAGGCCATACACTACTTAAGAGTAAGACTTTAAAGTTTGCACTAAACAAAATTCTGACAAGATATGTAACATTTTACTCCTCCTCAGGTTCTAAATCATAATTTATCTGTAGGCTATGTTGAGGTAAACTGTCATATGTAATTGAAACTAAAAGCAGAAAACAGCTATTTTAATGAAATAACCCCTGGGTCTAGCCTTTAGGTACTTTGGTGAGATGTTTGCCAGGTTCTGTCACAAGATGTTGATAAGAGCCAGCTCGCTTTCCTTTCCCCAGGTAGCTCGCACATGTACACCCTAACCCAGTCCTTTGGGGTTGGTGTTGTTTTGTTCTATTACTGTAAATGTGTGATATTTATTGAGAGGGAGGGTAGGGGGGAGAAGTCTCATTGCAGTACTCTTCACAATAGCTAAGATATGGAAGCAACTAAAATGTCCATCAGCAGAGAAATGGATAAAGAAAATGTGAATATTTTTCAGCCATAAAAAGAATGAAATAATGCCATTTGAGCAACATGAATGGAACCAGAGATTATCATACTAAGAGAAGTAAGTCAGGCAGAGAAAGACAAATATAATATGATGTGACATGTGAAATCTAATAAAAAAGATACAAATGAATTTATTTAAAAAACAGAAACTCACAGATTTCAAAACCAATCTCATGATTACTATAGGTGAAACCAGTGGGGGGAAGGAAGAATTGGAAAAATTAGATGATTAATGAGAACCTACTGTATAGTACAGGAAAATCTACTCAATAGTCAGTAATAACTTATATGGGAAAACAGAGAATGAATATATTTATACATATGACTGATTCACTTTGCTGTACACCTGAAACTAATACAACACTGTAAATTACCTATATGCCAATGAAATTAAACAAAGAACAGGTAAAGGTGGTTATTTTCATACTTGAAATACAATATAGAATTTTTATCATTATCAAACTTTCTTGTTCTCCAATACAGCCGTACTACTGAACAGGAAACCAAGAGTGCAGTGCTTATGTTTCCTAACTTCTTAGACTGGTTGCATAAGAACCCGCTCCCTTCAAACTCCATCACCACTTTTCATTTCAGAACTCAGTTCTGAATTCATGCAATGGAAACTTTTCTAAAGTGACTTCTAGCTTGCAGCAGCAAATGGGTTACAACAGCTCCTCAAACTAGAACATGATTCTGTCCATCAATAGTAATCCTCTTTTCTGTTTGAAAATCTTACCCAATGATTCCATTGTGATATTTATTCTTTCCTCAACATAATTTTAATAATTTCTTTAGCAAAAAGTATGTTAATAATCTAGCACATATTAGATTAGCAGAGAGTCACTTTTTTCAAGTATTTTACTGGCAGATAAGATGGAGCTATGTCAAATCTTGTTCTTATTTATATGGACTTATATGTTTATAAGTTATAAATTATAAGTCCTTCAAGGTTAGAGAGTTTGGTTTCTCCTCCATATCTAACTCCCCACAGCCCATGCTATGGTATTCAGAATACAATAATCATAATTTCTTGGCTAAAATACCTCTGCCTAGCCTCCCTAGGATCTTAAGCAGTTTGTCTGACTTATTCAACAGTTGTTATGGACAAGCCTGCTTGACTTTTCCCATGGCCGATTCTTTGCCTTTCACTTTGAAAAAATAATACATATATTAATTCATGGATTTGTTGCGAGGACCAAATAAAATGCTGTGCACATTTGAACAGTAGGTATAGAGAGCATTACAAGTAGATGTTAGTTTTCTAGAGTTGTTTCCTTTAGTGTGAAATTAGAGAATATAGGCAATTTAGTTTTGAAACACGGTAGAAATATATTATGCATAAATCTGGGGTATGGAAATGTTAGAAATACTCCACAGTATAACAATTAGAAACAAATTTTTATCAGGCCAATTATCAGCAGCAGTAATAAGGAAAAACAACATATATTAGAAAAGAAAATTTGTTTTACTGCTCAGTGGACCAGAGATACACAATGAAATGCAAGCACCCTAGGAAGTACTGGATGTGGGATGGTACCACTTATACGTGCAGGATACGTGCCCATTCACTATCCTCTCAGGCTCAGTAAATATTGTCAGGCAGGAGTCAGTTTGGAGCAAGAAATTAGATCAGATTCTGGCTTTTATTTAGTATCTGAGAGTTCTCTCTGCCCTCTCGTTCTCTATCTGTAAGAGGGGCCTGATGGAAATAAGAGTAGCTGACTTTTGGAGTTGTGATGATTAAATGAGATATCTATAAAGCGCTTAGGAAAGCACCTGGCAAATAGAAAGCACTATAGAATTTTTAGCTGGTGTTGCTCTCCTCTATCAAAACACCTGAATGAGATGTGAGAAGGGTAGCCAACCATTGTGTCCATCCAGATTTTCAAAATCAAGCTTTGTCCATGAACCCCTAGATGGTAAGCAGTGCTTCTTATTCACTTCCAATCCTGGCTGAGCTTTCCTAGTGAAGACATCAAATTCTGCTCAAACAAGGAGGGGAAGAAGGAGAAAATAGTAGATAATAAAGTTAATATTTTATAAGGTGAAATCAAACTAGATAGGCTGCCATTGCCAAATGGCCAAGTGCACAGGCATCAGAGTCACTCCTGGGTCCTTATCCCAGCTCTGCCCTTGACCAGCTGTGTGGAAAACACGTTCCAAGCTGGGAGGCTGTGTTTTGGCACAGTGAGGAGCCTGGGGCACAGTGGCACCCTGTGTGGATGTTAGTTTCTGTTCAGTTTGGCCAACCACACATGGTTGTGTTTTGTTTTAACTCTCTGGCTTTGCTTTAATGACTTGGGAGAAACAGCAGATTTCCATTCCTTTTTGCAAATATTTTAGCACTTCAAGATTGTCATTCACACAGTTGTTACATCGATAACAAAGCAAGCCTGAGCCCTGCTCCAGCAGGGTCTGTTCCCTGGAAATAGCCTGTTTCTTCTCTGGCTCATCTGCCATGTATATTTCAGTTGTTAATTGCAGATGGAAAAGTTTCCAAGTTTTCTTCTTCCCTAGGTATTGATCTTTTGAGTTAACATAAAGTTTTAACCCCTCGAGCTTTATCACCACGCTTTCTCTACCATATCAATTCAAATGGATTTAGCACATATTATCAATATTTAGATCTTGACTTTCGTTTTACGTCTTTCTCCTTTAAAGCAATCTGTCTACCTGCAAGCCTCTTGTCAGAAGAGATTATATGATTGTTTTTTGGAGTTTATAATCTATTTGAAGAAGAAGTGGCAGCACACTTGAGGATTTAAAATGATGTCTCCACAGGAAACAGCAAAACCTGATTTTCTCACAGAGCTGCTTTTTCTTTCTTTATGAATTTTTTTTTTCAGATTTGATCACATGGCTACCAGGATATTTGGTTTTATTTAAATGCAACAACACAAACATCACTAATCTGGTTTCCCCAAATTCATTCGTATACTCCCTGTCAACAACGGTTTTATCAGCCATCAAAGTCTAATTGAAATGGCAGTGCTGCCTGTAGTCATCCAATAATTAGAAAATAAACAGACTGAAAATTCAGATGTATTTGAACAAAAGCCATCAAAGTAACATAAACAGGAGAAAAGGTAATTAAAGAGCTTTCTCTTCAGCTTTCAACATTACAGGTTTATTTAAATGCAGCTGTGGCAAGAGATTTGAGTTGGATTTATTGGCCAAATTTTTTGGCTGATGCTCTTCTGAAATGTGTCCCATTAAAACCACGGAAAAGAAATTTAAAAAGCACGATAATCATGGCACCTCAAAGCACACTTTACTTCCCCTCTGAGAGCTTCTGTGGTAATGCACACATGTGACAGTTAATAATAGATGACAAAAGGCAACTGCCCTGCCCTTTATCATCTAAACACCAAACCTTCAGATGCTCCAGCAAAAAGAACAGTCTAGTCCCTGGCTATAAAATTGTGACGTCAAAATGTTGCTCTGCACAGACTGCAAACCTCTACTTGGGTTGGAGAAAAGGAAGCTGCCTATCAGAGGCTGTAATGCATGAATGCAAGCAGTTTAGCAATAAGAGATTCAAACTTTTGAAAGAGAGGTAACAAAGCCCTAAGAATAAGCCTTGGTCATGAATGCATATACAGTCCTGGGGCTGGTTGGCATAGCAACTATTTCTGAGAACCCTGGTGTTGCTTAAGTAAACAGCTGAAGCACAGAGTGTGCCTAAGCTAAGCTGGGTCCATCTGTGGTATCAGCATGTGAGGATCAGAACAGGAACATTTTCTCCAGCTAATCAATGATATTTTGGTATTTCCTCCTACTAACTCTATTGTTCTCAGTGCTTCATGGCAACCCTCTAGTTCCCTTCGTTTCTTTTGTATGACCATTTTTGTTGAACAATCTCAATATAGGTGAATCCGAGTTGAATCTGAGGTGAGCTGATTTGGGGATAACTAAAAAGTGCCTAAACTCATAGCTTTCATCTGTTGTTTGCCCAGAACTTTCAAGGAAGATGAATGGGTAATTCAATAGCAACTCATTATGATCATCCAGCAGAAACCATAGCTGCTGAAGTTTTTACTGCAAAGTTCAGCACACCAGGTAATTGCAAGGGATTCAGAATCAGACAAACTTAGCTGTAGTTCCTGGCTCTATTTTATGAAAAATGATGTGACCTTGGGCTTATTGTTAATTTACTGGGAATGTTATTGATTCTTTCTACAACTGTTTTCTCATATGTAAACTGAGAGTAGTAATAAATATCTCATGGGTATTTGAAGATAAAATAATGGTAAGTGCAGTACTTGGGAAATGACGATGCTAACAGACCCTGCTTGTTCCTACCCAACATCCATTTTAGAACTTAATGTGTTCAGTGTCCCCTTCCCCACATGATTCAGCAATAAATCCTGACCTGTTTATGCCAAGTGTAGGGGTCTAATTCCCCTTGCCAGGGGCTAGATGTGTCACCAGAATTGGATGTGTGACTGTTACTAGATCCAAGCTCGTTCTGCTCGCCACACAACAGGCCAATAAATTGGGAGATGAGGTGTTGGGGCAAGGAAAAATGACTTTATTTGGAAAGCCAGGAGCCTGGAAATAAGAGTACCTGACTTTTGGGCTTGTTGTGATTATTCAATGAGATTTCTGTAAAGTACTTGGGAAGGTGCCTGGCATGTAAAAAGCACTATAGAGTTGTTAGCTAGTCTATCAAAACAGCTGAATGAAAGAGGAGAAGGATAGCCAACCATGTGGACTAATGTCCCAGAGAACCAACTTACCCAAGTCAGAATTCAGGCTTGTTATACTGAGGGGAAGGTAGTGGTTGGTTGTCGCAAACTTCTTGGTGTCTGAAGTCTTTGTTCTCATAGTTAGGTAGGTCAGAAGAGGATGTTCCAGTAAACCTCCAAAAAGACAAATGTTATGCTCTGTTCTGCAACTTTTCATCTCTATGTGAATGGAAGTGTCATATCCTTAAAGGTCAGAACCTGGAGAATGTATATTTGTATTATGTATTTTTCAGGCTATAGGCAACATTCTTAAACTTGAAGCAAAATCAATAGAATACAAAGGTTAAAGTAAAAGAAACAGATCTGATATGGAGCCAGATTTGTTCTTCCCTATTACATGACCTCGTCTGGCCACCGATAAAGGAGGGGAATTCTTATTAGACGGGTGAGTGGTAAGAGAGTGCACGTACTTGGTGACTAGGGAGGTAGGAGGCTCCCAGGAGTTTGAAGGTTGTAGACAAGTAAAAAACACATCATGAGAGCTTTTATGCATTTGTAATCAGATGCCTTTAAATATTTGGAATTTGTGAATAATGATTGGAAATCTCTGTTTGAGCTGGACTTCATTAGAAATGATGCTCTTCTGGAATTCCCGTCGTGGCGCAGTGGTTAACGAATTCGACTAGGAACCATGAGGTTGCGGGTTCGATCCCTGCCCTTGCTCCGTGGGTTAATGATCCGGTGTTCCTGTGAGCTGTGGTGTAGGTTGCAGACGCGGCTTGGATCCCGCGTTGCTGTGGCTCTGGCGTAAGCTGGTGGCTACGGCTCCGATTCAACCTCTAGCCTGGGAACCTCCATATGCCGCGGGAGCGGCCCAAGAAATAGCAAAAAGACAAAAAAAAAAAAAAAGAAAAAAAAAGAAATGATGCTCTTCTGGAACGGTCTGTGTGTATTATTGCTTCATAAGCATTTTAAAAGTATACGCACTAGGACACTTTGAAAAAAAATATGTAGTTAAATAATTCACTGGGGTCTTGTTTCTGTGGAGAAAAGACACAAAAGAAGAACTCTGTCTCTTGGAAACTATTGAGGTCTTCCCTTTCACCACTTGAGAAAATGTGAACAAGGGTTTTAACTGACAGAACTTTTCATTCCTTGGGGGTCTGCTCTACCGCCAATCTCTGATGAGGGAAGAGACTTTAATAAGGAAGAATCAGTGGTGAGGCCAATTTGAGTCTCTTTTTTTTTGATATCAAAAGAATCGAGTTCCTGAGGAAAATGAACTGAGAATCATTGAAAACTTCTGAAGTCTGGAAAAGAATTCTGAATGTTTTATAGTTGAACTCCCATTCCTTGATACCCCTTATAAATCTTGGCCCCCAAAGTAGTTCTTCTAAGTTCAAAATGATTTATTTTTCTCTTGCTTTTACCCTTGATAATTTTAAAGTTTTCTGTTTCCAAGAACTTGGAGTGTTTTCATGAATCATGTCGTTTTCTGATTACTGTAAGTTAAGATTTTTCTTACTCTCTGAACCTCAGGACTTTATACAAAGAAGGATGAGTTAACAAAGGATGAAACCTAGTGTCTGTCTGTGAGTTGCAATTCCTCTCCTTGGGAGTTTCACTGAATAATCTGCCACTAATATGATGCATGATATTGTCTTGGCAGTTTATTATTTTGAGGCAATAGAACATAACACATTGGAAGGAGTTATCTTGATCTATTATATCAAGAATCTACAATTTATAGCTCTGTCTATTTGGTAGTAAAAAGATGCTCCCTGAGAGTTGGAAGGATTGTGTGTATACGTAGAGATAAGAGTATGGTTCTTTAAAAATATTTTGATATCATTACGTGTGTATGGTATCTGTGATTAGGTGAAAATTCCTTTGTTTACAACCTTATGTTTTCTATACACATATGAAATATGTGTATTTGTTAGATATGCCTTATGATATTTAATCTCCACTATGATCCTATGAGGTGACTTATATGAATTCTCAATGCACAGATGAAGAGCCTGAGGTACAGAGGAAGTTAAATAACTTGCCTAAAGTCACACAGCAAATGAGTGGCCGACGGGCTCAACCCCAGGTCTTTTGATTCTTAATGGTGTCGTTTAATTTTTTTTTCCCCCACAGCTGCTTCTATGAATATCTGTGGTTTGGCATAGGCCTAATGCTCTTTTTTTTTTCATAATCACTTGTAACCTAATTTTTTGGAGATGATGTGCTCACCAATTTTAAAGCTTTGCCTACAGGCTGGTCAGTTCCTCTTCACAGAACAACTGGTTAAGTCTGTACCCAACCATTTCCCTTATGGAACTCTCACACTCCAGGGCTATTATGCACCCTTCTAATCACCCCAGAGCCAGATGCCATCCAACTAGGACAGCCCCTATGCCCTGGAACCTTAGGAATTATTCAAATTAGCCTATCCATAGGAAGCTTGAAAAACCTAGCTCATCCCACCCCACTTTCAGTGCTTACCCCATCTCAGTCCCTAGCTTGTAGTCACTCTCCCTCCATCCATCCAGACCCAAAGAGCCTTGCCTGATAGCCTTCTCTCATGCAGAGCTGAAGTGATAGAATTTGATTTTCATCTCATCTATCAAAGTTTCACTGCATTGCATCTTGTACTCAGAAGATTCTCTACATCTTATATGGCACCACTGTGGAGTGTCAATTGGTCTCCAACCTTCTTAGTTGAACTGTGGTATAACTGGAAAAGCTCTGGATAGAGACAGGTGAGGGGCTGATACTAAAGGTTAATGTGGTCTTAATCAGGTGTATTCGACCTCTCTGAATCTCAGCTTTATCACCTGTAAAATGAGCAACAACCCGCCATGCAGTGGTTTCTCTTTTGGGTTGGAATTCTATCATATGATGGTATAAATTGGTATTGCCAAAGTACTAAGATACCTGGGGACACACTGAAAGATAAGTACTCAACCAGAAGGCAGTGCCTACATTCTATAGATATGAATCTTTTGGTATAGCTCATCCACATTTAAGTCACGATAATATGACAACAAATGTCATGAAGAAATCCTTTGGTCTAAAATGAGAGAAGAGCACACAAAAGTGAACTCTAGCTAATAAAACAATAATGACCAGTATCTACCCAGGCTGGTTGGTAGCCTATCATTAGAGCACCAGAAACTTGCTTGTTATAGCATTCTGAAAGTCTCCTCTCCAGAATGTAATCTGTGAATTCTGAGACCGTTTGTTAAAGTTCCTTTGAAATTGTGTGTTTTTTAACTCTCTCTTTATTTTATTTTTTCTGGTCAGAAACTTCAGAAGCTGCTGAAGCTGCAGATTTTGGTGTCATTGACCTGCCTTCCTCTTTGTTTGGCAGTTGATGAGTCCTTGGGGAGAGGTGTCTGCAACCCTGATGGAGAGCGAGAAAATAGAGCTTCTGTGAACGGCAGCCCCCCCGGACGCCTGATTTTTCTGAAAGATAGGCTCTTGATCAGGCGAGCAGAGGCTTAATGATTTATGCCTTCATGTTCAACTCCAGATAAAGTTAGACTTAATCCTAAAGTGTATATAGGAGGAAAAGCTACTATAGCACTTTGCTTGTTGGTGATAAATTCTTAAAACAAAACAAAACAAAACAGAGACATATTATTAACTAGCTTGTATTTGGAATAGTCTTCAAATTTCAGAAGCCTAGGAATAATGATAATAATAAAAGTAAAACTCTTTAGGAAGTCTCCTCCTCATCCACCAGGTTTTCTTTTTACTTAAAATTTAGCTCAGAGTCTTATGCTGTATTTGTATTTTAGAAACAGAATGTGTGAAAAGTAGCATTGTTGGGACTTAGAAGCATGAGAGTTTTTTTGTTGTTGTTTTTTTTAACCACTCACTACCTCTTTTCTAAAGACAAAAGAGGTGTTCGCAGCCGCCTCTGGGCCCTGTCGCTCGCCAACGACAGCGCTGCTCTAGGTTGCCTCTGAGCTCCAGCAGAAGGAGAAGCGGGTAAGTAGGGAGGTCTCTATACCATTGCTTGTACAAAGCAGACCGCCCGCAAATCGACCAGTGGTAAAGCACCAAGGAAGCAACTGGCTACAAAAGCCGCTCGCAAGAGTGCGCCCTCTACGGAGGGATGAAGAAACCTCATAGTTACAGGCCTGGTACTGTAGCACTCCTGTGAAATAAGACGTTATCAGGAAGGACTGGAAGCTTGGGGTAAATAGATGCAGAATGTTGCCTTTGGGATGGATTCGCAATGGGATCCTGCTGTGTAGCACTGGGAACTCTGCCTAGTCACTTATGATGGAACACGTAATGTGAGAATAAAGAATGTATACATGTAAGTGTAACTGGGTCACCATGCTGTACAGTAGAAAAAAAATATATATATAAATAAATGATTAAAAAAAAAAAAGAAGTCCACTGAACTTCTGATTCGCAAGCTTCCCTTCCAGCGTCTGGTGTGGGAAATTGCTCAGGACTTCAAAACAGATCTGTGCTTCCAGTGTGCAGCTATTGGTGATTTGCAGAAGGCAGGTGAGGCCTATCTAGTTGCCCTTTTTGAAGACACCAACTTGTGTGCTATCCATGCCAAACTGTAACAATTATGCCAAGAGACATCCAGCTAGCATGCTGCATATGTGGCCAACGTGCTTAAGAATCCACTATGATGGGAAACATTTCATTAAAAAAAAGAAAATTCTCTTCTTCCTGTTATTGGTAGTTCTGAATGTCGCATATTTTTTTCCATGGGGTCACATGTACCTAAGTATATGATTGCAAGTGGAAAAATAGGGGACAGAAATCAGGTATTGGCAGTTTTCCCATTTCCATTTGTATGTGAATTTTTAATATAAATGTGGGGACATAAAGCATTAATGCAAGTCAAAATGTTTCAGTGAACAAGTTTCAGCAGTTTAACTTTATAACAATTATAAACAAACCTGTTAAATTTTTCTCGACAAAGCCAGCATTTGGATTTTTTAAAAACAAGTAAATTTCTTATTGACTGCAACTAAATGTTGTTTGTAGCATTTTTATCCCACAGTAGATTCCATCCATTCACCATACTTTCTGAGTTGTCCTACATGCAAGTACATGTGTTTAATGTTGTCTGTCTTCTGTGGTGTTCATGTAAGTTTGCCATTAAAATA
Organism: Phacochoerus africanus; assembly: GCF_016906955.1. Taxonomy (NCBI): domain Eukaryota; kingdom Metazoa; phylum Chordata; class Mammalia; order Artiodactyla; family Suidae; genus Phacochoerus; species Phacochoerus africanus. The sequence continues at coordinate 32,138,931 of NC_062556.1, read as the reverse complement.
CATTAAACTAAAAAAAAATAAATAAAATAAAGACAAATGATTGTGTTTTAATAGCTCAAATAGGAGGTGGGCTCAAGATCCCTGCCTGAGAAGTTCTGCCAGTTTTGTAGAAATTGGTTAGTCCTCTCACTTAGACTCTGCGAAGTACTTTCTCCTTCATGTCTATCCCAATTCTATCTATCCTGTAAGGTTCATTATAGGTGATGAGCCATCTTCTTGAAGGGAACTTGACCTTGGTGCTCTATGCAGATGCTCTCAGATCTCTTTACCATTTCTGTGTGTTCTCTCTTTGTTTCAATGTCCTCTTCCTTCTGACTGCAGACAACTGCAGCTTTCTTTAGAGGACTTCCCTCAGGCTACTGCAGGCACTTTACCTGTATGTTCAAGGGGCCCTGCTGAGAGTTGGCATGCCTGGGAGCCATCCTGTCTTTCAGAGGTCTGTGGCCAACAGGTGACTGGTATAGAAGTGTAAAAGCTTGGGATTCTTTCTCAGATGTTCTTACATTCCATATTTCTCATGCAGGATCAGTTCAAAGTCATCTTCCATGGGACTTGGAAGCTTCTTCCCCTTCCCTGTCCTGCTTTCTTCATTTCCTTAGCAGTTTATTTTGAGGGCACGTTAATAAGGCAAATAATATCTGAAAGTCTGCTTCTGGGGAACTTGACCTAAAATACAACTTTTCTGGTATCCCCTTTCTTTGAATTCCAATGGTAATCTCTCTGTGGTACTACTATTACACTAGTAATAGACATTGTCACATTACTTGATCTCTTTTCACTCCAGTGAGATTGTGATCTCTCTGACGGTGGCTGGAATCCTGTCTTAAAGCCTCCTGTTTTTGCTTTGTTGTTTTATCCTGCATCTATTTCCAAAAAAGACTTTAGGAGCTTTGTAATAAATAAGTAGAATAAAACAAAAATAGGTGGACAGAAAACAAAAAGTGAGAAACAAAAAATAAAGGGGGGAGGGGAGAAGAAAAATTAACAACTCTAGATTGAGAAAAGCGACTCAAATTAAGAATTTAGCCTGTATTACTTGGCAGCTAAGATGAAAACATGATTTCCTTGCTAGTTTTCAATGCTTGGTATAGGAAGTTGCTTTAGTTATCTATTGCTGTGTAACAAATTACCCCCAAATTTAGCAGCTTGAAACAGCAAACATTTATTATCTCTCACAGTTTCTCTGGGGCAGGAAACAGGGAGCAGTTTAGCTGCTGGATTCAGGCTCATGTCTCAACCCGCCCTCAAGCTGTTGGCAACAGCTGCAGTCATATCAAGGATTGACTGGAGCCAGAGAACCCAGTTCCAAGCTCACTCATGTTGTGGTTAGCAAGACTCAGTTCCTCACTGGCTGTTGTCCAGAGGTTTCCCTTCCTGCCACGTGTGCCTCTTCATAGGTGTCCTAAATGTCCTCATGACAGCAGCTGGCTTTCCCCAGCATTAGCGATCTGAGAGAAAGCCAAGACAGAAGATGCCATCTTTTATATGTACTCTGGAAAATGCTAAACCATCACTTCTGCTCTAGGTCTCTGGTCTTATAGACTAAAATCAGTACAATGCAGGAGGGGACTACACTAAGTGTGAATGCCAGGAGGTGGAGGTCATGGGGCTCGTCTTTGAGGATGGCCACAGAAGTACATCACATATAGTCCTTTCTCCTGAAAGCTAAGGGTAAAAAAGATAGTTCAAAGGACGACCACATATGTACATTTTTTGGTATGCTCCGTATACCTGTCATATAAAGGCCTTTCAGTGAATATTTATGGATATTCAAAATCTACTCATCTTTCAGGATGTTTTCTCCATAAAGAAAAGTAAGTCAAATAACATTATTGAGGGTAAAATACTCTGTACTAGATACTGCATAGTATGCTGATCTAGGTACTTGTCACTTGATCTTCTTCTAAAAAATGTTGTAGGTATGTCACTTCCTCTATGTTTCTAATGCTAACACTCTAAGCAAGTGCTTTAGATTTCTTCAGCAGCTTCTCAAGACACCTTCCTTTGTCTGAATTCTCTTCATCCTATATCTCACTTTCATCATGTCATTATTGCTTAATGACTCATTACTAATAGAATAAAGTCCAATCTCCTTGACTTTTCAAAAGCAGAATTTATCTATCCAAATCTCTATTCCATTGCTTCCATCATGAGCCTTTTTTTTCCATACTTCCAGTGGAAGTATTCTCACTGTCTTCCAAATATCCATGTTAATTTTTAACTCTTAACTCATTCTTGTTGCTGTTTAACCTACTGGGAATTTCTAATTCTAATATTTGTTATTTCCAGGTGTTTGTTGAATTGAGCTCCTCAGTATTTCCTTATCTTTATCACTTCTGCCTTAGTTTGAGATCTATTTCTTAGCTAGATTATTATCTTAGCTGTTTTTAAAAAAACTTCCTACAAAAAAAAACAAACAAAAAAAAAACAAACAAAAAAATTTCCTGTGTTCTTTCTTCTCCAATCCACCCTCCATATTGTACCATTGTTTTTACAGCACACCGATCATACTATTTCCTTGCTTAAAATGAACAAAACACTTCACTTTGAGGGCTTGGCAGTTAGTAAGTACTTGGTAATTGTTAATTGCATGAATAAAGCCCCTCCCTCTATTTTCATGAAGTCTTCCTGTAATTCTGCCTCTCACTTTGATGTTTTCCTTCTTTTGAAGCTCTGTGACCATCTATTGTCTGTGTCACGCATTTTGATGTTTTGTAATGTGTCTCCTCCTATTATCACTTAACTCTCATTCATTTACTCATTATTAGTAGTATTCATTTATTAATTCAACACATTCTTTGAGTACATGTTATAAGCCACACATCATGCTAAATCTCAGGGGATAAAATGATGAAGAAAAACAGACAGGTTTTCGGCTTTCATGGCCTTTAAAGTCTAGTGGCAAATAGGGACAAAACCAAATAACCACAAAGTTAAAATTAAATATTGCTTAAAGTCATTAATCAATGATGACATGATGAAAGTGAGATATAGGACGAAGAAGGTTATAATAACAGATTGAGAAAAATGCCACAAAGGAAGTCCACATGGTTATATAAAAGCACATAATATAGGCTTCAGAGAGGCTCCTCTGAGGAAGCGACTCAAACTAAGATCTGAACAATGGGTAGAAATCACAAAGTCAAGAGAGCCGAGGGGAAGAGAGAGGGTAAGAGAATGTTTTAAGTGAGGCAATGGCCATATTGACAGGTTAAGCATTTAAAAGAAGGGCAAGGTGACTAGATCCAGGAATAGAAAAAGGAGATTAATGGAAAAACTGGTGAGATCCAAATAGTGTATGGAGTTTAGCTGATAGTAATATGCTACTGTTAGTATCTCAGTTTTAACAAACATGTCACAGTAATAAAAGACGGTAATGTTAGGCAAAGCTAAAACTGAGTGAGCTGTGTATAAAAACTCTCTATTACCTATGCCACTTGCCTACAAATCTATGATTATTTAAATTAAAAGTTTATTTTTTTAAAAAATATCAGAATGGAGGAAACAGTATGTGAAGGAACAATGGTACAAGATATGGCTGAAGATTTCCAGGGACCTTGTACAGCATTTTAAGAAGGTTGGTCTTTATCTTGCAGTGAGGGGAAGAATGTGATGTTTTTAAACAGTGGATGACACAGCAAGGCTACATTTGAAAATATCACTGGCCTGGAGGCAGTGAGGAAAGTAGGTTAGAGGGACACTTGGGTGGGTAAAGGAGGTCAGGTGGGATAAGAAATACATTAGATTAAGGTAAGGCAGACTGAGTAAGATGTATGTTTTTGGACTGCATTTATTTATTATTTTTCTTTAGTATCTGTCACAGAATTCTGTAGGTCATACTTACTCATTACATATTTCTCAGATGAATAAATGAATAGGTAAACTGATTAATTAATGGAAAAGGATCGATCAGGAGAAGTCAGCCCTGAGGTCAGCAGCCCCTTGGCAGTATCATGGCGACCCTGTTCAAAACTCAAGGGCTGGGACTGGGGATTTCTGACAGGATCAGCAGACTCTTCCTCATGGTTTTTCCTCTTACTTCCAAGTAACCTTACTCCAGAAATGGGTGATTCATTATCTTATTTTTTGGAATACACAGTGCTTGCATAAAGGTTCTGGGAAGAGCACTGAGTGTAAAAGCAGAGGCTCAAGATACACTTTGAAAGAAAACTTGAAAATGTTTGATACTAGATAATGTAAGCCACAAGTCAAGGTATGGTGAGTTACCTGCACAATGGCTTCTTTTGAGCAAGTTCATCCTGCGTATAATTAGTATTTTTCTCTTTTAGCAATAGAAGTAATCTTAGTTTTCTTAGAGCATCCGTAATAAGGAGTTTTTCATCTCCTGGGGGAGATGTTAATTTCCCCACAGCTAAAGGAAGCTGGGGGAAGGGTTGTATATGAAGAAGGCACCAGCCCAAGATTTCTACTTGCTCACTTCAGTGAGATCCAGCAGTTTGGGCAGAGGCAGGTCTGAGTTCTATCTCATATGAAAAGACAGTTTATGGTTTTTTAAGAAGCATCTCTTGAGCTAATTAGTTTGAAGATCAGGAAGAGACTGCTGGGTTGCTTTCAATCTAGAGGAAGAAGAAAATAAGAACGATTAATATTTCGAGATTATTTCAGCCAGGTGACCCTGAAGACCTCAGTTTCTCTCCTAGAACCTTTGTTCTAATGTTGGAGCTCAGTGTTTAAAGAGACCTATCTCTACCCATGTTGGTTTAAAACATGTGACCAGTTTTAGCCAATGGGGCTTGTATCATGGATCTCAGAGGTTAATCTTTTCCTTTTCTTGTCTCTTCTCCAACCCAGACATGCATTCATTTGACTGGCAGCCTGGAAAATTGAAAAATGCCACAGGGGTTATTAAGGTTGAAATCGTTTCTGCTCTTTGAAGCTCTGCAAGCTAGTTATTGCTGCACCTATAATATTCAGGCATCAGAACAGCACATACTGTTCTTAGCTTGCTTGACACAGGCCCATATCAGCTGTAACACCCAGAGAGAATGAAAGGGTCTCAAGATGTCATTTCTCTACTCTGAAATATATCCCTTTAGTCGATTAAAACAGAGTCCCTGAAGTTATTAGAATGTATTCTGCGTCTTTGTGCACACACGTTTGATTTACTTTTGTTCTTATTAAAAGGGTAAGTCTAGAGAAAAGTAGAAAAGAGAATCTTCCATAATCCATATTTTAATAATTGTCTAAGTGCACATTTACTCCACAGAGACTTTCCTGTTTCCGAAACTATTTACTTGGATCCTTTACGAAATGTGTATTACTAACCTGGCCTGGTAGATCATGACGCAGCTTCTGGCCTTTCACTTAATCCTGCACTTGGCTCCCTGTGAGTCATTATGGTGTGTTGAGTCTGTCCGTAAGATGGAGATATTACTTTAATGGGTCTTTTTTTTCCCAATAATGGCTCTAAATTATATAAATTGTATTGAGCCAATATGATGTTAATATATAAATATTAAGAAAACCATTGGGAAAAAGGTACTGTGTAATTGAGATACCTTATTTTCCAATGTTAATAACTTCTTCATTAATTTTTTTCTCCATAAAATATTGACGGAGTTTAATCCACTTAAAAGACTTATAAGCATTTATTTAAAAAAAATTATTTCTCACCCCACCTTGGTAACAGGAAACAATTCCATCCCTCTACTGGAAAACTTCCCTGCAAACAAAACAAAGAAAGGAAAGAAAAACACTACAAAGCCAAAGTACCCCATGGTAACAAGAAACTTCAGAGAGATTTTTCAGGAGAGAGAATTTGTTTCTATTTAGCTTTAGGGCAATGATATTTTTTACCACGTTGCCTCAGGCGAACCATTCAATATTAGCAGTAATGCCTGCTTATGATTAAGACTAGGAGGATGGAAAATAATCTCCAATAACTAACAAAAAATCCCGGGTCACAAAAGTGAATTCCTATCTTTCAAAAATTCCACTCATGTAGTTGGCTTACTACTATATTGGTATATCAATCAGGGTCCCTGCAGGAAACACAATTCATTCCAGAAGATTCAAATAGAAGACTTAGATAAAAAGATTGCTTATAGAGTCATGGGGGCTGGGATAAAGGGGGCAGTGAATGAAGGATGGTGAGATGCTCCATTTAGGGGCTGAGGGGCTGAGGGGCTGAGGGGCTGAGGGAAGGAAACATGAATTGGAACCCAGGGATCACTGGAATTATGGAGGGAGAGGGCTGCTGTTAAAGTGAATGGATACAGTTGTCACCATAGATGTGGTATAAGAATGGAATGATGGGGGAAGAAACCCCCCAGCGTCTCTCCTGCCAACCATCTGCCCCTGGTCCCTCTACAGCCATCTTCACCCAGAAGGCAGCTCGTAAGAGAGTCCAGGAGATGTGGTCTGCAGGGTTCAATTCCTGAGCATCAAAATAGCACGGAGGCAGAAAGGAAGGAGGTACAAAAATGGAAAATATCCAGAGTAGCTGATTTCTGGATTGCTAAATATTTAGCATTACTGATGTCTAAAGAACTAAATTATTATTAAGGAATTATAGTTTTTACCCATTTTGAAGAAGAATCTAGAAGTTCTGTATTTTGTTTCACAGGAGACAAGGATTTCAAAGTTATCATAGGCGGCTTTTTCTCTTCCTTTGCAAAAACATTCAAAAATTTATCTAATAGTCTAATAACCATATGGAATAGTATAGTTTCCAAAAGACTTTTTACAGACTGCATATCATTTAACCCTAACTAGTACCCTAAAAGGCATCATTTGATTTATTTTCAGATGGAGAGATTGGTAGCTCAGAGCATAAAGTCACTTGCCCAATATCCTAAGTCAGAATTAGCAGCATCAAGATGCCAACATAGGTCTTTTGACTCTGGTTCCTAGGTTGTTTGTCTTATACCACCCTTACCTTTTCAAAATAAGACTGTCATAAAAGTGTGATAGCAGCTACGCTGAAAAGAACAGAACTGTCTGTACCTTGCAGAAAACTGCGGGAGAACTAGAATCTTTACATCAGGTAAGTGAAGTTTTAGGAAGTAAAGAACAGTCCAAACCATCAAGTCTAGTGGAAGGAAATGATGCAAGGAGAGATTCAGGGAGATTTGGGAGGCAGAGACTAGAAAGATACCCCCAGGAAATGCTAAGGAGTGAGGAGGAATCTTTTATGAGGAATGTGCATTCCTGAAAATGGGTAGAGAATATTCAAGATGTAAGCAAGGCTTCTCAAGTGTAAAGGCTGCAATATTTCTTGAGGTAAATATTGTTCATGGACTACTTACATCAAACTCACCTGGGTTACTTACTACACAGGTCTATACAGGATCCCCTCTTGACTTACAGAGTCAGAGCTATTTGAGAGGAACTATGCAGTTGGGCATGTGTCCTCTCCATTAGTTCCCTCCCCTCCCCCTGCATCCTCTCCCTTCCTACACACACAGAGGTTGAGAACCACTGATAGAGAGCAAATGCAGGGAGCTTGACTAAAATGAGCTCTGTTAACAGAACTATAAATATTTGGTCACAGCTCCATTTTCTGGCATGGCTGAACATAAGCCATCTGATTACCCATCATTCATCCCAATGCCCACTTCTTTTGCTTCAATCATATCTTTTGAATATGCTTTTGATAATGTATTTTCTAATTTTATGCTTTAATAAACAAGGTATATTAAACACAAATTGACTTTTCAGACTCTTGTAGTGCCTTGAGTTAAATATTTTAAACACCAATTATGATAAACATTACAGATGTAAATGCAGTTAAGTTGAGACAGTGGGTTGAAACTGTATGGAAGCTAAGATTGCTTTTAAAAAGGAATCCCTGATACCAGCACATGAATTCTTTTTTATTTAGTCTCATTTTCATAAAAGTAATGTGATGAATTAATAATCTCTAAGGTGAGGTAATATGGCTGCCTTTTTTTTTTGTAAAAGTAATTATCAATAACAGATGAAGTCATTTCTAAGATGTTTTCTAATTGGCACTAAAAGCTTCTTTTCTGTTTTATCATCATCCTTTTGCAGCATTCAAAACATTACCTATTGTTTCAGCATCAACAATACTTCAACTTCCTGTCAATTGCTTTAAGGATCAAGTGTTTGGGTGCCAGATTTCTCGGGTTATAGTGCCTATGGTATAGAATGGAATATTGATTTTCACTGTTTTCAGTAAAGGTTTTGTTGGTCATTTGGTACTTCATTCTTTAGAATATGGATGCTCTACCTTCCTACTCTATTACAACTTTCTTTCCATTTGGAACCCTATAATCTGAGTCATCTCTCAACAAATGCCATTTCAAATCCTATTTAATAACAGCTTTAAAAGAGTGACTGAGGCCAGCTATAACTTAGCTGTGAATCTATAGGCCATGTCTGCAGATGGGCCTTGCTGATTTATAGAAAGGCACAGATACTTTGTAACTAGTAATCTTAGGCTGAGTAGAATTTTCCTTTGTTTATTTTGATTCAGATTGGCAAATATATTGTTCCCACCCACCCACCCAAATGAAGGTAGATCAAACATAAGAACCAGACATGTGTGTTGATTTTTTCCCCTCATTACTGGGTCATGTTTTAGGGTGGGTCTATATATTTTGAGTTGTTTTTCCAATAACGGTCATGGGTTTTAGTGGTTCATTTATCCTAAGCAGTAGTCCGCTCTTGGATTAACATCTGTGGTTTTGATTTGGGTGGAAGCTGCAACCTATAGTCATGGACCTAAACCAAAATAAGCAACTTATTTCAGAATTAACTCAAGAGTTTAACCTCATTTGCAACATGATCTGCACCAGAGTTTTTTGGCTTTAACCTAATGGCTATTTTAAAAATTAAAGTCCTTATCTCTGGGGACTTTTCCAGAAAATCCAGCAATTACTTTTTCAAATATCCATTATTTCTTCAGGAACATATTTGATAAGAGAGGAAAATATAAGCATCATATGTTTTTGTATAAAGATAACACAGAACAATCTCTGTAGTAATTTCCTGTAAGTGCTTATCAAAGCAATTTAAAGCAAACAATTGGAAAGTGAAAATTAAATGTGACCACCTTTTTTTTTGGAGAGGTGTATTCACAATGCCAAATAATCAATTATATTGATTTCCTCCCCTTCTGAGCTGACTGATTGTTTTGTTTCCCTATCATGTCACCTCAGCATGTACCTCAGAGCCTTGTCTATAAACTGAGAGACCTTAATAGGTGTTAGCACTGGACCAGGCCATTATATCTAAGATGGCACTTTTATAAGACCTGATGCTAACTTGAATGTTCTTGGACGGGTATTAAAAGAAAGAAATCACTCAGCTATTCTTTTAAGGTTTAATTACATATATGCATGAATGTATGTCATTTCTCACACCCAATTTTCTTTGCCGTCTGTCATGGTATTACTGGAAAGCAGATGTTTATTATAAATTATATTTCTTTAATATGTGGATAAGTAAAGATATGGGGTTGAATTATTTATTTTTTGAACTTCTGCCTAAAATATTAAACTATGCTAATATCAACTCTGCAGAATCTGTTTAAAAATAGGAGCAACTAGAGCACAATATTTCATAACTGAACGCTAAAGATTTCATAGTGAAAGCCAGGAGGTGAAAACAATTAAAAAATTCCAGGAGTTCCCATCGTGGCGCAGTGGTTAACAAATCCGACTAGGAACCATCAGGTTGCGGGTTCGATCCCTGCCCTTGCTCCGTGGGTTGACGATCTGGTGTTGCTGTGAGCTGTAGTGTAGGTTGCAGGCACGGCTCGGATCCCGCGTTGCTATGGCTCTGGCGAAGGCTGGTGGCTATGGCTCCGATTCGACCCCTAGCCTGGGAATCTCCATATGCCGTGGGAACAGCCCAAGAAATAGCAAAAAGACAAAAAAATAAAAAATAAATCAATAAAAAATAAAAAATTCCAAACGCGTCATGTCTGTAAAAGCTAAGAGACAAGCTAAGGCTATCAGGACTTTTTGTCATATTTATTTCTTCTTCCTGTCCATACAGGAATGATACTGTAAGCCAAGTGAGTTCTTTCAAAACTCTTGGCTGGAAATTTATTTTCAAGCTAATATGAAATTTTTAATTTTGTAAATAGAGATTCTTTATTCTTAACTTCATCATAACTTGAAGTGAAATAAAATTAGAGTTCAAGACTTTCCTCCAGTTGTCTTTACTTGCGCTATTGCACAGAAAGACAGCAACAAGGAACTGCTGATTCCCATTCCTTCAAGTTGACAGTCATTGCTATTTTTCCTTTTTCTGTTTACCATTTGAAATTTTGGCATTTTTCCTCTATATTGATATGAAACAGAAAAGCTTGACATGGCAAGAAATTGGAACTATTTATATGTTTCTTCCCTTGTGGTTTAAAGCATACACTGGTCTCTGCATTTGAAAGCAGTGGTTTTCATCTGAGTGATTTTGCTGCCCCTTTGTCTCCCCGCTTCCTGCCTGCTCCCCCCCTCCCCCACCAAGGACAGGTGGCAAAGTGTGAAGACATTTAGATTGTCAAGACTTGGGCGTGGGAAGAGGTATAGGTATCCAATAAGCAGAAGCCAGGGATGCCTACTAAACATTCCACAATGCACAGAACAGCCCAGCAAAAAGAATTATCTAGCTCCAAACATCAATAGTGATGAGGTTATGAAATCTTGTTGTAAAACAACTTCCTCCAAAACTTGGCTTGACCCTTGTATTCATTCTAACTCTGACTCATCTCTGGCTTTTCACTTTCAAACTTTCACTGCTTCTTCACTCACTTCCTGGTTTACACTGGCAATTCCACGCCCCTCTAGTCTGCTATTTGGGAGTAACATAATTTTGTGAAGTTCCAAGACTTTTAAAAAGATCTTAAAAACTCAGCTTCTTTAATTGTGGAGCATCTGATCTACCTGGCACTTTTTTTTTTTCTTTGCATACTATTCTAAGTGCTTCTTTGCATTTACTAACTCACTTTACTCTCACGAGATCCCTGTGAGGAAGGTTTTATTGTCATTAGCCCCATCTTACAGATGAGGACACAAAACCGAGGTAACTTGTAAAAAGAAAATATACCTGAAAAACCTTTTGTTCTCTTGGGTCTCTCTTTCAGCTTTCCATCCTCTCAACAGTCCTAGTCACATTTTCCCTCTACCACATTCCTGTGTCCTCAAACACTCCCCCTGCTGTCTTGGTTATGTGCTCTTTAGGTAGCACTGAGCCTTGGATTGCCCTGTTCTGGGCTGACAGAGACCAGGAGAACTGTCCTGCTGACTCTGTTTCCCTCATTCCACTTTGGGATCATGCCTTAAAGGGTCCTCAGCCCATGGAGTATCACCACGTGGAGACCACGATGCTAACATAGGCTCAACCACTCATGTTCGCTCTCCTTCTAGAGCACTAGCCCTATATATCCACATAGTGCAAGGTTTTTTGCACACATTATCTCCATGGGGAAGACAGCATGAACCCTACTGTACGCAAGAGGAAAAGAAGGCTCAGAGAACTCGGCTACCCACTGAGGACATTGACCAGTGATGAGTAGAATGAGGAGTTGCACTCTGGATGTTTGGTCTAAAACCCTCACTCTTTCCAAAGGATCCTGTTACCTCTTGTCCTGTACATAGTCAGGGACCTTCCAGCCTGCCCAGGTTTGTCCAAGGTAGAACCTGATTACTTTCCCTAGACCATGGAAAGGCTTTCAGATGACCATAATGGCTTGAATCAAACTGACCCGATGTTCTCAATGTTGGAAAATTGTTCATTTGTGTTCAAATTGTTCTTTTGAGGTCAGAATAGAATTGGTTTTATTCACTTATTCAACATCGAATGTAATTCAGCAGTTTTATTGGTTTCTGGAGTTCTTGGCTAGTCCCTTAGAATCCTGGCATCAGAGGTGCCAAGGAGGGATGACAATGGGCTCTTTAGTCTGAAGGGATTGGTTTGGTGCCAGGCTGTTCCTCCCATGAGGCTCCTTCTCAGTTCCTCAGGCTGCTCACTTTGCAAATCAGGATGATAATACTTCAAATCACAGGGTTATGGGGAGCTTCAAATGTCCCAATACATTTAGACTTCTTTGACAGGGAGTAAACAGAGAACAGAACCCTTTTAATTACCCCTCATTTCAGATAATGGGACCTGAGTGTCCAGTAGAGTATGCCTGCAAGTAAATAAAGCATCTCAGAATTTGACAAAGTGCCTGGGCCCTATAGAAAAAATATGTCACTTGTTTGATAACGGACCATAGAATAGAGAAAATAAAATGCAGAACTTCAGTGGGAGATTCTTTAAGCAGATATATTCTGTTCTTACAGCTTGTTTTTGTAGTTTTGTTCTGGCAAAAGTGGTTTCTCTTTTCTTGCTTAACCTGTGTCATAGAATTCCTGTGTGTAGCATGGCAAATTATTGCCATATCCTGTTTCAGCGATGGTTGCTCTTCTGTCACGGGTGGAAATTTTCCAGTGCATAAAAGTGTGAAAGTGTATTAGAAGGGTGTGAATGTTTTTGTAAACAAGATATTCTATATGATATTTCTATCCACAATTTTTCTTTTGTGCTTTTTTGTGCTTTGTAAAATCTTTCAAAATAGCTTCTTGATTAATTTCAGTCTCTTAAATTAATCTATCCATCACCTGTATGTTCTCTTATTTGTCTGTCCAGTTGTGGCAGGCACCAATCCTTGTTAGAGCAGATATTCTCCAGCTCTTTCTGCCACCCATTCTGGAGACCAGAAAAACTGAAGACTCACCTCATCAGCATCCCTGTGTGACCATAAGAAACCATTCTAGTCAATAAGGTACAAAGAGAAGTCTGCATGGGGGGGTGGAGGCTTGGGGAGCGTTTACTTTTTTCTAGTAAAAGTGACATATCCCACATATACCATGAATAGTACTCATTCTTCCTTTCCTCCCCTCCCATCCTCTGTTGACCTTTTATCCCTTTATCCTTTCTTTGCTTTGTCTTTGCCTTGGATGAAGTTGAGATGATGGGAGCCTCACAGCTATCTTGTGATCAAGAAGGAGGAGATCCAAATCACAGAAATTCCAGCTCTTATCTTTCAAGATTGTGGAACTAACACCAGCAGCTGCCTATCGCTAGGCTTTCTGTTATGTGAAATAAAGAAATCCCCATTGCTTTGAATTGCTATCCATCGCAATTTTCTATTACCATGGGTAATTAAATTCTGAGTATGGTAACTTTGAACAACAAATTCTTATAGATCTCCATCAATTGTCTGTGTGCTAAAAACTTTTCTCTTCCGGGAAGACATAAACAATTGAATCCATATCTGCATCACAAGCAAATTCTTTTCTTTTCATGGTACTTACTGAACACTATATTGAGCACCCCTTTACTTCTTGACTTTGCACTGTTAATAATGGCACTTTGCAATATGAAAAACTTCTATTTGTTGCTATGTTACCCTATATATTCTTATATTTTGCTTTTTGTCTTTGAGTTATAAAGTCCAGTATTTTTTTTTTTAATTCCCTTAAGGTGTGTAATACTGAGCTCTCCTCTTATTAGAAACTTCAATGGGTCCTTTTGATGGGTGGACACACCTCACATTGAATTTTATCAGCTGCTACTAGGCAACCAGAAAGGGTGCCAGTGTGTGGTGGTATTCACATGCGCAGAGCTAGGCCTAGGTGTACTTTCATAGTGTCACTTACTTCAAATGGGAAAGAGCCAGACTTGTAACTCGCTTTGCCACCCCCTCCTCTTCTTTAGCTTAGAACTGCTTTTCTCAATAGTTCCCCACTGCAGGATTTCTTTCAGAGCTCCAGCCCTGAACGTTTATGTGGCATGTACATTAAGAGAGTTCTTTTTTTTAAAGGGCAGATCTTTTCTCCTTGATTTGGCATCTGACTGTGGTTATTTCTATTATTAAACATCAGTGATTCATATTATATAACAGTAGTTATTCAGAATGAGAAGGTATAATATAAAATAATAACATACATTCAGCTATGCATTGCTTTATAGTACCTGGATGATTTAATTTCTTTTTTCATATTTGATTTCTAGCTGTCCCAATCATTTCCATCAAATTTCACCCACTGTATTTCCTTTATAAAATATTTATTTTTTTTCTTCTTAAAGGAAAGCATTGAAAAGGGCAATGGATTCCAACCCTTCGAATGTCAACTTCTTTTTTTTTAATACAAATACTTGAAAGGGCTCATTAATTAGAAACAAAACAGCACCTCCCACATTTTTTTTTTCCTCTGTGTCATCTCTGACAGTTATGAGAGACAAATACGTTTCCCCTCATTATACTCTTCAAGCAGTAAAGCTCAGAGAGAAGAAACACAAAAAAACACCAGGATGTGGAAATCAGTTACAGACAGTCATGGGCTGACACAAACGTGATTCAATCTCAGAGAGAGGAAACTCCCAACATCATCCTAATTTTTAACTATCTTTCCTGTCCCGTTTCTTCAGGAACTAATTTCATATCCTTGTTTCTTATTTGAAAGTGATAAGGGGAAGACAGTGAGAGCCTGCCTTTTCCTCTTTGAAATTCAAAAGGAATGTAAGCCAGGAAAAGCTAGTTGATTAGAATGAATTGTTCAAGAATGTGGTGAAGACTGTAATACAGCTTTAAAAACTCTGAGGCCTTTTTTGGACTCAGCACAGGGCTAGCCCATTCTGGTCCTATGGGTATGTACACAAACTTAACTTCCGGATGGCTCCCTTTTTTCAGGCTTCCAGCTAGATTTCCACTTGAAAGGCAGGAAAATACATTTGCTGCACATAAGTACTATAAGATGAAAGTGTGGTGGATGTAGAACTGTTATCACACCACTCGCAGTCTCATTTTCACTTGCATCTCAGCTATACACTCATGGCTTCCCGACAATCCACTTGATTACAGGGTGGAAATGTTTAGGTTCAAAGCTAGGCTTACATCCCAATCTCCTCACACAGTTTGTTTTTTCTCCCTCTCTTTATATGGCTTTGTTTTGACCTCTTTTAATTAAAGAAGCAGAATCTTTTGACTTCCGAATTCTGTATTCCACTCACTTGGCTGTTGATAAATGGAAATGTCACAGCAAGGCTGCCTGGAGATGTGTTGCTGAAGAGAAAATACTGCTGGCTGGAAGACACATCTGGACATGTCTGCCTGAGACATCTGTCTAGAGATCAAAGTATAGCAACCTATAGCAGCCAAGCCAGGCACTACCACTATCCCTTTTTCCTGCTCAAGCAACATTTCTTTGTAACCGCTCTGCCTTGCTGCTGTTTATATCTTGGTCCACTCAAATATCTTCATCCTCATAAACATGGCAGGGGCACGAGTTATGGGCACTGAAGCCTCCTAACCAGTTTACCTGACTTGTGTCTCTTGACAGGGGACATTTCCTGAGAACATGGTTCCTTAGAGTGAGAGAAGATAATAATAATAGCTGTCTCTAACATCTGGAAGTCTTTTACAATCGGGGTACTATTTCATACAGCATTTCCCTTGACTGTTACAATATCCCTCACAGAAAATGATATTATGAAGAGGGTATTATTATTCCCACTTTAAAGATGAGAAAATACTTGTAGGGAAGTCACACAACTAGTGAAGTCAGGACTGCATTCAAGTCTGTTGTTGCAATATGCTCTCAACCATGCCATTCCACCTCATTTCGAGAGCGATTAATGACCTTTTTGAGTCCATCAATGCCTTTGAAAATCCGGTAAAAGCTATGGACATTTTCTTTCTTCTCTTATTTTTTTATGGCCGCACTTGTGGCAAATGGAAGTTTCCAGGCTAGGGGTTGAATTGAAACTGCAGCCGCAGGTCTACACCACAGCTCATAGCAATGCTGGATCCTTAACCCACTGATGAGGCCAGAGATTGAACCCACATCCTCACAGACACTATGTTGGGTTCTGAGTCACAATGGGAACTCTGCTGTGGACATTTTCAAAGAAATATGCACATACGCTTCTATGCATAACATTTTTATACAAGGTTAAGAGGTTTATGGTCTGCTGCACCCTAGTTCACAAGGCCCCATCTGGAGACAGCAGCTGCATTTCGAGAATGGAAAGATGGAAACAGGGATAGGACAACCCTGGCCACCAATCAAGCCTATGAGGACAGGGGAGCCACGCTAAGCATGTGTAGGGAAGCTCTGGCAGAAACATGTTAAGTGTGAAAGAGTGTGAAAGAGTGTGTTGTATGTGCATATCTTGAAACTGGTTCCATCAGCTGGGTGAAGAGTGAGAGCAGAGAAAAAGTAGGAGATGACCAGAAGGAATGCCTTCTTTTTATACTAGAATACAGGGTCTGAGCAGAAATGTACAAAGGTGGAAGTGATGGTGGGGTGATGGTAGGTGCTGTGGGGACTGATGGGGGAATAAATAAGAGTGTATGGGATTTGGGTCAGCTTTAGTTTCCCTGCCTGTGCTTTCAGGAACCTTCCTGAATTGAGGTTGAGCACCTCTCTTCTAAGTGAGGCTGATCTACTGGTCT
This sequence comes from Phacochoerus africanus, assembly GCF_016906955.1. Classification (NCBI taxonomy): domain Eukaryota; kingdom Metazoa; phylum Chordata; class Mammalia; order Artiodactyla; family Suidae; genus Phacochoerus; species Phacochoerus africanus. The sequence continues at coordinate 32,122,502 of NC_062556.1, read as the reverse complement.
GAGCGCCCAGGTTCCCTTGGCTGCATTCCTCTGCCCAGGTAGCTGATCCTTCTCTTTGTTCTCTTTAGCCTGAATTTCTGATCCCTATTGCCTGACTCCCAGATGCGTTACTTCTGGCCACCTAGACAAGGTCATTTGTGAACTGACAGAAAGCAAAATTTGAACTTGGAAAATTGTAGGTGCTCAGTATATATTTAAGAATGTTGAATGGACAAAGAGAGGATAATTTGTAAGTTCTTACTGAATGTACCTTGTCTTAGCTGGCTGATGTTCCTAAATCTAACCAATGCTTGATTTATGCTCCTTATTTGACCATCTCTAATTCAGCAAGACTCACATATTCCAAGCTTTTCCCCCCAGTTCTAACACGCAACTTTTTTTTTCCCCTGAATTGGTGTATTCTTATGCAGTAGTTACTAAGGGCTTGGGTATTACAAAGGATAGGAAAAAAAAAACCCCAAAAAACTTTTTCCATCTTCTTGACTTCTCTTTGTGGGTTTTGCTATAACTCTGTCTGTTTTTGTCTCTGTCTCTCTCTCTTACACACACATACACAAATGCATGCATGTACACATGTTTATGTCAGACAATGAAAAAAGTGGGAGACATTCAGAATTCGCTAATTTGTGTATGTGTGTGTATGTGTGTGCGTATGAGTCCAACATGTTTCCAAAACGCATTGGCACAAATCTGTAATTTATTTGAACTTGGTCTCAGTGTCTTGTGGAGTTTTATCCTCTCCAGGATTTCAAAGCGACTTGCTCCCAGGGCTTCAATTGTTGACTGGTTAAGATTTACTATAAACACTCTTCATTTGAATTGTGACAACACACGTCCCTGCAGAAGGAAGTCAGAGACATTGAAGTATGGAGGCAGAGAGGAGTTTGTGGAAAATGAGAAGCCCCAGAGAAAGGAAGTCGTTCTTATTTTCAGTTTATCTTTCCAGTGGTTTGACTGATAGGAGTTCTCTCGGAGAAGTTTGCCTCCTACACTTCCTTTGCTTGACCAGTTTATGTACCACCTCCAAATACCAAACAGAAATCTCTGTTTTATGTTTCATTGTCTCTGCTGACTGAGCAGCCTGAGATTGTTTTCTTCCTAATTCTCTCTATAGAAAAGATCAGGTGAAAAAGTTAGTGTTCTTAGCTAGTTGCTGAAATCTTGGGGAGCTATGCCAGCCACAGAGATTCAGGATGGGTTTATGAATGGATAAAGGAAGGAGGATATAGGCATGTATAAGAAAACTAAACTTAGACCCTAAAGTAGAAATTATTTTAGTGGTTGAGTAACCTGAAGTTTGCAGTAAATTATCTCTTTTCTTTGGGGTTTTTAACCGAGTGTCCTATCTGCTACAGGGCTTTCTTCTTACTGATCATACAAATATTAAATGAGAAACTGGACCGTTACGGTGACAGATTCAGCTCTAGTTTTTTATGTATGTATATTTTTGTGAGTTTATTTTTTAGTAAAAAAAATATTGGCATATTCATACAATGAAGTATTAACAGTGGAAAAGAACAAAACTACTCAACGACGTAGATAAGTTGTTAAACATTATACAAAGCAAAAGAAGCCAGATACGAAAAAAAAATTACTGGAGTTCCCATCATGGCTCAACGGTAATGAACCCGACTAGCATCCATGAGGGCGCAGGTTTGATCCCTGGCCTTGCTCTTGGTTAAGTATCCAGCGTTCCCTGAGCTGTGGTGTAGGTAGCAGACAGGGCTTGGATCCTGCATTGCTATCTTCTGGCATAGGCTGGTGGCTACAGCACGGATTTGACCCCTAGCCTGGGAACCTCCGTATGCTGCAGGTGCGGCCCTAAAAAGACAAAAAAGACAAAACCTACCCCTCCCCCAAATTACCTACTGCATGACTATATATGAAATTCTTTTTTTAAAAAAAAGCGAATCTACAATGTCAGAAAGCAGATCAGTGTAAGTGGCAGGAAAGACAGGGATCAAAAGTGAGAGGAGTGAATTTTTAGGGATGGTATGGTGATGAGGACACAGTGTATACATTTGTCTACTGTATCCTCTTAATAGGCAGCCCATTTATGTAAACTATACCTCAGTAATGTTAAATAACCAAGACTGTATTGATTCTTTGAAGTCAGCACTCATGTACGTTTGAAGCCCTTGGTGAAGGTAGAGTTATCCAGCTGATCTTGGGAAAGACAGGTGGCCAGGAGATTGGGATTTATTCCAAACTTCTCAAAGTATTTGATTTCCTCCCTCTATACATTGGTTTTCAGAGTGTGGTCCCTGGATTAGCAGCACTGCCATTCCTGAGAACTTGTCGGAAACACTGATTCTTGGGCTTCACCTTAAACCTCTTGGATCACAAACTCCAGGGGTGGGGTCCAGAATTATGTTTTGAAAAGCTGCCCTGTGGTTCTAATGCACACAAAAACTTGAGAACCACTGCTCTGCACTATACAAAGAACTTCTGGCATCTCAGTTTCATTCACTGTGGGCCTGTGTTGAATCCATTTTTCCAAATTATTAAAAACACATCCAGCTTCTTAAATTATGAGAACCTGGAACTATCTTCTTTACATATTAGTTTTGAGTTGTTAACAACTTCTAAAACATACACATGAGATAACCTCATGGTGAGTGAAGTGAAGTAGTTCCATGTGTCACCTTTAGAGAAATCTTGGCATGGCTTCATCAGCTTTTTCCTTCTCTAGTCCTCGTTTTTTGTTTTTTTGTTTTTTTTCTTTCCATAAGTTTTCCCTTAAACTAGAGTATTTTTTACTAAAGAAAATAAAATATAAATTTCTATTATTTTAAAATTCCATACAAAATTATGTAAAAATACATTGTTCATAAGGAAAAGGTATAGATTTTTTTCTGTATTAACTGTCAACTTGGCTTGGGTTTTTTTTTTTTTTTTGTAAGCATAAAACCAGATCATATATCAGCTGCTGAGCATCTGCTGAGAGCGCCTTGATGTGTGTGTGTCCGTTACAATGAGATAATGAATTTTGTTTATTCTAATAAAATAAAGGTTCACAACTTGAAATCAACCTAAATTCTGTGTTTAAACTGTTTTTTTTTTTTTTATAGTTGAGTCAAACCATTAAGTCAACATATGAAATGACAGTTTGATTTTTTGTGTGGCAAAACTCTTGAGGGTCATGTTCACAACTTGATTATTTAGTCTATGTAGAGTAAAGAAACAAAGGTAAAAGGGCTCCATTGTATATGGCTGATCTCACTCTGCCCTAAAACAAAGATCAGATTTCTTCCTTGCCTTTGTCTTTCCTGTTTGAATGTGTAAATAAATATGTGTCGGCTGGTAAAGGTGGAGGGGAGTGTAGAATCATGTATAATTTTAATGCGTTCCCTTGCATTTACCAAAATGTGTTTCAATTTTTTTTTCTGAAAATGCATTTACTTTTCTAAACTGTCATTGCCAATGCTTATGCAAATATCGCATAAACCTTAATTTCTTTTTTGAATACTTTCCGCAGCTGGTCTTTGCCCTTCCTTTTATCATTTTACTTCACCAGGTTTAACCTCACTATAGACAATATGCTCCCCACCCCAAATTGCTGTGCTGAGGGAGACTGATTATCATTGCATAAATATCATCTCCAGATAAGATTTATTAACTGTCCACCCATGGAAGGCACTGAACGAGACCTTGCAATAAATGTTATTGAATAGCTTCCACCTCCGTTCATAAGATCTGTGCTGCTCAAAGGTAAGGCAAAAATTACCTCATATCCTATTTCCTCCTCTGTACTCTGAATATAGATTTATTGTTGGATTTCTTCTTTCTACTTTGTGATCTGGAAACTCTCATTATGAAGCAGTTGTTCTTTCCATAAACTTTTTAGATCTGTGTGAGCTCTCTTTTATTACTTTTTCATGATGATATGCTCTGGCATCAAGGGCTCCTTACAAGGGATATCTCTAGGCCTATTCTTTGGTCATTATGGAAAATAAGACTTTTTGTTCATAAAATAAGAATTTGGTGCAAATGCGAATCATATGCTAAAGTTCCACTCATTGAATAGAAAGTTCATCACTATTCAACTATCTGGAAAAGTTTCTGGCACTTTGATTTTAAAAATTAATAGTATGGGTTAAACAAACAGATTTTAATTTTAATTTAATTAATTTAATTATTTATGGCCACACCTGTGGTATTTGGAAGTTCCCAGGCCAGGGGTCTAATTGGAGCTGCAGCTGCCTGTCTATGCTGCTGCAACCATGGCAACACTGGATCCAAGTTGCATCTGTGACCTATGCCTCAGATTGTGGCAGTGTTGGATCCTTAGCCCACTGTGTAAGGCCAGGAATCGAACTGGCATCCTCTTGGACACATTTTGTTGGGTTCTTAACCAGATGATCTACAGTGGGAACTCCCACAGTTAGAAATTTAAAACAGTAAATTAAATTGGATTTAAAAGAACCAAAGTGAAAAGATGGGCTTGGTAACATTAAATGCATGCTTGAGTTTAACATCATTTAGAAAATATATAAAATGATTTGTGTGAAAATGTTTTGGAGTTGTAGGTGGGGAGTGAATATGCCCTTAAGTTTGTACCTTTGAGGAGTAAAAGGGGGAATTGTCTCATTTGCTTGGTTGCTTTTAGAAAGTGTTGCTTTCAGTATCACACTCAGGGTGGAGCCCTGAACAGACTGGTTCAAGTCACGACTTTGTTTGGCTTTACTGCATGACTTTGGACAATTCAACTTTTCTGACCCTCAATTTCCTCACCTGTAAAATTGGAGCAGTGATATCTGCTTAACCAGGTGGATGTTATGAATATTATAAGTAAGTTCCTGTAAAGTGCTTTATACATAGTCAATATTAGATATATGGTAACTATTTGGACAGCTTTTATCAGGTCTTGAAAATGTGTTTAAAAATCATTTAGGCCCCTGCAAATTATATTTCACCAGTAAATCTTATTAGACATACCATGTTTAGAGTGGTGTTCTTCCTGCTTCTCTTCTGGTTTTCTTATTACCTTATATTGCTTTCCTTAACCAATTAGTTTATAGAAAATATGCAATGTGTAATCACAAATGAATTTCTTAAAAGCCTACATAGCAGGACTTAAACATCTAAATGAGTCCTTTAAAGTGCCCCCATAGGGAAGCTCTCTATTACAGCAAACATTACAGCCATTGTTAAGATCTTTTTAGAGCTTCCTTTTGAAAATAGCCTTCAGAGTCAATATGCAAGCCATTCAGGAAAATCGATCACATTGCTTTGAAGTCACTTGTTATTCATATTGAAAAGGAAGAGTGTCACCTAGCTTGGCTCTTTATTAATATTTACTCTGAATTACTTTCAGCTCTTCCTCTTTCCTTTTTCTTCCTTTTACCTCCCTCCCTCCTTTTATCCTTCCTTCCTTCCTTGCTTCCTTCCTCTCTCCCTCCCTTTGTCCTTTTGCTTTTATTTTTTTACCTACCCAATTCTATTTGAGTCAACAAATATTTATTAAGCACCTACTATATATAGCATCAGTGGATAAGAAAGATAAAAATTCCTGCCCCAGGGAGTTTGCAGTCTAACATTCATTTCCCTTTTTCCTCAGCACCTCAATTCCCCTCGAGGAATTCCTCCCTCCTTCCTTGGCAACTCGATGTAAAGGGAAGTCCATGTGCTTGCTTTCTCACTGGGGAGTCCAAGGCATCCCTGCAGGTGCCTCACTCCAGAGGCTTCTTCTCACCTCCAGTAATGTCAAGGGCAAATGCCCAGCTGGACACTTTCTCCTAGGAAAACTGAACCTTGAATGTGATGATGTAAGAACAAACAGATTTTATTCATTCTAGTCAGAGCAGTGCCAGGATGAATCTGCTAGTGTTTCTTGTCATAGGGATCCTGGGGAGCTACTTGCTACCTGTTCCCATCCTGACTTCCTTTTGGTCCTGTGAATGCCCTCATGATTTTCCCAATATTTTATTTTTTCCTTAAGCTGATAAACTAGAGTTGATTTCTGCTGCTGGTATATGCAGATGAAATGCCAGTTACCATTTCAGCTTTGATGGTGATAACAGGTATGTGTTAGCAATGATGTTTGTCTAATTAATTGAATATCTCATTGTATTATCCTTTTTTGGGGGGGGGGAGCACACCATGGCCAAGGATTGAATCCAAGCCATATCTGTGACCTACACTGCAACTCAACTGTGGCAAGAACCCACTGCGCCAGGCCGGGGATTGAACATGCGACTCTGCAGTGAATCAAGCTACTGCAGTCAGATTCTTAACCCACTGGTGCCACAGCAGGAACTCCTAATCTATTTTCAAAAAATGTATTGGATAATGAAAAAAGGGAAATGCTGATACAATTAATCAGAGGTAAATCTCTCAAATGAATATAGCTGAGATAAAAATGAAAATTTAGCACGTCAACAATGCAGGATAATTAGACTCATGGAATTAAACTAATTGACTGCATGTTCAATTATGAGCAAAAAGAAGAAATATTAAGCACTAAATAGGTATTAAGCACTAAAATTATACAAACTTATCTCCAAGGAGAAGGATAACTGAACAGATTTTTTTTTTTTTTAAAAAGAAGTATTAGGAACTTCTTAATTAGGAAGTTCTTTAGGAACTTTCTTATAATACATATATTTTGCCAGTTTTTATTCTATTGGTACACACATGTTTTCAAGGGTTTTTTTTTTTGTTGTTGTTGTTTTCTTATGGCCGCACCCGCGGCATATGGAGCTTCCCAGGATAGGTGTCTAATCAGAGCTGCAGCCACTGGCCTATGCCACAGCCACAGCAATGCCAGATCCAAGCCCCGTCTGCAACCTATACCACAGCTCAGGCAACGCTGGATCCTTAACCCACTGAGCGAGGCCAGGGGTCAAACCAGCAACCTCATGGTTCCTAATCGGATTCATTTCCACTGTGCCACGACAGGAACTCCTGTTTTCAAGTATTAATTAGGTGGTTATGTAATAAGAAACAATCAGAAAATGTAAATATTTAACCACATGGAAATGGTTAAATACATTAGATACATTTACACAGCGAAATATTATAAACTATTAAAAAACCTTTCTCATGAATATTTATAGGTTTGGGGAAATGTCCATGAAATGAAGTTTTCTTAAAGAAATAAAAGAATGCTAAACTAGATGAAAATATAATCCAAAATTTTAAAAAACAAACTCTTTACATACATGCAGGAAAAAACCCTGGAAAAAAATATACCAAAAATGTTGACAAATTAATGAGAAGTTTTAATTTTCTTTTTGAAAGAGTCTTGTATTTTCTCAGTTTTATAAAAAATGGATTTGTAAAATGGGAAGAATTTTTGAACAATGCAAAAAATAAACATTTATATTTTGGAGATTTGGAAATAAATTAATAAAATATTTAAACATAAGGCCAAGTGAATTGGACAAGAAATGACAGATAGTACTGATATTCTTTAATAGGTTATCTTTTCTTACATCTTAAGTTCTATTAAATCTCATGTTCCACTCTACTGTAGTTAACTTTCAATCTTTTTTTTTTTTTTAATTTTCTGCGATAGTCTATCCTCAAAAGATAAAATTAAGAGGAGAATGAGGAATTGCCAATGAATTAAACTAATATAGAAAACGTGGCTGGAAATTTCAGCTGCCTTAAACTGATTTTATACTTTAATATCACTGTTCCACCTCCACCCAGCCTCATAAATAATGTTATCAAAGCCACCTAAATTAATTCTACTTATGGGAGCAAATCAAACCTTCAGATGCCTTAAACTATTAAGTTCATAAAAATAAGCACTGTGAAACTCCACTTGTAACATTAGAATTGGTTATAAACTTAGAAATAGCTGTAATCCAATAGAGCTCAGTATTGCTTATACACAATATTTAAAAAAAAATTAACCAGCATGTATTTTTTTTAGATTTGTGTTCATTTTTTTATATTTATTAAGATTTTTTTCTATTATAGTTGATTTACAATGTTATGTCAATTTCTGCTGTACAGCAAAGTGACTGTCATATATATATAGATATAGATATAGATATAGATATAGATATTCTTTTTCTCACATTATCCTCCATCATGTTCCATCACATGTGACTACATATAGCTCCCTGTGCTATACGGCAGGATGTCACTGCTTATCCACTCCAAATGCAATAGTTTGCATCTACTAATTCCAAACTCCATCCCACTCCCTCCCCCTTCTCCTCCCCCTTGGCAACCACAAATCTGTTCTCCATGCCCATGAGTTTGTTTCTTTTCTGCAGATAGGTTCATTTGTGCCATATATTAGATTCCAGATATGTTATATCATATGGTATTTGTCTTTTTTGGACTCACTTCATTTAGTGTGAGAGACTCTAATGCCAATGGCATTATTTAGTTCTTTTTTATGGCATATATATATATATATATATATATATACACATACACATATATACATACATATATATCTCCCAATTCTTAATATTTTAAACTTCTGCTGTAATCTCTATTCAGATATGTTAATGGACTAGAAAAAATTAATGCAGTACCTTTCACATGCCAGATGTAGATTTCTCCCTTTGCTCACTGACAATATCGGCTGTTGTCTTGGTTGTGACATATTGGGACATGTGGGGTAACATCATTCTCGCCTGTGGGCAGGACTATTGTGTCACACAGCACCTTAGATTGGAATTTTGTACATATTATGTTGAATAGTTACAACAACAGCAGTAATAAAAGACATCATGTACCATTTATTTATTTATTTATTTATTTATTTATTTATTTATTTATTTTTTTGCCTTTTCTAGGGCCGCTCCTGCAGCATATGGAGGTTCCCGGGCTAAGGGTTGAATCAGAGCTGTAGCCGCTGGCCTCCACCAGAGCCACAGCAACGCCAGATCCGAGCTGCCTCTGCGACCAACACCACAGCTCACAGCAACACCAGATCCTTAACCCACTGAGCAAGGCCAGGGATCGAACCCGCAACCTCATGGTTCCTAGTCAGATTCGTTAACCACTGCACCACGATGGGAACTCCAGGCTTTGAAATTTTAAGCAGCACACTTAATTTCTTTAGTCTTCAGAAATATGCCACACTAGACAGTAGACATTCAACTTCTTCATTTTTCATCAGAACAAGCTATCAAATATAAGTTTGTTAATGTCCTTGAGTGTAAAAAAAATCAGTAGTTAACTTACTTTTAAGGGATAATAGTCAAGTCATTTAAGTCAGAGATTTGAAAACCTTGTTCTTCCTTAAGCTTTTAGGTTTACTTTACTAAATTCACTATATGCTTGTAAGTCTATAATATCTTTAAAATCCTTTGAATAACAATTGGATTTCTTTTCAAGTGTATATGCCTTTAAACAATTTAAACTTCATTAGAAATTTTAATATTTTCTTTTTATTATCTATGTCAGTGATATCTTGGCAAGTCTCAAGAATTTGATCATTTAAGAACCTAATAAATGACAATACAGATACAAAAAAGTTTTAGTTCTTTTAAATGATCTTGTATATAAAAGTCAAAATTTCCCATTTAAAATCGATATATTTTAATTCTAGTTATGCATTTTAACTCAGAATTACAAATCTGATGTGATATTCTTATAAGCTTAATTCTCTTAAACTCAAGACATTTTTAAAATACCAAATGTTCACTGAATCACTGATCAGTGAATGTAATAATTCAATGGGTAGGATACTAGTCTAGATCTTTGCTATCATGCTAGAAATCTCAAACTCCACTCTACTATCTACAGATCTCTTAATGTTAACATATTCAAAACTGATCTTCTACCCCAACCATGCTCCAGTGGCAATCTTCCTGTGCCTATATATGCCAACTTTATCTTTACAGTTGCTCAAGCCCCAAACTTTGGAGTCATCTCTGACTTTTTACATTGATGCTTGGTCCTAAAATCATCTTGACTCTATTTTAAAAATATGTTCAGAATCATACCACTCTTATCATTACTAGCCTTCTGGTCCAAGCCCATCATTTCTTTCTTTTTTTTTTTTTTTGTCTTTTGTCTTTTTGTTGTTGTTGTTGTTGCTATTTCTTGGGCCACTCCAGCGGCATATGGAGGTTCCCAGGCTAGGGGTTGAATCGGAGCTGTAGCCACCGGCCTACGCCAGAGCCACAGCAACGCGGGATCCGAGCCGCGTCTGCAACCTACACCACAGCTCACGGCAACGCCGGATCGTTAACCCACTGACCAAGGGCAGGGACTGAACACGCAACCTCATGGTTCCTAGTCGGATTCGTTAACCACTGCGCCATGACGGGAACTCCAAGCCCATCATTTCTTGAAGTTATTTTTTTCCATTTTTTCAGAGTTTTAAAAAAATTGAGATGAACTTCACATAACACAAAATTAACCATTGTAATTGTAAAGTGAATAATTTAGTAGCATTTAGTATATTTAAAATGTTGTCAACCATCATTTCTAATTAGTTCCAAAATAGTTTCATCATCTCAAAGTAAAACCCCACTCCCATTAAGAAGTTATGTTCCAAATCATCTTTCCCTCTAACCTCTGGAAACTACTAGTCTGTTTCTGTCTTTATGGATTTACCTATTCTGGATATTTCTTATAAATGGACTACAGTATATAACTTTTGCGTCTGGCTTTTTTCATTTAGCATAATATTTTCAGATGCATGCTACTTTATAGCTATGTATCAATACTTCATGCCTTTTATATCTGAATAATAGTCTGTGGTATAAAAATATCACTATTTATTTAATTATTTAATTTTATGACCCAACACTGGATCCTTTAACCCACTGCACTGGGCTGGGGATCAAACCCACACCTCCACAGGACTGAGCTGTTGCAGTCAGATTCTTAACCCACTGTACCACAGTGGGAACTCCTAAATACCACAATTTATTTCTTCATTCATCTGTTGATGGACTTTTGCATCTGTTTTTGTAATAGATATTCAACTGCTCTCCCTGTTCTCTCTTTGACCTCTGACAGCCTTTTCTCAACACAGTAACAAGAGAGAAGATTTTAAAATGTGCCATATTGGAGTTCCCCTGGTGGCTCAGCAGTAATGAACCCAACTAGGATCCATGAGGACGCAGGTTCAATCCCTAGCCTTGCTCAATGGGTTAAAGGATACAGCGTGGCTGTGAGCTGTGGTGTAAGTCACAGACTCTGCTTGGATCTTGCATTTCCGTGGCTGTGACATAGGCTGGTGGCTATAACTCCGATTTGATGCCTAGCCTGGAAACTTCCATATGCCGCGAGTGCAGCCCTAAAAAGCAAAAAAGCAAAAAAAAAAAAAAAGTGTCAGATTATATCATTCCCCTCCAACTCAGATGCTTCTGTATGACTTAGGCTAACATCTGAATTCTTTATAAGACTTTATAAAATCTTTAATACTTCCCTACAACTGTTACCTCACTCCTATTCCTCACTCTACCACTCCCTCCCTTATACACTGCAGTCACAACGTTCTCCTTCAAAGTTCCAAATGCACCAGGTGTACTCCTGCTTCATGGCCCCTACACTAGTTTTCCTCCTTACATCCCCATGTTTACCCTTTAATCTCCTCAAGTCTTTGTTAAAATGCCTCTTACCACCTTGCCCCTTGCCTTTGAATCCAGATCCTTCTTAACATGCTCTGTGTTTTCCCATAGCATGTATTACCTTTTAACCTACCATATAATGTACTCACTGCCTAGAACAGATCAGTTCTAGAAGCATATCCTGAGACACAATTTGAATTCAAGGAGTTTATGTGGGAGATGACTCCAAGAAAAAACAGGTAGGGGAGTGAGGTAGCGGGTCAGGGAGAGATAGGTTATCAAACTGACGATCAGTGTGGACAGCTGAAGCTCCACTGCCTCCCATAAAGAGGCAAGCTGCTGGAGTACATATCACCTAGTACCCCTTCTGTCTTTGGATGAGGCCTCTTTACAGGATTTGAAAGCTCCTTTCCACTGCTGCACTTGAGTGGACAGTGTGCCTGCTGCCCTGGAAGTGCTATCATTGTTTTTCACAGTTAATGGCCTTCCTCTCATGAGTGTGGAGAAAATGTAAACAAGCCACTGGCATCATCAACTCTACTCATTTCTTATGCTTTTTATATTTATTCCCTAACAAGAAGGCAGGGTTTACAAATGTAGAAATTTTTTCTGTTTTGTTCATTAATATGTCCATGGTGTTCAGAACAGTACCAGGCCCTAGCAGTTCTGACGGAAAGAATGAATACATAAATGAACAAATTATTATCTTAAATTCCCTATATTTAGTTCAAATTATACATGGCTTGATGTTTCCTTTGAGGGGTGCCAATTTGTTGCCTCAAACATTTTTGAGAGTGGCTCTCTCAAGAGGAATGTTTTTGGTCACTTTCTCAGTTTGCTGAAGTTATTAACAATCAGAAGTTCTGCTCAGGAAGCAATGGATTCTTTGTGAAGTGGATTGGGTGGGGTGATCCTTATCTATTACATGGGACAGGGACTTCATAACTTATAACCACAGCTAATCATATCCATTACAATTCAGATTATTCTATAATTTACTTTCAGGTGGCTATATCTCTTGATTGGATTTTGCATCTCTTTGATTCCTAAAATATGAAGAATATTTTTCCTTCTAACATTAGAGACCCTTGAATTTGACAAAACTGTACATTTTTTTCAAATACTTAAAAATTGTTCAGCATTTAAGCTCTTCAGAATTAAAAAAATATGTTTCTTACATAACTTCCTACATTATTTATTAAAAGAAACTTTTCATCAAATAAAATCTTATTTAGAAACCCACTCCACCAAACACATACATTCTGAGATTGTTTGTTGGAAGAAGTGTGGGATTTGGGGCTCTCCTTTTAAGAGCACTCAATCACTACGAAAGACTTGGGAGGTACAAAGTAGGTCCAGAGAAATGGGAGGTAAGCAGAGATCCTTCCAATCCCAACTTACAGATTTTTCTGTACGAAAATTTTTTGCCTTATTTTAGACTCTCATTTGGCTTTCTAATTCACTTTAATGTTTAATTAGACTATAAACAGAATATTAAAATCTTATCATTCATCATTATCTGCTATGCACAAGATATAATAGAAATTTGATTCTGTCTCTAACCTTCACAGGTATCCTGCAACATAAGTAAAGTTATTCCCATTAAACATGCAGCAATAGGTGCAGAGTTGTCAATTTATACAGCTGGTAAGTAGCAGAACCAATATTTGAACCAAATCCTATCTGCTCTAAACTTTCCTAGGTATAAATAATGTTTCATCAAGTAGTGGATATTCAGTGAAGAGGAGTGAAGAATCAGCATTTTATATAAAGAATGCGATTAAAAAAATTTTTAAAGAAGGCTCAGGATTTAGGATCCAGAAGAATCATGCCATTTTTAATTAATTAATTAAATGGCTGAACCTGTGGCATATGGAAGCTTCCCAGGCCAGGGATTGAATCTGAGCCACAGCTGCAATTTACACAGCAGCTGCAGCAATGCTAGATCCTTTAACCCACTGTGCCAAGCCAAGGATCGAACCTGCACCTCTGCAGAGACCCGAGCCACTGCAGTTAGATTTTAACCCACTATACCAAAGTGGGAACTCCAAAGCAAGCTACTTTTGACTCTAGTGTTCAATTCATAAATTTATTAGTATTATATGTGAAAATTAAATATTGTATTGGACAAAAACATTAACCTCTAACATAAGAGGTTCTTTTTTTTTTAATTGGAGTATAGTTGCTTTACAATGTTGTGTTAGTTTCAGGTGTACAGCAAGGTGATTCTGTTATATATGTACATATATTCATTCTTTTTCAGATTCTTTTCCCATATAGGTTACTATAGCGTACTGAGTAGAGTTCTCTGTACCATACAATAGGTCCCTGTTGGTTATCTATTTTATATATAGTAGTGTGTATATTTTAACCCCAAACTCCTAATTTATCCCTCTTTCCCCACTATCCTCTTTGGTAACCACAAGTTGGTTTTTGATATCTGTAAATCTGTTTCTGTTTTATCAATAAGTTCATTTGCATCATTTAAAAAAATATTCCACATATAAGTGATATGTTTGTCAGAAGAAGCTTGGCATTTGTGACTCTCAAGTGTGGTATTTGTCTCTCTTTCTGACTTATTTCACTTGGTGTGATAATTTCTAGGTCCATTCGTATTGCTGCAAATGGCATTATTTCATTCTTTTTTACGGCTGAGTAATATTCCATTATATTCTCTTTATCCATTCCTCCTGTTGATAGACATTTAAGTTGTTTCCATGTTTCAGCTATTGTAAATCGTGCTTCAATGAATACTGGGGTGTATGTATCTTTTTTAAAAATGATTTTTTTTTCCATTATATCTGGTTTGCAGTGTTCTGTCAATTTCCTACTGAACAGCAAGGTGCCCCAGTCACACATACACGTGTACATTCCTTTTTCTCACATTATCATGCTCCATCATTAAACGACTGGATATATTTCCCAGTGCTATACAGCAGGATCCCAATGCTTATCCATTCCAAAGGCAATAGTTTGCATCTATTAACCTCAAATTCCCAGTCCATCTCACTCCCTCCCCCTCCCCCTTGGCATCCACAAGTCTGTTTTCCCTGTCAATGATTTTCTTTTCTGTGGAAAGTTTCATTTGTGCTGTATATTAGATTCCAGATATAAGTGATATAATATGGTATTTGTCTTTCTCTTTCTGACTTCACTTAGCATGAGCATCTCTAGTTCCATCCATGTTGCTGCAAATGGCATTATTTTATTCATTTTTATGGCTTAGTAGTATTCCATTGTGTATATAAACCACATCTTCTTAGTCCATTCATCTGTCGATGGATATTTAGGTTGTTTCCATGTCTCGTCTATTGTGAACAATGCTGCAATGAACATGTGGATGCATGTGTCTTTTTCAAGGAAAGATTTTTCTGGATATATGCCCAAGAGTGGGATTACTGGGTCATATGGTAGTTCTATGTATAGTTTTCTAAGGCACCTCCGTACTGTTTTCCATAGTGGTTGTACCAGTTTATATGCCTTCCAACATGGTTTTCTCCAGATAGATGCCCAAACATAATATATTGTAATTTTTTTCTTTTCTTTTTTAAGCTGGGCCTGCCTATGGAATGTGGAAGTACATGGACCAGGGATCAAACCTGTGCCACAGCAGCAACCCAGGTTGCTACAGTGATGATGCCAGATTCTTAACCCATTGTGCCACAAGGGAACTCCTATTGTTTTCAGACTTTTTGATGTGACCATCCTGACCAGTGTGAGGTGATACCTCATTGTAGCTTTGATTTGCATTTCTCTAATAATTAGTGATATTGAGCATCTTTTCATGTGCTCTTTGTCCATTTGTGTGTCTTCTTTGGAGAAATGTCTGTTAAGATCCTCCACCTATTTTTTGATTGTGCTGTTTGTTTTTTTGATATACAGCTGAATGAGCTGTGTCTATATTTTGGAGGTTAATTCCTTTTTGGTCACTTTTTTTTGCAAGTATTTTTTCCCATTCTGCGGATTGTCTTTTTGTTTTGTTTATGGTTTCCTTTGCTATGCAAAAGCTTTTAAGTTTCATTGTCTCATCTGTTTATTTTTATTTTTATTTTCACTACTCTAGGAGGTGGATCAAGAAAGATACTGTTATGATTTATGTCAAAGAGAATTCTGCCTATGTTTCCCTCTAAAGGTTTTATAGCATCTGGCCTTAATTTAGGTCTTTAATCAATTTTAAGTTTATTTTTGGTGTATGGTGTTAGAGATGGTTCTAATTTCATTTTTTTACATATAGCTGTCCAGTTTTCCAGACACCACTTATTGATGAGACTGGTTTTTCTCCATTGTATATTCTTGCCTTCTTTGTCATAGATTAATTGATAAGAGATGCATGGGTTTATTTATGGGCTTTATATCCTTTTCCATTGATCTATATTTCTGTTTGGGGGGCAGTACCATACTGTTTTGATTACTGTAGCTTTATAATATAGCCTGAAATCAGGGAGCCTGATTCCTTCAGATCTGTTTTTCTTTCACAGAATGCTTTGTGTTTCCATACACAATTAAATTTTTTTGTTATAGTTCTGTGAAAAAAATGCCATTAATAACTTATTAGGGATTGCATTGAATCTGTAGATTGCCTTGGGTAGTACAGTCATTTTGACAATATTGATTCTTCCAACCAAAGAGAATGGTATATCTTTCTATTTCTTTGTTTCATCTTTGATTTCTTTCATCAGTACCTTATAGTTTTCATAGTACCAGTCTTCTGCCACCTTAAGTAGGTTTATTCTTAGGTATGTAATTCTTTTTGATGCAGTGCTGAGTAGGATTGCTGCCTTAATTTCACTTTTTAAGCTTTCAGTGCTAATGTATAGTCATGCAAAAGATTTCTGTGTATTAATTTTGTATCCTGAAACTTTACCAAATTTATTGATGAGCTCTAGTAGTTTTCTCATAGCATCTTTAGGATTTTCATCTGCAAACAGTGATGATTTTCTTCTTTTTTTTTCCAATTTGGACTCCATGTATTTCTTTCTCTTCTCTGATTGCTATGGCTAGGACTTCCAAAACTATGTTGAATAAAAGTGGCGAGAATGGATATCTTTTTCTTGATTCTGATCTTAGAGGAAATGTTTTCAGCTTTTTACCACTGAGAATTATGTTAGTTGTGGGTTTGTCATATATGGCCTTTATTATGTTGAAGTAGATTTCCTTCTATGCCCACTCTCTAGAATTTTTTATTATCATAAATCATTGTTGAGATAAGAGCTTTAATGGGAAAATTCCTTAAGCTGAAAGGGAATGATCATTTATGCAATTTTATCTGTCCATGCAATACAATGGACAGATGAATGGGCCCATTTCAAAATAAGAGATTGTTGTTGTAAATGGCCTTAAAGATCCTTAGATAGTGGGAAGAATAATATAACAGAGCAGGTGGGGAAATATCCTCAGTAGAACTGGTACTACTGCGCAGCTGGTCAAGGTGGTAATGAAGATAAAATTGAAGGAGGAAGTCCAATATCAACTGTAGAATCATTATTTTGACCAGAAATGAAATATGCTTTTAATGAGACTAGTTCAAGGAAAGGGGGCAAAGAAGAAAAGAAACAAAAAACCAAGGCATATTGAAATAACTGGAAGCTATAAGACAGGAGGAAATTAGTTACAATCATTGGATTTTTATAAGAAATGGCATTAATGCCACGTCTGTTGTGCAGCTAGATATCCTTTCTTAAACTATGAAAAGATTTAAAAATAATGTTTCTAAATTTGGTATGCCTCTGCTGTAAGTAACACAATTTAGGCAATTGTCATAATCATGACCATGTTCTAAATTGCTTTTCTATTCGCATTTCTAACCACCTGTTCTTTCAATGGCACCCAAGAGATGCAAAATTTGGGGATATGATTTTGTAGGCAGCTGCCTCTATTAATGAGATTAATCTATATTAGACAGAAATTACATATTAGTCTATATTAGACTGAAATTAAATATTCCCTTAGAAGTTCTCTAGTATGATGTTTCCAAGCAATTTTTTGATTTATATAAATTGTGTGATATAAAAGAATTTGGGAGGACTTAATGTAATATCCTATATCCAAAAGAAGTTTATCGTTTGTAAATGGAGCTAGTAATAGTGTATAGCTCCTCTGATTGTGTACTAAATGAGATTTTATAAGTACAAAATACAGGATAGTTCTTGGTATATAATAAGTTCTCAATAAAATTAGCTAATATTTTCCTTGCCTTTTTATTCTAAGATGATTTATTTTTGACAAAGTGGAGGTTCAGTGATCCCTAGAGTCTGCAGCTTTAGTTTGAATTCCCTCAGCTGATTTTTTTCAATTTTGCTCTTTTAGTAAGTAACTAACTAGATGTCATATTATATAGAACATGAAAAAACTATAAATGTTTGAAGGTGTCTTCAGCCATGTACTCTCTAATCAGATCATTTTTGAATGACTGAGGTATCATGATTTTTTGAATATTTCCAATGACTGGGATCCTGGGCATACCATTGAATAATTGCATGCCTAGGGATTTTCCTTTCTGTTTAATGTATATCCTTGTTTGAAACAACTGGAATCCACTTGCTGTCAATTCAACCACTACCTAATAAAAACAACATGTCCCTATCTTCTTTTTGGATATCATCCCCTTCATGCACTTGGTTTTATGGGTAGCTGGTTTTGGCTTTGTTTTCAACTGAACATAGACTTAATTCGCTTGATCTCTGAAAGCAAGTCTGGTTTCCTAAGTTTTGTGTTTGATAGTCTATCTATCTATCTATCTATCTATCTATCTATCTATCTATCTACCAATCTATCAATCCATCCTAATTCATTTCTTTTTCTTTTTTGTACTCTTGTGAGCTTTGTATGTCTCATGTAATGATTGTGCCCCAAAGAACCGATGCTTTTCTAATTTGGGCCTAACCAATCACATTGAGAGCTGCTGCTGCTGAAAAATTACCTTGCTTATTTTACATGATATGTCTATTAATGCAATCCGATATAGCATTTGCCTTTTGGTGACAGTGTTACACTGCTGAATCATATTCAATTTTTCATCCATTATTTCTTCCCTGGTGAATCACAGAACATTTGTCTTTATTAGCTCCCACAGTATTGATTTCTGCCCTATCCTTCCTCTATTGATATCAAACCACATTTTAATCATATCTTCCAAACTAGATTCTTGTGTCTTCGCATAAAAAATGTCAAAGTGGGAAAAAAATTTTAAAATGAATTTAAGCAAGTGATGTTCTGTTACATTACATTGTGAAGTACTAGGTATGCAGAAGCTTGGGGGACAGAAGGAAGAGCTCAATGAATGACTTACACTAATTTTATTTTGCCCTGAAGAGGGCTTTGTAGATATAAATTGCCAGTGACAATTGGTTTCAGCTAATTTACCATGGAAAACTAAGTCAGAATTACATGGTTACAAAGTCTATAGAATGGGCAGAATTGTGCTTATTATCAACCAATGTTTTTTGAGCATCTACTGTTTGTGGGGCTCCATTCTAGAAGCAATGTTAGCATGGTTTTCTCTTAACGATGTTTGAAAAACATACTTCCAGATTATGTGAATATAACGGGGTCAATTTTGATATTTATTCTTAGCCAATTAAATATTTAGGCAACAATTACAGAAGGTAATGCTCTTTCAAGATATAATCACACTCATGTTCTATTACATACTCCAAAGCATTTTCCTTCAATCTCTATGTTTTGGAAAATAATTGTTCTCCACTTTTCATGAAATGATTGGCTATTTATAACCTGGCCATTAGGAACTTTCAAAATTTTAGTCTTGTATGGAAAAAAAAACCTTAATTTTGAAAAATTAATATAATATTAAATAACCGAATTACCAGTTAACAGTTTACATCTCAATAGAAACAAAACATTGAAAGTTTCAGGACAGAATTACTACAAAGAATGATTAATTGGATCAGGTTTCTTTGACATATGACGATGCTTTCTTTATGGCCTCATTTATTTGTGGCCTCTAAAGGGGTGTTTCAGTCATAGTGGCTATGTGCAATTCATTATTTCTTTTAAGAAAAAAAATTCAAAATGACTTTTTATTTTTCAACGATCAGCTGCATTGTCCTTGCTATTTCTAATGATAGCTATTTGTTGAAAGTGACTGTAAAAGCTGGCATAACCTAAAAAGACTATTGGTTGTATCTCGTCCAGCTGTGAAATGTTTTCAACTAGGAAAAGCCTCCTTTAATTTGGTTCTCCACTTTTTGATATTAAAATTCACAGGAGAACTCCACAGTCCTCTCAGGTGGGCTCAACCAAGGTGCACCAGCTTGACACATCCATGTAAAAATCTGATATCTTCTCGCAGGGCTGCTGCGGTGCAGCTGTTTTGCGCTTCACAGGCAGAAAACACAAGGCAAAATCTCAGTCTGTTTCTTTTGGGTATAATTTACTGTGCAACTTAAACTCTGGACCTGTTTAATGGTCCTAACAGCAGAGTTTCTAGGCTGATGACTAAATCAGCTGCAGTGCTCGGCATTTGCAGACAAGCCTTATGATTTACAAAATTTAATAGGCTAGGCCCTCATGACATTTTCCCCCCAGGTTTCTGCTTTTATAATCGCTGCCAAGAAGGTCATCTAAGGAGGGTATACCCATCACATAATGAAAGCTTACTTTTTTTTTTTTCTTGCACAGAAGTATAAACATATACTCCTCCTATTGCTAATTCATTAGCAATGAATAAATTCTGGAGCATTCCCTTGCCGGATACGGTAATGCATTAGTGACTTTTTCGCATTGCTTTATAGGAGTGATATTTCTTGGGTAGTATTTTTGTGAGTATCTGCCAAGTAGAGAACAGAGGAAGGTCAGATGACTTAACAGTTTCTCATCTGCACACTGATTCTGAGTCTGAGTCCCTTGTCAGAACCTGAATATTCATCTTTTGCATTAAGGGAACATAACATGTTTTGTTTTGATTTGTCTATTTGCTTTAAAGGTTATTATTTAGCAACTTTGCCTAAGAGACTTCTGTTATATCAGCCTGGATGGTGTCCCTTTATTATATCAAGCTGGCTCTTTGGGGTCAACTTTTGTTTTCAAATGGAAAAAAATTAAGTATTGGCATGCTTCTATTTCATTAAAATAGAGGTTACTCTCACCAATCATGCTTTGCTGGTCTTAGGTTCCCTGGTGTGCTCATTACTAAGTGAGAAGCCTGCAAAAAATCACAGCCTGATCCACTTGGGATACCTGGCTTGGTTAATAGTCCCTTGGTAACTAACTGGCACACCTGGTGGTATATTTTTCTATTAAAGAAAAATCACTATATTCATCGCAGTGGAGTTAGAAGTAGTTCTAAGGTGACTCTTTTGAAGGGATGTTGTTTCTGTTGAGATTGCGTATTAAAATTACGCATCTCCCTTTGTTTTAGGCTTATTCACCCTTCCTTTTAAAGATAGGTTTCCGGATACCAAAATAGTCACATACTCCAAATCTTTAAATCGGTATATCTTCTGTGTCCTGTTTCCTGTCTCCCATTGTTCTTTTCCCTTTTATTTCTCCCAATCAACGCCTTGCTTTATCTGTTACATGATTCGTGTCCTTGTAAATTAGATCCACATTTTTTTTTCCCATTCCTGGGGGGATTGTATCTCTATCACAAATGTATACATTTTACATTGTTTGGGAAGATTGGCTTAAATATAATGACAAATGTGAAGAAAAACGGATATATTCTATTATCACAACCTTCCTGCTCTATTTTTTTCCCACTACAGGGGGTTTTCATGGGTGCATGGCAAAACAAATTGCAATCACCTGGGTGTTTTCCACTCGTGTTGTCATTCTGAATGATAAATGTATTTATTCTTTATCTGAGAATTGATATATATATATATATATATATATATATATATATATATCTGCTTACCTATCCATATACATGTAGATCTTTCTATATGCATGGGCAGATGATAAGGAACAACTAAAGAGAACAGGTTGAGAATATTTTTTTTCTAGGATCAATGAAAAGATGTTTTATGTTCACATTTAAACGTTTAAGGCCTGGGGTAAGACAGCTTTTAAGGTCAACCAGAGAGGAAGATTTTCCTCTCCTAAGCATCTATCAACAGTCCTTGGAAGAGCAGTCAGCACTCGCATAATTTAATATGCCTTCTCTGTGAAAAGAAGGCCTCTTTGACATCATGTCACAACTTGTGCTTCAACTGAAGATTTTATGGTGGTCTATGTTTTGCTGCATTGATTTTCTTTTATCATTTTATTCACAAACAGTTTTGAATCCCCCCCCCCCCTTTTGTTTTCCTTGTATGCTCTAGAAACAAGGGAAATAAAGGCTCCTAAAAATTATGCATACCTCTGGCCTTCTTTTCATGCTGGAAACAAGGCACATTTGCTCCCCTGTTGGCATCCTGCTTCTACGATCTGAGAGGCTGCAGTCACTCGTGGCTAGACATGGCTTGTTGGAGATTGAGCACCTGGCTTAACAAACATACTTGATTGAGAAGGGACAGAAAAATTGCATGATGCTTTTTACCAGCAGGGGCCGCTGCAGAGCAATATTAGTTGGGGATGTTTAGCTGGTTAATCCAAAATGAAATGTGCAAGAATGTTTGTTCTGTTGGAGCAGGAGATATGGGAGAGGGAAAAAGGACAGAAGAAAATGAATACAACTGAAATTGTATTCCATTGGGAAAAGGGAAAGCGCGTGCGCGCGCCCTGCCCTCACCTGTGCACCTAGCAATATGTATATACAACATTCTTGGGAAAAGAAGAATGAAGCAGTACTTTGGGGAGTTCAAAATTAATTAGTCCATAACAAAGCCAACTTTTAAAAATCTGATAATCATAAATATTTTTGCAAATATAACTAGAGATGACATTTAAGACTGCAGAAAAACAACTCCCCCTTCGCCCCCAAGACTGCAGAAAAATGACTCTCCCCTCACCCCCACTCTCTTCACCTAAAGACAAACCGCATGCCTTGAAGATATTGTAGTACATTCTCTTCTGTGGAGGTCCCCATGCAGGAAAATAAATCAAATATTAGTATACTTTTTCCATTGTTTGTTTCTCTAAGGCAGTTTTCTGTGAATTGTGGGGCTTTAAAAATATACGGCAGTTGCACAGATGGGTAACACAAGTTTTATATTTATGGAAGAGAGTTATGTGCAATATATGGACTTAGGCTGGTATGTCATATTTGGAAGGGAACACATTACATTATATTTTTTAAGAGTGGGCTTTTCCTATGTGTTTGGAATACTGAGTGTTGTGACTATAAAGATGTGTTCTTGGAATAGATTCTTTTCCCTGAGAATTTCAGCACTGAATGAAGGTGTAGGAAAGAAAACATCAGAACACTGTCTACTGACCACGTATTATATAATGCTGGGGGCTGGCAGTCCTTACATTTTTATTTCATACGTTATCTAAAAAGCCTTATTTATTTAAACAGTTAGGTCTTTACAGCAATCACAGTAAATTCTTTAATAAAGAATTCTAGTTCTAGTAATCAAGCAAGTCAAAGGAAAGCATACATAGAATAAAGAAACTGTAGCACCAGTTGGCAAAATCTCTCAGGAAAACACTGGCTCTAATAGAAATGCATTTGCTTTACCAGAAGTTCAGGAATATCAGCTGACATGTCAGGCTCAATGAAAAAAAAGGAAATGGAAGAAACTGTTGAGTTTAGCTTTATATAAATACTGCAAATACTTATATATGCATTGGATTTTCTGATATTTAATTTAAACTAGTATTGATCAGAATTCCTTTAAAATGATATTTGGTAACTTGAAAGTGGTCCAGAAAGTTTTTATGAAATGATACGTTATCATTCCTTCCAGGTATGAACAGGGATTAGCTGAAAAACTGAAAGCTAATGCATGAGTGAATCAGTTTATAAAATTGATACCATCTATGAAAGTCTTCACAAATTCAGTTCACGTCAACAGAAAACTTATTTAGCATCCACTAAGTGCCAGATATTATGTTCAGAATTAGCAACCATAAGAAGAACAAGACAATTCCATTGACCTAAAGGAACTTAAAGTTTGGTGGGGAAGACACTGTGAATTTCAAAGCGCTAGGAAAGAGGCTATGAAAGACAGATTCCCACAGTACTACAGAAGTTCTGTGTGTGATGGATCTATGATGGGGGTGTGGTGAGTCCTTAACCCAGACTGGGGAGTCAAGGCAGGCTTTTCAGAGGAAATGAGGCCTGAGCTGATTTTCAGGTATTAATGGCAATTAATTGGGGACTGAGGTCTCGAGGTCATCTTTATGGGGATGATTTTTGTGTTCTACCAACTTAATTGTAAAACACCATTTGGTATATGGGACTCTATCATATTTTTCAGAACCCTTAAATTAAATTCCTCAAAGAAAAGCCTGATATTTCAAGGAGTAGGATTAAATCATTCAACAAAGTTTTCTACTGATTTAACTTATTTTAATAGGAAGAATGATGATGTATTCGTTGATAGGCTGTGAGTGAGTCTCTGTTATATACCAAGCCCAGTTTTATCCACTGGGCTTAAAGCTGTGGATTAAAGACATTTTTTCTGCCCTCATTCGTCCTATATGACATTACATAGGCTCAAACCAAATTTATGAGCAATAGCTGTCACAGCTTATGGGATACTTTCACATACCTACTTTAATTTTTCAATGGTTTTGTAAAACCATAGACTGTTTGCCTTTGCACACACCCCACCTTGCCCCTTTGAGGCAGACCTTCTCACTTTCACGTCTGTGAAACATGAGGTACAGAACCCCAGGACTATCTCTCCTCTAGTTCGAGCCCAACATGGTACCAGACTTTTTATTTATTGATTGATTTATTTATTTACTTTTTAGGGCCACACCTGTGGCATATGGAGGTTCCCAGGCTAGGGGTTTAATCAGAGCTGCAGCTGCCAGCTTACACCACAGCCACAGTAACACCAGATCTGAGCCATATCTGCGACCTATACCACAGTTCACTGGCAACGCTGGATCCTTAACATACTGAGCGAGGCCAGGGATTGAACCCACATCTTCATGGATACCAGTTGGGTTCGTTACCACTGAGGCACAATGGGAACCCCAACCCAGACTTTATTTTTGAATCTTAAACTGAATCCTGTTTATAGATTCTTCGTCAAATTTAACAGATCAAATTCAATGAACATTTGTTGTTACCATGGCCAAGCCCTATTTTGTATTAGAGATAATTTCTCTAGGTTTGGGTAAATTGTTTCTAGTTAAATTTAACATTAATCATCCCCTGGGTTAGTTTCTCTTTCAGGAAAATGACATGGATGACAGCAGAGGTTCCCAAACCTGACTAAAAATCTGAATCTTTCTGGTGTGGAATGCTGGACTTGGTATTTTAAAAAGTTCTTTTAGGAGTTCCCGTCGTGGCTCAGTGGTTAACGAATCCGACTAGGAAACATGAGGTTGTGGGTCCAGTCCCTGGCCTTGCTCAGTGAGTTAAGGTTCTGGCATTGCCATGAACTGTGGTGTAGATCGAAGTGCGGCTCAGATCCTGCGTTGCTGGGGCTCTGGCGTAGGCCAGTGGCTGTGGCTCCAATTAGACCCCTAGCCCAGGAACCTCCATATGCCGAAGGAGTGGCCCAAGAAATGGCAAAAAAAAAAAAAAAAAAAAAACCAAGTTCTTTGAGTGATTCCAATATTCAGCCAAGCTAGAAGTACTGTTCTAGGGAGAGGACCATCAAAGTAACTCATCTTAGGTCCTAGAAGGCTGTACATTTATGCCATACTCTCCTTCCTGAAATTGGCACTGATATTTCATAGCTGTGCCGTACTAGGAGAGCTGTTTTATTTCCTAGCGTCTCAATTCTCTCATCTGTAAAATAAATATCAAAGTATCTATGGTGGATTATTGTCACAATGAATAAGGGAGGTTAGATGTGTAAGATATACATTTTATTGACTTGTACGCAACAGGAGCTTTCCAATCTACCTGCCTCCACCTCCATCCTTTGGATTCTCTCTCTACACCACTAACAAATTGATTTTCTGTAAGTGTCACTTCTGTTTTGTCACTCTTCCTCATGACCTCAGTGGCTTCCCATTACCTTCAGCAATGACACTCAGACCCCTGCTCCAAAGGCAGAAATGTTTCTCTAAGAGCAATTTGTGGTTTTTCAACATTTAGAAAACAAATTGCTTTGTAAAATGTGGACGTTAGTAATTTTGAAATTTGGTCACCCCCCCAATATTAGAAAATAGTCCTTATCAGGTGGGACCAGTCCTCAAAAACACAACTGACCTTCTGTAGCAGAAAACCATACGCTTGTAATAAAAATGTTAAAAGGGTGGAAATAGCAGAAAGCAATTCCACTGCATAATTATTTTAAATACTTAGCTATATATACTTCTGTATCCCAGGAACTTCTGGGACTAGGTCCCTGAGTGACTCAGCCAGGTCTGACTCTGAAATACATTCCCACTAAGCTGTAAATGACTGATTTCAGATCAGCCTTTGAGCTGATAGCAGGCAGGGAGAGAAAGCATGAATATTTTGGGTGCCTGGATGGAGCAGTAGCAAAATAGTTGAGGCAGTTGCAAAAATAACTTAAATGTCTTACTAGCAGAGTTTTATGGTGTTGATTTCCTGCAGTCCATGTGGGTCATTTACTTTTTATATTGTCACTTTCTTTTTTTCAGTTCCCTTTAATGATTAGGGTTGAAGAGGACTGTTTTAGCTGTATAGGGTAAAAAGACTTTTCCCAGAAGTCCCCAAACCTAAGTTCCCTTCCAGATACATACTAGGACCCTAGTGAGATGTTAGGAGACTATTTCTAAACATTTCTGTTCTAGGTCTACTTTCTTATTTTTTTTTTAAATTTTATTAGAGTATAGTGGACTTACAATGTTGTGTTGTTTTCACTACAGCAAATTGAATCCGCCATACATGTACATCCATCCATTCTTTTTCAGATTCTTTTCTCTTATGGGTTATTATACAGTATTGAGTAGATTTGCCTGTGCTGTACTGGAGGTCCTTGTTACTTACCTGTTTTACATATAGTAGTATGTATATGTTAATTCCAACCTCCTAATTTATCCCTCCCCCCACCTTTTCCCTTTGGTAACCACATCTATTTTCTTGTTTTTAATTGCTGTTTACTCTTCCAGAGTATAGCTCTTCCATGATTTACTTAACATTCCTACTGATGTTAGGACTTTTCCCCCTCAATGTTTTATTGTTATCAACAGTGCTACAATGAACATCCATGTACAAAATGTACCTGTGTGTGCTTTTTAAAATTGATTCTTGGAAGTAAAGAAGGGAAGCTCTGTTCTGGGCAGGAATCTCAACTGTGTAGGAACAATGCTTCTCTTCCCCAGGGTCACCTTTAGAGAAAAGATACAGGTGGCAGAGTGGGGAAGAAGTTGGAGGCGAGAATTTCTGTTTTCTTGTATTTATTATCTACTTTGGCAAGTGCTTCATATTTTTACAGTAGAAATTTACTCTAACTTGAATTTCTCAGTTAAAAATGAGCAATATAGGGAGCTACCTGTACTCTTTAGCAGGAAGAAGAGAATACAGTGACACTTGCTGATCCCCTAGGTTTAGGATGGCCTTTCTTCAAATCAACAGAAGAGGAGGAAGAATTTTTTCCTTTAAGCTGAACAGATGTTTGCATGTGCAGACACTGTGTTAACCACTAAATTTTCTTCCCAAAGAGCGTGTTTCTCCAAATTTGCTTTTTTTTTTTTGGTTATTGAGGAATAGTTAATTTACAATGTTGTGTTAGTTTCAAGTATAGAGCAAAATGATTTATATATAAAGTCATATATGTATTATAAGACTGAAATGGGGTATATTTCAGTCTTATAAAAGAAGGAAATTCTACAATACATGACAAGATGTGTGAGCCTCGAGTACATTATGCTAAGTGAATTTATATATATATATATACACACACACATGCTTTTCAAATTTTTCTCTTATAGGGTTATTACAAAATATAAAGTATAGTTCCCTGTGCTTCACAGTAATTCCTTGCTGGTTATCTACTGTATATATAGTACAGTGTATATGCTAATCCCAGACTCCTCATTTATCCCCCCATCACTATTCCCCTTTGGTAACAGTAAGTTTGTTCTCTCTGTCTGTGAGCCTATTTCTGGTTTATATAAGTCCATTTTATCATTTTTTTAGATTCCACAAATAATATACTTGTAAAGAAGTGATTAATGGGAACTCCTGCTTTCTATGCTCCTCAGTGCCTTGAAAAAAATTCTCCTTTTTTATTCTGTTCTCTCAGCCTTTCCCCTCCCTCTCTCCCATCCTTCCTCCCACTTGCAGACCTGGCAATTAGGACCTGGACTTTTTTTTCTGTGAATTTTCATTTCAAAACTTAGGCATTTAAATTTAATCTGAAATCAGGAAGTGTAATGCCTTCACTTTTGTTCTTCTTTCTCAGCATACATTTGGCAACTTGCATGCTTTTTTTTTTGGTTCCATATGTATTGTAGATTTTTTTTTCTATTTCTGTAAAAAGTGCTATTGGGATTTTGCTAGAGATTACACTGAATCTGCAGATTGCTTTGGGTAATATGGGCATCATAACAATATTAAATCTTCCGGTTCATGAATGTGGAATATCTTTCCATTTGTGTCTTCTTTATATTATTTCATCAATATTTTGTGGTTTTTCAATACGCAAGTCTTTTACCTCTGATGCAACTGCTCTGGAAAAATAGTATTGAAGTTTATCAAAAAATTAAAAATAGAAAAACCAGGAATCTTATTTCTGAGTATGTACCCAAAAGAATTGACATTGGGATCTCAAAGAGATATTAACTCTCCCAAGTTCATTGCATCACTATTCACAATAGCTAAGAAGGGGAATAACCTAAATGTCCATTTACAGAAGAATGGATAGAGGAAATGAGGTATATTTCAGTTTTATAAAAGAAGGAAATTCTACCATACATGATGAGATGTGTAAACCTCGAGGACATTATGCTGAGTGAAATAAGCCAGTCACAGGAATACAAATATTACATGATACCACTTATTACAAGGCAGCAAAAATCATCAAATTCATAGAATCAAAGAAGGCAAAGGTGGTTTCCAGAGGCTGCAGGTCAGGGAAATTGGAAGGTATTAATAATGGGCATAAAGTTTTGGTTAAACGAGATGAATAAGCTCTAGAGATCTGTTGTACAACATTGGATCCATGGTCAACAATAATGTATTGTACACTTGAAAATTTGTTGAGGGTAAATGTTATGCAAAGTTTTCTGACCACAATAAAATAAAATTTTAAAAATTAAGCTGCTATAAAAAAGAATTTAAATCAATAGTAAAATCTGGCTAAGAAAGCTAGCCTGCCATTATGAATTATACTGACATAAGCAAGGGACTTAATTTTCCAGAACTTCAATTTTCCTACCTGTAAAGTGGTGATGCAGGAATTCCCATTACACAGGATTATTGAAGGAATGAAATAAGATAATCTATGAGGTTATAACGATGTGTATGTATTATCTAAAGTTCCTGCTATGGCTCCTGGTGCATGCTAAGTCCTGGGAACACATTTTGATGATTTTTTTTTTTTTAGCAGAATGTGCATTAGTCAATACCAAATTGCTTTCCTTTTTGGTATAGCACATCCTATTCATGCAAGACACAAAGGAAGCAGAAGGAGATGGCAGAAATATTGACAATTTATCCTAATTCCCTGAGGTCTGCTTTTACTTCTCTCCTTTGTTTAGGACTCTCTTACTTTAAACCCACAGGCAAAGGAAATAATCACTGTTTACATGATATTTGGATGACTCCATGTCCTTGCAATATTCCCTTTCACCTCCTCTCCACCAGAAAGGCCATAGAAATGACCAAAGTGTTTTGCACAAAAGGAGATGTTGACAGAAAGCACATGCCCATTAAGTCATCCAAAAAGAATTCTGACTTGTTAAGGCATTGTTCTTTAAGTGATTTATCTGATTTTATTTTTCTGTTTTAAATGTAAAAGTCTTCCTCCTAAAGGGAAACTGTCTTTATTATTTTTTCTGATATACATATGTATATTATTTAAAAAAAAACTGAGAAATTAGAATAAAGCTGAAGAAACCACTCACAAGACCATCCCTTGGAGATTCTTTGAGCTAATAGAAAATATTTCAGTCTATGAACATACTAAAAAACTTCTTACTAGACTCCTACTGATGGATATTTAAGATATTACAGTTTAAAAAAATAATATACAATGCAATGATGTATATTCCTTTATAACAAGTCTTGCCCATATGTCCAAATCTTTCCTTTCAGTAAATTCTTCCAAGTGTAATTTCTCAATGAAGGTGTGCATTTCTAAATTACTTTTAATATATACTTTAATATATATTTTACCTTAAAAATGCAGGTGCCAGACCACAAAAGACCTTGTAATTTACTTAAAAGCATTTTTGATTTAGTGTAAGAACAGGAGTGAACCAGGAAATTATTTAAAGCAGGAATGTGATACGGTCAGACTTGAATTTTAGAGAGCTGTCAGTGTCAGTGTTCAGTAGCAGACAACTGAACAATCTCTAGCAATTTTCAGTGGAAAGGGAATTTTACAGAGTATTGACTAACTTACAGACTTGTTGGAAGGGATGGAGAAGCTGGCTCCAGTCTGAGCTTCCCAGAAACAACAATTGCACAAGTCACATTGTGTTATCAAATGGATGCACAGTGTCCGATGCACACCGAGAGCAAACAACACCAAAACATTTGAGTTTGGAACAGAGAAATGTTTATTGCAAGGCTATGCAAGGAGAAGGGTGGCTTGTGCCAAAAAAAAAAAAAAAAAAAAAGCCCTGAACTCCTCTGTGGGTTTCAGCAAAGCACTTTTACAGGAAAAGTGAGGGAGGGGCAAGGCTAGTTGTTGAAAACTTCTTCCTGTTGGATTCCGTTGTTCTTGCAGCTGTTCTCATGGTCATGAGGTTTCTGTAGACCTCCAGTGAGACAAATGTTATTCTCTGCTCTGCAACTTTTTATTTCTATATGAATGGACTCTTAAAGGTCAGAGCCTTGAGAAGAGACTATCCTATATATTTCAAGCTATAAGCAACATTTTTTTAAATTTAATTTTATTTTATATTGGAGTATAGTTGATTTATAATGTTGTATTTGTTGTAGATGTACAGCAGAGATTGTATAGTATATTCATATACATATATTCATTCATTTTCAGATTCTTTTCCCATATAGATTACTACAGAATATTAAGGAGAGTTCCCTGTGCTATACAGCAGCTTCTTATTCACTTACATGTGGAGTCTAAAAATAATGACACCAACAAATTTATTTACAAAATAGAAACAGACTCATAGACTTAGAAAACAAATTTATGGTTACCAAAGGGCAAATGTGGGGGAGAGGGATAAATTAGGAATTTGAGATTAACATATACCTACCACTACATATAGGCAACATTCTTTTACAACAGGTACAGAGCCAGCATGACTAAGCAAAGGCAATAGAACAGATCTAACATAGACTCAGATCTGTTCTTGCCTCTTACAATTGCCATGCTGGCTGGTCAAGGAACTGCTGTGTTTGCTGCCACCACCTCTTATTCAAGAACCACCCTGCTTTGGCCACATAGAGGAAAGATGCTGAATCAGTAGCTACTGCTGCTACCAAAGCTTGTGCTTGGCAACAAGGAAGTTAGGGACCAGGGGGACATCAGCATCACCTGTAGTGCTTTACAAAGCACTGATGGTTGGTTTGCACCTCCAGAGACTGTATTTAATTGACCTGGAGCAAGGCCCAGTCATGTATTAAAAATTTAACAACAAAAAAACTCTCCATGTGAAGATTTTACACCGTCAAGTTTAAGAACCATGGCACAAGGATCTCCAGGAAAACTGCAACAGGATAACCAACTTGCTTCTCTGCCAGTGCTTTCAGGAAAACTGAGTTACTGCCACTTCATTATACTTCTATCCTCTAATTCTGCTTGGAAATTCAGTATGAAAAAACCACACTGAAGATAGACTGGGAAATGTAGTCCTCAAGCATGCCAGCCTTTGTTCATGTTGGCTGAATTAGTGTTACAGGAGCTAGTCGGCAGTATTATCATATTAATTTGTGATTAGTTTAGGTAACTAATGGGCAGGGCTGACCTAGTAATTGATAATAGGGACATGGTGGAGGACCCTAATTATAGAAGAATTTAAGAGGTAGAATATGATGGACTTGGACATTTTAGATTTGTGGGTTGATGTAAAGGAAAGAGGAAGATCGCTAGATGTTGGAGTGGGTAATTATTGAATGGTTGCATCTTGGGAGGAATGGATTGACGTTAGGTGGAGAGCAATGAATTCAATCAATTTAATTATGTTCAATTTGAGATGATTATAGAATACACAGATGAAGATGTCCATTAGACAGTTGGATAGCCAACTCTGGATTTCAGGAAAGAGAACTGAACGAGAGGTAGAGATTTAGGCATATTCTATTTTAAGATTTTAATGAATGCCTGGGATGAATAAGGTCATCTAGGGATAGGATCTGAAGCAGAATAAAGATAAATATCAATATTTAAAGTGTAGGTAATTGGCAACCACATGTTTTCAAGGATGTGCAGAAATTGGTATCCTCTTATGTTGATGGTATAGCCACACTAGCAAATTGTTTGATGGTTTCTCAAGAAGTTGCATATAGAGTGACCATATAACTCAGCAACTCACTCCTCAGTATACACAAAGAGAACTGAAAACATGTCCTTGCATAAACTTGCACACGAATGTTCCTAGCAGTATTGTTTACAATATCCAAAAAGTGGAAACAATTCAAATGCACATTGGTTAAATAATGGATAAACCATTCTTATGTGATATATTCCTGTGATGGAATATTATTCAACCACAAAAAGGAATGAAGCTCTGATGTATGCTACAATAGGGATCAATCTTCAAAGTATGCGAAATGAAAGAAGCCAAACGCAAAAGGCCACATATGTTACGATTTCATTATATGAAATGAACAGAATAGGCAAATCCAGAGAGTCAGAAAGTAGGTTAATATTTGCCAGGGGAGGAGTTCCCGTTGTGGCTCAGTGGTTAACGAATCCAACTAGGAACCACGAGGTTGTGGGTTCGATCCCTGCCCTTGCTCAGCAGGTTAAGGATCCGGTGTTGCCATGGGCTGTGGTGTAGGCCACAGACACGGCTTGAATCCTGCATTGCTGTTGCTCATTGCTTGGGAATCTCCATATGCCGCTAGTGCGGCCCTAAAAAGACAAAAAAAAAAAAAGAAAAAAAAA
Source organism: Phacochoerus africanus (assembly GCF_016906955.1). Lineage (NCBI taxonomy): Eukaryota > Metazoa > Chordata > Mammalia > Artiodactyla > Suidae > Phacochoerus > Phacochoerus africanus. The sequence goes on along the minus strand of NC_062556.1, from coordinate 32,089,768 downwards.
GAAAAAGAGAAACTTTGCCAGGGAAGGAGAGAATAGGGAGTGACTGTTAATGGGTGCAGACTTTCTTTTGGGGGGGTGAAGAAATATTCCAAATTAGATTGTGGTGATTGAAGCACAACTTTGTAAATATACTAAAAACTACTCTTTAAAAGGGTTATCTTTATGGTATACGAATTACATCTCAATAAAGCTGTTATAAAAGAAAGACCTCGGGGGAATAAAGCATTCAAAAGAAAATATCTAGAGGTCAAAATGTCAATTGCTGCCAAAATATCAAGCTTATATTGCAACAAAGAACATTGGCAGGAACAGATTCAATTTTCTGGTGAGGGTGCAAATCATTTGAGGAGTAAATGGGAGCAAGAAACTGTAGACTGTGAATGTTAGGCAAATTTTTTAAAGAAATTTTGATAGGAAAAGCAGAGAATTCAGGCATTAACTGGAGAGGGTATGAAGATGAAAGACAGATTTAACTGTGAGTTATAGTTTTGTTTGCACTGAGTCAGGATAGGAATTGCTGATGGAGAAATTCCAACAGAGTAGGACACAAGAGGGAAAGAAAATACATAGATAGCAACTCCTGAGAAATCAGGTGGTAGGGTAAAGAATGGTAGAGAATACATAAAATAATGACTTTGAAAAAAGGGAAAGATATGACTAAGAAGGAAAACTCCTGGGTAGCTCTGAGAGTCTTACGAAGACCTTGAATTTATGACAGCATTCATTCATGAGTTCACTCATGAATGAACACCTACACTGGCTCAAGCACAGCATACTAAGTCATGCCTTTTTTTTTTTTTTTTTGGTGGCAATCTAGGGCTGAGTTTTGCAGGGTGGGTGCAGTGGAAGTGCAGTGGGATAAAAGAATTGGGGATGTTGGTTGGAGAATATCTAAAGTGAAAGACTACATTGTTTAAGATAGGTAGGGAGGGACATGGGTTTAGAAATGAGTTAGCAAAGAAGAAATTAGAGTGAAGCCACTAGAGGTCTTGCTAAAATCAAATAATAAAAAAGGACTATGATTTATTGCATCCTTCCTCTGTAGCATCATGCTAAATGTTATGGGTTATATTACCTTCTCAGCACCAACTGTTATTTCCAAAACAAACAAACAAAAAGGCTTAGAGAGATTAAGAAACTTGCTCATGTTCATATAACTTGAACATAGGAGAATTATTTTTAAGCCTGGAATGTCTGCTCCAGAGTTCTTACTGTAACCATTGGGCTGCTTTGCAGATAAGATATTGTATAAGTAGTTGAGTGAGAGCATTGGAAGGTTAGGAATTTTAGCTATTAGGCTGTGATTTTTTTTTAGGGCCACCCCTGCACCATATGGAAGTTCCTGGACTAGGTGTCAAATCAGAGCTTCAGCTGCCAGCCTGTACCACAGCCACAGCAATGCCAGATCCAAGCATCATCTGTGACCTACACTGCAGCTTGTGGCAATGTGGAATCCTTAACCCCACTGAACAAGGCCAGGGATCGAACCCTCATCCTTATGGATATTAGTCAGATTTTTCACCCACTGAGCCACAATAGGAACCCCTAGGTTTTGGTGTTTAAATTTGGGAAATCAGACATGAAAATTTCAAGTGATGACAAAGAAGAGGTCTGATCCTCCATGGGATGTGGGTAGCAGAATTCAAATGGTGGGGAAAGTCATTGAAATTATGGAAATAAGGAACGGTTTGAGGACAGTTTGGATATATTGCCTACCTGTATGCTCAACTTTCTGTTAATGCTGGCAGAACTTGAAATGGAGAGGGAGGCTATGAATTAGGTTATAAAGATTTTAGTCAATGAGACATTTTTAGACATTGGCAAGGAAGTTGATGGAGGACAGTGATGCTGGGAAGATAAACAAGATACAAGGTGGTGGCTGAGGAATGGTTTGGAAATGGCATTGGGAACCATAGTCCAGTGCGGAGATTTGTGAAGTGTATGAAAGTTAACAGACTCTACTGGAGAGACTAAGAGAAGAACTATTCTCAGGGCAGAACAAGGGTTCAGTCTAAGGAAGTGGGCCTTGGCTTTTAAAATTTGGATTTCTTTAATAGTCAATTGAGAATTTGATGAAAGCCACAGGCTTGTTCCCAGGAAACTGCATGTAAACACACATAAACACAAAAACTGCATATGAGTTATGCTACTGAATGGAAAATTGATTTCTTTTCAGAGACAGAATGTAAAAATCAATCTCTACAAATAACTGCATCTTTCAATCTTGCTTTCCCATGCAAACAACAAATGGTCATTTCCTAAAATTTTAATGTAATTTCAAATTATGCAAATTTTACAAGTAAATTTTAACGTGCTTTAACACTTAACGAGAAAGCTCAGGTTTATTCAAAAAAGAAAGATAAAGAAAGGAAGAAAGAAAGAGTATGGAAGCAAGCAAGCAAGCTACAGGTATTTGCAAATAAAAAGGAAAAAAGAAAAAAAATGGAAGAAAGGAGGGAAGAGAAAGAAAGAAACAAAGAGACAAAAAAAAGAGAAAGAAATTAAGTTCTTTAAGGATTACTTGTATTCAGGTGAACTTAATATCAAAGCATGAATTCATTATAATTTTCCTCCTGACACTGACAGCATCTGTGTCATAGTGCTTCTTAAAGGCAGCTTCATTGGTTTGACGACAAAGGAAATGATGTTACATGAACTTAGCTGCTCAGCATGGAGGCTTGGTTGATCTCTGGAATTCTCCACATAAGCCCCCTCTCATCTGAGCAAGAACTATGTGAGTGTTGGTTCCACTTCCTGCCTCAACCTTTGAAGTCAAGGTATTCTATATTTCTTGACATCAAAATAAAGATAAATGTCCAAGTGATCCTTGCCTTTCTCCACATAAAAGGCCTACAATATTTCTTTTTTTTTCTTTCCTTCCTTCTTTCTTTGTTTTTTTCTTTCTTCTGTCCTTTCCTTTCTTTTTAAGATATACAGATATTTGCAACTTTCTGCTTTTAGAGCCATTAGGGCTTTGCTATTCTTAATTCTAGTCTTCAGAAACATTTACATTGTGTATATAGTCCTCTACCTCCAGTCTTCTCATCAAAAGGGAGCAGCTTGACCCCAAATGCACATATTTTGCAGTAGCCTCCTTGACAATGATGGAAGACCTTAAGTAAAAAGATACATCACATGAATGCGGCCAAAAATGACTTCCAAATAAGGCAAATCATGAATGGACACTTCCAAAAAACTGTTCTTAGAGTTGTATAGCCTTTTTGCTCGCTCTCGCTCTTTCTCTCTCTCAAAAAAACAAATAAACAAACAAATAAAAACAAAACAACAACAACAAAACCAAAAACCAAAACCAAAACCTCAAAAAACAAATAGTGAAATATCTCCCCAGTATTTTCCCAGAGGTTAATCAAATGCTTCCAGATTTTCCCTATGGAAAAGTAAAAAAAAACCCTCCAGTATAAAAGTAAGTATTTTCATATTCTCCTTCCATTTCTTGCTGGAACCTCAGGAAAAACTGGTCAGTCATGTTCAGTTTCCGATGAAGTTAAAGACTTTCTCAGTGGAAAATAAAATTTGATGCCAATATACACTGATGGATATATCAGTGAGTCACATGGACATATGGAGCTTCTTTTCATACTAAGCTATCAAAAATATCAAGCACACACCAGTCTTATCTTTTTCACTTGTTCCCTTTGCCTGGAACATTCTTCTTGCAGACATCTGTATAGATCAATCATAACCTCCTTCAGATCTCTGCTCAAATGCCATTTTCTTAGAAAGGTCCCCCTAATCTCTTAAAAATGGCACAGAGCCCTCCCCGCAAGCAGCTGCTATCCTATATACCACACTTGATTTTCTCCAAGGATCTTACCAATGTATGACATAATTTAGGATGTTTTTAAATTGTCTCTTGCACAGGGCCCTAGGCTCCACAAGGACTGGGCTGTGGTAGTTTACCTCCCTTCTCTTATCCCCAGCACCTAGAACAGTGTTAGCACCTGACAATATAAATTTGTTGAACAAATGTTCCATCTGCTCAAAGTACACAATTTTGTCTGAGAATCTCCAGAAGAGGAAGGCTTCTGTTTTTCCCAGGTGCTGCCCTTCACTGCTCCCTCTGAACTAGTGCTTGAGGCTCCTCATGCACACTGCTGGTCTTTCCATCACCACTCTTCAAGCTGCTGTCCCCTCCCAGACTGCTTTGCTACAAGCATAAGTAGAGCCTATTTTTTTCCTTCTCTGAGGCTATACTAATATGCTTTGCTAAATACGTGAGGCTTTCATAAGCGGATTACAGGGAGAAAAAGAAAACTTGGAAGTCAATTTGTTTGTCATTAGCTTTTGCAGGGGCGTCCTTGCTGACTTCTTCGCTTGGCTCTGGCCATCCCACAGATGGAAGCAATGTGTGAGCTGTTCTTTCTCATATCAGAGCCTCTTCTCCCACCTCCTCCCTTTCGTGAGCCTCAACTACCCCATGAACTTCAACTCCAGAGAAAACAAAGGAATAACTCCTTTCTCTGGCTAGGCAGGTAACAGGTTAACATACCCTAGCATTAAAAAAAGAAGTCACTGCTATAATACACACCTTCCTCAAGGTTAAATAAACTCTTGCATCATGCCAGGATCACGAAGCTCCTTATATCACCACAAATTATATGCACATTTGTGGATGAAACTGATTCTGGACGTGGGAGTCACATCAATTTTTTCATATGTTCTCTTAATGGCAGGAAGTTTTTTTTTTTTTTATAAAGGCCACACATATCTGTCTTTACTATCTCCACTTTCAGATCTCAGAGGAACTGCTCCCCTTTTATATCATCAGATACAAAGAGGCCCATCCAGATCCAGCCAAAAGGCAGCAATAATCAGATGATTCTATGGGCCAGGGAACTGTCCTTGGTAGCCATTTCCCAGAGTGATGGGAATTAGTCTTTATTGCTCAGAATGAAATAAAAAAAGACCATAGGAGACCTGAATAAGAAAATAAGTAGCCTGGCTCTGTGTTTAGTGTGATAAGGAGTTGTCTCCCTTAGTGTGTAGCTGAGACAATTCTCTACATGGGAGGGAAAGTGACTGGAATATACAGTGAATGGAGACTCTGCAGACTATCTGGTTCTCTCTTCTAGGCTCATAGAAAACCATATTTCCCAGCCCCATCACTTTTACAGAGACACCTACAAGTGGTTCTGATCAATGTATCATTCCCATACTAAAGCAGCAGAACAAATGTATGAGGACCTCATGTGCTATGCATCACCTGCTGTGGGAATTGAAGAGGCATGACCATCAGATGATATATCACCAAGATGGTAGCATCCCTATCAACCTTGCCTCCCCATGATCCCAGCAACTGAGGGAACAGAGCCCTCCCTCCCCCAGCAACCAATGTTGGCTTAAAACTTTGAGACAGAGATAAATCTTTACTCTCTAAAAAAATAAAACAAAAAGACCAAGTCAACAAGATCTCCTTACCCCCAAAGCACCCTCTAATTTCTTCATTATATTACCTTACAATTACAGTCAAATTAACTTCAAGAACTTTAGCTGTCCATAGGCAAAGTGATTATTTAAATTTTGCTTCTACTTCAATACAGTTTTCCCTTCATCACACATTCCATATTTTCCAAAAGGTCAGTTTCAAAATCAACCACAGTGTTGTCTGTATTTTCTCTCTTCCTTCCTTCCTTCCCACCTTCCTTCCCTCCCTTTCTTTTTCTTTCTTCCTTCCTTCCTTCCTTCCTTTCTTTCTTTCTTTCTTCCTTCCTTCCTTCCTTTCTTTCTTTCTTTCTTTCTTTCTTTCTTTCTTTCTTTCTTTTCTTTCTTTCTTTCTTCTGTTTCTTTCTTTCTTCTTTCTTTTTTTCTTTCTTTTC